>NC_069694.1:48812246-50054344 GCF_023699985.2 Odocoileus virginianus
AATTAAACTTTTCACAATAAACTTTCACATTTTACCTCTGCACTTAACCAACTCCCCCAAACCTGGAATAATCCTGAGTCAAATGAACTAATAACTAAAGCACTGGTTACCCAATTGTAAGATCCATTACATTATGGTCTCATTGTGTAGTTTTGGAAATGTTCTCTGCCTATGGAACGACAGAGTTATATGATCGTAAAAATGAAATAAAAATATTTTAGTGATGATTTTTTAAAAAATCACCTATATTTTGGTCCAAGAATCACTGCACAAATACAGTAGTGTCCAAGTTGCAAAGAATGCCTATATTCAAGATGGCGACTTCATGTGGCCAGGTAACATGACACAAGTTATTCCAAACCTGACAGAAGAAATATGACAAAAAGTACTCCAGATGCTGCCTTTCTCCCATAAGAGCCCCCCATTTACAGAGTTTGGAGTAGCCCAAGAGATCTGATAATATGTGCTTCTTACTGTATGGCATAAGATCATTTCTCTTTCCTGCCTTATCATTTATCCATTTGGTTAATATGCCATAGTTAATAATGACTTATTATTAACAACGTTAGGCAAAAGAGAAAAGGAAAGCTATACTCATTTGAATGCAGAATTCCAAACAACAGCAAGGAGAAATAAGAAAGCCTTCTTCAGTGGTCAATGCAAAGAAATAGAGAAAAATAATAGAATGGGAAGGACTAGAGATCTCTTCAAGAAAATTAGAGATACCAAGGAAACATTTCATGTAAGGATGAGCACAATAAAGGACAGAAATGGTATGGACCTAACAGAGGCAAAAGATATTAAGAGGTGGCAAAAGTACACAGAATTATTCAAAAAAGGTCTTCATGACCAGATAACCATGGTGGTGTGATCACTCACCTAGAGACAGACATCCTGGAATGTGAAATCAAGTGGGCCTTAGGAAGAATCACTATGAAAAAAAGCTAGTGGAGGTGATGGACTCCAGTTGAACTATTGCAAATCCTAAAAGATGCTGTAAAAGTGCTGCGCTCAATATGCCAGCAAATTTGGAAAACTCAGCAGTGGCCACAGGACTGGAAAAGGTCAGTTTTCATTCCAATCCGAAAGAAAGGCAGTGCCAAAGAATGCTCAAACTACTACACAATTGTACTCATCTCACACATTACTAGAAAAGTAATGCTTAAAATTCTCCAAGCCAGCCTTCAAAAATATGTGAACCATGAACTTCCAGATGTTCAAGCTGGATCTAGAAAAGGCAGAGGAACCAGAGATCAAATAGTCAACATCCGCTGGATCATCGAAAAAGTAAGAGAGTTCCAGAAAAATATCTATTTCTGCTTTATTGACTAAACCAAAGCCTTTGACTGTATGGATCACAATAAACTGTGGAAAATTCTTAAAGAGATGGGAATACCAGACCACCTGAGCTGCCTCCTGAGAAATCTGTGCAGGTCAGGAAGCAACAGTTAGAACTGGACATGGAATAACAGACAGTTCCAAACCCAGAAAGGAGTACAAGGCTGTATATTGTCACCCTGCTTATTTAACTTATATGCAGAATACATCATGTGAAATGGGCTGGATGAGGTACAAGATGGAATCAAGATTGCTGGGAGAAATATTAATAACCTCAGATATGCAGATGACGCCACACTTATGGCAGAAAGAGAAGAACAAAAGAGCCTCTTGATGAAAGTGAAAGAGGAGAGTGAAAAAATTGGCCTAAAACTCAACATTCAGAAAACTAACATCATGGCATCCAGTCCCATCACTTCACGTCAAATAGATAGGGAAACAATGGAAACAGTGAGAGACTTTATTTTCTTGGGCTCCAAAATCACTGCAGATGGTGACTGCAGCCATGAAATTAAAAGAAGCTTACTCCTTGGAAGGAAAGCTATAACCAACCTAGACAGCCTATTAAAAAGCAGAGACATTACTTTGTCAACAAAGGTCCGTCTAGTCAAGGCTATGGTTTTTCCAGTGGTCATGTATAGATGCGAGAGTTGGACTATCAAGAAAGCTCAGAATCGAAGAATTGATGTTGTTGAACTGTACTGTTGGAGAAGAGTCTTGAGAGTCTCTTGGACTGCAAGCAGATCCTACTAGTCAATCCTAAAGGAAATCAGTCCTGAATATTCATTGGAAGGACTGATGCTGAAGCTGAAACTCCAATACTTTGGCCACCTGATGCAAAGTGTTAACTCATTGGAAAAGACCCTGATGCTGGGAAAGATTGAAGGCAGGAGGAGAAGGGGATAACAGAGGACGAGATGGTTGGATGGCATCACTGGCTTGATGGACATGCAGTTTGAGTAAGCTTTGGGAGTTGGTGATGGACAGGCAAGCCTGGCACATTGCAGTCAGTGGGGCTGCAAAGATTCGGACACGACTGAGTGACTGAACTGAACTGATTAACAGTTTATAAACTTACCTGGTTAGAGAGAGCACTATCATTACTGTAATATTAAAGCTTAAATACTCCATTTCTTAAGATTCATAACTAAAAAGAATTTTGTGGATTTTAACAGAAAATCCATAATGCTTGAAACTGTGATGTGTTTTTAGCTTGGGGTATAAAAGGCCTACAGAATTTCATTTAAGAAGACATAAAATTAAAGAAAATTCAGGTAGGAAAGCAAAGAATTAGAATGCTTGCTTGAAATTAAGATTGATGTTATTTCATTAATTTGTTAGTTGCTTTGCTACAGAGGTTGGACAGAATGACAGAATTCAGTATGTGGCAAGATAAGAAAGATCTTTTTTGGCAATTATCCTGCAATTTGGTTTTATAATGATTTGAGGGAATAAAAAAAAACAATTATCAAGGCAATTGCTTCAATATGTATTCTTTTTGCATGTGCAGAATCAAATGACTTCATTTATCTTTATTCTGTTAGGTAAGTGGACAAACTAAGAGTCAGCCAAAATCTATTCTCTGGCTTCACTTAAAATGAATATACAGATCAAAAAATAATGAAAAATAACGTGGATCAGAAGTAATTACAGGGGTCAATTATGTAGTATTCCTTTCCCCATCCCTCTCTTCTTCACCTAGTACACAAACACACGTCACAGAGACACACGCATAAACACAAACACATGCACACCATGATTATACATCCACACACATACACACTGCATTTTCACAAATACACATATATGCACTCACAGAGACATCTATCCAGGCATTTCGATGTTTTAATTTATCACAATTAATCAAATTTCAACGTCTATGTGTCATTCTCCACTCTCACTATATAATATGCAGTGCTATTTTAATTTTTTATTTGCTTATCTACCTGGTCATCTTAGAAGAAGTAACATTTGTCAGCATTTTTTACAGAAGTGTTTAACTAAACCCTACTCAACTTGTTTGCTATCTTTTCTTGCAATCCATGGGTAGTGAAGTTGACTAGATCTACAATTACAACATTATGAAATAATCTTTAGAACACAGTTGCACAACATTTATAAGGTTTGGGGGTCAAGGCATTGACATCTTTCTGTTCTCTGGTCTAAAAGGACAGCAGAGGGAGCCCCCTGCATGACTTAAGGAAATCAAAGGCAGGCTGGAGAAGAAAGATTTCATGGTTAGAAATTAGGCATGGTGCCCTCTGCTGGAATCACTGATTCAAAGTTTGGATTTCAAAAAGAAATTTGCAAGCACAGAACTCCAAGCTTTATGTTAATATGTGTTATCACCAGCCATCATAAAGGCATAGCAGAATTTTCTAAATAAAACTAATAATTTCTTTTAATTAAAAGCATAAATATATGCTTTAGTTTTTACATGAAATTTGAGGTTGAAAAATGAAACAAATGTCTGTAGAAAATCTCACTTCTCTAAAATTTGTAACTTTACTGAGCAGTCATAATAGTTTCTCCATAAGTCTGTAACTCCTATATTCTAGAATCTTAACATGAAGTGTATAAACTATGACATTCATATGACAATAATGCAGGTATAACATTCTAATGTAAAATAGTTTTACAGTGAGTGAAATAATCCATTTAAAGTGTTTTAGATTTGGGTTTGTACTGACTGAATAATATGATTAATAAATGTTTTTCCTTGTGATAGCTCAGCAATGATCTCACTTAGAGAAAACCATTTTAATTTAGAGTGATTGGTAATAAAATTACTTTCAATTTTATTGTCAGTAAATAAATATTAATTATAAATAAGAAATTCATTAGTTCTACCGAGAATCAACAAATCTCTCAATATTCCATACAAGGTCGTTATAATATTGTGTATGATATTACTATGTAATCACTTGCAAATAAGACATTTATGAAGTCCACTGTGGAAACCACTTCTTATTTAACTCTCCTATTATATTTAAATCCCATGTAGAAAAGCACTATAGCATTATAATTTGAAAGTAACAGAAATTTGAAAACTATTTCTTTCATTAATGTTTGTCACGATCAAATGACTACTGAAAGGGTCCATCTATAGGAAATAAACCAGATAATGAATGGGAAAGAGTTTATTTGATGTTCTACTTCTATTTTACACTGAACGGGCTAGTTAATATACTATTAAGCATTTTTAGTCTATATTTATGACATTACTTTGAAACTGTGCTTAAAAGATAATCAGAATGTTGAACTCTAATGTTGTTGTTCAGTTACTGTCATGTCCAACTCTCTGCGACCCCCATGGGCTGTAACCTACCAGGCTCCACTGTCCATGGGATTTTCCAAGCAAGAATACTGGAGTGTGTTGCCATTTCCCTCTCCAGGGAATATTCCTGACCCAGGGATCAAACCCAAGTTTCCTGAGTTGCAGGCAGATTCTTTACCACTGAGCCACCTGGAAAGCCCCAGAACTCTAATGGTAAAATATAAATGCTGCACATATACACATAGCACTAACTTGCTATATATATATACAATTATATATATATATATACACACACAATTATATAAATACATATATATAAATATATATATATATATATATATAAAATTCAAGAAAAAGTTAGCACGATATGACTGCCCTCCATAGCATCATTGGAAGGACTGGTGCTGAAGCTGAAGCTCCAACATTTGGCCACCTGAAGTGAAAAGCCAACTCACTAGAAAAGGCCCTGATGCTGGGAAAGATTGAAGGCAGGAGGAGAAGGGGACGATAGAGGACAAGATGGCTGAATGGCATCACTGACTCAATGGATATGAGTTTGAACAAGCTCCAGCAGGTGGTGAAGGACAGGGAAGCCTGATGTGCTGCAGTCCATGGAGTTGCAGAGAGTCAGAAATGACTGAGCAGCTTGATGCTGGCAGCTTGATGCTGAGATAGGGTAGTTCCGGGAGAAAGAGCTTGGCAGTGGGGTATGATTTTCTCTCTTATATTTTTTTTAAGAGCAAAAATCCTCTTTAGATTTCTTTCAGTTATGGAAAACAGGCACTAATGTAAGTCTTTTGTAAAAGCAAAATGATGTCAAGCAAACTTTTGGAAAGTGCAGCATACATGTATAGGTATATAAATTCAAAGTTAATCTAAAGGTGTTCAATATTCTTTGTCTCTCTGTCTCTGTCTCTCCCTTGTCTATCAATTAGCTATCTACAGTCTACCTCCACCTCTCTTTCCTAAAATAATGTGTGGCAAGAATACAACACATTTTCTGATTGAATTATGCTTATACTGTTTTGCCAATGATTCCAAGACCATCCATCCCCATCTATCTGCACAACAGTATGAGCTCATAATCTCCTCTGCCGTCTTTGTGTGGGACAGAATTAACACCATTTCTTGTGTATCATTGATTCTCAACTTTTTTTCTCTCTAATTTTGTATATAAATTATTCATATGGTGAAAACCATCTTCCCTCATTTTTGTCATCAAGTGTATATTCAACAACTAATTCAAATGCCATTTCTTTTTTGAAGCAGCCCCTGAATTTTCTCACAACTAAAAGAAGTTGTGTGCTTTCTCTGAACTCTCATATTTTTTTTAATCTTTTTCAGAACTCAGTATATTTATCATTTATTTTTCCTTCTGCAGTACAAACCTTAAGTTTGGTCTATTACTCTAACAGTAAGCTCTATAAGAATCAATGTATCTCCAAAAGCGAAGAACATGACTGCTAAACTCGATGGAGGGTTTTTTAAAAAAATATTTACAAATATAATCACAATTTATGACCTAATTATGTTTATTCAAAGCACTTCTTAGTAAGAGTATTCCCTGAGATCTAGTGTGCCTTTAAGGAACACATGGTATCCCATGCTTTAGGCTATTCTGGCTTCAAGGTACTGTACAAAGTATGTTTACCAAATGATAAATTGTGATTGCCTATAATTAATATGAGTTAAAATGGACAAGTAACTTTACTAAAAATGATTTCTTTTAGGAGTGACAACTTTCAAAATTATACATCTCAGGAAAACTGAAGAAATGCGATTCAGTTTGAAAAAGAAATATATATTTTCACATCTAATAAAAGTATCTCAATTAAAAATTTATTTAACTGAATATACATTATAGATGCATAGAAATACATCTTAAGACTTGTAAAATATAAGGAAATTTTGCTTAAAAAAAAGCTTTTCTAGAAGCAATTTTTGTGTATTAAAACACTGTGTAGCCAGGTTTTTGCATCACATATATGCATGAAAGGAAGATTCAGAAAGTGTGTGATCATTTACTTTATTGTCACACTTTTTTAATTACCATTATGTAGAGATGCAATCATAATATTCATTACATCTACATATGGCTTAAGCATGTCCCATTTGTTTATTTTTGTTTTTATTTTCATTATTCTGGGAGATGGATCATAAAAGTTGCTGCTGTGATTTATGTCAGAGAGTGTTCTGCCTGTTTTCCCCTAGGAGTTTTATAGTGTCTGGTCTCACATTTAGGTTTTTAATGCATTTGAGCTTATTTTCTGTGTATGAAGTTAAGAAACATCTAATTTTATTTTATTTTTTTACATATAGCTGTCTATGAGTTCTAGTAGTTTTCTGGTAGCATCTTTAGGACCATCTACGTATGCTATCATGTCATCTGCAAATAGTGACAATTTAACTTCTTTTCCAATTTGGATTCCCTTTATTTCTTTTTATTCTCTAATTGCTGTAGCTAGGACTTCCAAAACTATGTTGAAAAAAGTGGTAAAAGTGGACATTATTGTCTTGTTCCTGATCTTGGAATGCTTTCAGTTTTTCACCATTGAGTATGATGCCAGCTGTAGGTTTGTTGTATATGGCTTTATTATGTTGAGGTATGTATCCTCTATGCCCACTTTCTGGAGAGTTTTTATCATAGCTAGGTGCTGAATTTTGTCAAAAGCTTTTTCTGCATCTAGTGAGACATGGTTTTATTCTTCAGTTTTGTTTCATGGTGTATCACATTGATTAATTTGTGGATGTTAAAAAAAAATCCTTGTATCCCTGGGATGATTGATTATTGATTATGGTGCATGACCTTTTAATGTATTGTTGGATATGGAATGCTGGTATTTTGTTGAGGATTTTTGCATCTATGTTCATCAGTGATATAGGTCTGTAATTTTTTTTTTTTTTTTTTTGGTGGTATCTTCGTCTAGTTTTGGTATCAGGGGTATGGTGGCCTCATAAAATGAGACTGGAAGTTTTTCTTCTTCTGCAACTTTTTGGAACTGTTTCAGAAGGACAGGTGTTAACTCTTCTCTAAATGTTTGGTAATATTTGCCTGTGAAGCTATCAGGTACTGGACTTTTGTTTTGGGGGAGGTTCTTGATCATGGTTTCAATTTCAGAGCTTGTGACTGGTCTGCCCAAACTATATTTTTCCTGGTTCAGTCTAGGGAGACTATACCTTTCTAAGAATTTGTCCGCTTCTTCCAGGTTGTCCATTTTATTGCCATATAGTTTCTTGGTATTTCTGTGAAGTCAGTTGTAACTTCTTTTTTCATTTCTCATTTTATTGATTTGAGTCCTCTCCCCTTTTTTCTCAGTAAGTCTGGCTAAAGGTTTATTAATTTTGTTTATCTCTTCAAAGAACCAGCTTTTGGTTTCATTGACCTTTGTGATTTTATTTTTTCTTGGTCTCTATTTCACCTACTTCTGCTCTGATCTTTATGATTTCCTTCCTTCTACTAAGCTTTTGTACAGAAAAGGAAACAATAAACAGAATGAAAAGACAACTCAGATTGGAAGAAAATATTTGCAAATGTTGTGACTGATAAGGGATTAGTCTCCAATTTGCAAATAGTTTATGACGCTTAACGGCACCAAAACAACAACCCACTCAGAAAATTGGCAGAAGACCTGAATAGACATTTCTCCAAAGAGGACATACAGATGGCCAATAGATACAAGAAAAAATGTTCAACATTGCTAGTTGTTAGAGCAATGCAAATCAGACTACAATGAGCTATCACCTCACACCTGTCAGAATGGCTATCATCAAAAAATCCACGAACAACAAATGCTGGAGAGGGTATGGAGAGAAGGGAATCCTCTTACACTGTTGATGGGAATGTAAATTGGTATAGCCACTATGGAGAACAGTATAGAAGTTCCTTTAAAAACTAAAAATAAAACCATCATATGATCCTACAATCCCACTCCTGGGTATATATCTAAAGAAAAATATGATCTGAAAGGATAGATGCACCCCAATGTTTTTTATAGCACTGTTTACAATAGCCAAGACATGGAAACAACCTAAATACACATTGGCAGAGGAATGAATAAAGAAGATGTGGTACATATATACAAGGGAATATTACTCAGCCGTTAAAAAGAATGAAGTAATGCTATTGGCAGCAACATGGATGGACCTAGACCGTGTCATGCTGAGTGAAGTAAGACAGAGAGTGAGGGATATCATAAGACACCCCTTATATGTGGAATGTAAAAATAAATGATACAAATGTTTATTTACAAAACAGAGACTCACAGACTTAGAAAATGAACTTATGGTTGTTGAGAGGAAGGGATAGTTAGGGAGGTTGGGAAGGTTATATACACACTGCTATATTTAAAGTGAATAACCAACAAGGACCTACTGTATAGCACATGGAACTCTGCTCAGAGTTCCATGACCAGAACAACCTGGATGAGAGGGATCTATGGGAGAGAATGGATACATGTGTATGTGTGGCTGAGTCCCTTCCCTGTTCACCTGAAACTGCCGCAGCATTGTTAATTGGCTCTACTGCAATAGAAAGAGACTCAGATGTACAGAACAGACTTTTGGACTCTGTGGGAGGTGAGGGTGGGATGTTGAAAGAACAGCATGTATATTATCTATAGTGAAACAGATCACCAGCCCAGGTGGGATGCATGAGACAAGTGCTCGGGCCTGGTGCACTGGGAAGACCCAGAGGAATCGGGTGGAGAGGGAGGTGGGAGGGGGGATCGGGATGGGGAATACATGTAACTCCATGGCTGATTCACGTCAATGTATGACAAAACCCACTGCAATGTTGTGAAGTAATTAGCCTCCAACTAATAAAAATAAATGAAAAAAAAAAACCATTAAAAAAAGTTTAAAGTTTAAATGTAGAAAAATGTATAAATGGAAATATAGAAATACCCTTGTGGCAGAGACAAATATATCCCTTTTGCTTTTTCTCTTGAGAATGTAGTTAGACCATAGTTTCAAGACTCATCTCCTTTAGATGGAACCACATGACCAAGTTTTGACCAATGAGACATGGATGAAAGTGAAGTATGCCACGCCATTCCCAGGCCTAGCCAATAATCCCTCTCCCCAGCAAACGTCCATACTCTTATTTCCTTAGAGATGACTTCAAGGCCTTAAGTAATAGAGTCACACAACGAAAGGAACATTAGTCCCTGAATCACCACTTAGAGGAAAGCCACCAGAAAAACTTTCTGAGAACATCCATATGGGACAGTCACAGGAGAGAAAAATATGTTTTATTATGTGAAGCCACTAAAATTTCCACATTGTTTGTTAAAGCAGTTTTCCAACCCTAACAGAGACACAGCAAAAAGTCATACTATTTACCTTGTGAATTGTAAACATAGCCCACATAGAAGTTTACATGAAAGGATGAAATTCATAAACTTAGATTAGGCCAACCAAGAGGCAATAAGCCTACAACAAATGAACAAATTTTTATTGTATGCAATCCAGTTCAATAAGGACAAAAATATTTGTTAATCACATTTTTATGAAGAAATTATATTGGATGAATTATTTAAATGTTATATTTCATTTATTAGAAAAGTGTCATTGAGAAAACTAAGAATATTAACACTAAAATCTTAGTTTTTGAAATTACTTGAACAATCAGTTCTGTTCAGTTCAGTCACTCAATTGTGTGCAACTCTTTGCGACCCCATGGACTCTAGCATGACAGATTTCCCTGTCCATCACCAACTCCTGGAGCTGGCTCAAACTCATGTCCATCAAGTGAGTGATGCCATCCAACCATCTCACCCTCTGTCACTTGAACAATTAACAGTATTAAAACAACTCTTACCTTCCATTCTTACATTTGATTGCTAGAATTCACATGTAATACATTTTATCACATGTAATGCAGTTTATCTAATTTTATTATCAAAGGAAGGCTTCAAGGTAGATATACTGGCAGTCCCCCCTTTTTTTTTAACTGTAGGAAACTAAAAGCTAAAATACCTCTAAATCTATATAGCCAATAGCCGTAGAGCTGAGGCAAGAATTAACCCATTCCAAACAATGCTATATTTTCTGACTATTCTATGTCAGAACCCTTCAGGTTTTATATTGAAGGTACAAAGATGAATAAGAGGTGGTCCCACCTAACCTAGTCTGTCCTAAGATTATGCCATCTTTTCTTTATCTGAGCTAAGAAATGGCTGAATATTCGAGTGGGATGTGTTTCACTATTTTCCGGAAAGAGCCTTTTGGTTGCTCAGAAACTTTGAGAGAGTCCTGTTAACCAGTGTTGTTCAGTATTTGTCCAACTCTTTGCAACCCCATGGAGATAGCCTTCCAGGCGCCATTGTCTATGAAATTCTCCTAGCAAGAATACTAGAGTGGGAAGCCATTCCCTTCTCCAGGGGATTTTCCCAACCCGGGGAATGAATCTAGGTGTCCTGTATTGTAGGTAGGTTCTTTACCATCTGAGCTACCAGCGAAGCCCAATCAGAGGTTCCAGCTTGTGGCAATTCTCATCACCCTCCTCATATCACTCTACCACCACCACAAACACTGCCTTCACCCACTGGCCCCCATCCATGCCCAGTCACCAGCTTCGTGGGGAAGCCGTCTCCAGCTCATCTCCTCAGAAAACACTGAAGCGTGTGTGTGTGTGTGTGTGTGTGTGTGTGTGTGTGTGGTTTTCCTGTGCTGAAGTGGTTACCTGAAAGGCTGTTTCTTTGAATTTGTTCTTTCTCCTTTGAGCTGAAACAGGTATGGGAGTAACAGGCTCTACAGTCTGGGCTGTCATGGGCCCAAGGACTTTGAGTTGCTTTCAGTCTTACAAGAGCATGCCTCAGACTGTCCTGACCCTACTGGGTGAACCATATATTACACAGACTATCCTTTTTGTGTTTTATACAAAAGGATTATTTAATCACAAGGATATTAATTATTTATACACAAGGAGAATTTAAAGATTCAAACCAGTACAGTCTTGTGTTGATGCTTTTAAATGCACTGTCTTCTATAGTTCTCATGACAAACCAATGAGATGAGTACTATTAGAAATCCTGACTCACAGGTGAGAAATATCTAAGCTTAGAGAAGTAATAAAACTGACCAAAGTCACACAGTTGGTCAGTAAAAAGGGATGACTCTAGGAGCCTTTTCTTTCTGGTGTCAAAGTTCTTGCTCTTAACTAGTCTTGACTTTGTTATATTATCTCTTCTTTGAAACAGTGGCACTCGATCAAAAGAAATCTTAAGGTTTGAGTTTATAGAAAAAAATGAGCAAGACAGTTCCTTACATTTAATATAACCCTTGCATTGTGCACAGCCATCTGTCTGCATGTCTTCCCCGAAGCAAATGGTGTGATCTTGTATTCACAGTCCAAACTCAGTATCATAAAAATTCATATTGTTTGATACAAAATGCTTATATTTTTCTTGTTTAGGGAGATAATACAAAGAAATACATCTGTGTCTGTTTGGGTACTCATGACTGTGCTTTTTGAAATTTATATGAAAAAAATTCTATTTTACAAGACTTCTAAAACTTTATGGTTCTTACTATATTGTAAATTGTAGAGCAGGAATTTAATCTTTCCACTATACCCTTCTTATTACTCTTATCTCTAACAGTTAAAATATCAACTGATTAAGAATTAAGACAAAATATATGGGATTATATAAAAATTATCACAGTCAACTTTAAACAAATGCTATATTTGATGTGTATACAAAGTCAGTACAGATTATTTGGAAGATGAATTAAGATGTGGTAACTGAGGTTAAGAAATTTTCCCAAACTAACTGTGAGTAAGCAAGGATAAAACTCAGTCACTCTGACACTACAGTTTGGCTTATAAGCTTCCCACATCAAAGCATTACCACTGAAAAGAATGGGAAAAGGTTTTTTTTCTGGTTCCCCTCAGAAATGTCCTTTAAAATTAACCTTATTAGAAAATACTCAATTTGGTATTTTGAATATATTATTTGTAGAAAAGTTTCTATCACTTGAAAGAAATATTCCTGTATGCAACAAAAGGAACCATCTTACAAATGAATCTGATACTATGCATGCAGAAATGACATAGAGGACACAGATGTATAACTAAATATAACAGATATTAGAAAAGTCAATGGAAAAGTCTTAAACAGAGTCAACATAAATTAAGGAAAAACTAAAGGAGACAGGTAAAGAGTCAAAAAATTAATCTACATCCAATCTAATATCACCCAAAGGAATTTAACTGAATTACTTCCTGTGTATTGAGCATTGTTTTAAAAGGAGTAGTACATCAAGGCTGTACATTGTCACCCTGCTTATTTAACTTCTATGCCGAGTACATCATGCGAAATGCCGGGCTGGATGAAGCACAAGCTGGGATCAAGATTGTGGGGGAAATATCAATAACCTCAGATATACAGATGACACCACCCTCATGGCACAAAGTAAAGAGGAACTGAAGAGTCTCTTGATGAAAGTGGGAGAGGAGAGTGAAAAGGCTAGCTTAAAACTCAACATTCAAAAAATGAAGATCATGGCATCTAGTCTCATCACTTCATGGCAAATAGATGGGGAAAAAATGAAAATAGTGACAGACTTTATTTTCTTGGGCTCCAAAATGACTGTGGATGGTGACTTCAACCATGAAATTAAAAGACACTTGTTCCTTGGCAGAAAAGCTATGACCAACCTAGACAGCATAAAAAGCAGAAACATTATTTTGTCAACAAAGGTCCATCTAGTCAAAGCTATGGTTTTCCCAGTAGTCATGTATGGATGTGAGAGTCGGCGCATAAAGAAAGCTAAGCGCTGAAGAATTGATGCTTTTGAACTGTGGTGTTGAAGAAGACTCTTGAGAGTCCCTTGGACTGTAAGGAGATCAAACCAGTCAGTCCTGAAGGGAATCAGTCCTGACTATTCATTGGAAGGACTGATGCTGAAGCTGAAGCTCCAATACTTTGGAAGAACTGACTCATTGGAAAAGACTCTGATGCTGGGAATGATTGATGAGAAGGGGATGACAGAGGATGAGATGGTTGGATGGCATCACTGACTCGACGGACATGAGTTTGAGCAAGCTCTGGCAGATGGTGAACGATGGGAAGCCTGGCGTCCTGCTGTCGATGGGGTCGCAAAGAGTCAGACACGACTGAGAGACTGAACTGACCAAATTGACTGACTGACAGTCATTCAATTCCAAATGACCCTAAAAGTTATTATCCCCCTTTGCCAGAGAAGGTAACTGAGGTGTAAAATGTTTTTTTTTTTAACTGTCCAAATCCAAAAGCCTAAACAAGGATTTAAGCTTAGGTCTGACTCCAGAGCTCTTTATCTTACTAGGAGTTTATCATATAATTATAAGTAAGTGTTCATTATTGCAATTTTCCATCTCAAAATTTCTGCTAAATTTTGAAACACAGTATATTTAAAAATCCCAATTATGCTATAGCATTCCACATATGTTATGTCTCAGAAAAGCATCCATTCTGACTCTACTGAGGCTCTAAGTCATGATTTTCCCTCTGACAACATCATAAATTCCATCTGGAATCTGAAAATAAAGCTGCTCTTTGCCTCATGCATTGTCATTAGTCATATAGATTTTTCAGTTGGAACTTGGTGGTAGGATAAGGTGGACAACTCCACAGTCTACCTGGGAGAGACATCTCTTCAGGGGAAAGGCCTGGATAATTGTATTCATGCTAACGCTTTCCAAAAATATCTTTTCGTTTGTTTACTTTTTCTGCTTTGAGATCCTGCCCCCAGGCTAGTACCAAGTGGAAGGACTGTTAATAGCTATGCAAACAACTTCTGTATCACATTCTAACTTCCATCACCTCTTTGATTTCTGTCTGGTTTCTGACTGCTCAAGTTTCAATCCTGGCTTTCTCACTTACTAGCAATAGCAAAGTATTTAATTGCTCTCAGTAACAGATTCCTTATCTATAATATAAAGGTAATAATAGTACCTATGTGGTAGGGTTATTATAAAGGTCAAGTGAGATAAGACATGTGTTAGTAAGATGCTCAGAGCAGTTTCCAGCATACAGCAAGTGCTTACTCAATTAGTATTAAATACAAACTTTAAAATGGAAAGAGCCAAGGTTTGCAGTGTAATAATCAACTCCTATAGGTTAATACTAAACTTTTCAGAGCAATTTTTTAAGATATGTGATATGTGTTCTAGTTCAGTTATACTAATGAAGAAACTAATGTTCAGAGCAATAATTAATCATTGGGACACAGTACCTGAGGCACTATAGATATAGAGTACCATAAACTACAAAGGGGACAAGGGGAAAAAATTGCAACAGAGACAGATTTTATTTCCTTGGCTCCAAAATCACTGCGGACAATGACTGCAGCCATGAAATTAAAAGATGCTTCTCAAAAGGAAAGCTATGACAAACCTAGACAGTATATTAAAAAGCAGAGACATCACTTTGCAAACAAAGGTCTGTCTAGTCGAAGCTATGGTTTTTCCAGTAGTCATGTACAGATGTGAAAGTTGGACCATAAAGAAGGCTGAGTGCCAAATAATTGATGCTTTTGAATTGCAGTGTTGGAGAAGATTCTTGAGAGTCCGTTGGACTGCAAGATCAAACCAGTCAGTCCTAAAGGAAATCAACCTGAATATTCATTGGAAGGAATGATTATGAAGCTGAAGCTCCAATATTTTAGCCACCTGATGCAAAGAGCCGACTCACTGGAAAAGATCCTGATGCTGGGAAAGATTGAAGGCAAAGGAGAAGGGGATGCCAGAGGATAGGATGGGTGGATAGCATCACTGACTCAATGGACTTAAATTTGAGTAAACCTTGGAAGATAGTAAAGGACAAAGGGTAGTAAGGGAACGCTGTAGTTCATGAGGTCACAAAGAGTTGGACATGACTTAGTGACTGAATAACAACAAAAAATTGACTAAGTGGTACAGACCTACTGTGGGTTGTTTCCAAACTATGATTTTTTTTCTTCTTTAGATGAGAGATAAACACTATATCTCAAGTTGGACAACTCGTTTAGAAGACAGTTTGATATTTCTCCTTCAGTTGATATTACCTTCTGTAGGCATGGTTCCCCCTTTACTGGAAGAGAACAGTGGATTTGGATCTACAAATATAAGTCCGAGCATCTTGAAATATTTATAGAGGCTTGGGCTTAATGTCTGAGGTACTAAGAGAGAAACTGCTTCCAGCTACAGTCTGGGAACAGGTTAATCTGAACTTGGCTGACCAGAAAACACAATCTTCTCGGATTCTTCGGTATAAGTCATTTCACAGGCTGAAATAATGGGGCAGCAACATAAAGAACGTCATTTACAGAATCATGTGGGTGGCAGTTCAAATCTTGAATTTAACTTTCAGCATTGATCTCTGGGAAAATTATTTAACTTCCTTGAACTGCAATTTCTTCTTCAACAGTCCTGATAGGAAAATTAAATGTGAGCATGTGTCTAAAGCACATATTACAGAGCCTGGCAGATGGTAGTTTTTGGAATGTGAGTTGATTTGAGCATTAAATAGCAGGTTGATGTAAAGGCCTTTAAACATCCCAAAAATGAGATTTTTTAAGTCTATGAATCTTCAAATCCTGACATACAGCTTTCTCTCTACACACAAAATGTATGCCTACTTTGTGTAATTCAAAATCCCTACCCTATACATGATAAATAGGATCATCCAGCTGTGGTCAGTAAATTATGTAAAAAAAGTCACTTAGTGTTTTCTGCTGAAAGAGGTAAAGCGGTTACCTCAGACACCATATTTGTCAAATATTATGCTCATCACCTTATTAAATTGACCCTTTCTAATTTATTCATGTAAGTGAAACTCCTAAGCCTGTTCCATCACTCAAAGTGTGGAGAAATAGTATGTCAGGGCGGAGGGAAAACTTCCTGGGATTCTAATCATATTTTTTTAAACATCAAATAGCCAATAGGGGTTACAGCTTTGATTGAAAGCCCTTTACAAAGTATAATAACATAAAGGGCCACAGAGCATGCCATAGTCTATGAGAAAGAAATGCAATGGCAAAGTTGGAAGATGGGATTCGCTATACAGGAAAATTATTAGGCACTAATCTTTCCTCTTGAATTATTTTCCAATAATAGCTATTGTTTAATGGACCTATTGCTGGCAATCTGGAATATTACATATAAAAGGAAAAAAATATCTTTCCTGATCTTTTTGCTGACACGATTAGAATTAATAGCCATCGGATGCACCTAATTTTAACTTAAAATATTGTTAATTCTTCACAGACATAGCAACTTAAAATTTTCTGTCTTGACCAATAAACACCAAAAAGCACGTTATGAGAAAGTAAGGAGTAAAGGAGGAAGAGAAGTGGACTGTAAAAGGGAAGAGGGAAGATTGCAAAAGGGAGGGAAACGAAGAGAGCACCGATTCTGTATCCGAAGAAGCTAGCTGATGAGAGCACTGCTGAACAAGATTTCATTATGAACTTCTTTATATGATTTTTTTCTTATCTTAGAATATTTCTTTGACCATTTCATTTCCATTTTCCAAAACCTTTTATTTACCCAAAGGCTAAGACATGAGGATGCTTTGCCCCTCTCTTTTCATTCCTTACTTCTATTAATCCTTCCTTGTTCTTTCACATTATTATTGTTCCTTAAGTGAGTCGTAACAGTGCCTATGCATCTGAATACAAACAAAACTCCTTTTCAAGACATATATTCTGGTTGCGATTCTCTTGTGATCCTTTCCATGAATGGAGGTAACCTTCATAAACACAATATTTTCTTTCTTTAGAGCTAGTTATGTCCTGGGCATAAGGACAGATTCTCATAAGATGATTGATCTAAAATTCCCTTTAAGAATATAAAGGACTTTATAAGTTCAAGGGAGTATATTAATACCCACAAAACAACCATTCACCAATGAGATAAGAAAAAATTCTTAACTTTGCTGATTTTTACTTAAGATTCCTAACATTTGAGTCCATTGAGGCTATATCCAAAGCCTATTCCTCTGGAAAATATTATAGGATTTTTAAAATATGGCTACAAAGAGCAAACAAAGATTTGAGTCTCCAGAGAAAAGTTCTATAGATTGAACGCTGCATAGAAAACAATTTATTCACCTTAGGAAGATGAAAGGATGAAAAGACCCTGAAGGGTAATAAAACTTACCCATTTTTTTAGAACCTCAAGAAGCTGTCTTATCAGTCTTGAAAGTTGGAAAGTATTTGCAATCTCAAAGAAAATCCTAAATAGTGTCCAAAGAAAATGTCTACATAGATTTTTAAAACTTCGCTGTTTTTTCATTATCTCTCCATGACTTTACTTGAGAAAAATTTGTTCAGAATTATGATGTCATTATTTTTACATCTTTGTTCTACATTAAAATAAAATTCTTAATAATTAAAATATAATTACCATGTATTAAAGTTCCTAAGTCATTTTGTAAAAACAAAATGGCTTTCATATTTGCAAAATTTGACCTTAAATAACTTTAAACTCTTATAATTTTGTTTCAGAAAATCTTTCTCAGTGAGTACAGCTAAATTAATAGGCAACTATTTGGTCACTAAGTGTATTTAACTTGTTAGATCATGACATGGAACAAAACCATAAAGATTTAAATGCAAAAGATAATGATATGGCAACTATAAATAAAAAAAAAAGAAACAAGAAGATGAGTACAAAGAAAAGGAGAAATGGGGAAATAGTTTGTAAGGATCTGAAGAAATAAAGAAGGCAGAGTTTGACCATGAAATAGGCCAAGGGTCCATAGGTATTTGTCATCATAGAATTTAAGCTCTAATACAATGAGCAATTTTGACCTCCCTGTATATAACCAAACACTCTCCTTGTACTTTATTCCACCTGAGAAAAGAGTAAATAAAGTGATCTAGAAGTCCATATATATACTCAGCCATTCTCAGGTGCTGAGGTTTTGCCATCTGTGGGATAATTCAACATGGGTGCAATGCATTGCACATTTTCTCAATAGAAACCAGGATGCAGTAGCATACTGATGGGAATTTCTTAAAACCCAATAAACTTTATTGTCAAGGAACATTGGCTCCCACTAAAGAGATGCTGCTGCTAAGCCGCTTCAGCTGTGTCCGACTCTGTGTGAGTAGACTCTGCCGTAGACGGCAGCCCACCAGGCTCCTCTGTCCACAGGATTCTCCAGGCAAGAATGCTGGAGTGGGTTGCCACTTCCTTCAACTAAAGAGCGAGTGCTGGTCAGATTTTGTGACTTAACATAGAGTCTATATTCTATGGCTTTAAAGGGCTAGCAAAAGCCCAATGGGCTGTCAAGAAAATATATTTACAGTACTTGTATCTTACTATGGCAATTTTTACTGATACTCAGAATTATCATGAGAACCAGCTTAACTCTTGTCAATCAATGTCGGAAGCAATGGGATAGGAATGAGGGAGAGAGGGTGTTTGGAGGCAGGGTGGTGGGGACTAAACAGATGTTCTCTGAAGTATGTTTTATGGCGCACAAAACCAGATAGACATGCTCTTCCTCTTTGCAAAATATCTCTTTGATCAAATAAGTTTAGGAAACACTGTGTGTCACACACATACACACACACAAACACACACACACACACACACACACACACACACACACACCTCCCTGGAGATTAAAAATTCACATTAGCACGTAGTAAATAAACACATTCCAATACACATAGTAAAGGCTCAAGGCATAGCATTTTCCAAACATTTCTGTCTGCTGATGTCACTGGCATATTTGGAAACAATGCTATTGAAGAATGTGGTTTGATCTGTGGGAGCCATCTAAGATGTTGTGTAAGCAAAATGAAGGAAAGGGTAAAACTTTCAGCTATAAGAAGAATAAGGCCTGAGTACCAAGTATAAAACATGGTGACTGTCATTGATAACACTGTCTTGTATAAATGAAATTTGCTAATAGAGTAGAACTTAAATGTTCTCACCAAAAATGAAAAAAGATAAATATGTGAGGTGACGGATATTATGTGTAAGTTAACTAGATGGGAGATCCCTTCACAACGTATACGTATATCAGATCGCCATGATGTACACTTTAAATATCTTACAGTTCTATTTATCAATTATACCTCAATAAAGCTGGGGGGAAAATGTAGGCTGAAATGGAGTACACAGGTAAGAAATCACCTTAACAGAGGCAAGTGCTTTATTAATTTCAGCCCAATATTGCAAAAGTAAATGCCTGAAAAATTCTACACACTAAGGATTTTTAAACTCCCTTTTGTGTCTCCCCACTAAGTGGCCTCCAATCCTGGCTGCTCATTAGAATTGCCCAGGATCTTTTTAATCATCAAAAGAGAGTCTGACTTAATTGATTTGGCTGCAACCTGAGCATCAGCATTGATGAACAGTTTTCACATGATTCCAATGCTGTCTGGTTGAGAATCACAAATGCAAAAATTTTTGGAAAATCCATTTTGAGACCAATGAAAATGTTTAACTTATAACTAAAGGCTTTTGATCAGCCCAGCCGGCTGTGGTGTGGCCTTGTGTAAAAGGTATTTGTAATTGATGTCGGCTTGGAAATCCTCTCATTCAATGCTGGCTCACCACCAGCCTGGTTCTCTGCCTTTATATTCTGTTTCCTTTTGCTTTAATACATTAGCCCTCTTGTTATGCTCTCTCCTTGTCCCCCCACTGCCATCCCCTCTTGCCTTTTAGAAAGGCGTTTTCTCATGTTGCCCCCTTTCCTGGCTGTGAGGAATCACTCACAGATGAAAATAGCTTTGGTGGTCATGCAGCTGAGGATAATTGGATTTGGAAGCACCCACCATCTAAATGCATACAGGTCAACATAAGCTGCTTCCTTCTTAGCTACAGCAGGAAGCCCAAAATAGGAGCAATTATCATGAAAGAAAATCTCATACTGCTGCCTAGGGGGCAAGCAGCCCCTCCCACTCTCATAGCATCTACTACCTTCTATGGGCAATCTGTTTGCCTCCTAACTGGACATTCAGGCGGTGCATAATAAAGCAGGGTTCTGTCTTTATGGATGCAGGTTATTTGTTTTGAATATACATGTAAACTTTTTACACCAGCATCCAACTTTCATTATTGTTGTTAAAGGGTAGTTTACTGTATTTTCCTCCAGGCAACAACTGTATTTAATGAAATTGTAGATTTGAGTGTCAACTCCCCAAAACAGGAAATGTGGAACTGGAGTTTATCTCTATTTTTCTTTCTTTTCTTTTTTTTTTTTTTTTTGTGGAGTGGGTATGGGCAGGCATGCTGGGCGGAGGTTGTGGACTACTGCTATAGGAGGTAACCTTGAGGGAATAATTTTTTACTTTTCCCAAACAGTTCTGCAAACATGAAACACCAAAAATAAGAACAAAAGCAAGTATCTATTAAATGCATATGTGAGAAGGAGGGACTGAAGGACCTGAGGGACGGGGAGGGCACGAGGAGGTGAAGTCTGGCAGGAGGAGGGGAGAAGGACACACTGGGGATGAAACACTGTGGGCTAAGTTGCCTTCATCTACAACTGTTAGTAAATAACTTCACAAGTGCTCTTTTCTTATTCTTGAAGCCTAGCGACTGACAATTTTGCTCAAATCCCGATAAAGTGATTTATTTAAAAGTGCTTCTTTCCAGAAAATCCACAAAATGGAGTCAAATAGTCTCTTCTCTACTCCCACCATCAATTTTTGTTATCTATACCAGCAAGGGAGTGATGTTTATGCTTTTTCCCTCCTGTCTCCACTATGTAAAGAAGAAATCTGTTTTTTATCAAGCACTCAACTTTTTTAAAAATATCATAGTATAAAACATCAATATACATAAACTGAGATAACTTCTTTAAATGAGAAAATCATCTGTATATAAGAAAATTAATCATCTTTCCAGACTGAACCCCCAAATTTAAGGGGTTGAAAGTATAATATATAATCATCCGTTCTTATATCTGAGAAGAACTACTGGGACTGATATATTTCAGCACAGGATCTCAAGAGTCTCTTGAATTTCTGAACCAACAAAAAGAATTCATGCTAGTAGTCTATACCTCTTTCACATATTGAAAAAGCACTGATTTCTTTCCGTATTTTCATAACAGGTTGCCTACACCATATTTTTGTTTTTCTATCACTTGGTACTTCGTTCAGTTAGCGTGCAAAACCACTTTATCTAAGAAAATTCTACCAAAACTCTATCATGACAAATCAGATGAAAAGAGGTTCTGAAACCTCAGCTCTCTGGCAGACAAGGAGAGGAAATGGTCCACAGTGAGAGGGATCCTGGGTAAAGCTATGGAAGCTAACAGCCTCCTCAGACAGCACTTCTCATCTCAGCAAAGGACATGAACTAAATGCTTTACTCCTTCTAAAACTCGGACATTTTAAGTATGCATTTTATTGAACTGATAAGATGTAGTGAATAAGGGAATAATGAACGAACATAAAGGAATGATGTTATTATTCATTATATATCATCATCATGCAGTCGCTCAGTCATGTCTGACTCTTTGTGACCCCATGGACTGCAGCATGATAATATATAACATCATTTGGAGCAGAGCAACCTTTGAAAGGGGTGTCCCAGGTGGTGTCAGTGGTAAATAACCCTCCTGCCAGTGCAGGAGACATAAGAGATGCAGTTCTGATCCCTGGGTTGGGAAGATCCCCCAAAGGAGGACATGGCAGCCCACTCCAGTATTCTTGCCTGGAGGATGTCATGGACAGAGGAGCCTGGCAGGCTACAGTCCATGGGGTCACAAAGAGTTGGGCACGACTTAAGGGACTTAGCACACATAAAAGGCAACCTTTGAAAGGACTCCATGGGAGACCACGGCCAAACAACAGAGACTTGGCTGTGATTTTCATTCTCACCAAATCCTGATCTAGATCTCCTGTCTGTGTCAATCAAACAGATTCCATTTTATATGCTCTCTCTAAAAGAAATAATAAGAATAATACATCCTCCCTTTATTTTTCCCCTACCTTATAACTGTTCTTCATCAGCCTATAAGGAATTCAGTAACTCAGGGACCCTTATCCACAGCTTTTGCTGCATTTGAGAAGGAAGGCCATGAGGGAAAAACAATAAACCACATTCTATTAATTTCCAAATCTCTCATTGCTCAGAAATTATGATGACAGCATATCAAATAAAACTCCTACAATGCAATCTTTTATTTGAATCAAGTCAAGGGGTCCACAGTATCACCACATCAGCCCCTTACCAGTCTGCTCCTATTGATAATTCATGTTCTATCATCCGAGAGAGCAATGGTCTTGCTGACAACATAGTATCCTCCATGAATTCATTTTTACTGGCAAGATTGCATGAGGCCAAGTTATGGGAATTCTAAAATAAAACAGACCGGAACATCGAGAAATATCAACCCATTGAAGATTCTTGGACAGGGAAATAACAAGAAAGAAAAAACTTGCTTTTGAGTGAATAACCTGGGAGTCATATGTAAATTATGACAAAACGGAAGATACTGGTATAAAAGTTAAGAGCTATAAATAAGAGTGTTGCAGGTATAAATGAAAATGAAGAATGCAGAAAGAAGAGAGAGTGAATTAGGATGGTTTTAAGAGAAAAATACTTGGAATTTAGGATCTGACTGGATCTAAATAATTAAAGACATACACACTTCTAAACTGACCACAAGAAAAAAGACCTTCAAGACTGGGGGAATTTTGATGCCAAAAGAGAGAAGTTTAAAAGAACGTTTGCTAGAGATATGAACTTGACTTTGGACATGCCGAGTTCAAAGTAAAGGCAAGGTACACGAGTAAATGTATCCAGCAGGTGCCTGGTGACTCTGAAGTGACACCTTGGTGAGAAGGCAGGGCTGGAGATGGGCATGGAGGAGATAAAACTTAGAGGCGACATGTGAAGCTGTGAGTGGATGAGGTGGCCCAAGAGTGAGTGTGGAGGGCGTTTCAAAGGGAAGAGGTGCCAAAGAAGGAGGAGGAAAATGAATCTGGATGCAAAGAAAGATAACAGTGAAGCACTGGGCAGGTCAGAAGACAAGAGACTCTAAGGGCAAGGGAGATGCGATGTGGGCAGAGCAGGAGCACAGTACTGGATCTGGTACTGGATCTGGTACTGGATCTAGTACTGGATCTAGATTTTGGTTCTGGATCCGCTATCTTACTAACTCTCACAGACCTTCTCTGAACAAATTCTTTCTATGCAAAGTAAGGCATTAAGCTGAGCTTAGCACTTCCCACAAGTTATTCCACAAAAGATTTTAAATCCTACAGAAAGCAAATAGGTGTCCTGTGCCCACACACACTTAAGACATGCCTATTTAAAATACTGTGAAATAGATTTTGCTTATTGCGGGAGTTACCATAATTTTTATAATACTGATATGCATCATGAAACTCCAAGATGGGAGACACAGTGTATAATGTTTCTGAAATTATTTGACAAAAGAACGTGTGTGTGTGTGTGTGTGTGTGTAGTAGCAGCATTTCATAGTATCAGTGGAACTTTGGAAACACTAGCCCAGAAGATTTCTAATGACTCTCCCAACTCCAGAATTTTATGATTCTATCAGGCATAGAATCTGATTCTTGAAAATCTTTGTTTAATAACAATACATAGCAATATTAATGACATCATTAAATGTTATCTTTAAGCCCAGAAATATACATTTATTATTTAAAAATCTGTTTCTAATCCATATTTATCAGTGGTAATCTATACTATAAAAAATGACACATTAATATAGTTCTCCAAAAGAATTATGCTTTCAGAAACCTGTAGCTTTCTTATCAAAGGAGAGACTTTTATTAGATGAGGTGATAAATGTTAACCAATCCTACTGTGGCAGTCATTTCACAATATATAGGTACACCAAATAATCGTGCCATACACTTGAACTTACACAATACTCTATGTCAACAATATCTCAATAAAAGTTGTGGGGGGGTATTTTTGTGCACACTAGATAAAGAATCCATTTTTGTTCCCCTAAAAATAGAGGAACCTTAGAACTGTTACATATTATTTAAAATTAAGGGGGGGGGGAAGCATTTACATGAAATTCATGATACGTTTATCTCTGGCTCTAACTCTGAAAACAAGCCAACTAGCCAATCTTGCCTGACTACCACATTCAACAGAAGTTTTTTTCACTCTGTCTATGCCTATTCTTACTGATTCATCATTCATAGTTTTCTTGTTTGACCCTGTTTGCCCATGTTGCTGACCAATCCCAACTCCCCAACAACATGGCTCAAGTCAAAGTAATAGCTTCACTGAATTGTGATCTTTCAGTCTTTATTTACAGATTAATTAACTTGATTTTTAAACAAATTTTATGTGCACAGGAAAAATATCAAAGGATATTAGATCAAATGTTAATCATAAAACTATTAGTATTTCCTATTTCTACTGCTGTTATTCTTTTTACAACTGGAAGTTAGCTGATGTACAATAATAGATTAATTGCAAGTATATCACATAAATGATTTGACATCTGCATACATTATAACGTGATCACCCTGGTAAGTTTAGTAACCATCTACGCCCAAAGTTACTACAATATTACTGCCCAGATTCCTTCTGCTGTATATTACATGCCTCTATTGCCATTATTCTTATTTCTGTTATAATTATTTATTTTTATTAAGAAATCATTTGAAGTTTTGTTACATGGCTTCCCAGCACTCAAGTAGATATAACAATTAGTATGAAGATCTGGGAAGTGGGACTAGAAATTTATAGTTGGTTCCTCTGGCAGCAGTGATGTGACAATTAACAGGCTGACATTAAGAGAGGTGACAGAAAAAGATGCACACTGAGGTCTATTGCTACATGGGAATGGATCTTCATTCAACATGACAAGTGTGGCTAATGAGGAAAAAGGTTAAATATAATGCTATAGCTTTGTATGTTAAGCCACATGAAAATACACACTATATTTTATTTGAAAAAACTTAATTCAGAATAGTAGGAAAGAAAAACAGATTAATGGTTTGGCACACAAAGGGGTAAGTTTGAGTGGTTAGGAAAATGATAGTGTACGAAAAACCTCTCCCTTTGTTGCTGAATAAATGATACATCGACATCATTTCACGTGAAAATGTACTAAACAATATTACATATGATCAGATATCTTCTACTGTTTTTACTAAAATGTTAAAGTCTGTTAGCTTTAATTTACTGAAATGAAAATCAGCAAAGACACATTTGAAATTATTCGACTACTGCATGAATTCGACTACTCAAAACAGGGGAAGCAGCGCCCTTGGCTATCACGGGACAGAAGGTTACGATAACAAGGTGGGCTATCTGGTGGTCTCCTAGGAGGATGCACTGGCCATGGCATCCCCTTTGTGAACTATTTCCTAAACTTTTCTAACAAAGACGTAGAAAATAGAAGACATCCTTAACGAGGAAATCTGGGGAAATCTTAACTTTCTTAATTCTAACTTTACAATTTAATCACTTTGAACTTCAAATGATACTCTGACTCTTCAAAAGATTATCATAATTGTACAGCTTTCCTCATTAAAGTTAGAAAACCTGAACCAATTGTCAGCATTAAATTAGCTCTATAAATTTTATTTCAATAAATAGCTCAAATATTAGTATTTCCAGACTCATAGAATATATATATATTTTTTTCTTTCACAAAAAGCATGTGATAGAAAACATTGCCAATTTCTGTACTGGCTCTTTTAAATAATAACTTCTTTAAAGGGCAGGGTATTTTTGAAATCAGACACAACAATGCCATCATATAAAAGTGATTCTATATTCAGTTATTCCATCTTTTGGACAAATGAATTAGAAACATGAAACTCGAGTGACACTTTCACTTCCTTTCTGAGTCAAAGTGAGTCTGGTATTAGATCTCAATGTAGTAGCTACAGCATCCGTACAAATGTAGGTATGAGGCACCCTCACTTCAACACTTCATAAAATAAAGCAAAGTTGGTCCTAAATTTTTAACAAATCCTGAACTACTATATACTTCTCTCCAGCTTAAAGGAACCTGAGAATATAAAAAGTTCCTTTCAGCTTTCTCTCAAATAGGAAAAGATTTTAATAGAGAAAGGGATGAATAACAATGGTCACATTGATTTCCTGGTAAGTGTCATTTCTCTCTCATCTTTCTGGCACAATATGATTGTCATCCTAATTCTATATCCTAATGCAGAAATGCCGGCTTAGGATTTCTCCTTTTTGGAGAAGAAGGGTATAGACAATGAAAACTTTCAGTATAAACAGTTTACTTCTCAAAGAAAGCCAAATGAGCATACATTACAAGAGCACATAATCATTAGCATTGTCTTTGGTAGAAGAGGAAAAAAAAACCTTGGGGGGAAAAAAAACCAAAAACCTCTTTATTAGAGTAAAGAGGATTTACAGTTTGAGATGACACCTACCATCCTAGAGTTACAAAGGACAGACAGCAAAGCATTATTTGAGAAAAGCAAACCAAAAGATCCTAAGGCTCTAGTAAAGCTTAAAATCCAAAGTAATTATCTCATATCTGAACCAAGAAACAAAAACACATGATGTGTAGAAGCTTTTAATGCAGCAGCATCTTCCCAGTTTCCTGAAATTTTGAGGTGAGCTTTGTCTCTATTTTCTTCCTGCAAACACTGTAAAGCCTTCATAATCTTCCTTTGACCTACCATCCTTCATGAGCTAGCTTTTCCTGCTTAAATAAGTATTCTGCTTTGCTAACTGGACATAGGCTTTTGAGTATAAATAACGTACTCTATTGTTAGATTAAGTCCAACATCTCACGTAGGGGAAAATTACACACTGTTCAAGGACCTGAGTGAAGATTATTTTTATTGCATACTCTTATTTTTTTCAAAATGGCACATATAATCCTCACTGTAAATAGATTACATAAAAAGAAAAATATTGCTTCTAAAATCTCATTTTATTTGGACTCAGAAAAGAAATATTTATATGTTCCCATGGTATGCTCAACTTTCTTCAAATAACTTTTGATATTCTAAAATTTAGTTTTTGTTATAGCAAGAAGAATATTCTCCACTAAACTCAGAAATATTTTATATTTATTTAACTACACACTGTGGCTTCCCAGATGGCTCAGTGATAAAGAGTCCACCTGCAATGCAGGAGACTCAGATTCAATCCCTGAGTCAGAAGATCCCCTGAAGAAGGAAATGGTTACCTACTCCAGTATTCTTGCCTGAAAATCCCATGCACAGAGGAGCCTGGTGGGCTACAGTCAATGGGATCACAAGAGTCGGACATGACTTAACACCTAAACAACAACATTAACAAACTACATATTACTTAAATAAAGAAAGGAGATACGTATCTTTCTGGTCAAAGCATAGCACATAAAGCACACATTTCTTTTAGTTTAGAGTCACCATGCAAGATTGTCTACCGGATGGAGCAGAATCAAGTCATATAGATACACAGTGGTAAATGACGCCATTGATTCATGTCTCTTTCACAAGACACATGAAGAAATTTTCCATTGGACTGGGGTTAAGCAGTCTACATACGCAGGTCAATGGAAAAGCTTTCCTTGGTTTTTGGTCTGTCATTCTGTTGGTCCAAGTCTTCCTTGATTATTAGACTCTCATCCCATTATCCCTTCAAATCCTACCATAATCCACATATTCCAATATTCAAATTTCATATCTCTAGATCTGTATTTCCAGCTCAGCAAGATATACAATCTCAGTTCCATTAATAATTTCCTTTAAAAGTATTCAACTTATACATAGGAAGTGAGAGAACTGAGCCAGAAACAGAGATGGTGCTAATGTAACATAGTGAATATGATTTTAACTCAGGTCAGATGACCTTGTTTTACATTCCACTTTTGTTGCTCACTCTTCATGGTGCCCTGGATGTGATCATAGCACCTACTTCATGAGGTTAATGTGTGGATAAAATGAATGATGTTTAGAAATGTTTGACACTGTTCCTGGCCCAATTATGCTGTAATTATAATTAACAGGGCAAAGTTGTCATGTGTTATACTAAGAACAGACCTGATAATAATAATACCAAAATTCTATCAAGTGAATATTTTGATTCCTTAAATCTGATTAGAGATCTAAGCTGGCACGCCTATGAATTTCCTTTAATTCAGTTCAACAACAATGTAATAACTGAGCATTAACTATTTGCACTGTGATAGATGATAGAGAATAAATGGAGAGGGAGAAGGAGAAAAAAGGACACGAACTGACATAAGAGATGCAGGTTCGATTCCTGGGTCAGGAAGATCCCTTGAAGAAGGGCATGGGAATCTACTCTAGTCTTCTTGCCTGGAGAATGCCATGCACAGAGAAGCCTGGTGGGCTAGAGTCCATAGGATGGCAAAGAATCGGACCCAACCCAATGTTGCATGTGCAGCATTCATTAAGTTAGGTGTTAGACATTATGCTCAGTATACATCTTGGCCAAATAGACTGAAAAGTCATCAAGCTGGCAAGTGGTAAAGCTAAGATCTGAACTTGACTTCTCCTGACTTCAGTCTGTATTCTTTAGCGAGAAGGGCAAATAAATAAGCAACTATCCATAAGATCATATAAAGTGTACCGAGTACTATGGAAGATTGGGGAAAGGGTGATGAATTTTAACTGGGCAGAACTAGATCAGACAAAATAGAAGAGGTGACACTGAGTTTATTAATACTAGGGAAAAATAACAAAATGCAATAAAATATTCAATATTTATTTAATGATTACTATGTGTACTATTCTAATGTTTTATCCAGGCAATGTCTGGATAAGGGTGAGAAAATGTATTTTGGCAGAAAGATCAGACTCAACCCAGAGCTGAGACAGCAAACAGTAATCAAAACAATAATGTAAAGCAATTACCCATCAATTAAAAAGAAATAAAAGTTTAAAAAAGATGGAACTTCACAGTCCAGTGCACTCAGTGTTTGTATGCACAGGGAAATGACAGTGATGAACAAGAAATGCAGGTTAAGGCCAGTGTTTGGAGCACTCTCTGGATGCTGTGCTAAAAAGAAAAAAATGGGTTTTATCCTAGAGAAAAAAATAGAATCAGGCTAGGTTTCTTAGCAAAAGAGTCATATTAATCAGATCTAATGCTTTAGAAAAATAATTAAGTTAGAAAAGTAAAAAATGATTGGAGTCAGTGTCTCCAGAATAAACAAATACAAAATAAATTAAAAATTAAAACACACAGTGAGATTGCTCGAATAGCTCAACTAAGAAATGAAAGAAATTGAGCTTTTAAACTGGGAGTATGAATGAATCTGCCAGGAGTGGATATAATAGGCCTTCTAGAAACAGAATTGACAGAATTTGATAGATTAATGGATACCAACAGTAATGACAAAAGAGAGGTCTTCAAGATATTCAGGTCATATCGCCAGTAAGTAATGTGTCTATAGTTTCAGAAACAGAAGAAAACCAGAAACAATGATAGATGATGGAGAGATGAGAGGCCATTGGTCGATGGCTAGAGTTCACAGTACTTCCACATAAATATATATATGGTGGATATTGTAAGTATACACAGTGTATGTAAAATGTGAGGGTGAGGATTAATGAAAGGTGAGGCTGTTCAAGGAAAAATTTCAAATTCTTATGAAGAAGCTAGCAGTGAAGAACTGGATTAGCCTGAGAGAAACTGGATTTTTCATTTTCTTTTTAAAAAGATGAGAATAAACTTCTTTTTATCTAAGAGAAAAGAATCAAAAGGAAAAGGGACATATTTTTGAGTATCCTAGACAGACAGTGACAGAGCAAGATTTAGGAGAAAGGGAAACAGGCCTTGATGAAGAGCATAACAAGGGAGAACCCAGGAGTGAATATAAGCCTCGGTTAACTGAGGCAGAAAAGAAAGTAAGAAAGCTGAGCCAAGACAGAAGCTATTTCCAGCCATTGATGAGAAGAGTTGATGGGTTTTAACATGTGTGTGTGCATGCACAGTGCAAGTTTAATCATTTTGCTTCCTCTCCAGCAAAGCCTGAGATGAGTTCATTTGCAACAGAGGGAAAGTCAAGTTGGGACAGAAGCATGAAGGAGGAAATAACGTTTGAAATTTCCCCCTTGAGAGATAGATAGATACTGCAGAATAACCATCAGGCTCAATTTCAAATGCTGGCATTCTAAATAGCAGAAGAGGGATTTTTCCTCCATCATTAGCCCATCATTCTGGAGGAAGAGGTTTTCAGTTATTTCAATGCCGGACACTGCCTCCTGCCTGTGTGGAACAGTGAAAGGATGAAAGAACTAAGAATAGTTCTAAGACATTTCTTAGAATAGTTGAGCCAGGAGTCTAAGTTTAGTTTACAAGTCAGCAACAAGAAGGAAGGAGGATGGATAACAATAATAACAAGGATGACGATAGTGGTGGTGGCATCACTGTGTAGATTTTACAGTGTGCTTGGCAATGTTCTATGGATTAATTCTTTCATTCTATATAACGTCATGTCATGAATGCAAAAAATAGGTTTATTTCCTAGCCAGATGTACACTCCACATCACACTCGCATTTTTAGTATGTTTTACTTGCAAATGCATTTGTGTGTAACACATCATTTTCAAGACACATGGGCAATTTGTTTTCACTTTTCTAATACACATTCTAGATGGCTCCAGTTCAGCACTGGAAAATTTAACTCATTTTCCAAACATTACATTAATGCATGATGTAGGAAGTAAACAAGAGTTGAAAATAAAATCCTCTTGGATATTCTGTTGTTTTAAAATCTGAAGGGTTCAGTAATCCTTTAAATCTGTAATCACTAAGAAGAAATCCATTGTCACTAAACCACACGTAGCTCTCTACAGAAACCACATAATGCAAAATTCTCCAAAGAATAACTATAATTAACTGTGACTATGAACAATAATGGATCTTTCTTGTTGCTCAGATGCCAAAGCATCTGCCTGCAATGCAGAAGACCTGAGTTCAATCCCTGGGTCGGGAAGATCCTCTGGAGAAGGGAATGGCAATCCACTCCAGTATTTATTCTTGCCTGGAAAATCCCATAGATAGAGAAGCCTGGCAGGCCACAGTCCATGGGGTGGCAAAGAGTCAGATACAACCAAGCAACTAAAACTACCACTAAACTACTATGAACAATAACAGTATGTTACAAGGCCACTTACACATGCGTGCTATTTTATTTGACATCATAGAAGTCTTTATTCTCTTCCTTTGAATTGAAGTTAAAGCAAATCCAATCACGGTAATAAAATTACCAGAGGTGAAAAAGCAGTTATCTAGTATGTAAAAATATTCAACAAGATGCATAAACATCTTTGATAAATATTTGAATTAAAGCTGGCCTTCTAGGCACATCTATCATGAAAAATTTAGAACCTTCAAATAATCTTTAAATTGATCTAGTTTAACATGATTATTACAACCACAAAACTACATATATAATCTCTATATGTTTGATTATATCACTAATATTAGAAAATACAGTACATTTCTTTTAAAAATTTTATATCTTATTGAAGTCATCGCAGAGAAAATTTACTTAGTGTAGCTATAATAATTTATACAATTTTGAATATCTATGATATTTTTGTTTCTACTGAGCTTTTCTTCTTTTCCAAAACATTATATATGTTAAATTTAAACAAAATGTGCCTGGTTTTATTATTATTTGGAGATATTTTTCTTCATACTAATCTTTCCTATTCCCATTGCTCCTTTGTGAGACTTTTTTTTTAACCTTAATTCTATCTGTGGTGTCTTCAGATCCTTCTATTTTTGTATTTTGAAATTCTTGGGGGCCTCCATAATTTTCAACTAATCTTCTTGCATAAGATTAAATTTACACTCTTCCTTGTAATGACATATGATCTTTAATAAATGATCTTATAGCTTCTAATGTATTCTGTTGATAATTATCAGCGGCACTTTAATTTTTGTGGAATTTCCCTCTCCTTCTAAAAACTAAGAAACTAAAATGAACTCAGGGGTTTAGATGACTTGTTCAGAGTCACAGATCAAGGAACAAAGATCTCCTGATACTCAGAACCTTATCCCATGAATCAAACACATAGAGAGGGCTGTATCCCAAATCTCCCAGCCCCATTCCTGAAGACCTCAGTCTACTTAAGGTTAATTTTTAAAACCTATCTAGGATGGCATTTGTAAATTGTCAGAAGCTTGAGTAGCCGCTGTATAAAAAGCCTTCATGTATAAACATCTCTGAAACAGGCAAATGATAGATAACACAATGAGCATTTTTTATCTTCCCAGCTTCAGCCTTTTGCTAGCTTATAAATTTTTTAGAGGGGAGCTATAATGCTATTGAATTGATGACAGCAACAGACAAGAATTTGGAGACAGGAAGATTCCTTCAGACAGACATTCCCCAGGCAAACTGATAGCACTTAAGAGTTTAAGTGACACCTCTTCTCTAAAATCCCTAGAACAAAACCCCCCAAAAGCCATCAGATCTCTTGGCATCAGGTGTGAACTGAATGAAACACAATTTATCCCTTGGATTATACCGTGTTACCCTATAAGCTTCTTTGTTAACAAATCATATAGAACACAGCTCTGCTTTTTTTCCTCTGGAAAGTAATTAGGCAAAATCTTTTCTCTGATTTTCATTTACCTTTGACTGAAAAACAGCTGGCTGCCCAGAGGAATTTTCCATTTGATATTCAGCATAAGAAGTGTCTTTACTTTTATGTCAATTGAAATATATCTTTTCTTTTGACAATAACTTGGACATAAATACATATTTCATTGAAATGCAAATGAATAATGTATCAGAAGAAAATGTATAGAAAATACACATGCCTTTGTATGCTTTTTAATTTTTTGCAATTTTTAAATGTCACTTTCCATTTACAGTTATTACCAAATATGGTCTGGATAACACCAAGAAATTTTTCTAATCCATCACTACACTGACTTTTTTTTTTTTTACAGTGACTTTTAAAGGGACTGAAATGGGACTACGCTATGCTTAAATTCATCCATGGTCAGTAACCAGGTGGCCAGAGGTCCAGCACTGCCATAAGCCACGCTGAAGGCCTAGCACCGGTTGCTTTTCTCGCTTAGTCACAGTTTTCTCCTTCTTAACACTGATGGGAGAGAACTAGGTGTTTTCATTTTCAGACCCTTTAGCATCCTATATTGTATATTCAGAGATAATATATTCCTAAATATTAATATATTCCTATATAAGCTATGGAAGGGAAAATTGCCTCAGTATCGGACCAATCTGGTGGATGGCCGGATGGCTTGCCAAAGTACCTCTGGCCAGATGGGAGTTTTATGTCAAGCTGATGCAGCCTTCTCCTGATTCAAAAAACTCACAGAATTGCTGGAACTGCTTCAAAACAACTCTTACCAAACACATTTTGATGAGTTATGTCTATGCTGATCAGAAACATATGGACTGAATTTTCCTAAGGTTTAAAAATTAAATGCAAAGAGCATAACAAAATGAATTTTTCCAAAGCTAAAAAATTAAATCATGTAAGATGCAAGAAGCCACTGAGTTCTTCCCATCTTATACTGGTTCCCTCTGAGAGTGGCTCCTTGGTTACCCATCCTTTTTATTTTTTTCCTCAAATTATGATTAGGGGATTGAATATTCAGTTATTTTTATTTTTGTTATATTAGCTGGTGTTGGAGGAAAATCAGACTGAAATTCATGAGCCCCACATGTTAGCAGTTATTACCAGTACTCCTCTAGGTAAGATGACCTCACTAACATTTGTCAGTAGCCTTGAAAACTTGTCCTTTGCTAAAGAAGAACCAGGTCAAAGAGGAGAGATAAACAAGATCTATCACAATCAAAGATGAATGACTCCAAGTGCAGCCCTTCCCAAAAGAGAATTAGGACAGGGAGAAGGGTGGGACACAATGATGCAATGTCTAGTATTAAACCAGTCGGTACAGTAGCTTCCAGCCATATATGGTTACTTTAAGTTAGTTTGACTTACATTAAAAATTCAGTTTATCAACTGCAAGAGCCACATCTCAAACTCGCAATAGACACATGTGGCAGACAACTGCTCTAATGGACGGTACAGATATAAAATATTTCCATTGTCACAGCAAGTTCTATTGACCAATGCTGGCCCAGTATAATGCCTAGCATGCAATAGCTGCCATATGAAAATTCAAGACACTAATTATAAACTAATAAAGACATTTTGAATAGCTAAGATTATTTGAGTAAAGTTTGTTTTCAAAGAAGATAAGTTTCCTTTTTCTGCAGATTTTTGAGCAATTTTAATATATACATTATGTCAGAATAATCACTATGCTAATCAGTTGATATAATTTAAGCTATTAATTACTATAAAATATCAATTCAGCTACATTGTCTCTCAATTATCATTAAAACTATCTCGTATTTGTATAATTTAATTATAGGAAACTATTTAGCATAGAACGCATATTCATTTAACCTTCACAGAACTCTAAAATTAAGGATTATCATTTCTGTTTTATAGGTATGGAAACATGTTCATGGAATCAAATGACACAGTTACACAGCTGTATTCAAATTTAGAGGAATCAAGGGATTATCTATAGCGCGTGCATGCTCAGTCACTCCGTTATATCTCACTCCTTGTGACCCCATGGACTGTAGCCTGCCAGGCTCCTCTGCTCATGTAATCTTTCAGGCACAAATACTGGAGTGTGTTGCCATTTCCTTCTCCAGGGGATCTTCCTGATCCAGGAATCAAATGCCTACCATAAAATAAGGGCCTAATAAATGTTGCATTTTCGTTGTTGCTGCAGTTATGATGAAGAGAATTATGGCCTGAGGTCACCTACTGAAATAATTAGTATTCAAAGATGTCTCCCAGTGAGGAATAAGCAATGAATGAGTTTATTCATGTGTGTGTGTGTGACAGCTGCTCAGTCGTGTCCGACTCTTTGTGACCCTATACAGTCCATGGACTTCTCCAGGCCAGAATACTGGAGTGGGTAGCCTATCCCTTCTCCAGTGGATCTTCAAACAGGGGTCTCCCACATTGCAGGTGGATTCTTCACCAGCTGAGCCGCAAGTAAAGCCAAAGAATACTGGAGTGGGTAGCCTATCCCTTCTCCAGTGGATCTTCAAACAGGGGTCTCCCGCATTGCAGGCGGATTCTTTACCAACTGAGCTAAGAGGGAAGCCCGAGCCTATTCATGCCTTTATGTAATCCACTTACATACTGAAAACTGGACTGACCTGTGACTGCCTTCAACCGAAAGGATGTGGTAGAAGTGACACACAACTCTAGTTTCGAGCTTAAGCTTTTAAAAAGGCCTGACAGCTTCTTCTCACGCGCTTTTGCGAGCCTTTGAGCCAACTTGTAAGGAGTCTAGTCAACCCGATAGAGACGTGTGGAGAAACCATGTGGAAAGATCACAGGGAGGGAAACCATGGAGATTCCATAAAGCGGTGAAGGAGCCTCACCATCTGATCGTTCTCTCTGAACACCACCCTCCAGTCATCTCTCCCAAGACACTGGGACCACATTTCACCTTCTAGCCACGGCCACCACTTGGCCACAGTCACACAAGTGACCCCAAGTGAAAACCAGAAGACTCATCCACTGAGCCTCAGCAATCAATAGAAACATGAAAAATAATTAAATGTTATTTTAAGCCAGCTGGTGGTTAGATGGTTTGTTGTAAATAACCAACAAATAACCAGAGCACCTAATACTTTCTGTAAAACTACATATGAAATCTTCAAAATCATTGTAGTCAGAGATAATATTTAGGTTTCTCTATCTATTGTCTTCTATTTGATATGTTCTCATTTGTTATATCTGTCAAATATATTTCATATCTAATTTTTTCTAACAGATTCTTTGCTATGTTAAAGTAAATCCACCTGATTTACCATTCATATAACCTCTTCCTTCCAGTTTCACATCTTTGATTCACAACATTTTCATTATCTGTGATATTTCCCTTTTTCATAGAGGCCAATCTCTTTTCACTTTCTTCTTCCCGGAAGGCTTCCTCCACTTTACTACTATTTTTCCATGGCTCACATACACACATTTTGAACCACATTAATGCACTGGTATATATTTATAGTAGATGGCTTATTTAGCATTAAGTTTCATTTGTGTCTCAATCTGATTTTGTCTTTGAAGAACAACAATGTATACTTTTGTATTTTTATGCAGTACTCACTATATCACACAACTCTATATATATATATTGTCTCCCAGGGACAGACTAACATCACCAAGCTCTAGAAATATCTGACTATAACACCAATGTCAGTTCACTAACATAATAAGAAAAATGATTTTCAAAGTAACATCACTAGACTAGAATGATTTTATCACATTATGGTGGTTTTAACCTACAGGCAAACAACATGGGAATCGAATTATAATCAAAAGCTTGCTTATTGAGGATGAAATGCTTCTTAATACAATTTGACTGTATTATGGAATCTATCTAAGAGAATCTCATATATCCATAGCCACAATAAGCTTATACCCATTGCCTCGCCATGCAAGTTCTCAGGTCAGGCATACTCTTTCTACACTGTATTAAATAAATACTCTTGACTGGATCTTTATTCATTCAAAAATAGTTATGAAGCATCAACTATATATCAGGCATTAAGGATAAGAAAAAAAAAATATGACCTAAGGGGACAAAAATCCTCATCCTAATGGAAGTTACATTTTAGGAAAAGTTTCTGACTTACTACTAAGTTCTCTAAAATAAATTCTAAAAAAAATTTTTTAAGTATTCTCATATGTATAAAGCTATTGTTTTATATATTAGAAAATTTATATTTTACCTGGAATTCTGAACCTATAAAACTGTCAGAATAAGCAAATACCTACTGACGCTGAGATTAAGAACTTCAGTTTGCCAGATGTGTAAACGGTTAGAACATATTTCTCAGGGCATGAGTGTAAAGCATTAAATCCTTGTATTAACAAGAATCATTATAGCCCTTTATTTCAAAAGTGATTTAGAATTTTTTAAATAAATCCAAAGCAACCATCTAGTGCAGTCTATATTTTCTGATACATCCTTTAAACTAATGCTCATTTCTACAAAAATCACCAAAACACCTAAATGAAAGGAGAAGTTTATTTGGTTCAACCTAATGTTATCCCACTGCTGTCAGTTTTTAAGCCTCATCATCACCTAATAGGGAGCAAATATGCTATGCCTCTGACTAACCTAATAAGGTATCCAAGGGATTTTAAAAATATTTAACTGGGTTTGGTAAAAATCCTCCCCCCACCCCCACCCCCTGCTCTCTAAAAGTATAAAGCCTTTAGTCTTCAGTAATACAGATTGAAGCACCTGAAAATGTCTATAAACACATTTTCCCTGCTTATCTAGGGTTCTCCTCTGTTCATTGGGATCAATGTTTAGATTGTTTTCAGAGAGGGGACAGCACCTTGTCAATGCCTGTTACATGTCAAAGGGTCATCTGAGCTTGAATCCACCACTGGAGCCTGGAAGGAAGGCATTTACTTTTAACAGGCTGAAGTTTGGGCCTGTGAAAAATTACTATGTCAAGGTATAGCCATTTAAGGAGGGTTAGTGTAAAGTTACTCCACCATTAGGCCTATGGACTGAAGTGATCAGCACTTCGAGAAAACTCCTAAGTATTAATGGAAACAGGAAATGATGGCAAAGGTAAATAACAAAATACCACCTATGGTATGATGTTAAAAATAGTGCTGTGGAATTCAAAGGGTTCACAAATTTGAATTACTAGATGTGGTTCTTAAAAGTACTCCTCATTGTAACTTTCTGTTTTTCCCTAACAAAGACCTCGGTAATAGAGATATTTTATCAGCATGTTTATTAACATCTTTCATTTACTGTTTTATAAAAGCACAAGACTCCTTTGAGTAGCTCATTTTAGTCTCCTTTACACTCCTTCTACTTACCAATTCAAGCATGTGACACATATTTCTTTGCTGAAAGATTTGCTACAAGGCTTTGTTCTTTTAATTGGAGGAAATTGCTTTGCAATGTTGTGTCGGTTTCTGCCGTACAATAACACGGATCAGCCATAATTAAACATATATCCCCTCCTTCATAAACCTCTCTCTGCTCCCCCCATCCCACCCCTCTAGATCATCACAGAACATCAGGCTGGACTCCTGTGTTATACAACAATTTCTCACCAGCTATCCATTTTATACATGACGGTTTATATATATTGGTGCTACTTTTCCATTTGTCCCACTCTCTCCCTCCCCGACTGTGTCCACAAGTCTGTTTTCTACATCTACATCCCCATTCCTTCCCTGCATAGAGGTTCATCAATACAATTTTTCTAGATTTCTTAGACATGTGTTAATATGTGATATTTGTTTTTCTCTTTCTGACTGACTTCACTCTATATGATAGGCTCTAGGTTCATCCACCTCACTAGAATTGACTCAAATTCATTTTGTATTATGGCTGAGTAATACTCCATTGTATATATGGATCACATGTTCTATATCAATTCATCTGTCAATGGACATCTAGGTTGCTTCCACTTCCTGGCTATTGTAAATACTGCTGCAATGAACACTGGGGTACATGTGTCTTTTAGAACTGTGGTTTTCTCAGGGTACGTGCCCAGCAGTGGTGCTGCCAAGTTATATGGTATATTTACTCCTTGCTTTTAAAATAATCTCCATGCGGTTCTCCATGATGCCTGTAGAAGTTTACATTCCCACCAACAGAGTAGGAAGGTTCCACATCCTCTCCAGCATTTCTTGTTTGTAGATTTTCTGATGATGGCCATTCTCGCTGATATAAGAGGATACCTCGTTACACTTTTGATTTGCATTTCTCTAATAATTAATGATGTTGACATCTTTTCATGTGTTTATTGGCCACATGCGTGTCTTCTTTGGAGGAATGTCTGTTTAGATCTTCTCCCCATTTTTTGATTGGGCTGTTTTGGAAAAACTCAAGAGTATTCATGATCAAATTCATCAACCTGGTCAGTGAAAAGTTATGTGTGGCTCAATTACGCATTAGAAAGAGCATAAAGTCAGACATTTATTAGCTGTTTCTCATAGGATAGGTACTTAAATTCTGTTCCCTCATCTACTAAAATAAGTATAGCAATACTACTTCAAAAGGTTTTTATCAGAGGGAATGAGTGTGAAATGTCTCTAATGTTGCCAAATCCACAAAGGTTAATTACATATTTATCACAGAACTGTATGAAAAATAAGTCATACTAGAAGTGAAACTGAAGAAATTCAAAGCACCCAAAATGCTTAATATTAATCATCGCCATCATGCAACTCCACCAGGTTTCCCCACAGGACTAAAAGGGTCACCATTCCATACTAAATCATTTTCATTAAGTGCACAAGCTTCAGGGGCTAAAAACAGTTTGATTTAGCAATTCAAAGGCAAAGGTACAAGGATTTCCTTAAGGTAGATGTAAACACAGACTTAAGCCAGGAGCTCTGTAGGCCCCCAGGGCTGGCGCTTGCTTGCAAATGAACGCATCCTTTGGACAGAGAATGCAGTAGGCAGTACAGTGTGAGATGCAGTCTTGGGGGAGTTCCTGATGGTCAGGTTTCTACAGCCAAAACAGTGTTGACAAAGATTTTTGAGCAGCAAAGGAACTGGGGCAAAGCTAACATCCACTCTGGTTTGGTTGGAGGGCAGTTCTTTACAAAATCATGGTTATGGCTTAAATGGTTTTCAAAAGGCAGAAAGCTGAATGAATTTTATGTTTCTTTCTTTTCTATTATCTTTCTAATATATCACCTAAATCCTTACTGTTACAGTCCCTTCCTCATCACTTCAGTGGAAAGAGAACAATCCAGAGTTGGGTGAATTATTCCTAAGAAAGCCTGACCTATACAAAACCTAGTAAAAGGATTAGCATGGACTTCTTGCCTGCTGCACTTTTATTTATGCACGGTTCATAAAGGCGCACTGCTGATTCCCATTTAGCTTGTTATCCACTCTAATCCCATTATTTTTCTGCTACTGTTGTGTCACCCTCAAATGTTCAGCTTCTGTCCTTATGATAGTTTTCTCCTCACAAGTGAATCGTTCTTTACTGTCTCTATCAGACGTCATTCAACTTGTCAAAGGCTTTTTGAAATGCAATGTTCTTTCCCAGGATTTCACTTTCAAGGTACAGTGAAATGCCTACAAAGATCTGCACAACTGACAAATAAAATTATCATCAACATCTACTGAATAAACATAAGGCTGCTTATGGCATTATACAGATCACAGTGGATAACACAAAGGCACGCAATGCACTGTCCTCATTCAAACTGCCTGGTGAGGCCTGGTGGGCTGAAAAGACAACCACAGGAACAAAGCCATATATGGAAGTCAAGAAAAGAGAGCGCACTCTGAGAAGAAGCCAAGGTAGTTAAAGCCTGAAAGGAAGGTTAGGCTGTTTTTGAGGGTAAAGAAGGGAAATTAAAGGGACAAGGGCAAGGGAAATGGTTTTAGCAGACAAAATATTTCTGGAGCCCATTTGGGTCATAATAAGAGAATTAGGATGCCTGAAATCAAGACTATACCCAGGGGCTTAGAGAGAGAAAACGGAGGGTAATGGACTTGTGCCACATTATGGAGAACATTCCATACCAGGTCAAAGCAGTCAGAAGTATTCAACAAGGTCATAGTGCATGGTAGTTAAAGTACAATCTGAAAAGATGAGTTCAAATCCAGGCATTGCTATTAACTGGCTATGACTCCCTGGGAAAATTACTTGCATTTATTTCTCCAGGTGTAAAGTGAGATTCTTAAGAGCTTCCACTTACAGAGAATTCTTGAGTATAAAAGATAGTACATGTAAGATGACTACTCCTATGAGCACAGTGGTGGCGCTAAGGGTGTTGATGAGCAAACATGCCTGATCCTTGTCCTTGGGATTTAGGGAAAAAGAGTTTGGATTTATTCAGTTAGATGAAAGAAAGCAAATTTTTTATTGTCCCTTTTAAACAGAGAAGCATCATGATGAAAACTAACTTGGAGGTAAATAATCTAATAATCTTGTAGTAGAAAATTTACACAGCTAAAGCATATACCTGCCAGGGGTCTGATAGCAGAAACAGGATAATGAGTTTCTAGTTAAAAGTTATGAAAGATCAAAACTCTGGATTAAAAGACATGCCATTCATTTGCATGTTTGGCTGGGATCTGAAGTAGTAAAATAGAAACATTATTGTTATAAGGGCAAATTTTCTTTCTGCAGGATTTACTGTAGATTGCTCAATCTTTATTTACATTCATTAAAGAAATGAGAAATCATTTACTGATTCATGCCTTAGAACTCCTGAGATTGAACAATTGATTATAACAACTTAGCACTAAATCACTTCTCTCAAGGTCAAGGAAAACTCAGGCAACTCAAAATCATATCTATGAGCCATTAATTAAGCAATAAAGATAATTAATGGAAATAACACTAAGCTGAAGCCCAGTAGCTGCAGTAGGAGTCTTACTATTTCCATTATAACCTTGTAAAAATTCCACTGTCTAATCTGGGTCCCAGATTCTTCAACATGAATAAATGGAACCAGAGGTATCAAAAGTCCTTCCAGTCCACAAATTCCAGGATTTTATGATGTAATTCAAAGAGCTGGTCATTCCAAACTACTTTGGTAGAGTGTTTTATTAATATGGTCTCTTAAAGGTTAGCATAAATTTTTTCATTCATTTAATTAGAGGTCTGTACTCAGTAACATAGAAGATACATATAGAACACAATATTTTTCCAGTGGTGTGTGGGATTCAGCCATTGTGAGAGCCTATTGCTAGAGTTTTAGGAATATTAAAAGCCCTATGACATCAGGCTGTTAGGCTGAAATTGATCATGGTGGGAGAATTTATACCCTGCAAATCTGAAAATAACACAAAGTATGTTTTGTACTTTTGTCTGTCTTTTCTGGAGAGTCAGTTGTTAAACATATATCAGCACATTAAGTGGAATAAGTAAATCAATATTATCAAGCAACAAAGGTTTGTTTCGCAGTTTTTGAATTATGATTGGCTCTGTGATAAAAAATAGTAGGAATTGTCTCAAAGAGTAATTCAGAACAAATAAAGTATATTTAAAACAAAGTGCAACATGATGTCAAAAATAACAAAACTACTCTTCCTATTGTCTCGAGATAATTCTGATTTGTATAAATGAGTGCTGCCAAGAAGACATGGACCCTTGTTCTATATCACAGCTGGAAATCACAGTCAAGACAGCTAGTTCTTAAAAGAGTGACTTGTCCTCAGTGGGATGTCCTAGGAAGTGGGTTAGCTTTAAACAACATCAGGGGTAAACAAGAAAACTCACCATCGCAGCACTGCCAGTGTTTAACAGCAACCCACAGAAAGAGCTAAAGGCAAGCATTACTCCTAATAAATACCCTGATATTGAATTTAAGGGACTCTAAATTTGGTTTGCAAGATTGCCAACACATGTTACAATGCTTCCTGGGATCCAGCACCACCACAGAATCATTCTAAAAGCCTACAGTAGAGGGTGAGAGAAGAAATTTAAATCTGGATATAATTTCTCATAAATGAAATAAATGTGTCTTTTTAAGGATTTTTGCATGCCTGTTAACAAAGAAAGAGACACTGCAGATTTACAGGGCTAGAAGCCTGAAGTTCCAAGAGTCTTTGTTTGAGAAGAGTGAAATGTTCGAAGACAACTCACTACAAAATCCTGCCAGGACCCTTAAGATGATGATTAAAATTTTCTTTGAAGAATACAATTGACCAAGTACAATAATCCCAGGAAGATTTTATCTCTTGATTCTTTTTATTTTTCTCACTGCTTTTTGTTAAAATGTGTATTGTACAATAGCAAGAATAACAACAAAAATAACTGACATTGCTACTACTTGGCACGTCATCTGATGTCTGGCAGTTTAAGCAATCTCAGATTGTGAGTGTACATTCAGCTGTGTGTGTAATTTTTAGAGAAAGTTTTTAAAAGAAAAATTGCTTAAGGACCTAGAAAAATCAAAGTATATATCCTAAAACATTTTTTTTTCTATCAGGAGTGTGAGGTATATATTCTCCCATTGTATTCAAAATGGAATTTAGACTTAATTTCCCATTGCTAAGAATCCATTCAGTTCAGTCACTCAGTCATATCCAACTCTTTGCGACCCCATGGACTGTAACATGCCAGGCCTCCCTGTCCATCACCAACTCCAGGAGTTAACTCAAACTCATGTCCATTGAGTCAGTGATGCCATCCAACCATCTCATCCTGTGTTGTCCCCTTCTCCTCCTGCCTTGAATCTTTCCCAGCATCAGGGTCTTTTCAGATGAGTCAGTTCTTTGCATCAGGTGGCCAAAGTATTGGAGTTTCAGCTTCAACATCAGTCCTTCTAACAAATATTCAGAACTGATTTTCTTTAGGATGGACTGGTTGGATCTCCTTGCAGTCCAAGGGGCTCTCAAGAGTCTTCTCCAACACCACAGTTCAAAAGCATCAATTCTTTGGCACTCAGCTTTCTTTATAGTCCAACTCTCACATCCATGCATGACTGCTGGAAAAACCATAACCTTGACTAGATGGACATTTGTTGGTATTGTCTCTGTTTTTTAATATGCTTTCTAGATTGGTCATAACTTTCTTTGCTAAGAATAAGGCCTGTAAAATGAGCTAATCACTCCTTTATGGCCCTATCAACCCACATCTATTAGAACTACTAGTAGTAGCAACATTTTGAAGGGTAGACCATTTGGAAATCACCAACATTTATTAATTAGTTCCATTAGCATTCTTAGGAAATAAAATGACAAAAAGATTTTGTACCCAATGGAAAAAAATTTAAAAGAGTTGGTGAAATTTAGCTTGAAAATTAATGTTGATGTATTATGCCTTACCCAAAACTCTATTTTCTTCTTATGACACCTATGTATGCTGAATCCATAAGGAAACATTTCCTGAGATAAAATGAATAAAAGGGCAGAAAACTGTCTTTAAAAGGAAGGCATCAAATCAAGCTTTCCAAGTGTAACCTTGTTCTCTTATTGGTGTTGGTTATTGTTACTATTATTATTATTCTTTATTAACATGTGAAAACAATGCAGTGACATACTTTCAGCAGAAAAATGAGTGGTTTCTCTCATACTGACATAAAATTATTATAAAACATGAAGTCTTCTCTAATGCATATGAAAGAGAATTATTGGTTGTGTGTAATGATTTTCATTTCTGTTGGAGTAGTTATATCTGTCAGTTGGGCTGGGGAAAAAAGAACCATTTATAAAGTATAAATGTTCACTTTGAAATTTTCATGCAAATTTGGCAATGAAAAAAAACCTGTAAACAATTTATGTCTAAAGTAGAGGATTCCTGCTGCTGCTACAAAACAAAAAAGTAACCACAGCAAATGCATTATAGACATCACACTAACCAAGGCTGACAGTGCTAGGATGGGGAATCAGACATAATCTTATTATTTGGCTATAGTTTGGACAGCTTCTAGGCATGACTTAAGAAACAGAATTCAAAACATTATTTTCTAAAATGGCAGCTTCCCATTCAAGCTTCTGTTTCCAATTTGTCTTCTCCCTCACACGCCACTCCTCTCCTTGCTCCCCTCCTCTCATCCTCTTCTTCCTCCCGTGGTTTCCTCCTTACTTTCCTCCTGACTTCTTGGTCAGCTATTTCTGAAGTGCTAAAATACTTCCTTGGGATTTCCTGTTTGCCTATTAAAAACCACATGCAAATTATCTCAGGATTATGCTAATCATGAAAGGTTGGGTGGGATGAGTGACTCTCCTCACGTGTAAATGTGAATGGCTCTCTCACATGTAAAGTCATTGTTGTGAAGGGTGTGGGGCCAACTTTTTCTTAAGTGAGTTTACCAAGAGTCATTATCCAGGAACTAAATCTTTGGAAACATTTATACAAAACATGGTGATAGTGGGAACCAGATGCTTTCATTTCTATTACAATGCTTTTGGGAGTTGGGCCTTTTTTTTTCCTTCTTTTTTTTTTTTTCTCCCTCTCTCCCCTGGTATAAAGAGCAAGTTTCCACACTTTATCATGGACCTGTTGCAGTAAACTGTGTCAAAGTCTGCTTCCACTAATCAGTGGCTATTATTAATATCAATGGAGAAGAGCTATAAATTCCACCCTGACACGGCTTCAGTGGTGTGAACCCCTAGATCTTCTCTAATCCCAAGATTAGATACTGAAGTGCCGTTTCAATTGTACGATATTATCACATCCTATCAGTTGGTCCTGTTTCAGACTGCAGCATTTACTGACAATCCTTTCCAAGCTGTTGCTAAGTTGTGAGCACTCCAGCTTATCTGATGCTCCTTTTACAGCCTTAACTAGCAAGACTCTCTCAGAAGTGTCCTGCTAATAATGCCACCAAAAACAATCTGCTTGTTTTATCCCCTTTAATACAAAAGGTCCTTGATAGTCACAAACACTTACTTACTCTCAATCACTCTCAGTGAAAGAATCAGTCTCCTTTTATTGATTAATTTTTTGGACCTACGTTAATTCACATCCCTGTTTCTTTCTCTTTGGATGTCTTATGGACATCATGAACATCATGTGAAGATGTGAGGAACTCTTTGTTGCTATTCATGGCCCTTTTTTTTTTCTGTGAAAGGTTACTTCATGCTCATCTCTACAGTAGGAATGATGAATTAAGCACTTTAGAGAATTAAGGAGAAGTCAGTCTCCTTACTATAACAGACAACAAAGACAGTTAAAATAGCTTGACATATTTCATGAGAAAATGTATTTTTTCATCTGAAAATAGGACTTTCCAAAGTTTCTGGATCATCAGAATTTGGTATATATGTAATTTCATACACACAAAACTCTGGGTAACATTGAATCTGCTTGGCACCTCCACTTGGATAGCAAGTAGAGCTAAGCGCTCAATAGGAGCAAAAGTGAACAGCAAATTATCTGAGCAAACCACTCTTCGGCAATATTCCCAACTTAGTTCCTAGCCACAGCAACCCAGTTCTTCACTCTCGTTTTGTTATACATCCAACTCCTGAACAGATCCTGTGTGCCTAACACTCAAATCCAACCACTCCTGACCACCTTTTCTCCTCTGGTCATACAAGCCAGTGTATGTCCTTACAAAAATTTTTGCACTCACATCTTGATTAGATTTCAGTCTTTCACTCTTCCCCCTTTAAATATTTTCTTAACAGAGCATCCAGAGTGATTCCTTTATAAAACACTTCAGATTATAGGAATCTCATACTGAAAATTTTCCTTGGTGTTCCTTCGCAAAAGTGAAAAAAAACAACTAAATCCATCATTGATTACTTATGTGCATCTTTACAGCAGGAATGGTGAATTAAGCACTTTAAAGAATCAAGGGGAAAACCAAAGTCCTTACTGTAACACACAAAGAAAAATAGCTTGACAAAACTGATGAGAAAATACATTTCATCAGCTGAAAATAGGACTACAAGACTGCAAGAGCTGGCCAGCATTTCCTGCTCTTTTTCATTCCAGTGACTCGAGTCACGTTGCTGTTTCTGCAGCACTGTGCGCATGCGCCCTCTCAGGCACTTGTGCTGTTTGCTGGCATCCCAGAAGCCCATGTGGATCCCTCCTTTGCCCCTTGTGTCCTGTTCTCTGTGATGGGTGGGGAGAAAATAGGGTGTTTGGGTTTGACATGTGCACACTGCTATATTTAAAAGAGATAACCAACAAGGTCCTACTGTTGAGCACATGGAACTCTGCTCAGTATTCTGTAACAACATGAATGGGAAAATAATTTGGAAAAGAATAGATACATGTGTATGTGTAACTGACTCACTTTGATGGACACCTGAGACTAACACAGCACTGTTAATTCACTATGTGCACGTGTGTGTGTTAAGTAACTTCAGTCGTGTCCGACTCTTTGCAACCCCACAGACTGTAGCCCACCAGGTTCCTCTGTCCATGGGATCTCCAGGCTAGAATACTGGAATGGGATGCCATGCCCTCCTCCAGAGGATCTTCCCAACCTAGGGATCAAACGGGAATCTCGTATGTCTCCTACATTGGCAGACAAGCTCTTTACCACTAGCACCACCCGGGAAACCCTGCTAATTTACTATGCTCCAATATAAAATAAAAATTTTAAAAATTAAGCTTTAAGCCCCACATCTCTCTGTCTTCCCTTTCTTCAATTTCATTTTTCTCCTTAGAACTTTTCACAATCTGTTATATATTTTATTATTTACTATGTTTATTGCCTGACTCCCCTCACTAGAATATAAACTCCATGAGGATGCACATGTAGGTCTGATTTATTTGCTGCTTTATTCTTAGGCCTTAGAAAGTGCCAGGAACATGCTAATGCTGCTAAGTAACTTTAGTCGTGCCCGACTCTGTGCGACCCCATAGACGGCAGCCCACCAGACTCCGCCGTCCCTGGGATTCTCCAGGCAAGAACACTGGAGTGGGTTGCCATTTCTTTCTCCAATGAATGAAAGTGAAAAGTGAAAGTGAAGTCACTTAGTCGTTTCCGAACATAGAGGTACCCAATAAATACTTCTGGAATATTTACATCTCTGTATCTATTGCATTGTACTGAATGTCATCTGTGTTTGCCTAGTAGCATATTTTTGGAGGTGACTAGAATTATTAACATTAGACTAGACCTTTAAAAAAGTAAAGTATAATTTTATTCATTTATTTAACCCCATAAAATTATGATTATCTATTGATTTTATTAAAGAAAAATAACAAAGAATCTACATTTTATAAGCATAGTATTAGTTTCCTTAATCACAACTAGATAATTTAAAATTAGACACAATATATACAACTAAATACAATATACAACTAGATACAATAATCCACAATAGGTTATATAATTCTAGATGTTAAGATCTCTATATATACTTGATGCGTTTAATGATAGGTTGTAAAAGTTGAAGACAAAAACAGAAGTTTTTAAATCTCAACATACGTAATAAATAAATTGGAACAACTAGAGATTCCTAAAAACAGAATGCATTATATTGATCCACCCACAATATAACTTGATCTCAGGGACTTTAAGATACTTATGAGTAAACTTCAAGGGTATTTGCATTTAATTACTGAATAAACAAGTGTAGCTGGTATATAAGCCAGGGACTTCTGGTAGCACTTTGTCAGTTTTCTTTGATCTCTGGAAGTTTTAAGTCCTTTTCCAGACTTTAGCTAATTACTAGGGACTTTTGTCCCCTGCTCCACCTGCTTTTTGCTTTGTTCAATCTCACCAGTTGTTTTGTCTGTCATTACACTGACTTTGGCATGAAAGCCAGCTCCCTGTCAGTGTGTACAAGAAAGTAATCCTTTTTGATAGTACTAAAGATTTTAGAGGGGCACACAGTGAAGTCTTATCACAGGGCATGCAGTTTTCCACCATTTTTCTGGTTATTCTCTTTTCTTTCCTCCTTCACTCCCTTCTCACTCTTCCTCCCTTTTAGAAACAAAGCAAGTCTTCTCTGCAATTCATGTCTAGTTGACTCCTGAATTTTTATGTTTTGTTGCATGAAAACATTCTGCTTGCTTCTGGGACTGTCATCTACCCATTCAGACTAGTGAATGTCTCTTCTGAAATAAAAAAAAACATTTATATCCACAAGGAAAAATGCTAGTTATAGCTGCTAACATAATAAGTTAAAAATTAACTTCCAAGCAGTTCATCTTTGTAATGATAAGCAGCTTATAATGATAAGAGGGATTGCTCTAGTAGCCTTCAATAAAAACAGCATTTAGTTCCTACTTTGCTCAGAAAGGATTATATGCAACTTGAAAATACCACAGCCTAGTTAATTATTATACTACAAACAAAAGTAAATGAGAAAATGTGCAAAGGGAAAATAAACATAACTAAGATGAAGCTAGAAATAGGATTAGTATATTAAATGTCTATTGAGGAATAACCAACAAACTTAGATCTGGTTCTGTCAACCATCATTTCAAAGTGGGAACCTAGTCAGTCTCATAATTCAGTTGCCATAAAGTTAAAAAAGAAATGTTTCTCAGAAACCCAACTAATTGTGGCATAAAGATTTTTTTAAAGTCTATATCTTCATTAAAAAGATACTGTGTAATGAGGAAGCAAGTTCTCAAAAATATTCTTAGAATAAATAAAATATGAGTGTAAAAGAGTACTTCAATGGCATAAAAGCTAAGGGCACTTCAGTTCAGTTCAGTTCAGTTCAGTCTCTCAGTCGTGTCCAACTCTTTGTGACCCCATGAACCGCAGCACGCCAGGGCTCCCTGTCCATCACCAACTCCCAGCGTCCACCCAAACTCATGTCCATTGAGTCGGTGATGCCATCCAACCATCTCATCCTCTGTTGTCCCCTTCTCCTACTGCCCTCAATCTTTCCCAACATCAGAATCTTTTCAAATGAGTCAACTCTTCACATGAGATAGCCAAACTATTGGAGTTTCAGCTTCAGCATCAGTCCTTCCAATGAACACCCAGGACTGATCTCCTTTAGGATGGACTGGTTGGATCTCCTTGCAGTCCAAGGGACTCTTGTCAAGAGTCTTTGCCAACACTACAGTTCAAAAGCATCAATTCTTCAGCACTCAGCTTACTTTACAGTCCAACTCTCACATCCATACATGACTACTGGAAAAACTATATTTAATAAAAATAAATTTTTGAGGGAAATAGTCAATTCACTGATTTATTTTCCACTTTAATAGACATGGAGTGTCAAGGAATGTTCCTTTCTTTTATTTCAGTGATTAGTGTTATAATCATTGTATAGTCTTTTACAAGCAAGGTAATACATTATTAATTTATTCTAAAAAAAACTATATTAAAATTTTATTCTTTAATTAATTGCATTATTTGAGACTTGAAGTAGCTGATATTTTAAGAATATAATCTTATGCTACAAATACAAATTGAAAGGAGAAAAGTCATTAAAACATAAAGCAAAAATTGATTTTATTTTGATGAAATACAATTAGGGTATGAAAAACATAACTTTTATCAGATTTATGTCTTAAGCCAAAAGCATACATTTGGCATTGCCTCTTGAATGTGAACCTTTTGTATGAAAACATTGTTATCTCCCATGAGGGGTGGAATGAAAGATGGGGAATAAAAATATGTGTGAGGCATTTAAGAGTCTCTGGATGAGACTAATTTAATGATTGAAATATAATCAATGGGAAACATATGTACTTATTTCCCCTTACAATTCATATTTAATGGAAAAAATGACCTTCACAGCTGACAGTTTATGATGTGATGTCCTCCCTTTAGCCATGTCCAATTTTAATTTTATTAAAGCCATGTTTCTCTAGTAATATGCTTTTCCATCAGATAACATAAAATACAAAAGTTTAGAAAGAACTAATGGAAAAATAGAATTTATAATTCTATCTCTAAGTTTGACTTTTGTTTTTGTTTATTTTTTTTTGCCTCCCACAGTGGAAATATGCAGCAGGTGACTGAGAAAGACTGTATAAATTATTCTAAAGCTAAACTGGAATGCCTTTACCAAACTCCTCTTTCTCAAGACTTCTTCATAATAGTAACAACACAGAACAAAAAGGAATAAACCAAGGCTGTCATTCAATCCACTGTCACAGTTGTTTAATACTGGTATCAGTTCCTTGTCTCATTTTCTCTACGCCATTGGGTTTTGAATATTTGGAATATGAACCCTAGATCAAATTCATGGTCAGTAGATACGAGTTAAGCTATTAACACATGTCTAAAAAAATGAAAAACAGATGTAATTGTGTTGAAGGACAAAACATATTAGAGGAAACAAAACCCAGATCATCTGAATAAAGGACTTGCAGGAAAAGCAGAAACTTATTTTTTCAAAAAGAATCTTGGAGAGATTCTTCCATCCTAGCAATTAGAAGAAAAGAAAAAGAATTAATGAAAAAAGAGTGTAAGAATTGGGGCTGAATCATGGGGAATAAAGGAAGATCTATTTGTGAACAGTTCTATCAGTTGACTTCTTTGTACTCATTCCTACCCACAAAGCTTGACTGACAAACAAAAACTAGTGGTCTTCTCAATTGAATAACTGAGTCATCAGCCTGGGAAGATGCACGTGTGGATGTTAGTGCCTCAACAAAACCTTGATAATTCTGCTGAGGGGCACTCAGTCAACAACTCTGCTCTCCTACACAACATGTAGCCTGTCAGCCAGCCAATTCTACCTGAGTATTCAGAATTTCCACACCAACCTCTCATTTATGAGACAGTCTATCAGGAATATACCCGCCTACCCAGAAGAAAGAGCTATCTGAAAAAATAAATTTTTCTTTCATTTCCAAATGTAAGTAGGCAAATAAGAGTTTCAAGACATCGGGACAAAATCCATTTGAAAATCTATAGTTGGAAAAAAAAAAAGAAAATCTATAGTTGATAGGAGAGGGTACAGCTCCCTGTTGCCAGTTGAGCTAATGAACTCTTTTCCTGGTATTTTTGAATATGTGGCAAAGAACACTGTCTGGGTCTATCAACAGTCATTTGGGTATGATAGGTGGAGAGGCTATAGTTTGTACTACCAATACTCTTTCCAACAGGGAGGAGATAAATCTATCATAAGAAAGAAGAAAATAAGCACCAAAAAAAAAAAAAAAAAGCACAGATGAGACACAAAATTTTGTTGGCATCCAGATTATATTCTATTACAGTTGTCTCTGAATCCCAAATATGTCTATGCTTTGCCAGCAGTTTAGCACTTTATAATTCTATAAATTCCTTTGTTTTTCAATAGCTTGAAAATACATCATAATGTTGGAAAATAATTACTGAATACATTGCTTTTATAAATTATCACAGTAGACATTATATATTTTGTGACAAGATATGACAAGTCATAAAACCAACCAGAATTTACTTTTTAACATATATTTTAATCATCACACAATTAAGACATTCTATACATAGTCCCTGTATATTGTCACCCTGCTTATTTAACTTTTATGCAGAGTAAATCATGAGAAACGCTAGGCTGGAGGAAGCACAAACTGGAATCAAGATTGCCAGGAGAAATATCAATAACCTCAGATATGCAGATGACACCACCCTTATGGCAGAAAGTGAAGAACTAAAGAGCCTCAGGATGAAAGTGAAAGAAGAGAATGAAAAAGTTGGCTTAAAGCTCAACATTCAGAAAACCAAGATCATGGCATCTGGTCCCACCACTTCATGGCAAACAGATGGGGAAACAGTGGTTGACTTTATTTTAGGGAGCTCCAAAATCACTGCAGATGGTGACTGCAGCCATGAAATTCAAAGATGCTTACTCCTTGGAAGGAAAATTATGACAAACCTAGACAGCATATTAAAAGGCAGAGACATTACTTTGTCAACAAAGGTCCATCTAGTCAAGGCTGTGCTTTTTCCAGTGGTCATGTATGGATGTGAGAGTTGGACCAGGTACATATACACCATGGAATACTACTCAGCCATTAAAAAGAATTCATTTGAATCAGTTCTAATGAGATGGATGAAACTGGAGCCCATTATACAGAGCGAAGTAAGCCAGAAAGATAAAGACCATTACAACATACTAACACATATATATGGACTTTAGAAAGATGGTAATGATAACCCTATATGCAAAACAGAAAAAGAGACTTAGATGTATGGAACAGACTTGTGGACTCTGGGAGAAGGAGAGGGTGGGATGTTTCAGAAGAACAGCATTGAAACATGTATATTATCTAGGGTGAAACGGATAACCAGCTCAGGTTGGGTACATGAGACAAGTGCTCGGGCCTGGTGCACTGGGAAGACCCAGAGGGATCGGGTGGAGAGGGAGGTGGGAGGGGGGACTGGGATGGGGAATACATGTAAATCCAGGGCTAATTCATATCAATGTATAACAAAAACTACTGTAATGATGTAAAGTAATTAGCCTCCAACTAATAAAAATTAAAGAAAGCTGAGCATCAAACAATCGATGCTTTTGAACTGTGGTGTTGGAGAAGACTCTTGAGAGTCCCTTGGACTGCAAGGAGATCCAACCAGTCCATCCTAAAGGAGATCAGTCCTGGCTGTTCATTGGAAGGACTGGTGCTGAAGCTGAAACTCCAATAGTTTGGCCGCCTGATGGGAAGAGCTGACTCATTTGAAAAGACCCTGATGTTAGGAAAGATTGAAGGCAGGAGGAATAGGGGACAACAGAGGATGAGATGGTTGGATGGCATCACTGACACAGTGGACATGAGTTTGGGTAAACTCTGGGAGTTTGTGATGGACAGGGAGGCCTGGCGTGCTGCAGTTCATGACATCGCAATGAGTCAATGGACATGACTGAGCAACTGAACTGAACTGAACTGATGCATATTCCAATAGCACTGTTGATTTCAAAGAGGCCTTTGGGACTCAGCTTTTGGAACTGCCTTCTGAACATTTTACAGAAAGCATTACAGTGTTTCCAAAGATTCATGTCATTGAAGGTAAATATCATATTATTATAGATTCCACTTTTATAAATTAATTAGAAGGTGAAATCTTCTCGAGTACATTGAGTATGGCTGGGGATAATGAAGAGCAGACAAATATATTTAGCCTTAGTCACTCAAACCTTAATCTCTCAGAGCTAAGTGTCAATGGCCACCATGATGTTTTGACCATTATACTGTAAATCATTTTTGTCCTTAGTCATAATATGATTATTTGAGTCTAGATTGGATGTTAATTTAAATATAATTATAAAGTAATAAATAATGCATATTGTTTAAATTAGATAGATTATGCTGTGTAAACAATCCCAAATTCTCTTAAATACATGTGATTTTTGTGTTCATTCACATTTAGTATCAGATAGTAGGGTTTGGGGTTAAGTGGTCTCCAACTGGGCCCCACCAATTCCAGTGTGGAAGGTTTTCCTACACCACCAAGCAATTCTTAGACACCAGTTGTGTGTCTTATAATCCAGCTCAATTCTGCCATTACCCAGAGCCAGATTCCATGGATTAGGGGCTCCATCCTGCAAGACTGCTCCCCTCCTCACCCCACCCCATACACACTTCAGACATCTATTATGCTTCTCACAGGCCAACTATAGCTCAGAGGCTCCCAGGAATTCTTCCTTAGGTTCAATTAATTGGCTAGAGCAGCTCACAGAACTCAGGACACTAGTTTACTACTAGATTACTGACCCATTGCAAAGGATATTAAAGGATACAAATCAACAGCCAGATGAAGAGATATAGAGGGCAGAGTATACGGGGAAGAGAACAGAGTGTGGCACTTCCTCCATTTCCACACATTCATCAACCAAGAAGCTCTCCCAACTCCAACCTTTTGGGTTTCTATGGAGGTTTCAGTACACAGGAATGATTTGCTAAATCGCTGACCGCTGGCAGTTAGTTCAACCTCCAGTCCTTCCCCCTTCTCCCCATTAGTGAGTAGGACTAAAAATTCCAACTCTCTAATCACTTGGTTGGTTTTCTGAGCGACCAGCCCCCAAAATTAGGCCCCCCAAAATTACCTCAGGGATATAACAAAAGACAATTTTGTTGCTCTCATCACAGGAAATTCCATGGGTTTTAGGATCTCTGTGCCAGAAACATGGGAAAAAACCAAATATATATTTCTTATAAATCACAATATTACAGGTAAACAGAGTTTCTCTGTTAGAAGCAATTGGTCAAGGCTTGGGATAATGGAGACGAAGGAGGTATCACCACCTTGTAGTTGTACCATTAGAATTTGATTCTGTTGGTCACCATGAAACGGAAGAGAAAAACCTGGAGAATCACATATGTATCTTTCACAGCCTTGGCCTAGAATAACGAACCATTTTCTCCTCACAAAATGCTCACTGGCTAAAAGCAGTCACATGCCTTGCCAACCTGCAAGGAGACTAAGACACGGCAAACTGGACATGGCTGTCTCTGTCACAGAGCCGGGGTCAGGACCCTGAGAAGCCACTTCACGATGATCTCCACTAGTTCCCTATGGTCAGCAACCTTCTATTGTACATCAAGGTGTCTCTTTTACATTATAAAATATATTGACTGTTTTTTAAAAAAGTGTGACAGTTATTTCCAATTTGACTTTTCACTTCTGAGGAATAAAGCATACCAATATCAGCAATACCATATATATGGAGAAGAGTTTTCAAATGAAATTATAGCCTAAAATGTTTTATCTCCTCAAATAGGAAAAAAAAATAAAGATTATATAAATGATTTAATTTTATTAAAGAAAAAGAAACACCTAACGTATTTATGTAAGCAATTTTTCTATTTTGATTCTATAAACTTAAACTGTACTTGAAGTTTATTTTAAATGTCCCCAAATCAAATAGGCTATTTTCAAACTGACTGGTAAGCAACCTTATTTTTCTCATATAATTCATTTAAAGTAAGTAACTGATTCTATTTGTTAAAATGACAATATGTTTTATATTGTACATACTATTAAGGATTGAATAAACTGCTTTATAGTAAAATCTTTAACAATACACTGATAAAAGATTTTATTTATTTAAAGTCACTTCTTATCATTTACCATGAAAAAAGATGTTTCAAAATTTCTATAGTGATAAAAATGGGTTGCTAATATATATATATATACACACACACAAACACACACGCATACACATATTTAGAAATTTCTAGCATAGAAAAAATGTTTTTTTCTGAGCTGATATTAAGAAATCTGAGTTCTCAAACTGATTCTGGGTTCTCAAACCCATTTCTCTTGTCAGTAAATCAAGGGTTTGCTGGAAGATTTCTGAGGAACAAACAGGGGACCCTCACAGGAACCTCCCATCAGATCACGTATTTTCGATAGGAAGGCACTGAGAAGCCTTTGAAGGCACTTCTTCAGGGCCAAATCATGCTACAGCAGATTCAATCAAGTTCTCTTCATTCTGCATCCTTCCTTTTCCAAAACCTTTTCAGTGATTTTTTTTAAGACTGCATCATTAACTAGGATAAAAAGGCATAGTAAAACTCATGAGAAGAGATAGCATAGCAGAATAAATTTCAAAAGGAAAAAAATACTTTAAAAAAAAAGCACAATGAAGTATGAAAAAAGTGATTTCACCACAAAAGACTGGTCACCCAAGATATGATTATTTGATCTGGTATGAAGAGCATCATTAGAAGTGCATTCTCTACGTCCTAAAACATTTAATAGCATCTTAGCTAATCAATCAGTGTGGAGAATTTTAAAAATCAATAACAAAAATCCAATGCCAGCATTTGCATTCTTATTACATCAGAGTGTCCAAGTATTGATAGAAAACATTCACCTTAGTTTATAGCTGTTTTATGGGTAATTGTTACCACAAAAATACTCCATCAGAATAACTCAAAATAAATGTCTCTAAAACTAAGTACATTTTCATTTAGTATTTGTTAGCCATCTACTTATAACTCAATCCCACTTTTTTGGCCCATCTACTATAGGGTTATGAGTCTGTTTATTTTCAAGTTGTAGAAGCTTTTGCAAATCTAGGTATTAAAGTTTTATCCATCAGATACTTTGAAAGTTTTTTTTTCAACCTATAAAATATATGAAAATCCTCAAGACCCTTATTGATGAGTCAATGGATTCTAAGATTCTTTATTAATATTCTTAAATATGGACTATAAGATAAATCAAGTGTGTTTTCTTATTTTTCCTTTCTTTTACTGATGGGAAGTGGAAAAGGTTGTTGGAAAATAAGCAATGTCACTGACTCTTCTTCTGGTAGATGTATTTTATTCCCATGAGGGACAGTCATGGATAGCCTACCATTTTGTTTTAATTAAGTATATGCCAATCAGAGAAAATCAGCCTTTTGTTTATTCTTCAGTTTCCCTCTACCAACCTTTCCACTTGTCCATAGTACAAAGAAAAGATGAAATCATTCAAAGGTAAAGAACCCAATCTGGAAGAAAATATAAATCAGTGAACAGAAGCTTATTCCTCACTTCTTTATGATTAGACTGAAAGCTGTGTCCTCCCAAAATTCATACACTGAAACCAAACCCCCAATGTGATAGTATTTGGAAGCAAGATGCCTTATGAGTCAGATTAGTGTACTTATCAAAGAGGCATCTGAAAGCTTTCTTGTCCCCTTCTACTATGTGAGGACATAGCAAGAAGATGACCATTTAGGAGCCATGAGGCTGGGCCTCACCAGATACTAAATCTGCAAGGGCCTTGATTTTGGATTTCTTAGACACCAAAAACTGTGAAAAACAAACTTGTATTATTTATAAGCCCCCCCAGATGATGGTATTATTTTTGTTATGTTAGCCCAAATGAACTAAGATATTCATACCCTAAAATACAAAGTAAGAACAGGAATCAAATTGAAATAAGCTATCAGAACTGAGACATTAATATCCATAATAAACTAGAAATGGGTTTTTTAAATTGAGAAAACAAACTGAGAATAAAACAACTTTATTACAGAATTAATAATAAAAGCAGAATGCTCAAAGTATATGTGATTTATTAAATAAAAGTCTTGAAATAATCAATATAAATGCAGGATGGGCAAGACCAAGATTATAAGGAAACTAAAGAGAAGGTAATACAAATGAAAGACAGATCAATATGAAGTAGACAACCCAGCAAATGGATCAGAAGATATATTTGATGTTATACCTGGAAATGAAAAAAAAAAAATGAATGTGATTCTTGAAGAGCACATAGAAGAATTTGAGACAGACTGCTCAGTCCTAGTTTAGCCATAGAATGTCAAGGATTAAGAAAGACTTATTCAAGCATTTAAATAGAGAAAGCAATTCACCCACATGAATGGAAAAATCAAGCAGGACTCAGATTTCACCATACAAATATTCAGTGCCAGAAAACAGTTGCACAATGTGGATGAGTATGATGCAGGAGCATAACACCCGGCCAAGTAGTTATTCAAGTAAAAAAGGCAGCAGACATATTTTAAACATGAAAAAATTTAGGAAATGCAGCAGCCATAAGTCACTACTGATAAAAGGGAAAAAGTTTCAATGGCAAAACTCAATCACTTAAGAGATAAAGTTAAAAGCAAACATTTCTGAATTTATCTGTTGAAACTGAGAATTTAAAAGCAAATTGCTAACTTTAATTCCAGGTCTTTTTTAAAGCTGCATCTGACTCTCATTAGATTCCTTATTTTTCTACTGTTCCTATTAAAATTGCTATCTATGTCTACCTGTTTTCTGGCGCTGCATGTTACCATGAAAAAATCAAAGGCCTTCCTGATTTTCTTCCAGAGGTTCTACTTATTCTTTCTCTCTCTGGATGCTGAGCGCCCTTAAGTGTTCTAGGTGAATTGCATTTTTTTGCTTGAAAACTTGCAGCAAAGTTACAACGGCTGTACAGTGTGGTTAGGCAGAGAGCAGGGCTGGGTCACCTTCCAAGTTTCTTTGGTTTTCATAGTGCAGGAAAAGATTCAGAAGTTTCCATATGTCCTTTGATGGAGGGCCACTCTATATGGCCTTCTCAAAGAGCTGTTCCCTGGTGGTTCAGCTGGTAAAGAATCCGCCTGCAATGCAGGAGACTGGGGTTCAATCCCTGTGTCAGGAAGATCCCCTGGAGGAGGGAACGGCTACCCACTCCAGTATTCTTGCCTGGAGAAGTCCATGGACAGAGGAGCCTGGTGGGCTGTCGTCAATGGAATCCCAAGAGGAGGATATGCCTGAACAACTAATATTTTGTTTTCAAGAGCTGTCTGTACCAGGGAAGCTAAAAGTAAGTAAGCTGTTACAGACCTTTGAGACACTGCAAACCACCACTGATGGGAAGTACTGTTGTTTCTGATCCTGCCAGTCAGCAGTTGGGTGATAGGCTTGCCTTCAGCTCTATGCTGAAACATCAAGAGGAAGCCTCTTTTCTCCATGGACTCTAGCTAATGTTCTTCAGGTTCTCAGGTAGGAAAAGCCTCAGCCATTTGGTACACTATTCCCTGCTCTTCTCCTGTAGGCAGTGGGGTCTCCCAGGTCCTCCTAGTGCATAGACCATCCTTTCACTGATAGCTCGCACATCTCATGAGCCATGTCCTTTGTAAAGGTATCAGGGTTCTAATCTTTTCTCCACCCTTTCTGCCTCCTGAAGTCACTAAGATTTGGTGCAGTTTAGAGGGAAGGAACCCCAGGGGTCGCAGTGATAAAGAATCCACCTGCCAATGCAGAAGACACAAGTTCAATCCCAAGGTAAGGAAGATCATGTAGAGTAGGAAATGGCAATTCACTCTAGTAATCTTGCTTGGAAAATACCATGGACAAAGAAGCCTGGTGGGCTATGGTCCATGGAGTTGTAAAGAGCTGGACATGACTAAGCGACTGAGCATTCACACAGAGGGAAGCAAAGCCCTGTGCACACCCTCACCTACCAGATTCTGGCACGGAACAAAGTTTTATCCTCTATCTTAACTTCTGCCCCACTCGGGAGGGGTAGTTAGGCTATAGTGATGAGAGGAGTCAGAACGTGCATTCAACCTGTGTGGTAGTCATGGAGGATATGAACCATTCAGAGTGCACGTGTCCTGCGGTGTGGACAGCTACTGCTGCTGGATCTGCTCCAGATCCACGTCCTGTTTGCATGGATGCCACACTTCCCATAGGCTCTTCCTAGCCAGTGACCAAGGATGGTGGGAGAACCAAAGCAGGCCTGTCTCTGTAAAATTCAGGACACTTCTGAAAAGCATCTTCAGCTCAAGTACTCCTTGTTGGCCTGGCCAGTTCAAGACCCTGCTACCCAATCATCTCCCTTCTCACTCTCCCATCACAGTATTGGACCTTAGGGGAGCAGTGGGAAAGATGAGGGTGAAATCCTGAAAACTGGTTACAGTAATCAAAATAACAACATCAGCAATAACAAAGCTTACTCAAAGCCTATTTTATACTCAAAGAGTATTAAAAGTGAATGATGGCATACCTGATGAGGTTAATTTTCTCCCTATCATCCCATTCTGAAAGTTGGGATATTTTATTAGAATATACACAAAATGCATGAACTTTTGCTTGTGGCTAAGTATGAAACAGGTTTAATAAAATGATGTATAATTTTAGCATTTATACCCATTAGCTTATTTAAACTGCATGAAACTTGGAGATATTAAAATTATTTTCCCCCTTTTATAGATGAAAAAAGATGCATTGAAAAGTGAAGTAACTTTTTCAAGGTCACACATCCACGAAGGAGCAGAGCTGGGCTCCAAACCCAGGTACAATGACTCATCAGATGGCGAGAGTTGTCACTATGGCTAGTGCCTCTTCACATGTTTCATGAACTGAAGAGAACTGCAATATCCCTACTGATGTAAAAAAAGCTATGCTCCCTTGCATTTAAGACTCAATGAGCTGTCCTGGACTCATTATTCCTGCTCCATTCCTTATTACTCTATTTCATGAACTTTAATTGTAGTCAAAGGAAATTGGATTTTTCTGTTTCTCAAACCTAAGTCTTTCTTTTCATATATTCATGACAGCGTCTGTATTCAGGCTTTCCTCAGCAAGTACCATAGCCCTCAAACATCTGTATATGTATTTTTCACTCCATAATTATTTCAGTTCAGTTCAGTTCAGTTGCTCAGTCATGTCTGACTCTGCGACCCCATGGACTGCAGCACACCAGGCTTCCCCTCCATCAATCACTTATCATATGGCCAGCACTTTGCAGACACTAAACTTGTAATGGTAAAAATGACAGGCAAATTCTTCATCCCCAAAGAATCTTATATTCTAGTGTCAGAGACTAGATGAATTAGATAAAATAAACACGGATTTCAGACAATGTTATAAATAGAAATACAGGAGGGTGAGAGAGAGAGAGAGAGAGTAACTAGGGAAGAAGCTTCTCTAATCAAATGGCATCTTAGCTGAAATGTGAAGGATGGGAAGAGACTATCTGTGCAAATAGCCCAGGTGAAGGTTTTCTAAAAGAAAAGAAAAGCCATTAAAAGATCTTAAGCAGAATGCCTTTTTGAGCTCTGGGAAAGAGAAGATGTTGGTATGGATGGGTGGTAGCAGTGATGACAAGAACTGTAGAGACTTGGTCAGGCATCGGATAGGTGATGCTGGAGAAGGGGGTGGAGATAGAGGAAGAATAAAAAGGATACCTCCTTAAGTCTGGACTTGAGCAACTCAGAAGATGCTGATGTGAGAACTTGAGTATATGGGAGAAAACTCCAAGACTGACATTTCAGACATATATTGCAAATTTCTAATCAACATCCAATCAAAGATATAAACTATGCAAGCTGTAATCTGGAGCTCAGAATCTGGTCATGAAATGGTTCTGAGTCTTTCCACCATCAAGGTATGTTCACTGGATTCCCTGAGCTCTCATCAACTGTGTGCCTTTCTTTTCCCATTTATCATGCAAAAGCTTTTGAAAAAATTCTGGCATGCATGGCAGTTTATACTTGAGTTATGTTAAAATACACAGACAAAAGATGCTAAAGCTTTTCTGCCTAACCTTACAAATTACTCTTTATCTACAAGTGCCCAAGAGATAATTATTGTCCTTAGCCAGTTATTTAATTATTATATCCATCTACTAGATAAAGCTCAGTACTGTCCATATTTATATTCTGTGTAGCTTCTAAGACATCATTTAATAATGCTATTATTGATATAAATGAATATCTGATCCCCCAAAAGTTCTGAAGATATTATACTGTACTTTGGGGAGAAGAAATAAATGACAACCCTGCTAATAATCTCACACAGCCAAAACCACCTCCTGAAGTTATCTGACAATTGCAAAGCATCTGTAAAGGACATCAAAAGGAAGAAGCAAATTTCTACAGAAAATTTTGCAAATACATAAATATGTTTAAATTATTGTTTGAGAGAATTCACTTAACATATTTAAAACATCTTGTTATTTTTATAGACATACCTTAGAAAATTTCGATATATTAAATTCACATACTTCATGTCAGCTGAATAGTAACATTGGCTGAAATATATTATCATCCTATATATTATTATGTAAACAAATAAAACCATTCTTTTACTTTCTCTGTTTTTCATTTCTGTCATTTTTTTTTCCTTTTGAAGTGAAGGATATTTCAAAGTCATTCAAAAGATTGTACTGCTTTTAGGATTAATTGTATAATACAGTGCTGAAATTACAAATTGATTTTAAAGACTCTGTTAGAGTGTCTCTCTGTATTTTAAATTATCATCCAAGCTCTAGGATGAGAAATTGAAAAGGTGATAAAAGCAACCTACTTATCCAATAGTTTATTACCTTTAAAAAATCACTAGTGTTTGATTTCAGGTGATATTATATAACACGACTCCCATGAAAGATTTATAGTTTTGCCATATGAAAGAGGGCTGTTTAAGCTCAATACAGTACTGTTGCTGTTTTATATCAGTAACTATCAAGCATAATTATTATCAATACCCTTGGTGCACCAAACAGCTATACTTGGCCTCTTTGAAATATTTTGAACAGCATTATGGAGCTATTAGCACTAATAATAATTTTCATCATGAATTGATAAAATAGAAACAGATTTGTGGCCATCATGACCTCTCTAGCAGGAGTGGCTCTTCTTATCTGAATGCAGCCCCAATTAAATTAAATTAAATTCCAATTTAATCTCTCAAAACGAAAGTCGAAACGTCAGCATCTATCAGTACTGTTTCTTCACCAGCTGTGAGCACTAATATATGTGAGGTACTCCTCTGCATATAAACATCTTATCTCCCCACTGTATTCTCAGTCCCTGTTACACAGGGTCCAGCTGGATAATTGTTCATACAGTTACTTATATTCACTTTTTTTAGAGACAGTAGAGAGAAGCCAGAATTAAGTTATTACCTAATTACTGGCAATAATGATGATGCCTGAAGACTATCAGTATATAAAAATCACAAAATTATATATATATATATATATACATATGTATATAAATACATATACTTAATTATATGTCTATATAATAATACACAGGTGTTATTTCATTCTCTCAACCATACTGCAAATGAGACACTATCATGTCTCTTTTTACAGTGAGAAAACTGTTCAGTGGGCCAAAGGTACCTCCCTCAAGTCAAACAACTGAAAAGTGGAAAAGCTGACTCCCACCCCAGCCTTTTGATTGCACAGGTTTTCATCACATAATACCCAATGTTCAGCAGAAGCTCAATTTGTAACGCTGACCAAGAAATTCTGAAAGTGCAAATGAAAAATTTGAAATAGCTATTTGAGGGATTCATGGGACTAATAACATTTCAATTGCTTCAATAGGAATAATGACATTACTCTGTAAGTTTGTAAAAGGATGAATTGGAATAGAATTTAGAATAACTGGAAGGTTTATAAAGGAATCACAAAAGTGTTATGATATGATATTTCTAGAGTTTTAAACTCGAAACATTTTCCCCCACTGGATCTAAAAGCCACAAAAAAGGCCTATCGAGAATTTGCATTTTTAGGACTCCTACACTTGCAGATACCTTCATATCATACAAATATAGCACAGATCCTTTGATGTTAGTTAATCTCACAGGCTAGAGCTGTGGCTACCAGAGGTGATAAGAAAGTTTTCACTTATGAAGGAGAACCGATTGTCTCCCAAAACAGATCATACCACTTCCCCAATATAAATAGTTTCCAAGTTATGTCCACTCACTCCTACTTACTTTTAATGACATCCCTTGAAAAATCTCAGGAGTATCTAAGGAGTAAATATCTTATTTAGAAAAAAACATGCCATAAGGAGAACTAGTTATTATCTCTTAGTAAACGTGGAGAATTTTCTCACTTATTCACATTCTTCATTCTTAATGTATTTTTTTACTTTATATTTTTATATGCATTTTTACTGTATCTGAGAGGAAGTAAAATTATGATGTTAAAACAGCAAAAGCCACATCAAATACTGCATAATTAAAGATATATAATACTAAAAATAAGAGAAAGTTAATTCACAAAAATGTCTTCTCATTTCATTTGGTACGTTCTACTGTGAACACATCTGCAAGTAATACCAGAAAATATAAGAATGTGTTGCTGAATCTGCTTCAGCAAAATCTTTGATGATAACTAAACATCAATCAGTGTGACTAAGCAGACAGTCTGGAGTTTGTAAACAGAAGATAGAGCTCAAAAACACGTCTCTGAGTTGGAATCTTATTCAGGAAGAATCAATGCAGCATAAAGATTTAAAAGATAAGATGCAAGAACAATCTGTTCTTATAAGAGATGAATCCAGCAATTTTAAGAATGTGTTAGACTTAAAAATATTAAAGTGCTGAAGTTACCAGAGTTGAGGCTTGATCAGTAGACAGGTTATAAAAGTTTGACTTTTTCTGATTAAGGAAGTATATTTGCATATATGCTGCTGCTGTGTTCAATTGCTCAGTCGTGTCCGACTCTTTGCGACACCGTGGACTGTAGCCCACCAGGCTCCTCTGCCCATGGGGATTCTCCAGGCAAGAACACTGGAGTGGGTTGCCATGCCCTCATACATATGTGTGTGTGTGTGTGTGTGTGACATATATTTTCATACACATATATATACAAATGGGGCTTCTCCGGGGGCTCGGATGGTGAAGAATCAGCCTGCAATGCAGGAGACCTGGGTTCCATCCCTGGGTTAGGAAGATCCCCTACATGAGGGCATGGCAACCCACTCCAATATTCTTGCCTGAAGAATCCCCATGGACAGAGGAGCCTGGCAAGCTATAGTCCATGAGGTTGTATAGAGTCGGAAATGACTGAGCAGCTAGGCACAGCACAGCATGTATTTTATATACCCACATATATATGAATACAAGACAATAGTGCTTGCTCCAAATTAAAAAACCAGTATCAGCTACATATCTCATATACAGTTATTTTAGAATAATATATGCTATTCTGATATTTATATATGTATACACATTACACATGTATTTATACATGTATTCTGATGTGTGTGTGTATGTATATATACACATACATACATATACATTTATGTTGACAGAGAGAGAGAGATAAAGATGTATTTACCATAATTCTTTATGTAAACTTGGGTATTTCTGTATATGACAACTCTTTGTGATACCTACATTTACCACTCGTCATTCTCAGAAAAAATAAATCTCATTTGGAGGTTCCTTTAACTCTCCTTTTCCTACACTGATGTGGTTTATCATATAGCTATGAATTTGGTCTTTCACTTTCATCATACTTATATAATCTTTCTCTCTAGGAAAAATGCTTTCACAAAGATGGCTAACCTATTAAAACTGTGAGAATTAACATATTTTAAGAATATTCACCATATAGGGACTAATTTGGGGGAAGGGGGTGGGAATTTGGCCAATAGAGGTAAGACGCCTATTGAGTCTCTTTTCTGAATTTTCTTGTGTCTTAAACCCTTTTGGTTTTACATGGGCATCAGACTAGCCACTGTAAAGTGTGACTTCATTTATAGTCATATCACAGAATAAGATTACTTTCGTTGACTGTGAGATTAGAGTCTTCCCCATAAATGTGTATTTTATAACTACTGTTAGGTGTAAGCAATCATAGCTTAAAACTGGAAGCAAACACACAGAAATCATACAGTTGATTCAGGCTGCAGGCTCTTAGGCAAGTCACTCTTCACTTGCCCTAGTCAAGATAAGTAGTGTTAACACTCTCATTATTCATCAATAAAACAAGAAAGATGAAAAGAGTTGGAGGGCACCAAGTATGATAAATGCTAAATAAAATGTTTGGGAAAAGTGAATGTAGCAGTCAGGCAGAGATTAAAATACAACATATCCTTGGGTCACTCAGTTAAAAGGCTGAGTACATTCATCAGGGAATTCTATGGTGTTTGGCAAACATGTTCAATATAAGGGAATTCTGACACAGGTAATATAAACATCCAGCCCTTATCATATATCATCACCAAGTATTATAAACTATCCCTAAGAAAACCATGTTTCTTTTTCAATATAAAAACTGTGTGAAATTTGGGGTCATGGTACCAGCCTGATGTAGAGAATTTTTAACCTTGTTGCACTTTTGTCAAGCACTGCTTACAATAAATATTGAGATGAAAAGTTCAATCAAGAAAATATATTTTTATTCACATGCTGAACTATCTAAGAAAAGTAATATAACTGGTATCTTCAATAAATAAAGAAGCAGGATTTCCAAATGCAATATTAATTCTTTTAGAATTGATCTAATAAAATAGGCAACATTATTTTAGGCACATGAAAATATGAATATAGTGGGTACATATATGGACTTGCAACATACAACACAGTCAATTTAGTGTACACTAATGTGATAATATGATGGTTCCAATAATAAAGACTCACTGATAGAAATCTATAACATGCAGGTAACCCACCAACATTTTGGCCTGCCCACTGCAAAATAATGCAACTTTAGTAGAACTGAAAAGAGAAAAGAAGAAAACAAGTAATGACAAGATTCTTTTTTGGCACAATAAGGAGAACAAGAGGACATTACTAAAACTTTAAAGTCATATAGCATGACGATTGGAGAAGGAAATGGCAACCCACTCCAGAGTTCATGCCTAGAGAATCCTGTGGACAGAGGAGCCTGGTGGGCTGCTGTCCATGGGGGTCTCACAGAGTTGGACACGACTGAAGCACCTTAGCAAGCATGCAATTTAGCATGCATGCATACATTGGAGAAGGAAATGGCAACCCACTCCAGTATTCTTGCCTGGAGAATCCCCAGGACGGCAGAGCCTGGTGGGCTGCCGTCTATGGGGTCACACGGAGTCGGACACGACTGAAGCGACTTAGCAGCAGCAGGAGCAGCATGACCATTGACTATTGGAAAGTATTAACAACCAACAGATTACTCAATACATTGCGAGCTGTGGGTGTCCTGTAGATCAAGATAAGATAAACCAGAACTCACACATTAATAAGACCCAATAAGAATGGCCAACCAGCTGACAAATTACATATAAAATTTGATTTAAAAATAACCTCAGCCATAAATCTGATTTTACACTTTTTATCTAACAATAGAGTTAAGATTTCCAATTTTAGATATAAAATCTACATCTTTAAAATGGCAGCACTGCATAGACGCAGGTTTGCTGTAAAGCTATTAAAACTTGAGATTCCTTCATTGTACCAACCCCTTCTAGGATTTTGAAGACTACATGGCTTTGCAAAATATACTAAAGTTAAACATTTCAGCTTAATTTTTTTAAGAAATGTGTTTTCTTCTGTTCCAATTTTCCCTCCATTTTCATTCCCTCATTGTGGGTGACAATAGAATAACCAAGGACATTTTTGAGATTCAGCAAAAGGGAAATTATTTGGAGAAACAGTAGTTTAGACCTACTGGAGTAGAGTTTACAGATTTCCAGTGATTTCTGTGTGTAGGCAGGTTGCTGCTAGCCATAGAATGGCTCTCACAGTTTTCCTACCAAACACTGACAGAGCCAGAAAAATTGACCTAAACCACACGATTTAACTCAAGGATGTGGAAGACTTCCCCAAGAGTGGAAAATTTTAAATGCAGCCATGAATTACTATGGGAAATTATCAGGCTATCATATAATCTCTTGAAATTAAATCTTTCTGAAGATTCAAAGTAAATGATTCAAATTCTTCATGATATAAATGAGTCTGAAATTTCACTGAAAAAGGGTAGTAACTTATTTTAAGGACATTTGTGCATGTTTCTTACTAAAAAAGTAATACAAGGACTTATAGGGAAATTATAAGATAAACTTACAATCATCTACAAGCTGGTGATTTTAACTTCTCTAATGAGAAAATATTAATAACTCTTGAAACGTAAATTAAAAATCATCTTATGATCTCCCCATGTAAAATATCAGTCCTACATACTTCCTCATCACAGTCAGTATCCCCTCTGATATTTGTATGTCCATTTCACATGTGTCCCTCATCTCATGTCTCATCAGTCTCCAATTCTATCCCTTTATTCTAGGCTCTTCATCTGCTTTCCATCACCAGCATACTTTAATTTTTGCTTTTATAGGTCATTTGTTATGATATGCTTACCTTGTATGTTTCCTAAGGCATGGAAGATCTGGTAGCCTCCACTAATACGTGAAAATAAAATTTTATATTTATATCTGTTGTCATATAACTTGGTCATGGTTTTATATTGTCTTATGCACGCATTTTTGTTTTCCAACTAGCCTATAAAATTATTACAGATAAAGAGTATATAAAACAGTATTAGATTCAACCTCAATTAACACTAAAATCTAAATTCACAATGGCCTTAACAAGAAGCTTGTTTCATACACATATGAATTCTGGGGGTAAAAGGACTGGTATAATGACTCTGCCCCACAGAGTCCTCAGGGTCCCAGCTCCGAAAGCTGCTACATTACTAACTCCAGAGGGCATTGGTCATAAAGGCTACATAGCAAAATGCAGCTCTGGGGTTTCTCCAGCCGTCGCTCTAACACTCTTCTGGGGTGGCCTCATGCTTCTGGTCCAAAACGGCCTATACCAGGCTTCCAGGACAAAATGAGAGAAAAGAACCACATCCATCTTTTAAAAAAATTTTTCCAGAAGCTGCCGTAGAACATGTCTGCTTTCAGCCCAATGACTAGACCATAGCACATCCACATGCCCACACCCATCTGGAAGCGGAGGTGAGAGTTGCATTCTGCACCTGGCAAGTCCTTGGTCACTACAAGGAGAGAGAAATGGGAGCAAATAAGAAAATGAAAATGAAATGAAGTTGCCATTATGAGGATGAAATCAAAAGAAAAGAGATTTAAAAACCGGAAAAGTTTTGCCCTACTTTTCTTAGACTATACATCAATAGATAACCTTGTGAAAATTAAAACTTTTGTGTGAAATATACAAGTGCATGATAAACAGAAAAATATAATTTTGTATTACTTTGAAAGAAAAAATATTTAAAACATTCCTAAATTTTTCAGTAATACAAAGCTATGCTTACAAACTAGAAGACACAATTATAAAGGAGAATTCACCTTTTTTTTTTTTTTTTTAATTTTCCAATATGTCAGATATATTCCATTACGGCCTAAGTGCTGAATACATATCAGGTCCTACATGCAAATCAAGGATTTCTGAATATATCATGATTTAGAATGTGAATTTATACAGTATGTCAACCATGCAAACTTTTCTTGGAAGGTGATAGTGGGAAGACAAAAAAGAGCAGGAAAGGATTAAAAAAATGAGACCTCATGAATAGTTTTCATTGAAAGAGAGGTTTCTGGAAAGTGTTGGAGTGTCTCAGACTTTACATCTTAGCTGTGTGCAAAGCACTATCTTCATTTTCTTCACCAGAACTGGCACAAATATTACTGTACTGAAGTGACATGCCCAAAAGGACATAAAACAAGATGTATCCAGAGATATTTTGAAATTAACCTTGAACTAGAGTAAACAATGGTCTATGAATATTTAAATACTTTACGGGAAAGGAAGGAAAGAATAGCAATATAATTTTTTTTTAACTCTGAGGAATAAAGCATTCTTTTCTTTCCACTCTGCTTCTCTCTTCAATTCTCTAAGAAATGGGTTAAATATAAAACTAGAGCTGGAAAGGAATTTCAGTGATGTTTTACCAGCAAGTGGCCCATGTGCACCTGTGAGACACCTTCCCCGGAGCTGCAGATGCAAGTGGGACATGTTCATTGCAGCTTACAACAGATGGAACCACTATAGGCAAAAAGTAATTTCTTATGTAAAGTCAATGAATCTAAACCTGTCTGATGTTGCCCAAGCATAATTTGAAATAGATTCAGATAGCTCCAAACCACAGTATTTGGGCTTTAGCATGATCTTGTCTGGTAATGATTTAAATTTGATAACAGGCCAGATTTCCAACTTTTTATCCCCTTTCCCCAAATCGATGTAGAGAGCTATGAATTTATCGTACAGCAAAATCATTTAATATCAGTATCCTGCCATTTTACAGATAGATCATATTTTCAAGAAAAGGAAAAACTAATTTCACGTTCATATTTTCCATTTGTAGAACCCATAGCAAATATTTAACTTTCTAATGGTTAGCTTTCTACAAGCTTGTTTCAGTTAGCAGAAAGAAATGTGACTCTATCCATAGCTCACAAAAACCCCATGCGTAGGACAAAACAATTTTGAGAAGAGACAGATGGAAAGAGTTTATTCTCAGTGTGAAAAGCTATAATTTATTCCTTGGTAAATAAATAATTTAAAGACCATTCACATTTGAATTGACCCAGAAACAAATGTGAAGGGCCTTCTCTAGTATACAATGATAGCTTTAGCATCCTTTTATGTAAACAAGACTTGAGCCACCATTGGCATTGGAATTTGGTGAATAATAAACAGTGGAGGGGCCCAAGGCCTACTACTAGCCATTGGGAGTCTACAACAAACTTGTAAATGTACTAGAGCCATTTACCTGGCTCTGGAAAAATAGTTAAAATGACACTTGCATTGACAGAGGATGATAGGTTTTCTACTCTTCAATGTCATTGTTATCTGAAAAGATCATGGGATTGGTGAATACAAGTCTTCCCAACTTTATTATGAGGCATCTTATTTCTTCAATATTTTTATCAAATTTTCACATGACATGGTTTCAAATCTCCCCAGCATCTATCCTTGTCATTTGTGAATAAAAGATAGTCTAAATTTCCCTTAAAGTATAATACCCCAGATTGAGCAGCATGAGTTAGTTGAGCATGATATGACCACTGCACAATAGTGGATCTAATGCCAGCCTTTATTTAGATTTTATGTTTTTAATCAATACAAATATCATAGAAACTACTTGTAGAACACTAAAGCAATAATACTAACAACAATAATAAACAAAAGGGAGAAACACACACAATGATGTTAACTCACCAGACTAGCAGCTCCACCTGAGATAAGAATGATGTCTGATTTTACTACTTCCCCAGCACCCACATTCTGACTGCAAAATAGTTCTCAATAAATGTTTGCTGATTGAATTATACTGTAGAAGGATAGATCTGGAGCAAAACCATTACTAGAACTATTCAGAAAAAATCATAATAAAATCAGAATTAGTGGTGTTCTGTGGAGAAACAGGCTTTCCAAGACAGTGGCAAGCTGAAGGCCGAGAAATTATTCCAAACACTGATGCACAGATTCGTATACCTTCTCAATTAAGTATGTGGTTGTGCGAACCCTACGTGTGGTGCAAGAGCCAGGAGAATCCAATGATTGTAAACAATCCCTGAAATAAACATACCTGGTTTTCCAGGGTAGGCTTTCCAAACGGTAAGTGTCAAAGGATGAGAAGGGAGTGTCTCAGTGGCAGTTATAACTCATCGTCATTGCTCTGTGAATCGAGAAAAGCTCAGGGGAGCTTTGTCCAATTAATTTCTGCTCTGCGTGAACTTACTACTTCCAATAATAATTTACATCTTTAACTAATTGTTTGAAATTTCATTTACTCATATTTTTTGTGTGTGGTGGGGAGGGGATGGGGAGAGGTGTCTCTTCCTGATCACTTGGAACTCACTAGAATTCTGGTGGCAATAAATCTAAAGCCAACCATATTAATAGATATCAACATGCTCCTATATAAATATATAATATTTTGCCTTCAAAACATTAGATGAGATAGAAAAAATGTTTAAATGTAAGTAATGAAACAGAAAATTATCTAAGGCAAGAATAAGGAAATTAGGATTCATAGTTGTACTGACAAAATGCCACACATTGTATATACCAAAAAGGTTTATAAGGTATACATATGGACAAAATTTTAACACTTATCAATATGCAACAAATGATTGATAGATGATTGCTAGCTAGCTAGATAAGTGGATAGATATATACACAGACACAAGTACACCCCAAACTACAAAAGGTTAAGTAAACAGGATTTCAGCATCACATATACAAGTAGAGACTGGAGGTTTCATGAATAAGGAAGAATAAGAGCTAACACTACAGATCTTATCCAAGGTAAGAACCCAGAACTTAGAAGCCAGAGTTTATCCGCAAACTCAGGAACCAGAAGGGAGTGGTCTCTTCTATGAAAAGAGAACCAGAATTAGTGAACTAGAAAACAAAAAATTGCACCTTGGCCTGGAAATGCAAACAGATGTAGGCCACATACTCTGGGCCACCTGTTGAAAAAGAATATTCCGTAAACAAAAAGTATGGAATATAAATTCACAGTTGCTCAGGGTAGAGGAACCTGTGTCAAGAAACAAACAAACAAATTGGTCAAGAAACAACTAAACCTGTAGGAAAAAGACAGATAAACCTGGGGGGAAAACTGCTGCCTCTACAACATATATCATGCATAAGGCTCTCATCGGTTGACAATTTTCACTGAAGAAAATACAAGTAAAATTTTTAAATGACAAGTGACGGAATATATCCATGAGGGAGGCAACAGATGAAAAAAAAATAAAACAAGAAATCTCCCACTCAAAATTGTAAGAAAATCCAAAAAATGATATTAAAATAAAAATATATTAAACTGCTTAAATAAAGTAATAAAATCAGCCTGAAGATTGAAGTACTGATTAATTTTAAACATTGCTCAGTTAAATGTGTAAGTAGGAACACAATATATAGACAAAGGCTGTTTAAACTTCAAAATTATATGTATGGTGTAGAGAAGACCAATCCACAAAAGAAATGAAAACAACAAAAATCAATTTAAAAATCCAGGAAAAACATAGAATAAGATATAATCAAACATATTAGGAATCACAATCAACAATCAATTAAACATACTTACTGAAGTAGAGTTTCTGAGATTTGATTACCTGCAATATGACAATATTTACTAAAGTGAAAGAAGTTACTCAGTCGTGTCCGACTTTTTGCGACCCCATGGACTGCAGCCTACCAGACTTCTCCGTCCATGGGATCTTCCAGGCAAGAGTACTGGAGTGGGTTGCCACTTCCTTCTCCAGGGGCTCTTCCTGACCCAGGGATCTAACCCAGGTCTCCCACATTGCAGGCAGACACTTTACCCTCTGAGCCAACAGGGAAGACAAGTTTAAAACATAATGCCAGAAAAATATGCACAGAAACAATAAGAGGAAAAGGCCAGGTAAATATTTATCAAAATAATACTTTGATAGAGATATTAGTAAAATACAAAAAAAAAGTTTAGTAGGAAGAAAAAGTGATATTATTCACTAATAAAAGAAATAATGACCTATGAAGATATAACAGCCATAAGTATGAATATCTAATAATATATCCTCAAATTCTTTAAGGCAAAAATATAACGAAACAACAAAGAGAAATTGAAAAAATCTCTAATATCTTAGGAGATTTTCATATACTCCTCTCTGAAATTGATAGATCAAACACCTAGAATATTAGCAAGGATGTAGATTTAAACAACCAATCAACAACCTTGATCTAATGTATATGTAGAACCATGCACTAAGTAGATATAGAATACACATGATTTTTTATTGATGTATAGTTAACTTACAATATTATAGTAGTTTCAGGCATATGACATAGTGATTCAATATTTATACAAATTACACATCATACAAAGTTATTATAGTAGTTACTATATTCCATGCGCTGTGTATTATAAAAGAGTGACTTGTTTTATAAGTGGTACTTTGTACCTCTTAATCCTCTTCAACATTGTGACCATTCTCCTAATTTCTCTGCTCTGGCAACTACTAGTTTTTCCTTAGTGCCTGTGAGTCTTGCTGTTTTATTTCTTCATGTGTTTTATTTTTTAAATTCCACACATAACAAAATATACAGAATATGTGAAAATACATAGAATTTGTCTTTCTCTGAAAAACTTATTTCATTTAATATAATTCCCTCTAGATTGGCAAGATTTCATCCTTTCTCATAGTTTAGTAATATTGCATTGTATATATACATCACATCTTCCTATTCATCTGTTGATGGACAATTAGGTTACTTAGCTATTGTTGATGATGTTGCAATGAACATAGGGGTGCACATATATTTTCAAATTAGTGCTTTTTTTTTTTTTCTTTTTTGGATAAATACCCAGTAGTGGAATTTCTGGATTATATGTTCACATTTTAATTATTTGAGGAATCTCCATATTGTTCCGTATAGTGGCTTCTGCACCAATTTATATTCCCACCAAGCGTGCACAAGGATTGCTTTTTCTCCACATCTTCACCAATGCTGCTATTTCTTGTCTTTTTGATAAACCGTCCTGACAGGTGTGAAGTGATATCTCACTGTGATTTCAATTTGCACTTCCCTGATGGTTAATGATGTTCAGCATCTTTTAATACACCTACGGCCATCGCTTTATCTTCTTCAGAAAAATGTTTATTCAAGTCCTCTACCCATTTTTTCATCAGATTGTTTGTTTATTTGATACTGAGTTGTATGAGTCCTTTATATATTTTTTATTGTCTTGTGGTGGTGGTGGTCATCAAAGAGTTATATCCAACTCTTTGCAACTCCATGGATAGCAGCATGCCAGGTTTCCCTGTCCTTCACCATCTCCTGGAGTTTGCTCAGATTCATGTCCATTGAGTCAGTGATGCTATCTAACCATCTTATCCTCTGCAACTCTCTTCTCCTTTTGCCTTCAATCTTTCCCAGCATCAGGGTCTTTTTCAATTAGTCAGCCCTTCACATCAGATAGCCAAAGTACTGTAGCTTCAGCTTCAACAACAGTCTTTCCAATGACTATTCAGGGTTGATTTCCTTTAGCGTTGATTGGTTTAATCTCCTTACAGTCCAAGGGACTCTCAGAGGTCTTCTCCAAGCACCACAATTCTAAAGCATCAGTTCTTTAGTGCTCAGCCTTCTTTGTTGTCCAGCTCTCACATCCATACATGACTATTGGAAAAACCATATCTTTGATTATATTTTGAATGTTAACCCCTTATCAGACATATCATTTGCAAATAGTGTTTCTCACTCAATAGGTTTCCTTTACATTTTGTCAATGATTTCCTCTCTGTACAAAATCTTTTAAGTTTTATGGAGTCCTGTTTGTTTATTTTTTGGTTTTGTTGCCCTTGCCTGGCAAAACAGATCCAAAAAAATATTAAGACCAGTTTCAAATAGTATATTACCTATATTATCTTCTAGGAGTTTTATGGTTTCAGGTCCTAAATTGAAGTCTTTAATCCATTTATGAGTTTATTTTTTTACACAGTGTGAGATTTAGCCATTTCAATTTTTTTTTTCATGTAGCTGTCCAGTTTTCCCAATACCTCTTATTGAAGAAACTATCTTTTCCCCATTGCATATTCTTGCCTCTATTTTGTGGACCAATTGACCATATTAGTGTAGATTTACTTCTGGGCCCTCTATTCTGTTCCATTGATCTCTGTGTCTGCTTTTGTACCAGCAACATACAGTTTTGATCACTATACCTTTGTAGTATAGTTTGAAATCAGGGAGCATAATGCCTCCAGCTTTGTTTTTCTCTCTTAAGACTGCTTTGCTTATTTGGAGTCTTTTGTGGTTCCATACAAAATTCAGGATTACATTTTAGAGTTGTGTGAACAATGTCTTTGCTGTTCTGATCAAGATTGAGTTGAATTTGGAAATTGTTTTCGGTAGTATGGATATTTTAACAATATTAATTCTTCTAATCTGTGAACACAGATTATCTATGTTTTTTTCTGGGAGTGTTTTATTATTTAATTTCATTACTTACAGTCAGTTCAGTAGGTTCAGATTTTCTGTTCCTTCCTATTTCAGTCTTGGGAGGTTATATATTTTGAGGGATTTATTAAATTCTTCTAGGTTGTCCAACTTACATTGACATACAATTGACATACAATTTATTTGTAAGGTTCTCTTATACTTGTATTTTTGTGATAGTGGCTATAAACACACTTCCATTTCTAATTTTATTTATTTGGGCCCTCTCTTTTTTTTCTTGGATTAAAGCTTTATTGATTTTCTTTATTTTTAAAAAGTTCTAAATTTCATTGATTTTCTTTTCTTTTCTTCTTTGCGTGTGTCTTTTTCATTTATTTCTACTCTGATCTTTATTATTTTCTTCCTTCTCCTGAATTTCAGCCTTGTTTGTTTTTCTTTTTCTAGTTCCTTTATGTGTAAAGTCAGAGTGTTTGTTTGAAATTTTTCTTATTTCTTGAAGTAGACTTGTATCACTATATACTTTCCTCTTAGAACTTATTTTGTTGTCTCCCTTAGATTTTGTAAAATTGTTTATAGTTTCATTCATCTCAAAGTATTTTTTAATTTCCTCTTTGATTTCTTCATTGACCCACTAGTTTTTTAACAGTATGTGTTTGGTCTCCAAGTGGCTGTATTTTTTCCAATTTTCTTGCTGTAACTGATTTTTATTTTCACACTCTTGTTTTTGGTAAAGGTGCCTGGTATGATTTCAATCTTAAATTTATTGAGATTTGTTTTGTGATCTAGCATGTGATTTATCCTGGAGAAGGTTTCATGTGCACTTGAAAAGAATGTATTCTGTTATTTTGGATTGGAAAGTTCCACAGCTATCTGTTAAGTCTACCTGACCTAATGTATCATTTAAGACTAAGGTTTCCTTATTGATTTTATGTATGGAGATCTATTTATTGATATAAGTAAAAGTCCCCTACTATTAATGCATTATTATCAATTTCTCCCTTTCTGCCTGATAACATTTGCTTTATATGTTTAGGTACTCCTATGTTACATGGCTATACATTTACAAATGTTATATCTTCTTCTTGGATTGATTCCTTTATTATTATGTAATTATCTTCTTTGTCTTTTGTTATAGCTCTCGTTTCAAAGTCTGTTTTGTCTGATATGAGTAATGCTACCTCACCTTTCTTTTTGTTTCCATTTGCATGGAATATTCTTTTCCATTCCTTAGTTTTCAGTATGTGTATGTCTTTAGCTCTGAAGTGAGTCTCTTATAAGCAGCATATAGATTTTTTTTTTTAATCCATTCATCTATCCTCTGTCCTTTAGTTGAGACTTTTAGTGCATTTACATTTAAAGTGGTCATTGATAGGTATATACTTATTACCTTTTTATTATTTTTGCATACCAACGCAAACTGCCTAGTAGCTTAGGTGGGAGAACAGGAGTTGAAGTGAGCATGAGTTGTGGCTTTTTCCAGAGTGTGCCTGGGCCAGCCACTTGGCAAGGTGGTTTGAGTATACAGCTCATCACACCCCGGGCTGCCCCCCTAGTGAGGGTTAGGAGGTGCTGGAACTGGAGCCTGGGATGGGCCGGGGCATCTCCCAGGGCGTGCCAGGAGGACCACCTTGGCAGGATAATTGGAGCCAGAGCCATGTGTGGATGGGAAGCATTCTGGTGTGGCCTTAGCAGGCCATCTAGAGTTCCAGGCACTTTTCAACATGCTGCCTCTGCACTGGAACTTGGAATGACTCAATTTATGTGCACAAAACTTTAAGAGCAGAGTCTTAATTTTCTAAAGCCCTCTGGCTCTCCAAGTCATAATAGGCCATGTTGTTTTTTTCAAAACCAATTAAGGGGACTCATCTTTCCAGTACTGGTTCCCAGGACTGGGGTACCAAATCTGAGGTTTAAATCCCTCATTTCTTAGGGAGGACCTCTGAGTTTGTGATATTCCTGTCCTCTTATGGGCCCACCTGGGGTGTGGGTACTGACTAGATCACTTGTCTTCCTCTCCTAAACATCTTGGTGGTTTTTTTTTTTCCCCCTTTGTATCATTAATTGTATTAATAGAAGAGTTGTTCTGCTAGTCCTTGGGTCATTATCAGAAAGAGTTGTTCCATATTAGGTTGTAATTTGGATATATTCATGGGAGGAGCTGAGATCAGGGTCTTCCTACTCTGCCATCATGATCCCACATCTCCTGGAATACACATGAAGCATATGTGCATTATTTTAGAAACTGGTCATGAAAAAAAAAAAAGCTTCAATTAACTAAAAGTATCAATATCAAAATCATATTGATAATAATAGCCTTACAAATTCTTTTAATGAAAGCCATTGGGTTATTTTTAGAAGAGGAATGATTGTTCTTTCTTAAGTTATAAGAGACATTGTGTCTACTGTATTGAAAAGAAAGTGTAAGATTGAAGAAGAGGCAAAGATGAAAGCAAAGAAGCCACCTTTCTTGATGTATAGATGATTAAAGAATCCAGAAGCAAAATTAGTGCGACAAAACAGTGGAAAAACTAGTCATGAAGGAAATACTCACTTCAGACTAATTATATTGAAATATCCATTACGCAGAAATGAAAATTCTATGTAGAAGAAAATTATAGTCCTGCTCTAGGGTTAATGCATAAATAGAAATGCAATATATGCAGGTTTTCTGAACTATTTTCTAGTTTTAAAAAAAAAAACAGATTTAAGACAGTTGGGAAAAAGCCAAGAAAATCTCACCATTGAGTAAGCCCTGTTGAATCAAATTGTCTGGTAGTTTCTGTCACCACTCTTTCACTATCTTTGAAATAGATTACTATATGAAATTAGGCTCCTTGGGGTCTTGGATCTCACAATGGCTTCAGAAGAAAAAAAAATGACTCATTGTTTACTTACCAACACAAGTTAATTTATCAAAAAGAAGGTCATTTAACAAGGTAATTTATCATCTTCTACTATGTACAATGCTCATATTCCAAACTTTCCAAGGAAAACACTAAAATCTACCATTTTCTAGATAAAAAATTAAATGAAGGAGGAAGTGACCAAAGAAAGGTCAGTAAGAAAGAAACTACCCTTTATTCAAATACTGAGCTTTGTATGTAAGACTGAAACAGGATTTTCTAAAGGACTTGAACCTATTTAACCATATCTTCTAATTTTGAAAACTGTCATTCTACTTCTTTCCTTTTCTTGTAAGAGTTTGAGTGTTGGCTGAGCTTAAAATCACCTAGATTAGATTTACAACACATTTTTTAAAAATTATAAAGCAATCAAGATTTCGGAACCATCTTTTGGGTTTGCTTCTTTGTCCTTCATGATAGTATATACATACAATTTAAGCTACAGATTTTTAAAATCTTCTGATTCCAAAACTACCATTTCCCCCCACCAGCTACATAAAGTTTCCCTGTTAATCATTACGGCTATTTACCCTACTGTCTTGATATTTGACACTCTCCTTTGGAGGACTAAATAAGGAAAATGTAACTTTTTCCACAACACAGTCATTTAGTACAATTTGGGATTGTTGATATTCCCCTCACCTACCCTATGCTATAGCATCATGATGGCAAAACACTACCATCCAAGAACTACATGTGCCCTTTAAGCTATCTTATATTATCAAATGAAAAATATACCATAAAAATTGTGACCATTACACTTTGTTGAATAACATACCTATAAAAGGAAAACAATTTAGTTTTAAGCTGAGAGTTATATAGAGCAAAAAAAAGATATTTGTATGTTCTTTGGGATTATTAATTTCAACAGTCTGTCATGCTCAGTAAGTTCCAAACGACAGTGGGAAAACATGTGAAACTGAAATTAGACGGCTAGAGAAATCTGAGAAGATATATAGAAAATCAGAGCATATTATGCACAATCCCCAGCTCACTCTTAGACGATCATTTTCATTTTCAGTCACTTGATAGCTTCTTCCCAGAGTTTTCACTCCTAATTGTGTTTGTTCTTAAAAATTAACAAGCTATATAATAAAATTAAATAAATGATTTTAAGCCCAAATGCTTGAAACTTATTTATATAAAACAGTAAATTTATGAAATGATAAACATTTTAAATGTATTAAATAATAATATGTTTTCACTTGAATTTTGTTTAGAGAAAATGACCCTTTTAAAAAGGAAAAATGATTAAATGCATTTAAGTAACATTTTATCTCGTTTTATGTTTATATATGAAGTGAAATGCCCAAATTATATTGAAACAAATGTATCCATGTATTTAATGACCATTTCAGCAGATTTTTCCAAGTACAAAGTTTTATGCTAAGGTCTCTATGACAATATAAGAATAAGTAAATTAACATCCCTTTACTCAAAAACTGTAACAAATAAGAGAGTTGTAAATGCAAGTAAATATTTTAACATGAAGGCTCTTAAATCTACCATAGGTGAGACCATTATTGCATGATAGTTCATTCATTCAACAAATAAATAAATTCTTTCTGAAAAAAATTGACACTTCTGTGATTAATAGAGAAAACAAAGCCAACAATGAGAAAATTAATGACTTCACATGATTATTTCAAATGATAAATGCAATCATTAATCTAAAACAGGGTTCTAGTAAAGAGGACTAGAAGTTGCTTTAGTTTCCTGTTACGGATATCTATAACACTGGTTCGGATCTACTTTGTTTTTTGAGAAGAGAAATTGTTTTGGTTTACATTTTGTAGTGATCAGCCATTCAAAGCTTTATTCTTTTTATGAAATCACATTTATGGAATTGTGACCATATAGACTATAATGCTTCTCTTAATATACATTATGTGATTATTTTATACCAAAGAAAAGAGCTATAGCAATATACAATCAATTCTAATTTCATCTTTTTATAATACCTTATAAAATGTTATTTTTCAAAATTTTCCCCAAATACCTATATTCCACAAGTTCGGAATATCAGGAAAAGTCCGTTTATCTTTGACCCAGTGCATATGCATATCCCATGTTCACATTTAATTCATTTAAAACAAATGACATTTGTTTAATTGTGGCTTATTGTGTAGCTTGAGAATCCCCGATAGATAGCTAAACGCTAGCCTCTTAGGCAGTAGTTCTTTCCTCAGGTAGACCTATCTATGTGTCTTCTAGGACTCGGGAAAAGGCAATGAAAACCATGGCTATAATTTCTGCACAAATAACTAACATAAAGAAAATTGCCAGGGTAACTTCTATTACTAGAATTCCCCATTTCAGAAAAACTGCATTTACCACAATTTTAACTCTCCCAGGACAATGTATGCCCTGCTATTGCAATTCCAGAATAACTGCTTATATCTACAGTCATTCCTCAGTATTCTCTTAAGTTTGGTTATAGGATCCACTCAAAGATACCGAACTCTGTAGATGCTCAAGTCTCTTATATAAAATGACATATTTGTGTATAACCTAAGCACCTCCTTCTGTATGCTTTAAATCATCTCTTCTGCTGCTGCTGCTAAGTTGCTTCAGTCGTGTCCGACTCTGTGTGACCCCATGGACGGCAGCCCACCAAGGCTCCCCCATCCCTGGGATTCTCCAGGCAAGAACGCTGGAGTGGGTTGCCATTTCCTTCTCCAGTGCATGAAAGTGAAAAGTGAAAGTGAAGTTGCTTAGTAATATCCAACTCTTAACGACCCCATGGACTGCAGCCTACCAGGCTCTTCCATCCATGGGATTTTCCAGGCAAGAGTACTGGAGTGGGGTACCATTGCCTTCTCCAAAATCACCTCTAGATTACTTATAAATAGTTGCAAATACAAATGTAAATGCTATGTAAATAGTTTCTGGCACAAGGCAAATTCAAGTTTTGCTATTTGGAACTTTCTGGAATTAGTTCTTTTTTATTTCCCAGATATTTTCAATCCAAGGTTGGTTGAATCCACAGGTGTGGAACCCAAGAACATAGTGGGCCAACTGCATATGGCAGTACACGCTTTTGCTCAGTTATTCTTCCCAACTAATTAATAAGGTAAATAGAACAGTAACTATTATCCCTAATTTTCTTTAGGCTTTGGTGGTGGCTCAGAAGTAAAAGATGTGCCTGCAATGCAGGAGATATGGGTTCAATCCCTGGGTCAGAAAGATTCCCTGGAGGAGGAAAGGGCAACCTACTCCAACATTCTTGCCTGGAAAACCCCATGTACAGAGGAGCCAGGGGGGCTACAGTCTATGGGGTCACAAAGAGTCAGACACAAATTAACGACCAAACAACAACAGAGGAAGGGCTTCCCTTGTGACTCAACTGGTAAAGATTCTGCCTGCAATGTGGGAGACCTGGGTTCAACCCCTGGGATGGGAAGGTCCTCTGGAGAAGGGAAAGGCTACCCAGTGCAATATTCTGGCCTGGAAAATTCCACGGACTGTATGGTCCATGGGGTCGCAAAGAGTTGGACCTGACTGACTTTCACTTTCAGCAGCAACAAACAGGCAGGATAACACAAATAACTGCATTGCAGATTAAGAACTCTAAAATAGATTTTTAATTCTTAGTTGAATGTTCCTTCCACAGTATTGTAAAGACTTTGCAATGATAAATTTGGTATACTGGAAGACTAGTTCCTTTCACTTGAACGTAGGCTATGCAGAAAACTGGGAATTTTTCCATCTAGAAGAAAATTGTAAAATGTATAGCACAAAGATTTTTTTAACAATGACATTAATAGTAAAATATATGAATTCATACCAATAAATACCCTGTGTTAACTTTTCACATAAATGGAAAGTTACAATACCATTCAGAACTATTTCCTTCCCTGACAAAATTTCACAAACCAATTTCTCTATTTTCTAAGATTTTATAATCTGGCTTAATGTACTTTGTGTTAAGTCACTTCAGTCATGTCTGACTCTCTGTGACCTTATGGCCTATATAGTCTGACTGGTTCTTCTGTCCACAGGATTCTCCAGGTAAGAATACTGGAGTCGGTTGCTATGCCCTCCTCCAGGGGCTCTTCCCTACCAAGGGATAGAATCTGAGTCTCTTAACATCTCCTGCACTGGCAGGCGGGTTTTTTACCACTAGCACCAATTTTATAATCTTGCTTAGTCATCTTAAATTAAAACCCCCTATTGATTCTTTAGAGAACCGAAGTTAGTGTTTCTGTGATTGTATATGAGAAAATACATGAAAGATGACTGATTTTCAATTGGGGTAAAAGAAGAAAGAGTATATAACCATAGTTTTCATAAATTACTCTTTCCTTTCAGTTGCATAAGCTGTCAGACCTGCTTCCATTCATAATCGCTGAGCGACTTTTCAACGCAAACACCATTAAGATGGTCAGGGAGAGGATCAAAATCTAATCATCTTCCTTCTAAGAATATCTTTGTAAGATGAATGTGAAAGGGGAAGAAAAGTGATCTGCAACTTGATTTTACTTGGATTTTAATTAAACTATACTGTATATTAAAAGTCAGTGCAGGAGATGGGGGTTCGATCTCTGGGTCAAGGAAGATCCCCTGGAGAAGGAATTGGCAACCCATGCCATTATTCTTGACCGTGAAATCCAATCCCATGAACAGAGGAGCCTGGTAGGCTATAGTCTATGAGGTCGCAAGAGTTAGACACAACTTAGCGACTACACCACCACCACCGTATTTTAAAAGTCGCTCAAAACTGAGAAAACAGATGAACTTGTGGTCTTCCTTCTGGGGCTTTCCTCCTAACCTACCACTAACAATGCAGTAGAACACCGGGACAGTGACAATTGCCAGTGACTGAGCTAGGTTTGGAACAGTTGCTGAAAGTCTGAGGAAGGATTTCCTCCAAATGATAGTTACATTGAAATATGTATAGCACAAACTTTTCCAATATTCCACCTCCAACTCCTTCAATTACTGATAGAAGATCAGGACAGTTCTTTGAAGGATCTAGGAAGAGATGCCCATGAATTCATGGATGACCTAGTGAGGTAGGGATAATGGAACAAAGGCATTTCAGTACGCTAGGAGAATTTGGTGTACATCTATCAACACATCTGAGTAGGGTTGGCAAGGACAGTGCTGTCCTAGTTGAACAGCTGCTCAGGATTATGGATTCTGTATGGTGGGACCTGCTGTCTTTAAAGAGAATACATATGTGTTTGCTGAAAGCCAGGAAATATTAGTCAAAAAACTCCTTACTGGTTTTTTAAACAATCCAAAGACTTAAAAAAAGGATCTGAAGAATAATGGTGCTACTGTTGACATGTGGTTGTTGAATGTTTTATGTACTGTTTCTAATGATAATCATTGAATGTGAAATGTATTTTTATGTTTTTCATGAAATAATACCTTTCAAGTTAAAGGTTAAAAGAAAAAGATGTAAAACTCTGTGAGAGGTATTAACTCCACAGATAATTGGGTGAAGAAAGAAGGCAGATCAGAGCAAACGTTTTGAATGATTTAATATTCCAAAGCAAATACTAATGCAGATTACCTAATTCTGGAACCATGTCCTTCAGTATATGTAAGAATGCTAATCAAGAAGATTATTAAAAATGATTTAGGAAAAGCAATCGCTTTCAAAGTGCTTAGACACTCCTAATTATGTCAGTTATCGTGAAGTGATGACAGGCAAATTTATAGGTGATTTAATAGACCACAATACATAATGAATGTAAATTTTTAAGCTACTTACTGTTATTTATACCTTTTTAGGAGTCTAACATTTCAGTGAAACCATGGCCAAAAAATAGAAATACTGGCAAATATCTAGGCACCCACTAAAATAAAAAAGGGAAAGAATAGAGTACCACAGCCAATAGTCAACCAGCCAGCCATCACTGTGTTTGACTATCTGTCTGCTTCTCTCTTCAAATGCTTATCTACTTAGGAACCACCCATTTCCTTGGATGTTGGAAAGCCAGATAATATACAGCTTTAATTTAGCATTTCCACATGTTCCTAAGGTTTTATATTTCCTCTTTGAATAGAAACATAGATAGACAAACTGGCAGGCACACCCTTTTCACGGTTTTGGAAAGAAATTTAGAACAGTGGTTATTGAAAGAAACTGTTCTCTTCAGATGTTGGTGAAATGAGTAAAAATGAGGAAAAGGACAATACAGTGAATTAAAATAAAATTATTCTTCTTTTGCAATTTGTGCTTTTTCACTGTTAAAATTCTCTTTAAATAATCACAAGATGTTAATAAAGATGGTAGCTGTTTAACTTTGTTCTTTATAAAATAAAAATGTCAAAACTATGCTGCCTGCCCCCTAGCTTTATTTTACTTCTTCTAGCCTCTAAAAACCAAAAGTCTTAAATCAATGGGTTTCAGTCTTACATGGAAATAAATGGGTTACCTTTGAAATATATATTTAATTCATATTATTCTTTTCATAAAGACAGCTTTTTTTCTGTCCATAATCTATATATCCTTCAAGTAAGTAAAAGCTCTAAACTGTGCTTTTGTGATATGATTTCTGACTCACATCCATGTGCGTTTCTCAGTGTCTCTTTCTATTTCCCCTCTTAATCCCCATGACTCCTCAAGCATCTGTTCATGTTTTCATGACTATCATTAAAACAACTTTGCCCACTTCTGAATATGCAATTTTCTTGCTTAGCACAACTCAATGAATGGGTGACAAAAGAAGGCAAGCACAGTTTAAGTCAAATACACGCTAAATCATGTTGCTGGTCACTTACTTATAGTTAGCACTGGAGACCAAATTTGAACTGGGACAACTGCTTGCAGTAAAAGTGAAAATGAGTTACGGCCACCTGGGACCACCGTTCACAGTAAGAAATTTGTTCCCACTGCTCCCCAGAGAGCACATTCACAGACACAATCAAACATGCACAGCTGAAGTTCAAAGTCTCACAAAACAATACTTAACTTTATTTAATGCAATGCACGATCACATTTTTTATTTTATTATTTAAGCTGACCCCAGTTGCTGTATTGATTTCCTGACCCACTAAAGCATCATAGTTCAGTTTAAAATTGTTCATTATAGCACAATTTATAATGTTGCTATTGAATTTCATCTCAATATAAAGATCAAAACAATTAACTTCCTTTAAATCAATATAAAATTAGAAGCCCAGCCTTATCAAATAATTTCCCAGTGTGTTGCCATTGAATTCTTGGAGGAAAGAAAGACACAGATATTTTTATCTCACTTTTCTGTTCTCTTTTTATGTGATGTGATAGGCTGTATCTTAACACTCCTAGGTTTTGCTCTAGATAAATTCCTTCTAAACTGGAGAGAAATGATAACTAAGTGTCACTGTTTTTTGTTCTTTTAAGTAAATTTTGAGTATCCTAGTTTTAGCACTGATAATGACTCAAATTTTGACTTAAGGTTCTGAATTATATGGATGAAATTCTGAGATGTTCTTAAAATCACTAAAGAAATGACAATTACCTTAAGTTGCCTATTTCAAAGTTTATGTAATAAGTCTCTGTAAAGTTTTTTAATTTATTTTCAAATAAATAAAAGGTGGGTAAAATTTTAAACTGGTAAATACATTGGTTATTTATTCATGGATGTGAATGTATGTGTGTACACGGACACACACTTATTATGGTAAGGAGACCAGGCTTAGGAATTCAGACAGAAATAGTTCAAGTTCTGGTTTAGTGTCTTCTAGAAATTTTTACAGTTTCTTCTGAGATTTCCTCATCTGCAAAATAGAATAATCACACTTGCTTCACAAGCTGTTGACAGGGACAAACTACCTAAATCAAAGTGCCATTAAATTGTTCATTATTGCTATAGATTTCAGGGAATGATCTGTTTAAGTTTATTTCATGCCTGGGGGAAAAATAAAATTATCCTCGCTGACCATTTTAATTGATTTCCATGCATGACTCTAATCTTATAATTCAGTTAATACATGTAAGTAGAGAAAAAAAGACCCCTTAAGACAAGGAAATTATAGAGAAAAGATTAATAATATAGTTGAAGTTAGGAGGATATCAAATTCTGTACTTCCTAAAATCTTTAGACATCTGAACTTGACCATCAAGTGATTACTACTGAGAGAAGCTCCCATACTTTGAAGGATTAAAATTCCAGCTCCACTTGGTTCTCTTAAGCTAATAACCATGTAGACAATCCAGTCTGTAGACTGTGTTCCATAGACTACAACAGGCACACTGGTTAAATCCAGCCTACTGCCTATTTATCTATGGCCTGTGGGCTAAACTCATTTTTACTTTTAAATGGTTGGAGAAAAGAATTGAAAGAAGATAAACATTTTGTGACAGTTAAATTATATGAAGTGTGAACTTCTGGGTCGATAAAGTTTAGTTTGAGCAGTGAAGGTCCTTCATTGTCCTATATTGTCTTTTGTGCTACATGAGTAGTTTAGCAGTTGCAATAGAGACCATATGGTTTTTAAAGCCAAAATTTAAATATTTATTATCTTGATATTTATAGTTTTCCAACCCTGGACTACGCAGCAAAAAGAAGCTCAAGAACAAAGTGCAAATGATGCTTATTAGTTCCATAATTTCTCCACTATAATTATTTTAAAATATAGCAAAGATGATTCTTAATCATAATGAGTATATTTATATTTGGTATAGAAATACATAACCAAAAAATATAGCACTATTTTTCTCAAGGAGTTTAGATTTTGATGCCTTGAATGGTTGATTTTGTAAAGAGTGATTCTGCCACTTAATTTAAAACATCTTGAAAAAAAAAAAACTTGAAATCTGTAGTTCAGATCAATCCTTTATAGATTGTTAAAGTGAAGAAGTTTTAATAAAAGTGTCTTTCTTTTCACTGGCTAATCCTTGAGATCTGAAAAAAAAAAAAAACACCCCTTTTGAGCTGATACTGTTTCTGTTCTCACCCCCCCACCCCCCGGCCAGTAGAAATGAAACCAAATAAAATCCTGTTCCACAGTTCCCCTCAAGGATATAAATGAGGCTGAAAGTGTCCTGGCTTCGTCAGCTAAGCTGGCGAAAATCCCTATAGCCATTTGCTTATCTCAGGGGGACTGGATGGCTCCTTTAAATTATATTTTATATGGTAGGTTCCATATTTGAAGAACTCTCTGCAAAATGTCTCATTCCTTAAGTGGTACAGTGAAGATGCCTGTTCACTTCCCTTCATGTGCTTTCCTACACACCCTGCTCACGCATAGTTATCCCTGCCAATGTCTGTGAGGTAAGAACCAGATGCTCATAGCCACAGGACAACAGAATCAAGGAACTGAGCTACAAAAGATGACACCATTTTAAAATCACTGTCTTCCTTTCTCATTTCACATACTGATCACTTCACATACTACTTGGGAGAGAAACAGTCTTAGCTGCTTGGAATTAGATAGCATATTTTCAATACTTCTATTCAGTAGTTGCCAATGATTTAAAATCTCTGAGGATCAATTTTATTATTTGTACACAGTATAATATTATCTGTATGAATAATAATTATTAATTGTATCAAGTTGTTAGCATCAAAGAAAATAAATATGAAATTGTTTGTATAATAAATGCATAGTATAAACTGTATACATAATTATCATGAGTATCTCATTTAGAGAATAAACTAGTATTAGCTTTTATATATTCCACAATATCTATATGCTATATTCTATGCTAACATCTTATATATATGCTATATTCTATGCTAACATCTTACATACATTATTACCACATTGTATTTTCATCAGAAGGTATGTATTAGTATCTTCTACTTACTAATCAGGAAACTGAAACCCAGAGAAGGATAAAAAATTATTGAAAGACATATGGGATAAGTACCCCTAAGTTAGGGCTTCCCTGGTAGCTCAGCTGGTAAAGAATCCACCTGCAATGTGGGAGACCTGCGTTTGAGCCCTGGGTTAGGAATATCCTGGAGAAGTGAAAGGCTACCCACTCCAGTATTCTGGCCTGGAGAATTTCATGGGGTCGCAAACAGTTGGACAGGACTCAGTGATTTTCACTTTCACTTTCAGCCCTAAGTGAAAATGTGAATCTAGATCTACCTGACTCGGTATACAAACTTTTGACTTTCACATTATTCTGCATTTCTCCAATAGTGGAGGGGGAAAATAAGAGAGATCGCTTTAAAATATAAAATGACATTTTTCAAAAATGTAAGCCACAGAAATGCTGAGACAAATAGTATATCAAATACTTGAAAGAAGTTTATGTAAATAAAGCTACCACCACGAAGTATTGCTTAATTTTGTTAAGCAAATAATTTTAGTATAAATGCAGTAAGTTGAACTACATCTATTATATGTGGTTCCTTAGTAACCTCTTTTACTTGATTAAGATTTACCAAAGATATTATTTTCTTATCTGCTCTGCAGGGATTATTTCAAGTGTTTTAAAACCCCCATATTCATGAAAGTTTTTTTGATACATACACATTAAATCCTCTTGCAGTAAACCAAACCTGAATTTAGGGGGGGAAAAAAAGATTTTCAGAGTTTCTCCCAAAAATGCCATAGGAGGTATATATCCGCACCTCCATCACCAAAGTGCAAAGCTATTCGGCTGCACGTGCACGCAGTTGAAGGGGCAGACTTAGCTCTTCCAGCCCCGCTTCCCCTTCTCCTTTGATCTTCCACTGCTCTCCTCTCTTCATTTTGGACTCTGCCCCCACCCTCAAGAAGTCACTGAGTTATTTGTGAGGCTTGTTTGCTATTTAGACTTTTAAACTCCTCTGTTTCTGCTCTTTGAGTGAACAGAAATTTTAACAAGGCAGGTTCTCCTTAACATCGCTTCACTCTTTTTTTTTTTTTTTTGACTTATACATTTTATTTTATTATTTTTTTTTTATTAGTTGGAGGCTAATTACTTTACATCATTACAGTAGTTTTTGTTATACATTGAAATGAATTAGCCATGGATTTACATGTATTCCCCATCCCAGTCCCCCCTCCCACCTCCCTCTCCACCCGATCCCTCTGGGTCTTCCCAGTGCACCAGGCCCGAGCACTTGTCTCATGTACCCAACCTGAGCTGGTTATCTGTTTCACCCTAGATAATATACATGTTTCAATGCTGTTCTTTTGAAACATCCCACCCTCGCCTTCTCCCAGAGTCCACAAGTCTGTTCTATACATCTGAGTCTCTTTTTCTGTTTTGCATATAAACACGCGATTCATTTCAAGTATATGGAGACAAAACAGAGAACCAAGACATGATCCTGTGAGTTAATAATCCTAAGGTTTGTTTGACATGCCTGAAACAAAATGTTTCTTGTGTTAGTCCCTCTCTCTTTTTTTTTTTCTCCAGAGTGTCAGAGATGACCTCCTACGATGGGAGAAAAGGAAAAGACTTGCTTTCTTTGGAGGGTAAATTCAATGCCAGAGACATACATTTGAAGTTCGTGATTGAAATTCCAAAGACAGGGTCTGGGGCTATCCACTCTGTTCTTGATACTGTGACGAAGCTCTCCTCACCTCCATTTCTCTCACGTGACAGCCTCATCCCCAGCTGACAGTTGCAGGGCATCCACCTGAAACTGTCTGAGCCTGCAGTGTAAATGGACTCATTTCATCTGAGGATTAGTAAAAACAAGTGCATTTTTCCAGGTTCAGCTGAAATCCCATCTATGAAGCGTTTAAATCACTAAAATCCACAGCAATCCCAATGCACTTATTGACTGTAAAATTCATAGAGAACCTGGAAATGTTTTTGGAATTGCTATTTAACACTTTTTTATTTTGAGAGAAATTTTCCTCTATCTTTGGCATTTAGTGAAGAACTGGACCAAACAAAACACTTTAATATCTACTGAGGGCTTCCCTGGTGGCTCAGATGGTAAAGGATCCACGTGCAATGCAGGAGGCCTGGGTTTGATCCCTGGGTCGGGAAGATCCCTTGGAGAAAGGAATGGTTACCCAGTCCAGTAACCTTGCCTGGGAAATCCCCATTGACAGAGGCGCCTGGAAGGCTACAGTCCACGGGATCACAAGGAGTCAGACAGAACTGAGCCACTGACACTTTCACGTTCAATGGTATCATAAATCAATAATAATATCTATTAAAATGAACCTGGTAACAAAGACAAGGTAGCCTTTAAAAAATACAGAAAAGAGTGGGGTGGATTTTAGAAACATTTCCATAGTAATAAATGAAATATTTAAAAACTGGAGTTCTTAGCAAATTATAGATAACTGACACTCCCTGGTGATGACAAGGATGTGCTACAAAAAATAATAGCAAAGAACATAAACCAGGCATTTGCCCATTGTCAGGCACTGAGTCTTCCCAACACACAATAAATGTGTTATTGTAACTTACATATTATGAATGAGAAAATTAAGGCACTTAAGTAAATTTTTAGAAATGTCAGCTAAGTGGTGGAGTCAGGGTTTGGAACCCAGGCAGTTTGGTTACAGAACCTATGATGTCTAATTAAATTAATAACTTTGGCTTCAGAGTAATAATATTATATATCTACTTTATTTGGACAATAGAACAGAATTATGAAAGAAATAAGGCAGTTTATCCTACTGACAGTTTTTACAATCTGAAAGAAATCTTACATTTAAAACATTATCTTGAAAAGACATGTAAAGGTAAAAAGTGTATTTGAGGGTTCTGGACTAGCACTAACTATGTTACTTTTCCTGAAGAATTCTAAATAATAGATAAATTGACAGTTTCCAGTGAATTACACTATTACAATTCAAAATAATAAACATATTATTAGTGAAAACTGAGAAAACAAGTCTAAATACCATTGATTATTTCTTCCGCAGCACATAAACCCCAGAGGTCTGAAAGGGTGAGTGGAAAGAGCAGTGACAGAAAACTGGAGGCAGAGATGGGCCTGGCAAAGTCCTCCTGAAAAAGGCACAGGGTCAACCCGCAGTGACCCAGCAGGGAGGAAGTCAAGAGAATAAATAGCCTGATTCACTCTCCTCCTGCTCTCGGGCCTTTTGCTTATGGCTGCCTTGGTCTATTCCAGCCAGAAGCCAGAGGCCAGAGAACCCACTAATGTAGTCCCCACTGCAGGCCAGAAGGTGGGTGGAGAGCAGGGAAGAGGACGAGAATAGGCCTGAGAAGCCACCAGAAGGAAGGCGGCCAGGAGAAGTATCATCTACGCACATTTCAATTTTTCTAGAGTCTCCTTCATACAGTTTTATCTAGCATTCTGGAAAATCTTCTTACATATTAAAAATCTAAATCTAAAGCAAAATCACTAAAACATGCATAATGAAAATCTTTTGCCTTAAGAGACAACTTTATCTTTGCTTCTTTTATGCAGTGCAGCCTCATTTTTTTTTTTTTTTTTTTTTGAGTAATCCTATCTGCCAAGTACAGTGCTAAATGTCAGAGATGACAAGTTAAATAACATGTGGTCTTTGTCTCTAGAAACTTGCATTCAATAGGAGAATATAGCTAGCTAGGTAAATTACCATGCTGACTTGATAAGTTCAATGGTGTTGGGGGCCCACTGTCTGACTGAAATCCTGAAAAATACTTTTCTCCTTAATTCTGTTGGTTCTGAAACCTTACAAACAATAATTATGATGCTTGTTTGGTGGAATTTGTGAATAATAACATATAAGTGTTCTCTACAGATATAATACTAAAACTTGTTTGCTCAGAACTCTAAAGCCTGAGCCTACAGTTGTCTGGCTGCTTTGACACTTTCCTCAAGATGATTTTGCAGCTGGCTTCACTGTTGCTCCCTTCAGTTCAGTTTAGTCGCTCAGTCGTGTCTGACTCTTTGCAACCCCATGGACGGCAGCACGCCAGGCTTCCCTGCCCATGACCAATTCCCGGAGCTTGCTCAAACTCATGTCCATCGAATCAGTGATGCCATCCAACCATCTCATCCTCTGTTGTCCCCTTCTCCTCCTGCCCTCAATCTTTCCCAGAATCAGTGTCTTTTCAAATGAGTCAATTCTTCCCATCAGGTGGCCAAAGTATTGGAGCTTCAGCTTCACCATCAGTCCCTCCAATGAATATTCAAGACTGATTTCCTTTATGATGGACTGGTTGGATCTCCTTGCAGTCCAGGGACTCTCAAGAGTCCTCTCCAGCACCACAGTTCAAAAGCATCAATTCTTTGCCGCTCAGCTTTCTTTATAGTCCAACTCTCACATCCACACATGACTACTGAAAAAACTCATAGCTTCAACTAGAAGGACCTTTGGTGGCAAAGTTGCTCCCTTAGATTTGTATTTCTAGAGCTCCCTGTTGGGTTTCCTGATCATTGTAAATTCTTTGATTGAGTGCAGGATGGAAATGCAGAATGGTTATATAACAGGAAGGTGGCTCTTTACAATACAGAAGGATTAATCTCGGGATTTGGGCTTATGCCCAAAGTAAGTGCCTAAGACTTTCTGCTTTACAGTATCTCTATTTTTCTGGACCAGAGGTAAATGTACAAATTCTCAGAAGAACTCATTTAAATGAAAAACAACAACCAAATCTTCACCGACTTGCCTCAGGTGAGGTATGCAGAAGAACTGAAACTTCTTAGGTTACCTGACATTATCTGAGGCATTTTTAGGAAAATTATCAAGTATTTTTAGGAAAAAAATCTATTCACGGGCCTAGTGATGTTTTACAATTCACAGTTCCCTGTGTATAATAAAATAAGTCAAGCCAAGGGAGAGAGCTGCTGGGGTAAAAGGACTGGGTGAAACATTCAGAAGAAACTTGAAAACAATTTTTCTCTCCACCAGAAGGGCAATGAAAAGAGCTGTTATTTTGATATCATGTGACTCTGGGTTCTAACCTAGGTTTTTTCGTTTTGTTCTTAAGCAAATTTGTGAATTTCTGTTAATATCAGATCTCTTCGGTCCTACTCAGGGTTCTAATGAGGCTTAAGATTAAGTTTGGTAAGCATGTTTTATGTGCTTTAGAAAAGGTATCTTCTCTGTATGTTTACGATTGCTATTATTCCATGGTGCCCTAACAAAAAGAGGCTACACTAGAACAGAAGTACAAATGGTACCTAGAGTAGGATAACTACAACACAGACCAGGGCACTGAGAAGGAGAGAAGGAAGCAGTCCGTACAATGTTCTCACAGTTTATAAGAAGTTGAATTTTGACTTGCTTTCATTTCTCTCAGATATAAAATAAGTGCTCATCAGTACAGATCCTGAGGAATAATGGACGTCTAGTGGCCTACTGAGCTCCGAGGGGTAGCCTATAATCTAACTCCAGAAACTTCCCACTTACAGTTGGAGAAGCTGAGGCCAAAGAACATCAGACCCAGCTTCTACCATCACCACGTTCCAGCCCTAGCCCATCCTCCGAACACACCACAACCATGCACTTATTTCACATGGGGTCAAAGTGCTGTGCCTGGTGTGGGTTCCAGACATTTCAGATTTTCATTCCTAGTAAAAGAAACATTTGGGTTGGTAACACTAATACAAGTACATTTATTTTTAAAGTATTCTCATTGAAATCAGAGTCCTTATACATTGCTGATGGGAATGTAAAATGATACAGTCACTGTGGAAAAACAGTTTAGCTATTGCTCACAAAGTTCACATGTCTGACTCTTTGTGACCCCATGAACTGTCGCCCACCAGGCTCCCCTGTCCGTGGAATTTTCCAGGGAAGAGTACTGGAGTGGGTGCCACTTCCTCCTCCAGGGGATCTTCCCGACCCAGAGATCAAACCTGTGTCTCTTAGGTCTCCTGCATTGGCAGGCAGATTCTTTACTATGAGCACCACCTGTGAAGCCCATAGTTCACTCTAAAATGGTTAATTTCTACTGTATGAATGTTACCCCAAAAAATTATTTAAACTTTTGAGTATATTTATTTAAATTGTAACAATGTGCTGTGCTTAGTCACTCAGTCGTGTCCGACTCCTTGCACCCCCACGGACTGTAGCCAGCCAGGCTCCTCTGCCCATGGGGATTCTCCAGGCAAGAATTCTGGAGTGGGCTGCCATACCCTCGTCCAGGGGATCTTCCCAACCCAGGGATCGAACCCAGGTCTCCTGCATTGCAAGCAGATCCTTTACTAGCTGAGCTGCCACAGAAGCCCATCTATGTACATATGATGATATATCCCTATTTGACAGATTTCAAGGGTTCTGGTATTAATACCTTCCAAAGGGAAACAGCAAATCAACATGTTCAAATTGACAGTGGTCACAGGTAATCTCTTGCCATCAGAAATACGAAATTAGTCCTAAACAGATATAAATATTAACTAAATCATTTCTAATTTTTTATTGATAATCATCCTATATCTCTGCTTTTTTTCCCCCAAGTTTCTTCCTGACTGATGACCACTTTTTAATCCCACCACCTCCTGCTGTTGCTTAAAATAACTGTTTTCTCTGGATAGTAACATTTTAGTCCTTTACCTACAAACTAATGTACTAATAAATTTATAAATATCTCCACTACAAGAAAAATGGATGCTTTTAATGCACTATACAGCTCAGTTAATCTAGACCTGACCAAATCTGACAGTGTTAGTGACATAATAACTGTGAAATCACACTATCCCATGCCCAGAAACAAATGGCTCCTCCTGTCCTCTGATCCTGATGGTTCCTGAGCCACATATCTTATCATGGAATGTGTGAAGACATGGTAGCAAAAATAGCCCAACCACGTATCAACTTAGAATTTCAAGGCCCGTCCCCTCCATATTTTTGTAAAAGTCGATCTTCATTCCACTTACCTCTGCTTTAGTTTTATTCATAGCATTTATCACCACCTGGCAAGAATGTTATTTATTTATTTATGTTCATTAATATTTAGTTATTCATATAAACTTCAGGAGGGCAGAGACATCTGTATTGTTTGCTATTCTATTTCTACTACCCAAAATAGTTCCTGGCCTACAGACAGTACTCAATTAATAATCATTACATAAATTTATTAACAGCTTCCAGTAACTGGAAATTAAACTATATTTCTACTCTCTAATTAATATAGATGTTTTTGTATTAATGTTTTTTCTTATTATTTTTCTAGCAATATTTATCTTTCCAATTAAGCTACTTTCCATTTTTTAACTGAACAATCAACTCACGGAAAAGATGTGATGAACTGCTATATTTATATTTCTTTCACATAAATTGGTTCTAAATTATTTTTAAATGTAATATAATTTGACAATACTTCTACAGAGAAAATAAATTCAAGCTATCTCAAGCTTCCTCCTTACAATTTTACACATGTGACACCTATCAGTAACGCTTCCACTGAGATATATGTGTGTGTTTGCTCAGTCGTGTCCAACTCTCTGCGACCCCATGGACTGTAGCCCACCAAGCTCCTCTGTCTATGGGATTCTCCAGGCAAGAGTACTGGAGTGGGTTGCACTCCCTTCTCCAGGGGATCTTCCCAACCCAGGTCTCCTGCATTGCAGGTAGATTCTCTACCATCTGAGCAACCAGGAAAGTCCCACTGAGATACATAAGATACTTCATTCTACTGTCTAGTCCAATCTCATGAAAGTGATTTTCAGAGTCATTCTACCTTTTAGATTTCTGGAGATTTAGCTTACTAGAAATAAAGGCTAGGAAATCTTATTTTTATTCTAGATCTACTGGCCAACTGTCAATACCTCTAAAGCTTATTTCTGATATAAGAATATGTTTGTTTGTGTTAGTCACTCAATCGTGTCTGACTCTATGTGACCCCCATTGACTAGCCCACCAGGCTTCTCTGTTCATGGGATTCTCCAGGCAAGAATAATAGAGTGGATTGCCATGCCCTTCCCCAGGAGATCTTCCTCACCCACAGATTGAACTCAGGTCTCCTGCATTGCAGGCAGATGCTTTACCATTTGAGCCACAAGGGAAGGCCTATATAATACATATAGGTCTATAACATTTATTTGTCTAGAATTTATAGTCAAATAAATATTTCGTTTTTCTAATATGCTTTGTTTTTTCAAATGGTTTGCATAAGTGATATTTGAAGATCCTAAGTACATACAGAGTCATGGATCTTGTCAGCTATAGTGTCTCTTTAAGCTTAACAACTTAAATGGAAGCCTATTTTAACAGCAGCAGATTTTAACATATATATATATTTAAGAAGACTCAGCTTCTTGGATGTCTCTCTACTTGATTGTATATGAATCAACTTAGAAATGACAATACAAAATGGTAATGGACAATTTAGAGTTCAACTCAGGTGTCTCAGATGGTGGAGAATCTACCTGCAGTGCCCAAGACCCAGGTTCGATCCCTGGATCGGGAAGATCCTCTGCAGAAGGGAATGGTGACCCACTCGAGTATTCTTGCCTGGAGCAGTCCATGGGCAGAGGAGCCTGGCAGGCTGCAGTCCAAGGGGTCGCAAAGAGTAGGACACGACTGAGCGACTAACACACATACCATTTCCACTGCACTTTGAATGCTAGATTTTAAGTGAGATACTAGAATAATGGTACATGTTCTAAAAGAAATAAGTTGTCCAAAGCCCACTTCATTGGAAGAATGGTTGAAGGAGCTAGAAATTTTTCACCAATAGGAGACATGCCTTAGAAAAATTGTGATAGGTTTGAAGAATTGCTTTGTCAAAGAAGCATTCTAGCTTCTCTGAACAATGCCAAGATGCCAAATTAGGACAAGCAGGCCAAAGTTACAAAGCGACAGACGTCAAATCAATACTAATTAGATCTAGATAAGAATAAAGCTGTATAGAAAATCAAGGTTTCCTCAAGTGATAATGACTTTCTTATAGGTGAAAATTTCAGAATCCAATAGAAATGTAGGGGGTCAGATTTTAAGACCTTAACATTTCCTTCCAACTTCAGAACTCTATTGTTCTAAGAAGATGCAGACGTCAACCTATGCTGGGAAACAATGAAGGCAAGAGGAGAAGGGGGCAGCAGAGAATGAGATGGTTAGATAGCATCACCAACTCAATGGACATGAATTTGGGCAAACTCTTCCGGGAGATAGTGGAGAGCAGAGAAGCCTGGCATGCTGCAGTCCGTGGGGTTGCAAGAGTCAGACAGGACTTAGCAACTGAACAACAACAACATGATATAAATAAAAGCAAATGACTCTGCCTTCTGTGGATGTTATTCCTGCTATGTGAGTCTGCATCTCTTGCTGCTTCTCACATCTGTCCCAAATATTTATTGGACTAGTCTACCTCATTTGTTCCTCATGGCAGTAACTCAGGTAAAACCACTTTGCTATATTCCAGTACAAACTCCAAGAACCAATGGCGATGACATATAAGGAAACGAATGATATTAAATCTTGGTTTGTTTCAGGGAATATTGGACCCCTGGCCTACCTCCTTTAAGCACTCGATGTGGAATTTGACAGTAATGATTTGTAAATCTTCTAAAGAAAGGTGAAAATCAGAGAAATGAGAATTCCTAAAGTCCTGATGTTTCACAGATTAGTAGCCTGCCATTAAGAAAATACAGGGCATTGGGTGAGTGAGCTGGAGCCATAAACATTATCAGGTAAAAGTGAGGTTTCCTGGGGCTGCAGAAAGAAATGAGCTTGTTCCTACTTCTGGTATTAATCATAATAAGTGTTTTATCTCAGGCTGTCATGTTTAGTTTCTCCATGCAATTTACCTCTCAGGCACACTGTTCACAGTATCAATTGGCCTTATCTTTTAACTTATAGTCTTCAAGTACTTAAATGTATTTCCCCCAAAGTTCCCACAGTTAACATGACAAAAGTCAACATTAGTACTATTTTAAGACAATGCTGCACCCACATTATAAAAGACAGTTGCTTACGCCTGGCTACTCCTATCATCTGTTGAAAAGTGTAACAGGCAGCACCGATTCTTTGCCTAATTGCAGTTTTAATGTGAGATTTTGCAACCATTTAAATGGGGATTCCCTAGTGCTTTAAAAAATTCATTTATTTCATTTTTTCTCTTTGCCAAAAAAATAAAATAGAGATGTGCTTATCCTATATCTTGCTCATCTTTTATCAAACAATACTTGCTAGCTGATACAGTCAAGTCAATAAGTAGCTTTTGAGGGATCGCATTATGAAGTTCACTTTCTAAGAAACAGCAAACATGAATAGGAGCAATCAAACCAATCAAATAATCAGAAAACAAACAATTTAAGCCAAAAATACTGCATAGACAGGCTTTTTGCTAAAAAAATGTCAGAAAAAACCAAACTGGTAGCTTCTACAAACTCACTGAAAGATACCAACCTGAGAAGGTACAAATTGAAGATGAGACAGCTAATAACATTCTAGTCTGCATGACCCTATTTCATTGAAGTCCTCTTATGATCTGCTAATAATCCTTTATAATTAAACTCAAGCATAATATTAAAATGTAATCCACATGAACACCAATCACAGGCCATTTCATAGGCTGAAGTGGTTACCACTTCCAGTCATGCATGACAATCACTCAGTGTGCAGCTTTAGTTTCAAATGTTTTAAATCATTTGCCCCAAGATTTTAGGGGAAAAAAAATTATGATTCATTTCTATCCATAAGTACAGTGAAATAAATCTCATTTAAACTCAAACTGATAAGAGTAGGTCCAAGGCACAGGCCTTATGAATTTGCATACCTTCCTTTAGAACTAAGACCTTCTGCTACATCCCCATAGAAATGAGGTCATCTTTTGAGGAATATCTTATGAACTGTTTCCAGTAAATAAAACTGATAGTACCAGAAACTGCCTATGGATGTCATTAATCAACACACACACAAATTTTGAGTCCACATTGTGATAAGATTTGCTTAAACAATACTACCTATATTCAACTGCTGTGCATATATTTTCCATTTCTTCTATTTCAGTATATTATTTTCATCATATCTTGAAAAATTCAGTTTTTATTTAATAAATAATAATTTGAACCAAATAACAGATTATTAGAAGTAACACATTGAAAATGTTTTTAGTTTACCTGAGGTAGTTTTATGCTCCAGCACAACTGGATCATGGACTTGTCCCAGTGGCTCATGGTAAAGAATCTGCAAGCAATGCAGAAGATCCAGGTTCAATCCCTGGGTTGGGAAGAATCCCTGCAGGAGGGCGTGGCAACCCACTCCAATATTCTTGCCTAGAAATTCCCATGGACTGAGGAGCCTGGCAGGGTACAGTCTATAGGGTTGCCAAGAGTCAGACACAACTGAAGCGCTGAGCGCACACACAACTGAAGCATGTGTATAATCTACTAAATAGTTTTATTTTAGAGCAAAATCATTGTTTGAATGTTGTAAAAATTAATCCCAAGGCTAAAAAGAAATGATAATACACAATTTAACCTTATAATCTTTTTCTGATTCTGCCTCTCATATAAAAACTGGGAGTTGGGTTGATGTTAACAACTTTCATGTTTAAAATGTTGACTTGGGCTCAAATAAAGAAAAAAAATGTGAAAATTATTGTATGAGCTTTTAAAAGATTTGACTTGATTTTTAATTTATAGATAACAGAGTAGTATTCGCGTAGGTTCTTTTCCAAGTTGAGTGTTACTATAAACGAGGAAAATAACATGCTATCAGATAGAAAATAATGACTTGCAACCATTATGACTATATCTAGACTCATAAAGTGCTCTGAAAAAAAAAAACCACTGCTCCACAAATAGCTATTTGGTGAGATTATCAATAGACATCTGACCAAATTTAAACATTTTTACTGAAGGAAACAGTTTTACTTAATTCGTTTTTGTATTTTTAAATGAAAGCAAGTTCTAAGGGAATAATTTATGAGTGTCATTTAAGCCATTTTAAAATGGTGTACATCAAGATTAATGTAATAACATTCTTTCAAATAATTTCTTGGAAATATTTAATTAGAGCAATTCTATTTTTATAAAAGTTTTATATAATCCTAAGCATTGAGAAAAACAGGCCAAGAGATTTAAAAAGTAAGCTTTTATTTAATATTAAAGATATGCCAGACACTGTGGCATGCGGTGATAGAAACAAACAGATAAATCAAACATAGAGTCTGAGTTCAGGGAGGTTTTAATCTAGTGGTGAAGTTTGAGAAGAGGTGATAGGGGCAGGGTAGAAGGGACAACAGAGACGAGGTCACTAAAATACAAAAGCCACCGAGGTCAGTTGCAAGCCTTTGACAGGACAGGCAGGAAATGGAGATTCAGGAACCAGCTAAATGGAGGACATCAGGGACTGGTGGAAACTCTAAGTAACTGCAGAGTGCACGCCCCGTGCAGAGCCATTCAAAACAAATTATTTTTAAAACACTGTGCCAGTACATCAAAATAGTTTATCAGCTCAATTCAGTCTGCAATGTAAAATCCTTGTTTTAAAACTATGAGACAAATTAAACTGTGCTATGACAAGTGTTATAGTCAAGGTACAAGTAAAATTTACTGAGAGCCTAAAGAGCATAGTGAGTAAATCCAGGAGAGGGATTGGAAAAGTCTTCAGAGAGAAAGCGAGATTTAACTGAATCTTGACAAATAAGGAGGATTCAACACATAGTGAGTGGCAGACACAACCTGACGCAGTGGCTGAGAGCCTGGGATTTACGGCTGCACTGCCTGGGTTCAAGTCCTAGCTCTGCCACTGGCCGATTCTGAGCTCCAGCAAGTTAATTAATCTCTATAAGTCTCAGCTTCCTCCTACATAACACGATTATTTACCTCAACTTACCTACTTAAGATTGAAGTACAAACCTTAAAATTGGAGTGCTTTAAAGATTAAATGATAAGATACATGCAAATTACCAGCTTAGCTATCAAATTTCTACACAGAGTTATATGTATTAGCCATTTTATAGTTCATTTCTAGAATTTAGCAAATCCTCCTATAAAATTGACCCCAGATTTCACCATTCCCCACAAATTTTTTGCAGTACAGCTGTCAGGAGCAAGCTGAGTTTTCAGACCTAGAGGCAGAATCATCAGTAAAAGAGCAAAGGAGATGAGGTAGAGAACTATAATCATCAAAAGCAGTAAACAGCAAGAGGTATTACCCCGTATTTCATTAACTTGAGAACCTCTTGCTATTTTAGAAATTACAAGCTGTAGCAAGACAAATCTTATCTTGTATAATAATGCTGGAATCATTCGTTGAAAATGCACTCAATCAGAAATAAATGGCACAAAACAATTATGCCAAGTGCTTACTCAACTCCTGTCATTTTTGGGGTCTAATGTTGATTTAACTGCTGTGAGGATACTGCATCTTTTCCACTCAGAAAAAGGAGTCACAAAAAGATTTTCATGGAAGAAAAGTTTTGACTTTCCCTCTCTGGAGTTTCATATTGAAAAGGCAAAACATCACATAAGCAAATAGAAAATAATTAAAAACAAAAATAAAGCAAGCTTCTCCCCAATCTTGATATCATGCCCAATTTCTCACAACACCTTCCAAATGGTTTCACACCACAGCACACACTCCTGAGACTGAATCAAAGCTTTTCTTAATCAGCCTCTCAGCTGTTCCCAATAGCACACTCTCCTCTTGCAGAACCACTCTGCCCTGCAAATGTCTGCCACAACTCCAGGTTACTTCAACTCACCTTCCTGCCCATATCCCCTTTGCTAATCAAATGCTTTCCTTCCATTAAGAGCCAGTTTTCACCCTGATGTTGCCTTTCTGCTGCACTCCAAAACGGACTTTCCTTCCTTCAAATTCCTACTCAGTTAAATCCTATGTATTTACACTCCATCTATATTGATACTATTTATATCAACCATAGACCTTCAAATCTGTGATGACTTCAGTTGCTTCTACAATTTGACAGTCTTTCTCTTCAAAGTAAAAGTTTAATAATTATTACATTCTGTTTATTTTTAAGTGTTTCTATATTTTTTTAACTATGTGATTCGACTTGATTTTTTTTAATATAAGATGTGAAATGTTAGGACTTGTTGTTCAGTCACTCAGTCGTGTCTGACTCTTTGTGACCCCATGGACTGCAGCACACCAGGCTTCCATGTCCTTCACCATCTCCCGGAGCTTGCTCAAATTCATGTCCATTGAGCTGGTGATGCCACCCAACTATCTCATCCTCGGTCGTCCCCTTCTCCTCCTGCCTTCAATCTTTCCCAGCATCAGGGTCTTTTCTAATGAGTCAGCTCTTTGCATCAGGTGGCCAAAGTATTGGAGCTTTCAGCTTCATCATCAGTCCTTTCAATGAATATTTAGGATTGATTTCTTTTAGGATTGACTGGTTTAATCTCCTTAGGGCTTAGATGATCTTTTTTTCAAAATGATCATTTTGACAATACTATTTATTGAAAAATCATTTCCTCTACAATTCAACTCCAAAGGTTTATTTACCCCAATCAGTCCATTTCAAAGAGTCCTAATACATGGATCTGACTATTCTACCAAAATGCTAAGTCATTCATCAGTATTTTGTGTTTTATAATTGCATTTTTTAAATAAATGTTCATATATTTATTAATCTAGATAAACTTTAAGACCACTTGTTTATTAAAACAAACCTTAGGTTTTCATAAGAATTACCTTTAATATACCTGGTAACTTGGCAAGGAACATATTACTATTACATTTGGTAATTAATATAACATTTAGGAACATGTTAAATCTTAATTTATGTACATTCAACATTTTTTAGAATTCCTACATTGTCTTTAAGTGTTGAACAAACTGAAATACCCTGTTTCTCCAAACACACCTGATGTCTGTTCTCTCAAATCTACCCACTTCCTTCTTCCCGCTGAAAATGTCCTATTTCTCCGTGATGGTCACACTCACTTTCCAGAGAAACCCATTTCAAAGGCCACTGTCTCCATGGATCTTCTAACTAGACAGCAGAGAATAGTTTTTTGATTTTTCTAAACTTCTTTGGAGGAGACATGTATGCTACATCAAAAATTTTGATTTATTATCCAAATGTCAGATTTCCTTTTCTGCTTTGGTTTCCAAAATTCTATGGCACCATCTCTGTTTTAGCCTTGCACCAACTTGTATGCAAGACTACATTTTTTTAACTTTTCTCCAGAAGTCCGTTTGACAAATGAATAGTTATTAATAAGAAACAAAATTTTTTACAGAGAAACTTATAACTAGTAGGTAAGTATTTTACATTATGACACTCTACAAGCCATTTTAAAAATTATTTTAAATTCCTTTGAGCTGTTCCCTGTCCTTAAGTGCTCGTCTCAGCTGGTCCCTGGCTCAGGCATTCAGGGAGTGCTCAGTCAACCAGAGTGGTCGCTGAAATGTGCAACTGTCCCTCTCCAAGGCAGACGGCTTTCTCATCCTTAGGAAGCATGGGTACCAGAAGATAACTGGACTTTGGAAGACTCTTATCAGATTATCCTCACATCAGCATTAGGAGGCATGAGTGGCAGGAGACTCTCCATAAAAAGAAGTTTTATACCAGCTTCTGAGAAAATAAAATTTTTTCCACATTTGTATTTACTTCATTGTGACAATCTGTTGTCTCCCCACTACATGACAAATGTTTTAAGTACAAAATCACTGACATATTTATCTTTAAATATCTCCAAAGCACTATATTCATAACCCACCATATGTTGCTTCTTATAGATCAGTGCTTTTAGACAAATGAATGAATGATTTGATTAATTAATAATTAATAAATGAATAGATAATGGCCTTTGCATGACTCATAAAAGAATATGAATAGAATTAATCTGGAGAAAGTTCTATTTTATTAAAATAAGGAGACTAATTTTCATAACTGTATAAATCAGTTTCCCACTTTTTCTCCTTGGGTCCACAATATCTCAATCAATTAGTGGAGAGTTTTGTTGTGGTTTTCAGTTTTAAAAGAAAACAAATCCACCTCTAGTTTCAAGTTTATTTTTTGTTTGCTTTGGTTTTCTTTTGTCTCTCATTTACTCTGAACCAGCCTCTCTCAAAGTCTAATAGAACATCAAAAAAAAAAATAAATAAATCTAAATCAACAGGATATTAAGTAGAACTTTTCAACTGTCCAGAATTTGTCATTGAGACTTAAAATTGAAGACAAATGAATCATGTACTCTGTTCTAAAGAGAGAAGTGGCCAGGAAATCCATGCAAGTTGTCAAAAGTGCAACAAGCTTCTCTGACTATAATATCTACTTTTTAAAATCACAACTTATCTACAGCAAAGGAAACCATCAAAAAAAAAAAGAAAAGAAAAGACAACTACAAAGTGGGAGGACATATTTGCAAGTAATTTGAGTTAAAAGGGTTAATATCCAAAATATCAAACAGCTCATACAACTCTATCAAAGCAAACAACTCAATCAAAAAAAAAAAAAAAACAAAACTGGAGTCACAAGACCTAAATAGGTATTTCCTCCAACGAAGACACAGATGGCCAACAGACACATGAAAAACTGCTCAACATTGCTAACTATTAAGAAATGCAATTCAAAACTACAGTGAGGTATCACCTTATACCAGTCAAAATGGCCATCATCAAAATGTCTGTAGCAATAACTGGAAAGAGTGTAGAGAAAAGGAAATTCTCCTACATTGTTGGTAGGAATGTAAATTGGTGCAGCCACTATAGAAAATAGTATGGAAGTTCCTTAAAATACTAAAAAATAGAACTACCATATGATCCAACAGTCCCACTCCTGGGCATATATTCAGAAAAGATTAAAACTGTAATTTGAAAATACACATCACCCCAATATTCATAGCACACTATTTCCAACAGCTAAGACATGGAAACCACCCAAATGCCCATCAATACATGACTAATTTAAGAAAATGTTTTATGTATATGTTGCTGCAAATGGTAATATTCCATTCTTTTTTATAGCTGAGTAGTATTCCTATATATGTATATACATACGTGTATATTATACCCCTATATATATATAGGAATACTACTCAGCCATAAAAAAGAATGGAATATTACCATTTGCAGCAACACTGATGCGCCTAGAGAATATTACACTAAGTAAAGTTACTTACTATCACCACAGGGGAAGGCTGGGAGCAGGATAAATTAGGAGTATAGGATTAACAAACACAAACCACTCAACATAAAATAGAGAAGCAAAAAAGGATTTTTTGAATAGCGTGGGAACTATATTCAACATATTATAATAACTTAAAATGAAAATAACCTGAAAATATATGTATATATAACTAAATCACTTTTCTGAACACCTGACACTAACATTATAAATCAAACATACTTCCAAAAAAAAAATCACAACTTAAAGTTCACCTTAATAACATGAAGCAAACTTACTGTTCTAGATAAGGTAAGGAGAGTTTCATGAATATAATGGCGAATATCATGAGTAATTACTGTAAGAAACTTTATTTCTTTTTAAATCTGTAATAAAGCAAATACATTAATAATATAAAAGGGCAAAGAAAATCAGGTATCATTATAATGTCATAATATAGCTGTGTACCCTCAATTCAGTTCAGTTCAGTCGCTCAGTCATGTCTGACTCTTTGCAACCCCATGGCCCGCAGCATGCCAGGCCTCCCTGTCCATCACCAACTCCTGGAGTTTACCCAGACTCATGTCCACCGAGTCGGTGATGCCATCCAACCATCTCATCCTTTGTCATTCCCTTCTCCTCCTGCCTGTACCCTACAGAGCCTAAGTTTATTTTTTCTTCAAAAATCTGTGAGACATTTTCGAAGTATTATAATATATATATGGTAGGTATATTTACATAATATATTTACACAAACATACATATATATATACATACACACAAATATATGGGCTTCCTAGGTAGTGCTAGTGGTAAAGAACCCACCTGCCAATGCAGGAGACGAGAGAGCCAAGTTCAATCCATGGTTCAGGAAGATTCCCTGGAGAAGGGCATGGTAACCCACTCCAGTATTCTTGCCTGGAGTATCCCGTGGATAGGGGAGCCTGGTGGACCCTACAGCCCATAGGAGCACAAAGAGTCAGACATGACTGAAGCGACTTAGCATGCATGCACACAAATATACAGAGTGAGCCATAAGAAAATCTCAATAAATCCCCAGCTTCAGAGATTGTATAAACCCCATTATCTCATACAACAAAAATGGAAAATTAATAACAAATTTTAAGCAAAAAAAGAGCCCTACTGGAATTTTTTAAAGCTCATCTAAGTCATTTTTAAAGCTCATCTAAGTCATTATTGAGTTAAATAATAAATGTTAAAGCCATAGGAAGAAATTCAGGAAATAATAAAATTAAAAACACTATATTTCAACACTTAGGAGACAGAACCAAAACTTAACAAAAACAAATGCTCAGCCTTAAGGGTAATCATTATGAAATACAAATTTGTGAACTAAGCATTTAACTTAAAGCATTATAATTATTTCATGTAACATTAATAATATCAATAGAAGCTTCTTTTTAAAGCAATCACCCTGTTACAACATTTTATCAAACATGTTATAATAGTTTCCACTTTTAATTCTGACTTAATAACATAGATAGCAGTCCAAAGTTTGCACATGGGAAACAGGCTCAGAGAGTTTAAAAGTTTGCACCTTTTGCAAAATCACACGGCTAGCACATGCTAACTTCACTATTCATGATACAATATGTGAGATCCCAGCCAGGAGGAATAAAATACTTAAAATAACAGAATAGTGAATTATAAATCAAAATGGTATTAGCATTAGAATTGTTAAGACTAATACATTCACAAATGAAAGGGACAGAATTCTTGTAAATGAAAAAGAGTATACACAAATAACCAAAAATCAGAATGAGACAAGATGTATAACAACAAAGAGAGGAGATTTTAAAGATTTTCAGACAGTATTCTATATATTCCAGTACTAATCAATTTGAAATTTTATACAATTTTACAATATAAATGTATACACTTCAAAAGTTGGCTCATAAAGTAGAGAACTTAAAGAGAAAAAAAAAGTTAAAGAAATTGTAAGTATGTCAGAGATTATGTCCTCAGATAGCTTCAGACCAAAATAACCTTCCTGATAAGTTACTTTGATCTCTTAAGGAATAGATAATGCCAGTGTTATGTAATATTATCAAACATACAAAAAACATAATAGTTTCAAATGTATTTTTGACATTATTCTAGTCTTCACACCAACAGTCTGACTGAGAGCCACTTATAAACCACTAACCACTTAGATACACGCAGAAATACTAAGCAAATAAAAGATGTATCCCTAAATAAATGGTGTGGGAGAGTTAGAGTCAAAAGATTTTTAAAGATCTAGCAAACAATATTAACAAAAGAATAATTAAAGGAAAAATACTATACTTGCTTAAGAAGGTTGTGAAAATGAAAAGCTCAGTCATGTCCGACTTTTTGTGATCCCAAGGACTATATAGTCCATGGAACTCTCCAGGCCAGAATACTGGAGAGGGTAGCCTTTCCCTTCTCCAGGGGATCTTCCCAACCTAGGGATCAAACCCAGGTCTCCCACATTGCATTAAGAAGGTTATTTTTATATAAAAGCAGCATGGTCCTTCCTAAATAAATGCATAACAGTCATAAAATTCAGTAATTAATAGTCTCAAAGTGTATAAGGAAAATATTGTCAGAAATTTTTTAGTCTTTCAGAAATTTTTAGAGATATAGTTGTAGTGGAGGATTTTACTTTAGAAAAAGTTTCACAGTTCACTGAAAAAGTGGGCAACAGCAAATAAACAGTCAGGAAAGTAATAAAATGACCAACAAATTTGAAAAGGTGTTCACTCTCATAGTTAAACAAGTACAAGTAAAATAGCTCTTTTTTGGTCAGATTAGAAAATAAAAAAGAAGAAAAATAATTAGTGTAATGGAATATGGAAGCTAACAATAATGTACAAAGAACATTAAAGTACAAACCATATACCTTTTTAAAGGTTGTGTAGTATAAATATTGATATTTAAACATGGATACCATCTTGCCTATCCATTTGACTCCTAAGAGTGTATGATAAGAAAATAAGAGTGAAATGACGCAAAGATTTCATGCACCTGAATGGTCAAGACAGTGAAAACTTGAAATCAATCTTATCCTAAAAAGAAGATTGATTAAACTTATTTATTGTAAATCCATACAAGATAATACTTTTAGATAATAAAAGTAATAATTTTAGGACAAATTTTAGAAGCCTGTTACATATGAGTAGTGTGTGATCGCCTTAAAAATGTCAAATTGGCTATGTGTCAAACTGCTGGGAGTTGGTGAAGAATGCAGAAATTTATCCACTAAAGATTGCCATTAGTTCATTGGATATACTTAATTTAGTCTTTCCTCTCTTCTGTTTTTATTTGTGATTATCGTTACCTTTTAAATACGAACTTTGCATTCATTTAGTAAAAAGATTTATGTGTGTCACTGAATCAGATATGTTTCAAATACCAAACAAATTTTAGTTCTAAAAGCTGAGACCACAAAAATCTTTAAGTTTTGAGATATTTCATCCCAAATTAAAATCAGCCATTCTAGGGCTACCCTATTATCCCTTGACTGAAAGAAGAGGCAAAATGCTGACAAAGATTGGTCTCAGATCAGTTCTAATAAATGAGTCAAGCTCTTTTCTGAAAAAGTAATTGACTTAAAAATTTAAAGCTCAAATTCTATTTGCATCTATCAATTTGAACACTATTTTTTTCCTCAAATTGTACTATATAATTTACTTTCTGAGTTGTGATCATTTCAAATTTCACCAGACAGACCAAGTTAAAAACTTCTTTAAGTGTGATCAGTCTTCTTGTTTTACTGCTATTTAGACCCAGATTTCAAAGGTCAATGAATTAGGCCAGTACTGTTTAGATTATGTACCAACTACAAACATACCATAATGTGCAGAGCTGATAAGAAATGTGATCGATAACCAGATAGCGTCTTAGCTGGTACTTTAGAAAGGAACGATGATCAAAAATGACCTAACATTTTCAGCATTTGTTTACAACATATTCATCAATTGTATAGCAGTCAATGTATTTTAAACAGCATGACTGCTCAAGCTGAAGTTGCTTTATATCATAAAAACCAAATAGAAACCCATGAAGCTGTGTTTCTCAGTGTGGTTATAGATTTTCTTTGTATTTCTATTTTAATATATAGCTTTAACAATGTATCCTGGCACTTTACTTACAACCGTTCTGAAAACAACGTGTTCTTCACTGAGTAAATAAGTCAAATACAAACAAGAAGTAGGTCAACTTAAGCCCTGAAAAATCTCAGGTCAAAGTAGTATACGAGTGTTTTTAAATCAATTTACTCAGTATCCCAAAGGATCAGCACTATTTTCTAAAGCTCTAAAGCTCTGGATAAAATTCTGATATAGAGATGTTAAATATTCCATCCAATATGAACCTTAAACAACTCAATATTTTCATTAGCAAAGTATCAAGCTGTGATCCCTAACTATAAAGTTCTAATCTGGACATTTAAATGTGTTTTTTTAAGTGCATTTGGACTCGGGGGTCACAGCTACACCGCCCCCAAGCTCATTCTCTAGGCCAGGCTCCATTTAAGAATTACATATATATTATTTCACATAATCTGAACAGCAGCATTATGGAATAGGTAGTTCCCATTTTAGAGCAGAATGAAGGACAGACAATAAGTTCCTCCCTGCACACCTAGCTAGTGGGTGGCAGAGCTGACTTTCAGACCTAGCCAGCCCAGCTCTTCAGTTTATACGCTTCACTTCTGTGACTTGGTATACCTATCCCTTGATTTTTCTTATATTTGGCATGTATGCGCTAAGGTATGTGTCTTTTTTAGAAAATTTTCTAATGATCTAAATGTGGCACAAAGATTGTATTACTAAAACTAGTTTCTAAAAGTGAAGTGATCATTTCAGCCCACACGTGGTCTGGACTTCCCTAGTGATTCAGATGGGAAACAAGCTGCCTGCAATGCAGAAGACTGATCCCTGGGCCAGAAAGGTACTAAAACTAGCTTCTGAAAGCGAAGTGATTATTTTAGTCCATGTGTAGTCTATAAAGATGCAAACTTGTCACAGACTTTTTTTCCAGCCTCTTTTCTCTGTTTACTCAGTTTCCCATCTCTTCTCTACTCATGTACTGCTTCTCTCCCAGAAGGCTCACGCCATCCTCACTCTTGATTCACTTCTTCTCCCCCCCAGCGCTGCATCCCAGATCAACTGGCTTTCTTCTAAGCTCACCTTGCCCAGCCACCTCCCTCTACACAAGTACTTATTTCTCAGCTTCTGGATCTGTGTGATGACTTCATTACCATCCTTCAACAATCCTAGGATTATCAGGCTTCCCTGGTGGCAAAGAGTGCCTGTAATACAGGAGATCTGGGTTCGATCCCTGGGTTGGAAAGACCCCCTGAAAAGGGGAATGGCTACCCACTTCCACATTCGTGCCTGGAAAATTCCAGGCATATCTTGGATGGAGGAGCCTGATGAGCTAGAGTCCATGAGGTCGACAACCCTAAGATTATAGCACCAGTATATTTTATCACAGAATGTGGAATCAATGCTGCAATAAAGATGTCTTTCAAACACATTTTAAGTGATCAATAGAGCCTTAAATAAAATTTTGAAGACTTCTACTCCAGTGGCCCAATATTTCACCCTCACTTGCCTTTGTGATTTCAAATTTTATTTCCGAACTTCAACTTAATAATTGCCTACTTAAGAAACAGGACATAAAGGAACAGCTCTATTTTAAAACAAGCTTTATCTTACATAGTGTTGTTTGACAATTAATCCCAGTTCTTAACTATGGAAGTCAGCTGTTTCATGATAAATTACTGTCTGACACCCTAGTAAACTTTACCACCAATAAAACAAATAGGAATTTAAAGGAGCAAAAGGAAAGAAAGAACACGGATCATGGAAAGAGAGGGGTGAAAAGGATGCTAGCAAAAATAAACCAAAAATATTTGGAAAAAACTCAAACCTTCATTTTCAAATAAATACAAATATCTATGACTTGTTAAATAGACAAAAGTAAACGTAAATGTTTTACCTTAAAAATCTGAGCATCCAAAAAACAAAAAGCTTGTTTTCATTTCTACTGCATAAATTTTAAGATGTGACCATACAAAAAGACATCTATCATCATATTGATTGACGAGAAATAAAATTTTTAATTTCAAAAATAGGTCAGAAACTATCAAGTGAGTGGCATGTATGTTTGTATGTGTGCAAGTACACTCACACTGAGCCATATCTTGGGTGTTTGTTTTGCACAGTGAACTTTTCTCATCTGTCATCTGCTCTCTGGGAGGAAATAAGTAGGGAGGGGGGCAAACCTTGTCTTTCTTGCTTTTAAAGAAAAGCCTGCAATTAAATGGAGGAAGAGGAAAGGCCCTCATTAGAATCACAGTGATTCCCACCACTTGTCTGTGGTAAAGGTCTGCTTCTCTCCTTGGGGAGTGGTCTATGGGTCCCTTCTCCCTATTAACCTGGATGTCTTACCTTCCTAACACAGGAAGAGCTGACTGAAGCTTTATTACATTTCTCAGAAAGCTAAACTTAGCGGAACTTTTACGTGTGCTTTGGAACGCCGTCTTCATGGAAGTTTTTTCCTGCTGTGGATTATTGATGCTGCAGGAGCAGATAGACTGATGTGCCTTGAATTCCAACAAGGACAAAGTGGCGTGTTGGTATTCTTTATGAATAAAAAAGTGAGTATTTTTAAAAGGCTTTTTACTTCAGTGTTCTCCGTTTTCATTCCTGATCAAATTAATGTGAGTCATTTAAATGCCAGGCAACATTAATTTATATTTACTCATTTGAAAACTTTGTCTACTTATTTGCTCATATTGGAATCATTTGAGACCAATCTGTAAATAATATTCAAATTCGCTGTCATGCAACAAGAATTAACGTGTGTGCATAGACATGCATTGGGGAGGCCGGGGATAATGAGAAGGTAAATTATGACAAGCACATTAGAAATTAGCAAAGCATGAATCTTGATAATCACCAAATGGTTCTTTTTCCCCTTTTTTCCTTAAATCAGTTTTGACCTCATCCTGACAATTAGGAAGTAATTATAAGCCACGATTTGGCTCAGGGAAGTGGTGTGTATGTTTCTATAGACTACTTTAGAAGATTAAGACCTTTCAGTATATGTGATCCATCTGCTTCTTTAGGGCCCACATTTTGGAAGAACGGCCATCTGATTTTACATCAGGATGTTCATAACCTGAGTTCTTAAAGCTGTATATGAAACAGATTTCAAAGGATCCAGGCCTGATTAAAACAGTTAGCCTGCTCACATCCTCCCTATTTACTGTGGATTACAGAAAGGGAAGTTGGGGTTAAATCAGCAGGTCTTCCTGCTTCCCCAGGGGTTAACCTGGCAGCCGATTTGGCACCCACAGGAGGGCTGACAGGTAGCAGGATTTGTCTAAGCAGGCTGCCTGAGCGCCAACAAGGAAAACTGAATGCTCTGGATTAGTTCTGGATTATGTTGTCAGAGTGAAGGCTGATGGACAAACTGCAGAGAAATAAAATGCAATCTGTTTGGGGAGAGAGGCAGCGTGCATAGCTTTCATTTTTCAAGAAATGACAAGAAAAATCATTAATAATTTGTAAATCCATGTCCATTAACTTTTCTCTTTGGTGTCCCAAGGCAGCCTTTTTAACATGAGTTTGCCACTGTCCTATATCTCTTCTGTCTAGTGACAGATGACAAAACAGATATGAAATTGGATTCATAGTATAATACCCCCACTTCCAAGAAAGACAGAGCTTTATGCTCCCTACACGGCTCTGGTTCCCCCACACCTCCCCCCACCCCACCCCCTGGGACAAAAGGAAACTGACATTGAGATAGCCAAAATGACATGTCCTTGCTTTCTTCCTGCTGTAATAAATTTCTAAGACAATGGCATTACTTAATGAAATTTAAAGGCAAAAATAAGCAAATAATAATGACAGTAATCATGATAGGATTAATACTATTCATTATTATGATAAAATATGCTATGGGATGTCTTTTTTCTTCATAAAGGACTTGAGCATCAGTTTCAAGAACTCAGTTAATAGATGTGAATATTCAAGTAGATTTAATAAAAACAAATTCGGATCTCTGTAGGAGGGGGTTACATTTTTTCAATATAGGAGTTACTAAAATTCTTAAAAGATCATTGTGAAATAATTCTGGTTCCGTTTACTAATAAAACTAATGTTCTAAAATAATTTGTTTTTTTTTATAAGTTTCTTAAAGTGAAAGTTACCTTATCATCAGATAAAACTTTCTGCTTGAAATATATTTACGTGTTTCTAAAATAGCAAAAATTAGGATGTCCAGATGTTTTGGCTTATGGCTAAATTATGAATATTATTTAAAAATAATTTCTTAAATGATGTTTTATGGGTACAAGGATATAGTATTCATAGACTAACAGCAACAGGGCAGAATGCTTTCCTTTATGATTTCAGTAACAAATTCTCTCTTTTTTGACATGGAAGATTTTTCTTTCTTCTTCACAAGAAGCAGGATAAATTCAGCCCCAATTCCTCAGAATAAACTGAATACTTTCATGTACATCATTACAAAGGGAAGGAACCAAAATTTTGAGCTTAAGAAAAATTCCATCTTGAATTTCCATTATTCTGACTTATCACTGGATCTGGTCCATAGTAAGCAGTCAATATATAGTTGATGAATACATAAATAAAACAATAAAAACATTTAATACAAAAAATACTGAATTCACTCTGATCCACACAAAGCAAAACAAATGCCTGTTAGAAATTTTATTTGCATAATATTGCTTTATTGGATAATGTTAATACATGAAGCATAAAAGAATAATAAACATACACTCAAGTGGTTATTTTGCATTATAACAAATAAAAAAGCCTTCTGTATACCTAAAGCTATGTGATTTTTTTTTAATTAGAAGCGATTAAATCAGCCTATATGTATAAACATACTCTCAAACCTGTGTTTACTCATAAGGCAGTTCAACCATAGACCATCATTATACAATGTATTATTCAAAAAAGGCAACTATTGATATAATTATTCTAACAGTGAACATCCAACTATCTGCCCATGTAGTAGCTTTTTATTACAGTCAATAACCACTAAAAATATTATGAAATCTTGGTTTCAAATTAAAAGTAATTTGTTGGGCAGTAATATAAACTGATGCATAAAGAAATACCGGGATTTTGTTTTTTTCCAGAACTGCCTTCAAGATAAGTTCTGCCTTAATGAAAAGTAGTACTTCTTGATTATTTTCATATTTTAGTATACAAAAGAAAGGATACTACTTCCTGAGCACTAGTATAACGGAGAAAGCTGCCCTTGGCTGAGTCCACCCTGTTTCTCCACAGCCGACAGCATCAGTTTTTCTTCACATCTTTTAACTAAGGGGTAATAGGGCTCTGTGCCACTACGTCAATTGGCAAGTTCCACAGTACTGGATTTTTTTTTTTAAATCTCAGGACAAGCATGTCATGAATTTAGTTGTTAATAGGAAGAAACTTTGGTTTTTCCTTTTTCTGAAGAAATAGAAGCAATAATAGAAGATAAAACATCTCTCTTCATTTTTAATAGTGAAATAATAATAAAAATAATGAGCAGTCTAATGACCTAGAAAATATTTTCAAATATAAAAGAAGCTTATGAAAAAAAAAAATCATCCTCAAAGGATGTGACAGAATAAAAGAACTATTTAACTGCCATTCACATTACGTATAAGGTGAGTCAGTGTGAAAACAAAAGAACAGGCTATATAGTTTAAAGTTATATAAAAATTCTAAATATTTATAATTTTAAATGTGTTCAAAGATTGGTTGAGGAAAAAGATTTTACAGATGTTGTGTGGATGGCAATTATTAAATCATTTCTATGAAACTACATATGGTGCAGAATTTCACCTAGGCCTCTAGCTTTTCTCATTTTCTCAAAGGTAAGATGATTACCAAATATTTTAGGGCAGAGAAAGCAGATCACAGCCACAATCCAGGATAAGGATTTTGTAGTTGATGAATGTGTGTGTGCAATGTTCAGCCACTCAATCACATCTGACTCTTTGCAACCCCATGGACAAGCCTACCAGGCTCCTCTGTCCACGGGATTTGGCATAGACAAAAATCAAGGGTGTTGGTAAGAGACTAATTCAGGAAACCAGCCACAGAGTCCAACCTAAGAGAAAGGATGAGAGAAGAGGTGAAACCTAAGGACCGAGAAGAGCCACATCAAGTAAGAAAATGGTCATGACTGGCACAAATAGTAGGAATTTTTTAAAATTTAGGTAGTGTGTGAGATGGCCTGTGGTACAGGAAGACTAAGGCGAAACCCTGGGTAATTTTCACGTTCAAGGAATAGACATGTTTTTTGTTCTGATTGGTGGTATGAGAGAAAAACGTTTGATTTTCAAACTAGTCATAAATATGAAGTTTGATGAATGCATTAAGGAATACTTTAGAAATTTTTGCCATAGAGATAAATTGTAAAGCAATTATATGGAATAATATGAGTGATCTCAAATTATTTCCTGTCCAATTCAATAAATAAAACAATTCAGTCCCTGAATAAACTTTTAAGAGGACATAACTGCAAGAAGAAGTCACCATCAAGACAAGGGCTTGTAAAGTGATTTATTCTTTGACCAGAAGAGTTTTCAGAGCCTCCCTGGAATTTCTCCCAAAACACAAAAAATAAAAATGTGAGAATCTGACATCCAAATCCACCCCTCTACCGACCTCTGAAAAAGGGTTCAAGATTCCACCAAGACAGAATAAGATGAATCTGAAAACCCTCAGAGAGAGAATGGGCATCACAGATATTTGCAAGTTAGGGGAGAGCTTTGTTTATTCTCAGTAACAAATGGGCAGAAAGTCAACAAGCTTTCCATGGGACGTGTCTTTTAGCTTTTAGACCTCTGTAGGCCTACACACTCCAAAGTACTAGATTTTGTAATTATAATAATTCCAAAGGAATAAAAAATATTAAAATCTCTTAAAAATACAACCATGAAATTCTATCCCTAAATTCTATCCCTGAAAGTCTATGTAAAACTAAACTTTCAAATCATGGATTCAGTTCAATTTGAGAAATATTTACTGACAGAACACTGTGTTTTAGACACTGAAGAAGGTATCATAAGGTAAACACAGTTTTGTTTTTAAAGAACATACTCTAACCACAATAAACTCCATAAACTCGGGCTCTGCAACAAAAGGCCATAGCAATAAACATCTCAAGGGATGAATCATAAGAAGAGACCTACTTAGGAAAATGCACACATGGTGAGGTGGGGAAATATTTTTCCTCTTGCCACTATTCCTGAAAGAGACTAGGCAGAGCAACACAGTGACAGGTGTAATAAGTTGAAATAATGCAGTTCATATACATGAATTGATATATGAGTTTTTATCATTCTTGCAAAGATATATAATCAAAGCCATGTTTTTAAAGACCCAAGTGAAAGAGAAAACTGTATGTGTGTATGTGTGTGATTCTCCTTAATGTAGTCCTCACTGGATTTTAAGGATTATCAGCACCACCATCAGAAACCATAGCAGCAGTGTTGGAGTAGAGATGTGTTACACAAATGACCATGATTCTTTTTTTTTTAACCCCCCTTTCTCTATCACTATCTCATCTAACACAAGTACACATGCATGCACACACACCAACACACATGCAACACACTACATCACTTTCTCCTGCTTTATCTTCCCTCAAAGCACTTGTTAGTATGTGAAATGGCCTTTTAGGTTAGAGATCATGTCTGTCTCATTTAGTGCTGGACCCTAGAACCTGGAGGAGGACTGGAATACTGAACTGAATGGATGAATGAAAGAAAACACCTAGCCCGGGGCTCCACAGAGATGCTACACAAACATTCTGAATTTCAGTTACTGCAGTACTGCCCCTGATGTGTTTTTTTTTTAATTCATAACCCTATTTTCCTTTTGTTCCTAAGTATTCTTACAAGCAGGTTTAGAATTTACATTTCCAGAAGAAAGAGCAGAAGAAAAGAATTATCAAATATAATTCAGACTTGGAGACATAATTTGAGAGTCATATGCAGACACATGATAAGTAGATGCTTAAGTGATTTTTGTTACATTTTTAACATTTTTTTCAAGGCATTTGTTATTGGTATAAAATATGTGTAACATAAAATTTGTCCTTTTAGTCATTTAAATGTACAGTTCAGTATTAAATACATTCACATCCTTGGGCAATCATCGCCACTATCTATTCCCAGAACTTTTTTATTCCCAAACTGAAACTCTGTACGCATTAATAATGACTGCCCATTTCCTTCCTCCCCCCAGACCCTGGTAACCAGTCTTTCTGTCTCTTATGAATTTGACTGTTCTCGGCATCACATATAAATGGACTTCTCCAATATTTATTGCATCTGACATTTCACTTAACATAATGTTTTCAAAGTTCATTAATACTGTAGCATATGCCAGAATTTTATCCTTTTTTGGCTGAATGATATTCCATTGTGTATGTGTGTGTATATATGTATGTATATATATACACACATATATATATACACACACACATACTATATTTGATTTATGTACTGATAGTCATTTGGCTTGATTCACTTCCCTTCAACTATTGGGAATAATTCTGTTGTGAACCCTTCGTTCAATTCTAAAGGTAGATTAAACATTGCAAAAAATCTTTTGTATTCAGGTGAACTGGCAAACAAAAAAACTGAAAATGTTTGAGAGGAGAGAAATGATCTGGCTTATGTTTTACCATCACTACTGTCACCATGGGCTCCCCAGGCAGCGCAGCGGTAAAGAACTCGCCTACCCGTGTAGGAGATTGAAGAGACGCAGGTTAGATCCCTGGGTCAGGAAGACTGCTGGAAGAGGGCATGTCATCCCACTCCAGTATTCCTGCCTCGAGAGCCCCGTGGACAGAGGCGCCTGGCGGGCTGCATACAGGCCTCGGGGCCGCCCAGAACTGGACACAGCTCAGCACAGCTACCACTGCCACTCCCACTAGTCCGAAGGCGTCTGAGGACTTACAAATCAAGTTGTAAAAGCAAATCAACAACAGTGAAATACCTTATAAGCAACAAAACCCCAAGGGAGACATCGTGAGGCAGCAGGGGAATCCATAAAGCAGAAATGATGCAGGGAATGATGAGACCCTCATGGTGATGGTAAGGTGATGGGAGCAACCTGGGCCCCACTCTGAAGGCCCCTGGAATGTAATGAGCAGATGCCTTAAACTTTGACTCAGAAGTGCATGTGTTGAAAAGATCCTCAACATCACTCATTACCAGAGAAATGCAAATCAAAACCACAATGAGGTACCCTTACACGCCAGTCAGGATGGCTGCTATCCAAAAGTCTACAAGCAATAAATGCTGGAGAGGGTGTGGAGAAAAGGGAACCCTCTGACACTGTTGGTGGGAATGCAAACTAGTACAGCCACTATGGAAAACAGTGTGGAGATTCCTTAAAAAACTGGAAATAGAACTGCCATATGACCCAGCAATCCCACTCCTGGGCATACACCCCAAGGGAACCAGATCTGAAAGAGACACGTGCACCCCAATGTTCATCGCAGCACTGTTTATAATAGCCAGGACATGGAAGCATCCTAGATGCCCATCAGCAGACGAATGGATAAGGAAGCTGTGGTACATATACACCATGGAATATAACTCAGCCACTAAAAAGAATTCATTTCAATCAGTTCTAATGAGATGGACGAAACTGGAGCCTATTATACAGAGTGAAGTAAGCCAGAAAGATAAAGAACATTACAGCATACTAACAATAATGGAATTTAGAAAGATGGTAATGATAACTCTATATGCAAAACAGAAAAAGACACAGATGTACAGAACAGACTTTTGGACTCTGTGGGAGAAGGCAAGGGTGGGATGTTTCGAGAGGACAGCATCAAAACACATATATTATCTAGGGTGAAACAGATCACCAGCCCAGGTTGGATGCATGAGACAAGTGCTCGGGCCTGGTGCACTGGGAAGAACCAGAGGGATCAGGTAGAGAAGGAGGTGGGAGGGGGGATCGGGATGGGGAATACATATAACTCCATGGCTGATTCATGTCAATGTATGACAAAACCCACTACAATACTGTAAAGCAATTAGCCTCCAACTAATAAAAATAAATGAAAAAAAAAAAAAGAAAAAAAGAAGTGCATGTGTGCTCAGTCGAGTCTGACTCTTTGGGACTCCATAGACTAGAGCCTGCCAGTCTCCTCTTTTCCTGAATTTTCCAGGCAAGAATACTGGAGTGGGTTACCATTTCCTAAACCAGTTGACTCAGAGGGAGACAAAAATAAAGAAGCAGAGCATCCAGCTTCTGCTGAAAAAGATCTAAGACCTCAACTAGCAGTTCAGTTCAGTTCAGTCGTTCAGTGGTGTCTGACTCCTTGCGACCCCATGGACTGCACACACCAGGCCTCCTTGTCCATCGCCAACTTCTGGAGTTTACTCAGACTTATCTCCATTAAGTCCGTGATGCCATCCAACCATCTCATCCTCTTCCGTCCCCTTCTCTCCCTGCCTTCAATCTTTCCCAGCATCACGGTCTTTTCCAATGAGAGTTCGCATTCAGGTGGCCAAAGCACTGGAGTTTCAGCTTCAGCATCAGTCCTTCCAATGAATATTCAGGACTGATTTCCTTTAGGATGGACTGGTTATATCTCCTTTCTGTCCAAGGGACTCTCAAGAGTCTTCTCCAAAACCACAGTTCAAAAGCATCAATTCTTCTGCATTCAGCTTTCTTTATAATCCAACTCTCAAATCCATACATGACTATTGGAAAAACCATAGCTTTGCCTAGATGGAACTTTGTTGGTAAAGTAATGTCTCTGCTTTGCTTTTTAATATGCTGTCTAGGTTGGTGATAGCTTTTCTTCTATGAAAGGAGCAAGCATCTTTTAATTTGATGGCTGCAATCACCTGCTGCAGTGATTTTGGAGCCCAAGAAAATAAAGTCTGTCACTGTTTCCACTGTTTCCCTATCTATTTGCCATGAAGTGATGGGACCAGATGCCATGATCTTAGTTTTCTAATGTTGAGTTTTAAGCCAACTTTTCCACTCTCCTCTTTCACTTTCATCAAGAGGCTCTTTAGTTCTTCTTTGCTTTCTGCCATGAGGGTAGTGTCATCGCATATCTGAGGTTATTGATATTTCTCCCAGCAGTCTTGATCCCAGCTTGTGCTTCATTCCAGCCCAGCATTTCTCATGATGTATTCTGCATATAAGTTAAATAAGCAGGGTGACAATATACAGCCTTGACGTACTCCTTTTCCGATTTGGAACCAGTCTGTTGTTCTATGTCCAGTTCTAACTGTTGCTTCCTGACCTGCATACAGGTTTCTCAAGAGGCAGGTCAGGTGGTCTGGTATTCCCATCTCTTTAAGAATTTTCCAGAGTTTGTTGTGGTCCACACAGTCAAACAATTTGGTGTAATCAATAAAACAGAAGTAGATATTTTTCTGAAAATCTCTTGCTTTTTCAATGATCCAGTAGATGTTGGCAATATGATCTGGTTCCTCTGCCTTTTCTAAATCCAGCTTGAACATGTGGAAGTTCACGATTCACATACTGTTAAAGCCTGGCTTGGAGAATTTTGAGCATTACTTTACTAGCATGTGATATGAGTGCAATTGTGCAGTAGTTTGAGCATTCTTTGGCATTGCTTTTCTTTGGAATTGGAATGAAAACTGACCTTTTCCAGTCCTGTGGTCACTGCTGAGTCTCCCAAATTTGCTGATATATTGAGTGCAACACTTTCACAGCATCATTTTTTAGGATTTGAAATAGCTCAACTGGAATTCCATCACCTCCACTAGCTTTGTTCATAGTGATGCTTCCTAAGGCTCACTTGACTTCGAATTCTAGGATGTCTGGCTCTAGGTGAGTGATCACACCATCATGGTTATCTGGGTTGTGAAGATATTTTTTGTATAGTTCTTCTGTATATTCTTGCCACCTCTTCTTAATATCTTCTGCTTCTGTTAGGTCTATATCATTTCTGTTCTTTATTATGCCCATCTTTGCATGAAATGTCCCCTTGGTATCTCTAATCTTTTTGAAGAGATCTCTAGACTTTGCCATTCTATTGTTCTCCTCTATTTCTTTGCATTGATCACTGAGGAAGGCTTTCTTATCTCTCCTTGCTATTCTTTGGAACTCTGCATTAAAATGGGTATATCTTTCCTTTCCTTTTCTCCTTTGCCTTTTCCTTCTCTTTTATTTACAGCTATTTGTAAGGCCTCCTGAGACAACCATTTTACCTTTGTGCATTTCTTTTCCTTGGGGATGGTCTTGATCCTTGCCTCCTGTACAGTGTCATGAACCTCTGTCCATAGTTCTCCAGACCTAATCCCTTGAATCTATTTGTCACTTCCACTGTATAATCATAAGGGATTTGATTTAGGTCATACCTGAATGGTCTAGTGTTTTCCCTACTTTCTTCAGTTTAAGTCTGATTTGGCAATAAAGAGTTCATGGTCTGAGGCACAGTCAGCTCCCAGTCTTGTTTTTGCTAACTGTATAGAGCTTCTCCATCTTTGGCTGCAAAAATATAATCAATCTGATTTCAGTACTGACTATCTGGAAATGTCCATGTGTAGAGTCTTCTCTAGTGTTATTGGAAGAGGGTGTTTGCTATGACCAGTGAGTTCTCTTGGCAAAACTCTTGGCCTTGGCCCTGCTTCATTCCGTACTCCAAGCCCAAATTTGCCTGTTACTCCAGGTATTTAACTTCCTACTTTTGCATTCCAGTCCCCTATAATAAAAGGACATCTTTTTGAGGTGTTAGTTCTAGAAGGTCTTGTAGGTCTTCATGGAACCATTCAACTTCAGCTTCTTCAGTTTTACTGCTCAGGGCATAGACTTGGATTACTGTGATATTGAATGGTTTGCCTTGGAAACAAACAGAGATCATTCTGTCGTTTTTGAGATCGCATCCAAGTCCTGCATTTGGGACTCTTTTGTTGACCATGATGGCTACTCCATTTCTTCTAAGGGATTCCTGCCCACAGTAGTAGATATAATGGTCATCTGAGCTAAATTCACCCATTCCAGTCCATTTTAGTTTGCTGATTCCTAAAATGTCGATGTACACTCTTGCCATCTCCTGTTTAACCTTTCCAATTTGCCTTGATCCATGGACCTAACATTCCAGGTTCCTATGTAATATTGCTCTTTACAGCATCGGACTTTACTTCCATCACCAGTCACATCCACAAGTGGGTGTTGTTTTTGCTTTGGCTCCATCTCTTCATTGTTTCTAGAGTTATCTCTCCACTGATCTCCAGTACCATATTGGGCACCTACTGGCCTAGGGAGTTCTTCTTTCAGTGTCCCATCTTTTTGCCTTTTCATACTGTTCATGGGGTTCTCAAGGCAAGAAAACTGAAGTGGTTTACCATTCTCTTCTCCAGTGGACCACATTTTGTCAGAACTCTCCACCATGACCCATCTGTCTTGGGTGGCCCTACATGGCATGGCTCATAGTTTCATTGAGTTAGACAAGGCTGTGGTCCATGTGATCAGATTGGTTAGTTTTCTGTGGTTGTGGTCTTCAGTCTGCCTACCCTCTGATGGAGAAGGATAAGAGGCTTATGGAAGCTTCCTGATGGGAGAGACTGACTGAAGGGAAAATTGGGTCTTGTTCTGATGGGTGGGGCCATGTTCAGTACATCTTTAATCCAATTTTCTGTTGATGGGTGGGGCTGTGTTCCCTCTCTGTTATTTACCTGGGGCTAAACTATGGTGGAGGTAATGAACTATCAACTACCAGTTAGGTCTTTCAAATGTTTTCAGTACTTTTAATTTTCAAAGCAACACATACTATTTGCAAAAAATCAAATATTTTAGAGATTAGAAAGTCTCCCATAATACCACTGCTTAGAAATAACAAGACTTAATTGTTGATTCTATTGGTTTAAATTTGATAGTTGCATCAAAAGAATTACCAAAGAGCGATGAAATGGACCTAAAACAGAATAGGTAGGGGGATTTTTTTTTTTTTTTAAGGATTAAGGAAAGGAAAGAAAGTAGCTTGAGTCCTTAAAACACTAGAAGAATTTGGATAATGACACACCAGGAAAGTGAAGAAAAATAAAAAGAGTTTTAAAAAGGGGGTGCTAGTCTAGAATCTCAAATTCATAAACAGGTCAAGAGATGCGGACAGAAAAAGTCAGTATGTTTTCAACACAGTCCTTGGTCTTTTTTCGTATGACACTAGTAGAAAATTAAACCTATACTAAATCCTCCCCCACCTATGACTCCCCTGGTGGCTCAGACAGTAAAGTGGCAAAGCCTACAGTGTGGGAGACCCGGGTTCAATCCCTGGGTTGGGAAGAGGTCCTGGAGAAGGAAATGGTAACCCACTCCAGTATTCTTGTCTGGAAAATCCCATGGAGGAAGAGCCTGGTAGGCTGCAGTCCATGGGGTTGCAAAGAGTCGGACATGACTGAGTGACTTTTCACCTTTTCACCAGTACAAAATTATGGAATACTTATCAGATAAATTCTACTAAATTGAATAATATTATCAGTATAAAGGAAACAATTCTGTCAGGAAAAAAAACAGATTTTTTGTTTTTTCCTTTGGAATGCACTTGTATTTTTGTGCTTTATGCAAATAATTTTTTGCTTGGCTATCCTTTAATTACTATAAGCATTTATCAATTTGTGGAGACAATTATACTCACTGATAGAAAGACTACAGTGTCTTTTACCCTTTAACTTTTTTCTGATCTGCTGAAAGACAAGAGTATCTAAAAGTCTTTTTATCTAAAACATCTTAAGTATAAGGTACCATATATACCAAATTCAATGGATTGGACTAATGGAATCCAAGAAAGCAGTAATTTCTTCTGTTAGTTTTTCTTTTTATTCTCAGTTTCTATACATGAGAAACAATGAAGACTGGTTCAGTGTGCTAAATATTTGCAGAGATAAAATAGCAGAACCATGTAGACTCCCAAAAGGTTTGGAGCTACAAATGAAAACACCACTGAACAAGGAGAGGAAATGAGTAATGATGCAGAAAGAATAGCAGGCAAGAAATTGCTGAAAGAGCAGTATGTGGCCCTCCACCCGCAGTGAATCAGAAGCCCTGGTAATAAATATTTCCGAGGTATTTTTAGGTACACACATACACATCTATTGAACTACCAGTATAAGTTATTATACATATATATTCTAATATACAGGCTTAACTGATGATAGGAATTTTCCACTTTTAGGAAAAAGAAATAAAGAATGAGTCATGATTTGGCTTGTGTATTTTATTGCTTCTCATATTCCAAATTAATGTACTGCTTTCCATAGAAAATTCATCAAATGTGTTAGGATATTTATTTCTTTTTAAAATACACTTACTCTAAGAAATATTGACAACAGTTTTCTTAGCTTGGTCATAACGTGAGTCAAAATTCTCTGGAATTCTCTCCTGTAAGGAAGATCCACAGTGTGTTGTTATAGAATTTGAGAAAAATCATACTGTGTGTGTTCTCCACATGAAGAGTTTTGATTGCTGAAATCTAGAAGGAAGCTCTAATGGCAGAGAGAGAATGTATTGGTTCACATTTGATGTAATAAACCTTGACCTGTAACTCTTCAAATCCCCCTGTGAACAGCATTGCTATGTGCCTTCATAAAGCCTAGCCCAGCCTGAAAAAGTCTTCTTTCACATATTCACATGTATTAAGTTTAATTCACAAGTGGACAGAACGGAGATTTTTCAGTCCCTCTTCCATCAACCTAGTTGATGTATTTATACAAATAAGGGAAATCAGGATCCAGATAATTAGGAAATCTTTTAAAAGAAAATATGAACAATTCAAGAATGAAAAGCTCATGAGCCAGTTTTATTCTATGCTACTCATTAATAGATATTGCACTAATGCTGCTTTTTTCTCTCTCATAATTGCTTTCTATTTTTTAAAAAAATCCCTTTTAATCATCCATGTATTTCATTTATTATGCAACCTTATCTCTAACTTCCAAGGGCAGTTGAAGGTTAAGTATTGATTGGAATTTTATAAGCATACAGTGAAAGTGTTAGTTGCTTAGTTGTGTCCGAATGTTTGCAACCCTGTTGACTGTAGCTCAGCAGGCTCCTCTGTCCATGGAATTCGCCAGGCAAGAATACTGGAGTGGATTGTCATGCCATCCCCTTCTCCAGGGGATCTTAGGGATCGAACCCAGGTCTCCTGCACTGAGGGCAAATTCTTTACCATCTGAAAATATAGAGTTTGCCCAGTGAGAAAAAGGAGTCAGACACCATTGTCTCTATCAGTACATACTATCAGGAGGAATTCTTCATTAATTTTCAGAAAACTATAACCAAAACTGCAGAAAGAGAATGAAACAACAGGGAAATTTTCTTTACCTTCAAGTCTTTACATTGAATGACAAAATGTCTAACACTTGTAAGCAACTGTGTGTGTGTGCATGCTCAGTTGTACCATGTTTATTAATGGTATTTTTGTACTCAAAATAAAAATGTTTTAAGTACTCCCAGACAACTTGTTTTACCAGTAAAGTAAAACATTTATTTGACAAGCAGAAGTTAGTCATTTCTAGAAGTTCTTTTGAAGATGTTTCCCCTTTTCACAGTTCTGAATAGCAGAAGCAGTTCAACTAGCTGAGAAAATAGCATCACTGGGCCTTTTGTGCACCAGTCACTGTAGGTCATCTAAACACTGCACAAGTAGCAGCTAAGAAACGCCCCAACTGAAGAGGGCTTGGGAGGTTAATTCTGTCATTACTGCGTTGACATGAGGCATGTTGCAGCCTTCAGTGCAAAATGTTACTCGTAATCTTTTAATCCCAAATTAGGTCAATATTTTATCAAGTTAATCTAGCATGAAGATTAATTGCATTAGTTACACATACATATACACATGCAGGTTATTTGTTTTAGAGATACTTTTAATCAAAGAGCAAACCCCTGGTTATAACAGACACTTCTCTTTTAAATCATCCTTTTTCCAACAGTATTTATCTTTATAAAAGAGACATTTATTCTTTTCATTGATCTTTACATCAAGACTGATGTAAGAAGAAGGATAATGGCCTTATAATTACTAAAACAATGACCACTTAGAAAAGCTGTTTATGAGGGAATAATGACTTCTGACTGAAATGTTTTTAATAAAGTATCTCATTCTTTGGTCTATTATTTCAATTTAATTCTATTTGTTTTCTTAAAATATGTAATTAATTCTACAAAGAAAGTCAATGGTTTTCTGTGTTTGCATCTTTATAACTAGGCATGTTTTAAAACATTGTAACAAAGAATATGAACTAGAGTGGCTTCCTAGAAAATTATTATATCATATTTTTTCAGTTATGAAAACTGAGATGAGACACATCTTCCTTTTTTTCTTTCACTTTTTAAAATCTAAGTAGAGTGAGGGGATAGGAAGGTGGAAATATATTTATCTAAGTGGCATAAATCTGCTAACAGAAGTCATTAGAGTGGACAAATGCCTTTCTCCCTGAGTTTTTTAGATAAGAACTATCTGGTAGTTTAAAATTCCCAGGCGTCATTCTGGGTAGTATTACAGGCCCCCCTGGGTGGTAGGACAGAGTTCATGCCCTGTTTCATCAAATATCCAATGACATTCTCCAAGGGTCATGCTAATTATAGGGATTTTACAGCCAATGTTTGAGAATATCACATCTCAAAATTTTAGCTTTTGTCTTCAAATATTGGCTTTCTGGAATTCTTTTTGTGAAAATGATAGTTTAAAGAATTCAGAAATACTTTCATATGACTAGCCTTTTATTAGTTATTAGTATTAGTTAACGGATGAATATCAAGTCTTTCATGGGATGAATAAATCAACAACAAACTCAGTATATAATACTTTTAAGAAGAGGATATTTGACTGAATTTGGAAATAAAGTTCACAATCCTGAATGTCAGCCTTACAGTTAGTATGAAGTTCAGATAAGCCGTGCTGAAGAGACATGCCAAAGAATTCTCTATTCTTCTAGGTACTACAATATAATATTCTCATAATAAATTATAATAAAAATGTATATCCAACTTGATAAAAATCAGCCAAGTGCATGATAAACACAAAATGAAGACAAATACTTTTTAGAAAAGAATATTATTTTAAAAATCCCAAATGAAACAAAAAATTATTTAAGGTTCAAGTTTCAATTTTTATTTTTTCTACTCTGTTCTCAAATTTCAAAAATTTTACATATCCACCGTGTCGATTCAAACAATAAGAGGTATAAAGAAAAGCTAAACCTCTTCATCCTTCTATCCAATCTCATTCATCACAAGCAGTCAATATTAAAAATTTCATGTATAGCCTTTCCACTTCTTTTCCATGTTAATTTAAATATAATTTTATAAGTGCATGTATGCTAAGTCACTCCAGTCATGTCCAACTCTTTGTGACCCTATGGACTGTAGCCCACCAGGCTCCTCTGTCCATGGGATTCTCCAGCAAGCATACTGGAGTGGATTGTCATTTCCTCCTCCAGGGGATCTTCCTGACTCAGGGATCGAACCCATGTCTCTTAAGTCTCCTACATTGGCTCCAACATTAGCACTACCTGGGAAGCCTCAGTATATACATGTTAATTTATAGACCTTCTTTAAGTCCTAATTTAAAATGTACATATAGAAAAAGACTGTCTTAAAGTTTTAAAAATATATACATATACACATTGTTTTTATCATATTCTATATTTTAAATTAATAACATTTTATTATCAACTTTCCTCATCAAGACATATAGATCTAATACATTATTTTAACACCCAATAAAAAAATGCCCATCCCTGATAAAAAGCTGCCTAATCTCTATTACCCACTTATTTTCTTACTGAGAACTTCTATTATGTGTACCTGTCACATAACAGGTTTGTGTGGTGTTCAACAAGAAGTACTAGGTAGAATTTCTGACAATATACATTGATTTACAAGAAGAAAAAAAGACAAAACATAAATAATATATCAGTGGTATGGTCTTGTGATTAAGGATATGGTTTCTGGAGTGGGCAGATGTGGTTAGGAACTAGGACTCCAGTATCTACCGGCAGGAGGAAACTCTGGACAGTGTCTCATCCTCTCTAGGCCTCAATTTCTCTATCTATAAAGCAGGAACAACAACAGTACCTTGAGAATAAATAAATGAGATAAGGAAAACAAGCACTAATGTAGTGCCTAACACCTGATAAGTGTTTGATAAATTTTAGCTAATATTACTGTCACCACTGCTTAGATGATCCATAAGAAGGGGCTAAGTCATGAGATAAAGATGTGAGTCCCATAGGTGTAAATTGTAGTGTAAAACCTGAAGATCTCTGGGAAAGCTTCACAAAGGTGAGCCAATCCAAATGGATACATGTAGTACTTCTGAGGTCTAACTCTCACTGCCCACAGATGCTATGATCACTGTGAGGAGGAAGGATGTGTGGGTCACTCAGCCGAGGAAGGAATTGCAAGGAAAGGAGGCAGTGATATGCAGATCAGATTTTGTATAAATTTACTCATAACACTGTAGATTTTGTATCACAGGTGTATGAGATTTTAGAGTTAGAGGCAGCTTTCTGACTCCAGTGTCATCCTGCCCAGAAGGGCAGTAGAAGGGTAGAAGGACACGTCCAGCTGGCAGTGGCTGAGCCAGGATCAGAGTCTAGGACTCCTGCCGCCCAGGTTATCTCCCTCTGCTCTGTTCTGCCTGCCGTATCAAGGGACTAATGTGATGACAGTCACGTTTTGGGAGGATTAATTTAGCAACCATGTGTAGGCTGGATTGAAGGAGAAAAGTCTGGGAAGAGAGGAGTGAAGAAAGAGGCTCTTGCAGTAATCCAACAGTTAAGTGAAGAGGCTTCAGTGAGGACAGTGGATATAGGATGGAAAAGACAAGAACAAATCCAAATTGATGTCCAAATCATGAAATGAAAATGTCAGTTACTCTTCAACATGGTTCAGTCTTAAGTAACTAAACGGTATCTTTTACAACTTCGTGTCATAACACAAACTAAGCAGTAGCATTGGGAAACTAAACCAAGCTTTCTATGACCCTTACTTTGCATTCCTTATCCACATCCCCACAGCTCACCACTACCTCTTACACCGGAGGTGTAAACTGGTTCACCTCCACTTCGCCCAGCATCTCCAGCTTTACCCGGTATCTGAATGACTAAGACATCAGAAAATATGTGATAATGAAACTGTAATATCTACAGAATTTTATTTCAATTATCCCCCTTTGACTGGGAATGACAATTCTATGTATATTGGTAACTCGAAGGATGTCTTGAAGCAAATTATTTTTTCCCACACAAAGAAAAGTAACATTTTAACAGCTGGCTCAAAATCATGGACTGAAGTGATCAAAGGAACAGAAGATGATTTCAGATTAAAAAATGTTTTAAAAAGAATTTACTGGAGGTTGACATGGTTCATAATCAAGACAGCTTAAGAATCAAGCTCAATAAATGCTGGAGAGGGTGTGGAAAAAAGGGAACCCTCTTACACTGTTGGTGGGAATGCAAACTAGTACAGCCACTATGGAGAACAGTGTGGAGATTCCTTAAAAAACTGGAAATAGAACTGCCATATGACCTAGCAATCCCACTCCTGGACATACACCCCAAGGGAACCAGATCTGAAAGAGACACATGCACCCCAATGTTCACCGCAGCACTGTTTATAATAGCCAGGACATGGAAGCAACCTAGATGCCCATCAGCAGACAAATGGATAAGGAAGCTGTGGTACATATACACCATGGAATATTACTCAGCCACTAAAAAGAATTCATTTGGATCAGTTCTAATGAGATGGATGAAACTGGAGCCCATTATACAGAGTGAAGTAAGCCAGAAAGAAAAACACCAATACAGTATACTAACACATATATATGAAATTTTAAAAGATGGTAATGATAACCCTATATGCAAACAGAAAAAGAGACACAGATGTACAGAACAGACCTTTAGACTCTGTGGGAGAAGGTGAGGGTGGGATGTTCTGAGAGAACAGCATTGAAACAAGTATACTATCAAGGGTGAAACAGACCACCAGCCCAGGTTGGATGCATGAGACAAGTGCTCGGGCCTGGTGCACTGGGAAGATCCAGAAGGATCGGGTGGAGAGGGAGGTGGGAGGGGGGATCAGGATGGGGAACACATGTAAATCCATGGCTGATTCATGTCAATGTATGGCAAAAACCACTACAATATTGTAAAGTAATTAGCCTCCAATGAATAAAAATAAATGGAAAAAAATAAAATTAAATAATAAAAAAAAAAGAATCAAGCTCTGTGGAAGGCAAAATTCTAAAAAAAAAACCCTGACCCTAGAACCCGCCCCTCCAGATGTACACATGCCTTCTCCCAATTATTGAAACAGTAACCTAGATACTGCTGTGAAAGAATTTTGCAGATGTAATTAAGGTCCCAGATCAACTGATCTTAAAACAAGGAGATTATTTGGGTGGTCCTATTCTAATCAGTTCAGTTCAGTCTCTCAGTCGTGTCCGACTCTCTGTGACCCCATGGACTGCAGCACGCTAGGCCTCCCTGTCCATCACCAACTTCCAGAGCTTGCTCAAACTCATGTGCATCAGGTGGGTGATGCCATCCAACCACTCATCCTCTGTTGTCCCCTTCTCCCGCCTAAAATATTTCCCAGCATCACAGTCTTTTCCAGTGAGTCAGCTCTTCCCATCAGGTGGCCAAATATTGGAGTTTCAGTTTCAGCATCAGTCCTTCCAGTGAATATTCAGGACTGATCTCCTTTAGAATGGACTGGTTGGATCTCCTTGCAGTCCAAGGGACTCTCAAGAGTCTTCTCCAACACCACAGTTCAAAAGCATCAATTCTTCACCACTCAACTTTCTTTATAGTCCAACCCTCACATCCATACATGACTACTGGCAAAACCATAGCTTTGATTAGACAGACCTCTGTCAGCAAGGTAATGTGTCTGCTTTTTAATATGCTGTCTAGGTTGATCCTAATCACATGAGCCTGTCCTAATCACATGAGCCTTTAAAAGGACCTCAGTCCTACAAACACAAGGAACTAAATTCTTCTGACAGTCCCTTATCTTGGAAGAATACTGTGAGGCCCAAATGAGAAGTATAGCCCCAGTCATCATTTAATTTCAGATAATGAGACCCTGAGCAAAGAATCCAACATAAAGACTTCCCTGGTGGCTCAGATAGTAAAGCGTCTGCCTACGATGTTGGAGATCTGGGTTTGACCCCTGGGTCAGGAAGATCCTCTGGAGAAGGAAATGGCAACCCACTCCAGTATTCTTGCCTGGAAAATCCCGTGGATGGAGGAGCCTGGTAGGCTACAGTCCATGGGGTCACAAAGAGTCGGACATGACTGAGTGACTAAACTTTAAACTATTCACACATAGCCAATGATTTTCTCCCAAAATAAGCTCTGGCAATTTCCCCATTTGATACTATTCAAATTTGCATGAGCTGTCTGAGGAAATGTGAACACCTAATGATGACCAGTACTCAGGTGGTAAAGCACCCCTCAAACAGCAACATCACTGAGAGAAGCCAAACCTGATGGTGAGCTGTCACAAAATGTTCAGTTGCAAAATTAGTATAAGGAAAAGTTCTTTCATAAAGATAAATCAGTTCAAGTACAAGACATATTCTAGGTGTTAATCTTATGATAGGAGAACTTAGTATGTCTAAGAAATCTAAAATAAAAAGAATATCTTTCCCCTTCCCCAAGGTCACTCAATAAGATCATCAGTAAAAAAATAAATAAAAAGATTTTAACCTTGAATTCTTCTCTTGGAGACTTTAGCAGTCATTTTTATTATTCCCTGCTGCTTCTGCTGCTGCTGCTAAGTCGCTTCAGTCGTGTCCGACTCTGTGTGACCCCATAGACGGCAGCCCACCAGGCTCCGCCGTCCCTGGGATTCTCCAGGCAAGAACACTGGAGTGGGCTGCCATTTCCTTCTCCAATGCATGAAAGTGAAAAGGGAAAGTGAAGTTGCTCAGTCGTGTCCGACTCTTCACGACCCCATGGACTGCAGCCTACCAGGCTCCTCCGTCCTTGGGATTTTCCAGGCAAGAGTATTGGAGTGGGGTGCCATTGCCTTTTCCTGACTAACATTAAAATTGAAATATTTGATCTTGACTGTATTGTATGTTAGGTTTTACCTATAGTTTTTTTACAAAAGTAAAATTGTCTCACCTGTACTGGCCCCCAAAATTCAGTTGAACTCTGTGTGCTTTCATAGGAAATGGAAAAACAATTTTCCATTTGATCTGCACCATCATTGATATCGAGATCCATGCCCAGAACATAAACCATATCCACATATCAGTTTTATAAAGGATCAGATTCAGAAAGAAACGCACCACAGTTTAATTCTCTCAACATATAAAGGTAGCAATAAGCTAGGTTAAATTAGAATTGATCTCCTTTTTATAAATTTCATAACATTTTAGAGACTATATACATTTATAAGTAGCCTGGTTTGTTTGCATGTTTGTTTTTTTGGCTAAAAGATTAACAATTTGCTGTAGATACCTATCAGGCTTGGCTATTGCCAAAACTATCTTGGGAATTAAATCTATTCTCATGATTAATATAGTCTGTACAAATCTGACATAATTTTTTTTGTGGTACTGTTAGAGAAATAAAAACATTTCAAGAGTGTCCTTACTAGAACTTTTAATTTATCATAGCAAAAAATGTATGTTGCTTTAACTTATTTTGTGATAAAAGTTTGCATTTTTGTGACCTAAAATAATTTTTGTTTTGTTCCTTTACATTCTATTTATTCCATTTACTTTCTTTTATTTTTTCAATAAGACCAAATAAGAAATAGCCATTTAAAAAAAAAACGCTTCCACACTGTATTTGATAAGACAGAAACAAGAATAAATACAATTATGATAAAACTAGGGTAGCAGACCCACTCCAATGTTCTTGCCCAGGGGACCCATGGACAGAGGAGCCTAGCAGGCTGCAGTCCACATGGTCACACAGCTGGACATGACTGAAGCCAGATACCACAGGCAGTGGGAGCAGACCAATATCAAGTTTTATGCATCAAACTATTAAATCATTATTGTCTGTATTGATTGTTTAGTTGGCGATGTGTTTCTAAGACAATCAATGTATCTTGCCTAAAATTTTATCAATGAAATTTTAGATCATCTTATTTCCAATTACCACAAAAGTAAAACACATGTCCTTAGTTCACTGAAACTAATGTCAGTAAGTGACCTCCTGGCTGGCCCTCTCCTCTCTCCCCATCTCAAGCCTTATTCTCCATTAGCATCCAAAAACTCTGCAAAACCATAATCAGATCTTGCTGAAATCCACTCAGAACCCACTGTGATCTTTCCTCTTACTCAGAGTTAACCCATTGTTTTTAAATGATCTATAGGAAGCTACACTGGTTTCCCATGCCCCTTTGACCTTATCTCCTGATGTTCCTAAAGGCAGAGAAAAGCCCCAGCTTCAGGGCCTTGGCCCACCATTGTGTCTGCCTGGAATATTCTTCCCCATTCCTCACGGCTTGCTCGTGTTGTCCTTTTGGATCTTGACTTAAATATTACTTTCTCATGGAGTCTCTTCATAGCCAATCTTTTTAAAACTGTAAAAGATACACACAAACATCCTACCTGCATACACTCACTCCCTGCATCTGCTGCTGTGTTACCAGTCCCAAAATGCTGCCTGGCACAAAGAAGGTGCTCTCAAGGCATTTGTTGCTGTTGTTCATGAATAAAACAAGTACACGTGTGAGAGCTCAGTTGCTTCAGTCGCGTCCAGCTCTTCGTGACCCTTATAGACTGTAGCCTGCCAGGCTCTTCAGTGCAAACACATATGAAGCAGATAAAGTAAGATAACTTAGTGGTCTCTCTTGCATATATTACTTAGCTTCTCTAAGGCAGCTATTAATAACATCAATGCCTCAATTTTACATTTTGTGCTCATTCACTACCTTCCACATATTGACTATATTAGTTATTAGCTAATAGCTATTAATAGTTATTACCTCATTGAATGTATCAGTTATTGCTGCATAAAAATTACCTGGAAACTTAGTAGCTAAAAAGAAGAAACATTTATCACTTCAGGGTCTGTAATGAGCAATGTGGGTGCCTCTCAGCTTAGCGGGTTCAGCCTCCCTCCGGAAGTCACAGTCCAGCTGCCAGCTCTGACTCTAATCTTGCAAAGGGCTCAGCATCTACTTTCACGTTCATTCAAGCCGGCTGTGAGTCCTCACACTCAGGCCTCTATATAAAGTGCCAACGTGCATCCCTGTGACAGGGCAGCTTGTGCTCCGAGAAGGACAGCTAGGAAGGGCTTTGGAGGCAGAAGCCACCAGCTTTCATGATCTCATCTCAGAAGTAGCATCTCAGTCCAGCCGGCACTCAAGGGGCGGGGACTGCCGGGGGTATGAATACCAGAGACAGAGCTCCTCGGTGCCATCTGAGAGGCTGCCTACATTTCTAACCATTTTATGGATAAAGAAGTTGAAACCTAGAGATGGCGACTCTTCCCAAGGCACACAGTTAAAAGTAAGATAGAGTAATTAAAGTTTTCTAATCAGCATCCTCTGAGGATCACTGATAATTTTAAATGTAGTAAGTATTTTCAAAAGTCAGGTGATATCTTTTTGCCTTGCTACATGCCAGATACTATTTAATTGCTTTATATATGTCAATCCATTTAATCTTTAAAACAACTCTATAAGGTATATTTTTTATACACATTTTACAAATGAGGAAAATGAAAAACAGAATTAAAGTAACTTTCTCAGAGTCATACAGCTAAAAAATCATCAAAGGTGACATTCAAACCCAGCCAGCTGGCTTGGCTTTATAACCAGTACTCTATACTACATACCCCTTAGATCTATTTAGCCTTCAATTCATCAAAATCTGTTTTGTAGCTCTTGTCTTTTTAAACTCAAAACAAGAGAGGAGTAATGCTATTTTAAAAATTGTATTGTGGGGAAACTTTCATCCAAGAGGCAAAAATACCTCCGATTAAAAACCTTATTGAGTGTGTGAACTGACCTGCAGTGAGAACACAGCTGGGCAAGCACGTGTGGGCTGGATCCATTCTAGACAGAACGTCTCACTGCTGACTATAATGTTCTCAGGTAAATAGCCCTTCCCCTTTCAAAGAAGCAAGAAAGCCACACACAGAGAATGCATCCAGTACATGGAAAATACCTCTCCTCCTCTCTTCTTTCTAGTTTATAAAAGTTCCCCTTTCAGATGGTAATAAGTCACTTCAGAGAATGCGTTTTCTAAAGGATGACTGCCCTCATTGAGTAGCGACACACACGTAAGTCAGGCATGCAATAATCCCTAGAAATATACCGCCTGGAGTGTCTTATTGCTTAATTAGAGCTGGCACTGGGCCACTGCTTCTCAGCCTTGAATCAGTGCAAGAGTGCTGGAAGGAGGCAGGGGTATTTGTTAAAAGTGCTATTTCAGGGGGATATAAAGCAATGGCACCGTGCCAGTATGCAGAAAATAAAGCCAAACACTCTTGCTACCATAGTAAAATGTCAAACTGTCCGGCTTTGTTGTAGTCAGAGATTAAATCCATCATTGTGCCCATGATCAGGGTTTAAATGTGATCTCTGTTCTAAAAGACTTTAGAATCATTACTCAAGGACCACTATCAATGTAAACATAGCTTCCCCCCAAAATAGTCTTTGAACAGAAGGAGGAAGCCATCACTATAATTATGTAAACATATTCTCTTACTTTCTTGAATAGCCTACCATCTTTTTTTTTTTAAGTACATTTTATAGAAGAGTAAATGGAGAGTTCATCGGAACTAGATGAGGAAAGTCTGTGACTCACGCTGATGCCCCCCCAGGTTCTATGTGTACTCAAGAGGCTTCCACCTTAGAGTGAACAGCAAATTTTACTTTTTTCATAATCCCTACATTAGAAGTGCTCTATTTCTAGTTTTGAGACAGTCTATCTAGGGGCTGCAGTACTCTATTAACTAGGTCTTTTGTTCTCTCCTCAATAACTGGTTCCCATTTCTCCATTTTGCGTAGTAGTGGAATTTACTCCTATCTCAACCCCTACTGGAATAGAATTTCTTGCCCCTAATCTAGCCCTTCCATGAGTTGGTCCTAAACACTACTTTGGGTTCTCCTTGGTGCTGGCTACCTGTCCACTCAGAACTCTACTGACTACCTATTTTGAAATTTCTTGAGTAGATATTCTGAGTCGCAAACTAAATTCGATTATTTTGTCAATGGTACTTGCACCTCACCTCCTTCTTTCTTAGGTTGATCATTTTTAATTTTTAGGTGACTAGTTAAAAGTTGCTAGATCAATAGTGACAACCTGAAACAACTGACATTTTTCTACTCTCATACTCAAATCCCTGCAATTTCAACAATGTGTTACGGTTCTCACCCTACCCGTCTTTGGGTCAGTCCTGCTACCACCATTCAATGCAAAGTCATAACAAACGAAAAGTCAGAAACAAGACCCTCCAATATTCAGAAGAGGTAATGGTTTTGGGTTGACAGTATAGGAAAACATTTTCTAAATTTCACAAATACTACATAAAAATTCAATGTAAAAACATAGGCAAAAGAACACCTCAACTGGAGCTTACATGCTTTATGTAATACCATGAGCTTAAGTTAAATAAAATTTCAGTGTTCATGCTTAAAAAAAATGGTGCAATCTTAAACTGCCAGAAGTCATGGCACTTAGGGCTAAATCTATGCTAAATGTTAATTTTTAATGGAGACAGAAGAAACTGCTTTATTTATTCAAACTGAAGTATATAAGAAAAACTATAGCCAGATCCTAGAGCAACAATGAAGAACATTGTTTAACCTCTTCATTATCAAAGAATTTCAGCTCTTCTTATGGATAAAAATAGTCCATAAGAATGATTCTTTGTTTCACAATGAAAGTCAATAGAAATATATATATGGTTTTCTTTATAAACAATCTTTCACAGTCATTGGCTATCTGCATTCTTTCAAGATCAGGCTCTGTCTACACAATTTATTGAGCACCCAATATGTCCTCATGGACAATGAACCAACTCTCCGGGCCAGTAGCAATGTACCTATGTGCCTAGTATATGAAATAAACTTTTACTAGAAGTCAAAACCAGCTATATAATTTGTGGTACCCAGGCAGAATGAAAAGTCTAGGTTCCTTTTCCAAAGTTTATTAAAAATTGTTATACATTTCAAGATAGCAACAGCAAATGGGATGCCCTGCTAAGAGTGGAGTCCTGTGGAACTGTCTAAATGTCATGTTCATGGCTGTGCTGGAAGCCTAAGACACAGTAAGTACAATGCAATTAAATACGAATGCTCGACAGCACTGTCATATGGCAGCTTTTCATGAATACAGGTACTCTGTTAATTCAATCCTTTTTAGCCAATTCAGCAACACACACACAAAAAAATCTTCACTCCCACTGCACCAACCAAAAAGACAATTATCTTACTTAGAGCAAAAGAATTCATTCTCAGATAACTGGTGCTCATGGCTTGGCAAAGCTGGTACATGTTCTAACACTAAAATAGAATTTTTAAAACATATTTATGTATTATTTTAATCTGCTGAAGAGAGCTATTAGTGTGTAAAATCTTTTGAAAAAGGAAGACATAGCAAGTAAAGAAAAACAGAGTGTGTATGTGGGGGGAGGGGAGAGGGAGAGAGTCCATGCAGATACTAATGGCAGAGACTTGGCTTCCAAGTTCCAGTTGAGTCTCTGGAGCGTCATGTTTTGGAATTCCGAACTTGCAGTGATTTGGAAATACTATAAGCCACCACAGGCTTTTCTGTTTTTCTTTATGCAGTGTATATTTCTCCATCATGCTGATCCGGGAAAACAATTGACATCAGTCTTGATAGTGCTGGAGTGGCAGGTTGCAAAGTCTCCTGGTGAAGAGAAGCAAAGGGCAGAAGCGACCATAGGCTAAGTTACCTCATTACTAATATCTGCCCAACAAGGATTGGAGTGAGATTTATGTGCTGAGAAATCAAGTAATCATTGATGTTCCAGGCAAGCAATTCTGAAGCTTGGATTTTACTGGATCATATCAAATGAGGGAGAAGAAACAGATGCATCTTGCCAACTGGGAAAAAAGAGACAGGGTTATGGCTCAGAAACTATGTGTAATGCATATGTGCCTGATTATACTATGATGCCTTTCCTTTTCACATATATCTGGAATATGCAATTTACTTCAATATTTATGTAGTACTTGATATTCTATCAGCTTGGGAAAGATGACTGTTTCTATAAATGTCATCATGAAATAGAATTATAACTTGTTTGTTCAGATAACTTTTGTTTATCTCTCTGAGCTATTCCAACATCGACAGAGACTCATACCACTCTTTGGCATGTGCACAAGCTAAGTTGCTTCAGTTGTGTCCAACTCTGTGTGACCCTATGGACTGTAGTCTGCCAATCTCCTCTATCCATGGGATTCTCCAGGCAAGCACAATGAAGTGAGTTGCCACGCCTTTCTCCAGGGGATCTTCCTGATCTAGGGATCGAACTTGCATCTCTTTTACCTTCTGCATTGGCAAGTGGGTTCTTTACAACTAGTGCCACCTGAGAAGCCCATACCACTCTCTCACCTTTATCCAAACATGTAATCAGAAAAGATTCTTAGGAAAGTATCTTTTTCTTGTTTACTTGGCATAAAATACTGTTTTTCCCTCTTTGAAATCTTTTTTTTACAATCTCTTAATTCTATAATCACTTCATATTTCGAGAGTATTTAAAAGTCTTGAGACATAATCTTTTTTTTTTTTTTAACCAAGCAAGCCATGTATGTGTATCTTATTGTATGTGTATGTGTATCTTATTGTATGTGAGAAGCACCATTGTTGCTATGTAATTTTATGTATCAGTTCAGGGTTTATCACTGACTCACTGAATGAAAAATTTTACCTTTAAAAATAGAGCCAAAGACACTCAACAATATAAAAGGAAATAATGTGCCCTAGTCCTTGAAACAGAGAACTGTGGCTGTTTTTAGTATTAAAACCAGAGGAGGACTACATGAATCTTATATCCCCTCACTTTCTCTCACTTTCTCTCTATATTCATTTTTAACTAATCTGTGTATAAGCTTTGAAGAGACCATAGTCAGCTCAAGGAATTAACCATAAAATTTTAAAATTCCTTTCCATACTATAATACTGTAAATCTAATCTACTCATTCCCACTAATTCCATAGTCAATGTGTGTATAGAAAATTTCCTTTTATTTTCTTAAGTTCTTGTGCAGTCAAATTTCTCTAGACATCACATGACTTTCTAGGACCATTTGGACCTATGCCCTGATATCTAGGAATGTACTGATGGGGATAAACAGGAGGCTGGACATTATTTGCATTCTTCCTTGATTGATGGGGGTTATTGAGCTGCTTGAATGCTCTTTACTTATTCAACATCCAAAAGTCAACCACATTAAAAGACATATGAAATTAGAAGTCAATGATGTAAACTGAATTCACACCACCATAAGTTTAAATTGGCAACTCTAACGGCAGTCCCCTCTGCCTTTGATTTCTTAAATGGTTTCAGAAAACTACTTTGTTCAGGTAGTGATAAGTCAGTACATGTTCTGGGTTACAGATTACTACTTGAAGATGACAATGAGTATGTGATTTTTTTTCCCCAGAGTAGCCATAAATTAATGTGTTTTTCTTTTCTTAAGAAGTTTATAGGGGGAAAAAAAAATCTCAACTTTCTAATTTTTATTTTTCACTGTCTCTCACAGTTAAAACCTGATTGCCTGTTGTCTGTTTTTGAAGGAACACCAAATCCTCACTGCCATTTCTTCAGCTCTATCAACAGTTTATGAGATGCCTTATCAAACGAACATAAATGAAGTAAATTTAGTTACTTCTGTCTTCCTTCTTTTATACGTATTACTGGATTTCTGGATTCCATGGGAACTACAGAAACAGATATGTTTGAATATGTTTAGTTTGTTGTTTTTTTTTTTTAAGAAAAAAACACTATTTCCATTCATCATTATTTTTCTTCCATCAACATGAATTTAGAAAATCTTGCTACTAATTTTGCAAAATTGTGATTTTAAAGATTCTATAAACCTAACTGAGTGCTTTCTATTTTACCTAGAATTTTTAGTTAACATGTAACATTTGGTGTGCTTCAAACTTCATTGACTAACTAGGAATTATCTGTTATCATTCATTATGTAGGTTAGTAACAATATGAGACATATGCCCTTAGTAAAAATGCAGCAGGAAGGGCTACATAATTTATGAGACCCAGTGCAAAATAAAAATGAGAGGCCTCTTCTTTAAAAAGGATGAAAACTTTCTGGACAGTTACAATGGAGCCTTAAACCAAGTTTAAGACCCTTCTAAGTGACACTATGCATTACTTGTCCGGACATAAAAATAATTCACTTTGTAAGAATGAGGAGTGCATACTGAGACGGCAATTCCCAAATCAATTCACTTAGATATTCCCCCCAAACATTTCTAGTACAGGTTTCCACAGATATCAAAAAAAAAAAAAACTTTCCCATGCAAACTTTCATGAGCCAAAATGGAGCACAGCAAAGAAGCAGTACCTTGGAATCTCGCTAACAGATGCACACAATAAAGTGAGAAAAGTTATGGATGCTCACAGACGCAGGTCAAAGCTACTGTGACTTGATGCAGAAATGTTGAGTATAAATCCTGGGGAAGGTGCTCAGTGGGGCCCTCTCCCTGAGAGGGGTGCCCACTGCCTCTCCAAAGGCTCATTGCAAAACAGACCAAACACTATTTTTACTTTTTTTCATAAAAGTAAAAATTCTCTTCAGATTTCTTTCCATTCTGGAAAACAGGTACTGATGAAGATCATCTATAAACAAAGTGCGTAAAATAAACTTTCAAAAAGTGGGGGATGCCTGTAAATCTTATCAGCATACATTGTCTAGATCACTGGGAAACAAAATGTTATTTAACAAATGTCCTACATAATTTTAAATTTAAGCAGTATAAAGTGAAGTAGGTTCTACAGTTCTTTTTTCTTATTGCTCAGTTGTCAGTACTTGGTTCTATGAAAAGTTTTGAAATTTAATGTAGCACCGTAAATTTGAAACTTTTCTGAGCTATATATTTATCTGAGATATATTTTGATAATATGTTTATAGTATGCATATATAAGAATGTTATATATATATATGCACATATATATATAGGTATACTTAAAATCATAAAAATAAACCAATTGAAATTGCTATTTAAATTTCTTTAAATAGAAGGTCTCATGCTTCTTACCTAATAAGAGATAATTAACTCAGTAATGTTAAAGCATTGTTCATTCATTTAGCAAAGACTTATTAAGTACCTACAATATCCCAGGCAATATTACAGGTGCTCATGATGCTGCAGAGAACAAATATGGTGCACAGTTCCATGAAAGACCAAGTGTCTATAAACAGATGAATGGATAAATAATATGTGGTGTATATAGACAATAGAATATTATTCACCTAGTATATACATAAAAAGAAATATAAAAGGAAAAATATTCTATTAATTCCACTATGTGAGATGCTTAGAATAGGAAAATTTATAAATATAGATAATAGAGTAGAACTTATTAGGATCTAAGGATAAAGGAGTGAATTTATTGTTTAAACAGACTTTGTTTGGATGATGAAAAAGTTATAGAAATAGTGGTAAAAGTACTTAATGCCACTAACACATACACTTAAAAATGGCTATAATAGGAAATTTTATGTTATGTATATTTACCATGATTTAAAAAAACAAAATAAAACAACCTTCACAGGTAATAATAGAGTTGTATGCATCTCAAGAACACTGGAAACCAGAAAGGGCAGGCAAGTGATCAGAAAAGGAGGATGGAAATATAAGACCATTTTAAATAAAGAAGCAAATAAATACGTGTTTGCCTATTTCAAAATTTAAAATTTAAATAAGGTGTTCCCCTAAACACATAGTTTAAAATAAATTTCTTATCCTCACTATAATTTATGATCCATAACTGTCAGAAAAATATATCCCCCTTAGCAGTATAAGTCAGACAAGATCAAACAGAATGCATTTGGGATGATGGTTTATATTAGGATATTAGTCTTTGAGTTATTTGTTTAAAAAATGTAACATTAGTTAACCTTCTTTAAAGATCACCATGTGGGAAAGTAGGTTTTCACAAAAAAGGAAGTATTAAAGGCTTTTCTATTTTCTCAATCTCACATAGAAATAAAGATTTTCTCTTACATGTGTCATTTTAGAAAATGACAGAACACACTAATAAGAATTGTTGTATTCATTAATCTCATCTATGTGTACCAAGCAATTTCTTCCCAATATAATTCTGTACTAGAAAAAGTTTAATAATTTAAGGTGGAATGCAGTGGAATTTCCTACAAAAATGCAATATATTATGAAGTATCCATGTCTGATACTTCAAAAATTATATATCCATATGGTGTTCACTAAACAGCTATTAAATCAATATCTTAATATCTGGCACTTAATTAACCACCAGGCATGCCTTCTGTTGACATCTACCTGGCTTTCTCTAAACCCAGCTAAGACTAGCATCAGTTAAGTGTTAATATCTTTATATGCAATTCACAGCTAAGTTCATAAATTCATATTTTCTTTTTTTCCTACATCCTTTTTTTCTGTTGATTATTTCTACACATATTAATGTATATCTGAATCTGAAAGTTTAAAATAAATTATGACAAATGAAAATAAATTTGCAAAAAAAGCTTAACTGGAAAGAATCTCAATTGTTACACATCTTTAAAATTCACCAGGATTAATACCATATGTCATAATTTTTAATCTAAGTCTAAAAAGCTAAAGGAAATATGGAAGCAGATTTTTTTTCTGAACCTATATATAAATATAAGCATCTATTCTTTACAGGAGCACCTATCCTAATCTTCATTACGTGTTCAGAATAACTCTAATGGAAAGGAGTTAAATGTTTATAAGTACATGTACAATAGTAGGTATTTCCTGGGTTCAACTCCTGGCTCTGTCATTTATTGATAGTGTGAGAAACTACTTCCTTTTTCTTGACCCAGTTTCCTCATCTATAAAAATGAAAATAATAACATACTGACTTCACAGTACTGTTATGAAAAGACAATAAAGGACTTAAAATAGTAAGTATGCGTAGTGTGTGTTAGTCACAAAGTCATGTGCGACTCTTTGCAATCCCATGGACTGCAGCCACCAGGCTCCTCTGTCCATGGGGATTCTCCAGGCGAGAATACTGGAATATTCAATAATACCCAGGGATCAAATCGGGGCCTCCAACAATGCAAGCAGATTCTTTGCCATCTGAGCCAGCAGGGAATTTAAGATGTGTTATCAGATCCCTGCTCGCTCACTTGCTCAGCAACTCGGTTGCTTCTGTACAGACTCTTCGTGACCCTAAAGACTGTAGTGCACCAGGCTCCTCTGTCCGTGAGAATTCTCCAAACACAAATGCTGGAGTGGGTTGCCATGCCCTCCTCCAGGAGATCTTCCTGACCCAGGGATCAAACCCACTTCTCTTTACATCTCCTGCATTGGCAGGAGGGTTCCTTACCACTAGCCCCACCTGGGAAGCCCAATCAGATCCTGTTTCTCCACTAATTCTTGTTATTTTGGAGGAAAAAGAAAGAACCTACCTATAGGACATTTCATCATGGGAAAGTTATGATTATTAAACTATATCAATGGCATTTAGATAGAAAACTTTAAAATTAAAACACCTGTTGCTCCTACTTGGTATTATAATAACACAATTTTATTGAGGAAATAATGAATGAAATTTCAAGGTATCTTTCTTCACACCAGTAGCCAAAGCACACAAGAATGTTTTTTGGCAATCACTCACATATTTTAAAGTTTTTCCTTTTAATATTTTTTTAAATAACTCAGATGTTTCAAACAAAGCAAATTTTATAGTAAATAACAACTAGTGGATGATGTTCTAGTTTGGTCTGTAAAATAGTTTTCAGGGAGTTTATTAGAAAATCTTAGGAACAATCTCTTCAGTCATAAGGCATTCAGGTTCTGATGTCATTAAAGATCTAGTTCCCTCCCCCCATGTTTTATGGAGTTTAGTCCAAACATATTTTAAACCATTACTAATTATTCTATCCAAAAAAGTGTTTCATTTAAATATCACTGAGTAAAATTGAAAGTACTGGGAAAATATTAGGGTAAAAGTTTCAAGAACTTTAACAAGGACATACTACCATAAACAAGTGGGTCCAACATTTCCCAAAGCAAAGCAAAGTTTCCCGCTTAGGACTATTCTGTGAGGCTATTTTCTTCTGTGACTGACTAATGTTTGCTTTTGCTGGTTTTTGTGCTATGGGAGTTGAGTATTTGTTTTCTATCTACTGTGATTTTGCCCTCCTCTCCAAAACAATAAACTCTACATTCTAACAGTATCAGCCACAAAAAATTAACCAAGCTAACTTTTATTGCCTTGTTTTCTTGGACTATAAACATGATGAGGTGAGATGCACTCCTGACCCCCTGGACCATCAAGTCAAGTTAGAACACTGACGTGATCAGTATTTATGGCAAGATCTATTGTCAAAGCATTGTTTAAAAACGAAATGAGGAAATATCTCTCACCTACTATGATAAGATAGTACTGGGAAACTATTCTATTGTATAGAACCTGGGCTAACATTCAGTGTTTAATTTTTTTTTAAGCTTTACAGTGATTTCTATACTTATCTAATATTTAAAACTTTCTGATAAATTTGAATAAAATTTTATTTTCTTTTTTCCCCTGTACATTACATTTTAACCAAAGTTCTTTTTAAAGAAAAAGTAAATGAGCTCTTCTATATTCAAACAAAATGATTTTTCGACATCTGGGTTGGAGGTTTTGAGAGGAGGGAAGGAAGAAGGCAGATACAATATCCCAAGTCCAAAAATCATCCAGAGACAGAAAGTAGCAGCAGGAAATTAATACCAGGTTTAAAAGAAAAAAATGTTAATATAATGAAGCAAATGTTGAGCCAGATGCTACATATGAATGAACCCCTCTCCTAAGAAGTGCTGGCCACTTTCATAAAATTCAAGTGGCCCGATGAGAGTTGATGACCCTCCAAAAGTTCCAGACTAAAATAGTAACTGAATTATTTCAGGGTTTCAAACCTGTAAAAACCACCATACTTCTGTTTTGTATTTGTTAAAAGTGATGAGATTTCTTCTAATCAATACATTTCACTTGAAAAGTCGTTTGTAGTTTTTCTGCTGTTACCTTTTGTGTATAATAAAAACTTGTATTATTCTATTTGCATTATTCTAAAGCTCACAAGCAGACTTTAATTAATATACTTTCAACCAAAAATTTAGTTATCATTGTTGGAAATGTGAATAATATTAGTATTAATCTGCCTGGCCAGGCAGACACAGACTAAATCAGTTCTGAGACATAGATGTCCAAACTATTACGGAAAATGTCAAAATTCACCTCAGATACATATTAATTAATTTTTATAGTCATCATTGGCTGTGAAAGTATTTGATACATGTACTACAATTTTGAAGCAATAGTAAAACCAAGATAACAGAAAAGAAGCTGACCATTCTTTTGGGAACTCTAATATTGGAACTGAATGTGGTAATTAAAATGTTTTATAGGAAGTTTGCCCATCTAACCAGACTGAAAAGTAACCCAGTAATTTGAACATTGTTAAATCATTGGCAAATTCCTTTGGTGAACTTTGTGACATAAACTATGGAGCAGCCTATTAAAAATTCACCAGCATGCAAAGCACATGTATACTTGCATGCCTTCAACCAAGCTTATTATCTGCATTCATATGTTTTCAAATATACTATGTAAAACCCTGGAGGGCCAAGGCCAGATGTGGTATTTTATCTGCATTCTGCCCTGGTCTGGCCCTTTGCTAACATTTCACTGAACACAGTACACAGTTCAGCACGCAATGTCAAATAATCGCTGGCTAACACAGTGCACACATCCTCCTATACATAATATATGCTATCCATGAAATGCAAATATTCCAAGTATTTAAAGTGTATATCAAATTAACTAACCAAAAATTAACTAATTAACAAGAGACAAAAAAGCAAAAGTTATATCCTTTCACTGAAGTTTCCTAATACTTAATGTTTAAACTCAACTATTTCAAAAACAATATACATGGAACACACTTTTCTAACCATAGAAATGAGAGATAACTTCAGTTCTTAGTTCTTTAGCTAGAGATAAATAACCAAAGACAACTGATCTCTTTGTTTCATTTCATCAAATATAAACCTTAAAATTACTTAGAAAACCATTGTGGTAATATGCTGCTCCAAAATGTTGCCAGTTAGAAAATACATTTTATCATCTGACAAGTCTTTATTTCCCCATCCCTCCTTCATTAAAAAATACTTCTGTAGTTTGATGCATTTTTCCAGAGAGCAATAAATAGGTTAGATCATAAGTGACTTTATCCACTGACATACAGACTGACTGATGGAAACTTCTAACAGCCTTAAGACTTTAAGCCTTGGTACAAGGGTTTACATCAGACCCTTCGCAGAAGAGGAAAGCCATTTAATCCTAGAAACTTGCTAAACTTCCTAGGAGACAAACCAGAGATTTGGTGTGTTTTATTAATTCCAAAAAACAGCAAAAATATTTTTTACATCTCTGGGTGTTCATATTCCTCCCCCCCAGCCCCGCCCTGTATAATTGTGTATTGGAAAAGGCAAATGCTTAAGACTGAGCTTTGGGTGGCAAACCCAATTTCAACCTGTGCCCTGTGTCACTTTCCCTATTTAGGGCTACTGCCTGCTTGGGTCCCTGAGAATAATTGCTGCCACTTCATTCTGAAATGACGCTCAGGTTAAAAAAAAAAAAAACAGTAGAAAGAGAGAGAGAAAGAATGCCGAGGGACACTGTGTTTATCCTCCTAAAAGCAAATTCAACGGTTTCATAATTTAAATAGAAAGTGACTTGAGCACACATTTGCCCAGGTGTTTTTTATTAAATTATTGAAAGCTTATTTCTCTGCATTTTTTAATTCTCAACTCCAATGTATATTTTCTATGTATTTGTACTGAAAGAGAAAAAATTCCCAAAAGATTGCATACCAGAGAGCAGAGCCTCCTGTTCCCTGAGATTGATGTATGTTTATGAGGAAATCCAGCATGCAATTTTCAAAACCTGCAGATTCACTGTAAGTTAAACCATGTGGCCTCCACTCAAATCATTCCCTCCTTTCAAAATCAGTCTTTGGAACTCCCAGTTGCCCTTTTCCCTTAAATCTTTCCGCACTGATCTGTTCCCTGCGACCCCAGTTCTACGTGGTGGAGCCACTGGGGGTGGTGATTCGCCAGCCATCTGTATCCCTCCCTCTATCACCGAGGCACTGCTCACTGCCCTCCCCACAATCCAGTCTTATTTGACGGCCATTTGCTCTTTTATCTCACAGAAGAATATTTTAAATAAAAAGGGACACTTTCTTTGATAGGAAATACCTGGAGGGTTTGATAAAAATACAGATGGCTGGCTTCGTCCTAAAATCACACCATTGATGGGTAGAGAGAGATTTGCATTTTAAATCTGAGAACTTCTTATATTACTTTTATGCCATTACAAGAGTGGGGAAGATATGTTCAAAAGTACATGCTTCTTTTCCTAACAATCCACAAATCTTTTAAAAGTATGTATTGCTGAATAGATAAATGAGAAGCAGAAATATCCAACCTCAAGCAGAAGTTAGAATTTTAAGAGCTATATAATGTGTCATCAGTAAATTTCCAAAAGCCAGAAAAGAATAATGGAAAACACAGCTTTTGTTTCATTACCTGAATAGTAGGAGCCATGTAGAAGCGCTGTTAGTCTGAAGGCCAAACAGCATCGTGTGAAGGGATATGTGACCCTAATTCTCGGATAAAAGAAATTATCATACAGTTTAGGTAAAGAATTTGCTGTCCACTTTTAAACCTTTTGTTGGTTCATTGTCACTTAACCTAGGCCTCATTTACCTGGGGATTTGCACAGAATTCTGCTGGAGGGCCTCAGAGTTGTTCAATGACAATTTAAAAGCCCATTTAGGATTAGGCAGTTTAACCAGGTGAGCAGGGGTTTCACTTCCCGAAAGAAAGCCACAGCTCTGCCAGGAAGTCCTTACTGTGAGGCCCAGGGCTTGATTAGGCCGGGTTTGGAGGAGCTTGTACTCAGCACGGGGACTAATCACGGTTCAAGCTACACCGTCCCGTTCGTACAGCCAGAGGTCCGTGAGGACAAGGCACAGGGCTGCCACAAGACTAAATACTTCGTGCCTCTTCCATGTATGAATTAGCACTTAGGGGGTCACTGAATATTAAGACAATCACTCCCAACTCATGCTGAAGACGTGCACATGTTCGGAAGAGTCACAGCAGAAATCAGGATGACTTATTTACAGAACCAGCGAGGGTGCTCTGCTTGGGCCTTTTTCTCTTAAATGTCAGAATTACTTGATTTGTCTATCCTGAGACTGCAGTGTTTTCCTTAGTAGAGAAAGGCACACTTCTGAAACATTTCTCAGTCAACGTTTTTATTTCTCTCAACCAAAGGCCATATTCCACCTCTGCTTGTTCCGTCGGTGAGAACACGGTCTCACTGTGCAGTGTGGCCCCATGTGCTCAGGATTCTTGACAGCGAAAGAGCAGGATTCAGAGCAAAGTGTGCTCAGAAAGCTGTGGAGAGCAAGGGATTCTCCTTCAAGGGCACTGGGACGTAGGTTTTGAGAGAGTAGCACTGCCTATAAAAATTATTAGGTTCATTTACATTTCTACAGATAAAACCAGTCTCCGAGGAGAAAGGAATATGTGCAAGAGAATAGACAAACAGGCAGAAAAATCAGACTGTTGAAAGGGATGATGAGTAGAACAAACGGCTGATTGTTCATGTAACAAGGTTCTAGAAGAGAGCGGTTCCAGTCGAGAGTGGCCAGGGGTCAGCATCAGCAGCATCACTTGTAAGCTTGTGAGAGCGGCAGCACTCACCCTAGACCTACGGAATCAGACTCCGTGTTTTAACTAGGTCTCTAAGTGGTGCATACCCACCTGAATGTTTAAGGTTCCCTTATAGTTCTAAAAACTATAGCCAGAGAGCACGAGAAGTAGAGATATGGGCTTTGAGCTCCAGAACACATTTCAAATTTTATTTTTAGATGAAGGGAAGTAGAGTAAGAGTTTGAGTCTAGGAGTTATTTTAGTAAGAGGAATATACTACTGTGTATCAGAATATTTGGATATATTACCATTATGGTGCTGGAGAAGACTCTTGAGAAACCCTTGGGCTGCAAAGAGATCACACCATTCAACCCTAAAGGAAATCAACTCTGAATATTCATTGGAATGACTGTTGCTGAAACTGAAGTTCCAATACTTTGGTCAGCTGATGTGAGCACCTGACTCATTAGAAAAGACCCTAATGCTGGGAAAGACTGAAGGCAAAAGAAGGGGGTGGCAAAGGATGAGACGGCTAGATGGCATCACCAACTCAATGGACATGAATTTGAGCAAACTCCAGGAGATGGTGAAGAACAGAGGAATCTGGTGTGTCCCTGGGATCTCAAACAGTCACATGCTACACATGAGATCGTAAAGAGACATGACTTTGCAACTGAACAACACATATACATATGTATAAAAGAAAAACAATTAGAATCTTATCAAGGTAGTTCAGTTGACAACCATGTAGGATAAATACTTTGAGATATTTAAATGCATTATAGTTTATTCTATATTTTCTTTTGTACTAATTCCTAAAATATATCAGAACTCCTTGCTCCTCCAGTCCCAAAAACTAAATGTTCCCAAGAGGGTCATTCTCAGGCAACATTTTATCAAATAGCAATTCAAAAGAGGCTCACTCTCTACATGATGAGCTCACAAAACGTACATCAACCTAGTCAGCACCTAACGAAACCTAATGCAAAATTGTGATAACACCATGAAAAGTAAGGGTCAAGATTAAAAGATGGCAAAGACTAATTTGCGTGAGAGAACAGATCAAGAAATATATAGGTCGTCTGCTATCCAAATCCAGGAATTTGATGAATTCTAACAGCAGGGGATGACTGTCCTGTCATTGAACACTGGGTAAGAGACAGATAGTGGTGGACAGAATATAACCAGTGTCCTTTACCTAAAAGTTCATTGAGAGAGCATTGATACAATGTCAAGAAAAGATTTAACCCAGCTGCTCTTCCTATTAAAGAATCATGATGATAATGCAGCACTGAGCACGATCCACAACTCAAGAGTGTGAAGTTGTGAGCTTTTTATTTGTGGCTTCTCTTCCTCTGGGCGTCTAAGTCATTTTGCCATGAATAAGTTCTCTCTTAAAGGCATATACAGCAGGCTTGCCCAGTATATATAAGAATCTTCTGCAGTTATAGACGAGTCGGTGTGGGAAACCATCTCTTGAAGACTGTTATCTATGCTAACCATACTGCACTCAGACACTAAAACAATTGTCCTGCCTCAATGATGTCACACTAATTCTTTCAATTTGACTTGCTCATATGCAAAGGTGGTACCACCTATGGACAATGATAGCAGCTAGTCTAACTTGAAGCTAATAGCCAGTTAATAACTACCTAAGTTTGCTATCATAGTTCCACAAGCTTTATTTTAACCATTGTTAAAGACACATTTTCTTGGTGTAATATTCTGCAAGAGGCAGTTTAATACGCCACTTAAGAAGCTGAGTTGTCTAGACAAAACTACTTAACACCTCTTTGGGCCCCAGTTCCCTTGTGTCTAATATAAGGATAACATTAATGCCTACTTCATAGAGTTGTGAGGATTAAATTGCATGTGTGTGTGTGTGCAGGTACATGTGCATATGGCACCCAGCGCATAACAAGTGCTGTGTAAATATTGGTTATTATTATCAAATGCTAGCTCCCCAAATATTACTAATACAGCCTGTCAATAAGATAGAGCTGACTTTATTACTTAACCTCAGTGAGCGAAAAAACAACCTCTTCAAAGTTTTGACTGTGTTCCTGAGGGAGAAAATTTGACCTTGCCTTCAAAATTTACCGAGAATTAAAAGCTTGGTTTATTGTGGGTCTTTCACTGAGGGGGATTCATTAAAATTAAATAAAGATTCAGATATAACTGTCCAGCACTGACTGTATTTTGATGCTTTCCACTGGAGATCTGGTAGGTCTTTAGGGAAGTTCCCAAGTAATGAAATCATTTACCTGAATGAAAGTCTCATGAAATAGTAGTCATCTTAACATGGATATATATTTGGGGGTGGGGGTAAGTAGAAGGGGCTGATAGGGAGTTTTAGTCCTCACTATCAAGCTGTGTATATGGGTTAACGGTTTCAATAGTCATTATTATTTACTCCTAATTGTTACATTTTTAAGAAGGAGGTAATGATTAATGAATGAGATCTGTTTTTACCCATAATCACCCAGGAAACATCAAGACCTTGAGAAACCAAACAAAATGTATGGAAGTTCCTGGGAAGTCAGATCTGAGTGAAGTAGAAAGGCAGTGGAGTGAGGAGTGGAGTAGACAGAATGAACAGTGAAATAATATCAGAAACACACTGTTGATAGCACAATTTTTTTCTGATGTCAGCCTGCTTTCTTCCAATGGTTACTTAGCTACATCAGGTTTGATCTTTAGAGGGCAACCTTTGCAAGTATCAACCATTGCATCTGTACTGTTTCAGTTTTCCCTTTGTAGCGTGTGTATGTGCGTGTGAGAGAGTCAATTGCTCAGCTGTATCTGACTCTTTGCAACCCTATGGACTGTAGCCCACCAGCCTCCACTGTCCATGGGATTTTTCAGGCAAGAATGCTGGAGTAGGTTGCCACTAGGGTATCTAGAAGATATTTTGAGAAAGGCAATGCATACAGTATTATCAGAAATAGTGATATTTGCATACATATACATGTAGATATATTACATTGAAGGCAAGGTGACTACAAGTAAATGGCAAGGGCTTTGACTCTAAGTGGACCTTCCTTCAAACCCTGTTCTGTCACATACTAGCTGTGTGGTCTTGGACATGTTATTTAACCTCCATGAACTTTACTTTCTTCACCTATAAACTAAGACCACAATATCTACTTGCAGGGATGTTATCAAAAAAGAGGTAATTATTTGCAGCTAATTCTTAATAAATTATAGTTATATTAGACTGTATATTAGAATGCTTTATATTTTATAGGTTACATCTATACATAAGTACTCTTGCTTATGATATAGACTATATAGTATTTGTGAATTATATATCTGTACAAATTAGTAATTACAATATATGTATGTAATTCCTATTTTAAATAAAACTGAAATCTCATTAGTCATATGTACACTTAACAAAGCTCCAACCAATACTTTGGTCACCTGATGTAAAAAGCTGACTCATTGGAAAAGACCCAGATGCAGGGAAAGATTGAGGGCAGAAAGAGAAAGGGGCAATCGAGGATGAGATGGTTGGATGGCATTATCTACTCAATGGACATGCATTTGAGCAGAATCTGGGAGATAGTGAAGGACAGGGAAGTCTGTTGTGCTGCAGTCCATGGGGTTGCAAAGAGTCAGACATGACTGAGTGACTGATCAACAACACTCAGCAATCAGAATGTAGTTTTAATTGAGAATAACTAAAATAACTAATAAGTACAGTACCTAAAATATCCCCTACCTATCAAGTAATCCTTTTCTTATTTATACTCAAGACACTCAATTTTTACAGCAATTACTGTTATTAGTTTCCTCAGATAAGATATGCTTTTGAGCTTTTCCCATTCTTATAACATTATAAATTCTAGATCTAAAAAATCTAAAACTATTTCAAAACTTTTTAAAGTCACTATTTCTGCTACAACATTTTTAGAAAGAAAACTTGTTGGGGCTCATAATCAATTTATTGTACTAATAAAATACCACATGCTTGACTAGAAGAACTGATTGATAAAAATAGGTTTAAAAGAATCAAATAATAAAATAAAAAACAAGCTGCAATTCTAATTTCAGATTTTGCAGATGTGTTATTTACTTTTTTCCTTTGGGGCTTCTTTACGTTAGTTAACACCATAACTACACTTGTCATCTCTGATTGTTACTTAAGATAAATTTCTCTCCAAAGAGGTTTATAATGAAGCAGGATAAAGTTGGCATCATAAAAAATGGCATTTTTGAACATGTATAATACATTTCATTTTAATACTATGTTGAAACTGAATATCAACAACGTCCTTTCTCCTTCTCTTCCTTTTCATGGTGCCAAAAGAGCCCATACATCCAGGTAACCTTCAGATACAGTGTCAGAGAGCCCCATTTCTATCACTCCCTGATGATGAATGAGCTTCTTTGCCTAAACAAATAAGCACTTCAGAGGGTTCCCCTTGACAGGGCTGTTAATCCAGAGAGCCTGCCTTATCGCTGCAGAATTCAAGGGCTGAAGGTTTACCGGATCCCTGCACTGCCTGGCTCTCGGGCAGCTGTCTGTAAGCTGCAGGGCACATGGCCACTCTTTTCAAAGAACAGTGAGGCTCTGCCCTTTTTGTCAACGTTCCCTGTGTTTCCAGATCCCATCTTGGGCTAACTTGGGATTTTTCTTTTAGCCAATTGAAATCATTTATTTACATGGAGGTTAATATGCTACATGAATATAGCTTTCCTTTTATGTCCAAAAAAGCAATAGGGCAACACAAATTCTCATGCATGCAAAGCAAATACAAGACAGGAAGGTTAAATGGCCAGTCCTGTCTTCTGAAAGCAGAACTAGAAACACCACCTCTGGATTCCTGCATATGAAACACAGAGACAATTTCTACCTCTTATCAGCAATGTATAAATTTCTTACCCAAACCCTCTGGCTCTTGACTTTGCTTCCATTGACATCTAAACTAAAGGTCAGCATTTCTTTTACATTCCAGAAGCTATTAGGAATCAGCTTCAACTCAGATTCCTGTTGAGAATGGATGAGTTGATCTTAATTCAATGAGGGTCAACAAATCTCTCAGTAGCATCTCTCAAAATATGTGCCCAGATAATTAAGAAGTCAGGAAATCAGCCTCTTTAACAAGCATACACTTTCTTGATAATTTTTTAAAGTATCAACTTTTTTTTTTTCAATAAAAGTCACAAGTTAAAAATCAGTTTTGCCTCTGTAAATGATTAGCACAGACTTCCAACATCCTTCTAACCTCCTCTATCCTTCCAATCCCGCAGTGTAGCACCACAGGAGATATGTAGAAATAAAGAATGCACATTTTTTATCCCAGTCACAAGCCTTATGTCTTAAAAGGTTTAGGAAAGACATGTGACAAAGCCTATTTGAAAAGCAGAGCATAATGTGTTTTCAGTTTATAAATTATAAAATATTCAAAAGCACAGGCTAACACCAAGGAATTGGTTACTGCTAGATATCTGGAACTGTTTTTTCTTTATCTTATCTCCTTGGTTTCTCTTTATTTCCCCCATTAAGAACAAAATGCAAATAAAATGCAAATGAAAACCCTTAGGCCTGAGAAGCAGGAAAGCAACTGTGCCAAAAGAGGAAGAATATGGGGGGTCTTTTTGAATGCTTATCAAACAAATAGTTTAATCATAGGATTTTCTGATTGACCAGTTCCTAAAATGTTATTTTCTAATTTGCATGTTGCTTAAGTATTAAATTTAAAAACCCCATGGTTGGTTAAGGAAACCAGACAAACTATTTGCATTTTGTTTTTAATTCTTGAACAAAGAGCCTAAAATTACAGAGTACAAATACTGCTGATCAGTAAAGATAGTTTGCTACATTATTTCAACACAGGATTGCTGCATCCTAGTTATTTCACAAAATGGGGACTCTCAACATTCCATTAGATTATGTCACTGCATTTGTTAAGAAAGAAGAGTTGGAATATGCTCTACCACAATGATAAGTATTGAGCTTCCTAATACTCAGAATATGTGTGGGTAGCATTTTAAGCCTTAAATTTGGATCTGCAGGCCTTTCTGAAGATTCTTTATAAATTAAAGACCAAGTGAATCATATTAAAATAGCTCAAGAAGATTCCACCCTAGAAGAAGAGCCCAGTGTTTTCAGGATTCCTGTAAACCTATTTACATGCTTATCAGAGCTAATTGAAAAGGTTAAAATTCTAGGAAGGATCAATTCTATTGTAATGCTTACATATCTGTATTTAGATTCACATAAAACCCTTGCATTCAAATTCCACAACTGGTTTTTAAAATTATTAGTATTTATTATGAACTAGTAATAAAAATTATAATAATAAAATAAACTATAATAATAAAAACAGGCAGACTCTTTAACAAATGAGCCACCAGGGAGGCCAATATAATAAAAACTAGTTGTCTTAAAACTCAGCATTCAAAAAACTAAGATTACAGCATCCAATCCTATCACTTCATGGCAATAAATGGGGAAAATGTGGAAACGCTGTCAGATTTCATTTTCTTGAACTCCAAAATCAATGCAGATGGTGACTGTAGCCACAAAATTAAGACACTTGCTCCTTGGAAGAATAACTATGTCAAATCTAGACAGTGTTTTAAGTAGTAGAGACATCACTTTGCCAGCAAAGTGTAGTCAAAATTATGGTTTTTCCAGTAGTCATGTATGGATGTGAGAGTTGGAACATAAAGAAGCCTGAGCACCAAAGAATTGATGCTCTCCAACTGTGGTGCTGGAGGAGACTCCTGAGAGTCCCTTGGACTTCAAGGAGATCCAACCAGTCAAGCAGAAAGTTAAGCATAAGCCCCAACTTCTCCCAACCTCTGCGTCCTCACCACTTTATTCTGTGGCTACATCTTACCTTTTCTAGATCATCTTCAACTTTATGACAAGGACAAATGTTTCTCTCAAGTTGTAAGACCATGTAAGTATGTAGTTATGATACTTATATTTATAAAAATATATGTTAAGTATCTTTTTGACCAGCTTGAGATTCGATTAAAAATATAACCAGGATATAACTACCATTGTAGTTCTTTATATATTTCACAGAGTTCAACAAATGGATTAAAATACATTATTTCTAATGTCAGATAGTTACTATAATATAGTAACTATTAAAAGAAGAAAACAATTTCTGGATAGATTTTAATCAGTGTCCCCTGTATCTAAATAGACAGTATCATTGAAACATGTGTAAGTATACCTAAGATAAATACACAACAGACATTCTTAAAAGAGATTAGATAAGTGGTAGACAATTCAAAAGAAAAGCAAAAAATGAACTAGAGGATTGATTTATCCAGTTTCAAATGCCTTGGCTTTAGAAGTTTATGACAAGAATCGACTATTGCTTAGAGAAAGTAAAGACAAGAAACATTTATTTTTAGCAATAGATTGTTTTTTAATACAAGTAGAGAAGATGAAAATTAAAGGAATGAATCTTTTGTAAGCACTGGAAAGAATTTCAAAATAATGAAAATAATGCCTAAAACAGACCAGAGTCACCTTAGAGCTTTATGTAATGGTAAGTTTTGTAATGGAAATAAAAGGATATCATATAAGACAAATATCTCTGCCCTTAAATATCTTCCTATAGTCTTAGCTCTATTCTGTCAGATAAATTAAGTCGTATGAGGAAATCCTGTTTCTGAAAATAAATTTCTATGTCTATCTTAAATGAATTTATAGTCCATTATCTAGAATAAGTAAGTGATTACATAGTTATATTCCAGTCAATGTCATTTTCCTGAGAAATTAACTACAGAGAGTTGAGCTTGAGATGTTTGGATAGAAGAGAACCTCTCAGGTCTTCCATAGAGTGTATTCCTTTCCAATAATCAGCCAGATGTACATCTCCACTGCTCTTTATTTCTATGTATCTATTGACTAGGACATTCATTCTGCTAAGGAACAAACACAATAGCATCCATGAAAGAGCTATCAACTGTGATGTAACTGCCCCATAGAGAGACTGTGTCCTTGTTTTCCTCCCCCTGTTATCTCACTAGACAAATCTCCAGCCTTTAATTGCAGCCCTGACTGTGCAATAATTAACAGTTTGAGTTGGGGGAAGGGTCTTTTTAAAGCACTATGTAGTATATTTGATGTTTTTACCATATAACACAACTTAGCATGGAATTGATTTTTAAAATAAAAATTACTTGGCAACTGTCATTGAGTGGTCTGGACACAGCAAGAAAGCATTTAGATTTATTGTTAAGATGGATGTATAAAATTGATTTAATTGATATCAGAGCAGCTCTTCACATTTATCATTGGGTACATGTTATCTTCTTTTTGAAAAAGATCTAGCATAAAAGAGATTCTTCTTTTGTATCTGCCTCCCAAATAAACATTAACGCCTACATCGGGAGGATGAGAAAAGGTTCCTAGCGCAGCTGGTAGTAGACGTGAAGTGGAGGCTACTTCTGAGAAGCTCAGATTAGAGAATGCCCCTCAGTAATGAAGTCAACCCCAGATGAGATAATTCACTGGGCTTTCATCAGCTACACTCAGCTCTCATGAGGTCCTATCCAGGTCAAAATACTAAATTGGACAAAAAGATCTCCAAAATAAAGTGAGAAACTGACTTCACAATATAGCAGCAGGGCTCACCGTTGGATTGGTTTAAATGCTTACAAAAGAGAAACTAGCTCAATATTAGAAAACAGTTTAACAAGAATGAAATAAAAACTAAGTTTTCTCTATGAATACTCTTTAATGGTGTGATAATATTATATAGAATTTATTTCAAATGGAATGATACAGTAGTGATTTCTTTTCACAAGGAGACAGTTTGAAGTTGCATCTCTTCATGTATATGAAAATTCTAGGCTTGACACAGTCTATTTTCATATTATAAAATAAAACGGTGATTTTAAATAATTTGTAATTATCACTAAACTTATTCTGGATGTGTGTGTATGTGTGTGTGTGTGTGTGTGCATGTGTCAGTTGATCAAGCATAGTACAATAAGATTTCTATTTAGGAACACAATCTAAGAGTAAATTTTTTTCTTCATCCTATTTTAAACATGAGTCATGATGGAAAATTCTTACAGGTACAATCTCAACTTTCCATCAAATTCGGCCTCCTTAAATGAACTGCCTATATCTAGAGGAAGTAAAACCTGATACTAGGTATGAAAAAAGTCTAAGAGATCTCTTCCGGCTGATCACCATAATGACCATTTAAGACACCCTTGGTTTCAAGGACCATGTGAACCTATGGTTTCAGAATTTAAACGTGAAAGTGTCATGTATCAAAAACATAAGAGATATGGTCCAAAATGTACTAGGCATGTTCAGGACTGGCTACATAATTATCAGAATCCAGTGCATAACGAAAACGGAGGGCAACAGCAGAACATTAAGCCACGTGCTGAGTCCTGTGTGACTGCATAGGTCACCTCACACAACCGTGACATGGCCCTGGGTGTGCTGCACCTTGTAAGGAGGGGATGGCTTAATTTACTATGAGTAACTCCTCCATGCTTCATATTATTTCCCCATCACCTAGTCTCAAAGCACAAATCCACATCTGCATTGATTGGATATGCATTCAGAGACCTTTTACCTGGCCTCTGTTTGTGTGGCTTCATATCTTTATGACATGGAATGAACAGCTTGGCGCCACGTTGCTGTTATCCATTAACCACTCCTGTTTTCCTAATCATCTTTGACTCCATCTTTCTCTGCACTAACTGTTATTGTCTTCGGAAAAGAGATGTGAGGTTTCCTTGGGCTGTTCTGGTTTACATGACATGATTTGTGTATCTGCCTACAAGAGTTTCTCAAATGAACCCTGTGTATTATCTTCTTCCCCCAGATCCTCCTCCTCTGAAGAAAGAAGAAAAAGGTCATACATCTGTAAAATGACAGCACTTATGAAAAATGAGAGTTTGGCCCACATGGGTCTCATCAGACACAGACTCATCTGCTGTGCCACAGACACTGCTCATTTCCTTCAGAATCAGACTACAGTTAAAAACAGGAAACACCTAATAAATTGCCTGCTCTATCAAATTAACATAGCATAAAGAAACTTTCAACATAATCAATGAGTATCACTTGCTTTAAAAAAATGCAAGTATCAAACATAAGAAATCTGTGACCATACTTTTCTCTATAAAGCTACTTTAAAATGTCAACCTTAATTTACATTTAGAAATATAAACCTACTCAGAGAAGATGCACAAAATTTGAAGTTTCTATTTAATTTGCAGTCACAGATGAACTTTAAGTATTTGAAAAACACTGAGAACTTTTATCATATAGTGACAGCACTAGGATTTTTAGGCACACAAAGTTTTTTAAATAATGAATTAGGCATACAACAATTGTACAGTGACAGAATTCCTAAGGTAACTTCCTTTTGTGTGAGATTAATCAATCCCAATTTTAAAGGTAAAAAAATCTCAGCTTTATGCAATATTTTATCAGGACAGTGTCTAATTGTCAAGAGCTGCTTATTTTCATATATTCTTGCCTAGAGAGAAATCAGTAATAAACCATAAAGCAAGTGGATACTTTCTTGAGCTGTATTTTGGATAACAAAAATACAATTAAATTTGTTTTGGGGAAAAAATATTCTATGCAATTGCAACCCTTTTTTGCTCCTGCTCTTAACAAATCCTTTTTCCAATGAAAAAATAGAGGGTAAAAGTCTGAAAAAAAAAAAAAAAAACAAACTATGCCTTCATTCCTCCGAAGCCTTTGAAAGTCTAATCTCTCTAATGCTTGTGTGCTCTGGGTTGCATTCTTATCCTTAAAACAAGCTTCTAGAAAAATGTCAAGGAAATAAAATCTTTTCAGAATTGACAAGAATACTCATTAAACTCTTACATTTCAATACACTCATTTGGAAACAACCTTTATTTCTAGAAAGAATTCAACTGGTCTGTCCCTCAGAGGTGACAAAAAAAAAAAAATGTTTCTACTACCACTCAAAGACATTTTACTATTCAAATCAAGAGTCTATTCCACTGAGAGTAGTATTTGTCCTATGCATGAGTGACCCCTTCAGGTGCTGTATTGAAAAGACCATTCTATGCAGAGTGGGAAAGGTCCCCCTGACACAGTATATGAATGCGAAGAGTTTTCAGACAATTTTCAACAGAGGAATTTATCCAAAAGTACTCTGAGAATAATAATTATGATTTTAAACAAGCTAAAAAATGCTTCTTCTAGCAATGTATCTCATATACCATTCATACATATTAACCAAGAAAGAAATTTTGAATACTATATGCAAGAAACTATACTAAAAATAAGATAACCGAAGTATTCAGAATACAGTATCAGGTCCTATTTCAAATACTTCATGCTCTGACTCTATAAATATACTTGTTTTAGTCGCTAAGTTGTGTCTGACTCTTTTGTGACCCCATGGACTGTAGACAACCAGGCTCCTCTGTCCATGGGACTTCCCAGGCAATAATACTGGAGTGGGTTGCCACTTCCTTCTCCAGGGGATCTTCCTGACCCAGGAATTGAACCTGCATCTCCTGCATTGGCATAAATACACTAGAATTTATCAAATTATGTATCTGGATTTTTTCTCCCAAAATATGATTATTACAATAGGGAATATGAATTTCCGTCCTTTAGAAGTTTAATTAAAAATAATTGAATAATTAAGCCAGACTTTTTCAGGAAGACATGATAATCTCATGATCTTCACTGTCAGAGAAAGTGTCTGAAGCTATCCGAACAGCAGGTTGCCAAGGAAAAGCAAGTATTTGGAGCTGGGGTAATTCTGAGTTTGTGAATTGTGAAATGAGTTAGGAGTTGGACCCAAGCATAACTGCCAAGAATCCAGACTAAATGCCTAAGGCAAGGCTCTTGAACGGGAGTTGTATTTAAACTGACAACACACCAAGTGCATTGGAGAAGGCAGGGTAATAATGACCAGGACCTGGAAAATGGCAATAGCTGTCTGTAGGCAAGCAATGCCATAGACCTGGGGGAGAAGGATAAGATGGAGTGAGGCAATGCCTTAGCCAATGTGGGCAGGTGTTAAGTACAGGATTCAACTTTTTAGAAATAAAGGGTTTGGAGGTCTGGACCCAAATCAGCTAATGTTCAGAGCAAGATTTCCTTTTGGATAGTGCCAGACTACAAACTAGCCATTGTGGAACTCCACAAGGAGCGAGTTAAGGAAAAGCAAGCTGGTGCACTCTCAGGGCTGAACTGAACACCAGACTCAAAGTTGAGGGTGAGAGGGTGATTCCTTATCCTTCTTCATGGGAAGTTGTAAGGGGTCCATAATAAGCAGCAAAGTTGACATTCATTACCTCAGTAACTATGCCAAATATTGGACCCACCGGACAAGCAGGACAGACACAGAAAAGGGCTTTGATTAGAGCCTCTGAGCGAGGGTGAAAATTTGAAAAGGGAGGGGAGGAATGTGGCATTTGCCTGTGGGGAAGGAGTGATATTACATGCTCTATTTAGGAATTAAAAGCTGATTATTGAGTATTCTGCCAACCATAAACCTCAATATCAATACTTTTATATATAAATGGTATAAAAACAATTTGCATATATAAGGATGGTATGGAGATAATAAAGATCTTCAGATTTCCTGAATGATTTTAAATAACTTTTTTAAATTTTATGCTAAAAATATGTCAAATTATACCTTAAAAATAGTTTTTATGTTAAACAGAGATTACCTAAACTTCTTAAATAGATCATAAGTTCATACCATTACATTTTGTATAGGCTTGTGTACGTGGTTCTATTCTGCTAAAACATTTAATAATATTTTACTGAAAGTCCAAAGGCATCATCATCAAAAATTTTTGAAGCTAAGCAGAATAAGTTATACACTTATAAGTGTATTTATATTAGGTAAATAACTAAAACAAGACAAAAACTTGTATCAATAGGCATAAAAATGGGTTCAAAATACAAATATGAAATTGAACATCATTAGATATAACGTACTTTCTTAAAGTTAAAAAATAATTCAATACTCTTAGATGAAAAACTTAAAAATGTATAGATTTAGTTCTACATTTATTTGTATATTTAAGATAATTTAAATAAATATATAGCTTATAGTAAAGGTGATGGAATATGGCAAAGAGTCATAGATTTTCTGAATGAACAGATACATCATAATTGACATTTTTAAAAAAAGAATTACATTGGGAAACGTGTTCTATAAGCCAGTGAAACATATTATAAAGCTTTAGTAATCAAGTGATGTGGTCAACTGTACACATATATGATATTTGTTTTGTGATAAACTCTTAGAAGTAGGACAAACCTATTATTTGACACAGCTAATAACTAAGTTTCTTTTTTTAAGCAGGGCTAATCAATGAATTATTCTTTGCAGTCAGCTATTCCCACTAATAGAATAATATTAACTAGATTAGTAAAACTGGATTAAAAATCTACTGGATGTTCACCTTCTGAGTCACTCATTCTGTGGCCACAAACTGTGAATCTCAAGGAGACACCTGAAGCAACTTAAAACTGAAGCAATTTGCTCTGTGATTTTCTATCCCTTTCCTTCTTTTCCCTCCATGACCTTTTCAAGAAAAATTAAAAATCTTTTTCAGTAAAAGAAAGCCTGACCTAGAAAATGCTCAGATCCTCCCACTTCTGCCATGAACTCCAGGAGACAGAAAGCAAACTGGCTCAAGGAGAGTCATTATTTCCAGGGTAAACAGAAGCTGTTTCAGGGACAGCATGTGTCATCAGAGCAAATCTCCTTATCAGCCAACCTTTGCCTAGTCTGGAAGGTAACAGGAAGCAAAGAGAGAAGCTTAAGGACAGACTTTTAAACACTTGCAGTAGGAGAAACAATTCCCCACAACTTGTGTTCAATTCTTGTGATAAGGAAACATACCTTACAATACAGACCAGTCAATGAAGCACTCACATTGCCAACCCCATCTGGCCAAGAGTTCCACCCATTTTTAGTGAGGAAGAACCCAATAACCTGGCTAGTTATTTGTATTTTGTGAACTTTATAGTTAAACTAAATTAACTATTAACAGTGTATGTCTTTTACTCTGTTGTACATAATTACTTGAACATCAGTTATTCTGAGCTAACCATTTTATGAGCTGTAATAAATTTTCAAATAGAAATACCTCTTTTTCATGAGGTAGAAGCTACACTGCTATTCAAATCAAGGTTATATTTTAAAAAAACACCCCACAGAACAAGAAAGCATCACCTTTACCACTGAGCCATCCAGGAAGCCCCATGATAACATCAACATCCACTAAACTATTGAGATTAAGTAACTTTAGTTTCTTTAAGTGCATGACTGTGAGCACATGTGCACAATCACACAGGCAAACACATAACACATGAATACAAAAAAAGCAACAAGGGAAACTGGAAAAATTATGTTAATAAATTATTGCAATATATTGCTACTTCTGGGCTTCCCAGGTGACACTAGTGGTAAAGAATCTTCCTGCCAATGCAGGAGATGCAAGAGATGCAGATTGGACCCTTGGGTCAGGAAGGTCCCTTGGAAGAGGAAATGACACCTCACTCCAGTATTCTTACCTGGAAAATCCCATGGACATAAAAGCCTGGCGGGCTACAGTCCATAGGGCAGAAGAGTTGGACACAACTGAAGTGACTTAGCATGTGTGCATGTACACAAATTAAAATACCTGTGAACATTTGATACAGCAGAAGCAAGTAAGCTGGACTTGGCAGTTACCGAAAAAAAGAGATTCCAAGCCCACAAGTCAAATGTAGCAAAGAGGAATGTAACACTAAAAACCCTAACTGGAGACTTCATGCCATTGGAAGGGGATTTTCCCTCGGTTATTATTGGGGGGCAGGGGAGAGGTCCCTTACTCCACACACTTGTTGCAATGGACCAGAGGTCCCATGCAGTGGCAGTACACGAGGAAGACTCCTCTGGACTTCCTTCTGAACTGGTTGGTATAGACATGTTCCCCATTCAGACTTCCATAGGACCCTGGCAATTGCTGCACTTGCATCAGATAACCCAACAGAATCTTGGCTGACGTTGGAAACCAAGGTCAAGGACTCGCTTCTAGAACCCACCTGGTGGGCACTGCCCTCCGAGGACTTTCTACCTCCCAGCTGGGAGCTTCTAGGCCCAACCCAGCCTCAAGTAATATCCTTGCTTCCAGCTCTTTCCTCGAAGAGTCCGAGCTACTAGAAAACAAAATTGAAAAGCACAGATTATTTCAAATAACTTCTACTTTTGCCTTCTAAATAAACTTCCCAAGAACACCGGAGTTTGGCTACAGGTTTGGACCTGGGCAAAAATAATAGAAGAAAAGCAAAAAAAAAAAAAAAGACAAGTAAATTAATAAATTATGTTGCCTGCAAATAATGTGCAAAAGTAAGGGAAAGAGTATTTTTGCCTCTTTCCTATCATTCTGTTTCTCAGTTACATTTGCTTCACATAATACTCTTTCTCTATTTCACTCCATTTTTCTCATATTTTCATCTCTCTGTCTCTCATTCATGACAGCAGTGCTCTAAAGTACTCCCATGTTAAGTACGGGGCACTAACAAACTGGCTAGGAATCTTTAGAAGTGTTTGCCAATAACTAATTCAATGTCTTTTAAGTTTTAGACTTTTGGGGGGGAGTTATGTATAATAAATTTTTCTAGTTTATTCTCAACAGCGTTTGGCAATAGATATTCCAATGGTCTTGAAGAAATTCTGGTCAAAGCACCATATCTCTCACCCCTAACTGGTGTTTATAATTTAGATGATAAAGTAATCCTTTTAATTTGCAAAAGCTAGTTCCCTGTCTTTTTCAAACTTACTTTAGACAGAGATGCTTTAATTTTTTTCAATTTTCCAAGCCCCTGAACTGTTTAACTTATCAAGTTTTAGAGCGCTACAATGTGAAGTCACATTTAGCAGATGTTCATCTCGAGGAGCTCCAGAACTTCATAAATTATTATAAATTAATTTGCTTATTTCAGAGTTTGACAAAGCAGCTCCTGGGGTTTTCCATGGTCTGTGCTGGAGGAATAGAAGACTGAGAAAAGCAGCAGGTTGGGGTCCTAGGAAAAAAGAGCGTCTTCTGTGTTTCAGTAAGGGGCTGTGTCACATAAAACTTATGGCGGCTGTTAAGTGGCCGAGCCAGCTGCATCCCATGTGCCACAAATGCTCTGGCCTCTTATTTCTCCCATTCGGTTATTGTGTCTATAAATTCAATGGGCCACCTGTGCAATGTGCTCATCCAGAAGAGCCCCAGAGGAAGCATTAATGTATCAAGGCTCATAAAGCACAAATCCTTAAATGTAAAAACGGACACTTTCATCCTCTCCAGGCTACATCTATATAGATTTCTTTTTAATGAAAAATAAAAAAGGTTTATTTCCTGGTTATAGGATAAAGAGCCTATGAACAGTGTTATGCAATTAACAACTGCAGTTTTTAAATCTCTCCTTGTGGGGCCACCTAATTTTATTTGCTGAAACCATGTGTCAGTCTATGGTGAGAAAACCCATCCCTATCAGTAACTCACTGTTCAGTTTAATCATGAAGATGACTCATGCCAAGGGCCTGGCAAGCATCATTTCGTACAATGAACAACAACAAAAAGTGCAAACTTCAACTGAACATGTCTTTTTTTTTCCTTTCTATTCTTTTTTTAAATTAGCTTCCCTGAAAATTTGTTGCCTACTGGCAGATCTAATGAAGCCATTTCTCTATGTTGTCTCTTCAATCTGACAATGTTAGCCAAACACATTAGCAACATTTTGCACATTCCCCTATTTCACCTGGAAGGTTGTGACTATTTATCTCTATCTCCCTCACTTTATGTTGTAAACGTCTAACAGTGGTCCTTAATGGTCGTTGGAGGCAGTGAGTAGATATTTAGAGATCTCTTTGTATATACACAGTCACTTTCCAGGCACTTCCTTCCCCATCCTCAAACACTAACAGAACACAGGAAAGCAGAGAGTAGAGAATAAAGGAAGAAAGGTCATGTGTATTTTTGCAAAGTTCCCCGCTGTAGGGAGGAGATATACCTCATTCATATTTGTATGCATATCAGTAACCTGGCACATCACAAGATAAGCTCTGAATGAATGAGTGGGACAAGATAAAGCAAAAATTTTTCATTCAAATAATTCAATATTAATAATTTGAGTCAAGTCATTTATCAAGCCCATTCTGGCAAATATACTTATATATATGTGTGTGTACATACATATATATTAATATACATATTAATATACACATATATTGCTGTATTATTTTCTAATCAACATTTTTACCCTCTAAACCAGTAGTTGCAAGAGCAGAGAAGTTGATAACATTTAGGGAAAGAAAAGAAGTAGTATTGATGAACAAGAACAAGCCTAGTACAATGTACAGAAGACAAAGAAACTCTACAGCTTTAATGACTCTGTTGGGCCTCAGGTTCCTGCATAGGAACCAGAACACTTACCTTATGATCTGTGCTAAAAAGCTGAACCCAAGCTGCTGTACAAGCTCATTGTCCTCACTGACAAAACATTAGAAGTTCTCACCAAAATATAAGTATTTAAGAGGAGGGAATAAAAGATATATTTTGTGACACCCCCTAGGTGATCAGGGTTGATTCCTCTTATTTCCAAGGAGTGAGGAGAAAGAAATACATCTCATATTCAGTCACTTAAGAGAGTTCAACTTCAGAGCATGCAGGAAAGATTTAACCTTACCAAAGACAGGGCTGTACTTTCCCCTTGTCTCCTGAAAGATCATCTCTAGGAATAGTGTCTTTGTTAACCTGGGGGCTTTGGGCCACACCAGACAATCTAACCGTGTGACTTACAATGGGGTTTTGGGCCATGTGATATCTACTACCTTTAGAGGGGCTGGAGACTAAAGGTCAGACACTCAGGCAGTCAAGTTCACAATGAAAGCCAATAACAACTAGGGACACAAGCTTCAGGTGAACTTGCCTAGTTGGCAGTACTCCATGTGTATCATCACATATCACTGCCAGAAGAGTTCCATTGTCCAAGACTGTACCAAGAGAGGATAAGCAGAAGGTCCTTGTTTGGAACTTTCCTGAATTCTGCTCCGTGAATCTCTTTCCTTGGCTGATTTCTCAGCTGTAACTAACTGTTAGCCTAACAGTTTAAACCCAAGGGTGATCTCTGAATACCCGGGTTCTGCAGCTAAGATCAGCTAAGATCCCTAACTTTGTACAGAGCTTCTCTGATTTGATGGTAGAATTAGGGGAGTCACAGACTCTCAGGTCATTGCAACACAGGGATTAAATGAGCAACAGAACTTTCCAAAATGAGAAATTTCTTGTATACCCTGTCATTGGCTACAAACACTGTGTGGTGCATCCGGAAATCCTCATTTACTGTCAGCAGTGCCTCAAGTGGTGAGAGCAAACCAGAGCTTCACAACTTTAGAAAAACTATCTCCCTAAACTGCTTCTCATTTACTTTGAAAACTTACAGAATTATTTTCAAATTGCATGAAAAGTAAACATATTACATTGTTTTCTAAAAAGCTATATATGACAAACCCACAGCAAGCATTACCCTCAATGGTGAAAAATTGAAAGCATTTCCCCTAAAATCAGGAACATGACAAGGGTGCCCACTCTCACCACTACTATTCAACATAGTTTTGGAAGTTTTCACCACAGCAATCAGGGAAGAAAAAGAAGTAAAAGGAATCCAGATAGGAAAAGAAGTGAAACTCTCTCTGTTTGCAGATGACATGATCCTCTACATAGAAAATCCTAAAGACATCACCAGAAAATTACTAGAGCTAATCAACAAATGCAGTAAAGTTGCAGGATATAAAATTAACACACAGAAATCTCTTGCATTCCTATAAACTAACAATGAGAAAACAGAAAGAGAAATTAAGGAAACAATACCATTCACCATTGCAACAAAAAGAATAAAATACTTAGGAGTATATCTACCTAAAGAAACAAAAGACTTATACATAGAAAACTATAAATCACTGATGAAAGAAATCAAAGAGGACACAAACAGATGGAGAAATATACCGTGTTCATGGATTGGAAGAATCAATATTGTGAAAATGGCTATACTACCCAAAGCAATCTATAGATTCAATGCAATCCCTATCAAGCTACCAACGGTATTTTTCACAGAACTAGAACAAGTAATTTCACAATTTGTATGGAAATACAAAAAACCTCGAATAGCCAAAGCAGTCTTGAGAAAGAAGAATGGAACTGGAGGAATCAACCTGCCTGACTTCAGACTATACTACAAAGCCACAGTCATCAAGACAGTATGGTACTAACACAAAGACAGAAATATAGATCAATGGAACAGAATAAAAGCCCAGAGATAAATCCACGAACCTATGGTCACCTTATCTTCGACAAAGGAGGCAAGGATATACAGTGAAAAAAAGACAACTTCTTTAACAAGTGGTGCTGGTAAAACTGGTCAACCACCTGTAAAAGAATGAAACTAGAACACTTTCTAACATCATACACAAAAGTAAACTCAAAATGGATTAAAGATCTAAATGTAAGACCAGAAACTATAAAACTCCTAGAGGAGAACATAGGCAAAACACTCTCTGACATAAATCACAGCAGGATCCTCTATGACCCACATCCCAGAATATTAGAAACAAAAGCAAAAATAAACAAATGGGACCTAATGAAACTTAGAAGCTTTTGCACAACAAAGGAAACTATAAGCAAGGTGAAAAGACAGCCCTCAGATAGGGAGAAAATAATAGCAAATGAAGCAACAGACAAAGGATTAATCTCAAAAATATGCAAGCAGCTCATGCACCTCAATTCCAGAAAAATAAATGATGCAATCAAAAAGTGGGCCAAAGAACTAAACAGACATTTCTCCAGGGAAGACATACAGATGGCTAATAAACACATGAAAAGATGCTCAACATCACTCATCATCAGAGAAATGCAAATCAAAACCACAATGAGGTACCATTACACGCCAGTCAGGATGGCTGCTATCCAAAAGTCTACAAGTAAGAAATGTTGGAGAGGGTGTGGAGAAAAGGGAACCCTCTTACACTGTTGGTGGGAATGCAAACTAGTACAGCTGCTATGGAGAACAGTGTGGAGATTTCTTAAAAAACTGGAAATAGAACTGCCATATGATCCAGCAATCCCACTTCTGGGCATACACACCGAGGAAATCAGATCTGAAAGAGACACGTGCACCTCAGTGTTCATCGCAGCACTGTTTATAATAGCCAGGACATGGAAGCAACCTAGATGCCCATCAGCAGACAAATGGATAAGGAAGCTGTGGTACATGTACACCATGGAATATTACTCAGCCATTAAAAAGAATTCATTTGAATCAGTTCTAATGAGATGGATGAAACTGGAGCCCATTATACACAGCGAAGTAAGCCAGAAAGATAAAGACCATTATAGTATACTAACACATATATATGGAATTTAGAAAGATGGTAACAATAACCCTATATGCAAAACAGAAAAAGAGACACAGATGTATAGAACAGACTTTTGGACTCTGTGGGAGAAGGGGAGGGTGGGATGTTTCAAGAGAACAGCATCAAAACATGTATATTATCTAGGGTGAAACAGATCACCAGCCCAGGTTGGATGAATGAGACAAGTGCTCAGACCTGGTGCACTGGGAAGACCCAGAGGGATCGGGTGGAGAGGGAGGTGGGAGGGGGGATCAGGATGGGGAATACATGTAAATCCATGGCTGATTCATGTCAATGTATGATAAAAACCACTACAATACTGTAAAGTGATTAGCCTCCAACTAACAAAAATAAATGAAAAAAAAAAAACTTAAAAATACATTGTTTTCTAATTCTCTCCTGATTCATAGTAGGGAATCACAAGTGAGCATCATTTTAATAATTAAGCAAATAATAACAGATTTGACCATCATAATCATAATTATCACACATACATATACAAATGATGTTTACTGTACAGGGACTACTCTGAATGCTTTTAATAAATTAACTCTCAACCATCACAATTATTAACCCATAATGTTATAGATGTTCACCCACTGATAAACTTTTTACATTAAATTTTAAAAGTAAAGTTCAGTGTAAATCACTCAGTGGCATCTGAAAAGCCACCTTGTTTGTTAGGTTGTCATCTCAGTCCATTTCAGCTCAGATCTACATCCAGGATTTTTAGTGCTGATCTCCCAGAAAGAACATCATGAGATCAGTTGCCTTCTTGAAAATACTCTTTCTGGTTCTGGCCACAAACAAGGACTTACAGGAAATCCAAAAAGGACTGGTGGAATGGGGACTTTGGAACTTTGGAAGTGGAAGTGGCAAATATCTTTAAGATTCCAGGGCATTAGTTTGTTCAATTAAAAAAAAATGCTGAGATATGGCAATTTTTCCTCCCCTTGTTGAATATATAATTTGATAGAATTTTAGATGTTTATGATGTCTGACTTTCAGAAGTATTTTGTATATGTGCAATCAATTATTTTCTCTTTTTCTAATTATATGAAATGCTGTTGTAAATTTCTTTCTGAAGCACATACTCTTCCACTTATCCATTGCTACATAACGAATTACCCAAGTACTAATTTTCTCATGACTCTGCGATGTAGGTAGGGCCCAGTGGGAACAGTTCAGTTTTATTCACATAGCATCAAATAGGGTAGCTGGAAGACTGGGATCAGAAATCTTCTGAAGATCCCTTCATTCACATAGATGGTGGCTGATGTTGGCTGTTGGTTGGGCACTTAGCTGGACCTATGTACTGAATATGGCTTTTCCATGCAGATGCTTGGCTTATTCATAGCACAGTATTTAATTTCATGGGACAAGTCCCAAAAGAGAGAGCACCAGAAGGAAGCCTTCCCATTCGTATGACCTCACCTGAGAAGGCATATACCCTGAAGTCATATTACTCCACTTCACTTTATGGAGAGTCTCACCAAAACTTGTCTAGTTTCAAAGAGAAGGGGATATAGACCTCAGTTTTTAATGTTGTGGGATTGGGGGTGGGGTGGGGTGGCAGGTGACAAGGTTGTGGGAGAGCATGTGGGACAAATAGTAACACTTGTGCCATTTGGGGGCAGTATCATCTACCACAACATCTCCCTATGAGAAAGGAAAACTAATGAGTTGCATTTATTTTTCCATAAGGAAAAAAGAAACACATCTATTTCACAGTTAATGTGGTACACACACACACACTCAGAACTTCAAGTTACTGTAAAGTTGCCAAGTTTTATATTCTTTCAAGTTACTGTAAAGTTGCCAAGTTTTATATTCTTGACAACTGAAATGTCACACTTCTCTTTGATTCCTATTGGCCAGCTGGGAGTCAGATGAGCCAGATGATACTGAGGACCTGAACACAAACAAAACTCTTTTTTTAATTAATTTACTTTAATTGGAGGCTAATTACTTTACAATATTGTAGTGGTTTTTGCCATACATTGACATGAATCAGCCATGGGTGTACATGTGTCCCCCATCCTGAACGCCCTCCCACCGCCCTCCCCATCCCATCCCTCAGGGTCATCCCAGTGCACCAGCCCTGAGCACCCTGTCTCAGGCATCAAACCTGGGCTGGCAATCCATTTCACACATGGAAATACACATGTTTCAATGCTATTCTCTCAAATCATCCTACCCTTGCCTTCTCCCACAGAGTCCAAAAGTCTGCTCTTTACATCTGTGTCTCTCTTGCTGTCTCACATATAGGGTAATCGTTACCATCTTTCTAAATTCCATATATACGCATTAATATACTATATTGGTGTTTTTCTTTCTGACTTACTTCACTCCGTATAATAGGCTCCAGTTTCATCCACCTCATTAGAACTGATTCAAATGCATTTTTAATAGCTGAATAATATTCCATTCTATATATGTACCACAGCTTTCTTATCCATTCATCTGCCGATGGACATCTAGGTTGCTTCCATGTCCTGGCTATTATAAACAGTGCTGCGATGAACATTGGGGTGCACATGTCTCTTTCAATTCTGGTTTTCTCAGTGTGTATGCCCAGCAGTGGGATTGATGGGTCATATGGCAGTTCTATTTCTAGTTTTTTTAAGGAATCTCCACACTGTTCTCCATGGTGGATGTACTAGTTTGCATTCCCACCAACAGTGTAAGAGGGTTCCCTTTTCTCCACACCCTCTCCAGCATTTATTGCTTGTAGACTTGGATAGCAGCCATTCTGACCGGCGTGAGATGGTACCTCATTGTGGTTTTGATTTGCATTTCTCTGATGATGAGTGATGTTGAGCATCTTTTCATGTGTTTATTAGCCATCTGTATGTCTTCTTTGGAGAAATGTCTGCTTAGTTCTTTGGCCCATTTTTTGATTGGATCATTTATTTTTCTGGAATTGAGCTGCATGAGCTGCTTGCATATTTTTGAGATTAATTCTTTGTTGGTTGCCTTATTTGCTATTATTTTCTCCCCTCTGAAGACTATCTTTTCACCTTGCTTATAGTTTCTTCCGTTGTGCAAAAGATTTTAAGTTTAATTAGATCCCATTTGTTTATTTTTGCTTTTATTTCCATACTCTAGGAGGTGGGTCATAGAGGATCCTGCTGTGATTTATGTCAGAGAGTGTTTTGCCTATGTTTTCCTCTAGGAGTTTTATAGTTTCTGCTCTTACATTTAGATCTTTAATCCATTTTGAGGTTATTTTTGTGCATGGTGTTAGAAAGTGTTCTAGTTTCATTGTTTTAAAAGTGGTTGGCCAGTTTTCCCAGCACCACTTGCTAAAGAGATTGTCTTTTCTCCATTGTATATTCTTGCCTGCTTTGTCAAAGATAAGGTGCCCTATAGATACATGGATTTATCTCTGGGCTTTCTATTTTGTTCCATTGATCTATGTTTCTGTCTTTGTGCCAGTACCATACTGTCTTGATGACTGTAGCTTTGTAGTATAGTCTGAAGTCAGGCAGATTGATTCCTCCAGTTCCATTCTTCCTTCTCGAGATTGCTTTGGCTGTTTGAGGTTTTTTGTATTTTCATACAAATTGTGAAATTATTTGTTCTAGTACTCTAAAAAATACCATTGGTAGTTTGATAGAGATTGCACTGAATCTATATATTGCTTTGGATAGTATACTCATTTTCACTATATTGATTCTTCTGATCCATGAACATGGTATATTTCTCTATCTATTTGTGTCATCTTTGATTTCTTTATCAGTGTTTTATAGTTTTCTATATAGAAGTCTTTTGTTTCTTTAGATAAATTTATTCCTAAGTATTTTATTCTTTTCATTGCAATGGTGAATGGAATTGTTTCCTTAATTTCTCTTTCTGTTAGTGTATAGGAATGCAAGGGATTTCTGTGTGTTAATTTTATATCCTGCAGCTTTACTATATCCATTGATTAGCTCTAGTAATTTTCTGGTGATGTCTTTAGAGTTTTCTATGTAGAGTATCATGTCATCTGCAAACAGTGAGAGTTTTACTTCTTCTTTTCCAATCTGGATTCCTTTTATTTCTTATTCTTCTCTGATTGCTGTGGCAAAAACTTCCAAAACTATGTTGAATAGTAATGGTGAGAGTGGGCACCTTTGTCTTGTTCCTGACTTAAGGGGAAATGCTTTCAATTTTTCACCATTGAGGATAATGTTTGCTGTGGGTTTATCATATATGGCTTTTATTATGTTTAGGTATGTTCCTTCTATGCATGCCTTCTGGAGGGTTTTTATCATAAATGGAGGTTGAACTTCGTCAAAGGCTTTCTCTGCATCTAATGAGATAATCATATGGTTTTTATCTTTCAATTTGTTAATGTGGTATATCACATTGATTGATTTGCAGATATTGAAAAGTCCTTGCATCCCTGGGATAAAGCCCACTTGGTCATGATGTATGATCTTTTTAATATGTTGTTGGATTCTGTTTTCTAGAATTTTGTTAAGAATTTTTGCATTTATATCCATCGGTGATATTGGTCTGCAGTTTTATTTTTCTGTGGCATCTTTATCTGGTTTTAGTATTAGGGTGATGGTGGCCTCATAGAATGAGTTTGGAAGTTTACCTTCCTCTGCAATTTTCTGGAAGAGTTTGAGAAGGATAGGTGTTAGCTCTTCTCTAAATTTTTGATAGAATACACCTGTGAAGATTTGCTGGAAGTTTTCTGATTACAGTTTCAATTTTCATGCTTGTGATGGGTCTGTTAAGATTTTCTATTTCTTCCTGGTTCAGTTTTGGAAGGTTATACTTTTCTAAGAATTTGTCCATTTTTTCCAAGTTGTCCATTTTATTGGTATATGGTTGCTGATAATAGTCTCTTATGATCCTTTGTATTTCTGTGTTGTATCTTCTGATTTCTCCATTTCATTTCTAATTTTGTTGACTTGACTCTTCCCCCTTTTTTTCTTGATGAGTCTGGCTAATGGTTTGTCTATTTTAATTAATGGTTCTCAAGGAACCAGCTTTTAGTTGTGTTGATTTTTGCTATAGTCTTCTTTGTTTCTTTTTTATTTATTTCTGCCCTAATTTTTATGATTTCTTTCCTTCTACTAACCCTGGGGTTCTTCATTTCTTCTTTTTCTAGTTGCTTTAGTTGTAAAGTTAGGTTACTTATTTTATTTTTCTCTTGTTTCTTGAGGTAAGCTTATATTGCTTTGAACCTTCCCCTTAGCACTGCTTTTACTGAATCCCATAGGTTTGGGGTTGTTGTATTTTCATTTTCATTCATCTATGCATATTTTGATTTCTTTTGTGATTTCTTCTGTGATTTGTTGATTATTTAGAAGTGTGTTGTTTAGCCTCCATATGTTTGTAATTTTAATAGTTTTTTCCCTGTAGTTGACATCTAATCTTACTGCATTGTGATCAGAAAAGATGCTTGAAATGATTTCAGTTTTTTTGAATTTACCAAGGCTAGATTTATGGCCCAGAATGTGGTCTATCCTGGAGAAGGTTCCGTGTGCACTGAAGAATAAGGTGAAATTCATTGTTTTGGGGTGAAATGTCCTATAGATATCAATTAGGTCTAACTGGTCCATTCATCACTTAATGTTTTCTGTGCTAATTTTCTGTTTGGTTGATCTATCCATAGACATGAGTGGGGTATTAAAGTATCCTATTATTATTGTTTTACTGTTAATTTCCCCTTTCATACTTGCTAGCATTTGCCTTACATATTGTGGTGCTCCTTTGTTGGGTGCATATATAATTGTTATATCTTCTTCTTGGATTGATCCTTTTATCATTATGTAGTGTCCTTCTTTGTCTCTTTCCATGGCCTTTATTTCAAAGTTTATTTTATCTAATATGAGTATTGCTACTCCTACTTTCTTTTGGTCTCCATTTGCATGAAACATCTTTTCCAGCCCTTCACTTTTGATCTGTATGTGTCCCTTGTTTTGAGGTGGGTCTCTAGTAGACAGCATACAGGGATCTTTTTTGTATCCATTCAGCCACTCTTTGTCTTTTGGTTGGGGGCATTCAATACATTTACATTTAAAGCAATTATTGATAAGTATGATCCAGTTGCCATTTACTTTGCTGTTTTGGGTTCAAGTTTATAAAATTTTTCTGTGTTTCCTGTCTAGAGAAGACCCTTTAGCATTTGTTGAAGAGCTGGTTCAGTGGTGCTGAATTCTTTCAGCTTTTGCTTGTCTGCAAAGCTTCTGATTTCTCCTTCATGTTTGAATGAGATCCTTGCTGGGTATAGTAATCTTGGTTGTAGGTTTTTCTCTTTCATCATTTTAAGTATGTCCTGCCATTCCCTTCTGGCCTGAAGAGTTTCTATTGAAAGATCAGCTGTTATCCTCACGGGAATTCCCTTGTGTGTTATTTGTTGCTTTTCCCTTGCTGCTTTTAATATTTCCTGTTTGAGTTTGATCTTTGTTAGTTTGATTAATATGTGTCTTGGGGTGTTTCACCTTGAGTTTATCCTGTTTGGGATTCTCTGGGTTTCTTGGACTTGGGTGGCTATTTCCTTCCCCATTTTAGGGAAGTTTTCAACTATTATCTCCTCAAGTATTTTCTCATGGCCTTTCTTGTTGTCTTCTTCTTCTGGGACTTCTGTGATTTGAATGTTGGGGTGTTTAACATTGTCCCAGAGGTCTCTGAGGTTGTCCTCATTCCTTTTAATTCTTTTTTCTTTTTTCCTCTCTGCTTCATTTATTTCCACCATTCTATCTTCCACCTCACTTATCCTATCATCTGCCTCAGTTATTCTACTGTTGGTTCCCTCCAGAGTGCTTTTGATATCAGCTATTGCATTATTCATTATTGATTGACTCTTTTATTTCTTCTAGGTCCTTGTTAAAGATTTCTTGCATCTTCTCAATCCCTGTCTCCAGTCTATTCATCAGTAATTCCATTTTGTTTTCAAGACTTTAGATCATCTTTACTATCATTATTCTGAATTCTTTTTCAGGTAGACTCCCTATCTCCTCCTCTTTTGTTTGGCTTGGTGGGCATTTATCATGTTCCTTTCCCTGCTGATTATGTCTCTGCCTTTTCATCTTGTTTAGATTGCTGTGTTTGGTTTGTTTAGACCAACAATAAACACAGGGGTGTCCTTTCTGTATGCTGGAAGTTTGTGGTTTCTCTTTATTGGGGAGGTTCCTCCCTGTAGGTGGGTCTGGACAAGTGGCTTGTCATGATTTCCTGGTTAGGGAAGCTTGTGGCAGTGTTCTGGTGGGTGGAGCTGGATCTCTTCTCTCTGGGGTGCAATGAAGTGTCCAGTAGTGAGTTTTTAGGTGTCTGTGGGTTTGGTGTGACTTTTGGTCACCTGCATTTTAATGCTCAGTGTTATGTTCCTGCATTGCTGGAGAATTAGTGTGGTATGTCTTGCTCTGAAACTTGTTCACTCTTGGGTGGAGCTTGGTTTCAGTGTAGGTATGGAGGCTTTTGAATGAGCTCTTGTCGATTAATGTTCCCTGGAGTCAGGAGCTTTCTGGTGTTCTCAAGTTTTGGATTAAAGCCTCCTGTCTCTGGCTTTCAGTCTTATTCTTACAGTAGCCTCAAGGCTTCTCCATTCATACAACACTGATGATAAATCATCTAGGTTAATGGTGAAAAGATTCTCCACAGTGATGGACACCCAGAGAGGTTCGCAGAGTTACATGGAGAAGAGAAGAGAGAGGAGGGAGATAGAGGTGACCAGGAGGAGAAGAGGGGGAATCAAAAGGGGAGAGACCAATCTAGCCAGTAATCAATTCCCTACATGCTCTCCACAGTCTTAAACACTCAGAGAGGTTCACAGAGCTACACAGAGAAGAGAAGAGGGAGGAAGGAGATAGAGGTAACCAGGAGGAGAAGAGGGGAAGTCAAAAGGAGAGAGACCAATCTAGCCAGTGATCAGTTTCCTAAGTGTTCTCCACAGCCCAGAACACCCAAAGAGAGTCACAGAGTTATGCAGAGAAGAGAAAGGGGAGGGAGGAGATAGAGGTGACAGAGAATGGACTGCCTTTCTGGGTGCCTGGTGTCCTCCGCCAGCATTCAGAAGTTGTTTTGTGGAAGTTTCTCAGCAATCAAATGATCTTTTGATGAATTTGTGGGGGAGAAAGTGGTCTCCCCGTCCTATTCCTCTGCTTTCTTAGGACCACCCCAACAAAACTCTTTTAAGTGTCTTAGTTTTGAAAGAGTCAGGCCAATCTGGGATAATTATGTATATTTAAATGCCTTAAGAGATATTCCATGTAAGATATAATGCTAAAAATTGTTCTTTGTCGGCTGGGTGGGGGGTGTATGGAAAGAGTCTTTCAGCAGCATTCAAAGGAGATTTCCAATAGACACAAGACATCAGACTAAATGGATACTTGGCGATATCCAGTTTGCCAGTTTCAATATTGCTAACCCTTTCTCTGAAGTTGTTTGTGCCAGGAGCAGCAACATCCAAAGACAAAGGTTGCCTAAATAACACCTTAATTTAATGAACACACATTTCCCCCCTAAAGTAAAGTTTTAAAACTGGTTCCATAATTGTCCCTGGCAATAGATCACGGATTTGCTGCCCTCAGTAAAATGCAAAAGTCATTTCATATGTTTTTTTCAAATTTTTATGCATAAGCCAGTTTTATTAAAACTCAGTAATACAAGAATCTACCCATACAGAGGATACCAGTCTTGGACACCAGGAAATATGTCTGGTCAAGCAGTGGTATTGCTTCCTCTTTGCCAGTTATGTGAGAAAATCAAACCAGAATTCCAAAAACATTACAAATGGAACAAATTTCAGAGTTTTCAAATTTTTATAGTTGTTCCTGAAAGTCAAAATACTAAATCATGGGATGTAGAAGGAAGGTAGGAACATGGGAAGAAAGAAAAGAAGATGAAAGGAAACTCATATTAGGAAAGAAATCCATTTTGAGGGTAATTTATTCCATTGTGATACTTTTAAAATATGAACTCACGAGAAATAATTTACTTGGAGTAAATTTTCTAATTTTCAAATGACAAGGATTGCAAATATTTGCAAGGTTATCCACAAAATAGTTACCCTACTTCAAGAACAAAATGGAATAAGATACCATTCCCTTTTAAACTAAGATTACTTTATAATTTTTTAAATAATTTTTGTCTTAGATGAGAGGAAATTCACTCTATATTTATCAGTAAAAATTTTCCATTAGTTAGAGCCATAAGCACACCTCATTGTGTCCTTTGTGGCAGGCTCAGTCTGGTAGAAAGTAAATGTTATTTCAAGTCAAAGGGCCTGACTTGCTAGTAAGTTTTGAAAATTCACCTTACTCCCCCTAAACCCTAGTATCCTCACCTATAAATAAGACATAATAAAACTTAAAGCACATTCTTATTCTGAGAAGTAAACAAAAATATGTAGATGGAATTTATTCAAAAATGTAAAAGCACTATAGTACATTATATCATAATTATTATTTTTGCTACTTGAATATAACACTAGAAAGAATGAATAAATAAGAAAATTTTCTTTTACAGATTTTTTTTTCTGAAATTCGGTTTGAAGATACAATACAGGAGATAGAAGAAAACTCTATCTGGTTAAAATACTAACCAGATACTTTGCAACTTAAAATTTAGTAAAATTGGTCCCCTGCTTCCATTCCAAAAAAATATTTTTCAGAAACTCAGGTATTTCACATTTCAAGATATATATTATGGAGGTAAAATAGTAAGGGAACAGTGTGTGAGCATATGCAGATTTTTCTGAAGCACTTTTTATGCTGATATTTCTATAAGGAGAGGAACTTGATTACCTTTCTCCTTAGTGTGTAAAATTTTCTTTCCTTAAAAGAAATGGAAAGGAAAGAATAATTGGGGAAATTCATCTATAATTAGAATTTCTCAGGATTTTTTTGAAGTGACATCAGCACACGAAAGCAAATGATGATTGGTTTTTCCAAATAAATATTGTATATTATAGTTTAAATCTCTTTGTTTTAAGTACTCTGCACTGTGTTCTATCACACAGTTTAAGTATGCACCCATAAATGCCTCTTACACCCTATAATCACTGCAATGAGAAAATCCTGGAGGTGAAAAAAAAAAAAAGAAAGTCCTGGAGGTGATAATAAATAACATGGTCAGTGTGGTGGGCAGTTCCCTAGAGAACTAGCCTCTCCAGTCTGGTGTCTCCAGGACCGTGACTTGATTCCCTAGACTTGACATGAATCACAGCTATGCTAAATTCACATTTCGTGCCTGACCACTAAAGAGAAGTAAAATAGTCTTGCTCCTTAAGCTAGTTACTTCTAAAATCCAGATAACATTCACCATCACAAAGTCTTGCGGCAAGAGCCCAGGTCTGTTCACCAAACCCCAGTTCTCATAATTTGAGTCACTTTGACAAGTGGGAGCTGGGCATGGGATAGAAAGAATGGTAAGACTTGGAGCAAAAAGAATATGATTCAAGTACAAATTCTACCACTTAAATTTGAAATTGAGGACATCAATCAACTTCCCTAAGTCTTAGATCCTCCCATAACACAAAAGCAGTGCCCTACTGTCTAATACCAGAGGGAAAACACTTTGAAAACTGTAAGCCAGTAGTTATCAAACTCTAGATACGCATCAGTGTCACCCGGGGGCTGGTTAAAAGAGATGACTAGATTCCCATCCCCAGAGTTTCAGTAGGTCTTGGGTGGGACCTGAGAATTTGCATTTCTGACAAGGTTCCTTGTGATGCTGCCGCTGGAGCAGGCGCCACACCTGGAGGACCACCATTCTAAAATACTACACAAATATAATTACTACTGTAGTAGGTGCCAAAGTAGCTATTAAATAGTTCATGAACAATAAGTCTGCTGAAATAAAATACAACCTATTGCATAAGACTGCAGCAGTGCAGAACATGGCAAGCCACTGCCGTAAGCAGAAACTGCTCAGATCACTGCAGGGATTACCACACCAAGCATGTACGTGTTGTGGTGAGATTTTGTTTGAACTAGATACTGCTGTGCTCAACCAACTGAAAGAGCAGAGTGTCTCAGAGACCCAATTCTTTGTCGAATCTCAAAAGGCTGCCTTTCTAGTAGAAATCAATTCCTCTGTCTGGAAATTTGACTGTATTCTTGATTTTTGTTTTTCAAAACCTACTCATTAACTTGTTTCTTGAATGAAATTTGGATCAACAACAATATGGACTCAGTATTTGATAGAAATATTTGGTAAATAATTATATACTTTAAACAAATCAAGGGATGTCAAGCTTTGGCAGTGATGGCAAATTGTAATTCCATTGCCTCTCATCTAGTTCACCAGTACTAAATATAAAAACACCAAAATTACAGTCCCAAGACTGCTCTGAGGACAAAATTCAAAAGCTTAATTTAAAACTTTTAAGGAATCTGTGAAAAAATGTAATTCTCTGTGAAACTGACATTTTAAAGGAGGAAGGACATAGGAAATATGGTGCTTTAATAAATAGAATTATTATTTGTAGTATTTACATACATAGTCTTCCACAGTAATGTCAAAGTAACCATTTTCATCAAATTCCCCTCAAAATAACACACTGTGCATCCCTAGGTGGTCCTGGACAAGTAAATTTTACAAAAGTGATATACTCACAACTGTGTCCCAGATCTCTTTAAAACACCCTCAAAACTCTAGTCCGCATGAAGAACTGCTTTACTTGGCTCAGTTTTACTCCAAATTATTATTGTTCAACATGAAAATCATAAAGAATTTTACTAACTTTTCTCCTCCACTAAAATCTGGTACCATATCAATACATTTCTACTGCAGATCTTCTTGTAAAAGTCAAGTGATTAGGACATGCTCTAGTTCAGAACCCAGTATCAGTTTCTGAGTCAGCTTTCTTATTATCTTCTGGCTTATTAGAAAAATGCTATGGGAGACTTGGGCACAGTAAAGTATAAATCAGGTAGTATTGAGAACTAGATAGCATTCTTTATGACATCACTAGCTAGCAAGAAGGCAAATAAAAGTAATACTACAAGCCATTATGCTGACAATATGCATGCACATGATCTTGCTGAAATAAAGACATCTTAAATTACAGATTAAATTCTTTAAGGCCTTTTCCAAGAAACTTCAATAGCTTTCTCAAAATCTTGCTAATGAACAGACATAAAGGAGAGTCCTCATCTACATTTGTTTGACATCTTACTGGAAAATTGATATTGACTATTGATGTAATTAAAGACAAAAAATGGCCTTGGAAACTAGTTCACCTTAATGGGGAAGATGGACAGGGAAACTTTCAGTGGAACTACAGTGGATTGAACTCCAATTTCCAAAATTCACACAGTACTCCCTTTTATGGAATTACAGTTTCTACATGTAGAAACTATATCTACAATCAGAGAGTTGTTGTAGGTAGTATTTAATAATAGTTAAGACTTTAAATTACTGGTAGCTATCATAATGAATTCCAAAAATTAACATGCATCCACACTTACTATAAAATATTTACATTGCATTGCTCCAATGCAGAAGTAATTTACAGTTTCAGCAAAAAAAATTTCAGTTGTGATTCCAACTATATACATTATGAACATTCCATTGAACTTAACACGGATAAAATAAGCAACTTGTAAAAAAAAAATAAGCAACTTGTAACTTTGATGAAGTCTCAAATAAACTATTTAAACTATGAAATAAACTATGAAAAATGATCTAATGCAATGTGATAAGAAAAATACATTTCAGAAAATGGGTAACAAGTTTGCTCAGGACAAGCGGATAAAGCATCAAGGCAGTTGAAATAGTGCAATAAAGAATGGTGAAGTCAGTCAGAAAGAGAAAGACAATATTGGATGATATCAATATTGTATGATACTTAAGTATCATACACGTATCATATGATACTTAAAAGAAGAGTCACACAATAAAATTACACAGATGAACTTATTTACGAAACAGAAACAGACTCACAGACTTAGAGAGCAAACTTATGGTCACCAGTGGGGAAGGGCAACGGGAGGGATAGTTAAGGAATTTGGAATTGACATGCACACACTCCAATATTTAAAACAGATGACCAACAAGGATGTGCTGTATAGCATGGGAAACTCTGTTCAATATTATGTAACAACTTAAATGGGAAAAGAACTTGAAAAAGATTAGATACACGTATATGCATAACTGAATCACTCTGCTGTAGACCTGAAACTAACACAACACTGTTCATCAACTACACTCCAATATAAAGACAGAATAGGAGCTCTATACCCCCCAGGTCTATGACAAGTTCCCAGGCCATGTTACATCCCATTTCTTCAGGTTCTGAAACATGCTCAAACAAACTTTAACTCATTTTTAGCAACAGGCAGCCTGTTAAGGAATAAGTTCACCCTAGTCAGATCACCTACCATCCCTTATTGTGCTTTAAGTGTTGAGTTCTTTTTGCATGCATGGATACAGGAGGAGGAAGGGGAGGCCAATATAATGATGCCGTATACTGTTAGCTTTCATAGAAAACAAAATGTAGGATGGTTTGAGCCTTCTTCTCACATTAAGATAAGTTCCATTCTCCCTTCATAAATAGAGAAGTCATTCTCCATGAATAACATTTAGATTTTTTCCATTATTTTTTTAAAATATGGAAGCAACAATATTTCCATAGAGAATAAACAAAAATCCGAGAACCACTAAAAACATTAGGCTATAAAATCTTTGTGTCATTTTACTGTTATTGTTGCTGTTTAGTCGGTAAGTAAGGTTTGACTTTTTTTATGACCCCATGGACTGTAGCCCACCAGACTCCTCTGTCTGTGGAATTTTCCAGGCAAGAATATTGGAGTGGGTTGCCATCCTTATAAACTCTCAAAACTCTTGGACAATTAATCTTGAATTTCCCTTCATTTAATTTTTCAACTAGCCCATCACACTGAATGTTATTCCACTATGCACTAAGGCAGAAAAAAACATACCAACGTATATGCACACCATATTAAAATTTATATAAAATTATATATAAGTAAAGCTATACACACACACAGACATATATATGTGTGGTTTTCCAATATGCACTACAGGAATATTCTGTTTTCACTCATTCGTTTTACTAGTTTAATTAATAATTATTGAGGATCTGTTATGTGATAAGCACTAAATACTGTATGAAGATAAATTAGACATGTTACCTGACTTTGTGAATCTCACGCACTATTAAGAGAGACAGACTCAAATAAATAAATAAATAAATAAATTCAACTACATTTAAAATTTGTAAAAAAAAAATAAATAAATTATATAGACTCATAAACAGATAGATGCAATACAGTATGAAAAGTGCTATATAGTATGAGTGCTTTTTGCATTTTACTATAGATACTAAAGGAAAGATAAGTTAATGTAGCTTCCCTAAAAGGTCTTTTCCCTCTGTCTTGGAGTTTCTTCATAATTCATCAACTTGTAATACTATGTCAGAGACTCAATACCATCATCAGATGATTTCAAACCTGTCTCCACCACAAATACATCTACCTACCAGTGAGTAAAGTCACTTCTGCTGCTTCTCTGGGCACATCAAAGCAAACATCACCATTTTAAGTGGGCCACAAAGTGAGAACGGCATGGGGAGTCCAAGTCTCAAAAGAACAAAATGCCCTAGCATGAATGCCCGAGAAGCTTCCTTTTAACACACTAAGGTCTGAATCACACTCACGAAGAACCTACGGGACGGGATCCAAGCTCCAGGCCGGTCCTGAGGATTCGGGAAGGAATGAGACCTGGTCGATGCCGTGCAGCAGCAAAAATTGATATTAAAATAAGAAAACTGAGGCAAATAGTTACCACTACATCTACCTACACAACATATGATTATAAAGATGTTCATGCTACCAATTGAAAATACTGGATGCATTTCTATTTTTCAAAAATTACCAATTAAGTTACCAAATTACCAATTTTAAATATGTGTTCATATTTAAATTACCAATTTTGAAGATGTGTTTTAATAGCAGATGGGCAGTAGAGATGCTCCCTAATTAACTGGATTGAAAAAACTTTTTAAAGGAAAGTCAGTAGTATGCGGAGCCTCTCAGAATATCAACATGTACTTAAAGAAGTGCTTTCTAGCACTGTTTGTGCAGAATTCTCTTTATGCCGACACATTAACTACAATTTCAGTCTCTCTACTCTTACATATGATCCCTCTGGCCAAGAGAGCTCTGGAATTTGTAGTTCTACGTCCTTAAATGGTTCCTTTTTCCACTGGACCAGGATGCATTTTCAATTTCTAATAAATTAAGGTGGCATGGTTGTACTTTAGCAGTAGGTCTCTAACTATTACTTCAAAAAATGAAGTTTAATCCATTATGAACTGAGACTGAAATTCTGCATATTATTTTCTATTATCAGTGCTACTTACAGAAAGCAGACACATCTGTCCATGCCCTAATGGCCATTAGTTTACATCAAATACGTTTTATTTAACGTGGTGGGGGTCAAACAGGTTAATTTAATTTGGGGGCATTTGTGATTTTTTCTTCATGCTACAGAACTTTTGTAAGACACAGTCATTACACATAAAACCCCAGTGCTCATATTTGGTTGGGTCATTCGGGAATGTGTTCTCACCAAGCAATGAGAAGAGTTCTTTGCTGTGAAGGATAAAAGAAAAATAACTCCCCCCACCAACAAATCCTGACTGTAAACACAGGCCTGCCCCTCCATGACCCTGGATGTTGCCAGTTCCACATATGCATGGGGCATGGGAATCTTCTCTGCAGCCCTCACCTGCCACTTCCATCACACTGCGGCCTCGGCTCCAAGCAGGCAGTAAATCTGTCAGTGGGGCCTAGCACCAAATGGCACCGTGTTCCTATCTAGCCTTTTAAGACAAGCCTCCGAACAATTTCTTCCCTCTAGACTGACATAAATGCTACACTCAGAAAAAGGCTGATACCAAAATCTTTACTCAAGTTGCCTTTTCTCTTAAAAATTTTTATCAATAGAGACTGATAAGAACAATTTCAAAGAATCATCTAACCGTATCCGTACTTGAAAAATCAAGGACACTCATTTTGTTTTGGTTTGCCCATAAATACCGGCTAGTGCTTGAAGAGCTGAAGATAAACTGAGGGATGTACTGAGAGGGGATCACTTGGCAGCCAGGTTCAAAGACTGTACTTCTGAAGCTCCATCCAGTGAAAGGCTTGTGTTTACCTACCTTTAACTACAACACTGCAGTTTCAGCTTTTCTTTCTCCCATTAGTTCCAGTTTACTGCTATTACCAGTGATGTACTGAAATAGAAAGAGGGTCACAGAGTAATCTGAGAAGAGGAAAAATAAGGAAGACTCTGCATTTTAAATACTGCAGTCATTTGGAAAGGATAGCTTTCACAGAGAAATCCCCAAACCTCGCAAGACTCCCCAAAAGGAATTAACTTGTTGTATTTTAGAGATACATTTCATATTTAAAATAAGCTTAATAGTTGGTTTTCTCCATATGCATATATATGTGAAAAATTGTTCCCATGCTATAGTGGGATGAACAAGATTTTGCAGTTAGACCTGGGTTCAAATACTATTTTGGCCACTTATATGTAGGTTTATGAGGATAATGAGATAGTATATATAAGTACCTGGAATGTGACAGGTGGTTGAAAAATTTATTAGTTCTGGCTTCTTCTCTATCAGTCATAAATATTAAAATTAAAAATATTTATTTTTACATGATCAATACAAACTTGTTTTTAAAGTCCCTGACAGCTATGACTTTTTTGTTTTTTCTGTATGAGTTGACATCATTTTATTTCATAATAGGTTAGCCTTTTCAACAAATGTTGTTGGAAAAACAGGACCTCCATATGCAAAAAGAATGAAGTTGGACCCTTACCTTACAAAAATGAACTCAAAATGGATATAAGACCTAACTGTAAAACCTAAAACCATAAAACACTTAGAAGAAAATGGGAAAATTTCATGACAGTGGATTTGGTAGTGATTTCTTGGATGTGACACCAAATACAGACAACAAAAGAAAGAATAAGTTGGACTTTATCAAAATTAAAAACTTTGATTATCAAATGACATTTAATAAATGACAAAGCATCAAAGGACATTTTCAGCATCATAAAAAAGAAGCACACTGAATGAAGAAAATATTTGCAAAACATATATAAGGAGTTCATATCCAGAATTTATCATGAACTCCTATGACTCAACAACCAAACAACAAATAACCCAATTAAAAAATGGCCCAAAGACTTAGACGTTTCTTCAGAGAAGACATATAAATGATCAATAAACACATGAAAAGATTCTCAACATCTCTACATCAGTGCTCAAGATGAAAAATGCAAATCAAAACCACAATAGATACCATTTCACTCAACAAGATAGCTATTATCCAAACAAACAAACAAAAAATAACAAATGTTGGCAAGGAGATGGAGAAATTGGAGCTCTTGTGCACTGCTGGTCAGAATGTGAAATGGTGCCGCTGCTATGGAAAACAAAGTGGAAATTCCTCAAAAAATTAAAAATAGAATTGCCATATGATCTGCTTCTGGGCATGTACTCAAAAGAATTAAAAGCAGCTATTTGAACAGGTATTTGTCCATCCACGTTCAAAGCATTCACATTAGCCAAAAGGTGAAAACAAGTCAAATGTCAACCAGTAGATGAAAAGATAAACAAAATGTGGTGTATATACTTACAATAGAATATTATGCAGCCTTAAAGAGGAAGGAAGTTCTGGCACAAGAGTAAAAATGGGTAAATCTTGAGGACATTACACTAAGTGAAATAAACCAATTGAAAAAGGACACATACTCTATGATATCACATAGACGAGGTATCCAGAGAAGTCAAATTTATAGAGACAGAAAGTAGAATGGTGGTCGCCAGGGACTAGGGAAGAGAAGTGGGTAGTTATTATTTAATGGGTAAGGAATTCAGTTTGAGAAGAAAAAAGGTCTGGATGAACAGGGAGGTAGTTGCAGAACAATGTAAATGTACTCAATGCCACTAAACTGTATACTTAAAGGTGGTCAAAATAGTAGATTTGATGCTATGCATATTTTACCACAATTTAAAAAATCTAGCTTATTCTAGCCAGAAGATAGTTTTAATCAATATATGGAAGCATGATAAGAAAATTCATCCATACCTATAAAATAGCACCACTCTTTTAAAAGCTGGTCCCAGTACACAAACCAAATTTCCCAATGAGTATTCCTAACAGCAAATTTAAATATGAAAAGAGTCCTTGCTCACACTTGAAATCCCATTAGTAGCTTATTTTCCTGCGGCAGATACATAAGAATCAGAAAGAACTAAATTCAAATTCTAGTTCTTAGCTATAAAAAACTGAACAAGTACTTATTCTTCTCAGTTTCTTTATCTTTAAAATTATATTTTAGGACTGCATATATACATGTATATATCAGGGTAATCTCAGTGGCTCAATACAAGACAGGTATTCACTTGGCATCCTTTTACATGGTCATTCAGAATCCTGGTTCCTTTTGTCTCATTGTACCACTTCTACTGCATCTTCCTCAGAGTTGACCACAAGCTCCTCTGAATTCAACCAGCAAAAATGTTGAAAGTGAGGAATATCATGCAGGATATTGGTGGCAAGGCTTGGAAATGGAGTTCGACACTTTGAGAAACATTTCATTGACAGGAACCTGATCTCATGGTTTCAATCTATTTGCAAAGGAGGATGCTAAATATAGTACCATCTGCCTGGAAGAGGAAAGGAGACTGGTAGGCATCTAGGCAGTCTGTTACAAATGCAATCTAGGAGACGGTTGTCTCCTATACCTTAAGGAACATCTCCAAGAGTACAGTCTCAGAGAGAAAGCAGATTATCTCCTTCTTTATTTGGTGGTCCCCTGGTGTCAGGTATTTCTTGCTTTGAGAAGAGATACATTTGCTTTTAGGGGCACTGAATCATTTATTCTAGGCTATTTAAAGTCACAAGATAAGCATTCTGCATTTTCCTGAATATCTTAACTGACTGAAACAGTGAGGGGGTGGAATCAGAGATGAATGAAGTGATTTACTTGTATATGATTTAAAACTTTAAATTTAAAAAGCGAACTTGAATATGGAATAGAATGAAAAATTTACATGAACTTTAAAATATAGAAATCATGAAACTTCAGAGAAATGCCATACACGAAGGGAGCCCTTTATGCGGAATTTCTCCCCATTTCAATATGTATGTGTTCATTTTGCTCTAGAATCATTTTAGGGGAAATGTATGAGATGCACTGATCATTCCAAGCAAACATATTATCTTTTGTGTTTTTAATTATCAAACTTTATCTTCCTACTTCTTTTCATGTGCCAAATATTTTGTGATTCATATATATGTACATATGTATATATAATAACTAAATATTAGTATAATCTGAATATTACACACTGGATATAGGGAAATTTATACTGCCATACCCAAATGGCCTCCCCACACTTTCAGTATAAATATACTGACACATTCTTTCAGCTAAAGACAGTTATCACATTCTTTCAGCTAAAAACAGTTATCACCCAAATGGTACTATGTTTGCAATGTCATCCAACTGTTAAGATCAGTTCTCTCTTGCACATGTTCAAAGATAGGCAGGTGAAGAGGTGTTGTTAAGACAAAGAATAGGCAAGCAAAGTGACTAGTTCAAATTTGTGTCTGTCTACATTTTGGAAAAGGCAACTTGTCTGGATTTCCAGACCTTTGACATTTCTTTATTTGATGTGTAACACAGATAAAGTTACTCTTTTACTTCACACTTTATTATCTTAGAAAAGAAATACGTGCTGATGGTATCTAATGAAACAAGCTAAGATGCACAAAGAGTTAATTGTTTTCCTTCTGCTCCTTCTACCCCCACCTTGGGTAGCCAGTGTTAACAGTTTAGTCCTGGGTCATATGAATATATACAAGCATGCATGTATATAGGATTCTTAGTTTGTTTGGGGTTTTCTTTTTTTGCACAAAAAAATGGAATTGTACCAAATCTGTCACATTTCTCACTTAACACATTTACAAATATTCTAGTTTATAAAATGTAGATCTAATTCATTTTAAATTATAGAATTATATTCTTTAATATAATATACCACAACTGATTCAACTTGAACATTCATGGTGTACCTTGCTTACACATGTGTTTTTAAATAACTACAAAAGAATTCTGCAATAAATAACCTTATATAGATACCTTTACATATGGAACTTTTATTTCTTATTATAAGTTAGATTTTCAAAGAGCCAATTAATATATATATTTTCAATTTTGAAATTGATCTATTTGCCAGCACAGTGGGCAGGGTCTGCTTGCCAGCCCCAGCCTGTTTCATCTCCACAGATCTTTCAATGGGCCACAGCCACGTCTCTAAAGAGTTCAGTCTTGGGGATGGTAAGGGGAGGCTCTCCCCAGTTTATTCCTTCCTTTGATACTCTGCCTTAGCCCTTGGAGGTAGTAACTGCCCCTCAGATCTGTATTCCTCTAATCTTTAGAGGTCTTTCTACACCTTTATAGTTGATGCCCCTAGTTAACAGATATCCAATTTAAATTTCCCTTGTCAAATTACTGGTTCAGCTTCAGTCCCCTGACTGATAGCTGGAAAAGAGCCTTCCGCCCTCAACACCTGTTACAAGAGTATGAATTGTGTTGGCTGCTAAAATTTGAGGGATGCTGGTTATAGCAATTAGACTATCTCAAAAAAATTACTGAATTATGGTAGCAGTTAATATCTGATAAACCAAATACTCTAGACTCTTCTTTTCCAAATTGGCATAGCTAATTTAAGACAGTAATACTCTGATATAAAATTTTACTTCATTTTAGCTCATTCCAGTAAATGAAAATTCTGATTGAGATAATACATTTATGAAATTTAATATTTTTATAACACTAATTCACCCAGAACACACATTATAGGTATATATTAGCTTAGTTAGACTTTACATAATGTCCTCCAATAATATTTTTAATTTTTTTCAAATAGGAAATACCTTGCTTATTAAATTTCTTTGATTACTACTTTAAATAAGTCTCTTTCCATTTTTAAACTCTTCCAACCAACCCAAAGAATGTCTATAGATTTTTGTACTTGATTTTTTTCTAGCCATCTGCCAAGTTTTCTATAAATTTTAGTAATTTTTAAGAAAATCCTTTGGATTTTTATCTGAAATAGAGATAAACCGATCTAATATCTACACTGATAGTTTCACTACTTATTGCATTAGTTAAAACCTCTAAAAAATTTTTATGTAGGGATGAAAGTGATAATCCCAATATTTTTCCTGATTTTAATGGAAACAGATTAATATTGTAATATTTATTTTGGTTTTTTAAATTTTATTTTATTTTTAATTTATTTATTCTAATTGGAGGCTATTTTACAATTTTGTAGTGGTTTTGGGGGCCAAATTAACTTGTTTTTTCTTCTGGTTTACTTAGGGTTTTAGATAAGATATAGTTCCCGGGTTTTACTAAGTGTCTTTTGACATTCACTGGTATAGTCACAGAGTTTTCTATTTACTGGGCCGATGTAAGGAATAAGATTTCTTCCCACGAACAACGACCTTCACTAGCCGCAAGTCCCTTTCATAGGATCCGAGATATAGTCTTCACCTTGAAATTGTCCACATAAACTTAGACAGGCGGCAGAATCACAAAGCTCCAAGTGTTCTGCCCAGGGCCTTTCTCCCACACGTCAGCACCACTAACACCATCATAAGGAACCTGGAGCTCCCACAAAGTCCCAGTGAAGCCACTCCACGTCCCCACCCAAAACTCCCTGCTTCTCCAATGCCACTGCTCAAGAAACAACACCTCCAAGGACAGTATAATTCGATCTGACCACCTATACCCTTCAGAGAGGCTTTTAAGACTAACACTGCCATGTCCTATACTCATGGTTCACACAGTCCCAGCACTGAAAGCCCCGGTCCTTCAGTTCAGTTCATTCGCTCAGTCGTGTGCAACTCTTTGGACACGTGTCCGACTCTTTGTGACCCCATGAACCACAGCACGCCAGGCCTCCCTGTCCATCACAAACTCCCTTAGGCTGTCTTAATTCCCAAACTCTTTCCCTCACAGCTATTCAGGTCACCTAATCAGAATCAAGCTCTTAGTCTTACCTCATTCTCCCAGTGGGTCTCAGCTGAGGTATTACTTGGCATTTAGTGCAGGAGCCAGAGATGCTACCTGTCATGCCACAACTGTTATCTTGAAATTCATCTGGAGATTCTTTGGGAATTTCACATTGATCCTTCAAGTTACCTTCTCCCAAATCTATAAGCATATGCTGTAGCAGTCTCTACATTTAACATAATTACTTTTACGTTAAATTACTGTTATGGGGAATACTAGAAGGCTGTGTGCAGATTTAAGAGACCTCTACATTAACCTCCTTAATCTTTCTACTGCGAGTCATCCCAGTCTGTTCTCCATGATCTTCATCTTATTTCTCTGTTAAATTTTTCTGGGACAAATTCAATTTCTGACAAGTAACAATTAAAATCTACCCACCCCCTGACTTTTCTAGTCCCCTGCTACTGCTAAGTCACTTCAGTCGTATCCGACTCTGTGCGACCCCATAGACGGCAGCCCACCAGGCTCCCCCGTCCCTGGGATTCTCCAGGCAAGAACACTGGAGTGGGTTGCCATTTTCTTCTCCAACACATGAACGTGTAAAGTGAAAGTGAAGTTGCGCAGTCGTGTCCGACTCTTAGCGACCTCATGGCCTGCAGCCTACCAGGCTCCTCTGTCCCTGGGATTTTCCAAGCAAGAGTACTGGAGTGGGATGACATTGCCTTCTCCTCTAGTCCCCTAGTTAAGAGAATTTAATCTTGGATGTATTTCCTCTTTTTTCCCCTCTTTTGTGGCTCAGCTGGTAAAGCATCCACATGCAATGCGGGAGACCTGGGTTCGATCCCTGGGTTGGGAAGATCTCCTGGAGAAGGGAACGGCTACCCACTCCAGTATTCTGGCCTGGAGAATTCCTGGGTAGCAAAGAGTCAGACACAACTGAGTGACTTTCACACTTTCACTTTCCAATTTATACTGGGTTTGTACATTCTACTTTCCCCTATTTTTTGTCCCTTGTGTCTTTGAGGATCATGACTTTCTCTTACAGAACTACCTCTGTTGTTTTAATTTGGTCTTATTTCCTTACTTTGTTCTTTTATAATTTCCCTCTGCTCTTGTTATGATATTAATATGCTCTTAAAACATATTTTTCAAATCACTCTAGTTCATCTTTGATATTCTGAACAAAACTTGATTCCTAAAAACAGAAATCTGTCTTCATAGTTTCTGTTAGTAAACTTGATTTTTAAAATAGACTAGATTTATAAAAATGCACAAAAATGAATAGTTATGTATTAATGAATAGTTATGTATTAATGAATAGCTATGTATTAATGAATAGTTATGTAAGAGACTACCTTGCCTTGGACTATTGCAAGTAACAATTCTTTGAATATTCCCGTACATTTATTTTGGCTGAAATACGCATTCAACTTTGTCAAACACATACCTAAGGAGCAGAATTGCTGATCACATGGATGCACTGAGCCAGGATCTAGTTGGTGCAATTTCAAGCACAAGACTTTGGTATACTTTGAAAGAGTTAAATAATAACATTTTTTTACAAGTGTATAGCCCAGAGATACATAACTGATCTAATAAAATCATATCCTGTGGAAGTAACATGATTGCAGCTAAACAGTTCGCAATATTTAGGCAGAAATGTCACTAGACTTGAAAAGGCAATTAACCATATACCACAGTTTGATAAGCCCAGATTACAGAGAGCTCTAATAGGCTATAATGTTTGCATTATATTATCTGAGTAATGGACACTAAACAGTGCAGTTACTTGGCCAAAACACTCTAAGGAGACATTCTGGTGGAATGGATAGGGCAGAATAAAGCATAAACCTAAGTGCGTCATTTAAAAGTGGCTTGAGAGTGATCTTCTTTTGGAGACTTTAGAAAATGGGGGAGACAAAAGGAGAACTTTAACAATGTGCCACCAAAAGTAAATCCAGAAACTAATATTCCTTTATAATAGTTTCATTACATTTAACTGCAGCAAGAATGCCACCATCAAGCTTTTCCCAGATCAAATTCATCTCACAACTTCTAACCCAAATGTCAAGTTTGGTTCCAACACTGTATGACCATCTAAGACCAAACTGACCAAGTTAAAAAAGGAAAAAATAAAGTTATTTCTTTAAACAATAATGGCAATTATCATAAGACTTAGCAGGAATAAAACTATCCCTCAAAAGCCCAGAGGACAAGCACAAAACTGTGCTTTAGTGACTTTATTCATGCTAATAAAGTCACTGGATTTCTACTCTATGAAAGAGTTTCGCCAATTACCCAAAATTGTTCTTTGGGCATTTTTTCTTATAGAAGCCCAGGAACTAATGGAGGGTAATGAACGCCTTCCACAGAGATCACAGAGATGAAAACAGAAATCTTTAGCGACTTCAAATGCTTCCAAAGCAGAACTATGCTCACCTTAGTGTTTATCTAGTCACCACATACATATCATTATAATTTCCAATTGGGAAAAACCAACTCTAAATTATTGTTAAGAACTAGATCCAGATTATGGCAGATGATTTGGGTTATATACTTTTAAAAATAAACTACAATAGTATCTGTCTATTTTAGAAGTTTTTGTTTACTGTTTTCTATGGAATAACAAGCAAAAATAGAAATGAAAACAGTGGTCAAGGGAAACTTTGAAAGGTGGAAAATTTTGCTTTTAAACTAGTATTGAAATTAACAGATTAGTCATCTTAATAGTCAGATTTGTGTTTTTTAAAAAAACTGGTTATGAGTTTTGGTTATGGTTAGGCATCAAATTGTTTCAAGCCATTAATAGCTGAAGAAGACTATAAAACCTTAAAATTTATATAAACCGAAATGGCTTCCTACTGACATGTATATAATACACTGACATATATAATAAAGATTTTATTTAAACTTCCATTTCAAATGGCATTGGGTTGGCAACTCCACACTCATAAATTCCCACTTGACATAGATTCATACTGACAGAAATGATATTGCTGGAATTTGGGAGGAACTTTTACAAACAATAAGATTGATTTGAGTGGGTAGAAAAACATCTGCCTACCCAAAATAATAGGGCTTCCTCGGTAGCTCAGTGATAAGGAATCTGCCTGTCATGCAGGAGACATGGGTTCAATCTCTGAGTCCAGAAGATCCCGTTGAGAAGGAAATGGCAACCCACTCCAGTACTCTTTTTTTAAATAATTAAATTTGTTTACTTTTAATTGAAGGATAATTGCTTTACAGTATTGTGTTGGTTTCTGCCAAGTATTATGCCCTTTTCTGCCACTCCAGTATTATTGCTTGGAAAATTCCATAAACGGAGGAGCCTGGCAGTCTATAGTTCATGGAGGTCGCAAAAGAATCGGACACCACTTAGTGACTAAACAACTCAAAAGAATACAGGAAGAAATTATATTCTCTTTCACTGTCTTTAAATGGACTCAGAACTCTACAGAATTTATCTTTGCTTCCAATCCATTACTACTTCACTGCTGTCATAAAGAACCCACTCTTTGAGACTCATGCAATTTTATTACATTCTCCATCTCTTTCTTATTACTGTAACCAAATGAAAGGAATGCCTATTTCCAGTTTTTTAAGGAATCTCCACACTGTTCTCCATAGTGGCTGTACTAGTTTGCATCCCACCAACATATGACCCAGCAATCCCACTCCTGGGCATACACACCGAGGAAACCAGATCTGAAAGAGACACGTGCACCCCAATGTTCATCGCAGCACTGTTTATAATAGCCAGGACATGGAAGCAACCTAGATGCCCATCAGCAGATGAATGGATAAGGAAGCTGTGGTACATGTACACCATGGAATATTACTCAGCCATTAAAAAGAATTCATTTGAATCAGTTCTAATGAGATGGATAAAACTGGAGCCCATTATACAGAGTGAAGTAAGCCAGAAAGAAAAACACCAATACAGTATACTAACGCATATATATGGAATTTAGAAAGATGGTAACAATAACCCTATATGCAAGACAGAAAAGAGACACAGATGTACAGAACAGACTTTTGGACTCTATGGGAGAAGACGAGGGTGGGATGATCGGAGAGAACAATATCGAAACATGTATATTATCAAGTGTGAAATAGATCTCCAGCCCAGGTTGGATGCATGAGACAAGTGCTCGGGGCTGGTGCACTGGGAAGACCAGAGGGATGGGATGGGGAGGGAGGTGGGAGGGGGGTTCAGGATGGGGAACACATGTAAATCCATGGCTGATTCATGTCAATGTATGGCAAAAACCACTACAATATTGTAAAGTAATTAGCCTCCAACTAATAAAAATAATTGGGGAAAAAAAGAAAAAAAAGGAAGGCACGCCTGTGTCACCTCAGTCACAGTCTTCCTCTCCATGTTAAATCCTGCCATCTGCCTGAAGGACTTCAGTGCTCCATCAAAACCTAGTCCTCCAGTTCCCTGGTATACTGGTACCAAATAATCTTCTCTTCCACTTCCAACTCAGATACCCACAGCCACATCTGTACCCGTTTTTTTCACCTTCCACAATTTTTTTGGAATTGTTCTACCTCCAAAACCACTCACTCAAGTATCCTCACCACAACTTCTTCTCCTTCCACCTTACTTGTTCAACATCTCCCTGCAAACAAAATTTTGGTCTCATTGGACCACCGGTCCATGGATGTATCTACCGTGGCTCTTTCAACCTGGCTCTTTCTTTCATAGCACTCTTGCTGAATCCCAGTCACATTAAATACCTGACTTCAAAACCAAAAAATCTAGATTCCAAAAGTAAAACCCAATATTAATAGCATATTTAACAAAAAGTTTGATGGCAAGAGGAGAAAAAAAGAAGAAAGGCAAAACCTCCACTACTCAGCTTTGTATTTTCCCTACCTAGTGGAGCAGCTTGAAGGTCCATTTCCATATCTGTTATTTCTGGTTCCTGCTGATGAATATGAACCATATGCTGCAGCACACACCTCCTGAGGTAGTGTGCCCCTAGAAAAACCACACTGAGAGCTGGCTCTATTGGCTTAGAAAAAATAAGGGTAGGTAGTAAAAGACACTGAGAAGAATAAATATCTTTTTAAAGAAATCTGCTTCAGATAAGGCCTTTGGCTCCATGCAACAGGAGACAGTTATCTTCTAGCAAGGGGGAGGAGTTTAACCAGCCTGATGAGTCGCTCAGTCATCTCTGACTCTTTGTGACCTCATGGACTATAGCCTGACAGGCTCCTCTGTCCATGGAATTCTCCAGGCAAGAATACTGGAGTGGGTTGCCACTCTCTTCTTCAAGGGATCTTCTTCACTCAGGGATCAAACCTGGGTCTCCTCCATTGCAGGCAGATTCTTTACTGTCTGACTCAGCAAGGAAGCCTAGGGGTTGATGGAAATCTGTAGGTTTGTGCCTCTCAAGAGCATCTACTCAAGTGTCCCCACTCCAGGTCATTTGCTTTAGCAGAGAAGACTAGCTAAGGTTACTAATTCAATCTTTTGTAACTCTGCCAGTATTATTATCAAATTTCTGGCCTAATTTCCAGCTCTCTAGTTGCAGGAGATAAAGTTCTCTTAAAACACTGCTCGGTAAGCTTTTTGGCTTTCATGAAGTGCCCTAAGTTGGTAGTTAGATAGCCAGAAGTCTCTATCTGAACCTGTTAATTCTTTTTCTGTGTAACTTCAGTACCAGTTAACAAATTCAAATCATTTCCACTCTTGTTATAGTAAACATCATTCCCCATATCTTTCAAGTGCTAAAGCTATAGCATAAACCAGTGCTTCCCTTTTCTCTGTATTCCATCCCTGTTCCCTAACTACTGCAGACACTAAGAAAATTTAGTCATGCAGCAAGGTACAAACTGAATATATCAATTAATATGTGCCTGGCATGCTGCAGTCCTTGGGGTCGTAAAGAGTGCGACACAACTTCTTGACTGAAAAACAACAAATATGTAGAAACAATAATCGATTAGCAGAATAGTGGGGAAAACAGCTCATTTAAATAAAAGAGATTTAAATGAATGTTTTCTGTATAAATTAGCATTAGGTCCAACTACATGCAACATAAAACCCAAATAAACAGGGGTTAGATACACAAGTGGTCATTGTTTCATGTGAAAATTCCACTGGTCAGGAGCCTGAGACTAGAACAGCAGGTGCACAGATCCCTGAGGGTCCTGACTCCTTCCAGCTTCCTGCTCCAGCCAAAGCGCCCTATTCTCACCACAAGAGAGAGGAGAACACACCTCTCCTTTAAAGAACACGCCTCAAAACTGCAAACACCACCTCTACTTATATCCCATTGTTCAAAACTTACTCAAGGATAGGCTTACCCACAAGAGGAGCTGTAAATTTCAGCCTGTATTCTGAGTGGCCAGGTACCAGCTAAAACTCAGGACTTCCACTGGAGACAAGGAAGGGGAGAAATGCTATTAGGAAACAACCACACGTCTCTATCACATCTAGGAATGTCTACAAAGAAATAGTAAGATCTACAAATAAGTAGTTTTTAACTGCCTGAGAGACATAAAAGATCTGAACAAATGAAAATGCACACCATGTTCTTGGGTGAGCAAAGAGCAATTTTACCTAATAGTTCAGTTCAGTTCAGTCCCTCAGTCGTGTCTGACTCTTTGTGACCCCATGAACCGCAGCACGCCAGGCCTCCCTGTCCGTCACCAACTCCCAGAGTCCACACAAACCCATGTCCATCGAGTCAGTGATGCCATCAAACCATCTCATCCTCTGTCGTCCCCTTCTCCTCCTGCCCTCAATCTTTCCCAGAATCAGGGTCTTTTCTAATGAGTCAGCTCTTAGCATGTGGTGGCCAAAGTATTGGAGTTTCAGCTTCAACATCAGTCCTTCCAATGAACACCCAGGACTGATCTCCTTTAGGACGGACTGGTTGGATCTCCTTGCAGTCCAAGGGACTTTCAAGAGTCTTCTCCAACGCCACATTTCAAAAGCATCACTCCTTCGGTGCTCAGCTTTCTTGATAGTCCAACTCTCACATCCATACATGACCACTGGAAAAACCATAGCCTTGACTAGATGGACCTTTGTTGCCAAAGTAATGTCTCTGTTTTTTAATATGCTGTCTAGGTTGGTCATAACTTTCCTTCCAAGGAGCCCAAGTCTTTTAATTTCATGGCTGCAGTCACCATCTGCAGTGATTTTGGAGCCCCAAAAAATAAAGTCAGCCACTGTCTCCCCATCTATTTGCCATGAAGTGATGGGACTGGATGCCATGATCTTAGTTTTCTGAATGTTGGGTTGTAAACAAGTTGTAATAGCTATGAATTTTAATTCTTCATATAGTATAGCAAAACCATATATAAAACAAAACTGCTAAAAATATGAGTAGATAACAGAAACACAATTATAGTAGAAAAAAGTACAGTCCTTGCTAGAGCAAATAAATAAAAATAAGCTTATAACTATTTTTAATAATAGAATAAACAACACCCAGATGTCAGATAAGGTCATCTTTCTTAAAAAAATAAAATCGTCAGCAAAATGTTCAATGGTCTCCCCAACACTTCTAGAAAACCCATGTCATTCCGTGTCAGGATTTCCTCCAGTCTTGTTCCTGCTCTCTGAACCTCACTGGATTCTTGCCTTCTGTCTCATTCTCCTTTATCCACTGTGCACAGGTCCAGACATGGAACACAGACCCTCTTCTTCATTTATCTAACAACTGCTCATAAAGGCCTCTTTTGTTTACTGTCAATTTCATTGAAAATTTGGGCCAATGACAAGAAAATTACTTACGGATACTCAGCAGCCTGTTCTTAAAAGTTCTGAAAAGGAAAAGGGAAAGTGAAGTTGCTCAGCTGTGTCCGACTCTTTGCAACCCCATGGAGCCTACCAGGCTCCTCTGTCCATTGGATTTTCCAGGCAGGGGTACTGGAGTGGGTTGCCATTTCCTTCTGAGTATTTGGTTATTCCTCTACCATGAATTTCATCCGTTTTTCTGAGAAATCTATCTTCTTGCCTGGTTACCTAACTTTTTTTTGGGCCAGGAAAACTGCCCTAACATTTTCCTGTTGCTCTGTTTTCAAGTCCATTCCATTTGACCTCCTCTTAGCAAATAACTTTTGCTCATTTTTCTTTAAATGAGCGATAGCTGCAATAGATAGCTTGGGTGGACTAGATCAGAAGGGTTATGATATCACTATAATTTCTCTCAGACTCCATAGAGCCATGACGCACACAAAAAGTCAATACCGCACTGCAGCCAGCTTGCACTTCCTCGCAAGAGCCAAGTATGTGAATCTCTTTTTACACCCCACTCAGTAGGTTGAACTCTGCATAGTGGATATTTACACCCTGAAGTTGGAAAACAGTACAAATATCAATGGTTTTGGTTTGGTTTGATTTAGTTTGGGGTTGGGGGTGGGTTTTCTTGTTTGTTTAGAGAGGCAGTTTGCCAGCACAACACTGAATATATTCTACAAAAATTTGTATTGAACGTGCACATGAAGATTCAGCTATTTTGATTCCTTCCCGCATGAACCAGCCTAACCCTCCAGGGCAGTAATAAGAACAGGGAGAGACATTAAGCAACATGTTTCCGCTGCTTAGATTTCACACAGACCACAGGAACAGGATACTCTGCCTATTCTAATCCATAACTGTCTCCATGCAACAATGCTGAGTAAAACAACTCAACCAGCATGGATATGCAACTACATGGTAACTTAATTTGTTAATTACACTGGCCTGACTAGAGTTCCAACTTAAGGACAAAGAGGTGTTATTAAACCGCATTCTAAAGAGAGGCTCTGAGGATCGCTCTCTCTCACAAGATCTAATGAAAAGAAGAATCAGGGACTATAACCCCAACCAGGCCCTATCCCCACTTCATATGCCCTTCCCTCCTCACCCTGACCCCATCACCAGTATATGGAGATAACTGGAGATAGAGAAGAGAAGGTTTTGAAGGCACTGAGCTTTGGGGGAATGTAGTTGGTATTCAGGGAAAAAGTTACTTTCCTAGCTGTCAAGCCAAGATGGCAAGAGGAGATTCCCTTAGAGATTTACTGAATAGAAATTTTTGTCCATCCAAGATGAGTAACTGGCCTTTTATTTGGGGGAATGGCTATCTGCTAAGACTTGCTGACCTGTCCTTGTGAATTAAAGGGAAATGATGTTAGGCTTCCCAGGTGAAGAACCCACCTGTCAATGCAGGAGACACAAGAGACGCAAGTTCAATCCCTGGGTGAGGAAGATCCAATGGCAACCCACTCCAGCATTCTTGCCTGGAAAATCCCATGGACAGAGGAGAGTGCCAGGCTATAGTCCATGGGGTCACAAAGAGTCGGACACGACTGAGTGACTGAGCACACATGATGGCTGGCTAAGAAAGAGGATGATGATGGCGCAGTCAAGCCTCTTACTTGCTGTGCTAAGGCTGTGTGAATTTCTCATTGGTCCAAGGGACACCAGAAAAGGAGCTGATCTTGAGATCTTTTTGCCAGTGCCTCATACAAAGGGCTACCCCCTAGGTTAAGGGGCTCTAGAATGAAGAGGCTGTGTAATATTCCCATGGTGGATGAGAGCTGAGTAGAAGGAATAGAAGTGCTTGTGCCAGAGAAGATGCCCCTTGCCAGAGAAATGAGTCACAGAAAGACCTCACAGGCAAAAACTCATCCATGCCACTCCCTGAGAGATCAATGCTTTTAGCACTCTTCAAAAGAGGCCACCATCGGCACCCTGTTAGGGTTAGCCACAGGGACAGCACAAATCAGCACAAACCAACCAAGGAAGAAGCTCAACCATACCTAATTAAAACAGGTTGACTTTTCAGCCTTCTTCTTGTCCCCAAAGAGAGGAGACTGGATTCTCCACCCAAATTCCCCACCAGCTTCCCACACTGTGATAAGACTCCCTGTTGGTTTCTGCTGGCTTATGCTACTCTTTGGGCAAACACTTACAGGATGCTGATGGTGGCCTCTTTGTGTCAAAGGCATTTAAGGACTTCATCCCTCATGTAGATAGATCTCCTGTGTGAATTACTCACCCCATCCCATGGCCATTCTCTAGCATAGGAGATCAAGCCATACCTCCAGTCTTTTCTGGCGTGTCTTTTTTTTTTTTCCCCATTTATTTATATTAGTTGGAGGCTAATTACTTTACAATATTGTAGTGATTTTTGCCATACATTGATATGAATCAGCCATGGATTTACATGTGTTCCCCATCCTGATCCCCCCTCCTGCCTCCCTTTCCATCTCATCCCTCTGGGTCATCCCAGTGCACCAGCCCCGAGCACTTGTCTCATGCATCAAACCTGGACTGGCGATCTGTTTCACAATTGATAATACACATGTTTCAATGCTATTCTCTCAAATCATCCCACCCTCGCCTTCTCCCACAGAGTCCAAAAGTCTGTTCTATACATCTGTGTCTCTTAATTTCTGTCTTGCATACAGGGTTATTGTTACCATCCTTCTAAATGGCGTGTCTTAATATTACATAAGAGGTCCTCATATATCTCATGTGGCACCTATACTATCATCCCTTGGTGATAACTTTACTATTAGTAGGTTTGTTTCCAAGACTGTGTAAAAGATATTGTATACTACAGAATGAAACACTGCAAAGAACCAAACACTAATTTTATAGGACACAAGTTGGTGCCCACTGGTTTATCTGATTTCACTTAGCTTGTACTTAAGAGTTCTATAGACTGTTATACATCAACGCAAGAATTTTTCACTTCAGATAAAAACCTACTTATTTTTAAAACATTATTTAAACTTAAACACATATTGTCACAAACATTACTTCTCATCATCTTATTTCTCAACAAAGACAAGGTCTTGCTCTAAATTCTCGTTCCCCTCACCCAAGTTGCCAACCCTAAGACTCACTACTGTTTGTTGTCACAGTAATTTAGCTTTCCAAAAGCCCAGAGATTAGACAATACACTCTGATAAGCAAATGACTCAACAATTTCAGTTAAACATTGAAAAATTAGCAGAAGTTTTGAAAATTCAGTCTTTTCTTTCTCATCCAACTCCAAATTATTTTTCCCCAAAAGAGATATACATCATTTTTGTCTCCTTTCAGAAAGCAAAGGTAATTATAACTGTTTTGCTTTAAATAAACCCCCTCATCCAATATAATAAGGCATACCAGAGTGTGCAAATGAAAAGACCATAAGCTAAATTTATTCTGTAAACAAAGCTGAGGCTGAGGAAGTGTAGCAGTACAATTTCTTTTCAATATTTGAGTTTATGTCTTGGTATGTGCTCTCCCTGCCACCTCATCAGCACCTAATGAGTTACATCTGGCTGATGAGCACATTCATACAACATACCTGACTTCTCAAGGTAGTCTGTACCAATTGAAACAAATATTGAATACATGGATTCATGAGTGAATGTCTCCTACTAACAGGGAATATGCCTTCTTCTTTTCAAGCAACCATAAAACATTTGTAAATATTATTTCAAGAATGAGAAAACAAACCAACAGAAGATTAGAGACTACCTTAAAACCAATAAAATAAAAAAGATCGTAACAGATGAAAAAGAAACATTGAAAACTAATGCATGTGGAGGAATTATCCAAAGATTTTGGGGAAATTATACTTTTGAGGAAGATATTTCGTTGGATCACAATTTCAAATTAAATTCATTAAAATAAATTTCATTTAAAAATGAAAGCAGAAAACAGGAATCGTGACAATTTAACTGATCTCAGAATGGATAAGCACTTCCTAATCATAGATAATGGAAAGACATCATTGAGAAATGTTGTTAAATGTACCTATGTAGAATTTGAAGTCCTCTGCAAAATTCATAAAATTAGACATAAGACGATTCAAATGGAGAAAATCACTTATATTAATGACAGACATTATTTATATTAATGGCAGATATTTCACATTTGCAATGTGTGAAACTCACTCAATTTGTAAAAGAACTCTTAAACTTTTGAAAATGGACAAAGAATATGAATGGAAAATTCATAGGGACTTCCTTCGTGGCACAGTGGATAGGAATCCGCAGGGGACATAGGTTTGATCCCTGGCCCAGGAAGATTCCACATGCTGTGGAACGACTAAGCCAGTGTGCCGCCACTACTGAGCCTGCGCTGGGAGCCCACGAGTCACAGCTGCTGAAAGCTGTGCACCCAGATCCCGCGCTCCGGAACGACAGGAGGCACCGCAAGAAGCCCGACAAAGCAACAGAGAGCAGCCCCGTCTACAGCAACGAGAGGAGGCCTGCACGCAGCAACGAAGACCCAGTGCAAACAGAAAAAGGAAAAATGAAAATAGAAAATAAGTTATAATATTAAAAAATAGACATACCAACTAAAACGGAGAGCGGTTCTTGATTGTGTTGTCTACTATCCTTTTCTCAAGTTCATAGTGCTGTCAAGAATTATAGTGAGAAGAGTCTCTCACACTCAGCTGGTGGGATAAACTGGTATAAACTGTCTGGAAAATAAGTAGACAATATGAACAAAGATGAGCAAATGTACTGCTATTTAACCAAAAAGAAACAGTCTCAGAAATGAGAATAAAGATTTATATTGAAGAAAGTTCATGACGGGATATATATGGAAACAAATATTGGAAACAACCTAACTTCTAATAATAAAAAATAATTGAATAATTTTTGAAGAAAATTAAATGACATGGTAAATGTTTTGATATAATATTAGGTGTAAATGTCCAGGTGTTTGTATATGTCAACTAATAAAAATTCTTAATCAGATTAAACACCACAAACGGGTATACTTGGCACAATTATAAAAGTTTTAGTTTTTCCTAAAAACTGAGCAGTGTTTTCTAGATCTTGTAATAATATGGGTGTATTATAAATATTTTTAAAAAGTACTGATTAGGTACTGAGTGTATTTTTTCAATGGTTTGGAAATCACTGATGAAAAGATTTAAATATATAACCTTATATCCCAGTGGGTTTACCACTATATTTCCAGCACAGAGTTTAAATCTATTTACATCAATCTACATTGAGGCATCAACTACAAACCTAAGTGTTAGAGACGAGAAAACGGACAAGGAATTTTCTTGCCTTTACCATTGTCCAATCTAATGAAGAGACAGAAAAGAAAGTCGGCTATGAGAATACAGGGTGCTAAGGGCTGTAACTTGAGATATTTACAGCATATGGTGCAAGTACAGTTGAAAAACAGTGAATTTAGCCTACAGGTAGGTGCTGGAGAAACTTCCATGAAAAAGGTCACCTTTGATCTGACTCATTTTTCTCCCTCCTCTTCCTTTTTTTCTTCTCCCAGTATGTTAGAGACCAAAGAGATACAGTATAGAGATGGAGTCATGAAATTTGGCAACATAGTCACATTATGAGAGGTTCTTAAAATGAGCTACGGGAAGGCTTATTTATTTTTATTATCTGTAAATTCTAGTACATAATATATAGACAAGGAAAATAATCCCCTAAGGGAACCACAAGTTGAAGGTGTTAAAGATTTTGCTGCATCTCAGGCATGGAACTGGGATCCTGGGGGGCAGGATATTCCTCTTCAAGAAAGGTCAGGCTGTCCAGCTGCGAACTGTGTGTGCCACTGACAGCCTCCAACCAGTGACTGCATCAGGGTCTGTCCCAGCTCTCCAGCTCGGTCACTCTTTTCTGAGGGTGGAGGCTCAGTGACTGAACAAGACAGTGATACAGGGACTGGCTATTTCCACCCACTGTGCAAACACTGTACCAGCTAGTCGTTGCTCTAGACCTCTCTGCTGGGCACCACCAGGTTAGCATCGCAGTCTGAGGTCTTCCCCTTGTTCATTTCTGTCTCCGTGCCCTACCCTTCCCCAGTCTCTATTTTCACTTTTCAGGGAACCCAATCACCCCAAGGGAGATGTGTTTCAAAGCCCCGAAGAAGCATGAGGGGAGAAAGGGAAAAGGATCAGGGCTAGAGTGAAAATGAAACTGGCCTCTCATGAGATGAACTAGGACAAAAGCAATATAATTTTCGTTCTGGTAATCTCCTCTCAGCTATTGCAGGCATTAATAAAAAAGTGCACAGGGGACAAGTGAGGTGACAATGTATACAGAAATCAGAAAATCAGAATGTTAGGGAACTCTTGCCAATGGGTTGGTTTGCATGAATAAAGAAGAAAAATGTAAGAATTAAAAAGAAAGTTAGAAGCTAGATCATGGAGAATGCTACACCCTGCATCAAATACATGGGCATCTTTCCTTCTAACCTTCTTAAATACCATTTTTTAAACTTCCATTATTTCTATAGTCTTATGAAAGGACAATGGAATTGCAACACGAAAATCTAGAGTGGAATTTATTGTTGTTGTCATATTTCCAATGAATAAAGTCAAATATCAGAAAGGAAGTATGCACTTTCCAAGGATTGCTAGCATATCTACTTACCCTTATATCTGGCATAATATTTCACAGGTACATATTAAATGATTTATTCCAGTGATCATAAAACAGGTGGTGATTTGAGCACATATAAGATTTAGGCAAGACATGAATTTAAAGCTTTCTATCACCAATGTGCTCTGACAATAACAATTTCTCTGTGATGTGATCTCTGTCAAATCAGTTTCCAAGTGTCTTTACAAAACTATATGAAGCCATCTATCCAAGGAGTTCTTTCCTATGACAAAAGTTTGCCTTTCAGATATGTCACAATCACTTAACCATGACTCAAAAACACTTTGCGTGGACACCTCCATCAAACTGACTGTTGTTTACAAGGCCCTGGAAATGGGCTAGTTTCTCACAGCATTTACTTCAGTACCATCTATCACACAAGAGAGTAAGTACATAAATTCATTTTGTTCAAGTGTTACAAGGGACAGAAGAACTCAAATAGTCCCGAAGATATTCTCTTAACTGAGTATTTTCCAGTGATATCCTATGGCCCTCACTGGTTGACATTTCCTTATAAAACACTCCTAATACAGATGTCTGTATCCAAGGTAATGACTTAAATGGGCTTAAGCTGAAAATTGCTTGAAAGCAGGGGTTTTGTCTTATTATTCTCTATACCTGTGGTACCTGAGGCAACCAGTAGGTAACAATTTCTGATTTTCATTTCAGCTTTACAAACTAGAAGCAACTCCTCTGAATGTAGAATAACATTCATTGTTCCCATGACCATGCTTATCAGATAAAAATGGAACTATTTTCTTTAAAAAAAGAGTTTAGCAAATTACATTTTTAATAAAGTTTTTATAAAGTAAATGACGCATAAGAATCCATCTTCAGTGGCTTTCTCTCATCCACTCATACATGGTGAGCGTCTGCAAAGCCTGAGGAGTCACTGGCCTGGCATGAACCTCATAAAGCATGGGTAGCTATCATCTGTAAATATACTGCACTTCCCCATAATTAATTTCCCTAATACTAATGAAAGTTTTGCTGTTCTGCATGTTTATTACCAAACAGGTTTAAAATGTCAGCCTTAATTGATTTTCTACCTAACTCATTTTATAGCAGGTTTTTTGCCTCCAGAAAGATTGTCATCAATCTCAACCAATATGAACAACAATAAATAAATAAAAGAAAGAAAACTGATGTGGGTAAGCTTAAACAAAACTGCCAAGGGCAACAAGTCAAAAATGTAAATGACACTTTGGTTGCCTTCCTTTTCTGTTTCTCTGCCCACTTCTCTCCTTTCTCCAAGGGTATCTATGAAGCATACTAAACAGAGAAATGCAGTAGTGCCCTGATTCTTGCTCTTTTGGAGCTTGAGCATGAATCGCAGTTGTGCAAATTTTTCACACGCTTCATCTGAGAGATTAGCTAAAGCAGAGATGTAAAATTTTTAAATAATATTTTTAGGAAAAATAAAGGTAGAATTTTATGTGAAATTTTGTGTGCAAAGAGTCAGACATGACTGAGCGGTGGAACTGAACTGAAAGGTAGAATTTACCCATCTAAATTAATTAGTAGATTATTTGCTATTTTTCTTCATATTCTTTAAGCAACAACATGACAGTTGACTATGAATATGCAGGCTACTTTTGACCAAAATGCAGAATAAAAATCTAGTTCAGATTGAAATGTGAAGTAATTATTTGAGAAATCCTCTTGCTAAATTTACCACAATTTAATGAAAATTGTGACATACACTAGTTTGCCTTTGACATGTTTTCCAATTCAAGAAAGATTCTGCTCCTGTTTTTATCTCCCTTTGATCTTATGTTTTCCTATAACTGAAATAGTATATGCTCTTTAGAAGAAGTTTTACCCGAGAAAGTGCTATGTATCTCTATATTATCTTTTACCAATTATATTGACATATTTATTTGACTCCTCCCCGGAATACAAATGCTTCCATTCAGAAACAGAAACCTTGAGCACCAGTGCCTTAAACAGTAAACAGCACATGTTACAGGTTCAAAATACGTTCTTTGTTAAAGTAAGCAAATAAAAAATTTCCACAAATTTACCACTATGAATCATTTACTTATATTTTCTGTTATTTCTTTCAAAATTTTTTACTCTGTTCTTTCTGGATCATTTTCCTAAGTTGGAAAATAATTCTAAAAAAATTTGACACTAGAACTCATATTTAAAAATCCTCAAACAAATAAATCTCAAGTGGTAGAAATGAAGGGCCTATAAAAGGAAGACATTCCAGAAAACCAGAGGACTTACTATCATTTCTAAAATTGTGACACTCACCCTTCCACTTCCTTGTTATATTAACCCTCTGCTGCTAACCACTCTGCTCCTTACGGAGCCAAGATTTTCACTATAAGAGAAAAGTGATACAATATATAATTCAGGAAGGTAAGAAAACGTCAGGTAATATTAAATGTGAATTGGAAGTATCAGTATGAGCTCAAGACTTTTTATGTGTTTTCTAGCTCTATCACTGGATCAATGTAGAAACAATGACATCACTTAACAATGAGCACATTTTGTGCCCATATTTTGCATCATAAGCACCATTCTCCATTAAAGGAAACCAGAGAAACTTGGAGAAATGCTTATTCCAGGAATAAGTCAGGGGAAAAACAAAGTGGAATCTGAGAAATCTTGTTGCACTAGTAAAGAAATAAAAGTGCTCAAAGACTAGTGGAGTGGTATTTTTTATCTGTAGCTGTAAAACAAATCACAAACTTAGAGCCTTAAAACAATACCTATTATCTCCCAGCCTTAAAACTTTAGCCTTTAAAAAAAAAAAAAAAAACTTAAGCCTTAAAACAATACATATTATCTCCCAGCATTGTGGGTCAGAAATATGCAGGTGGTTTAGGGGGTCTTCAGACTCAGGCTGCAGTGAAATTGTCAGCCAGGCTGTAGTCCTCTTGGGTTCATCCAGGAGAGGATTCACTTCTAAACTCACTCATGTGGCTGCTGACAATATTTGTTTCCTCATGGGCTGTTACAAGGAGAGCTTAAGTTCCTTACTGGCTGTTGATCAGAAGGTTCCCTCAATTTCTAGCCATGTAGGCGTCCTCATAGGGAAACTAACAACATTGTGTCTGGCTTCCATTAGTGTTAGCAAACAAAAGAGTCAGAAAGGATACCAAGACAGAAGCCACAGGCTTTTCATAACGTAACCTCAGACATGGCAGACAACCACTTTCGCTCTATCTATTTGTTAGAAGTGAGCCGTTAGGTCCAACCATACTAAACGGAAAGGATTATACAAGGGTATGATTATTAGAAAGCCAGGATCTTTGGGATCCATTCTGATGGCTTTCTATCACACAGATCATGCCAGAGGTCAAAGGAACAAGTTTGAATGTGTTCCAATTGAACTGGCTATTGAGGACAATTTGAACACCAATAAAAACAACTATAATAGTGTATTATGATGCAATGAATTTTTTTAAATACTATGAGTCTATAGCCCTTAGAAAAAGTGGAGGAAACATTTTAAGTGAGGGAAATGTACCACTTGGAGTCAGATTGACATTTTAATTGAAAATCTATACTTAAACAAAAAACCTCAAACTATTTTTCACAAATCTATACTTCATCCAGTCTCTATGGAAAGTTTACACATATATTTGAGCCAATAAAAATTTCAGTTCATCTCTAAAAAAAACAAAAAGAAAAGATAGAAAGATAAAGGGAAAAACAGTCTTGCACAGAAGAAATGATATAATTAGAAAATCACCATTTTGTAAGCCCTGATCCCAAAATAATGAAGGATTCTAGCAAGGATTATCAAAAGGAGCTAAAACCACTGAATGAAATGTAGTCATATAACAACAGACTCAAACAATGCCAAAATGTTATCAGAGGATTAAATATTGGTAGATCAACAATAATTAATATTAATAATAATAGAGTAAATATTAATTAATAAGAGCTAAAAAAGATGCCTTTTTCAACACCAATTCTGATGGCCAGCATCTTAGCCAATCACTAACAATGGACAACTTTATCCTATATGCCTCCTGATATAATATAATGCTAAATATGAATCATTGCCTATGAAATTTTAATGCCATAAATGTTTGAAGTTAATCTAGTCAAGGTTTTAGACCAAACATCCAAATTAGAGGAAAAAACAGGGGAAAAAGGAACAAGTTAAACAAAACCATGAGGAAGCAAGCAGACAAATCTAGGATGAGTGACATCCAAGAAAAAATTACCCTGGACTTTTCAAAAGTTGCTGGTGTGGGATAAAAGTAAAGAATGGAGGCCTGTTCTAGATAAAACTAAACAGAGATCAAAACCAAATGCAACATGTGAACCCTGATTGTATTGTGCATAGGAAAAAATAAATTGCTTAGTTCTCTGGGGAATATCATCCAAAGAGGTCACAGACATATAGACCTAGGATTAAAATATAGTTTGTTGACTGAAAAGTTTAAATCAGAGAAACAATAGAATGGAATTATTCCCTGTAATTCTTATAATCTCACAATTTAGTTTGTGCACAGTTAACCTCAAAATGCTTGGCCTATGTGCAGTAGAGAGGGGTCTTTCTCTACTGGTAAGGGTATAAACAACTTACAGTGTATAGGCTGGGCAGGGGTAACTATGCAACATGGAAACATCCCAGCATAAGGAAAGGGTCTAATAAGAAATATAGAGCCTCCAGAGTCCAGTGTCTGATATCAGCCTTTTCTCCCATGGAACTTTAGACTTACTTAGAAGTTCCTTGCTAAGCTATCACAAAAAATTTCTAGGAACATCAAGGAGAAAACTGGAGGACAACTGGAGAAATTTTAAATGAACTAAATATTAAATTGTTGAGGTGCTATAAATTTTCTTAAGTGTGATAACAGTTTTGTGGTTGTATGTAAGAAAGTCTTTTATTCTTAGAAAGTGCATGCTGAAATATCCACAGGTAAAATTTCATGATTTCTGTACTTATTTTCAAACAGATTTTTTAAAATTAGGTATATGCAGAGATAAACAGAGACTCCAGCACAGACACATACACACATACATACACACACAAAGACAGAGGAAGAGAAAGAGAAAAATAAAATGTGGCAAAAATGTTACCAATCACAGAGAATCTAGGAAAAGGGTATGTAAGTGTTCTTTATGCTATTGTTTGTTCATATTTCTCCTGGTGTCTGAAATTTTCAAAATAAAAACTTGAAGGAAAATGAGGATTGTCTGCATCTTGAGTAAATTAGAAGTTAATTTACAAACAATATGAAAACATGCCTCATAGTTCTCCTTCTTTTGTAATTAAAGAAATCAATAATCCAGATTTAGATTCTAGACCACTGGCTGCAAATAATTGACCTAGGAAGCCAGCTTAAATTATTTAAGAACAAAATTAAGTTCCTAGAATACTGAAATGAGGACATGGCAAATAATATGCTCAAGGGAAAATTTTACCTAGGTAATTTTTAAATCTCTTATTATTTCTAATTTATTATATACTGTAGGCTGTGACATTAATCCAGTAAAATTTCAGACAAAATCCACTGTCATTGAAAAATATTTCTCTTAACTATAATAATTATTATTCCTCAATATAGCATCCATTACTTTTCATTGATTGCTAAGTCATCATTTGTTGAACTAATGTGTGTGTGCTCAGTGGTGTCTGACTCTTTTGTGACCTCCTGGACTGTATCCCACTAGGGTCCTCCATCCATGGAATTTTCCAGGCAAGAATATTGGAGTTGGTTGCCATTCCCTTCTCCAGGGGATATTCCTGACCCAGGGATCAAACTCATGTCTTCTGCTTGGCAGGCGGACTCTTTTACCACTGTGCCATTTGGGGCTTTTTGTTAAATAATGTTAAGATACTGGTCCAAGAAATCAATTAAGGAAATAAAGGAATATTTAACCAACTGCTGTTCTCTAACTTTCTATAAATATTTCTTCAGTAACTGATTAAAGCAGATTTTATTGTCCTGTGTAACTTCTTCACTGTGACCTTCTTCTTATTATTGTCTAATAAAAATATGCTTCAATTGAATATTTGAGCTGCCTGAGAAATAAAAATCACATTTTCCCTCTCATTCTTTTTCTGATATTAATGTGTGAATCCCATCTACCTCTAAGTCAGTAGATGTTACTCAACAGTAAACCTGGAAAAAGAGGCTCACAGAAGTAAATTCAATTACACATGGGAAGCTAGTTGTTGTTGTTCGGTTGCTTAGTCATGTCCAACTCTTTGCGACCCCATGAATGGCAGCACACCAGGATTCCCTGTCCTCCACCATCTCCCAGAGTTTGCTCAAACTCATGTCCATTAAGTAGTCCATCCAAACAACTTGTCCTCTGTCGTCCCCTTCTCCTCCTGCCCTCAATCTTTCCCAGCATCAGTGCTTTTCTAATGAGACGACTCTTCACACCAGGTGGCCAAAGGACTGGAGCTTCAGCTTCAGCATCAGTCTTTCCAATGAACATTCAAGGTTGATTTCCTTTATGATGGACTGAGTTGATCTTCTTGCAGTCCAAGGGACTCTCAAGAGTCTTCTCCAACACCACAGTTCAAAAGCATCAATTCTTCAGTGCTCAGCCTTCTTTATGGTCCAACTCTCACATCTGTATGTGCCTACTGGAAAAACCATAGCTTTGATGATACGGACCTTGGTCAGCAAAGTAATGTCTCTGTTTTTTAATATGCTGTGTAGGTTGGTCATAGCTTTCCTTCCTAAGAGTAAACGTCTTTTAATTTCATGGCTGCAGTCACCATCTGCAGTGATTTTGGAGCCCCAAAAAATAAAGTTTCTCACTGTTTCCATTGTTTCCCCATCCTTTTGCCATGAAGTGATGGGACCATGGGGCCATGATCTTTGTTTTTTGATTGTTGAGCTTTAAGCCAATTTTTTCACTCTCCTCTTTCACTTTCATCAAGAGGCTCTTCAGTTCTTCTTCTCTTTTTGCCATAAGGGTTGTGTCACCTGCATATCTGAGGTTGTTAATATTTGTCCTGGCAATCTTGATTCCAGCTTGTGCTTAATCCAGCTCAGCATTTCATATGATGTACTCTGCATAGAAGTTAAATAAGCAGGGTAACAATATACAGCCTTGACGTACTCCTGTCTCAATTTGGAACCAGTTCATTGTTCCGTGTACGGTTATAACTGTTGCTTCTTGACCTGCATACAGATTTCTCAGGAGGCAGGTAAGCTGGTCAGGTAGTCCCATCTCTTTAAGAATTTTCCTCCGTTTGTTGTGACCCACACAGTCAATGGCTTCAGCATGGTCATTGAAGCAGAAGTAGATGTTTTTTCTGGAATTCTCTTGCTTTTTCTATGATCTAATGGATGTATGCAATTTGATCTTGGGTTCTTCTGCCTTTTCTAAATCCAACTTCTATGTCTGGAAGTTCTCAGTTCACATACAGCTGAAGCCTAGCTTTAAGGATTTTTGAGCATGACCTTGCTAGCATGTGAAATGAGCACAATGGTACAGCAGTTTGAACATTCTTTCTTATTGTCTTTCTTTGGGATTGGAATGAAAACTGACATTTTCCCAGTCCAGTCCTGTGGCCACTGCTGAGTTTTCCAAATTTGCTGGCATATTTAGCAGTAGCATCTTTTATGACTTGAAATAGCTTAACTGGAATTCCATCACCTCCCCTAGCATTGTTCATAATAATGCTTCCCAAGGCCCACTTGACTTCATATTTAATACAAAATTTAAAAGAGAATTTTTTTTCTCAAAGTAAAAGAGTAGATGTTGATATTACAGAACCCTGTTTTGACTATGTCTTTGGCACTAACTATTCAAACAGTGTATGTTCTTGAATATCTTCCCTTGTGTTTCCTACTCTGCAAAGTGTATAGCAATTTCATTGTGTTATTGGGGAGAATAATTGAACAAATGTATATAAAATGCTTGGTACAAAGCAAGCCCTACACAGATGCTAGTTTTCTACCAAACTAATTCCCCTAAATGATTCACCATTATTGTATTTTTCTTAACAAAAATAGTATCTTAATAATTGTAGTGAACAACCAGTTTTCCAACTATATAACTAAATTTGACTTCCAAAATTAAGTCTGGTCACAAACAGGCATGTGACTTTTTTTTTTTCTTATGAAAAACTAGGTACTTCCCTTGAGGTACAGTGGGTAAGACTTTGATTTTCAATGCAAGGAGTAGGGTTCAATGCCTGCTCTGGGAACTAAGATGCCACATGATTCATGGCCAAGAAGTCAAAACATAAAACAGAAGCAATATTGTAACAAATTCAACAAAGACTTTAAAAATCGTCCTCATCCAAAAAAAATTTTTTTTTAATAAAAATCAAAAGGGATTTTTTTAGATGATCTTTCAGGTCACAGAATTTTAATATTTGTTAATTATTCTAGATTTTTCAAACATAATGAACATTAATATATAGTTCACAGTAATAATATGGTTAAAATTTTAGGATTTTATATTATATTTCTCAAAGAGAGAACAATTAAATGGAAACTGGAATAAGATTATGAAAGTCGGTAAAGTACATTGCAGGAAAATGAGAAGACTACTAATCAAAAGAGGGTTCTTCCTCACAGAAAAGCCAAGCTAAAGGGTCGTAGAGGGCTAGTCACCCTGTTTGTATCCCATTCATCGAAGTCTTAAGTCACTGGGTTAACAATCTTCTTAAATCTCACATTCAATATTTCTCAACTTGATCCCATTCCTCAAAAAAAGATTCTTAAAATAAATCCCAGTTCTTGAGGTGGAATGCCATTCTTTATTTCATTATTTTTTCTCAGATTTTTTTCTTAATCACCGTGTTCAAACAGCACACAAAACAAGCACTGTTTTCAACTGATGCAGGAGCCACGGGCCTGATATCTCTTACCAGTAGTTATCTTTTTGCTTCTCATAGAATCCATAATCTTTGACTCTATGGTTTAAGAGTGCTTTGCAGGAATTAAAAATAAATTCAATTTGGAGACAGTTGAGAGATGCAAAACCAAGAGAACGATATTTAAAACGTGTCATTCAATGCTCCATTTCTTATCTTCCCAGAAAATACTGAAACTCTAATATCTACGGCATGTGCTAATAAACTAACCAAGACAAGTATAGTTGTAGTTTTAATTTCCTCACATCTCCTAGCCTTAGTGTGTATGCGTGCTTAGCCGGTCAGTCGTGTCCAACTCTTTGCGACCCAATGGCCTATAGCCCTCCAGGCTCCTCTGTCCGTGGGATTCTCCAGGTAAGAATACTGGAGTGGGCAGCCATTCCCTTCTCCTGCCTTACAGGAGGATTTTTTTTTTACCATCTGAGCCACAGGGGAAGACCATGAACCTCACTAAACTCAAAAGTACCTGCAAGGGAAGACCAGAGAGCAGGGCTTCTTATGCATTTCTCCTTAAGTTTACATTCTCTTTTTCATTAGTTTCCAGGTTCTCTGGAGAAAGTAAAAAATTTGCTTCAAATTTAAACCTATAAATTTGTCAATTTGAATTGCTGCTTTATTCCCAAAGGCATTTGAAACCATTTACTTTTCGTATTTGTCACAAGCTAAATGTGAGTCTAGCCTACTCTTAAAAAGAACACTGATGATGCTGAGAGAATACGGTTGCGTGGCTCCCCCCAGTGCCCAGTGAGAATGTCAGCACAGTCCAGAGAAACTGTAGGAGGAAAAGTGATGCTTTGAATTATTGCCAGCAAAAGCCCACTGTCCAAGCTTCTTCAACACCTGGTAACAGCTGGTGCAAAGATGAGATGAAAAACGAACAGAGGTCAAATCCAGGAGGACTTCGTTTGTACAGCAAATCAATTTAAAGCAACAAAAGTATCGAGATAAAATTTCCAAGAACTTCTGAAGCTTAAAAACCATAGCTAAACTTTAGTAAGAAGAGATGCAAAGAAGAAGTGAGGAGCAAGGCTTCACTTCACATAGCATCTCGTTAATAGTTTCAGATTTAGAAAAGTAGAAGAACTTTTCCCCTGTAATACCAGGGGAGAAGCTAATACCAGACTATTCCCAAACCAGCAAGTAATTTGGAATGGAAACTGACACAATACAAAATTTTGAATGTACAGAATATATTCCAGCTGAGAGTCTTCAATATCAGCGCATCCCAGAGGTTCTGGGCAGTCATTTGGCATTTCATAGCATCAAAACTTCTCGGTCTTGACCCAGATTTCAACCATGTCCCACGGACACCATTGCCTTGGTTCTCTTGAGAGTTCAACCCTCATAGCAGCCTCTAAATTCAAAGCATAGTTTCTGAGGAGAGAAAATGCTTTGGAACAAAGACGGGAAGATATATCTGCCTTCCAAATTTATAAGCCCCTCTATTCACCAGCACCAGTCAACCCAAAAGCACTCTGCACTCACAAGAGCTAGGCTAAGAGCTCTGGCTACTAAGCTAACCTCTCCTACCAACAAGCCTGACTCATCAGTTCTTATGTCATCCCACCTCTTAAGTGTGTTTCCTAAACTAATGCATGAATAAAACCCCTCCTTGCCTTTATCCCTTTTCTGATTCCTTTCTTTTTCTGTTTTTTTTTGTTGCTTTTTTTTTTTAAAAAACATCTCTCTGGCCTCTCCTCCTTCATACAGGCATCTCTACCAGGTCACTTTGCCCTACTGTTCTTTTCCAGGTTTAGAGATCGCCTCCGCTCTGACTTTTGTTTCCCTTAGTCCTCTTCTAACGAATTTTCCTCGGCCTCCTGTTACTACTAATATGGGAAGCAGTCTGTTAAGGGATAAATTACTGAAGAGACTCTACTACAAAATGCTAGAGAGTCATAGAGCTTAGAGGTCCGAAGAGTCTCAAAATAAAAAGTGACAGAGCTTTCAGCTTACAGCCTGTTAAGGTACCTCTCTGAATTTTTCAAATACTGAAATTGAGGCTTGAAGCAAGTAAGTGTCTTGCCTGTTGACAATTACTTGGAATTTTCAGCTTCTTAAGACAGAATATTTTCCATTATAAACACTACTTCTTACACATAACAATATGGAAAAAGTTCTGAGGAAAGGGTTAGGCTTTTCCTATTTGAGCATTGTCACTTATATAAAAAGCCACCTGACAATACTTATACTTGAATCCCAGTATCAGAAACAATCTACTTTTTAATTAAAAATATTTTGTGTTTTTAATTCTTTTTTTCCCTTCACTTCAATATGAATACTTTGCCCTTTTTTCAATAAATGCCTCTTCCCTGGTTATTGTGTATGAATACAAATATGTTCTCATTTTAAAGTGTATTGTTTCCGCCTGCCAGCTGTCATGAACTGCAACTTGCAGTTCCAACTGCAGAAAATCTCAACCTCCCTTGTATGTTCTTTATGTTTTGTTTTGCCCATGAAAGTTAATTGCAGATCTGCACCCATAGCTTCCTTAATCTGTGGAGTTAACCATGGGTTTGCTGCACTGAGGGAGGTTTATCAAAGGTCTGGAATCCAAAACAAGGGCAACGATAAACACCAATTAGACCCAGACCCTCTGCTCCCACTGCCTTCACAGGTTAAGGCAGCAACCTAGCTTCTGAGTTTGGTGAGACTGGACTCTCCTAAGGCCCCCGAGGAGTGTAGCTAAAGGGGACATGCGTGGCTGAGGGGCCTGTTTCCAGTGTGATTTTGGGATCATAGTTTTCCATCCTGACTGACATGATAACGAGGAGGCGCTGGCAAGCAGCACTCCTGCTCTCTGCTTTTTCGAAACAGCTTCTCATGGGACTTTGCAATTATATCAAGCCCTAACTAATCTATTAGGAGTAAGGGACCTGTGAGTCTGTCACCTGCAGTTTATTTTGTCATAGACTAGTAACTTGAGAAAATCAAGTTGGGACTTGATTGTGAAACAAAGAATATCCAGTGCAAATTAAAAATTACATACACTTTCCAATTTTGAAAGAAGTGTGCATTTCTCAGCCGTCTTGTATAATTTTCCTTTTAAAAATTACTCACTTTCTAAAATAGAAAAGTATAAGTATAGCTCTCTAAAAACACAAAGATATAGAGGTATATAAACTGTTCTATCACATCAAGAAAATGGAATTGCCTTTAAAACATTCAGTTTTTTTAAGTAAACAAAAAACTGCTAGTAATTTAATAAAAACTGTGAAACATTAACACAAATACTAGCTACAGTGACCTCTAGTGTTTTTAAGGCTGAACAATCAACAGTTAAAAAACCAACTACTTACCCCGTTCAATGTGGTTAGCAAATATAAGATCAAATTATAATTTCTGAAAATGAAAGAGATCTCACTAGTACGTATGGCTTTACAAATTATCATCTCCATGAAAAGAAGGTAAAACAATAAAATTAAAGATTTTATTAACATCTTATCTTCCTAATGATTATCTTTTTCATTTTTTGTCTTTAACTTTTTCACATGGATACATATTAATACAACCAACACTATATATTTATCCCATATAGTATGGGAATCTATTTTTTTAATTTTAGAAAAATTATTTTACTTCCTTGACTCAACCTGAAATCAGAAGTACAGACAGATACCAAAGGGTTTATCACTGGAAAAATGTTAGGTGCTGATTTTATACTTTAGTGCTTTTTGCGGTATGATTTTACTCCCATTTCCCAAAATACAAGTCCTATTTTCAAGGAGTAGCTGGCTAAATATTAAAATCAGATAATTAGAATATAAAGAACAAATGTATAATGGGAAGTTTTTAAGGTATAGGATGCCTGAATTTCTGTTATTCAGATTCTCTGTCCTGCAAAAATGACAAATCAATTAATTTATAGAAATTTTCTCTAAGAGGAAAATATATGAAAACAGGACTTGTTTAACTATGAGATGCATTATTATTTTTAGCTCTAACAATCTGGTAAAAAACTCCTGCAGTCTATGCTTTTTCACAAAAAGAAATTCTACCTATGCAGGTTCTACAAATTAATAAGCAAGAGTTCAAACTATGGAAATACGGGGTTTATGTTTCTTACATAACGAATCTCATCCTTCAAAAGAAACAGTGAGAAAGACAAATATCATATGATACTGTGTACATGTAGAAACTAAAAAAAAAAAGATACAAATGAATTTATTTACAAAACAGAAACTGGCTCACAGACTTACAGAACAAACCTATGATTACTAGGGAGAAGGGAGGGGGACAGACTGGGAGTTTGGGATGGACATGTAAACACCGCTATATTTAAACTGGATAACCGACAAGGACCTACTACATAGCACAGGGAATGCTGCGCAATATTCTGCAATAACCTAAAATAATTTTTTAATATAGACATATCTATATATATAACTGAATCACTTTGCCCTACACCTGAAGCTAACACAACATTGTTAATCAACTCTGCTTCAATATAAAATAAACCAGAAAAGGTTGTAACTAAGTGATTGGTGTTAACTAAACTTACTGTGGTGTTCATTTCCCAGTACACACATATGTGAAATTATTATGCTGTGCACCTAGGACTAATGTCATAAATCAATTAATCTGAATAAAGCTGGAAAAAAACTCTTGCATTTCTTTTTAAAAAAAATAAGAAAAAGGAACAGTGACTGAAAACAAACATTTCTAGAATGTCCTCATTTGTATTTCTCATTTGCTCTGATGTTAGGAGAGTCCTCTTGTCTCGTCTATACAGTAAAGCAACAGGCACGGTGATCTCAGAATAAAATAGTTAGGTGACAATGATATATGAACTGGGCTCTTGGAAACTATGGAAAGGCAATAGCTCATCCTTTTAAGAAAACCTCAAATCACTAGCTCATATTTCATGAAATATTGCATTTTCATCTTATCCTTTTCATTTCTGCTATTGTTATAAACAGAGATCTATAGGCAAGAAAAATGAAAGATCAGAAATAATTAACCTTAAAGGTAGGACTGCTTTTTATGGATGATTGCTTTCAACCATGTGTGTCATTCAATCATCAAGTCACTAAATTAAGTTTGATTTTTATTATTTAAGTTATTTTTATTATCAGGTTATAGGATTATTTTTTAAAAGAGGGAATGAATTTGTATGTAGGTATAATGGGGAAAGATTTTAAAGATACATAAACTAAAGGAGAGCTCAACATTTTAATAAAGGGACACTGAATCACCAAGAAAATTAAGTCAAAAGTTAGAGAAAGATTAGCTTTCCTCTTTCCCTCTTTTAAGTTGACAAGTAAAGATCAGAGTGATGTAAGAGCTAAGAAAAAAAACTGAGGATTATATGGGGACAATAAACTTACATGTGCTTACCCAAAGGGGTGATCATGAGGTATGTAGCCCAAAGGAGTAGAATACAGCTCACGATGATACCAGAAACTCCACAGGGGGAACTAGATGAAAGACATTTTCTATATCTTCAGCAACCCCCAATGTAAGGAAGAGCAATCGTAATACTGTGATATTAAGGTCGATGGGAATTTCCTGCTTCTACATCATTTATTAACTTGATGCTTGTTACAGTAAACTTTTTTTAATGAACTTGTAAGAAGAATTCAAGAAATAGAAAGGTAAAAGAAAAATCTGTTCACCTATGCTCAAGAGCTACGAGATCTTAAGATCTTCATGGGTCTCACAAAAAAGTAACAATTTTTACACAATTTTATTTTTCCCCAAAATGAGTAACTCCTTAAATTGTTTAAAGTTAAATTTTAAGTTACTTCTGTAACCTTGAGTTTCCATCTATTGTATATGTAACCATTTAGTTTATGTAAAAAATATACTGAAAATTGCAAAACATTGATTAAAGAAATTTTAAGACACAAATGAGTGGAATCATATCCCCTGTCATGAATTGGAAGACTTAATGTTGTTAAGACGTCCCTACTACTCAAAGCAATCCACAGATTCAATGCAGTCCCTATCAAAATACCAATGCATTTTTAACAAAAATAGACAAAAACAATTTTACAATTTACATGGAGCAACAAAAGACCATGGATACTAAATCAATCCTGAGCAAAAAGAACAAAACTGGAGGCATCACAGGGCCTCATTTCAAAGTATATTACAAAGCCAGAGTAATCACAACAGTACAGTACTGAAGTAAATACAGGCCAACCAACGGTATAAAAAGCCCAGAAATAAATCCATGCATATACAGTCAACTGACCTTTGACAACAGTGTCAAGAATATGCAACAGAGAAAGGACAGTGTTTTCAACGAATGATGTTGGGAAAACTGATATCCGTATGCAAAAGAACAAAATTAGTTAGACCTTTATCTTACACCATGTGTGTGTTAGCCACTGAGTCCTGTCTGACTGTTTGTAACCCGGTGGACTGTAGCCTGCCAGGCCCCACTGTCCATGGAATTCTCCAGCCATGAATACTGGAATGGGTAGCCGTTCCCTTCTCCAAGGGATTTTCCTGACCCAGGGATCAAACCTGGGTCTTCTGCATTGCAGGTGGATTCTCTACCATCTGAGCCATCAGGAAAGCCCATCTTAGACCATACACACTCACCAAAAAAAAGTTCAAAATGGATTTAAGACTTAAATGTAAGGTCTAAAACTGTAAAACACAGAAAAAAATCTTCATCACATTGGTCTTGGCAATAATTTCATGGATACAATACCCAAAGCACAGGCAACAGAAATAAAATTAGACAACTGGGTCTACATCAAGCTATAAAGCTTCTACACAGCAAAGGAAGCAATCAACAGATAGATTGAAAAAGCTATCTATAGAACGGAAAAAATACATACCACATACTGGATAAGGAATTAATCTCCAAAAAATATGAGGAACTCTGACAAATCAATAAAGAAAATAATAATCCAATTTAAAAATGTGCTAAGGACTTTAACAGAACCTAACCTAACAGAAGCAGAAGATATTAACAAGAGGTGGCAAGAACACAGGAGAACTATACAGAAAAAATCTTCATGACCCAGATAAACATGATGGTGTGGTCACACAGCCAGAAGTGTGATGGTACCAGACATTCTGGAATGCAAAGTCAAGTGGGCCTTAGGAAGCAACACTACAAAGTTAGTGGAGGTGATGGAATTCCAGTTGAGCTATTTCAAATCCTAAAACATGATGCTGCGAAAGTGCTGCACTCAATATGCTAGCAAATCTGGATAACTCAGCAGTGGCCACAGGACTGGAAAAGGTCAGTTTTCATTCCAATCCCAAAGAAAGACAATGCCAAAAAATGTTCAAACTACCGCACAAATGCATTCATCTCACATACTAGCAAAGTAATACTCAAAATTCTCCAAGCCAGGCTTCAATAGTACATGAACCGTGAACTTGCAGCCTCTGACTGTGTGGATCACAACCAACTGTGGAAAATTCTTAAAGAGATGGGAATACCAGACCACCTTACCTGCCTCCTGAGAAATCTGTATGCAGGTCAAGAAGCAATAGTTAGAACTGGACATGGAACAACAGACTGGTTCCAAATCAGAAAAGGAGTATGTGAGGGCTATATATTGTCACCCTGCTTATTTAACTTATATGCAGAGTACATTATACGAAATGCCAGGCTGGATGAAGCACAAGCTGGAATCAAGATTGCAAGGAGAAATATCAATAACCTCAGATATGCAAATGACACCACCCTTATGACAGAAAGCAAAGAAGAACTAAAGAACCTCTTGATGAAAGTGAAAGAGGAGAGTGAAAAAGTTGGCTTAAGACTCAACATTCAAAAAACTAGGATCATGGCATCTGGTACCATCACTCCATGGCAAATGGATAGGAAAACAATGGAAACAGTGAGAGACTTTATTTTCTTGGGCTCCAAAGTCACTGCAGATGGTGACTGCAGTCATGAAATTAAAAGATGCTTGCTCCTTGAAAGAAAAGCTATGATCAACCTAGACAGCATATTAAAAAGCAGAGATATTACTTGCCTACAAAGGTCCAGCTAGTCAAAGCTATGGTTTTTCCAATAGTTATGTATGGACGTGAAAGTTGGACTATAAAAAAAGCTGAGCATCAAAGCATTGATGCTTTTGAACTGTGGTGTTGGAGAAGACTCTTGAGAGTCCCTTGGACTGCAAGGAGATCCAATCTGTCAATCTTAAAAGAAAGCCCAGGTTGGATGCATGAGACAAGTGCTTGGACCTGGTACACTGGGAAGACCCAGAGGGATCGGGCGGAGAGGGAGGTGGGAGGGGGGATCAGGATGGGGAACACATGTAAATCCATGGCTAATTCATGTCAATGTATGACAAAACCCACTACAATATTGTAAAGTAATTAGCCTCCAACTAATAAAAAAATTAATTAATTAATTAAAACAAAAATCAGTCCTGAATATTCAATGGAAGGACTGATGCTGAAGCTGAAGTTCAAATTCTTTGGCCACCTGATGTGAAGAACTGACTAATTGGAAAAGACCCTGATGCTGGGAAAGATTGAAGGCAGAAGGAGAAGGGGACGACAGAGGATGAAATGTTTGAATGGCATCATCGATCGATCAACATGAGTTTGAGCAGGCTCTGGGAGATGGTGATGGACAGGGAAGCCTGGTGTGCTGCAGTCCATGGGGTCGCAAAGAGTTGGACATGACTGAGTGACTGAACTGAAGGGCTTTAATAGACATTTTTCCAAAGACAACATACAAATGGCCCTCAGACATATGGAAACATGCTCAATACCATTAAGCATCAGAGAAATGCAAATCAAAACCACAAAAAGATGACATCTCAAAACAGAGACAAGGATGACAACAATATGGAGAAATTAGGACCCTTGCACACTGTTAGTGGGAATGAAAAATCACACAGTTGCTATGCAAAACAGTATGGAAGTTTCTCAAAAATTAATAAGCTACCATATAATCCAACCATCCTACCTCTGAGTACTTATCTAAAAGAAGTGAAATCAGGATCTCCAAGAGATACAGCACTCCCATGTTCATTGCAGTAACCGTCACAATAGCCAAGACTGGAAACAACCTGAATATCCAACAACAGATGAATGAATAGAGAAAATGTAGCCTACACAAACCACAAAACACTGTTCTGCCTTTTAAAAAGAAAAAATTCTGCAACATGAGATCATGTGAATGAAGCTTGAGGATATTAGGCAAAATAAGTTAGTTAGAAAAAGACAAAGACTGCATAATTCCACTTACATGAAGTATCTAAAATAATCAAATTCATAAAATCAAAGAGCAGAATGATGGCTGCCAGAGGCTGAAGGAGAGGAAGATGGGGAGTTACTAATCAATATGCATAAAGTTTCAGTTAAACAAGATGAATAAGCTCCAGAGAGCTGCTATATAACATTGCACTAATAGTCAACAGTAATGTACACTTAAAATTTTAAAAGGGCAAATCTCATGTTAATTCTTTCCATAATAAAATAAAAATATTAATGACATTTGAAAAAATATTCAATATAATGAATACACTAAATTTCCACCTGTAAAAAAATAATACTCAAAGTAAAATAAAAACACTTTAAGTATTTTTACAATATTTACAATAGTTAATATTGCTCTGATAATCAGATACAAATGATATTACTAAAGAATAAAAATCTTTTTTTCTACTTATAAGGAAAATAGGAGGATATACTTGTTATTATACGGACATGCATTGTCAGGCCTCTATGCTCTAATTATATCCTATGCCTAAATAAATCCTTCTCTAAATATCTGTTCCTCCTGGAAGGTACAACCTTTCAATAAGGCTAATAATATCCACTTCACAGGGATATTTTAATCATTAAATGAGACAAAGGTCACAGAGTGCCTCAAATAACTCCTAGCACAAAATAGGCAAATAAGAAACAATAATGATTCCACTTTTCGAAAACAACATACTTTTGTCACAATATAGGCAAATTTACTGCAATTATCATATAACATCTTTTGTAAACTTCCCCAAATCCCTACAACCCCTTAATTAAAAAAAATTTTGTTGCATTCCTTTTTGTCCTTAAGTTTTATTTAAAATTTAATCAACTTTACTAAGGTACGATGTACATGAATAAAATGTGTCCATTTTAAGTGCATATTATGAGTTTAAACAAAAATGTACAACCATGTAACCATGACCACACTCAGAACATTTTCATTTTCCCTAAAAAATTCTCTGGTGTCCTTTGTAATCAGTTCCCCTTCCTCTGGTCCCCTGCAACCAGTGATCTACTTTCAATCCTTATAGATTAGCCTATTCTGTAATTTCATGTAAATGGAAATGAACAATATATCCTGTTTTGTGTATGGTTTCTCCTGCTTAGGATAATGTTTTTACTATACACTCATGTTTATATTAATAAGTTTGTTCCTTTTTACTGCCAAGTGATAATATATTGTATGTATTTACTACAATGTGTTTATTCTTTCCCCTGTAAAAGATGCTTGCTTGGTTGGCTTCTAGTTTTAGGTGACTATGACAAAGCTGCTGTCAACATTCTTGTACAAAACAGTCATATATTTCTCTTTTGCTTGGGTAAATGACCAGGGGTGGAATTGTGGGTCCTGTAGTAACTATACATGTAACTATATATTTAACTCTATATGGAACTGCCAGACTCTTTTCCAAACAGTTGCATCATGTTATTCTTCCACCAGCAATATATGAAGGCTCTGTTTTCTTTTCACGGTTGTTAACACTTGGTCAGTTCAGTTCAGTTCAGTCGCTCAGTCGTGTCCGACTCTTTGCAACCCCATGGACTGCAGCATATCAGGCCTCCCTGTCCATCACCAACTCTCGGAGTTTACTCAAACTCATATCCATTGAGTCTGTGATGCCATCCAACCATCTCATCCTCTGTTGTCCCCTTCTCCTCCCACCTTCACTCTTTCACAGCATCGGGGTCTTTTCAAATGAGTTAGTTCTTTGAATCAGGTGGCAAAAATTGGAGTTTCAGCTTCAGCATCAGTCCTTCCAATGAACACCCAGGACTGATCTCCTTTAGGATGGACTGGCTGGATCTCCTTGCAGTCCAAGGGACTCTCAAGAGTCTTCTCCAACACCACAGTTCAAATGCATCAGTTTTTTGGTGCTCAGCTTTCTTCATAGTCCAACTCTCAAATCCACACATGAATACTGGAAAAACAATAGCCTTGACTAGGTGGACCTTTTTTGGCAAAGTAATGTCTCTGCTTTTTAATATGCTATCTAGGTTGGTCATAACTTTCTCAATTTCCTCAATAATCACACATAAACAGCTTGATTTATAGAAGCTATATCCTTATCTTCTGCACAAGTAGACCAAACCAGTAACAAAATAATTTGTGTTAATACCATGAGTTCCAGTGACATTCACAGAGACTCAAATGCTAAAGACTGCTTGTAGTCATGCTAGATGCCTGGTCTAACCACAGAGAGGGTGCGCAAAATGCTTGCATTACAAAAAGTTAATAATACAGGTGTACAAAGTCAAAGGTGCAGTGTTCAAGAATCCCATCTGACATGCTTGCCTACAGCACTGCCATATCAGGAAAGCAGAGGTGTGATCACACTCGGCTGACTCCCTGGTATTTTTCCTCCTTTCTCCTGCATCTTTGGATCCCAGCCCTGTCAGCCTTCCTCAGTTGGAGAAGTCACAGTGAGTTAGGGAAGGTGAAGGAGATATCCTAAGAGCCTCCTTGTACGTGTCTCTCAGCTGCCACAGAGGAGTACGTCAACACTCAGCCCTGGAACTTTCTGAGGGAAGGGTTATCACAGGATCCCTATTTCAACAAACACATATGGAATGCCCACTCCAGACACCCTTCGTTTTTTATTACATTATTTTCCTTATAGGACAAAGATACTAGTAGCATTGGCTGGCAGAAGAGTAAAAAGAGAGCAAGATCTCTACAATAGATCCCCCTTGATATTCTCACTGATATTGTTGTATCTGCAGAGAATTTTTTTATACCGTAGATATGTTCATTACAGATTAGGGAGAAAGGGAAGACCTAAGTTACTATCATTTCTATATAGACAACTAATATATATATATATATATATATATATATATATATATATATATCTTAAAACAAGGTTTTTGAAAAAGCATTTACTCGTGCAATAAAAATAAACTGAAATAGACAAGATGAAATGACTTCAAAAACCTAAACAACACAAAGGAATTCATTTTTTATATAGACAATCCTCAAATTTAATCAACTCCAACCCACAGAAAAAAGATAAAGAGCTATCACACACAATTCAAAGAAGAGGAAACCCAAAAGGATAACAAGAAAATGAAGAGACGTTCTAGTTCATTGTTAATCAGAGAAATATAAATCAAAACCACAGTGAAATTTAAGTCTACACCCTATACACTAGCAAAAATCATAAACCAATAGAAAGACAAGCCTTGATGGGGATGTGCTGATCCCGAGCATAGTGGGCATTGTTGGTGTTAAATCGACAGCCACCCTGGAGAAGACTATACTGGCAGCATCCACTTGAGTATTTTCCTAGGTATGTGTCCCTTGGAATTCCAATGGATCTGTACGTGTGAAAGCATGACAATGCTCATTATAGTGTTGCTAATGGTGATGTAAAGTAGAGGCAATTTGGATTGTCCTTCCTTGGGCAAGTAGATAGATACAAATGGTGAACATTACAAACTAGTTAGAATGAACACACCATATAGAGTGCTGAGGGAAAAAAAAATGTGCAAAGAAAAATGATAACAGTAGCACAATGCCATTTAGGTGAGTTTTCTAATCATTAATGCATCCTTAATGTACACAGTTAAGAAAAGCACACATTTAAAAGAATCACTGGAGCCCATTATACAGAGTGAAGTAAGCCAGAAAGATAAAGACCATTACAGCATACTAACACGTATATATGGAATTTAGAAAGATGGTAATGATAACCCTATATGCAAAACAGAAAAAGAGACACAGATGTACAGAACAGACTTTTGGACTCTGTGGGAGAAGGTGAGGGTGGGATGTTTCAAGAGAACAGCATGTATATTATCTATAGTGAAACAGATCACCAGCCCAGGTGGAATGCATGAGACAAGTGCTCGGGCCTGGTGCACTGGGAAGACCCAGAGGAATCGGGTGGAGAGGGAGGTGGGAGGGGGGATCGGGATGGGGAATACATGTAACTCCATGGCTGATTCACGTCAATGTATGACAAAACCCACTGCAATGTTGTGAAGTAATTAGCCTCCAACTAATAAAAATAAATGAAAAAAATTTAAAAATTAAAAAAAAAGAATCAATACATTCAAAAGAACAGATCTTCTATACATATATTAAAGTGATTGCCCTTAAAGGAACAGGTATGTAAACAGGAAATAAAAATAATAGTAACTAAAGCAGTAAAACAAGAGACAGTCCCTGTAAGACCAATGATGGTAGATAACTTAAGATCATAAATGATAATCAAAGGGGGAGGGGGGAGCAAAGAGAGACAGAAACAGAGAGACAGAGAGAAAATGCTACTAGGAAAGTACCAAAATAATTAACCATTGCCTCCAGGCTTCTGGAGCACAGATAAGCTAGAAATATCTTTTTAGGGACAGAAGATTTCTTTGAGGTATGAAGATAGTAGAGAATGTGAAGCATTTGGATCATATTACTCCTAAATTCATCTTGCCACACTGTGATGACCAAGAGACAGAAAAAGAAGCTATTATAATAGCAGAGTTAAGCCACCGTTAAAATAAGCCCCTGTATGCCACTGATAACAAACCTAGAAAAAGCAGGGCTGGCCTAGAGCACACAGTAAACATAATACATTTATATTAACCCTTGGAAAGGACAGCACCCCCAAAGTCTTCACAATATGATTTTCAGACATGACTGAAGCAACTTAGCATGCATATACATACATACAATATATATGTTTCATATATATATATATGAATCATTTTGCTATATACCTGAAACTAACACAACATTGAAAATCCACTATTTGTTGTTGTTTAGTCTCTAAGTCATGTCTGACTCTTTCCGACCCCATGGACTATAGCTGTCCAGGCTCCTCTATCCATGGGATTCTCTAGGCAAGAATACTGGAATGGGTTGCCATTTCCTACTCCACTGTAAAGATTTAGTGGGGTCTTTTAAAAAAATCATCTTTACAATTTCTAATACTAAACAGTTTTATACAAATACCTCTCTACAAATATTACTCTCTGCAAGTTTATTTAAATGAGAATTTTAATTTATCATTTACCTGTTATGATTGAGGCATGGGCATTTTTTTTGTTAAATGAAAATCTTGTTAATGTAAGAGTTACAATTATGCAGGAAATGGCAACCCACTCCATATATATATATGGCTTCCCAAGTGTTGCTAGTGGTAAGGAACCTGTCTGCCAATGCAGGAGACCTAGGAGTCACAGGTTTGATCCTTGGGTTAGGAAGGTACCCTGGAGGAGGACATGGTGACCCACTCCAGGATTCTTGCCTGGAGAATCCTTATGGACAGAGGAGCCTGGCGGGCTACAGTCCATAGGGTCACAAAGAGTCGGACACGACTGAAGTGACTTAGCACAGCACACAAATCTTTACAATGGAGATGCATGATGTTCTTCTTATAATTGACTAGTAACAAATGCAATGTATCAAGAAGAGGTACTCAAATATTAATATATATTTCAAAGGGACCAATTCAAAGTGTATGGACTAGAATCTACTTAAAAGCAGTGACCTGAGGATTATCAAAACCTGTAGAGGATGCAAGATGAATGAGAAAGAACTTAGAAAGAGCTAGTTTGACTAGGTCTCATGAACTATATTAACATATATAGGTCTGTTAACCTATCAGTGGATAAAGAATGTCATCAACTCACACTAATGAAAGAAATTGAAGATGACAGTTACAGAAGAAAAGATACACACCATTCTTGGATTAGAAGAATTAATATTGTTAAAATGACCATACTACTCAAAGCAAATTATAGATTCAATGAAATCCCTATCAAAATACCAATGGCATTTTTCACAGAACTAGAACAAACACTTTTAAAACTTGTATGGAAACACAAAAGACCCTGAATAGCCAAAACAATCTTGAGAAAGAAAAACAGAACGGGAAGAATCACACTCCCTGAATTCAGGGAGTTTATACCACAAAGCTAAAGTAATCAAAACAGTATGGTACTGGCACAAAAGCAGATACATAGCCAATGGAGCAGAAGAATAGAGAACCTAAAAATAAACACATACACTTAATTCAATTATTCTTTAACAAAGTAGGCAAGAATATACAGTGAAGAAAAGACAGTCTTTACAATAGGTTGTGCTGAGAAACCTGAACAGCTACATGTAAAATAATTAAAATAGAACATCATATATGAAAATAAACTCAAAATGAATTAAAGACCTAAATGTAGGACCAGAAACTTCCTAGAAGAAAACATAGGCAGAACACTCTTTGACATAAATAGTAGTGCTATGTTTTTTGGATTTCTCTCCTAAAGCAAAGGAAATAAAAGCAAAAATAAACAACTGAGACTTAATTAAATTTAAAAGTTTTTGCACAGTGAAGGAAATTATTAGCAAAATGAAAAGACAACCTACAGAATGGAAGAAAATATTTGCAAATGATATGAATGATAAGTGATTAATATCCAACATATATAAACATGTCATATAAGTCAACTTCAAAATAACAAACAACCTGATTAAAAAATGGGCCGAAGAACTGAGTAAAGATTTTTCCAAAGAAGAAATGCAGATGGCCAACTAGCACATGAAAAGATCTCAACATCATTAATCATCAGGGAAGTGAAAATCACAGTCACAATGAGACAGCACCTTCCACTTGCCAGAACGGCTATCATGAAAAAGTCAACAAATAAGAAATTTTAGAGAGGATGTAGAGAAACAGGAATCCTTGGACAAGGTTGGTGGGAATGTAAATTGGTGCAGCCACTGTAGAAAAAAATATGGAGGTTCCTTCAGAAACTAAAGATGGAACTACCATATGACCCAGCAATTCCACAGCTGGGTATATATGTGAAAAAACCAAAAAAAAATAATTGAAAAAGATACATGAACCTCAATGTTCATAGCAGCACTATTTACAATGGCCAAGATATGGAAGCAGGCTGAGTGCCCAAAATAGATGGACGGATAAAGAAAATATGGTATATAGATACAATGGAATACTACTGAGTCATAAAAAGAATGAAATTTTGCCATTTGCAACAACATGGATGGACTTGAAGGGCAGTGTGCTAAGTGAAATGAGTCAGACAGGAAAAGATAAACACTGTATGATATCACTTACATGTGGAACTGAAAAAATACAAATAAATTACTGAATATAACAAAAAAGCAGCAAACTCACAGACACAGAAAACAAGTTAGTTGCTACCAGTGGAGAGAGAGAAGGAGGAGCAGCAAATAGGAGTAGGGAATTAAGAGGTACAACTATCAGGTACAATGATATACTATCCAGCACAGGGAACATAGTTTTAATTAAATATTTTGTAAAACTATAAATAAGAGTATAACCTTTAAAAATTGTGAGTCACATTGTAAGTTACATAATATTGTACATTAACTATACTTCAATTTTAAAATTTTAAGGAAAAAAAAAGAATGTCAGCAACTCAAAGAGATTTAAGATTGGTCACTACACAAGAAAATTTCATACATCTGAAATTTCACTACTCACGAAAGAAATATGATACAGGATTTCTCCAATTTAACAACCCTAAGCATTTATATCAGATTAATTGATGAATCATCTATTAATTGCTCATAGTTTCCAATTCTTTATAATTTAAATGAATTTTATATTTTTTAAAATCAAATTATTTTATATAAATGTTAACTAGGTTAATAGATTCTGGCAATTACTGGAATGAGTGAATTTAATTCAGATGACCATTATGTCTACTACTGTGGGCAAGAATCTCTTAGAAGAAATGGAGTAGCCCTCATAGTCAACAAAGGAGTCTGAAATGCAGTACTTGGGTGCAATCTCAAAAACAACAGAAAGATCTTATTTGTTTCCAAGTCAAACCATTCAACATGACAGTAATCCAAGTCTATGCCTTAACAACTAATGCCAAAGAAACTAAAGTTGAATGGTACTATGATGACCTACATGACCTCTATAACTAACACCAAAGAAAAAGATGTCCTTTTCATCATAGGGCACTGGAATGCAAAAATAGGAAGTCAAGAGACACCTGTAGTAACAAGCAAGTTTGGTTGTGGAGTACAAAATGAAGCAGGGCAAAGGCTAACAGAGTTTTGCCAAGAGAACACACTGGTCATAGGAAACACCCTCTTCCAGCAACACAAGAGATGACTACACATGGACATCACCAGAAAGGTCAATACTGAAATCAGATTGATTATATTCTTTGCAATCAAAGATGGAGAAGCTCTATACAGTCAGCAAAAACAAGACTGGGAGCGGACTGTGGCTCAGGTCATAAAATCCTTATTGCCAATTGAAGAAAGTAGGGAAAACCACTAGACCATTCAGGTATGACCTAAATCAAATTCCTTATGATTATACAGTGGAAGTGACAGATTCAAGGGATTGGATCTGATAGACAAACTGCCTGAAAAACCATGCATGGAGGTTCACAACATAGTACCAGAGACAGTGATCAAATCCATTCCCAAGAAAAAGAAATGCAAAAAGGCAAAATGGTTGTCTAAGGAGGTCTCACAAATAGCTGAGAAAAGAAGAGAAGTGAAAGGTAAAGGAGAAAAGGAAAGATATACCCATATGAACGCAGAGTTCCAAAGAAGAGCAAGAAGAGATATGAAAACTTCCCTAAGTGATCAAAGAAATAGAGATGCAAAGAAATAGAGAAAAACAATAGAATGGGAAAGACTAGAGATCACTTCAAGAAAATTGGCCATACCAAGGGAACATTTCATGCAAAGATGGATACAATAAAGGACAGAAACAGTATGGACCTAACAGAGGCAGAAGATATTAAGAAGAAAAACTTTTTAGAGAAAAACTTAGAGAAAAAACCTAGAGAAAAAGAGAAAAACTTATAGAGAAAAACTATACCAAAAAAAAAAATCTTCATGACCCAGATAAACACGATGGTGTGATCACTCACCTAGAGCCAGACATCCTGGAATGCAAAGTCAAGTGGGCCTTAGGAAGCATCACTATAAACAAAACTAGTGGAGGTGATGAAATTCTAGCTGAACTATTTCAAGTCCTAAAAGATGATGCTGTGAAAGTACTGCACTCAGTATGCCAGCAAATCTGGAAAGCTCAGCAGTGGCCACAGGACTGGAAAAGGTCAGTTTTCATTCCAATCCCAAAGAAAGGCAATGCCAAAGAATGTTCAAACTACCATACAATTGCATTCATCTCACACATTAGCAAAGTAATGCTCAAAATTCTCCAAGCTAGGTTTCAGCAGTACATAAACTAAGAACTTTCAGATGTTCAAGTTGGATTTAGAAAAGACACAGGAACCAGAGATCAAACTGCCAACATCCACTGGATCATTAAAAAATCAAGAGAGTTCCAGAAAAAACATCTACTTCTGCTTAATTGACTACACTAAGCCACTGACTCTGTGGATCACAACAAACAGTGGAAAGTTCTTAATGAGATGGGAATACCAGACCACCTTACCTGCCTTCTGAGAAATCTGTGGCAGAAAGTGAAGAGGAACTAAAGAGGCTCTTGATGAAAGTGAAAGAGAAGAGTGAAAAAGTTGGCTTAAAACTCAACATTCAAAAAACCAGAGATCATGGCATCCAGTCCCATTACTTCATGGCAAATGGAAGGGAGAACAATGGAAACAGTGACAGACTTTATTTTCTTGGGCTCCAAAATCACTGCAGATAGTGACTGCAGCCATGAAATTAAAAGACACTTGCTCCTTTGAAGAAAAGCTATAACCAACCTAGACAGTATATTAAAAATCAGAGACATTACTTTCCTGACAAAGGTCCATATAGCCAAAGCTATGATTTTTCCAATGTCACATATGGATGTGAGAGGTGGACCATAAAGAAAGCTGAGTGCCAAACAATTGATGCTTTTCAACTGTGGTGTTCGAGAAGACTTTTGAGAGTCCCTTGGACTACAAGGAGATCAAACCTATCAATCCTAAGGAAAATCAGTCCTGAATATTCATTGGAAGGACTGATGCTGAAAATGAAGCTCCATTATTTGGCCACCCAATGCGAAGAATTGACTCATTGGAACTGACTCATAATGCTGGGAAAGATTGAAGGCAGAAAGAGAAGGGGATGACAGAGGATGAGATGGTTGAGGTTGGATGGCACTACTGACTCAATTGACATGAGTTTGAGCAAGCTCCATGAGTGGGTGGAGAACAGGGAAGCCTGGTGGGCTGCAGTCCATGGGGTCGCAAAGAGTTGGGACGTGACTGAGCAACTGAAGTGAACTGAGACTAATAGATGTATCTGAGTCTTCAGAAATAAGAGTAAGATAAAATTTGAACTTTGGCAATCAGGAACTCAAGGACAATAATGTATCTATTACTTTGTAAATTGCCCTTGTCCTTACAATTCAAATTTATTTTACCTTTAACTGGACTCTTGAGAGCAATGTTCTATCAAGTTAATCCACCAAAAAAACAAACTTCAAATTCTAAAGAGATTTGCCTTCCCCAGTCTAAATTAAAACACTGAAAAGGACAGATTGATACACAAAAGAGATCATGAAGATTTCAAAATAATTCCATTCCACATTACCTCCTGTCCCCATTCCTCTATCCCACTCCACTTCCCCCAAAAATTAAAAATGATTGCTGAAACCGAGCCCACAGTACATTAGCCTTCTAGTAGTATCACAGCTGTCTGAAAGCTGAGGGGGAAAACTCCAGGCAGGATTATGGTTTCCTCCTTTTTTGTTATTGTTGTGTTTCATGCTGTTCATTTGGGGTTTTTTTGAAAACAGAAGAAAGAATAGACAGCTGGATGGACAGACAGACAATTGCTTGAAGCCAGATTATTAGTAGCTTAAGTAGTAATCTTTTAAGTGTATTGCCAAACATACCGCAAAGAGATCTGAAACAGCTCTTGTCTGAAAAAAGCTGAAGAGATGTGGTAACAGCAACCTCAAACTGTTTTTTTGACCCCAAACTTTAAAATGTTACTTTCATCTTGTTAAAAGGTGCTTAAAGTGGTGTAAGGTTTTGAGGCTTCCTTTACTGAATGTGTCCCCACTGCCTTTCTCAACTGTCATTTGAATTACTTGAATTTTTATAATGGAAAAATATTACCTTCATAATTCGTGCTGTGTCAATATAAAATTTTTAGTAATCCACCAGAATTAGAATAAATAAAACCACTTCAACTGTATTTTTCCTTGCTTTACAAATCAGATGACAGACAAAGTGTGACTATGTAAACTATCCTATTTAGGCACACTGGCCTATGCCATTAAGATTTCAAGGGAAGAAACTCTCAACAGAACAATAAATTTCAGGTCAAAACTGGACTAATAAAAATTTCTTTCTGAATATCAACACACTAGCAGAGAAGAACAAACATATTTATCAAAATCTCATTGGGGAAATAGATTGATATAAAAATAGAAGCAACAAGAGAAAATGACAATAATTTAGACTTTTGAAAGTACAAAATATTTTGTGTTTTTTCTCTTGACAGGTAAAAACAAAACCCACAAAACCATTTATATACTGCACTCTCTTCTTATCTGTATCCTTTACATTGCATTTCTTTCTTTGTGGAAGGGGGTGAGTGAGGATAGCATTACAAAAAGGAAGCTGCAAAGTATTTAACTAATACATATTTATTTTAATCAATTCAGACAACATATTCACTTTCAGACAACATAAAGGATACATTTAAAAAAAGCCATTCACCCCCACCCCATTTCCTGAATGTTAATATATATTCTTTATGGTTTTCTATGCTCATATAACATATATGTAATTATATAATGCATATGTAATTAAATACATATATACCTTAACTTTCAAGTTTTTTGAAACTTACTCAAGAATGTGTAAGAGAGTCACAATATCATAGAGACTAAATATTCTTTGTTTCAAAATAAATTTCTTTTAGTTCCAATCCAAGGTATACAGAAGGTATACAACTTTAAACCAAGTATAAGTTCTACATTCTTCTAAGCAATTTTTATGAAAATAAGGTTAGGATACCTTGCCAAGTAAAAACAATCATAGTGAGAATCATGGACACCACTAACCCAGAAAGCCTAAAAAACAAACAAACAAAAAGAAGGAAGATAAACAATACTAATATGTCCATCATTAAGGACTCAGAAAAGCTTATACCATAAGTTTTCAAAAACAATGCCAGAAATACCCTGATTTGCAGCTTGTCACAAAAGAACATTATCAATCTCAACACACATTTTTTTCTTTTTCTTCTCATTTCAAAAATGTCTCTCCTTTAAGATTTTAGCAGTGCTTTAATTTGAAACAAGTTCCTTCAATATTGATGCTGTTATGAACAATGAAGTGTTCTGTTTAACGTTACAAATTCTCAACTATCTGTATTTTTGTTTTTATTTATACCAAGAACTTGACTGTAATGAAAATTAACAATTGCCATATTACTGGTCTATATATCATTGATGTGGCAACTGCTGTAGCTGGTTTCCTGGTGTCTTTAAGTGATTTAAACTGGATTTAGATTGTTTCAAGAGCTACATGCTAATTGCTGAAACTCATCATTCGTGCGGTTGTACATGGCTAAATGATTCACTGAAATCCTAAAGCTCTTACCGTCAAGGGTGTGTTGGTCATGGTTAACAATCAGTTCTGCGGGTAGGGAGAAGCCCAGCCCTGATTTGCAGCATTTTCCAGTTTCCGGGTGGTAAGTATTCCCACTATGGCCAATTTCAAGATACTGAAATAGGTCAGTAACTTCAGAGTTGGGAAGGGACGTGCACAACCAGCTCTTGGGAGCATCTACAGGCCACTTCATAGCAATCTTGAATAGATAACTGAAATTCAGTGAGATTCCAACTTTTCACTCCATACAGCCACAATCATAACTACTCCCCCCAAAATGAAAAGCACCCCTGTTATCATGTTATCATCCATTCTTTCTCCTTTCCCATCATTTTTCCTCCTTCTTTGGAAAACCAAGTCTAATTTTCCGCTGAGCTTTTAATCTGAAACTTCTTCCCTAAATCCATGATTAAGAATGCAAACTCTTCACTTTGCACATCTTGACAATATCGTGATCTTAAAAAAAAAAGAGCAGTAGCTGCTTTTATTTCCTAGCATCAGGACTAGAGTCAAGAGTAAGGTAAACAATTATAACCATTCCCTAAGGTACATTTCAACACACAATGTTGTGGGGATTTCAGAACTTCCTATCAGAGTTCTTTCCCAGCTCCTCACCTTTAGGGTCACCACGAATGGTTTCAAATGGGAAGTGCACAGTCACGCCTGGCACAGGGAAGGGATGGATTTGTGTTTGTTGAATAAGTAAACGAATGTTCATTCCTCTCTCAATCTTGTGATACCCATATGGACAGTCCCACAGAAGGAAGTATCTATAATATGAAGTACCTCCACAGTATATCCTCAGCTATTATACAATATGAGTAATATGAAGGCCATTTATGAAAGGGAAGCCTACAGAAGTATTTCTGAATTTATCAGTGGAAGAATTAAGTTGCTAAACTGCAGGAAAGGGAAAATGTCCATGTGTGCTAAGTTGCTTCAGCTGTCTTCAACTCTTTGCCACCCCACGGACTGTAGCCCACCAGGCTCCTCTGTCCATGGGATTCTCCAGGCAAGAACACTAGAGTGGGTTGCCATGCCCTCCTCCAGGGGATCTTCCCGACCCAGGGATCAAACCTGCAGCTCCTGCATCTCCTACATTGCAGGTGAATTCTTTACCACTGAGCCACCAGGGGAAGCCCAAAGGGAAAATACTATATTCCTAAAATTGTCCGAAATCATTGCTATCTGTACTGTCACTATTTCTACAAACTTCCAGGCCCAGATTCACTGGGGAGAACCTGCCTAAACTCCAGGAGGCCATGTAAGCATCTGAAAAATTGTACCAGATGAATGCAACTGGCTTAGAACATCACTCAAGTACTTTTCTTTCCTAACCTATTCTCCCAACACGTCCCCTGACTTCTTTTCTCTTCACCAACACTATAATCACATTACCACTGTAATAAATAACCTTTACTAGGAACCTTGCTCTAATTGAGAAACCAACAACCAGCCTCATAATTTCATGCATTTTGATACTTGCTGATCTCTTCTTCCTTGAGCTCTTATGGAAAATAAGGACATTTCTTAGGGGAAAATCCTATAATTTCATGTGCTTTATTAAAAATGTTCAAAAGGATTCCAAATTGTATCATTTTATCTTGTAAACAGCATTACAATTATTATTTTCCACCTCTTCTTTGGAAATGCACTTAGATTTAATCTACATTACAAATTACTAGTCTCTGATTAGCTAATCTGATCTTTAGCCCAAAGATTTATATACCTAAATGCATGCTAAAGGAACTTAACTGAATTAATGAATAAATGAGTGATGAATAAATGGATAAGATCAAAATCACTATTCTAGAATCTGTATAAATGCACTTCAATATTCAATCTAATTAAAAAAATGTTCACTTAGAACACATTTCATTGCCATCTTAAAAATCAACTACATTTGACACAATTTCATTCAACTCTGCATCTTGTTAGGAACCAGAAAATATAATGCTATTTCTCAACCAAATCTTTGTAAACGTTGTGGTTGTAATTGCTATGATAGTAGGATTAAATTCTGTCTTCCCTGATGAGCTTTCCTAAGTAAATTTTTGAAGTCTTGATTATATCTGTTTTTATCATTGTGCCTTTTTTTAATTCAGTAGCTTCCTTCAGAATTCAGTTTCAAACATACTGGAGAAGGAAGAAACTCCTCCATTTGTTTCTACAACTGTTGTAAATTTGTCCAAACCCCACATAGCCTATAGAGGTCCTTCTAATCCCACAACTATAATGCAGGCAACACAGACAATGGAACCCTCAACAATTTAGAGGGAAAAGGAAAACTACAGCCTTCTAGATAACATAAGTTGCATTTTAAAACTCTTCCTTCCTTCCGGAGGTTGGAGGAGGCTTCAGGATGGGCGACACATGTGCACCCACGGGTGATTCATGTCAATGTGTGGCAAAAACCACTACAATATTGTACGGTAATTAGCCTCCAATTAAAATTAATTAATTAATTTAAAAATTTTAAAAAACACCAGTAGTTTTATTAAGATGGAATTAAAAATCAGGTATTAAATATTTTTAATTTAAAAAAAAAACTCTTCCTTCCTAATGGTTCAGAAATATGTCTCTCAGTATAAGAAGATAAATACAACTGAAATCAATTTTACATTTCAAGTGTTTGGTCATATGTGAATCTATGACTTGTAGTTTCAAGATTTCTTCCTTTCTTCATTAGACACTTACTGACCGACTATTTTATCTAGCAATTGAAAATTAATTAATATGTAGAAGATACATCTCTATTGCACTTAAAAACAGAATTTAAAATACTGTTTTGTTGTGTTTGAAAAAATAATATTAACCAAAAAAACTTCTGTTCTTCAAGTGGGTACTTATTCAATACCCACTACTGAGTTTTGGGGGCTTCCCTTGTGGCTCAGCTGGTAAAGAATCCGCCTGCAGTGAGGGAGACCTGGGTTCAATCCCGGGGTTGGGAAGATCCCCTGGAGAAGGGAAAGGCTACCCACTCCAGTATTCTGGTCTGGAGAATTCCACGGACTAGGCAGTCCATGGGGTCGCAAAGAGGCGACACGACTGAGCGACTTTCACTTTCACTGAGTTTTTAGGCTTTGTCTGCAGTTTTAGATATATTTGAGTAGTTATCAGTGCTCTCAGAAAACTGGCTGGTTCACAGTTCAACCTGTCTGCAAAATCCTCAGTGGAGAAACAATAGAGCTTAAGTCACTTACCCCAACTGGTATTAGCTATTCCTGATGACAAGAGTGCCAGCAGGGTGGGGCAAGCTTGCAGTCAGATTAATAAGAAGTTTAATCCCCTACTTCCCCAATATTAATATAATATAGCAGTTTTTCTTTCCACAGGGTACAATTAATAATCACTTCTCATTCAAGCAGCTGAGACACAACACTACCATTAGGCAGTGTTTCTCCAACAGCTGAGTCATCCCTTTCAATTTGGTGTCAATTAGGCTAATTAGTGGTTAGCAGCTCAGACTGCCCTTCAATCATTTGGAAATAGCTTTTCACACAAATGACAGGCACTCACGCTACGATTTTCTCACATACTGATAATCTATGTCTTGGCCGCTCAAACAGTTACTATAAGCAGGAAAGACAGCATTTGATTGGCTCAGCACTTGTCTGCCAACGGTCACAAAGCGGAGCTTTTGTTGGCCACCCACTAGTTCTCTGGTCTCTTGTCAGCCACAGCCATTGGGGCACAATTTGTTGGCCACTGATAGAGCCCAGTATCTTTTCATCTCACCAGCTAGGTGGTCGGGGTGTGCTTCCCCCTGAGGGCATATGTAACTGTTAACACACTATTTCTTTTGGCTCTGGTTCTAAACCCAGGCAAAGGGGATTAGAAACCAGGCTTTTAATTGTGCCTGCCTTTTTCTTTCGTGAATGGCAATCATTCTGTAGCACCTTTTGTGATATGAAAATGAACACTGGATTAAAGCATAGTTTTGATTCTTCACCAAGGATTCTAGTCAGTCAGGCACCTTGCTTAAGCCGGTGGGTGTGCTTAGCGGACAGTTCAGCTTTGGCAGCGGGCAAACATTGAGCAATTTCAAAGCAAACCCGGTTTCTACTCCTAAAGAAGATCACTGGGAACAACTTGACAGAGATAACACAAAGAATTATTTAGCATTGTTCATTTAGTTATCAGATAAAATCTTGAAAATTTTGACAGATTGATTTCCTTCTTGAGATTTTAATAATCATAATACATAAACAAAGAGCCTGCCTAAACTGTAGAAAAACATAAAGCTGTTCTACAAAGTAAATCTTCAGGTGAAGAACATCTTTTCAAAACTAAGGTTGAGTTATGACTTTTGAAAAATGTTATATATACTGACATATCCTTTAGTAAGCCTCATAATATGAGAGAATTTTCATTTAAATAGGACATAATTATGTCCTGTCTAGAAGTTTAGATGTTTAAGAAAAGTTACCTTATTAAATTAGATATGTTTTCAAAAAATTAAATGTTATCAATCTTTTGATTCTCAGAAATTGAATACTATGTAATAAGATTATATACGATTATATTTTTTGAACATGGTTATTCAAAATTTCCAGGACTCAATATAAAATTAGAAAATTTGCCAATTAAATACTTATAATGATATAGTAATATATTTGAGTAATGAATCTCATGGAAGATTTTATGTAAAAAATATTCAAAGTACATCACTGAAATGAAAAATGTACATATAGTTTTAGCCTATCTGTGATGCAATTAGATACAGTCTATACTTTCACTATATAAATGATGATACATTTTTATTTCTGTTGAGAGTCTATATAATGTGCAAAATATATTTATATATTAGAGTCCAGCTATATACAAAATTTTAAATATACACTTGAATTTAGATTGTATAAACAAATTAAAAGAAATTGAAAATAGTTAAATATTTTAAAATGTGGTATCAATTACAGCCATAGAAAAATGTACCAGCAAAACCTGATAAACAAAAAGATCCATTCTGACTAAAATTGGCTTAAAAAATTAAATAACAATAATTTGACCCATCATATAAGGTTTTAACATTTTATAAAAGGTATTTTTGATAATTTCCATTTTTAAAATTAATCATATGAAAATATAAATATTGGATGATTTTTTTATACGAGCACTATACATATTTGAAAAGTCAAATATTTATATTCTATATGTTGAACTCATGTAAAATAGGTATAAATAAAAGAGGTATAGGTTTGAACAGATAAAGCCAGGTGGATATATCTGTATAAGTAGCAAGTTATAGACCAGAAACATGTAACTTTTCTTTTGATGTGCCTACTTATTATTATTAGTAAGACTCAATCTTAGATTTTGTTCCCCTTAAATATGAAATGATACTTTGAAGAAATTTTTTCTTAAGCAATAAGGTTTACATTAAACTATAGACTCTGCAGTATGTTAAACAAATTTTTTAAATATGTTCTATGTAGAAGGTAAATTAACTTTTAAAACACAGGAACTGGGGAGGAAAAATAATTTACAGTGTTCTGCTATTTACTCTGCTAAAATATTTTAAGACTCCAAAATTTTCTCTTTCGTACTATTTCAATACCAGGCAATTCATGCCTTCAAACTAAGGACTTCACCTATGAAAACAATCCAAAAACAGTATGGTACAATCTGAAAAACATCATCAGTCTCTTTTCTATACTTGAAAATCTTTCCCACATAACTCATTTCATTGCTTGTTAAGTAAATGTTTCAAAATATAAAAGTGAGAGAAAATGATGAAATAACATCAGGACTGAGAAAAGAAGACAGAATAGAACAGGAAAGTTATAATTTTCAAATCAGACTAGGGATTTCAGCTTCAGAAAGAATAATGCTTAAGATATAAGATATGTATTACAATAAAGAATATGGATTTTTGCTTTTTAAAAAATGTCAACATAGATAAACTTTTCACCATGTATTGATTTTTTTTTTTTTTTCATGAAAAGGTGCAGTTTGTACTTTCAATAGGATAACCTCTGGACACATCTGGCTATTGAGCATTTCACATGTAGCTATCCCAAAATGAGAGATGTGTTTAAGAGCAAAATACACACTAGATTTCAAAGATTTAGCACAAAAACTAAAAAATATATCCTTAAATTTCTTATATTGATTACATGTTAAAATGATAATATTTTGGATGCATCAGTTTAAATAATATATTAGTAAAAGTTATTTCACATTTCTTTTTACTTTATATGGTCACTAGAAAATGTAAAATTATATTTCTTGCATTTATTTCTAAGGAACAGCATTTGTGTAGACTGCATATACATAGAACTAAATGATCATTTCAATCACAATATTAATGTAATTTGTTTTTTTCTGAAGTGCCAAAGACATGCCCTAAGCAAACTAACATGACCAAAATTAGCCAAAAGATAAACAAAAGTGAAGTAAATCCAAAAGCAGTAAAAAAAAAAAAAAAAAAAAAAAAAAAACCCACAAAAGGTGGAAAGATATCTAAAAATAGGTAAACTGGACAATTTTCCACTACTGAAGTCATACAAATGGCCAAACCATTTGTGAATACTGACGCAGCTTCAGTTTTTCATCCAGGTCCATCAGATTCATCCCACTAGAGGATATTTTACATTCCTGTTACCCTTCCATATATATTGGCCATGTGTTATTCTAAGCAATCGCTAGATGATTAAAATTAAAAGCATAAGATTGATAATGTATACTAGCTTATACATACAAATAGCTCTGCTCTACAAAATATACAAGTTTAACTACCAATTGTTTTTTAAAAAATTAAATATTCATTCCCTCAACAATAAGTAACATGGTTATTTTATTGGCAAGTATGTTTGAGTATTATTATATCAAAACAGATACTTGAAAGCTGTAAATTTTAATCAATCCATCAGTTGTCTTATGCAGTATTGTATAAGAAAGTCAGTAGAGTGGCCATAGCCAAATCACAGATTGAAACCAATTTTGATATTAAATAAAATGAGAAAAGAAATGGCAACTGGAACTGAAAAACTTCACAGCTACATCAGAAATAAAATTCTATTGCCTATACTAAGTTTCCATCTCATAGCATGCTTTCTTCTCTCCAACTGTTTCCAGTAGATTTGTCACTTAAAGTTCTGTTCCCATGGAATTTGATGAAATCCCCAATCAGACCACAAGATTGGTAAACCTGTTCTAACTGCTCTTACAATATCATGGAACAGAGCTTGAATTACCAATCCACTAGAGAATGCTAATGCAATTATGAGTGTTTACTTACACCATGTGTTTCTCACTGAGCCTCCCCCGCTGTGTCAGGATAAACCAAAGGGAGCTAATGTTTTATAGATGGTAAGACTCTGTTTGTTTTCAGTAGGGCTAAGTCTCCCAAAGCACTCAGACACACTAATTAAAGTAAACTACAGAGGCCCATAATAAAATATATGTGTTTGGAGACTGTGAGATGAACCCTACTGGCTTATTAAAAGTCAAAAGAAAAATATACATTATTTATGACTTCAAAGGGACACATTGTGAGCTCTAGTTTATTTAAAGGATTAACAAAGCAGTGGTTATTGGTGACCATCTGAACGATTCTTCCTTCACAGTTCATTAGTTCTGTCATATATGTGAGAAGTCATCATTTGGGTTCAAATCAAATATTATTAATCAAATAAATTACAGAGGGCACACCAACATTATTAAATGAAATCTTTGTGAAAATAACTGCTAATAAATCTAGTACTTACTTTTCAATAGTTGCTTAGTTGCAACAGTGTGATTTAGGTTTTCAAAATGTGTTATAAGGATTAAACAATACATTCTTCATAAATTTGGCTATCCTCAAAAATAGGAAGCTGGGGAATATAATTACTAACCAAGTTGCTTCCTATCTATGTTAACAAAAGTTATTCTGTAGTCCCTTAATGTGGAAACCTGTAAACTTCACAGGGAAAGCCACTTTCTCATTTTCAACAGACTACAATAGAAGGAAAAGTTATGTCACATGAAAATCAAAGCCTTTTTACAGCTTATATTTACTTTGAATTAAGAATCTTTAAATTCTAAATCAACCCACATTATTCGATCAAAGGACACTGTCTACACTTAGCTTAATCAAGCCTGAACAGAGGATGATCAAGACAAATCAATATTGCTACATTTGTTCATCAGTATATGAATAGCTGCTTCTGCTGCTGCTAAGTCGCTTCAGTCGTGTCTGACTCTGTGCGACCCCATAGACGGCAGCCCACCAGGTTCCTTTGTCCCTGGGATTCTCCAGGCAAGAACACCAGAGTGGGTTGCCATTTCCTTCTCCAATGCAGGAAAGCGAAAAGTGAAAGTGAAGTCGCTCAGTCGTGTCCGACTCTTTGCAACCCCATGGACTGCAGCCTACCAGGCTCCTCCGTCCATGGGATTTTCCAGACAAGAGTACTGGAGTGGGTTGCCAGAGCCTTCTCTGTGAATAACTGCAAAGTTAACCATTTTTAATATGCTTCTATCAATGAAAATTTCATATTACTTAACTGATTATCATCATACATCTGAAGGTTCCATATAAAGGAAATCTTGCAAGCATTTCTGAGTAGGATACTAAAAGAATTTGCTTCTCATATGGCTCTAGTCACCTTGAGATTTACCTAAGTTTACATTTTAAAAGGGAATAATGTCCCCCCAAAATAAGATGTCTCTTCTGGACTGTCTTGGATATAAAGTTTCCCTAGTTTTCTCAAGCCAACAGACATGATATATATGATAGATCTGAAATTATCTCCTGATTGCTTTATTAGGGGTTTTATCTCATCTTAGGCTTCCCTCATAGCTCAGCTTCTATAAGAATCCACCTGCAATGCAGGAGACCTGGGTTCTATCCCTGGGTTGGGAAGATCCCCTGGAGAAGGGAACCTCTGCCCACTCCAGTATTCTGGCCTGGAGAATTCCATGGAGTCGCAAAGAGGCGGACATGACTCAGCGACTTTCACTTCACTGTATCATTTTTTTCTTTATTCTCTCCTCTGTCCTCCTCCCCTCCTCTCCCTCACCTGCACTCTCTCTCTCTCTCCATTTGGCACTTGTTTCCATCTGAAATTTGCCCACAGTCATTCACCATCACAAGCTTAAGTAAAGAATATAAAACCCAGGTTTGTGACATTTTTAATTTTATGGATCACACTTTCAGGCAGTGAGTTAAAATTGCTGAGAATTAAGAACAAATGATATGATATTTATGTTTTATTTTCTTTATAAGTTCACTTTAACACCTCTATATTCTGCATTCATTAAGCAGAAAAAGAAAAAAACCTAATTTGAATAAATTCAGCCTTATCAAAACAGAACTTATTCAAAATTAGTCCTATTTCTGTAATTTGTATAGTTTAACCTCAGCAGAGACTGATATAAACTTAATTTTTAGATTTCTGAATCTACTGGCAACATATTTACATTTTATTATTTTAATATTCTATAAAATATTAATGGTGGAAAGATTATATTATTCCCACTTAGTTGTGAGAGATTTCCACCAAATGTGCATTACAGAGGGAAAATAATAAACTAAATTTATTGGACTAAAGGCTAATTATATTATTAGTCTTTTATCTATTTCTTTTTTTCCCTTGCCCATGTGGTTTCCTATGCCTATTTTCCTGTAACGCTAGATTTAAAAGTTTCTTCTGGAACTGTGGTACATCTTCTTAAAAAGATGCTCTATAGATATATCCTGTATCATTTCAAGAGCATCACATGATGATCTGGTAAGCAAAATTAAGCAAACAAATGAAGACTTATCATTAAGAAATCTGTATCTTCTTTAAATCGTATGTTCCTTTGAGCAATACAAGTATTTGTGTGTAACTTGACTGTGAAGGTATAAACTCAAAACAGGTGCCTTTAATTCTTTGGGCCAAATACTCTTAGCTGGTTTTTAATTCTCTCCACTTTATCAAATTAAGGTGTCCTTATTTCAGCATTAGATTAAAAGTATTTTACACACATAATAAAGATCTTCCATTTTCAAATTAAATTTTGCTTGAAATGAAGATAAATTATAGCTACATTTCTTTAGCACTTACTGTGAGGTAGCTCTGTTACCTCCATTTTATAGATAAGAAAACTGAGATTTAGAGAAACATGGTTATTTTTTTACTGTCATACTACTAGAAAGCAGTGAAGCCTTGATTTTAATACTAGCCCAATCCCGTCTGAATCTAGAATTGAGAGTTTAACCAGTCTGATAAATTTCCTCTCCAGTAATAGAATATTATTGTTAACCTACAAAGTCAGACTTTTAGGGCTGTGATTATAGAAATCAGTTGATTGTACCTTCTAAAACTTAAGTTGAACATATTCAACAGAGCTCAAAGTATTTCACTATAGTGTTAACATTACCTTTACTAAATAAATAATTAAGTTATCTTAATAACCAGAGACTTGACACAACAAGATAAATCTCTGGCCACAGCATTCCTTAAAACTTTCATTATCTTCACATTGTGTGGCTCTTAATTCTATCTTTTTTAAAACTTTACTGTTGAAATTTATACAAATTTATAACAACTAATGAAATATCCATGTTTGGATCTAATAATTTGATATTATCAATATTTGTTTCTGCCTCCTCTCCCAAAGCTGTAGCCTTCAAATGGTACAAACTGTGTCTGACATGCTCAGAGCCAAATATCACACCATGAGATTCAAATAAAAGTTTACTGAACTAACTGTTAGTACTTTGGGCCATTTATAACTCATTCCACAATCCTAAATACATGGATGGTATTTCATATACATACATTAGAAAAATGATGACCTCTTTATAAAATGGAAATGAACATCTTTTTCAAAATATGACAATAAAAAGTTACTTGGAGACTTCAAAACTTGAAAGAGGGTGGACAAAATAAATTTCCAGGTTCAAAACTAAATCCGTCATCTTTATTATGGTATTTAATCTAATCTAACTTCTATTTAACTTTGAAAACAGTAGGAAAGAGAAAAAAATGCCCAATTATTCTCTGGAACTATCTTAGAAACCTAGAACAATCTTAGAAACCATTTTTAATTTATAGCCCCAAATCTAAAGGACAAGCATTTCTTTAACCTCTAAATATGCATTTAATCTATAAATAAGCATTTATTTATCTCTAATCTCTCTCTATTCATTTAGAAATGAATTAACATTGTCATAGACTTATAAAAACTTGTTTTTTTCAAGTTTACAATTTAGGGGTTGAGATTCAAACAGTAAAAAGGTAAATAAAAGTGAAGTGAAACTTCTGTCATCCAATTTATCCCAATTTGTATAATTATTATTGATAACAATCTCACTCGTGAAACTGTAGTTACTTAGGACAGAAATCAGGCCTACTTTTCCTCTTTATTTTATCCCTATTGCCAAAGACAGTGTCTAGGAAGCGTGTACATTAAGTAAACATGTGCTAAATGTTTATCACTGAATCTTAAATATATTAAGTCCTGTAGGATTTCAGAGGGAAAAAGATTGCTTCCAGTTGAGGTAACTGTAGAAGACTGTGTAAATGAAATAACTCTTGAGTTAACCTTGAAGATTGAACTAGAATTTCAGTAGGTGGGGTTAAAAGATATGCTTGAACGCTGGAAAGCAGAGGGTGGCTTTGGGAAAGGAAGGCTATCAGGCAGATAGAATAACAGAAGTAAAGATGTGGAGGATAAAATATAAACATAGTCTGTTACAGCAGGCAGACTGACTGAAATGTGGGGCTGAAAGAAGAATTTTGAAGAGAATAAGGGGGAAAAGGAAGCTAGGATCAGATCAAGATTCAGGAAGCCTTGAAATTCACTTACTCTGGAAGGTTTTGAACATGCAACGAAATAGCATTTTATGAACCTAAATCAAGCAACAAGCTACAAAATAGTTACTGTATTAAAATAATGGTAGAAGGAAAGCCAGGAAAGAGAATTGCAAAAATCTCAGTGAGAAGTAAATAAAACTCTGAAAAGTGTTTCTGCTCATCAATTTCTGAAAATGTTTCCTTGAAATCAGCAAATTGTTTAGTTTGGGGGACTTCCCAGGTGGCGCTAGCAGTAGAGAACCTGTCTGCCAATGCAGGAGATGTAAGTGACTCGGTTCAGTCCCTGGGTTGGGAAGATCCCTTGGAGGAGGGCATGGCAACCCACTCCAGTATTCCTGCCTGGATAATCCCATGGACAGAGGAGCCTGGCGGGCTATGGTCCATAGAGTCACAAAGAGTTGGACATGACTGAAGCCACTTGAAATGCATGCACCCAAAGAGATTTTACAGATCATCTTGACCACACATTGCACTTCATGATTTAGGAAACTGAGGATCAAGAGATTCAATGACCTGCCCAAAATTGCAAAGCCAATACTGATTGTGGATCTCCTCACTTCCAGCCCCGTTGTTCTTTCTATTATAAAAGAACTCCGCTCAAGGTGACTTTTTAAATTAAAAGGAATTAACAAAGAAACAAATACAGAATTAGGACCTTTATTGCTATTTCACTAGCCGACAGTAACCTTATTTAATAGATCTTCCTTGCCACACAGATATCCCACTGAAGCATTGTAATAAATGTAATAAAAGGGAAGATTAGGGCAAACATCGGTGGGAAGACATTAATTAGAGGAGGACCTCACCAATTCTCAGTTGACTAATCCTCAAACCCTGTAATTCTCATAAGAAAACTGGCAATCTTGCTTTACTTCTTATCAAAGAGACTTTCCAGCTAAAGAGAGGGGCAGGCTCAAGTAATCAGAATCTCATTAATTTTATTAAATATTCTATAAAGTCCCATAATAAATAATTAAGCCCTATTAAACAGATATTGATAGTACATTTTATCCCTTCTTATTTATAGACACAAATAAAATGACAGTGCTTACACAGAAAACCATAAAACATAATTGTTGTTATTGATGACAATAATACCTTATGTTTGTTTTAGAGATTTTAAAGCTTTTCAAGCATGACTGTTGCACTATAATTGCCACACAAAGCATTTATGTCTTAATCTATTTAAGTTTCCACCTGCTAGCTGTTAGCGTCACTTGAAATTAGTTAGACAGATTTTCAGCAATTTGGGCATATATGTTTGTGATAACCTGACTTAAGAAAGTAATAGTTGTTTGACATGTCCAGTGGGAGAGCCTGGCCAAGTGTAGCTTCAAACGCTGCCAGCAGTTTCTAGTTGTTCAGTCCCTAAGTCATGTCCAACTCTTTGCATATCCATGGACTGCAGCACGCCAGGATTTCCTGTCCACTGTCTCCCAGAGTTTGCTCAAACTCATGTCGATTGAGTTGGTGATGCCATCCAACCATCTCATTCTCTGTCGCCCCCTTCTCTTCCCACCTTCCATTTTTCCCAGCATCAGGGTCTTTTCCAATGAGTTGGCTCTTTGCATCAGGTGGCCAAAATACTGGAGTTTCAGCTTCAGCATCAGTTCTTGCAATGAATATTCAGGATTGATTTCCTTTAAGATTGACTGGTTTGATCTCCTTGCAGTCCAAGGGTCTCTCCAGAATCTTCTCCAACACCACAGTTCAAAGCATCAATTCTTCGGCATTCAGTCTTCTTTATGGTACAACTCTCACATCCATACATGACTACTGGCAAAACCATAGCTTTAACTATATGGACTTTTGTTGGCAAAGCGATGTCTCTGCTTTTTAATATGCTGTTTAGGTTTCTCATAGCTTTTCTTCCAAGGAGCAAGTATCTTTTAATTTTTTGGCTGCAGTCACTGTGTGCAGTGATTTTGAAGCCCAAGAGAATGAAGTCTGTCACTGTTTCCATTGTTTCTCCATCTATTTGCCATGAGGTGATGGATGCCATGATCTTTAGTTTTTGAACATTGAGTTTTAAGCCAGGTTTTTCACTCTTTTCTTTCATCTTCATCGAGGCTCTTTAGTTCCTTGCTGCTTTCTGACATTAGAGTGATATCATCTGCATTATCTGAGGTTGCTGGTGTTTCACCTGGCAATCTCGATTCCAGCTTATGATTCATCCAGGAAGCCATCATTACTCAGAAACTGCCAGCAGCGTTTGAAGCCATACTAGGTAGTATCAACTAAAATACACAAATGTAGTCTCCACTTTCATTAGAGCATAAGCTGCTGCTGCTAAGTCACTTCAGTCATGTCCGACTCTGTGAGACCCCATAGACGGCAGCCCACCAGGCTCCCTTGTCCTTGGGATTCTCCAGGCAAGAACACTGGAGTGGGTTGCCATTTCCTTTCCAATGCATGAAAGGAAAAGTGAAAGTAAAGTCGCTCAGTCATGTCCAAGTCTTAGCGACCCAATAGACTGCAGCCTACCAGGCTCCTCCGTCCATGGGATTTCCCAGGCAAGAGTACTGGAGTGGGGTGCCATTGCCTTCTCCAAGAGTATAAGCTAGGGCTTTTAAAAAAAATGTTGAAAATGCTAAAAGTTCTAGAAATTGTCTTTTCTTTTGCCTATATTACTCATTTCTACTTGTACAAATATATGCTTCTGACTACTAATGAAATTCATAGTGGTATAATTTGTCTTAGCTTTGACTGTGCATGGGTTACACATGAAAAACAGAATTTATCATTTTCAACTGAATTACCGTGCTGTGCATATAGTCATTAAATCAACTGATACAATAAGCAGAATGGCTCCCCAATACAAGTCCATGTTCTAACTCCTGGAATCTGTCAATATGCTGATTTGTATGGCAAAAGAAGATTTTCAAATGTAATTAAAATCATGGACCTTAAAAGAGATTATCAGGATCTTTCAGGTGGGCCCAATCTTATCACAAGTCATTAAAAGCAGAGGACTTCTCTTGCTACAGTCAGGAGATACTGCAGAAATCAGAGAGGTTTAAAACATAATGGGGAGTCAGCTCACCACTGTTAAAGGGGACCTCATAGAAGGGATTGGAAAGAACACAAGAAGTCCCTAGGAGCAAAGACTGTCCTTAGCTGATGGCTAACAAGGAAATGTGGATGTTAGTCATACAACCACAAGGAAATGTGAATTCAGCCAAGAACCTGATTGAGCCTGGAGAAGATTCTTCCCCAGAGCCTCCAGTGAGAAATACAGACCAGTCAAAACTTTAATTTCAACCTGTGAGACCCTAAGCAGAGGACCCAGTCAGGTCCACTAGAACTTCTGACCTACAGAAACCGAGGAACAATACATTTGTGTTATTTAAAGCTGCAAAGTGTGGCAGAGTGATGTCAGTGTCATGGCAGTATGAGACAATCCCTTTGTCTCTCATCTTCAATCTACAGGCAGTAAAATATCCACAACCCAACAAACGTTCCTCTGCCCGACATGCCAGGACACCAGAGACACCCACACATCTGTACATCTGTAGGTGGGCAGACTAAACCCACAGGCGAGACTGGAACCACAGGAAGAGCCCACAATCGCAACCTCCAAGCTAAAGTGGTTGAGCCTGAAGCCCCAGGGACCCAGTAGCAGCAGCAGAGATGATACACATGATACCAGCCTCCTCTGGCCACAGCAGCGACCACAACCGCAGAGAACCAAGCAGCAGTGTCAGCAGGACCTGCAACCCCAGTCCCTCTAGCCATTCAGAGCCCACAACTCCAGCCCCCTGCCCACGGAGGCAGCACTCAAGACCCTGAAAACCCCATACACAGTTGAGGTACAAACGGCCCAGCTCCCCCACTCAACCTCCTTCTCCCCCTGCCAAGGAAGCAATGCTCATGACCCAGGCACCCCCAAACACAGGAGGCACCCTCCATTCCAATGCCCCAGCTGCAATGCCGGCAACAGCAGCATGACAACAGCAGCTTCAAGGCGAGTGTATCATAAGGACACAACCGGTGATGACGTGGCTGCCAGTGACACCTCGGACAGGCCTTAGAGGGGGAAGACTGTGGAGTCTTAAACAGTCAGAGGCAGCGCAGGTGAAAGGAGCCAAAAACTTGTGCTGTAGCACCACCTACTGAAAATCAACATAAATGCTTCAAATTACCAATCTGCTGAATTGAATTGAGTCCGGTAAAAAATGCTTTGACTACAAAAGAAAGACATTTGCTACTTCTAATGCATTGGCAGAGGAACAACTCATCAAGCACCATGAAGACCACAGTAACAAAGCATCACAAAAAGAAAAGAACAATTCTCCAGAAACCAAAGTCACAAAGAATTGTGATCAAACTGGTAGAAAATACAAAGTAGCTATTATGAAGAACCTAGACAGTATATTAAAAAGCAGAGACATCACTTTGCCAACAAAGGTCCATACAGTCAAGGCTATGGTTTTCCAGGAGTCATGTATAGATGTGAGAGTTGGATCATAAAGAAGGCTGAATGCTGAAGAATTGATGCTTTTGAACTGTGGTGCTGGAGAAGACTCTTGAGAGTCCTTTGGACTGCAAGGAGATCAAACCAGTCCATCCTAAAGGAAATCAATCCTGAATATTTATTGGCAGGACTGATGCTGAAGCACCAATAGTTTGGCCACCTGATGTGAAGAGCTGACTCATTGGAAAAGACCCTGATGATGGGAAAGATGGATGGCAGGAGGAGAAGGGGACAACAGAGGATGAGATGGTTGGATGGCATCACTGACTCAATGGACATGAGTTTGAGCAAGCTCCTAGAGTTGGTGAAGTACAGGAAAGCCTGGCATGCTGCAGTCCATGGGGTCACAGAGAGTCAGACATGACTGAGCAAGTGAACAACAATAATTATGATGAAACTCAATGAGTTCAGAAAAGTGGTTCACTGAGCTCAGAAATAAAATCAATAAGAAGAAATCTCTTCTCCAAAGAGAATGAAATGCTATCACAGAATCAAACAGAAATTCTGGAGCTGAAGAACTCAATAAATGAGGTGGAGAATGCATTAGAAAGCACTGGAAATAGGGCAGGCCATATAGAATAGAGAATTAACAAGCTCAAAGATAGAAATAAACAAAGGATTCTGGCAGAAGATGACAGAAAACTATTTTTTTTTTATGAAAAAACTCTATAAGAACTATCTGACTCCATTAAAAGGGCAACATAAGGATAATGGATATCCCCAAAGAAGAAAGGGAGAAGGAAGCTGGGAGCTTATTTAAAGAAATGATACCTGAGAACTTCCCAAACCTGGGGAAGGAATGGATACACAAGTCCATGAAGCTAATCAGTTAATTTTTTCAATGCAAAAAGACCTTCTCCAAGACACCTTAAGTTAAAAACTGTCAAAAAGTTAATGACAGAGGAAGAATTTTAAAGGTAGCTAAGGGAAAATAAAGACAGTTCTCTAAAAGGAATCCCCATTAAGCTATAAGCCATCAGCAGAAACTCTATAAGCCAGGAGAGAGCAGAATGACAAATTTTAAATGTTGAAAGATAAAAACTTGCAGCCAAGAATATTCTATCCTGTAAGCTTTTTTCGGATAAGGAGAAATAAAGGCTTTCCCAGACATATAAAAGTTTCAAGAGTAGTACATCACCACTAGATCTACTTTACAAGAAATACTGAAAGAATTTCTTCTAAAGAGATAAATAGAATCAGAAAATTGTAATGCTATATCAGAATATGTTACTAAGGACTTAATCATTAGCATAAAGGTCAAAGGAGGAAACAAGAATGAAAATAACTATATCCACTTCAATTTGGTAACAAACTCACAATATGAAAAAAAGTGAGCACCTACAGCTATTAGTCTAAACTCAGGAGCAAGATAAGGATGCCCACTCTCACCTCTCTTATTCAACACAGTATTGGAAGTACCAGAGCAATTAGGCAAGAAAAGAAGGAATAAAAGGCATCCAAATTGGAAAGAAAGAAGCAAAACTGTCACTATTTTTGGGTGACATAATTTTATATATTGAAAACCCTAAAGACTCCACCAAAATAACTATTAGAAATAATCAACATATACAGAAAAGTCAGGGTACAAAATTAACATTAAAAAATCTTGTCCTTCTAGTCACTAACAATAAACTAGCAGAAAGTGAAATTAGGAAAACAATCACACTTACAATCACATCAAAAAGAATAAAGTACCCAGGAATAAAATTAACCAAGTGGATAGAAGACCTGTACACTGAAAACCAGAGACATTATTGAAAGGAATTTGAAGACACAAAGAAATAGAAAAATATTCTATGTTACAGATTGCAAGAAATTAACATTGTTAAAATGTCCATATTACCTAAAGCAATCTACAGATTTAATGCAATCCCTATCAAAAGCCCAATGACATCATCACAGAAATAAAACAAAAAGTCCTAAAATTTGTATGGAACCTCAAAAAAACCCAAAGGTCCCATAGAAGAATTTGGAGGGGATAAAAGGCTGGAGGAATCACACTCCCTGATTTCAAATTATAGTACAAAGCTACAGTACTCAAAACAGTAAGGCAGTGGCAGAAAAGCAAGCACATAAATCAATGGAACAGAACTGGGAGCTCAGAAATAAACCCACATTTATATATACAACTAAATCACCACAAAGCCACCAAGAACGTACAATAAAGAAAAAAGTCTCTTCAGTACATGGTGTTGGAAAAACTGGACAGTCAAATACAAAAGAATGAAATTAGACCACTATCTTATATCATACACAAAAATCAACTCCAAATGGATTAAAGGCTTGAATACAAGACCTAAAACCATAAAACACCTAGAAGAAAATAAAGGCAGCGCATTATTTGACATCAGTCTTAGCAATATATTTTTTGATGTGGTTCCTCAAACACGGGAAACAAAAGCAAAAATAAACAAATGGGACTACTAATTTAAAAGCTTCTGCATAGCAAAGAACACCATCAACAAAAAGACTCTTATAAATGCGAGAAGATACTTATAAATCAAATACACGACAGGGGTTAATATCCAAAATATATAAAGAACTAATATAACTCAGTGACAAAAAAAAAACCTGATTAAAAAATAGAGAATCTGAATAGATATTTCTCCAAAATATATATAATGTCCACAGGCACATAAAAAATTTTCAACATCACTAATTATTGGGTAACTGCAAATCAAAACAATAATGATATATCACCTCACACCTGTTAGAACAGTTACTATCAAAAAGACAAGAAATAATAAGTGTTGGAGAAGATGTAGAGAAAAGGGAACTTTTGTATACTGTTGGCAAGAATGTAAACTGCTACTACTATGGAAAATGTATGGCAATTTCTCAAGAACTTAAAAACAGAACTACCACATGATCCAGGTATTCTACTTTTAGAAATCTACCTGAAGAACATAAAAACACTAATCTGAAAAAAATATATTCACTTCTATGTTCATTGCTGCATTATTTACAATAATCAAGATATGGAAATAACCTAAGTGCCATCAATAGATGAATGAAGACGTGGAATGGAATACTCTGTGTGTGTGTGTGTTCGTTGCTCAGCTGTGTCCAGCTGTTTGCAACCCCATAGACTGTAGCCCACCAGGTTTCTCTGTCCATGGGATTCTCCAGGCAAGAATCCTGGAGTGGGTTCCCATTCCCTTCTCCAGGGGCTCTTCCCAATCCAGGGATCAAACCCGGGTCTCCCACACTACGTGCAGATTCTTTATCATCTGAACCACCAGGGAAGCCCAGTGGAATACTACTTAGCCATAGAAAGATAAAATATTTCCAGCTGCAACATGACAGAAACTTGAGGGTATTATGTTAAGTAAAATAAGACAAATGCCATATACTACACTCATGTGTGCAATATTAAATAAACAAACAAACTAAATTAAAAAACAAACTTAGATACAGAGAACACAGTGGCTATGAAAGGGAGAGGAGGATGGGTAAAATGTGAAATAAAGGGAGCCAAGAGTATAGTGACAGAAACTATTGGGGTGAACATGCGGTAGTGTATACACAAGTCAAACTACAATGTTGTACAAATGAAACACACAATGTTATAAACCCATGAGTGTTACCTCAACTTTTAAAATAAAACTGTTAAATCTGTGGTAATCTGTTACGGCCACAATGAAAAACATACACCTGCGTATTCTGGTTGATTCACATAATGGAGAACATGTGGTGTGTAAATAATTGTATTAGGGTATGTATTTCCTTATGTTGCCCAACATACAATCCATTAGTAAGGTAAGATGTATATATGAAAGACTGATCAGTAAGTCAATCAAAGCAGTAGTAAATTAAGTTATAATTCATAAACATATTAAAAATATTTTAAAATGCCTATTTAGATCATCTAGTAAAAGCTTAAAAGGTAGATTTTTTTTTCCTGTACATCAGGGAATATTTCTTAAATTACAGTATCTATAAGGATCAAGTGGAATCTCCTGGAGATTTTATTTAAAAGATTTCACTGAGAAATTCCCACTCTCAGAATTCTTGATCCAGTAAGTCTGGGATGAGGTTTGGGAGGGTGTGAGCAAGTTTCCAGGTGCTGCTGATACTGCTGATCTGAGGACCAAAATTAAGAACCACCATGCATAAAAAGGAAAGATGGTTTAAACAAATATTTAAAGTTTAAAAGTTCAAGAACTGTTTAGGGACCATGTTGTTGTTTTAGTTGCTAGGTCATGTCTGACTCTTTTGCGACCCCATTGTAGCCCACCATGTTCCTCTGTCCATGGGATTTCCCAGGCAAGAATATTGGTGTGGGTTGCCATTTATTTCCTCAGGGGAAATTCTCGATCCAGGGATCAAATCCACATCTCCTGCATTGCAGGCAGATTCTTTATCACTGAGCCACCTGGGAAGCTCTAAGTAGTCCAATATGAAAATCATGCTTTGGAAAGATTTTGTTGTTGCGTTGCTCAGTCAGGTCTGACTCTGCAACCCCATGGACTGTAGCATGCCAGGCTTCTCTGTCCTTCACTGTCCCCCCGAGTTTGCTCAAACTCACATCCATTGAGTTGATATACCATCCAACCATCTCTTCCTGTAGCCCCCTTCTCCTGTCTTCAATCTTTCCCAGCATCAGAGTCTTTACAGAGTCAGCTCTTCACATCAGGTGGCCAAAGTATTGGAGTTTCAGCTTCAGCATCAGTTCTTCCAATGAATATTTAGGGTTGATTTCCTTTAGGATGGACTGGTTTGATTTTCTTGCAAACCAAGGGACTCCCAAGAGTCTTCTCCAGCACCTCCATTCAAAAGCATTAATACTTCAGTGCTCAGCCTTCTTTATGGTGGAACTCTCACATCCATACTTGACTACTGGAAAAACCATAACTTTGACTATATGGACCTTTGTCGGTGAAGTGATGTCTCTTTTTTTCAATATGCTGTCTAGGTGTGTCATAGCTTTTCAAAAGATTACTGAAGCCATAAATATTTGGGAAATATCAAGTCAGGGAGAGATCTAAAGTAGAAAAAATTAAATATTAAGGATTCCATTACAAAAATCTGAGGTAAGAGCTTAAAATCAATGAATGAGCAGATATAGAAAAGGTAAAAAATGCTTGAGGATTAGCAAAAGGCTATACAAAAATAGTAAACAATAAAGTTACCTAGCATGTTACACTAAAGGTAATTGACCCGTCAAGATTTTAGGCATTTTATTTTTTTTTTCTTCTGTCAATTTTGGTTGTGTTTTTAGAGGAATTTATCATTTCATGTCATAACAACTATCAAAGTTATTAACACAAAGTTGTTCATAATGTCCTCTTATTACTTTTGTAAGCCTTTAATGTCTGCAATAATATTGCCTTTTTCATTATTAATATTGGTAATTGGTGTTATAGATAATTTGTGTTCTTTTTCTTCATTAGTCATACAAAGAGCTTTTCAACTGTGTTAATATTTTCAAAGCATTGAATTTTGACTATTGATTTTAAGTTTACTTCCTACTTTATTATTTTCGTTCTTTGTTATTTCTTATATTTCTGTTCAATTATTATAGATTGGTTGTAATTTTTCCTGATTGACATGAAAGCATTAGAACATTGGTATTCAGCTTTTCTTATTCTCTATTGTATGTATTTAATGCTCTAAATTTCTAAGCTATGTTTTAACTGCATTTCATAAATTTTGATATGCCATGTTTTCATCATTTAATTTTAAATACTCTTTAAAATGTATTATGATTTCTTTCCTGACCCACAAACTTTTATAAGTACTTTAAAGACAACTGTGAACTTTTTTACCTTTATATTTTTAATTTCATTAACTTTTAGAAAATATATTCTGAATTATTTCAATCCTTTGAAATATGAGACTTTTAATGGTCCAGATTATATTAAAGTTGATAAATATTTCATGTGCACTGATAAAGAATGTGAATTCTGTCACTGTTGCATACATAGTTTTATTTATATATTTTATATATATATTAATTAGGTCAAATTTGTTAATTGCACTATCCCCACTAAGATTTTTCTTTTTTTTTTTTTCTTCTTTTTCTTAGCTAGTGGGATAGCTAAGTCACTAACCCTGACTGTGAATTTGTGTATTTATATTTTTCTTTCAGTTAATTTGTGTTTTATATTTACTAATATCATAAAACTATGTTATATACATATAGATGTAAGACTGTGATACTGTTCTGGTGGGTTTCTATTTCTTTGTTTTATTTCTGTATTTATCCTCCTTGGGCTTTGCTGAGATTTTCAAGTCTGTGAGTTTGTGTTTTTTTAATCAGTTCTGAAACATACTCAGAAGTTTTCCTTTCAAAATATACTTATTTCCAATTTTCTCTTTCTCTTGCTGTCACTAAGAGTTTGCTATCATTTCTGCTCTGCTTTTAAGAAGTCTCAGGGTTAGAAATCCTAATTCTTTAGTCTTTCACTTTATATAACCTTAAATTTTGCCAAATGTTTTGAGGAGAGACTAGTTGTGTGTTTGAGATAACTCAGGTCTCCAATTTTGCTATTCCAGTCCTATGCAACTGACATGGAGTTGTGAGCATTTAAGTTTAAAGTTCCTTTCCCATCCTCTTGCTATGATGTGAAAATGATCTGTCTAAAAATGGAACCAACAGAAAGGAATTATAAAACAGCAAAAGGAAAAAAATGCAGGAAGACTGAGAATGATGACACTGTTTGAATCCCTGGCCTCAGTGAAACTTGAAACTGTACTATCCCTCATCTCTTCAATTATGTGAGTTAATAAATCTCATTTTTGCTAGTTGAAATTAAGTTTATGATCACTTGAAACTGAAATAATCCTGACAGGTATCATCACTAGATTGGCATTTGCCATATGCCATTTTTCAATACATTTTATCTTTTTACCTTTTTCTGCAAGTGAAAATCACTATCTTTTTCTTCTTCCACCAGTTTGAATTAAAACATATTTAAATATACCTCAGCAATCCTAACAGAAATACATTTATATAAGAGACTTAGAGGACTCTGAAGAAAATACACGTCTACTTAAAAAAAGATAAAATAGGCATAAGCATAGTTCAGAAACAGAACTTTGGGGTTTTAAGGAAGAAGTAATTCTGGGTAGTTGATTAGATGGTTCGGGGTGCTCGTGGAGGACGCCATTTGGGGATTTTCAGCAATAACCAATGGTGGGAGAGTTGCCGGTGACCATGATCAAAATTATTAGACAAGAAAAGGAACAAGTGAAATAATAATTGTCAGGGGCTTCCCTGATGGTCCAGTGGTTAAGAATCCACCTTACAATGCAAGGTACACCGGTTCCATCCCTGGTCCAGAAGATCCCACATGCTGCAGAGCAATTGACCCCATGGGCCACAACTACTGAGCCCATTCTCCAGAGCCTGAGAGCCACAACTACGGAGCCCACGCGCTGCAATTACTGAAATCCAAACACCTGCAGTCCATGCTTCACAACAAGAGAGAAGCCACAGCAATGAGAAGCCTCTGCTCCACAGTGAGGAGTAGTCCTCTCTCTGCAACTAGAGAAAGCAACGAAGACTCACCGCTGCCAAAAAATAAAAACAAATAAATAAATAAACAAAAATAAATAAAAAGATGATTATTACTAAAAATGACCTCCTTTTGGACTCCAGCCTAGGACACTGGAGGAACCCTGGTTGACTGCATTCTATTACTGGCTCTGACTTGTTGCATGATGATGGTGGACTAACTTGTATCTCTTAGCATCCCCAGAATCTAACATTATTTTGCATATAATAGGTTTATGAATGCTTTCAGAAATACATCCATGTAAAGGGAAGAGGCATTAGATTGAAAATAAAAAGATAAATATTCTACTCCCAGGTTCACCAAATAGATCTTTCATGACTCTGGTTAAGCCACATAACATCTGAAAGTCTCTGTTTTCTATAATATCTGCTGTGCCTGGTTGAGTGATGAGAAAGATGAAACAAAAATGAGTATGGCAAAGTACTCTCTAAACTATAATATGCTTTCAAATGTAAAGGGTTAATAACATTATTAATGCTGATAATGTTCAAACTTACACATTTATGTTGTATAATAAGTAATTTTAAAAGTCAGAAAGTTGATTAAAGTTGCAAGTGTATTCAAAGGTTTAAAAATCTTATTCAGATTATTTCGAAGAACCTACAAGATACAAATAGGCTTTATAGGGTCATATATTCCTTTATGGAATTCACTATGAATTTACCAACTCTCCACATTGAACATACCAATTCTACCTATTTTCATCTATCTCCCCCCTTTTCTTCTTTTACACTCTCAAATGTGGATGTATTCACTAATGCAGAAGCTCCCCAAATCCCATTATTTAGAGATTTGTATGCAGGTTTCATTAGATGGACATACTTAATTAAATCAATTGGCCATTGGTAATTAAACTCGATCTCCAACCCCTCTCTTCTCCCTGAAGGCTAGGAGAAAGGACTGAACGTTCTAATCCTCTAGTTGCCAGATTAGTGTTTCTGGTGACCAGCCTCCATCCTGAAGCTATCTAACCCTGCCCCCATGTATCATCTCATTAGCATACAAAGGACGGTAAATTCTAAGGATTTTTCAGAGCTCTGTGCTAGGAACCAGGTACAAAGACCATCCATTTATTTTTTATGATATCACAATAGAAACAAATATCAACTCTGACATGTGCATTCTGCAGTTATCCCTTATTTAACCATAAATCATCTAACAGAGAAATTATAATTCACTCTAAAAAGAAAATTTTGAAATATTTTATCATTTAATCCCTAGTAGTAGTCTGGGTAAAATTTTAGAACCTGTACCCATAGCTAAATGTAACTCATCGGCTATCTGAAGCAGATCAGTACAGCAAATTTAATGAAGTAACCCTGAGCTGATTTTTTTAAATTAATTTATTTATTCTAATTGGAGGCTAATTACTTTACAATATAGTGGTGGTTTTTGCCATACATCGTCATGAATCAGCCATGGGTATATTTCCCACGATCCTGAACCCCCTCCCACCTCCCTCCCCACCCTATCCCGCTGGTTGTCCCAGAGCACCAGCTTTGAGTGACCTGCTTCATGCATCAAACTTGCACTGATCATCTGTTTTACATATGGTAATATACATGTTTCAAAGGTATCCTTTCATACGTCCCACCCTCGCCTTCTTCCACATAGTCTAAAAGTCTGTTCTTTACATCTGTGTCTCTTTTGCTGTCTTGCATATAGGGTTGTCATTACTGTCTTTCTAAATTCCATATATATGCATTAATATACTGTATTGGTGTTCCTCTTTCTGGTTTACTTCACTCTGTATAATAGGCTCCGTTTCATCCACCTCATTAGAACTGACTCATATGTGTTCTTCTTTTATGGCTGAGTAATATTCCATTGTGTATATGTACCACAGCTTCCTTATCCATTCATCTGCCGATGGACATCTAGGTTGCTTTTATGTCCTAGCTATTGTAAACAGTCCTGCAATGAACACTGGGGTACATGTGTCTCTTTCAATTCTGGTTTCCTCGATGTGTATGCCCAGCAGTGGGACTGCTGGGTCATCAGCTTAGTTCAGTTCAGTCGCTCAGTTGTGTCTGACTCTTTGCAACCCCATGGATTGCAGCATGCCAGGCCTCCCTGTCCATCACCAACTCCCAGAGTCTACTCGAACTCATGTCCATTGAGTCGGTGATGCCATCCAGCCATCTCATCCTCTGTCGTCCTCTTCTCCTCCTGCCCTCAATCCCTCCCAGCATCAGGGTCTTTTCCAATGAGTCAACTCTTCGCATGAGGTGGCCAAAGTACTTGAGTTTCAGCTTCAGCATCAGTCCTTCCAATGAACACCCAGGACTGATCTCCTTTAGGATGGACTGGTTGGATCTCCTTGCAGTCCAAGGGACTCTCAAAGAGTCTTCTCCAACACCACAGTTCAAAAGCATCAAATCTTCAGCGCTCAGCCTTCTTCACTGCCCAATTGTCACATCCATACATGACCAATGGAAAAACCATAGCCTTGAGTAGACAGACCTTTGTTGGCAAAGTAGTGTCTCTGCTTTTTAATACGCTATCTAGGTTTTTCATAACTTTCCTTCCAAGGAGTAAGTGTCTTTTAATTTCATGGCTGCAATCACCATCTGCAGTGATTTTGGAGCCCCAAAAAATAAAGTCTGACACTGTTTCCTCATCTATTTCCCATGAAGTCATGGGACCGGATGCCATGATCTTAGTTTTCTGAATGTTAAGCTGTAAGACAACTTTTTCACTCTCCTCTTTCACTTTCATCAAGAGGCTTTTTAGTTCCTCTTCACTTTCTGCCATAAGGGTGGTGTCATGTGGCAGATTTCCAGTTTTTTAAGGAATCTCCACACCGTTCTCCATAGTGGCTGTACCAGTTTGCATTCCCACCAACAGTGTAAGAGGGTTCCCTTTTCTCCACACCCTCTCCAGCATTTATTGTTCACAGACTTTTGGATAGCAGCCATTCTGACCAGGGTGAGATGGTCCCTCACGGTGGTTTTGATTTGCATTTCTCTGATAATGAGTGATGTTGAGCATTTCTTCATGTGTTTGTTAGCCATCTGTATGTCTTCTTTGGAGAAATGACTTTTTAAATATATTGATTGGAAAGTCAGGTTAAGGATAAATTAAATAACATAGGTACAGATGTATTTATCATTTCTCACCAAACATTCAGCAACTAAATCACGTGTGCATATGCATGCTCAGTCATGTCCAACTCTTTTTGACTCCGTAGACTGTAGTCCACCAGGCTCCTCTCTCCATGGAATTTTCCAGGCGAGAATACTGGAGAGGTTCCCTTTTCTACTTCAGGTGATCTTCCTGACCCAGGGATCAAACCCTCATCCCCTGTGTCTCCTACTCCGGCAGGCAGATTCTTTACCACGGAGCCACTTGGGAATCCTAACTAAACCATGTGAATATATAAGTTCTACCCATCACATTGATAAAAGCTTAATTCAATGTTAGTGAAGGTGTGGGAAAATAAACACTCATACATTTTAATGCTGTAGGGTAAAACAGTAAAGAATTTGAGGAATTCAATTTGGCAGTATTTAGTAAAATTTTTAAGGGCTCCCTTGGTGGCTTAGTGATAGAGAATCCATCTGCCAATGCAGGAGATGCAGGTTCGATCCCTGGGTTGAGAAGATCCCCTGTAAAAGGAAATAGCAACCCACTCCAGTCTTGCCTGGGAAATCCCACATATAGAGGAGCCTGGCAGGTTACAGTCCATGGGGCCGCAAAGAAGCAGAACATGACTTAGTGGCTAAACAATAACAATAAAATTTAAAGTGCAAACACATTTTAATCCAGCAATTCCTTCAAAATACATACTCTTCAGATATATTTCCACATGTGCAAATTTCTGTAATAATATTACTTTTATTAATTGCAGCAGTGAAAATGTGAAAACACTTTAATCATCTAGCTATAAGGGAACAGTTCAGGTAAATGCTAGTACCTATTTGGTACATCCTTAGCACTTAAAAATAGCATGATAAAGTCTTGCCAATATCTCAATGATAGACTGCCAAATGAAAAATCAAGCTGAAAACACTGTTTAGAATAAGACCCTTATAATATTAACAAAAAACTAGTAAGTATACATGACATATGTTCAAAACCTAATTATATTATATATCTCACATAATATTGTTAAAAATAATTATCCCTCCATGAGGGAGCAAATAACAAAATCTCACTTTTATTCTATGTTAGTTTTTTGGTTTAAATTTGTATAATGAAATTGTAGTCATATGTTACTTTGTGAGTCATTTATATCTGAACATTCCTATAAAACAAAATAATCCTCAGATTCAGCCAACCTATTCTCATGGCATCTGGTCCCATCACTTCATGGCAGATAGATGGGGAGACAGTGGAAACAGTGTCAGACTTTAATTTTTTGGACTCTAAAATCACTGCAGATAGTGATTGCAGCCATGAAATTAAAAGACACTTACTCCTTGGAAGGAAAGTTATGACAAATCTAGATAGCAGATTCAAAAGCAGAGACATTACTTTGGCAACAAAGGTCCTTCTAGTCAAGGCTATGGTTTTTCCAGTGGTCATGTATGGATGTGAGAGTTGGACTGCGAAGAAAGCTGAGCGCCGAAAAATTGATGCTTTTGAACTGTGGTGTTGAAGAAGACTCTTGAGAGTCCCTTGGACTGCAAGGAGACCCAACCAGTCCATCCTAAAGGAGATCAGTCCTGGGTGTTCATTGAAAGGACTGATGCTGAAGCTGAAACTCCAATACTTTGGCCACCTCATGCGAAGAGTTGACTCATTGGAAAAGACCCTGATGCTGGGAGGGATTGGGGGCAGGAGTAGAAGGGGACGACAGAGGATGAGATGGCTGGATGGCATCACTGACTCGATGGACATAGGTTTGAGTGAACTCCAGGAGTTGGTGATGGACAGGGAGGCCTGGCGTGCTGCGATTCATGGGGTCGCAAACAGTAGGACATGACTGAGTGGCTGAACTGAACTGATTCACATGCAGGCGATGCCCCCTAAAGTCCCGTGAGCATGGCTTTCCAGCGTGGCAGTAGGGCCCATCTGCACTCTACCATACAAGTATACCAGCAGATCCTGGAGTACCAATCAATTTGAGACACCTGATTTCCTGCCATTAGCCTTTGAGACCACCCTACCACTGTCAACCTGCACAGTTAATTCATTTATCATCTGGATTTGTCATTCACATCACAGTATCTCTTCTCCTACTCGCTCTTCTGCATGTTCTCATTCTACTTGTACATTCTTCCAGCTCTGCTTGTACCATGGAGTCAAACATGCATTTGAGTCTTAGCTCTACCACTATTTGAGTAGAATAGGGCAAGTCACTAGAATTCCATGAAGTCTAGTTTCTTCAAATATGAAATTATGAAGATATCATCTGCCTTCCACTATTACTGTTAGCGTATTGCATGTGAAGCATAGTGCTGGATTCCTATTTAGGGTGAAAAACTAACAGTGACTATTATTATCTTTCTCTGGTTCAGCCATCTCCTTCCTTGGTTCAGGGACCCCATAACCCATCAATTCCAAAGTTCCTGAGCACTCTACTCCTACTCTGCTGACCCTAGCTTCTGTTAACAGGGAAGCATGACAGAGAAATTCTACAGGAGCCACGTTACTCATTCTTAACTGCTCAAATTCTATAGCAGCAGTGCCATTACATACATTGTATTCCAGAGCCTGAAAGATTAAAAAATATTAATAATTCCTTATAATCAAAGCAACATTGGATCATGAGTGGGTCCTGTTTTTATCCTGAGTACCAGGAAAGAGACATACAGAGGAGAGAGCAGAAAGGTACACAAAATGTTTTCTAATGTGTATAAAACAAGAAATGATAGTAGGATATAGAATGAGTAAGTATTAAGAAAAACAACTACTAAGATGAATCAAGCTTCCTCTGGGTCACCTCATATGAAGGCATATACTACTCTTTTTGAAACACTATTTACCTAAAACTACATTGCAGGTATGGTTACCACTTTCCATGACATACAGAAATACATCTGAATTTTGATTCTGCAAAGCATGTAATTTAAACACCGGCACAACACTGTAAATCAGTCCATAAAATCTGAGTTGTAGGGTCTAATATATAGGTGAAATCACATTATGATGGAATTCTTTCAACTAATCAGGTAACTTTATCCCAAACCATGCTATGGTTACTATCATATTAAAGTGCTATTATCCAGTGAAGTACTGCTTCTCACTGCTTTTTTGTTATTCTCACTGTAAATAAATTCAAGAGCACTACAACTACATATGAAACAGTACATTTTAAGGCTTTATTTAGAAATTCATGCTTAAAATAATGTTGATTTGTTGCTACCACTGTGAAAAACTTTTAAATTACATATACATCTCTTAACAAGAAAGGCATGGCTCATAAATACTTTAAAGACACGCAACAGCACTAAGCTGAGAGTGAATCCTGTGGGCTAAGTGGATGGGTTCCCAGACAAAACAGACGCCATCCTCCACAGTAACTGGTGTCTTTGCTGGTATTCTTCACAGTGCTATTATAAGAGCTCTTGATAGTCAAAGACATCTTCATCTGAAGTTTTCTTCTAGAAAACATATCCTATTTAATAAACTAGGTGTAAAGCTCTTTTAAACTGTTTCGGATTTTCTTTACCTTAAATAAATTCTGCATAACAATCTAAATCAGAACTATTTCACCCAGGTGGAAATACACGAAGAAAATAAAAATGGTCTTTCTCTTATTCCTTCATATTTCCCCCTGCCCCTCCTAGATATAATAACCTATTTCTGAGGTAATACATATAATTCTGTGACAAATCCACTTCAGCCTTGGTAATGCCCTTCGTTTTGACTTCAAAACATTCACTGGCTCTCATGGATTTGTACTATTTAACACCCAGATAAAGGTAAGCTGCCTTTTTTAATAACAATGGATTACATTTTCTCGTTACATTCGCTTATTCAATTGGATTTTTCAATTTAAGCACATCTATTCTAGGGGAGAAATGTAATGTCAGTTCTGAGAATAATTATAGTTATTAGAAAAGTAAACATGATGAAACACAAAGTTACATAAACTGGAATTATCTGATTAAATTACCATAAAAGACTAATATTTCCATGAAAAAACAGCATCTATGTGCTCTATATTTTACCTCTCCTTTTGTTATTATAGGACTATGTTACAACTTGTATCTTCTCATAATCAAATATATAGAGAGAGGATGTGGGGATATTTTAAATAGAAATAAAAATTTTGGAGCATGTACAACGAAAGAGATACTATGGCATTTTATGTGTAGAGCCTGGTCTGATAGTTCCCTAGACTAAAAACAGTCTTACTGCTTTTAAGGATGTGCTTCCTGAATACCAATTCCAGATTACACCTCAGGGTTTTCAGATGCACTAATCCTTATATTCTGATAACATGGCTAAGTCCATTAAAACTTACGTTGATTGCACAGTGCTCACAAATATGCAAATAAAACTACTTTATTAAGACCTGGAAAAGGCAGAGGAATCAGAGGTAAAATTGCTAACACCCGCTGGATCATCAAAAAAGCGAGAGTTCCAGAAAAACATCTATGTCTGCTTTATTGACTATCCCAAAGCCTTTGACTGTGTGGATCACAATAAACTGTGGAAAATTCTGAAAGAGATGGGAGTACCAGACCACCCAGCCTGCCTCCTGAGAAACCTGTATGCAGGTCAGGAAGCAACAGTTAGAACTGGACATGTAACAACAGACTTGTTCCAAATAGGAAAAGGAGTACGTCAAGGCTGTATATTGTCACCCTGCTTATTTAACTTATACGCAGAGTACATCATGAGAAACGATGGGCTGGAGGAAGCACAAGCTGGGATCAAGACTGCTGGGAGAAATATCAATAACCTCAGGTATGCAGATGACACCACCCTTATGGCAGAAAGTGAGGAAGAACTAAAAAGCCTCTTGATGAAAGTCAAAGAGGAGAGTGAAAAAGTTGGCTTAAAGCTCAACATTCAGAAAATTAAGATCATGGCATCCGGTCCCATCACTTCATGGCAGATAGATGGGGAAACAGTGGGCACAGTGGCTGACTTTATTTTTCTGGGCTCCAAAATCACTGCAAATGGTGATTGCAGCAATGAAATTAAAAGACACTTACTCCTTGGAAGGATAGTTATGACCAACCTAGATAGCATATTCAAAAGCAGAGACATTACTTTGCCAACAAAGGTCTGTCTAGTCAAGGCTATGGTTTTTCCAGTGGTCATGTATGGATGTGAGAGTTGGACTGCAAAGAAATCTGAGTGCCAAAGAATTGAGCTTTTGAACTGTGGTGTTGAAGAAGACTCTTGAGAGTCCCTTGGACTGCAAGAAAATCCAACCAGTTCATCCTAAAGGAAATCAGTCCTGGGTGTTCATTAGAAGGACTGATGTTGTAGCTGAAACTCCAAAACTTTGGCCACCTGATGCAGAGAGCTGACTCATTTGTAAAGACCCTGATGCTGGGAAAGATTGAGAGCAGGAGAAGGGGACTATAGAGGATGAGATGGTTGGATGGCTTCACCGACTTGATGGACATGGGTTTGGGTGGACTCCGGGAGTTGGTGATGGACAGGGAGGTCTGGCATGCTGCGCTTCATGGGGTGCAAAGAGTCAGACATGACTGAGCGACTGAATTGAACATTCTACTCAATTTGAACCGTTAAAAATGCCATCCATTCACTGATACTTCAAGTTGCTTACTTAAATTACTGAAATACTACCATAATAATAAGATTAACTATGATGTTTTCAGAATCTATATGACATACACAGTACCAACCATTCTACCTAAGTTTTGCATAAAACTCCATGCATTCTGCAGGATAGGTTTGCTGACCTCTTTTCCAGGTAACAAAACTAAGACCCACAGAACTGAATTGTCTTATTCCAAATTGCTCAGCTAACTAGCTTAAGTAGTTCTTGAACCTAGTCAACCAAGTTCTAAAGTGTATGATCACTCCAGTGCACCTCTCACATTCCTGCTTTCATTTCTGAGACCTGAACTTAAGCGTTGTGCCAGTTCAGCACCCAGCTCAGTGCCCAACATCCAGTGATTGCTTAGTAAGTGGTCAATGAAAGAATGAATGAATATATAAATAAACAAAATATTAATCTTGGTATAATACAGAATATGGCCCATAACTTTGAAATGCACTATCATTGTTTCTTAAGTCAGCATGCAAAATCATGGAAGTATAATTCAATTAAAAATAAATCTCATTAAAATCACATTTACAGCAGCATATTTCTACTTGAAAAACATATTTATACTTAAAGTATGTTACCCATACTTTAAGGTAACAAGCATATGTGATCTAATATACGTACATATATTACAGTCTGAGAAACTGGGCATATTGATGTCTTTCACTGTTTTCACTCAAGTTCAAACTTAATTATGATTTGTTAATGGAACATTCCCTTTTTGCTGTGTCAGAATTAAAAGTGTATTTCACCTTCATTCCTCTTTCAAAGAAGGCAATGTTTAAATCTGATATTTGAGTTTAAATCATGTTTTCTGACCAACATTCCTTTGGAGAGCAGAATGCAATATTCAGTATTTCCAGGCATGCTGTTGTTGGACAGATCCCATAGCAATGAACCTGAAAAGACTGGCAGGATGAAAGAGTAAGAGTTCAAAAAGGACAAAGCCAAGATGCCAGGATGGAAGGAGAGGAGAGAGGAAGGTGGTGGTGGCTGCAGAAGGGGGAGCGAGAGAGAGATTTCTATTATTCTTAATACCTTGTGACAGCCATGTAGAATGACATAATCCTGTTTTGTATACAATTTTGTTAAAATAATAAGAATACTGTGTTTGCCTTCTTTAAAACATTTCATAACAGTGCACCAACAAAAGATATGGAGACCCTCCTGTTTCATTTCCTGCCTTCATAGAATGTTGTGCTACTAAAATATTTTTATTATGGCAAAACCTGAAGCAATATAAAATGTTTGCTTGAGGATTTACTTGAGTCCCTTTAAGCTGAACTTTTGTAATGAAATCTATTTACAGACATTCCACAGTGGCCTATGGTTACTAGCTTATGCAAATGAAGTGTGACCCTGGGAATAAACCTCTTGCCCCCTCATCATCCTCCCTGGCTTCAAAGGTCTCCAGGCAATCACTTTTTTAAGTGAAGAGATTTTTAAGCTGAATTGAAATAGAAAGAGAGGGAACATAACTTGATGCCCAATACTCACACAACCCAACCATTTACTACCTACTATTTTCCCATAAATATTTAGACACTAATTTATAAATCCATTTGGGATAAATGTGTTAGTGTGTAACGATTTCTTTTTTTTCAGCTTCTTACTCTACTTTGAATCCTAGAAACTAGAGACCAATATCAATCAATAGTCATTTACTCTAACTTCATTTCTTACTTCTTAAACTAAAGGTCACTAGATTGGGACCGAATTGGTTTAGTGATAATAAAATCTTGGCTGATTCTATTATCACTGAAAATATATTTGTGCTGAGCACAAAAATAATCAAAGTAATTAGAAAAGTGCACAACTCCACGAGGACAATAACTATAATTTGGATATATCAATGTTAGGGATATAGGACTATATTGATTTTTATAAGCATTTTTTTTTAATTTTATAAATATCATGGCTGAAATTTCTCCTTTTATCTTTTTTTTCTTAATTTTTTTTCCCATTTATCTTTATTAGTTGGAGGCTAATTACTTTACAATATTGTAGTGGTTTTTGCCATACATTGACATAAATCAGCCATGGATTTACATGTGTCCCCCATCCTGAACCGCCCTCCCACCTCCCTCATTTATAAGCAATTTTTTAATGGATCCAATTTTTAGAGAAGGGTAATGAAACTGGATAATTGATTGCATTTTCAGATATATTAGTGGGAAAGAGCAGTCCAAATTTTTGAATGACAATCACCATACCAAACCATATAATTTTAGCGGGTATCATCCGGACGATACCTTGAAAAAGAAGTTATTTTTTGTGGAGAAAATGTTTAAACTCCAGATGGCTAGTGGATTCAAATCAGTTCCTAGAGGGCCCAGAGATCTCAAAGTCAAAGTGTCATCACAAGATATTGTCAAAATTTAGAAACAAGTCCAGGATACTCTGCAAACTGTAAGCCAAAAGGTTTCCTCTACAATATTTCAAGGGATGGCAAACTACAGATTACTAACTGTTTAACCTGGCCAAATGACATGATAAAGTTAGAGTGCAAGAAAATGTTGGCAATTCCTTGTGAATCTACTTATATATATGTATTTATATAAATATATTTTATATGTATTTACATACAAATATATAAATTTTATTTTAATATATTTTATATATTAAATTTATATATTTTCATTTATAAATTTACAGGAAATTATATATACCTTATATATTTTAATATATATTAATATATAATAACATTAATTATATATACATACATATAAATTCTCTACTTAAGTCTCCTGAATCCTTGCCATTTTTAATGAAATATAGAGCTTTATTTACTGGTGATTCAGTGGTAAAGAATCTACCTGCCAATGCAGGAGACATAGGTTCAATCCCTGGGCCAGGAAGATACCCTGGAGAAGGAAAGGGCAAACCACTCCAATATTCTTGCCTGGGAAGTCTCATGGACAGAGGAGCCTGGCAGGCTACAGTACATGGGGTCACAAAAGAGTCAGACATGACTTAGTGACTAAACGACTTACAACAAAATGTTATTTAAACTAACTTATTGTTATTCATGTTCTGAATTGTGCAAAAATCATTAAATTTATATCATGGGATTTTATTTTAGATGGTTTATGTTGAATAGTCACTGTTTGGCATAGGTGACTAGTTATGCCTTGAAATGTGTAAGTCTCTGCAAAATCCTTGCTTTTAAAGGGGTCAAGGACCTCAAGACCATAACCATCTGCCTGGAGAAATTTGAATAGGCTCCAGAATGGGGTTAACAGTCCTGAATAGGGCTAACAGTCCTGAATGTTTGGCCAGCAACAAATGACTGAAAGGCGGGGAAGTAATAAATTACGTCCCCAAAACAGACACCAGAAATCAGTGCTACAACTCTGAAGTTCACAATAAGTAATGTCTTAACATTGTTGTACTTGTGAATATTATTAAGTTGAAGAGGAAATATGCCTGAGACCAGAAAAATGGAAAATGATACAACAGAACTATGAATCAGTAATTAAGAAGAAACTGTAGTGGATTTCCCTGGTGGTCCCCTTCCAATGAAGGGGATGTAGGTTCAATCCCTGATGGGGGAGCTAAAATCCCACATACCTCAGGGCCAAAAACAAAATGAAACAAAATATAAAATAGGAACAATATTGTAAGAAATTCAATAGAGACTTAAAAAAATGGTTCACATCAAAAAAAATCTTAAAAAAAAAAAAAAAAAAACTGTAGCATACCAAGCTAAAATCATAGCTAAAATCCACTAAAAATTTTAATACTAGAGACACTATAAACCCAATGGAGAAAAAAATCAAAGAACTCAACCTGTGGAAAGTAGGAAATCCAGGAAAAAACATGCAAAAATTAAAAGAAAACATTCCTTTAAAAAACAACTCAGCATCATACAAACCAAAGATTCCCTTTGGAAGCATTCCTCAGACACTTACCTGTCAAATTTTTAAATTTCAAGAAATAAGAAAGATTGGAATATAATCTCAACTGTGCATATTGGTCCTCAGACTGAGAAGCCGATAGGAGGGTCCTCAAAGATAAAGAGGTACTCTTAACAAGAGACGCAAAAGAAAAAAAAAATAGATAACAGAATTTAAAATGGCAATATCCTTTGGAAAGACAATAGAAAGTCCAAGTTCAAGTTCCATGGGATGGTCACGGTCTCTAACTTTTTTAAGATCCTGGCCAATATGACAGAAGACACATCTCGTGTCTTACACAGTTTCAGAAATTCCTGTTCTGAACCACATTTACACAATCAGTAGTAAGACAGGATCCCTACCAGCAAAGCCCTGGGATATGTCAACCTTACCAGTTCTGCATACTACTCATCACCATACAACATTCTCTAAAGAATAATAACCCAGGCTATTTTTCTACAGTGGGTTAAAAATCTCAAAGAACAAAGGCAGAGGAAAAGCTCTAAAAATTCACAGGAATGGATCATCAGGGCAGATGGCCAGAATATAATGGCAGACCACAGAGGAGAGTATTTGAGGAAAGGATTTACCTCTTTTGGCCAAACCACATAGGAAGAGGGCAGCATTTCAGCCCACACCCCTTCAGCAAGCCAAGTATCAGAATGCTGATACTGTTAGGTCTTAGGCAACACTTCAGGGGCCACAAGAACCTAATGTTTTCTTCTTGACCAACAAAAAGATGCAAAATACAGTTGCCTTCTTGGAGGATGAATCCCAGCTAGGGGGCACTGAGGTCCTGGGAGACTGATATGAAATGCAGCTTGTGCTTTTTGACTACATTTGTGAAAGTTGCTCCATTCCTTTGCAAGTAAAACTATTACTTAGGAGATGGTAGAACAACTTCATATGGGAGAAGGCACTGGCGACCCACTCCAGTACTCTTGCCTGGAAAATCCCATGGGTGCAGGAGCCTGGTAGGCTGCAGTCCATGGGGTTGCTACGAGTCGGACACGACTGATGGACTTAGCAGCAGCAGCAGCAGGGCAACTTCATTTAAAGTCCAGGACCACGGTGGCTCCAAACCAGGCTCTCACAGGAGTAAAGAGCTATGAATCCCTAAGTGAAGGGAAAGTCTGGGCTATTAGTTCAGGGTTGAACAAGGAGTGGAGGCATTTCTGGGAGTAGGATATTGGATGCAATAGGCGGCACTAGTGGTAAAGAACCAGCCTACCAATGCAGGAGACTTAAAAGATGTGGGTTAGATCCCTGCAATGGAAAGCTCCCCTGGATGAGAGCACCTCAACCCACTCCAGGGTTCTTGCCTGGAGAATCCCATGGACAGAGGAGCCTGGTGGGTTATGGTCCATAGGGTCGCAGAGTCGGACATGACTAAAGTGACTTCACATGCATGTATGTGTCATTGAAGCCTTTCAAACCAGTGCCTAGGCTGGAGTGACTGGTAACTAATCATATGCATAGGGACTCCCTCCTGCAGAATGAGTAGGCATCTAGCAAAAAAGTGCAGACAAGTCTAACAGTAAATCCATTTGGACAAGGGAGGCAAAGTGAGCTGAATAAATTGTCCTGTTCCCTGTATGCCTTGTTGGAGAAGACTAGCTTCCCCTTTAGCCTTAAGGATTTACTGGGCTTCTTGGGCAATTAAGGAGGTGGTATACTAAGAAGGCAGATAAGTACGTAAGTGATTAGAATATGTTCTAAGTTTATGAAGCAGGGCAGACTGCTTACAAAACGATTATGTCTCTCTTCAAGGCTTCTATCATATTCATCATAATTGTACCTTCATTCTCACAACTTTCTATTTTCAAGGTCATTACACATCAAATAATACATTATTTGAAATATCTTTCCTTAACTGTGTGTTTTGATTTTCTCCACAAATACATGAAAAGTGAAAGTGAAAGTCACTCAATCATGTCCAGCTCTTTGCCACGTCATGGACTATACAGTCCAAGGAATTCTCCAGGCCACAAATACACATCTAGTTTCTAATAAGAAACTACTGATACAAACTTCCATTGACAGTCACCTTCCCTATTCATTACAGAACCTATCTTCAACTGATAAATTACGCTTTACTTCATGTGGTCTTTCATTGAATTCCAAAATATAAAATACAAATTCCAATTTCCTTCCAGTAATGTCTTTCAAGATTAAATTCGCCGATGGTTCAGTGGTAAAGAATCACAGGTTCCATCCCTGAGTGGGGATGATCCCCTGGAGTAGGAAATGGCAACCCATTCCAGTGTTTTGGCCTGGAAAACTCCATGGACAAAGGAGCCTGGAAGGCCACAGTTCATAGGGTCACAAAGAGTCTGACACAACTAAGCAGGCAGACACCTGATGTTTTTCAGTGTTGTTAACCTCCCCACAAAACTAGTTTTACTTCAGCTTAAAACCAACTGCATTTTCAAGGGATACTGAAACACAACGGAGATTCTACTGGATTGTACAATCTTTTTTCGAAACAATCATGTTTTAAATTAACTTTAAAAATTATATATATATGTATGTATGTATGTATGTATGTATGTATGTACATGGGCTTCCCAAATGCCACTGGTGGTAAAGAAGACATCTGCCAACGCAGAGGACATAAGAGACGTGGGTTAGATCCCTGGGTCGGCAAGATCCCCTGGAAGCAGGCATAGCAACCCACTCTAGTATTCTTACCTGGAGAATCCCATGGACAGAGGAGCCTGGCGGGCTACAGCCCACGGGGTCACAGAGAGTTGGACACAATTGCTGCGACTAAGCGAGCACACAGGTATGTACACATACGTATGCATGTATGGTTTTTTCAACTGAACTTGCAACGATCCCTAGGAAGAGATGAACAGTTGGACTTAGAGGAAAGGCACAAGCTATGCCTGACACCAAGCAGCAGAGGCTGCAGGATCCCCGACGTCTCTGAAGGAATTTCAACCTTGTCTTTAAAGACTGAGGCCTGAGCCGTTAAGCCCTCAAACCCTAAGTGCCCGGAGGACCCCAGGTGCTCCGGGTTAAAAAGGCCGCTTCCGCGGGGTCGGAAGGCCGCGGTTTTGCGCATGTGCAGACTCTGGCGCGGCAGCAGGACGCCCAACGCCAAGCGCAGGCAAGGCAGTGAATCAAAAGCAGTGCACTAGAAAAGTTTATTTTTTATATTCAGACACTGAGTTCTGCTTTGAAGTCTGAGAAAGAAGAATTTGCATGTACTTGTATATACATCTATTTTTATTTCATTATTAAAATTTTCATCTGTTTTAGCCAGTGTAGGTTAAATCGTGCTGCAGTTAATAGTGATCTCAAGTCTTATGGACTAAATAGTGAAAGTTTATTTCTTGCTCACTTTTACGCTCATCACATTGACGAGCTGCTGATCTGCTCAGTGTCTTTATTTTGGAAGTAAGTCTGAATAAGCAGCCCTGACATGGAGCTCGCTGGTTGTGTGACAGAGAAGAGAGATGAGAATGAAGCAATGACTCTCAAAACTTAAGCATGGAAATGGCAAACGTCACTAGTGGCCCTTACTTATTTCATTGTAACTTATTTCATATATATTTATATATGGAGAGAGAGATGAGTTAATTTATACACAGCCTCCAGGAAAGACTATCTGAAATGTTCTAACAGGTCCTGGAGAAAGAAACTCTTAAGATTTTATTTGTATAACACAGTGCCTCACTATCATATGATCAGAAAATCATATTAGAACCCACTCACCAAAAAGACAATTTCTCAAAGACCTCTCCAGAATAAATTTATCATGCCTATACAGGTCTAAATGCTCCACTGTTCTAAAAACATTCGAGTACCTGACTATTAAATCTTATAACTAAATGTTGCATATTTAGGTTTATGCATTATAAATAATACATAAACATTATAAGCATCATAAGTAATTTATACCATTATACATAATTTTAACATAAAGTAATTTAGATGAAAAAGAAGGAATATAGTGGAAACCAATCATAATTCAAGAAACATAATTTACTTAAAGCAAGTTTCCTGAAAAACAAAGAACATTAACCACATTACATTCAGAAAGCCCCAGAATATTTTAAGTATTCATAAGGAATCTGCCTGCCGATGCAGGAAATGTGGGTTTGATCCCTGGGTTGGGAAGATCCCCTGGAGAAGGAAATGGCAACCCACTCCAACATTCTTTCCTGGGAAATCTGATGGACAGAGGATCCTGGCTGGCTACTGTCCATGGGGTCGCAGAGTCAGACATGACTTAGACTGAACAACAACAATTTATCTTTCCAGTTCAATGCTATTGATAATGATCATCCTCAAAGCAATTCTTTTCCATTAGTTACATATGCTGATAAACATATACATTATAATTAATCTACAAAAGTATACTATTTCTAAATAACAGAGCATGTTTTAAGAACTTAATATTATCCTAAAATACTATCTTCAGTCCTCCTGCATCTCTGTAAATTCCAACATCTTAATCAATCAAAAAAAGACCTTCAAGGGTCAGAGTTTCTCAACATCCAAACCATAGGATTACTTCAGGATTTAACACCAAGCTCAATTAAATGCAATTTACATAGATCTTTCTTTGAGCATAACCAAAAGGAATTTTTTAATGTTGATAAAAGAGCAACAAGTGAGAATAAAACCACCTTTATACCTTCTCAACAACAAACAAATCAAACAACCAAACTGAGGTGAGAGGATTATGTGCCAGGTAATGGTATGCATTCTATGACATCACCATCATTATTACCCAACAATTACTGAGCATTGTCATATGCGAGATAATGTGGTAGGAGCTGATAATACAACGACAAACATTGTAGAGGAGAAATTAAGGGGAAACTTCCCAAAGAAGTCTGAATTTCAAAGAATGAATTTGAAAGAATGGATACCGTTTTGCCAGATAAACAACGTGCGCTAGGAAAAGAGGAAGGATGTGGAAAAAAGAGAAGGCATTCCATGCAGAACAGATCTCACAGGCCAGCATGGAGGCATGAAACAACACAGGGAATTCGTGAAACTGCAATTAGTACCGCACAGATAGATGCATATTGCTAGGGTCCAGGCTGCGGGAGGAGGAACCGTCAAACAGCATGGGCAGGAGCCAGTTTATGGAGGATCTCATACACCTTGCTAAGGTTTTTAAATTATCCTAGGGGCAACAGAATATCAGTAAAGGGTCTTAAGGGGAAAAAGTTACATACTAAATTAGTATTTTGGAAAAATAAATTTGCCCAGGGTATGGAGGATGTGATGGAGGAGATTGTGCTGCAGGAAAAATACCAGTAGAACTATTTTGAGTATCCAGGGAAGAAAGTTTTTTAAGAAAAGTTTCAGCAACAGCAAAAGCAGCAAGTTTAAAGAAGAGAGAACATGAAACTATACATAGAGGCAGAATTGATAGGGCTCATTGGATACTTGTTGGATATAGAGGTTTGACAGAAAAGCCAAGTCTGATCAGGAAAGACACAAGTCTCAGAGGATGGGGAGTAAGTGAGTTTCATTTGGAATGTGTTACTCATAAGGGGCCTGTTACACCATCAAGCATCTATTGGAATGAAGATGACATTTTTCAGGATTCAGAATCTTTCTGTTTAAAAAGCTTTTTCCCCCTAACAGTTACTTTGAAAGGAATCATCTTATAAGACATCATCTTACTTTGAATAAAAATGCCTACGTAAAGAATTTGCTCCTTGAAGAAAATTGCCACAAATTTCTAATTCCTTGAGCTGTGTAGGATTTACATGCCAGGTCATAACCCTCATGCTTTTAAGTGATAAATAATTTTATTTCTCCCTTGATTGGGCATATGACTTCTCCCTCATGCTGAGAGCATGTGTCTCTTCTGTACTTTTGTTTCCCACCGAGATCAGACTTGCCCATGACCTATGAAGTAACCTGAACTGTGTTATATTTTTAAAGACCCATAGAGGAGACAGAAATGATTGAGTGTCCTCAACATTTTGCCCAATGGGCTGACATCATAGATATTCTCTGGGCTCATTTCAACATTTGACCAGTTATTCTTCCCATTGAGTCATGCTGAAACAAAATACATTATCTGTGTAATTACTATCTTCAACAACCTAAAATTAAACATATTATTATAACTTTGTGGTACAATGAGAAAGAAATTCTCGGCTTTAAGAAAATTAAGGAAATACTGATTCTAGGGAAGTTATACCATACAGGTAGAATAGATTTTTCAAAAATATTTTTCATAATTGCAGGAAAAAGATCTGTCATGTCTCCTGAAATGACAAAGCCCCCTCTCATCCCCTTCCTAAAAAAAATAAAATTAAACTAAGCATAGTTCTAAATACTGTCATTAAAGGTTGTACTTAGGTTTCAATTTCTGCTTATTTAACAATGCATTCATTCTTAAATATACAAATCATAACTACTAAAATATATAGCATGTCCCTAGAAAGTGAGTATATCTTGTTATAACTAGCTAATGTTGCTTTGTAAACCCAAAACCTTTTAGTAAGTTTACATAAAAACTCTGATAAGGTCTTAAAAACATCTGTGATGAAGATCACACAATGCAGTTAATACCCAAGAAGAACTGTCGACAGTAGCTTCTTACTGCCTGCCAAAGTCCATGACTCTGTTTTAAGATTATGGAAGGCCATTCATTTTGTTTTTATAAACTTAAAGATGACTTAACCAAATCCCCTAACAGTAGTTAATGGTTCTTAATTATATGATGTGATAAAAACAAGAAGAAAGCCTTATTCACTGAAAGGCACTATTATTACTAAAATTGTCTAATTTTATATGTCAGTAAAATTAAAAGATGACACAGCAAAGATGGAAAAATATCCCATGAAGTGGTTAAACAGCAATCAAGTTTTCACTTCTCTGTGCCAAGTTTTACTTCAGAGAAGTTTTAGTTGCATACAATTTGGGGAAAACATGAAATTAAGTTTTAGAAGCAGATTTTATAGCAGAAGAATTTCATCCACAATCAATTCTTCTTTATTTATATGAAGAAGTACATTTTGCATCATTCCTAGAATCTGTTAGGATTTCCATGATTAAAAGTTTGACCTGAAAGTTAAATAGCAGGATAGTCTATTCTGAGTAATCCTCATTGTTATATCAATATATCCAATAATATTTTCAACAAGAATACAAAACAAACACTGGCTTTCAAGGGTTCTGTAGGATTTAGAACATGAACTAGATAAGCATACCTGAGACTGCCTACACCATTTCCTTTGGGGACAAGAACTCTGCTTCTTTCAAACCTGTGTAAATACCCGGGCTAGTCAAGAGTTTATAGTCTTCATATGTCTTGTTACCTTACAATAACTACTACTATTTATTGAGTGCCAAGTATGTACTCACTTAATTTTTTTTTATTTGACATTCCAGAAACCCTGTGAGATTGGTAGTATAGTCCCTATACTAAAAAGAAAGAATTTAAAGCTAATACAAACTAAATTATATCCTCAAAATTCACAGACTCAAAAAACAGAAACAAGACTAAAATCCCTCTTCCATTCAACAGGATTTGAAGTACACATCTAGCTAACTCTAAAACAGGCTCTATCCTATGCAAGGCTGCTTTCCATACATCCAACTCTACATTTTAGTGTCCCACCTTAAACTAGGTGACCATATATCCATCTTATATAACTTTCACATAACATATATTAATAGTAATCCCCCCCTTCTTTCACAAAAGTGTCCCAGTTGAAAAATAATTTATATGATCAACTTAACTTTAAGTTAATACGCATGAAACTAAATGCATATTACTTTTGTTGTTCCTGTTGCTGTTGTTTAGTCACTCATTCGTGCCCAACTCTTTCCAAGCCCATGGACTGCAGCACACCAGGCCTTCCTGTCCCTCACCGTCTCTCGGAGTTTGCCCAAGTTCATATTCATTGCATTGGTGATGCCATCCAGCCATCTCATCCTCTGATGCCCTGTTCTCCTTCTGCCCTCAATCTTTTCCAGCATCAGGGACTTTTCCAATGAGTCGGCTGTTCGTATCAGGTGATCAAAATACAGGAGCTTCAGCTTTAGCATCAGTTCTTCCAATGCATATTCAGGACTGATTTCCTTTAGGGTCGGCTGTTTTGATCTGTTGCAGTCCAAGGGACTCTCAAGAGTCTTCTCCAACTCACAGTTCAAAAGCATCAATTCTTTGGCGCTCAGCCTTCTTTATGGTCCGACTCTCACATCCATACATGACTGCTGGAAAAACCATAGCCTTGACTAGACAGACCTTGGTCAGCAAAGTAATGTCTCTGCTTTTTAATATGCTGTCTAGGTTTGTGACAACTTTTCTTTCAAGGAGCAAGCATCTTAATTTCATGGCTGCAGTCACCATCTTCAGTAATTTTGGAGCCCAATAAAATAAAGTCCGTCACTGCTTCCATTGTTTCCCCATCTATTTGCAATGAAGTGATGGGACCAAATGCCATGATATTCATTTTTTGAATGTTGAGTTTTAAGCCAGCTTTCTCACTGTCCTCTTTCACTTTCATCAAGAGGCTCTTTAGTTCCTCTTCATTTTCTGCCGTAAGGGTGGTGTCATCTGCATATCTGAGGTTATTGATATTTCTCTTCTTCTCTTCTACTTATTATATTTCAAATCCAGCTTTTCGCCAGCTACAATTCCACTTAGTTCTGACTCTCAGAATTTATTTTCTGAACTATTAAAAAAATTCTCAACTGATATTTTTATGTACATTGTAATTTATCTCTAATCTTATCTCTACATTGCAGTTATAAACTTTCAAAAGGACACCTTCCATGTTATTTCCAAATTACCCACAGCTCTCAGTAACTGTATTGAACACATTTGCTAAATAATGATTTTCTTCTTAAAAAATATTTTCCACTAGGGTTTATTCCTATAAAGACTATTGTGGAGCCAAAGAAAAATGTAAAAAGTAATTTCTAGATCTACATCATTATTTCTAAAGCACATTTATTAATTACTTCTCTTATTTTATGCACACATATTTCTTTCTGATCTGTTGGGGGATCCCATCTTAGAAGAAGGAAAAGCAATGAAGCTGCTGCACTTTGTTTCCACATATGTTTAAAATTTCCTTTTTGGACAACTGAAAAACAAATATCTTTATTCTTTTTTTTAAAAAGAACACATCTCATCATGTAGTCATCCCAATTTAAAATCCTTAAGCAATTCCTCAGAATCTTCAGGATAAACACTAAAACCTTCTCAGAACGCTTAAGGCCCTTTGTTAATTGCTCCTTGCTTACTTCTCCATCCTAATCTCTCACTACCTTCCCCGTCACAGACTACATCCCGTCCTGCTAAATGTTCTATAGTTGCCAAAATATGCTGGCTTCTCTCTTGCCTTAGCACAGACTGCCTCCTCTCTCCTCAAATTGTCCTAATTTTCACATCTTCAAGCAGACAGTTCTGGTATCCTCTCCTCTGCTTATCTCTTGATTAAATTCTTGCTTGACACAGCACCAAACCTGAAGCTGATGGGATAGGTTGTCATTACTGAGCTGAGTTTTGAGGCCTCTCTAATTCTACCCATTTCTGATCTCCTAAGTGTCACCTCCTTGGGTGAGAGATGGTTGAGTGAAGGTCTATCTCCCTTCTTTCAAGATGTTTCCATGTCCTTTTCACCACTGCTGCAATGTCTTCAAGTTGGAATAACAGTTTTTTTTTTGGGGGGGGGGCGGGAATTCTTTCTGACTATTTGCCCACTTCCATTAGGTTTCTTTTAGATGCTTTTCCTTGGAGCGCCATAACTAATCCAGTACATTGCCATATGATAGTGCAATGTTCTGGTTACCTGCCTGTCTCATTGACTAGGCTATAAGCTGTTTGTGGTAGAGATTTAGCTTTTAATTCCAATATTCAGAACTAGATCTGATGCACAATAAGCATACCATAGATTTTTACCTTTAATAAGAATAGGACATTGGTCTATTGAATAGGAATAAATGAAAGATGACCATGATGGTGCTACAGGAAGGCAATACATAAAGTTTAATGTATTTATGATTTTTATAATAGACACTTGAAAATCTTTGAGAACTATAGCTATCCCATATAGTAAAATTACAAGTTTCCTTTCTCTTTTAAGCCATAATATCATGGCTTAAGCAGCCTTGATTCATAGTATCTATTCAAATAATAAAGTCATAAATTCAGAACATGAAAGAATTGTAGAATATAGTCTAGTGATTTTCAATCCATTATTAAGCAGTAGATCAAAATCATAATCATCTCTAGAACATAAGCACTTTATAGCTCTTGCCTAAGCGCTGCTTCCAGGGAATAAAGGGCCTTGATTGTTCTGCTTCTCTATGTCCTCTCTGGGCCTGGAGATTCTAAGACTCTGAATAGCACAGTTGTACAAACTCCAACCTAGTTTAGAATTTTATATGGCAAAAAAAGAAGCCAAAGACAGAGAAGGCTGTGATCTTCCCAGGAACACCACACAGTGTAAGACGAGACCTGAGTCTTCTGGCTTCAAGGGCCTACATTCCAAAATCCTTCCACACTTTTAATGATAAAAAGAGCTTCGCTCTGGGAGCCCTAGAAAAGTTTTCCTCTTGCCCAAGTAAAACTATTCAAAGAGATGATAACAATACTAGGACATATGGACACTAAAGAAGTATTAGACTGAATTACATTGAAAAAATATTTGTGTTAGAAAGCACATTGCCTATGACGCTGATGATATTTAACCAAAAACTGTAAATGGCAGGCTGCCAGTTACCTGTATCTTTCCTTATGTCAGATTTTCATCATAGACTCTTTTGGAATTTTCCCCCATTAACAAAGTCAATGAAAAAATAATAGTGATACTACTTTGAGAGAATCCCACGAATGTATCTCCTCTCTGAATTCACAGCATTTTGGAGGCAAAATCTTAATATCAGACAACAGTGGGAGTCAGCCTCATTAAACCTGGCTATGAATTGTATTGGTTCTTATTCCAGACTGAATTGTGTGCCCTCAACATGTATATGTTGAAGTCTCAGCCCCTAGTACCTCAGAATATGGCCTTGTGTGGAAATAAAGTTATGGTTGTTGTAAGTAGTTAAGATGAGATCACACCAGAATAAAGCAGATGTAAATCAATAATCAATATCACTAGTGTCTTTATTAAAAAGGAAACTTTAGAGACAAACACACAAGGGAAAATACTACATGAAACTGGAGTCCTGCTTCCATAAGCCAAGGAATGAACAGAAGCTGGAGATTCCTGAAAAAGATCCTTGTCTAGTGCGTTCAGAGGGAGCACACCTCTGGTGACCCTTCAGTCTCAGACTTCTTGCCTCCAAAACTGGGGCAATAAATGTTTGCTGTTTAAGGCACCCAGTTTGCGACACTTTGTTAGTGTGGTCCTTGCCAATTAATAAAATTCTAGATCTTCAATCACTCTCAAAGGGTTTTTTTCTCAATCATCTAGTTGAGTAAATTACATGCCAAACAATTAGATCTTTTTACTTAAATTTTCTGGTTTCTAGAAGTTAATCCAGGAAAAAAAAATGTAAATAGCATTACAAACAATTAGATAATGTCTGTATTCAGAGGATGAATTGAATACAAAATCATAAAAATATAGACAGCACAATGTGCTGTAAAAATCAATTTTATCTAGAGTCAAGTCATACAGTTCTATTTTGATTAAGCTTCGTATAACTTAACACAGAAATTTATGACCTTTATATATTTCTTTCACCCCATTTATTTATTATTATCTGATTGCTACATTTGAAAACTTTACTTCCACCTACGATCTACAATATTTTAAAGACATGTAGAGATATTTCAACATTAGATTTTCTTTATGTCTGTTCCCTACTGTATGCAATCCTCTGGCTTCTCTTTTCATATACAATTTCATACAAAAAATCTGGTCCCCACAATAAGCCTTGCAAAAAATTAGTGACACAGATAAATTAAATATTTTAAAGGATTGCTTTAGTTCAAACAATGATTTCAAAGATAAACACTTCATCTAACTTCCACATTTAGCTGTCTGTTAATAGACTGCAATCAAACTAAATGTCAAAACATAATCAAACTTCACATTTTATGATTTAACATGTCATAAAACCATACAGCTGGATGCTATAAATGTGAAATTAGTTCTCTAAAAACTATTAAATATGCCCAATGATTTCTACCTTCTTTCAAGATTAGTAAACATTACTTATTTTATAAAGTTCATGTATACTCTAGAGAAGATATTTGGATTTTAATCAGACAATGAAATAACTCCTTTATAAACAGAAATAACATTTGAGTGTGAATTTTTCTTTCTTATACAACTATACAAACCAGGAAAGAGAACTAGTCCTCTCCAAGTATCATTTGAAAGTTGGCTGTTTGTATTTCTCAAGAGACATATCCCTTCTGTTTTAAGTTTTTACTCCTACCTTATGTTATAAATATGTCTGTATTGCTGCCTTCATGCCAAGAAAAGAGGAAGGGCTCAGGTGACCATCTTTCCAACTCTTCAAGAACTAAGTTGGTCACTGCTTTCCCATGAGACCCCACCTTAACAGTTTAGAGATTAAGAATCTCCATAATCAGCTCACAATGAGAACTGGAAAATCATTTAATTTCATTCAACAAATACATATGTGCTAAGTGCCTATTATGCATTGTCATTGGGCTAGGCATTGGGCAACAAGAGACAGAAGAAAACTCTTAAGGGACTTATAATTGAGAGACATATATAAACACATATTGACATTCAATTCAGTTCAGTTCAGTCACTCAGTTGTGTCCAACTCTTTGCGATCCATGAACTGCAGCACTCAATGCCTCCCTGTCCATTACCAACTCCTGGAGTCTACCCAAACCCATGTCCATTGAGTCAGTGATACCATCCAACCATCTCATCCTGTCACTCCCTTCTCCTCCTGCCCTCAGTCTTTCCCAGCATCAGGGTCTTTACAAATGAGTCAGTTCTTCTCAACAGGTGGCCAAGTATTGGAGTTTCAGCTTCAGCATCAGTCCTTCCAAAGAACACTCAGGACTGATCTCCTTTAAGATGGACTGGTTGGATCTCCTAGCAGTCCAAGGGACTCTCAAGAGTCTTCTCCAACACCACGGTTCAAAAGCTTCAATTCTTCAGCACTCTGCCTTCTTCATAGTCCAACTCTCACATCCATACATGACCACTGAAAAAACCATAGCCTTGACTAGATGGACCTTTGTTGGCAAAGTAATGTCTCTGCTTTTTAATATGCTATCTAGGTTGGTCATAACTTTCCTTCCAAGGAGTAGGTGTCTTTTAATTTCATGGCTGCAGTCACCATCTGCAGTGATTTTAGAGCCCAGAAAAATAAAGTCAGCCACTGTGTCCACTGTTTCCCCATCTATTTGGGGAAACACAAAGTGATGGGACCGGATGCCATGATCTTAGTTTTCTGAATGTTGAGCTGTAAGACAACTTTTTCACTCTCCTCTTTCACTTTCATCAAGAGGCTTTTTAGTTCCTCTTCACTTTCTGCCATAAGGGTGGTGTCATCTGCATACCTGAGGTTATTGATATTTCTCCCAGCAGTCTTGATTCCAGCTTGTGCTTCCTCTAGCCCAGCGTTTCTCATGATGTACTCTACATATAAGTTAAATAAGCAGGGTGACAATATACAGCCTTGACGTACTCCTTTTCCTATTGTAATCAGTCTGTTGGTCCATGTCCAGTTCTAACTGTTGCCTCCTGACCTGCATACAGGTTTCTCAAGAGGCAGGTCAGGTGGTCTGGTATACCCATCTCTTTCAGAGTTTTCCACAGTTTATTGTGATCCACACAGTCAAAGGCTTTGGCATAGTCAATACAGCAGAAATAGATGTTTTTCTGGAACTCTCTTGCTTTTTCGATGATCCAGCGGATGTTGGCAATTTGATCTCTGGTTCCTCTGCCTTTTCTAAATCCAGCTTGAACACCTGGAAGTTCACAGTTCACGTATTGCTGAAGCCTAGCTTGAAGAATTTTGAGCATTACTTTACTAGCGTGTGAGATGAGTGCAATTGTGCGGTAGTTTGAGCATTCTTTAGCATTGCCTTTCTTTGGGATTGGAATGAAAACTGACCTTTTCCAGTCCTGTGGCCACTGCTGAGTTTTCCAAATTTGCTGGCATGTTGAGTGCAGCACTTTCACAGCATCATCTTTCAGGATTTGAAATAGTTCAACTGGAATTCCATTACCTCCTCTAGCTTTGTTCATAGTGATGCTTCTTAAGGCTGACATGACGTCACATTCCAGGATGAGGTAAGAAAATAGATAACAATCTACCCAGGGTGCTATAAAACTTAGGAAATGGTGCTATGAAGCCACATGACCCATCCAAGAATTGTTCAATTGATTTCCTGGAAAAGTTAGATGAGCTAATTTCAGGAGAGATGGATGAGACGCTGGTTAGCAGGGAAGGTGGGAAGGTTCTCCCAAGTCATGGAGACAAATAAAGTAAAATGGAGAAGTGTGCCCAAAATTTTATCTCTCTGAAGTGAACACTTAGTGTAGGATATTATTAAGATCAATATCTGTAGAAGGAAGCATGAAGAAGCAGGACTGGGACAGAAGTGTAAACTGAACCAGTACACAAGATGCCCAAGTCTCTGCCAGAAACATGAGAATAGCTGGAGCCAGACATTTATATCCTTGCCTGGCTCTGTCACCAGATGTAAGATGCCCAAATGGTGAGACCTTGGGTGAGGCAGCACCCTGAAGTTGAGGAAATCAGAAAAGTGGCTGAGAGCTGGAGGCAGCTGGTCAGCAAGTCCTCCTAGAAGAGGGTGCACACAGAGCATCTCCATGGTGCCAAAAATGTCAATCTAGTAGAGGGCCAGCATATCAAACTGCAAATGTCCATGTAGTAAATGGTGGGAAAAGAAGTTGAAAAAGTAAATTTTCAAAGATACATCCTCACAACAACGTTCTAGTCTTGCCAGAGGAAGCCGATTGTGTATCTCTTCCCAACTCTACGTTCAGTGACATCATTTTGGTATCTTGAAATCATCCTTGGAGAAAGCATTTACACCAGAGAAACTGGCAAAAGTTATAAATCAGTGCTTTATTTTTCTGAGAACTAGTTTACCAACACAAAACATCACCATTTTCCTTTCTATGTCCATGAACCCAGTTTTGAACCATGATGAATAAAAGCCCCAGGTAAGACAGCTTTTTACAATCTGTTCAAAATAGGAGTGCTCATAAGTCAATAACCCCCTTTCTTTTATGTTGAGAGAAGTAAAGAATCTTCCATTTCCTATCTTTGACACTAACCTCATTTCTGCCTTGCTAAATTGTGGTAGTCTCAAAGGATAAATTCATTCATTACAAGCATTCTGCTTTCACATGTATTCAAGAATATGTATTCAAGAATATGTATTAAAGGCCTACTATGTATTAAAGACTGATGCTGAAACTGAAACTCCAGTACTTTGGCCACCTCATGCAAAGAGTTGACTCATTGGAAAAGACCCTGATGCTGGGAGAGATTGGGGGCAGGAGCAGAAGGGGATGACAGAGGATGAGATGGCTGGATGGCATCACCAACTCAATGGGCATGGGTTTGGGTAAACTCTGGAGTTGGTAATGGACAGGGAAGCCTGGCGTGCTGCGATTCATGGGGTCGCAAAGAGTCGGACACGACTGAGCGACTGAACTGAACTGAACTGATGTATTAAAAGCTAAGTTAGGTACTGAGAACTTGATAGTGAGCAAGTAAAAGACTTAGTTCCTATTTACAGTCAAGACACAAACACTAAATAAATCATAAAATAAATATATATAACCATAAATGGTGACTATAATGAAGAAAAGAGAGAGAATGAGAGATATTTGAATATCTTTGATATTTTAACTTTACAAATCACCACAGAGCATAAAGTAAAACATCAAGTTAATAGAGAATGAGAATTAATGATATACAGTTTCAGAGAAAGCAAGTTATAATTATTTTTAGAAAATTTTGTCTTACCTACTGTTATGAAAAGCCCAGTTGAATACTGATTTTTTTCCAAAAATTTCCATATATGCACTAGCAATCATAGTACCTCATGTTTTCCATCTACTGTATCATTACATTCATCTGCTGTATCATTACAAAGATACAGAAACAGAGAAATTTGAATAGCATCAAAAATCAGAACTTTTCTCCTTTGGCCACTGTTATTTACATTGTAAAGAATATCTCATGTTAAACTAGACTCTCACTTTTTCTAAATAATTGCCTTGAATATTATTAGTAAAATTCTCTGGTTAGGACATAACATTTGGCAAAGAAAATGAGGAATCTCATCTTAAAATTCATATTCCTGGGCTGACTATATGAAGGAAAAATAGTAATTCAATTTACTATTTTTATTTTTAAAATATGATATTTTCATTCATGGAAAAAGCTGAGACTTACACCTGACGTACGTCTAACAATATAGGAAAGGATAAATTTAATATCTATTCATGATACTGCAGTTCCTATCTGGATTCCCATCCATGATAACCATGCAGTTAAAAGCACATACCAAAATCTTGTTTTAGAGGATTTGGAAAGTAACACTTTCTATTTGTGACACCACAATTATGTGCTTGGGAATTCTGATCATATAAAAAATAATTAATCTAGGACAACCTGTCTCTATTTCCTTATGGTCAAGTTTAGATTAAACATTTTTAACATCTTTTATCTTCACCGCAAAGTCATTACAAAATACATCTCTAGAATCAGATGAAAATTTATAAGTGTTTCCACTGTGGATTGCACCAAAGAGTTAAAACGCGGCAGTGCATTATACATATATTCATACATAGGGGCAAAGGGATACCGTTCTCATTTTTCATCATCAAGGCATTTATAAGACTTCTATCTTCTTTTGCTTTTGTGACCTCTAACCAGAGAGGCCAAAGTAAATAAAGGTCAAGATAGATGTCAAATCAAGCAATTACTAAACAGGGAACTTGGCTGTGACCTTCAGATTAGAAATGCTGACCTGTCACAGCAACAGGGGAAAACCTTCCTGCAACTCCTTCTCTCATTTTATGAAATACAATCTAGATTTCAGCCTAGGTTGAAAAAAGTGATATCCTTCATTTGCGTTTTAATTTTTTCCACCCTTCATATTGGGGTTGTCCTCCCATTTTCTCCTTGACTATAGGCTCTGAATTGTAGATACTTGAAAGGAAAAATTAGCAAGAATTGGGAGCAGGGAGGGATAACATACCTACCATGAAAAATGAGAACAATCCAACACAACACAAAATGTTGTAATATCACTTTTATTCATATAGCTGTACTTGGAACTGCATGAAATTTAGATGATTTGCACAAGAGCAGTGACCTCAATCAATAATACTCATAGTTTTTCTGCAGTGGGTCACTTAAAATAATAGTTTTTGAAATATTCTTGGGAAGGTGACTAAAATTTGCAAATTTGTATATATATACCTGAGCCTGGATTTCTCTAATCTCTAAAATATACCTCTTTCCTCTCTAGTTCCCAAAAGATACTGAAAAATATTATCTTTGTTACCCATTACAACCCACATTCACTCCTGAATTCCTCAAATCCATAAACTTCCTACCCTTCAAAAGATCTGTATTAGTGTTTTCATTTTCAAAAGGAAAAATAGAAGATTTACTTATGAATTTTGAGTTGAAACAGAAAAAAAGAAAGGATATCTGTCACAGAAATAGTTTGATAATGGAGTCTTACAAAAAAGTTTCTGGCTTTTTCATTCCCTGCTTGACTTTCCACAATTCACAGGAGAATATTAGTAATTAAACAAAGAACTCTTGGCCTTATTTCCTGGTAAACTATGAAATTTTGTTGAATTAATTGATTTTGACTGTTGAATATAATTATTTCAATAACGTTCATTAAATCAAAGAACCTTATTTCAGTTTCTGACTTTGAAATAATCTGATCCCCCCCCCAAAAAAAACAGCCAAAGACTAATTAAAAAACAAACAAACAAAAATAGCAACCATCATCCTTTTATTGGAGCACAGGCCTGGAATTCCAGTGAGGAAGAATTATCCAAACAAAAACAGGAAAAAAAAAAGTTTTTTTTAATGAAAGTCCTACTTTTTAAACATTCTTACATTAGCAAACTTTAAACATTGACCCTAAAAGGAAGAATGCAAATATATCATTTTAAGGTACTTTCCATTTCAGATTCTGCTCAAATCCGTCTCCACTGAAAAATAGAAGATAATTGGAAGATTTTCTTAGCTGCACACTTCAGAAAACCGAAACAAAAGGAAAAATTCCCATATCAAAATAACAGTCAATGTAAATTATATGTAAACCACATCTTTTAATCTCTTAAGTTTAATTATTTTCTGCCCATATGCTCACAACTTTCACTTCTTTGTTCAAGGAGTCTATTCAAAGATCCTAGTGGAAAGTTCAGCCTATTATTTTTGTTATTATAACTGTTTCTTCTAGTCACCAAAGAACTTATGTAACATAAGGACTTTGAATAATCCTCTTAGAAAGCATTATACCCTCCAAGAATTCCTTCACAGATTACACTAATTTTGGAATATTATTTCTTTCAAAAGCATCAACATATAAGAATACCAGCAGGAGCTGGAATGAACTAGAAAGTCTATATTATTTCTTTGAAAAAAAATCATCTTCACCTCTACTGTATGCATTCTTATTTACAAAATTCCCAGAGCTAAGGCTAAATAAAAGAACCCAGTTCACAATCATTTTGAATTACTACATCTTATTTCTTCATTGTGTCTGCGGTTAACAAAACTGAATGAATAAGACTGAAGTTGCAACCTGTGATGGCTTGACATGTTTTCTGTTTCCTCAAGGGGTGTGGCCAGATTTTTTTTTTTTAACTGTGTACTGAAAAATAATTGTCTAAGAGTAAGAAACTGACATTTAAATAGGAGTGGATTCCCTCTAAATTTTACCCCAGTGGCTCCAAGATATGAATCACAGAAAATGGTCTACTCCCTGTGGCCAGCATTCCTTCTACCCACATTCAATAATGCCAATTAGCCTAGGTGGGGCCAGTACAGGGCTAATCTTACAAATGGACCATTTTAGTAATAATTTCTCCCTTCAGAAGGGGGTCTGTGGGCTTCAAACAAACCAAAAATAAAATTAGTTTAAGGAAAAGTTAGACTTCAAGGTTGAAGAAAAAAATTTAAACTTTAATCAGTATTTATTCTTTTTGTCTTTATTCCTTTTGGAAACTGAAATAACTCAAGAAAGCATAATAACCTTCTCTGGAATTTTCACTCAGCTTGATGATGCCAAAAGTTTGTTAATATGTTTGTTTTAAACACTATGCTTTTTAGAAGTGTAGTTCTCAGGGACTTAGATAGAAAGTGATGAATGCAAAATACAAAACGAATTTAGAAGACTGAATGTCTTCATGATGAATTGTTCCATAATTAATTATGAAATATATTTTAGAATTTATTTCTGCCCTAAAGAAATATATGTGTTAAATAGCACCTATTATAGTTTTTATATACAGTTCATATGCTATCCGACTCTGTGTGACCCCATGGACTCTAACCTGCCAGGCTCCTCTGTTCATGGGATTCTCCAAACAAGAATACCAGAGTGGGTTGCCATTTCCTTCTCCATGGGATCTTCCTGACCCAAGTTTCTAACCCATATCTCTTACTATCTCCTATATTGGCAGGCGGGTTCTTTACTACTAGCACCACCTGGGAAGCTATTACAGTTATTTCCCCCCAAATCTATAAGCATTACACAAATCAATGCCTAACTTTTACCAAAATATTATAACAATCATGTACACAATACAATTATTCAGCCATGAGAAAAAATAAAATTCTGCCATTTGCAACAACGTGGATAGAACTTGAGGTCCTTATGCTATGTGAAATAAGCTAGACAAAGATAAATACTGCATGGTATCAGTTCTATTTGAAATCTTTAGAAAAAAATCTAACATACAAACAGAGAGTAGAAAAGTGGTTGCCAGGGGCTTAGAGCATGGAGAAAATTTTCAGAGAGTGTAAAGGGGTAAAAATGTTCAGCTATAAAATGTAAGAATCTAATGTGTAACAGGATGACTGTAGTTGATAACAATGTATTAACTAAAATTTGCTAAGAGAGTAGAATTTAAATATTTTCACCAAAAATAAATAAATAAGTGAGGTGATGTATGTGTAATTATATGGAGGGAAATTCTTTCACAATGCATATATATATCAAATCATTATCATGTATACATTAAATATGTTATACTATAATTTTTTCAATTGTGCCTCCATCAAGCTGCAAAATATACCAACAATCAAGACACAGTGAATATATATGCATATAATCATAACAATCTCTGAGGTAAATTCTTTGATTATCTAACAACCTTATAAAGTGGAAAAAGTAATTTTTCCATTTTAAATGTGAGGAAATTGAGATTCAGAATAATTACATCTATGATCTCAAGCTAATTTTTGTGAAAGTAGGTTAGACTCTAGGCCTTCTGGATTCCCACATACCACGTCATATTCACCCTGTCAATATTTGATTCAGCCCCCCAAAGTCTTACGTAACCTGTCTGTTCTTTGGTTAATTCAGAGGAAGCACAGGTAAATCGTTTAAGGCTTCGTGGCCTGGAGGGCTTTGAGTAGAGCTTTAGATGAAGACCAGCAGGAAGGACAGAAGAAAAGCATGGCAGGAGGGAAAAACATAGCCAAGTAAAGATAGTAACAGCATTTATTAAGCACATATTATCAGATACTATACTGAGCAGTTAACCTACATCATTTAATTTACTCCTCACTACCCACATGAATGAAGTACTTCCCATCAGGAAACTGAGGCTTCAGAAACTAAGTATCAGTTTGTCCTGGGTCACAGATCTGGGACAGAAGTAATAGCTGGATTGTAACGCCGGTCTGTGTAGACACCGGAATTCAAACTCTTAACCTTTACTCTCTACTACTTCTGGAGCCAGGGCATAAGGAATGGGCATGAGTGAAAATAACCTGACCACAGAAGGGTCACACTAAGAATGGAAGAAAATGAACCAGATAGAAGAGACTGGGATCAAATTATCAAGTGTCTAAAAATTCAAGAAAAATTAAATTTGATGTAGTAAGCAATGGGTCCCCTTTACAGATTTTTGAATTGGAAGAAATACAATAAAAAGAAGTATCCAAAGAATATCTTAAGGCAGTAAGATGGAGCAAGTAAAGGACGAAGATAAAGGAGCTAGTTAGTAAACTATCTAATGGTTCAAGTATGAAATGATGAAGGTCTAATCTAGAGTTGTCAACATGATCATGAATCAGAAGAAAAGGATACAGAAAACAATTAGAGGGAAGAATCAACATAACTTCATGACTAATTCGATGCAAGAACTGAAGCAGAGGAACGATGAGTCAAAGATGACTGGCTGGTTTCAAGCCTGGAGGACTGGAGAGATGGCGCCACAAAGAGTAAAGATGAGAGAGGAAACCGTGCTGGGAAAAGCCTGAGTTTGTGTTTAGGCATGTTGGATTTTAGTGACTGGCGAGAATGGACCTGGTGATAAGAACTCATTTGCAGATATCAGAATATATAACTATGAGAAACAAGGGCACCATGCAATAAGGAAAGGTGGGAGTTGTGGATATATCTGAATGTGCAGATGAAGAACATGAAAAGAGAGAGTAGGGTTGAGATTTACGTCTAAGGAGTTTCTGTTAAAAAAGGATACCGGAGAAGAATGAGGAGGGATTTGGGAAATAAGCAAAACCAGTTTCTTTCCTTTAAGGGATTTACAATTTACTTGGGGAGGTATATTAGCATGCGTGAAGCAACATCAGTGAAATTATTTATCTTCAATGGATATAAGCTCCATGAGAGCAGAGACTAACTCTTAAAACAGGACTTGGCATATTTTAGAAATTCAATAATATTTGTTGAATAAAATGAGTAATTCATTGTATGCCATGTTTCAATAACTAGCACAGTGCCTGGCAAATAGCTGGAGCTCAATAAAGCTTGCTTAATTAAATTGAACTAATAAAAATTCTATCTTTAGTCCTAAGGAGCTCTCATCTTAAAGTTGTTAATTATGAGATTCCACATAAGTTCACTAAAAATTCAAAGACACAATATCAAAGCATTAAAAGTAAAAATCATGAAGTGGCCTTGGAATAAAAGGAAAATAAAAAGAAAGAAGGAATACCAAGGAAGGAAACAGTTACTAAGGCACAGAAGCAGAAACAAATTTGAGACATCTGTGCATCAGTTTAAAATTTGGATGTAAATGAAGGATATGAATTAAAGAAACAAGACAATTACCATTGCTTAGGTGTGGTGCTAGTAACCAATAAGTATATCTCACACTTTCATGATTGGCTGCAGGCAATAAGAGAGAAATAAATTAAAGACCATGCCAAGGTTTGTGACCTGAGTGACCCACCATGAGAATGATGGCAAAGGGAGTTCAAGTGGAGAGAAAGATGTGTTTGATTTTAAACATGGATGCCCAATGTCTCTGTTAGGGACCATTTGAATGAAATTCACTCAAATCAACTCAAGTGAAAATGGTACTCATTAAAGATGAAATACAAAATTTTGTAGACATCAGAGAAAATTTCAAAATGTACAGCTTGGCCAGCATTACACAAGGAAAAATCAGGAAATAAAGCTGATGGTCCTTTCCACAGTCCTTTTCTCAGTCCTTATATATCATGAGATATATACTTCATGATTCTGTGGCTCTGATCCATTTTCCAGATAGACTCTATAGACCCAGCTTCTTCTGCTTTTTCAAGATATTTTTGTTCCTTTAGAACTTTCAGCGTGGACATGACTTTGGCTTGCTATGATGTCAACTTTACATGAACATCCAATTTTTGTGCTTTCATTCTGAAAAATGTCTCACATGCTTTCACAGGAAAAATACCATCACTGTTCTACCTTTTTCCCCACAAAATTACATGAAGTTAATAATTAATTGTATAAGAAAATTCATTGTTCATGTTTACTATCAACTGGAAGTATATATATATTAATTCCTGTTCACTTTGATACTCATTTAGTTATTGCTTTAAAAAGCTTCCTTTCTATACTCCATGTTATCTAATATAAAAAATCAACAGATATCACTCACTATCTCTCACAGATACTTACTCAGTTGAAAATGGATTAGAACTAAAGTATTATCTCTTATTGGGGCTTTCCAGGTGGCTCAGTGATAAACAATCTGCCTGCCAAGCAGGAGACACAGGTTCAATCCCTGGGTCAGGAAGATCCCCTGGAGAAGGAAATGGAAACCCACTCCAGGGTTCTTGCCTGGGAAATCCCATGGACAGAGGAGCCTGGTGGGCTACAGTCCATGGGGTCACAAGAGTTGGACACGATTTATCTACTACACAGCAGCAGCAGCGGTATTCTTTCAATTGAATAGCTAAGAAAATATCTCTGGATGTTCTCTGGTAATCTTTTCTTGATGGGATTTCATGGCTCCAGGAAAGAGGCCTCCACCCACACAAAAATTCTCTCCCTTGTAAACCAATAATCTGAAATTTCATTACTAGAATTTTATCCCTTTGGTTGACAACTTTGATCCTTATGAAAATACTTATTCTTTTGTTGTATGTAATAATTCCCCCTGCTTCTAGAGACAACCCTTGATTTCTTAATTTTACCAGGTCTAACTTTCCTGGTAAGCTAAATCTTTTGCATGTTATGTACTCAGATCCAGCAAATAGTTCAAGATGAAAGGGCAGAGGTATTGCTAAACTACAAGCCAGAAAAATAAACTATGTCAAATGTTAGTATGAAACAGTCTTTTGCAGTTTACTTGCAACTACTTCATAAGGACGTGTTGAGAAAACAATTTTAATTTTATTAAGCTTCAGACTATTTGCAAAAGTAGGTTTCAGATTATTCTATAATTTGTGGTATACAAGAGCAATGGACCTAAATTTTAAACTAAAAGAAAAAAAATCTTCCTTCAAAATATAATCTTAACAAAGACTCACTACCAATGCTTAATCCCCCTTCAAATAACTTTTCTTATTCTTCAAGTATCAATATATATTTAATAAGTCATAAGGGAAAGATTGCAGAAGGCCACACTGATGTTTCCTAAATATGAAGAAAATAAAGGATAAATATTAAAATCAGTAAGTCTATCATCACTCATGGCATAGATATATATATTTATATATTTCTTCATATATATAGTTCCTCATGTCTGACCTACTTTGTTACCTTTCGTAGTAGTCCACAAACCTAAAAATTCTCAGTGCCTAGCTGTACCATAAGTATCTTCTCATTGGTTCATTTGTCACCTATTTACTTCTTAACAATTTCCAATAAAGTGTTAAAGCTTTTCTGATGATAAAAATTTATCTACTTTAATTTTTCAAAGTACCAACAATTCTGTTCATTGTTTCTTTTAATTTCAACATTAAGGAATACAGGCATGCATTCCTATTTATAAATAGGTAAGTATGCAAATATGGTCCATGATATAAGATCTTTCATGTAACACAGTCATCATGTGTGAAAGCAGAAATTAGTCCTCCATTCACCACCGTTATTCAGATATTACTGACAGTTTTAAGGTGACTACTCAATGGAAAAATCTTAATTATTTTATCTGAAACTATTTGAATTAAGAAGGACTCTTGAGTGAAGCAGCTATACAAGACAAGCTTGTATTGCTTTGATGGACTCATTCAGTTTCAAGCAAACATTTGACCAAGTTATAGGATTTATATTACAATGTATTTCATTTCTTTAATTCTAAAAATGTAGCTATAAAAAATCTTATTAAATCCTTTCACCTAGTAGTTGCAGAACCTGAAAAAGTCATAAATATATCTGACCCTCACTTTTCTTATCTATTAATTTGAGAAAGTAAATCACAGCATTTTTCTGTGGATTAAATTAAATGAGATATTAAAGTACCTGGCACATAATAGATTTTCAGTAAATGTTTGCCTTTATTATTATAGCTGGGAAGTGTTTCAAGGAAAGAAAAAAAGTGACATTACAATACCACTTTTAAATCCAAGAATTGAGAGGTTTCCCTGGTGATTCAGTGGTTAGGACTTTCAATACTATGTGTCAGGGTTTGATCTCTGGTCAGGGAACTAAGATCCTGCAAGCTGTGAGGCAAAAAGAAAGAAAGAAAAAAAAAAAATATATATATATATATATAAGCTTGGATATAGATATATATCCAAGCATTGAAATCACGTGTATTCATGGGCCATCTTCTTTTTCCTTCCTTACAACTGCCTAGAAGTCCATGTCTGTCTGTCTGTCTCTCTGTCTGTCTGTCTGTTGCTCTCTCTCTCTAGCCGCTAAGTCATCTCTCCAACTCTTGCGACCCCATAGATTTTAGCCTGCCAGGCTCCTCTGTCCTTTCAGTTCTCCAGGTAAGAATACTGCAGTAGGTTGCCAAAATCCATGTAAATCCATTGGATTCTTGGCATCTTAATTATGGATTTGATTCTACAGGAATAAAACCAGGAGTATCAGGATTATACACAAGAGCCATGTTAATGGTGTTAATTCCCTTCAACTTAGGAAATGCAAAAATGAAACTAATGAAGGAATTGATTGAGCCAAGCCATTAACCCTTAAATAAAAGGTGATTACTTGCTTTTGACTTCAGATTACTAGGAAGATGCTTTGGTCCTATTTCAAGATGACTTCCCAGTTTGTTTCTTATTTACATGAAGCAATAAATATCTTTTTTTTTCTAGTTCCCTTCTCCCTCCACTTTAACTTTACCTTCTGATATAATGCTAGACACATCCTACCCTCTAATCCTGCTAATTAGTCACTCCTTCCTTCTCCCATACCCTGCAACAACTAACCCTCAAGCACTTTTTACACAACTTGATCTTTCTATACTTCAGTAAACTGAAGACCTCACTTGGAAGGATTTCACACTTAAAATTTCTTTCATCAAACCTTCCTATTGACATGTCCTATAGTCCAAAGCAGGACAGTATTCAAAATAGTGAGGCTGATCACTAAAATCTGATATCTATGGAGAGCCAAGTGAAAATAGTAGAGGCTAGAATAAACGTTAACAATCTAAAAACCAGACAAAACTATCTACAAGCATAATACAAATGGTATTAATAATAAAACTCCAAGAAAGTAAAAATGAAAACAAATTTTATCCCCTATAATTTAAAGCTAGTTTCAGGTTTCAACTGAAAATGTTTTCTTATTGTATAGCTTGGTCAAACTTTGAAGAAATAAGAGGAATGTTAAATGAAATGTCCCCACAAGAACTAGCTATCCTCAATGTTTTTTTTCTCCCATAAGCCAGAGTTTTAACCTAATTAACCCATCTTTCATTAACATGTTGCAGAAATGGGGCCTGGCCAACCACCCCTGCATACACACAATTGCCTGGACATGCTTTTGTGGTTGAAACTCAAATGCTTCCTCCCACACAACATTTCCTTGAAAAGGTCAAGTATCTGCAAAATTTCATACTTTTTATATGTTTTCCTTTTATAAGATTCATATTACCTATTTAATAGATTACCTTTCTATCCTAGCAGAATCAGAAATTTACATTTATATAATCAGTTTCTTTTAAGTTTGTAGAGTATTGATCACATAGCATTCAAAGCTATTCATTTACACGGGTTCTCTGGTTTTTGCCTAAATCTACATGTGTTTTATGAAAACTAACAAAATAAACTAAATATATAATAAACTACAATCTATTTGTGACTGTATATTCAGTCTAACATGCACTTTGGGAATACTTCAATTTGATAGCAGTATTTAAGTATATGTTTTTTGCTACAATATAGAGAAACAGGCATTTTAATATTTATTTAAACTTCAATATAAAAAGGATTTGAGTAGATTCACAAATATTTGAGTAATGTAATGGCATAATTATATACACACAGACATATATACCAACTATATTATATGTCAGACACCTTTTCACATGCACTATCTCACGTATTTCTCAGTGACCTCATGAGGTTAACCTATTGTTATCTTCACTTGCTACAGTTAACTTGCTCAAAACTCCAAAACTGAGGAGCAGTTGAGATCTGGATATGAACCCAGGTGACCTGACTCTAGATCCATGTGTTTGATAGTAAAGATAGAGAAAGAAAGGAAACCAGATTTAAAGTGAGCCCAAGAAATGTGCACTGAAAATTTTGTCTAATACAAAAAATGAATCAGAAATTTGGTTCTGATTTTTTTGGAGCCTAAGAAAGAAACAATCAGAAACAAAATTCACAATGACCATAAGAGCCATACTAACAATTCAGAAGAAACATGGCATCTCCTCTGGTGGATATTAAGAGAAAGAGCAAAAAGTAGTCTTAAAGACAAACAAACACATGAACACCACCACCAAAATGTAGCACCTTCTCATTATCCACTTGAGTGCAAACTCAGGGAACACTCACAGACTTAGAGAATTAACTATGGTTGCCAAGGAGGGGAAGGACACGGGGACGGGGTAGTTAGGAAGCTTGAGATGGACGTGTACACACTGCTATATTTTAAATGGATAACCAACAAGGACCTACTGTATAGCACATGGAACTCTGATCACTGTTATGTGGCAGCCTGGATGGGAGGGGAGTTTGGGGGAGAATGGGTTCATGTATATGTATGCCTGAGGCCCTTCACTGTTCATATGAAACTATCACAATATTATTAATTGGCCATACCCCAATACAAAATAAAGTTTAAATTTAAAAAAAAAAGCAAACTCAAGGAATAACCCAGAACCTAACTCAGAGAAAGCACATTTTTAATGCTCCAAAGCAATATTATTATACCAAATATGTATGCCAATGGAATGGTTTGACCCCAGAGTAAAATTTAGAGTATCTCCAAGAATATAGAGTACATCTTCCGTGTGCAATCTTCCCAGTATAACAATGTAGTATCTTAGTAATTACTAAACATTTAATGAGAGTTAGAAAGTAAATATTAATATTATATTCATTGGTAAAAAAGCTGACATGTACCTATTTTACCTGGCTAACTTACAATATGTCTATTTAATTCTTCAGAAGAGCAGAAACAGAAAGGAAACAAATCACTCTAAACCTCATTCTCCTTTACTGTAAAATAGGGATAATAATACTACTCCCTAATTGTGTTGCTTTGAAGAATTAATGAAAAATACATTAAAATTCTAAGAACAGTGGCTTGTGCTATACACTAATTAAAATGTTGATTACTATTAATAGTAGTACTATTCCTAAATCTATATTTAGAAACTCTAAGATGGTCCTTTAAAGCTTTACAAAGCATAACAAATTGAAACAGAATATTAGGGCTTAAAGAATTACAGGTGAAATCTTCATATTGTCCCAGGAATCAAATAACTCCTCTAAAGTCAGGAATCAACTCTGCAGATTCTGTGGGTCTGGTCACTTTTTCAAAGTGTTTTAAGCCCAGAGATAAATCCACGAATTTTTGGACACCTTACCTTCGACAAAGGAGGCAAGAATATACAATGGAAAAAAGACAACCTCTTTAACAAGTGGTGCTGGGAAAACTGGTCAACCACTTGTAAAGGAATGAAACTAGAATACTTTCTAACACCATACACAAAAATACACTCAAAATGGATTAAAGATCTAAATGTAAGACAGAAACTATAAAACTCCTAGAGGAGAACATAGGCAAAATACTCTCCGACAGAAATCACAGCAGGATCCTCTATGACCCACATCCCAGAATTTCAGAAATAAAAGCAAAAATAAACAAATGGGACCTAATTAAACTTAAAAGCTTTTGCACAACAAAGGAAACTATAAGCAAGGGGAAAAGACAGCCTCAGATTGGGAGAAAATAATAGCAAATGAAGCAACAGACAAAGGATTAATCTCAAAAATATACAAGCAACTCCTGCAGATCAACTCCAGAAAAATAAATGACCCAATCAAAAAATGGGCCAAAGAACTAAACAGACATTTCTCCAAAGAAGACATACAGATGGCTAACAAACACATGAAAAGATGCTCAACATCACTCATTATCAGAGAAATGCATATCAAAACCACAATGAGGTACCATTACACGCCAGTCAGGATGGCTGCTATCCAAAATTCTACAAGCAAGAAATGCTGGAGAGGGTGTGGAGAAAAGGGAACTCTCTTACACTGTTGGTGGAAATGCAAACTAGTACAACCGCTATGGAGAACAGTGTGGAGATTCCTTAAAAAACTGGAAATAGAACTGCCATATGACCCAGCAATCCCACTTCTGGGCATACACACCGAGGAAACCAGATCTGAAAGAGACACGTGCACCCCAATGTTCATCGCAGCACTGTTTATAATAGCCAGGACATGGAAGCAACCCAGATGCCCATCAGCAGACGAGTGGATGAGGAAGCTGTGGTACATATACACCATGGAATATTACTCAGCCATTAAAAAGAGTTCATTTGAATCAGTTCTAATGAGATGGATGAAACTGGAGCCCATTATACAGAGTAAGCCAGAAAGATAAAGACCAATACTGTATACTAACGCATGTATATGGAATTTAGAAAGATGGTAACAATAACCCTATATGCAAAACAGAAAAAGAGACACAGATGTACAGAACAGAATTTTGGACTCTGTGGGAGAAGGCGAGGGTGGGATGTTTCACGAGAACAGCATCGAAACATGTATATTATCTAGGGTGAAACAGATCACCAGCCCAGCTGGATGCATGAGACAAGTGCTCGGGCCTGGTGCACTGGGAAGACCCAGGGGAATTGGGTGGAGCGGGAGGTGGGAGGGGGGATGAGGATGGGGAATATACGTAAATCCATGGCTGATTCATGTCAATGTATGGCAAAAACCACTACAATATTGTAAAGTAATTAGCCTCCAACTAATAAAAATACTGGAAAAAAAAAAAACAAAGTGTTTTAAGTTAGGTTTAATTTTTTGAAGGGAAAAAATGATTTTTTTTAGAAAAAATTTATTGTCTAGACAAAAGTAAGCCCTTCAATCTGTTAATAAAGATATATTTCTATACAAACTAGGACACTATTAATAGTGAAAAGGTGTGCTAAAGTAATTAACAGGCATTAATAGATCTACAACAGGTATAAACCAGGATAATTCCATCAATTCTAGGATATAGCCACCATAACTATACTTTCTTCTATATGTCAGTCATACAGAGAATAATTAATGGCTGTGCATTATCTTTAAAAAATATTTGCAAAAGGCAATGGGGCTAGTATTTTTTTTTTTTTGCAAAATCATAAAATTGCATCTTTTTTCAATATATTAATCTCCAAGACAAATCAAATATTACCAATTATACTCAGAATCAAAGGAATTTTAAAACTTTATGCAAAAGTTGGGACCTTATCATAAATTCCAGTGGCTTATGATGCTTATCAATTTGATATAACTGGCAAGTTAATATTATTCAGATTTATTTGGGTACATTTTTTCCTCTGTATTTTTAAACTCTATGGACAAATAAATACCCCATAAATCCCTTCAGTGACTTTGTAAACATATATAATAGAATCAAATTTTTTTTTATTCCTTATATTTTTTTTTTCCTTTTTGGAGGACATCTTAATGCAAGGGGAAAAAATATTTCCAGATTTTTTAGTCAAATATTACTTTTCTTCCACCAAGGATTTTGTCTTGCCATCATCCCCCTAGTTTAGTCTTTCTATAGTCTTCAAACTCTCATTACCACACAAATAAATGAACAAGGGATAAGAATAATAAATATCTATCTAACTTTTTAGATTGATGATTTTTTAAATAATCATTTAAAATAAAGAATAAATGGAGGGTTCCCCACTTCACTTCTAATCTTTGAACATAGCCTATTTCCATGCTCATCCTTTGAGAATCTAAGCTCTATGAGAGCAGAACAGTTTATTCAGAACTATATCCCCAGAACATGTAGATTCTGACATTCAGTAGGTGTTCAATAAACATTTATTGATTAATGAATGTAAAGCCCACTATTTAGGTTTCACACATCAGTTTTTAAAGTCCAGGGTTAGAACAACCAATCAAAAAACAATCTTAAACAAGTTGTATTAAAAGATTTACTATGACACAGAAGGGTGAGGTAATGTCAAATTCTGATACAATCTTTGATTTGTTTTTGGTACGAATAAGGGACTAGTAGTCCTGCCTTGTTCTGAACTCATCAGATCATGTATGATAAGAAATTTTGACAAAGTGGCATCAATTAGGAGAAGAAGAAAAGATGGTATTGAAATTAATTTGTAAATTATTAATAATCATTCATGCATTATTAAAGGAATCACAGGGAAAGACAAAGTGGGGCATGATCACTCTTTAACTATCTTCTAACCTTATGGAAGAGGAATGGGATGATTCTATGTAACCAAGAGCAAATAGAATACTGTGAAACAAAATATAACTCAATACAAAAATAATTTTCTATGAGAATTCTGCATCATTCCAGCAGTTAGGACTTGGCACTTTCACTGTGGAGGACTTAGATCAGGGATCTGGCAAGCTGGATTAATAATAATATAATAAGAGTTTTAATAATTAGAGCTGAGGAAGAATGGGATGGATTATCTTTCTTTGAGATGCTGTGCTTTCTATCTAAGTTGATAAAGAGCTCTTCTGAAAAGACAGACTGAAGTCCCTAGAACTTCTAAATTGATATTATTTTATTATGTATCTATATAAAAAAGTATAAAATATAAAATAGAATGCCAAATTCTAATGTTTTGTATAGATAGCTTTATACAAATAGCTTTCAGCATATAAAAAATAATATTTGGATATCCAAGAACATTTTATTATTTCCATTATCATTTCAGAATACATACCAATCAAAATAAAAATAAATATTCTGTGACTCACTTCAAAGAGATACCTGATTTTAGAATGCTTATTACATATAGCTAGTTGTTTATTTCTATAAGTTAGTGAATGAATAATCAATTGGTATAAACTAACTCTCTCTGAATTACTTGATAGTTTATTTCTTTTGCTGGAGACATTAAGAATTTGGATAAAAAGATGCTCCACATGTTATATCATCAGGGAAATGCAAATTTTTTTTTTTTTTTTTTTGCTGCTCAGTTTGTGAGATCTTAGTTCACTGACCAGGGATCGAACCTATGCCCTCTTGCAGTGGGAGTACAGAGTCCTAACCACTAGACTGCCAAGGAACTCCTAGGGAAGTGCAGATTAAAACAAGATACCACTACAAACCTATTACAGTGGTCAAGATCTGAAACAATGACAATACCAAATGTTGGTAAGGATGTGGAACAACAGAAAGTCTCATTCATTACTGGTGGAAATACAAAATGGTACAGCCACTTTGGAAACCAGTTTGGCAGTTTCTTGTAAAACTAACCATACTCATACAATATGATTCATTAATCACATTCTTCGGTATTTACCCAAAGGAGTTGAAAATTGAAAATTGCATCTACAGACACACAAAAAATATCCTGTGCATGAGTATTTATAGCAGAATATATATATAGTACATAGGATATATACTATAGTATATATATAGTAGAATAAAACTCATACTTGCCAAAACTTGGAAGCAACCAAGACAACGTTGTTTTAGTAAGTGAATGGATTAAAAAAAAAAAAAAACTCTGGTACAACCAGACAGTAGAATGTTGCTCAGCACTAAAAAGAAATAAGCTATCAGGCCACTAAAAGATATGGACAAACCTTAAATGCATGCTTAAGAATATGAAATTTCTCTTCTATAATGTGAAAGAAAATATGAAAAGATTACATATTATATGATTTGATCAGATTCTAAATGGAATATCAAACAAATGTAAAAATATACTACTGAGGAAAAAATATGCATTTTAAGTTATTGGTAGCTGGATTGCCATTATATATATATATATATATATATATGATATATATATATATATCATATATATATATTAAGAGTATGTATTGTGTATAAATATATATGGGCTTTCCAGATGGCACATTGGCAGAGAGACGTGAGAGACACGGGTTCAATCCCTGAATCGGGAAGATCCCCTGGAGAAGGAAATGGCAACCTGCTCCAGTATTCTTGCCTGGAGAATTCCATGGACAGAAGAGCCTGGTGGGCTACAGTCCCTGGGGTCACAAAGAGTCAGGCACGGCTAAGTGGGGAAGCACAGCACAGCATACATTACTCTTTAAGGAAAATATTTAGGTGCTTTAATATTCACCTTACTTCTCACTTCCCACTCATTTATTATCCTAAGAAATCAGTTTTGCATTTTAGGCTTTCTTTTATTTATTAGTTGTGAAGAGGACCCTAATTCTTATTGAAAAGTGTTGCTGAGCTAATGACACATTGCCACAGGAGAAAACATCTTAAGTTACAGAACTTAGATTTCTAAAACATGCCATCAAGATCCAAAATGCTCAAAATGCCTCAAGTTACCATCAACATCACCATGCTTCTCTTAAAAAGCTGCCTCTCCTCACACTCTGACATTCAAAATAAAGAACCCAAATAGTTATATGATCTCATTGTTTTTGTTTTGTTTAATTAGTTGTGTCTTTTTTTTTTTTCTGGGCTGGCCATAATCCACTATGAATTAACTCTGATTTGGATTACTTTAAAAACACAGCCTTCTTTTCATGTAAAACAGTGTACAGCTAATTTTAGTAACAAGAGCACTCACTTAAATTCTAATTATAGTCCACCATTTGCTGCAAATCTTTTTTCCTCATAGCAATGCTTAAGTCTAGCTTTTTCATTTTGTATTCTTGTAACTCATGTTTTCCTAATGATGCTTCCTCACACTTTATCTTAAAGCATACCAAAATAAAATCATAACTTTGTTTTTAATATTATAAGGGAAAATATTACAGTGTTCAAAGACATCACAGCTGTCTGGACATATATATTAATATATACATAATTTATTCAACTAAATATTATTCATTCAAAAATTTCAACTAAATATTATTCTACTCAGTCTAATTTTTCATCACTGGAAATATGTAAAGAGATTCTTAATTAGTTGGGCTACTGAGAGATCTATGAATAGTTTTTATTCATCAGTTTCAAACAGGATAATTGACCACAGAACACAAGACAAACAAGACTTGGAAGAGGATGTGGCAAGGTGGTAAAGGAAGCAACTTAAGATATCCACAGTGCTCTTGAATAGCAGATTATGAAAGAGTGGGTTAAAACGCCTTTGTAGTTTCCTTGGATAATCTCTTAAACATGCAAATAAGTGACTAAGTTAAAGAAATTCAATTTAGCAATGGTTGGGGCATTTTTCTGTGGCATTTTAGGATCTTGTTAAAACTGGTGATAATTAAACCTAGATCCCAAGGGCCTCCTGTGCAAAGATAGGAGTAAATGAAGAGACCAAATGATGGAGAAGACTTCTGGGATGAGATTTCAATCACTGACACCATGAAAGGTTGTCTTTGCTCCATCATGCCGTAAAAGGATTTAATGATTTATCTGTCTTTTGAATTTCATGGGCTCCAAGTCGATTTCAGATGATTTCATCATAGTGCTGAAAAAACAATCCACAATACTGAAATTAAGTGGACAGTTTTACAATTTATTTCCATTCATTCATAAACTACTATCACAATACCAATTATTATATCTCCCTAAATATCATATAAAAATAACTATTCATGACAGTATCATGTTGACAAATTAATAGAACAATAAGTCTTTTAAAAACAGATATAATTTTTCAATAAATTCTGAGTATCAAATAAATGTAAAGATAAAGTACTATGGAAGAAAATAACTCTGCATTCTAAGTGTCAAAATCCAAATTACCAATAAAAAGACTTTCAAACTGACACTTAGGGAAGAGTTAAGTACAGGACGCTGTGGGAAGCATTGAGGGGTGCCTGGCCAAGAACGAGCAGGGTTGGGGAGAGATTGAAACTTCGGGAAGGTTTCCTAGGCTTCAGGAAGAGGCCTTACTTCAGAGAGGTAATGCCCTTCACCCTTCAAATTAAAGCACATGAATTCAATCTAGACTTAAAATGTTAATACCAGTTTGATGCATTAAGTAAAGCACTAGTATAACCAAGATCATCAATGTCTGGTTCATCTACACCTTTGTCAAGAAACTGTGCTGACTTGATTTTCCCTAAAGAGTCAGCTCAATACAAAGAAAAGTATTAAATCTGCTGATGTTTCTATAGTAACAAAGGAACAATAATTACTATACTTTTTTAAATAGCCATTTAAAAATATTTATCAAACTGGGAAATTTTCACATTTAAAAATACTCATGGTGCAACCTACAACCATTTGTTTTTCATTTATTTTAAAAAAGGAAAAACAGATTAGATACTACAATTCACGGGGCAATATTTACATATTTTTTCACTAAACTGTTATCCGATATTTGACTGTTCTTCAACTTCTTGAAAAGTCATTCCAATATTCTGACCAAATGTCATCCTAATATATTTATACATATGTTTGTGTATGTATTTGTATATATAGAATATATATATTTAAAAACATAAACAAATATACCAAAGTGATGGTTATCAACTATATCAAAATATGCCCCCTGAGATTTGTATATTTTTTTTCTCTTTTGATTTTTTTCTCCTTTGAGACAGTAAGCTTTAGCATTTCAGTTTCATAATTAAAGATGAAATTCAGTTTCATAAGTAAAGATGGTGTTTTCCAGTATTTATGTAGTGCTCTTTATAATTTAAACTTTTTTAAAAGGAGAAAGGAGCTTGTTCATCTGCAAAAAATTTTATGGGATTAATTCTTACCATATCACTTCTGAAGTTTGACTAAACATCTTAATTAAACCATTACATAACAAGGAATTAAGAAATGATATGACAGGATATGTTGTGCTCACATTGGAGAGTGTCTCACCTGGAGTTTAGAGTGACTAACTTTGTAACCTAAAATTTTAGAATTAAAGAATACTGCTTTGCTCAACAGATATGATTATAATTAATTATCTCAAGCAATGCTCAGACTGCACCTTGACTGAAACACAAAGAAGACAGAGAAAATGTTCGTAACAACTTTTTTTCCATAAAGTTCACACTGAATCCTAAATAGGCAAGATTTTTTAAAAATCAATGTATCCCTATCCATCCTAAAATCTTACCTAGTTACAAATCTCCATTTCTAAAATGACTCTAGGTTTCTAAATCATACATATATAAATGTGCGAAAAATAGGTAAATGTAAAACATCAAAAAGATTTAACAGCTAAAGAAAAATTAGTAACAGTAAATCCCTTTCAATAAACATGTGAGAAAGAAAGGACATGGACTTTCATTCATTTTAAAAATAAAACTAGATAGCATGTTGCCAGAGTAAATGTTTTCTTTGGACCACAAAACAGCTCTAAAACATTGCTAGTATATACAGTTGAAATATATGTTTTTTTCCCTGTCTGTCGTATCTCATATCTATAAGAAAAATAAGTAGAAAAGGTAAACATGAACAGCCACGAAAACGGAGATATCCAAGCACAGTTAGTGGAAAATGTCCACCATGAAGATTACATAATGAACTATAATTACTATGACTGACTATAAGGCCATGGAAAAGTTAGAGGAACGCAAAATAACAACTGCTAAAGAGGTTCTTTTAATATATAAATTAGGCTACCATTTCAAAATGACCACACACACACAAAAAAAAACATAGCTTTTGTGAAATTTTTCTGTAATTATTTGGCACTTAAAAACACAGTGCCTAAGTTTACATTTCAAGTAGATTATGAAACAAAATCTTGGAGAAGTGCATTTTTAAAGGCTATTAAAAAGCATGTATATCCAGGTGCTGGCTTCACATTCTAATGAAAACTTTGCAAACAGCTCCATCTTCAGGCCACTCACAATACACTGAGCTCGGCTATAAGGATGTCTCATTCACACTTTGCCATAATAGTTCTTCCATTGCTCACTATCTTCTTCAAATTTGTTCTGTGTTAGCGTGGGAAATATCAGATTGAGTAAATTCATTAAGACACAAAATTTTGCAATTTTCCTTCACACGGAATATTTCTTCATAGATCAGCTTACTGCTCAAATACATCTATGCATATAAAGACCAATGGGAGAACATCAGATTAGACCCTAAGGTTAATTCTAAACACACAAGGCTAAAAGAAAAGTAATACTTTAAAATTTCACTTTCTAATTTTAGAAGCAACTATATTATTACATTTTTTTATCTTCCAGCTTCTCAAATTCCTTCTTAGAGTTTAAGTTATTAAATACAACATTTACAAGCTTATGATTGATTGAAGCCAAACAGAGATGACTTAAGCAAGAGGCTCCTTTTTCCCCCTGGTAAATAATATTCATTTCTTTTTCTATTTCTCCTTTTCCTACTCTCACTAAAGACAGAGATAGAGAACATTTAAAAAGAACCTGGAAGGAATTACATGGAGCAAATGAATCCAATACAGCTCTAAATCCTGACTTTTTAATCTTTAAACCCTATGCGAATCATTTGACTTCTTATCTCAAGGAATGAGACACAACCCAGACAGACCTGCTTTCAAATCGCACATGTCTGCAAATTACCATATTTATTTGTTAAGCTGAGCAACCCCTAGAATTGGGGTACTAAAGAAAAGCAGCACTGCTCTTCATACCAAAGAGAGCAACATAGAGAGACTTAGACAATCAATCACAAATATTCAAACAGTTAAGCCTGCAGATCCAGGCTTGCCATAAACTTTGACCATTCAAATTCTAAAGAAGTTCTATGATCATATTATAAGGGCTTCCATGAAGATATTTCCATATAGAGATTGCTTAAGTAAAATACCCATTAAACAAGAATCATATCTGGCATGAAATATTATATATTCTCCTCAAGCAGATAATTATGCAATGACTATTACAATGCAGGGAAAGTGTGTAAAACTTTAAAAATGTGAAGACAACAGCTGCTCAAGGCCCCAGCAATTCAAGACAAATCTGACACAAGGTCAAAAAGAATCACAGAATCTCAGGTTTGGAAAGACAACTAAAGATAATGTAATCCAACCACACCTCTAATGTCATTAAAACCAATCTCTGTCTCTATAGTCTCTTTAAGATGTAGTTGATGATAATTCACTGCCTGATCTTAAAGTCACTGAAGAAGCTAGTATCAATGTGGACCCAAAGTTAAATAGCTGGCTTCCCAGTGGCTCTATGGTAAAGAATCCGCCTGCCATGCTGGAGACATAAGAGACACAGGTTAGATCCCTGAGTCTGGAAGATTCCCTGGAGGAGGAAATGGCAACCCACTCCAGTGTTCTTGCCTGGAGAATCCCATGGACAGAGAAGCCTGGCAGCCTACAGTCCACAGGGCTGCAGAGTCAGACACGCCTGAAGGAACTGAGCATGCAAAGTTAAACAGCAGAAAGACTCTCATTACCTTCTGTCATTTGTGAAATAAACAGATTTCTGGGCCTCCACTTCCAGCAGTGTAGGCACTCCATGGGCAGACTTTACAATCACGAACAAGGAAGAAGACGGGGCATGAAGGGAGCAGCTCAAGAGCTCACTCTCTGCTGGGGCAGAGCCAGCTGAACTACCAACTCTGCACCCTGAATGCAGCCTCCGCTGCTAAATGAGGAAGGCAAAGACTAAAACAGAATGAGCAAGTACTATCTTTGACATAGTCTGACACGTAGAAATACACTTCTGAGCAAGTAGACCCAAGTTGCCATGATTTCTGCATTGGTCGACTGAAACTCATTCATCAACAGCCAGAATCCTTTTCAAATGCATGGGCCCTGCTGGATCCAAAGTTCAAGTCTATGTCTGCTTGGTCAGAGTCAATACTATAGACATTTCAAAAGAGCTGAGACTGTAAGAAGCACAAGACAATAGAAAGAAGGGGAAAAATAAGGCTCAGAGGGAATGATGACTTGTGATGAATCATCTCTCAATGAAGAGCTTGAATGTAGTTCATTAAATATATGTGTGACCCTACGAACTGGAGCCCACCAGGCTCTTCTGTCCATAGGATTCTCCAGGCAAGAGTACTGGAGTGGGTAGCCATTCCCTTCTTTAAGGGATCCTCTCAACCCAGGGATCAGACCCAGGTCTCCTGCATTGGCAGGCGGATTCTTTATTGTCTGTGCCACCAAGAAAGCCCAAAGTTTAATTTAATCACTGAATTTTAAAACTAGGGTATGTAAATAACTTCTCCTCAATTCTTGATGAAACAATAAATTATTTGTGTATACCTCATGAAAGTGAAAGTTGCTCAGTCGTGTCTGACTCTTCGTGAGCCCATGGACTGAATTCTCCAGACCATAATACTGGAATGGGTAGCCTTTCCCCTTTCCAGGGGATCTTCCCAAGCCAGGGATCAAACCCAGGTCTCCCTCATTGCAGGCAGATTCCTTACAAGCTGAGCCACAAGAGAAGCCCAAGAATACTGGAGTGGGCAGCCTATCCCTTCTCCAGGGGATCTTCCCAACCCAGGAATCAAACTGGGGTCTCCTGCATTGCAGGCAGATTCTTTAACAACTGAGCTGTCAGGGAAGCCTCTATACCACATAGGCTCATAATTTAATCCATTGTGATATTTTAATTACTTAATTTTAAGCACTAGTATTTAACTGACAATATCTATAACTGACCAGAATAAAACAATGGAATTTAGCCCATGCATATCATAGATAATTCTATATTTCTCTTGAGAAAAATCATATTCCTGATGAGAAAAAACCTAAAGAAGCAGAAAGTGAAAAGTATAAAATAAATCAGAAAAGTAGTCGTTCTCTTTGTCAACAAAAATATAATCACAAAGGAGTATTTATTTAGTTACATTTTTGTAGATATAAGAAATATCAATTTTAATACAATTCTAAAAAAATTTATAAAAACATTAAAAGTTTATTACACTGTCAATTACAAAAAATATGTTCTTCTTCAATATAGATCTCAGAGTTATTGGTTATCTGAAAAGTAAATTATCACATATCATTATCATTATAATAAAAGCAATCACACTTTTTGAATGCTGACTGTTTGTAGCATTATACAAGGTGCTTTACAAACATTAGATAAGTATCACCAAATGAAATTATATGTATTTTACTATGTGAATTTTTCAAATAAGAAACTTGTAGCTAAGATGCCACATTCTTTGCCCAAGGCCCATCTATCTAACCCAAAACTGATGCTCAGATATGTGTCCCTGCCTTTAAAATATCACTTTAAAGCCCTATTCTATACTTTAAGAACCATATTGACACATGTGTCCTAAGAATTTTAATTTTTATAATTCTATATTATTATATTCCTAACACATTTAAAACCATAAATACATCATCCTTTTATTTCATAGAAAAATATTTTATTGATCTCAACTAAATGGAATTTAATATGTACAAAGTTTAATCAAACATTAATAGCTTTATTGTATTTTAAATGCTATACTGGAATAGTATATTCAAAATCAGAGGATCAAATTGCATCACAGAAGCCAAACTTTGGGGACATTAAAGTTGTTGCTAAGTAATGAGCAAAAGAAGAAATAAAGAACTGATTTTTTTTAAGTTAAAATGTTGGCAATAATTTCTAAAACATACAGATATCCTGAACTGTCATTAATTATGCCTGAGAGTATATTTTACATACGAATATTTAAGGGAAAAGATAAGGAAGAGTTCCCATAAATCAGTATTTTAATTTTCTTAGTTTTCTAGGTGGAGTAACAAACTCATGAATGCAAGTGGTTTAAAATGCAATAAATTACTCTATAGAGTTTAGTATTATGGTGCTCTATATCAAATAAAATAGCAATTTTGAGAGCAGAGAGATGCATTTAGCCATATTTTTTCATAATTACTGAAAAATGTGAAATTTTAACTTTAGAGATTAACTTTACTATTGTTGTAATCTTCCCTCTGTTGAGAACATTTAGCCATTATCCCATACTTTTGAATCTATATATGTACAAAATCAAAAATTTCTCTCTGAAATAGTCAACAAGATTACATTTATTTTAAGCAATCAGAATTAGCCTGTCCCTAAGGAGACCGTTCAAAAGCCCCCCAGCTCCATCTCTGGCGAGGCTGTTAGTCTGAAGCGGCCCTCATTGGAAAAGGGTGGCCGACCCACTTGCAGCTGCCACTAGGTGGAAGTCAAGGCACTCCCAGGGCACAGGCCCTGGCTGCAGTCCCAAGGCCGGCCTTGCTCACATTTCACCCAGAACCCTGGTGTGGAAAGGAGGGCCTGTGCTGATTCACTGCCCTGTGCAAGCCCCGTGCCCTCTCAGATGCCTACAAAGATGCTGACAGCAGTGCGGAGCCTTACCCTGCCACCTCTCTGAATTTTGAACCTCAGCCAGGAATGAAGAGAGAAGAGTGAGCATCTTATAACCACAGCCAAGCTCGTGATGGCCTGATCACTCCAAAGCCTCTAGATCATTCTGAAGACTATCCACATAATCAGTTTTGCAGATAAGTGTTCTTTTTTTAATCTTTTCTGCCAAAGTATTCAAACAGCTCAACAGCTCTTGCTGTTACTACTCATTCTAATCAGCCCTCCCTCCTCATACTTCTGATATCAGTGGTTTGTTCAAGAGTCTCTGAATATATATTTCTACCCAAACAGAACTAAGACAGAACATCTAGGAGCTAGGCACTGTGGGAGGCTACTGACTGCATTCGTCCAGGGGAAGCCAATTGTGAATTTCTGTGAAGAACACAGACTTCAGATAACACATTTAGGCATCATCATAAAAAAAGGGCAAGCTTGGCTGATCGACCATAATCACCTTCAGAATCTTGACCGTGATATTCAAGGTAGCATCTTCCCCATCCAGAGGGGCAACTCAAGGCATAATAACGCAAAGAATCCTTTAACTCAGGCTTCATGCAGAAAATAAAGGGAATTACTGAATAATCACTAAACCTACAGTATTGAGGTCTATTTATAATTATATCTAATTAATAGATAACCTGAGCATAATTATATGTACACACCAAAACTACAATTTACATGCAGTAAGGCTGAGATATAAATTTCCAATTATTTCCTCCTAATAATTGGTGAAAATTCTTAGCAGATGTGATGAAAAGTGGGGTCTCTGGTATATTCTGTCTTCCTTGTCTCCTTGTCCTGCCCATGTCTCTTTGACCTTTTCTCTGTACTTCAGTCCTTTTCATGTCATGTGAAAGTACAAAAAAAGTGCTTTTATATATTAGAACCATCACCTAAGTCTCTGCTTATGATTGGTCAGTGTACATTTCCAGTACAATTATCATCAGTAGATTCCTACTAGGGATTGCTCCCTCCATTCTGCTCTGAGGGAAAAATAAAGTGCCAACCAGTGTTCAGTCTGTTAATGTGGCTCCATGACCCAGGATCGGCCTGAATGCGCTGCAACTTACTTTTATCATTCACCACCCAGGATGGTGTTGTCGTTGGGAGCAAACACTAAAGCCAGGCTCCCTGGATCTGAGCCCTGACTTTGTCACTAACTAGTTATTTGGCCCGAGGAGATATGTTGAGCCTCTTTCTGCTTCAGCTTTCTTATCTTACAATGGAGATAGTTGCATTCACTCCTAGGGTTCCCTGAGGATTCACTTACCTAATTCATTCACTTGGAACTGAGCTTGGTATACGGTGAGTATTTTATGTCACCTACATTTATTCTGCCCAGTTGACATCTGCCATCCTACTACTGTAAGAGCTAATGGTTTTTTGGGTTTTTTTTGTTTTTTTTTTTCCTTTTTATTTTTTAATTTTTTTTAATTTTTTTTTTTAATTAGTTGGAGGCTAATTACTTTACATCATTACAGTAGTTTTTGTTATACATTGAAATGAATTAGCCATGGATTTACATGTATTCCCCATCCCAGTCCCCCCTCCCACCTCCCTCTCCACCCGATCCCTCTGGGTCTTCCCAGTGCACCAGGCCCGAGCACTTGTCTCATGTACCCAACCTGGGCTGGTGATCTGTTTTACCCTAGATAATATACATGTTTCAATGCTGTTCTCTTGAAACATCCCACCCTCGCCTTCTCCCAGAGTCCACAAGTCTGTTCTATACATCTGAGTCTCTTTTTCTGTTTTGCATATAGGGTTATCGTTACCATCTTTCTAAAGTCCATATATATGTGTTAGTATACTGCAATGGTCTTTATCTTTCTGGCTTACTTCGCTCTGTATAATGGGCTCCAGTTTCATCCATCTCATTAGAACTGATTCAAATGAATTCTTTTCAATGGCTGAGTAATATTCTATGGTGTATATGTACCACAGCTTCCTTATCCATTCGTCTGCTGGTGGGCATCTGGGTTGCTTCCATGTCCTGGCTATTATAAACAGTGCTGCGATGAACATTGGGGTGCACGTGTCTCTTTCAGATCTGGTTTCCTTGGTGTGTATGCCCAGAAGTGGGATTGCTGGGTCATATGGCAGTTCTATTTCCAGCTTTTTAAGAAATCTCCACACTGTTTTCCATAGTGGCTGTACTAATTTGCATTCCCACCAACAGTGTAAGAGGGTTCCCTTTTCTCCACACTCTCTCCAGCATTTATTGCTTGCAGACTTTTGGATAGGAGCCATCTTGACTGGCGTATAATGGTACCTCATTGTGGTTTTGATTTGCATTTCTCTGATAATGAGTGATGTTGAGCATCTTTTCACGTGTTTGTTAGCCATCCGTATGTCTTCCTTGGAGAAATGTCTGTTGAGTTCTTTGGCCCATTTTTTGATTGGGTCATTTATTTTTCTGGAGTTGAGCTGCAGGAGTTGCTTGTATATTTTTGAGATTAATCCTTTGTCTGTTGCTTCGTTTGCTATTATTTTCTCCCAATCTGAGGGCTGTCTTTTCACCTTGCTTATAGTTTCCTTTGTTGTGCAAAAGCTTTTAAGTTTTGTTAGGTCCCGTTTGTTTATTTTTGCTTTTATTTCTGAAATTCTGGGATGTGGGTCATAGAGGATCCTGCTGTGATTTATGTCGGAGAGTGTTTTGCCTATGTTCTCCTCTAGGAGTTTGATAGTTTCTGGTCTTACATTTAGATCTTTAATCCATTTTGAGTTTATTTTTGTGTATGGTGTTAGAAAGTGTTCTAGTTTCATTCTTTTACAGGTGGCTGACCAGTTTTCCCAGCACCACTTGTTAAAGAGGTTGTCTTTTTTCCATTGTATATCCTTGCCTCCTTTGTCGAAGATAAGGTGACCATAGGTTCGTGGATTTATCTCTGGGCTTTCTATTCTGTTCCATTGATCTATATTTCTGTCTTTGTGCCAGTACCATACTGTCTTGATTACTGTGGCTTTGTAGCATAGTCTGAAGTCAGGCAGATTGATTCCTCCAGTTCCATTCTTCTTTCTCAGGATTACTTTGGCTATTCGAGGTTTTTTGTATTTCCATACAAATTGTGAAATTATTTGTTCTAGTTCTGTGAAAAATACCGTTGGTAGTTTGATAGGGATTGCACTGAATCTATAGATTACTTTGGGTAGAACAGCCATTTTGACAATATTGGTTCTTCCAATCCATGAACACGGTATATTTCTCCATCTGTTTGTGTCCTCTTTGATTTCTTTCATCAGTGTTTTATAGTTTTCTATGTATAGGTCTTTTGTTTCTTTAGGTAGATATACTCCTAAGTATTTTATTCTTTTTGTTGCAATGGTGAATGATATTGTTTCCTTAATTTCTCTTTCTGTTTTCTCATTGTTAGTGTATAGGAATGCAAGAGAGTTCTGTGTGTTAATTTTATATCCTGCAACTTGACTGTATTCATTGATTAGCTCTAGTAATTTTCTGGTAGAGTCTTTAGGGTTTTCTATGTAGAGGATCATGTCATCTGCAAACAGAGAGAGTTTCACTTCTTCTTTTCCTATCTGGATTCCTTTTACTTCTTTTTCTGCCCTGATTGCTGTGGCCAAAACTTCCAAAACTATGTTGAATAGTAGTGGTGAGAGTGGGCACCCTTGTCTTGTTCCTGATTTCAGGGGAAATGCTTTCAATTTTTCACCATTGAGGGTGATGCTTGCTGTGGGTTTGTCATATATAGCTTTTATTATGCTGAGGTATGTTCCTTCTATTCCTGCTTTCTGGAGAGTTTTAATCATAAATGGATGTTGAATTTTGTCAAAGGCTTTTTCTGCATCTATTGAGATAATCATATGGTTTTTATCTTTCAATTTGTTAATGTGGTGTATTACATTGATTGACTTGTGGATATTAAAGAATCCTTGCATTCCTGGGATAAAGCCCACTTGGTCATGATGAATGATTTTTTTAATATGTTGTTGGATTCTGTTTGCTAGAATTTTGTTAAGGATTTTTGCATCTATGTTCATCAGTGATATTGGCCTGTAGTTTTCTTTTTTTTTGTGGCATCTTTGTCTGGTTTTGAAATTAGGGTGATGTTTTAATGCATACCCAAACGGCAGCCCTGACTCATTTAACAGGAAAAAAGGGATGTTTTTCAACTAACCAGATAAGTAATTGCATTTTCAAGAAGGCATGACCAAATTCCAACTTTATGCATAAGTTCACCAGTTTTGAGAGACTGCGGAGCTCAGCCAACAAAGTGAAATCATTGCATAATGTCCCCAAAAGCCATTGTTACATTGTGATCACAAGGTCAAGTTGTCTCTTTCCAGCCGTTAAGTTAAAAGATGGAATTCCATTGTATTTCAACTGTCTCCACTCTAGAAAAGCTGTCAACTCATATTATTAAATGTTCTGTTAAGAATTTTGTAGATTTTTACAGAAGTGACTTCCTGGTTGAGGTATAAGGAGGGTCTACCACTCAGCAATATAGGGAAGAGATGAGAGAAAAGTAAAACCCTGCTTGTTACTTCCGGGAACTGTGAGATCCAGGGGCTCATATTTAGGAGAAAATTATTTAGGTCTGGATTAAACCTAGACTTTCTCTGTGTCACTGACACAAACTTATAACTACCTGAAGGAAGAAGTTAGTAAATGGCCTAGTGTAATGGCTAAGTTTATGAGTTAACTTGACTAGGCTAAAGTACCCAGATATTTGGTCAAAGGTATCTGTATGTTCCTATGAAAGTATTTTTTAGATGAGTATGATTTTAATCACTAGAATTTCAGTGAAGCAGATTACCCTCCATAATGTGGTAGGCTTCATCCAAACAATTTAAAGCCTTAATAAAAAAGACTGATCTCTCAGGAAGAGGTAATTCTATCAACAGACCACACTCAGACTTGAACTGCAACATTAACTGTTCCCTGGGCATCCAGTTTGTTACCCTGTCCTGTAGATTTTGACCTTGCAAGTCTCTGCAATAACAGAAGTTGATACCTTAAAATAAATATCTCTCTAGATATAGACATGATAAGAGATAGAGGTATATACATCCTATTGATTCTGTTTCTCTGGAGAAGCCTAATACACTATCTTCTGCAAAAAGATTTTTGAATGCAACAACCTAACCCATTTCCAGAGGGAAAGTCACTCATATCTTCTTCAGTTTCCCCTTGGGTGGATATCAGATGACACACGCTTTGCAGTCGTTTTTGGAAAAGGACAGCGCTTGCACAGCTGCCTAAATAATGAAAACTTACCTAGCATGGAAAACAGTTTGCTTAATTTACATTAAAAGCACTGAATTCAAAAACAGTGCAAAGATATCAGTTCTGTCTCTTCAAAACTCATGAGTTCTTCATGCACTGAGAATCTGAAATTTTTGAAAGAATGTGCTACATCTTCATTCTTATTTTGTGAAAGCATAAATTTTCATATAATTCCAAAATATCAAAGAAGTAGCTTCACAAATTTTTTTTTGTTCATGATATCTTCATTTTATTTTCCCATTGTTATTAAAGTATAATTGACAAAAATTGTGTATATTTAACATTTATGACAATGTTTTGATCTATGTATACATTATGAAATAATCACTACAAAGTAGCTAATTAACATATCTATCACCTCATATATTTCCCATTTTTTTGTGGTAGAATTCTTTTTTTTTTTTCATTTATTTTTATTAGTTGGAGGCTAATAACTTCACAACATTTCAGTGGGTTTTGTCATACATTGACATGAATCAGCCATGGATTTACATGTATTCCCCATCCCGATCCCCACTCCCACCTCCCTCTCCACCCGATACCTCTGGGTCTTCCCAGTGCACCAGCCCCGAGCACTTGTCTCATGCATCCAGCCTGGGCTGGTGATCTGTTTCACCCTAGATAATATACATGTTTCGATGCTGTTCTTTCGAAACATCCAACCCTTGCCTTCTCCCACAGAGTCCAAAAGTCTGTTCTATACATCTGTGTCTCTTTTTCTGTTTTGCATATAGGGTTATCATTACCATCTTTCTAAATCTCATATATATGTGTTAGTATACTGTAATGGTCTTTATCTTTCTGGCTTACTTCACTCTGTATAATGGGCTCCAGTTTCATCCATCTCATTAGAACTGATTCAAATGAATTCTTTTTAATGGCTGAGTAATATTCCATGGTGTATATGTACCACAGCTTCCTTATCCATTCGTCTGCTGATGGGCATCTAGGTTGCTTCCGTGTCCTGGCTATTATAAACAGTGCTGTGATGAACATTGGGGTGCACATGTCTCTTTCAGATCTGGTTTCCTCAGTGTGTATGCTCAATTTTAAGTCATGGTGCAACAGTTCCTTTTAGACTGCCTCCTATATCAATAAAGAGGGCGTTTGGCTGCAAGTACCCATCCAATATGCTGCAGATGAGTTACAGGTGTGCTATAACTCTCTCTCTCCCACTAGCTCTTAGATCATCTAAGAAGAGTCTGGAGTGGTCAAAGTTCCTGGGCCAAACATCTCCAGACATGAGCAGCTTTTTTCAGAGCCTCCACAAAGCGTTGTTCAAGTAGAGTGAAGACTGATGGTGTTCCCTCCAGTCCCCATGGACAGTGGAAACTGTGACATCCAGTCATGAGCTGTTGTACATGACATGCTACTTACAACCATTATCTGAACATCTACTTCAGTAGCCAGCACACTGTTGCCTATGACGGACAAGAAGCCCAAGGAGCTACTGAAGGAGTTTGAATCCACCTGCTGGTGCAAGAAATGTGAATTCAATCTTTGGGTCAGGAAGAGTCTCTGGAGAAGAAAATGGCAACCCACTCTAGTATTCTTGCCTGGGAAATCCCACGGACAGAGGAGCCTGGCTGGCTACAGTCCAGGGGATTGCAAAAGAGTCAGACATGATTTAGCAACAAAAAAGCAAAACAACAACCTGGAGCATAGCATACAGCCCAAAGTGTGGCTGCAAAGGTCTGGCTGCTGAACCCAGAGGGAGGCTGGCGAACACACTTTCAGGCAGTGGCCCTCACCCTCTCCCTCTGCTGGATACTTCCCTTTGATGTTGCTTGTATTCCCTTGCAGTAGTGTACAAGTGAGTTGCAGGGTGATGGAGCTAACTACCTACACATTTCTACTGATTACTGCTTCATTATTTAAATGCTTGATAAGAAAAAGTCTGATTAGATTCAACATCTATTTACATTACCACAGGATTTTTTTTTTCATTTATTTTTATTAGTTGGAGGCTAATTACTATATTGTAGTGGTTTTTGCCATACACTGACATGAATCAGCCATGGATTTACATGTGTTCCCCATCCTGAACCCCCCTCCCGCCTCCCTCTCCATCCCATCCCTCTGGGTCTTCCCCATGCACCAGCCCTGAGCACTTGTCTCATGCATCCAACCTGCGCTGGTGATCTGTTTCACCCTTGATAGTATACTTGTTTCAGTGATATTCTCTCAGAATATCCCACCCTCACCCTCTCCCACAGAGTCCCAAAGTCTGTTCTGTACATCTACCACAGGATATTTTAACACTACATCTGTCACTGAAAGAAAATTTAAAAGCTTTTAGAATCTTAGATAATCATTTCAACTGGCATAAATTTATAAATGGTAGAAATACATTTTTAAAATATTCTCCACTATTTATGCAAATAATTTGTTAGTGATTATTACCAAAAGTTTGAAGAGATCAAAATTAAAAAGTCTTACTAAAATTTTTCAAATCACTTTATCTATCATTTAATTTTTATGCAAATTTAATGTTGATTTTTCTCCCAGACACCTCTGTTTTTTATTATTATCAACATAAATTCCTTGAAGATTATCCCAGTGTGCATTGCAAACATTATTATTTTCCACATATACCATGATTAGATGCAGGATGAGAAACACTGGTTAAAACAGACTATTTTTCTTTTTTTTTCCATTTATTTTTATTAGTTGGAGGCTAATTACTTTACAATATTGTAGTGGTTTTTGCCATACATTGACATGAATTAGCCATGGATTTACATGTGTTCCCCATCCCGATCCCCCCTCCTGCCTCCCTCTCCATCCCATCCCTCTGGGTCTTCCCAGTGCACCAGCCCCGAGCAGTTGTCTCATGCATCCAACCTGGGCTGGTGATCTGTTTCACCCTTGATAGTATACTTGTTTCAATGCTGTTCTCTCAGAACATCCCACCCTCGCCTTCTCCCACAGAGAAAACAGACTATTTTTCAACATACAGCAAGAAATCCCCAGATTGTTGCTGTATCACCTACTCCTTTAAGCTTCCTAAGGGCAAACTACACGCCTACTTCATTATTGGATCTTTGGTTCCTTGTCTGGTGACCAGCCTAATAAATATATGCTGGAGCAATCAGTACACTTTTGTATGTGTGTGCGTGTGTGTGTGTGCTCAATCCTGTGTGCCCAGTCACTCTTTGTGACCCCATGAAAGCATGGAAAAGGACCATCACTTTCTTTCAAAGGAAAATTTTAAATTTTTAGCCATTTCATTATGGATAGGAGAAACTTTCAGAATTCCTTTGGGAATTTTTTTTTTCTTCAAAGCGCTTTAAACTTAAAATAAGAACCTATATTACTTAGCAAAAAAGGGATTCTTAGATAGCATTATCAAAGAACAGTGGAAAAGGGCAGTGTCACTCTGACCCTCCAGATTCCTTCCATCTTCTTCCCACCATCTAACTCTCTCAAAATTCTCCCTCTTTTCTGGTCTGACTTCTAAAAGTGACTAAATGGAACATTTTAATTTTTTTCTTTTAAAAAAATTATTAATATGATTTTTTTAGCATATGAGTCATTAAAATGTTTCCTGTAAGTCTACAAAGAAAAGTTTTCTTAGTCTTGTTACAATGTTTCTCATAAAGATTTCCATCCTTTCTCAATGACAATGCACAATTTCAACTTTGCTGAATTTTCACTTCAAGTCGAAATTTGCTCATAAATTAATAAACTATCAGTAGGTGAAATAAAAGACAAAAAAAAAGAGCAGAAAATATGTACAAAGTTCTCATTCCAAGAATGACAACAAATCTAGTTAGTCTAGTTAACAAGTTAATGCCAGATAAATTTACCAAGCTCCCTGAAATACCTATAATTTTCATTATAATCAGAGTCAGAAATGGAAACATCTTTTGATATTTTCCCTTTTAAGAGTAGCATCTACCCAGAAGTAATAGCTGCATTTCAAAAAAATTTGATTGTGGCCTTAAATAATGGTTCCTGCAGGAAATGAAAGAAAAATAACCAGCAAACAGACAAATGAACAGCAGATATTTTGGCTGTGAGGTCAAAGTAATTTACCATTTCACCGACCTACATGCAGCATATTTGAACACCTGGAATATGGTTCATTTGTTACATGATTAATTATCATTTTTCCTAAAATCTATGGCCCTCTATAACTCACAGAAGAAATCAAAATGCTACACCACATAAGGAAAAACCCTAGGTGGGTTTAGCAAAGCTGGATTTACCAAACTCAATCAGTTACACATTCCTTTGGTACCTGTGTGATTAATCTGTTCTTAATTGAGTTCCATTGTTGTCATATATTTAGTAAACAAAGAAGCATAGGTGCAAATATTATGATTGTTTACAGCACAAATATTATGTAGCTTGCAATTTTACAAGACCCATGGTTGAAAGTGTGAAAATGTTAGTCACTCAGTCATGTCCAACTCGGCAACCCCCCAGACTGTGGCCTACCAGGCTCCTCTGTCCATGGAATTCTCCAGGCAAAAATACTGGAGTGGGTAGCCACACCCTTCTCCAGGGGATTTTTTCAACCCAGGGATCGAATCTGGATCTCCTACAATGCAGGCAGACTCTTCACCATCTGAGCCACCAGGGAAACCTACAAGACCTGTTGGCAAGATTAAGGCTGAAACCATCTAATGTTCAGACATATTCTTTTCTTTATACTTTCGTTTGTGATTATTTTGTTTTGCTTTGTTTTCTGAACATCCCAAACCCACCTGTTTAGTTCATGTGACAGGGCAACTGAACAGACACACCATAAAAGCTCTTATTTTTGCATGCTGCACAGCCTGTGGGATCATAGTTCCCTGATGAGGGATCATACCCATGCCTCTTGCTGTGAAAGCACAGAGACTTAACCACTGGACCACCAGGAAAGTCCCTTGAAGCTCTTCTTAAACATAGATTCCTTCTGGTTCCAATTTATTTTCCTACTATACAAAAGGCAAGTTCACACTTGCATGGAAAAGACCTGGAATCCTTCATTATTTTGACAAAGAGTAGATTACAATTCTATCTTCATGAACAAGTCTATTCCAATTTTCTCCTGCATAAAAGTTACATCACAAGAAAAAAACAAAAAAAAAAAAAAAAGAAAGAAAAGACAAATTAAAATTACCTTAACTTGTTGTTTTTTTTTTTTGGCATTCCCAGTGTTCAAAAAAATAATAATTCTAAATAGCCAGACACCTGTTGTTTCCTCTAATTCTATAGTTATCTAAGTTTGAAGCCTTAAGAAAAAATAAGTGATTATATCTTATACTTTCCCCCAAAATCTAAGATCTCCCAGAAAAGGAAGAACATACAGAAGACAATCATCCTTTTTTTTTTTCATTCTTGAATAGCTTGAAAATATGGCCAATGTCAAGGAAGGTCAACATTACAAGCATTATAAGCCTAATAAATTAAAAATTGAAGGTAAAGAAAACTTAAGACTTAAAAATACAGAAAACATACGGCTCTTTCAAATTTCCCATTCTAGCATGTGTACGTGCTGAGTCACTTCAGTCGTGTCCTACTCTTTGCAACCCCATGGACAGTAGCACGCCAGGCTCCTCTGTACATGGGATTCTCCAGGCAAAAATACTGGAGTGGGTTGCCATTCCCTTCTCCAGGGGATCTTCCCGAAGCAGGGATTGAATCTGTGTCTCTTATGTCTCCTGCATCGCAGATTCTATACCACTAGAACCACCTGGGAAGCCCATCCCATTCTAGAGTAATGTGCGATTACCTGATGACTAGCTTAATAGTTTATTAGTTTTCAAAATTCTCCCAAATTCCTCTTCAATTTGCTAAATTTCACTGGGTACGTATTTGTGTAACACATAACATGATACAGCAGAACCAGAGGCTTTGGAGCCAGAGATTTTAGAACTGACCATTGAATGTATGCCACAGGTAAATCAATATCTCTGATACTTAGATTGTTCAACATTTTAAGGGACTACTTTAAGGTCACACAGCTGCTTAGTGACCAAAGCAGGACTAGACTCAGCCTCTGGAGTCCTGGCTCCATCTCATTTCCTGCTGCTTGCTGACCACGGGAGGGTTGCGGAGGAGAGGTGTCAATTGTCATCACTTTGCTGCTGAGGACAAATGTTGCATCACTTCATTGGAATGCAGTCCTTCATTGAGCAAAATCTCAAAGTGACATCTAGTGGAATACCCTGTCTCTATGGAGACATTTAATTAAACTGCAGTCCCTTTATACCAGCACAAATATTGTGAGGGAAAACAACTCAACTCCTTTGACATTTTTGCAAATAGGTTTAGTGGAATCCATTCTGTTTACTTTTACTGACATTTGTTTTTCAGTCAATTATCCCACATGGTTATTTTTTTTCCTTTTATAATTTATTGCTAGCAAGTTAGCCATAAGAATAAATACAAGTAATTCCTTTCTTTGGTACAAGCACCAGAGTTTAGGTTAATAAAACAGCTGATGAAAATAAACATTCATTTTACCCCTCCCCTTTCCTTTTCCTAATAGTTCTAGTTCACTTATATATCACACTGGTGGCAATACCAGAATGCAACTAGAAAGAATTTAACCTCAAAAGCATCAAGGGTTTCCTCCTCACAAAGCCCTAAATCTTTAGAAAATAACAGACTTTACTGGATTAGGCATCTGCCAATTAACTAACTAAATATGACAATCATTTTTTTAATCCCATATTCATCTGTCTCCAATCTTTGCACATCTTTATTTTGAAATTTTTTGTGAGTTCTTGAAAGGTTTAGAAAGTCTTCATTACAAAAAGTTCTATTCACTTTTTTTGTTTCATGGGATCTCATTGAGTAGACACAGAAAAACTAATTTTTAAGAAATTGAAAACTATATATAGTGAAGAGCAGAGCTGCACAGACTCTAACCTGCACATAAAAAACCTGGAGAGCATGTTAAAATGCATATTCAAATTCAGTAGATCTGACTGAGGAGTGAGAATTCATGTTCCTAACAAGTTCTCAGACAAGACTTTAGTCCAAAAGGGAAAAGGTGTAGTGGGAAGGGCAATTACTTTGGAGCTCAGGAGCCCTGGATTGCAATTCAACTTCAGTGGTTCCCGTCAGTGAGAACTTGAGAGACCCCGCCCCTTCTTCCTCCCCCTACACCACTCACAGCCACAATACCATCATCTGTCTCAGACCCACTGCGACTGTCCTAATCATGTTCTTTATCCTATTCCATGTCAGGACACCCCTAGATTCCCAGGCTGCTTTCCAACTCTTACAGTTGAATCCTGGTTAGCCTCGGAGCCTGTCCTATCCCCTTTGCCCATCCCTTCCCAAGTTCTGAAATCTTTCTCCTTTGTCCTCCAAAACTTTGTCAACTGTCAACACAATCTCCAGTGTTCATTCTTTATTAACTGAAAACTCTTTTCCCCATCTTGCTTTAAGGAAAACCTGTGTCTCCACCGAGGAAACTGCTTTCCCTGCAGTCTTAGCAGACTTTATTTTGTCTCTCACAGAAATAGAGAATATGTCCTCCTTGCTCCTTATTGCTACTTTCAGACAAGTTTTCAATCCTTCCTTATTTCCAAAAACCACCCATTTTGAATCTCTGTCATTGGATTATGTCAGCCATGATTTCTCATTGTTCTTGTCACCAAAATGCCAAGGATCCCCTTCATTTCCCCTACCCAAGCTAGCCACTCACTCCTGTGGCCATTGCCCTAGACCTCGTTGCTATTAACAACCACATCTTCTCTTCAGTGTTAATTACATGCATCCCACTTTCTGCCATCACCTCCTCTCATTTTATCTCATTCTCTCTGTATTCTGCCCTCACAATTCTCCCACATCACTGGTACTGCTAAGGCATTGATCCTATCATCTTTTAAGTGTTCCTCACATCTTTGAGTCCTCATTTCTCTCCTTACCCTATTTAAATTCCATTCTCAATGATTATTGACTCCCTTACCTCTCTACTTTATCTCTTACCTTTTGTTGCTCTGGCTTTGTAATACTAGAGTCCCATTTAAATCAAAATTTCTTCTTACTCCATGCCTTCCTCCATGCAGCTAAAATTACAAATCAGGGTGGCTGGTCTTTCTTTAAAACTTGATCATAAACCTCAAGTGTTCCCACCATTTATACTATATGTCTGTAGCCCATACACTCTTCAAATTATTGAGTTAGTCAAAAAGTTCATTCAGGCTTTCTGCACATGTGTGTGAAATCCTGAACGAACTTTTTCACTAACCCAATATATAGGCTGCATTTTAGTCTCTCTCTTCAAGTACTCAGCACCTCTTCTCCCACTATTACCCTAAGCTGATAACCTTGCTTTCTGTTTTAGAAAAAAATAGAAGCAATAAGGAACAATTACCACCTACTTCCTTCAACACATCTACCCACATGCCTCATTGGCAAACATCTTTGCCTTCCTACCTGCTACCATTGTTGAATTGTCCAATGCGCCTATCAAAAATCAGTTCTAACATGTAGCACTAGATCTTTTCATCTCCCTTCACTAATCTAGCCCAGACAGGCCTTCAGAGAGCTGTTCAGTTCAGTTCAGTCGCTCAGTCGTGTCCAACTCTTTGCGACCCCATGAATCACAGGACGCCAGGCCTCCCCGTCCATCACCAACTCCCGGAGTTTACTCAAACTCATGTCCATCGAGTCGGTGATGCCATCCAGCCATCTCATCCTCTGTCGTCCCCTTCTCCTCCTGCCTTCAATCTTTTCCAGCATCAGGGTCTTTTCCAATGAGTCAACTCTTCGCATGAGGTGGCCAAAGTATTGGAGTTTCAGCTTCAGCATCAGTCCTTCCAATGAACACCCAGGACTCATCTCCTTCAGGATGGACTGGTTGGATCTCCCTGCAGTCCAAGGGACTCTCAAGAGTCTTCTCCAACACCACAATTCAAAACCATCAATTTTTCGGTGCTCAGCTTTCTTCATAGTCCAACTCTCACATCCATACATGACCACTGGAAAAACCATAGCCTTGACTAGATGGAACTTTGTTGACAAAGTAATGTCTCTGCTTTTTAATATGCTATCTAGGTTGGTCATAACTTTCCTTCCAAGGAGTAAGCGTCTTTTAATTTCATAGGTGCAGTCACCATATGCAGTGATTTTGAAGCCCAAAAAAATAAATTCTGACACTGATTCCACTGTTTCCCCATCTATCTGCCATGAAGTGATGGAACCAGATGCCATGATCTTAGTTTTCTGAATGTTGAGCTTTAAGCCAACTTCTTCACTCTCCTCTTTCACTTTCATCAAGAGGCTTTTTAGTTCCTCTTCACTTTCTGCCATAAAGGTGGTGTCATCTGCATATATGAGGTTATTGATATTTCTCCCAGCAATCTTGATGCCAGCTTGTGCTTCACCCAGCCCAGCGTTTCTCATGATGTACTCTGCATATAAGTTAAATAAGCAGGGTGACAATATACAGCCTTGATGTCCTCCTTTTCCTATTTGGAACCAGTCTGTTGGTCCATGTGCAGTTCTAACTGTTTCTTCCTGACCTGCACACAGGTTTTTCAAGAGGCAGGTCAGGTGGTCTAATATGCCCACCTCTTTCAGAATTTTCCACAGTTTATTGTGATCCACACAGTCAAAGGTTTTGGCATAGTCAATACAGCAGAAATAGATGTTTCTCCAGAACTCTCTTGCTTTTTTGATGATCCAGCGAATGTTGGCAATTTGATCTCTGGTTCCTCTGCCTTTTCTAAAACCAGCTTGAACATCTGGAAGTTCACGGTTCACGTATTGCTGAAGCCTGGCTTGGAGAATTTTGAGCATTACTTTACTAGCGTGTGAGATGAGTGCAATTGTGCGGTAGTTTGAGCATTCTTTGGGATTGCCTAGAGAGCTGTAGTTCCTGCTAAATTCTGAATGTAACCCCCTGAGAGACCCTGATCCAGACCCATCTATTTAAGCAGCTTCCAAATTCCTGACACACGGAAACTGGGTTGAAAAATATTTATTGTTTTAAGCCACTAGGTTTGGGGGTGACTTTTTATGCAGCAATAAACATAATAAATAGGTGAATGAAGTGACAAATCACAAAATCTACATCATACCCACCGGTTGGTTAGGAAGGATTTATATACCCGTCAATTGTGGGACTAATTCTCGAGTATCAGGAGAGGAGGCACAGCAGGAGTATGGCCTTCATATAGAATGGAAGAGCATGATCATGTAAAGCATCACTGATTCTTCTGAGCCCCAGTGTGAAAGAGAAAACTCCCCAACCAAAGAGAAGCTCTGACAATGATGGACGCTCACCATCCAGGCAGGGTTCACAATCTTTGTCAATACAGTAGGATAAGAGGGGATATCCTAATAGCTATGGGACCTCGGAAAAACCAAGTCATTTCATCCCTCTCCTGAAGATGGACAGCATTTCTTTCAGCTGCTCCCATAACAAATAGTGGAGTAACCTGTACAGATGTATGTCATGTGATTTCTTCCTTTTCGGCTGACCAATTTATACAAATACTGATTGGAGTGACCATGCAAACCAGAATCAGGCAGTTTTATCACATTGGGAGTGACCATGCATTTAGGAGTCAGGCTGCCTGCTCATCAAGAATGCCCAGACAATCCAGGGCCTGAGGCTCCAAAGCTAAAAATAACTCATGTCCTCCTCCAGGGGGATATTCCTGACCCAGGGACCAAACCCGCATATCTTACATCTCCTGCATTTGCAGGTGAGTTCTTTACCACTAGCACCACCTGGGAAGTCCATAAAAATAACCCACCAAGCCCTTTAAATCACAGATTAAATGCCAGTGATATTTTCACATTTGAAAATAATATTGGAGCCTAAATTCAGACTCCTGTTTGATGAAGACTTCCTCAGCTAGTTTTATATCTAAGGCACGTAAGCTATAACTCTACAGTTTGATGACCAGAGAAAAAAGAAATCTTATAATCAAGTAGGTGTTTCTTTTTTTGTTTTGTTTTGTTTTGTTTTTGCCTTAAGGGCTCTAGGCCCAGGAGCAAATGCTCCCAGAATCCCTGCAGAGACACTTGAAGAATCTATCCATTGTCTATTGATTGATATGAAGATAGGAAGATAGATAGATACAATAGATAGATACATACATACATATATATTTCATTAAGTACATATAAATACATTTTTTAATTTAGCAAGAAAAGGTATTTTTTTAAAACATAAATAGAAAAATATCAACTGATCCAAAAGTTTGCCTTTCTTTTAAACTTTCTCACCTAACAGTAGTTTCCAAACAAAAAGATATATGTCGTTCTAGGCTTTACAAAAAAAAATCAATGAATTTGGCCAAATCTTATACCTATGGTTTAGACACTTTAATAGAAAACTCTAAACAGTTTTTAAAGATTTTTATTTTGGTTGCAGAAATGTTGCATCACCTGACTATTCAGTAGTCTAAGTGAAAGATCTTTACTATTGTACCGTGGTTAACGTTTTCATGTAATTTTACTATTCCTAATATTAATTATATTTGTGGCTATGATTACTACAGAAGCTGTCAAACAATGTCTACTAACTCATATAAGACATGGCTCTTTGAACCTCATCATTTCTCTAGATACATACTCCCTAATGATCTCGTCTGGTTACTTGGCTTTAAACATCGTCTACACACTAATGATTCCCAAATTTATATCTAGGGCCCAGACAGCTCCTCTGAACTCCAGACTCATATATCCAGCTGCTTATTTGACAGCTCCATTTAAAGGCCTAACACACATTTCACACTTATCTTGTCTTGAACCAAACATCTGATCTTCTCTCCTGAACCGTTTCCTCCCACAGTCATCTTTCCCTTCTCAGAAAACAGAAGCCTTATCCTCCTAGTTGCTCCTGGTCAGAAATCTGGAGTTATCATTGACTCCTCTTTATTTCACCCTGATATCAAGTCCATCAGCCAGTCCTGTCAATTCTACCTTCCACGTAGCCCAGAATCTGACTTCACGCTGCCTCCGCTTCAGCTGTGTTGAGCCAGGGCACCTCTACCTGGACTGGACACCTGGATGGCTCAGTAGTCTCCTAGCAGGTCTCCTGTTTCTGCCCTTGCTCCCCGTTAGATACACAATATTCAGAGTGATTAAGTAAAACACAAGTGATTGAGTAAAGTGTGTCCTCCCTGCATGAAAAACCCTAAACTTGTACCTCATTTTGGTAAACCAAAAGACAGTTCTTCAAGGTCCAACATAATCTCCACATCACACCCTCCACCTCCTCCACCCTGTTACCTAACTCATATGCTGTATTCTCCCCATTATTCACTCTACTTGAGTCACTGTGACCTCTTTACTGATCCTCAAACATCAGCGCCTTGGTGCTGGTCCACCCATTTCCTGGGATGCTTTTCACTCAGCCACATGGTTCAACCCTTATTTCCTTCAGGTCTTGGCTCCATGGTAACTTTCCCAGGGGTCCCCCTTCCCCTATTGAAAGCACAATCCCTTTCCTCTCCCACAATACATATCCTCCTTTGTTTCCTTTTCCTTCATTGCCCTTTTCAACTAACAGCATAAATGTTTTGTTTGTTTGTTTTCCTCTACTGAAATAGAAATGTCCTCAAAGCAAAAGCTTATATCCACTTTATTACTATACAGCCAGTTCTTAGAATATTCTTAGCAAGTCATAGGCTCTCAATAAATACTCATTGAATGCATGAATATTAAATAATTGGAAAACCATTTCCAGTCAATATTTTAGCAATTGGTTACTATCCTAGCTAGTAGAAAGCCCAATATAGAATTCCTCATTCCCCCTTGAAGCAAACATACTCTTTCTTTTTCATATTGTTGAATACCTAAGTCATTTTCACTCAGTTTTATTAATCTTTGAAGCAAAACCTAAGTTCCAGTGTTATGATTCTTTTTCTGGAAACACTGGTTTCTGAATATCTCAATATTTTTCCACATCTGAGAGCCCCATTAGAGCTGATAATCATATTACTCTTTAAAACTAAATGGACAAAGCATCTGTGGGCTTACATACATTCCTCTCTCTACCAAATGCAACCAGGGAAATATTCTGCAGGAACTGAATAATTATAGAATAGGGGTCTACAAACTATGGCCTGAAGACCAAAAACAGCTAAGTTTTCCAGATGAAATACAGGATCCCCAGCTAAATTTGAATTTCAGATAAACAACAAATAATTTCCTAGTATAAATATGTCCCAAATTCTAAATGCAGAATCTAGAAACCTTAAATCTGGCCTACCACCTTATTTTGTGTAGCCCACAAGCAAAGAATGGTTTTTCCACCTGTAAGTGATTGAAAGAAGAATAATATCTCATGACAAGTGAAAATTATATGAAATTCAAATTTCAGTGTCTATAAATAATTATTGAAATACAGCAATGCTATTTGTTTACTTGCTATCTATGGCCACTTTCAGGCTTCCCAGGTGGTGCTAGTGGTAAAGAATCCGCCTGCCAATGCAGGAGATGTAAGAGACACAGGTTTGATCCCTGGGTCAGGAAGATCTCCTAGAGGAGAGCATGGCAACTCACTCCAGTATATTCTTGACTAGAGAATCCCATGGAACAAGCAGCTGGGTGGCCTTTGGTCTAAAGGGTCACAAAGAGTTGGACATGACTGAAGCGACTTAGCAGACATAGCCACTTCTGTGCTTCAATCACACAATTGAATAGTTTCAACAGAAACCAAGCTCCAAAGCCTAAATATCTACTATCTGGGCCTTTGGAGAAAAAATTGATCAACCTGTGCTGTAGAATATTTCCTTCTTATTCTTCCCCTGACTGGAGTCTATGGCAAAATAACGGTTTCCTTTAAAAACCTCTTCCCACAGGAACACTCCCAGTGCTCTATCATTATGTTGAAAAAAAAGAGTAGAAACCTCCAAGAAGAGACAAAACAAGAAAGGGCGTGGGCTGTGGATGCCTGCAGAACTTAGTGTGGATCCTTCCTCTGCCTTTCGCAGATTAAGTTACTGAAATGCAGGCCACATGATCACTATCACCCAAGATGGCTGAGAGGGTTAGGATACAAGAAGTAAATGACTGATTTTAAAGGACAAAAAAGGGTCAAATTTCTAGACTACAATAGAGAATGTGATTGTCAGAAGGACAGAAAAGAGGAGAAGAAAAGTGAAAAGATAAAAGTAAGGACCAGGAGGATAGTTCACAATCATTCATCAAGTGGTGAGCTTGAGAGAGAAATACAGACTTCAGAGATTTGGATTTAAGGAAGATATCATGACCAAAATTAGGGAAGGAGAGAAAGATGTACTCAGACCAAGTAAGGCAACAGTGACATCTTTCCCAAGTAAGTAAATCTTGGGTTGTGTCTACTCAATATACATGTGAGTATCTTACTAAAAATCATATAATTCATACCTCCAGAAGTTAGTATTATTGTATTCAAATGGAGGCCTAAGTTTGTGCTGCTGTTGCCCTGTGGGGAAATGAGAAAAGGCAGAGTCACATTTACAGCACTGTGAAATCCCCCAGATTCTCAAAGGAGTCAATGGAGAACGTAGCAACCATAGTTTCTTAAGGGACGTGCGAGGTATCTTAGTGATAAAGAATCTGCCTGCAGTGCAGACACACAGGTTCAATCCCTGGGCCAGGCAGATCCCCTGGAGAAGGGAATGGCAACCCACTCCAGTATTCCTGCCTAGGAAATCCCATGGACTGAGGAACCCAGAGGGCTACAGTCCATGAGGTCGCAAAAGAGTCAGGTGTGACTTAAACAGCAACAGCATAGCTTCTTTAGCCTCATGTTTTCCAACAAATATTTTCTACTTAGACCATTGGGTTATAGTTATCTAGCCTCTGTTCTTAAGGCCTGAAAAAATAAGAAGGGTATGGATTGAAGAGACAATTTATAAGATCCATCAAATGACAATCACTGTGATCCAAGACCCTAGGCAGTGGTTCCCAACATGTGAGCCTCACATGTAAACCATATTCCCAAACATAATTTCTGGCACTAGATACACTGTGCTTTACTTCTCCTAAACAGTGTATCAGCCTGGGAAAGAGTGAGAGTGATGTTATCACAGAAATAATCTTGGTTCCTCTCATTATTTTTTAAACTGTAAGTTATTTGCAAACTTCAGTGCTTCAGCTGTGTTTGGTAACAAATACTGATGACATGTCTCATTCCTGACCCGTGTCATGAGTGTCATATTTGAGTAGTACTGTTTCATTCTACTTCTCAAAAACAAAATGTCCCCAAAGTATAAGTCATATCAATATTAACCATGGCAGAAATACTATTAAAAATACATACAAGCATTTCCAAGGTTTCTAGGGAAATCATTCCCAAAACACTTCTGGGACCGTGTTTTTGAAATCAACTTCTGTTCCCAATATACACTGATGTACTTCACAGGCTTATACTCAGAGCTGACCAAGACACTCATTAGTTCATTCATTATTCCTTTCATTTTCAACATATGCAGTTCACATGATAAAAACCACTGATCCAGGATAACAGATGACAGATACAGACATCTGACACATTTTAGTCAACCAATACGTAGTAAGGTCCTTTGACAGCTGCAGTTCTGGAGGTAACAATGAACAGCCAGAGCCCTGGCCATCTAAGAGTTCACAGTCTAGTGGAGACAACATACAAGTAAAATAATTTTAATGAGGTATGATAAGTAAAAGGGTGGACATGAACACCATGTGTTATGAGCTCATGGGAAAAGAACTGAATCCATCATGGAATGATTGGTGAAAGCTTTGCAAGAAAGATAGCACACTGACCTGCTATCCATTGTCAGCAACTGAACAGGTGCCGCTAGCCCCAGAGAGCTGCTAAAAACCTCATGGGGCCTGATTCAGGATCCATTAACCTGAATCTCAAATGGAAAATCAACAAACTGTGTTGGTGCCCTTGACCCACCTCCCTCCTAACTAGGAATCTCACCGTTACCAATCTGTCCATATTCTCTTGTTCCTCTGTGGTAGATACTTCAAGGGATAAGCCTCACCACAAAATTCTCTCCTATCTGGCAATAGCCACAAACAGAGGTATGGGATATGAGAGGATGTATTTTATATGACCCTGACCTCCTAGAAATAGCTGATTGTTACAGAAGGAGGTTCTGGCCCAAACTGGACCATTCAGTGCTCTCTCAGTATCTGAAATTCTAAACTGAGAGCCACAGGGACTTGGAAGTGAATCACACTGATGCCAACACACTATGAAGAATGACTACAAACTCCTCTCCCATAGGAAATCCACAGCCACCCACCCTACCTTCTACTCTTTCTACCTGTTGCTTACTGTACTCCCTTCAATTCTATAACAACTTTCCCAATCACCTTGCAACTGCTAATGCCGGTCAGAGTTGATTCTTTGCTTATAACCAAGACGGTTTCATACATGTCACCTATCCACATAGTCTTCCAATTCCTATACCAATCTAACTGTGTTTTCCTCTGATCAAACAATTTGCTGAGAGATGAATGGCTCATAAATCTTGGTATGTCATCTACCTTCCCAAAATGTACTAGTTTGGGGAGACTTCTGGAAATATAATGTTGAAATCCAGCAATTTATGCTGGTGACATCCCCAAACCACTTTTCTTTTTTCTACTGAGTCAGTTCTTCTTGTTAATATCTCCTTACTTCTGAGTAAGCCTTAGAGAAATGAAACATCTTTCACAATTCTAATCACACCACCTCTAGCACATACAACCTAAAACTCAAAGCAAAATCATCTTCGTGCCTACCCAGGGACGCCAAAAAAAAAAAAAAGAAAAATGAAGCAAAATCATCAATGAAAAAATGTTTGTCCATAAATAATTCAACATACTCTTAGAATTGACCCTGATATCTTTTCTAGGTTAATTTCTCTCATCAGGCACACTGGTAGTATTAGTACTAGTAGTCATAGTAATAGTATTTGTCTTCTATTCCTACCAAATCCACAAGAAGGAAGGACATTATCTTCATTTGGGGAGTTCATTGACAAGGATGGATCAGTCCAGAGCTACCTCTTTCAGGTGCTAGGAGACAAAGTCCTTTGCTAAAGTCATGTAATTAAAAAAAAAAAGAAAAAAAGACACAGGCAAAGATTAGGAAAAACCTTCTTTGGGGGGCAAAGAAGAGAGTTTTCAGTAACTGAATATTAGCTATCCTGATGATTAGAAAAACATTTCCTATAATTTCTCTCTTCTGTTCTCAGTACTTGCTACTAACATTTCTGTAAAACTTGGAATAAAATAGAGTGGCATATCAAATTAAATAATACCCTCAAAAGTTATTTATCCTTTTCAAAGATTAAGCATTCAACCCAAAGTAGAGCTTCAAAACCTGCCTCTAACAGTCTCCCTTCTTTTTTCCAGTTATTGCAGACCTCAGTAGGAAGTGTCTGTGAACGTGGTGAATGTATATGTATGAATGGGGGGTGGGGCGAGTCTGCGTGTGTGTGTTTTATTCCGAGTGGAGTCAGACGTTTAATGAACACCTGGAAACGAGCTGGACAGTGATAGCAAACGCTCCATCTGTCTCTGCATGTGTGCGCTCAGGTGTGTCCTACTCTCTGTGACCCCATGGACAGGTTCCTCTGTCCATGGAATTCTCCAGGCAGGAATACTGGAGTGGGTTGCTATTTTCTCCTATGGGAAATGCTCCATAATATGTGTTAAATGAATGACCAATAAATGAAGAAGATCTATACTCTTTGTAATAGCATTTTAAAGTAACATACTGCTCCTCTTCCTGATAAGTTTATACTTTTATAAGAGAGAGAAGTAGCATTAGCAACAACTATTCCTGAAAATTCATACCATCTTGGTCATTTCAATAAATATATTAATAGTTTGAATTTGTACCGTGCTTTTCCATGAATATGTCAGCATTTGATGTGTTTTAGCTCCAGGAAGAATGAATTTTTTAAAAAATCACTAATTTCACTGAGAAATTAGCCTCTAATATCACATTTTGATTGTATGTAATTAAGGATTCCATATGATCCTGGGGAAATGCTACTTTCAGCTAAATTGAAAACAGGATTATAACAGAAGAGATGATATAATTCATTCTAAATGCTGAGGGTGACTTATTCCTGGGTTAAAGACCCAAGTTACTTTCTGTTCCAATATCTCTCACATGTTATAAAATGATGCAGACTACTTTAGCTCCTGTATGTGGCAATTTCTATGATTCAGGCTAATTAATTCCTCTGTCAAGTATAATTAATCATCCCTATCCTACTGTTTTAGGAAATTTCATCTACAAAAGGCAGTGGAACAACTGTTCATGGAAACTAATAAAGGTTTTCTCTCATGGAAAGATCTTTCAAAATAATTAGTAATTAGTTAAATGTGTGCAAGTGCCCAGAAATTTCAGATGCTTAGTCAATTTCAAATGACATGGCCTTTAGCTAGCCAACCAGCACAAGTAGTAAGATTGAAAGAATTAGTTTGAAAAGCTATACAAAACACTGGGAAGAAAAATTAAAAGAAGGAAATCAGTTACCTGTGTATAAAATTCAATATAAGTGTTAGAAACATAAATTAAAATAAGGATGTAATTGCAAACCAAGCAGAGAAAGAAGAAATTAAAAGAGCCTGGCAGCAACTTATATTTTCTATGTTCAGTTTTTGTTCCTAAACCCAAAGTGAATAATTTTTATTCAGAATATTTTATACTTATGTTTACCAGAAGTAATTTATCTGGGTAGAAAAGGTGACCTATATTTAAACTGCCCATTTTGCATGCACTAAAATCAGATTTTTAATTGCATGAAATCATAGCCTCTCAGTACTGAGAATGCTTCTCTAATACTCAAACTAATTCTCGTTCTTCTTACTGAGGCTTTTTTGCATTTGGTTTATAAATGTTCATTTGTATTATACTAGAAATTTTGACTGAATCATTTTTTAAAACTAATTTGCTACCAGGAAAGCAGTGATAGCACTGTGATAGATTTAAACCAGAAAATTATTTATACAATTCTCTCCAACCCTTTCTATAGTATCTTGGGTCAGAACCTCCTGTTGATCAATTCCCATACCAGCTCTGCTAGTCAGTTCCAAAGGGTTCCCTTTCAGTTCAAATCCATGAGCAATCCCTAAATTTCATCAAAAATTAACATTAGGTGATGATATGTACAAGAATATTACTCAACACATTACACTTTTTTTAATGATGAAGTACTTTCTATCTGAGGTGATAGTTTGTCTAATATACTACTTATCAAAAGTACATCTTGTATCATTTATGTATCCTTATATTGCTGAAAATATATCTTATTCATCTTATTCTGTCTCTTCATCTTTGCAAGCCTGAGTTTAAAGCTGTTTTTCGCCTCTATGGACAAGCATGCCATCTATAGTGAAGACTCTGCAGGGTATCCTCATAACATTTTTTCTGCCACATACCTCATCTTGGATGTCCATTCTGTAATAGATTCTCCCGACATTCCTCTGTTGACAAAGCCACTGATGAAATCAGATTATCACTCCACGGACAAGCATCTCTGACCGAACTCTGGAAAGAAAATCATAGAACACTAAGAATAAAAATCATAAGAATAGGTCTGCATGTAGTATAACATGCAAAACACAGCATGCATTTCTACTCTTACTGAAATGGAAAATTTTCCTTCGCTTGCTTAAGGCCAATTAGTAATAGTTAAGCTACAGTCTTCTGTGACATGGAACATGTCTGTCAATAAAAGGAAAAGCAGATCATAAGCCTACTTCTCAGCTGTGACATGCTGTCTAGGCTCTGGTATGTCTCAAGTTGGAAAATATGCCTTTCCCTTCACAAAGAGAAATACCACACGCCACAGGGGCTGAGAACCCTGTGAGCTTGCTTATCATGGTGTTCTGAAACTGCAAACTACCGACTTGAAAGGCATATGTTGTTAAAATATTTCTTTATTTAATTTTATAAAGGCTTCCCTTTAATAGCAACTTATTCAATGCTGGGAGAATCCAAAACAACTGCTATTCCTTCAACTAGTCTATGATATTTTATTTTCAAATCTCAGGTAACATGTCCTTGGAGTGAACTGATACACATATCTATCTTCAGATTTTAGACTGAATTCTCAAACTGTCTTCACACTGGAATCACCTGGGAGTTTCAAAACACACCGATGCCTATTATCTACCACCAGAGATTGCAAATTATTTGACCCCAGTGTGGTCTGAGCTTGGCAATTTTTAAAAATCCTCAGATGATTCTAATGTACAACCAGGTTTGAGAATCACTGGTCTATAAGAATATTTACTAGCATCAAATTACCATGTGGGCATTAGATAAATAATTATTGCATCCTGTTATCATCTGACAAGGTCAGAGAATGACATTCAGACTAGTTAACCTTACTAGCAATTGTTGTAACATATTAAAATGCCAAGTACTTTACCAACATATTTAAGCCTCACAACATTTCTGCAAGATAGGTATTATCATTCTTACTTCTTGAACAGGTGAACAGAAGGTCAGAAAGTTTGGATTGTTTATCCAAAGTCACCTAATAAATGGTGAAGCTGGTATTTGAATCAAGTCTGTTTGATGCTAGAAGACCTGTTCTTTCAACTATGCCAAACAGTTTCACTGGAGGTTATATCACCTCCAAAGAAGTAAAAATTAGTTCTTGGAGATCAAAAAATTCTTAGATATTGTAATGATCTGTGATCCTCTAAAGTTCAACTCTGCTGACACAATTTTATTCCTTAATTTATCTCACTGGAGAAAATTTTAATTTCTTTCTTTTTTTTAATTTAGTAAGACATTAATAAAAAAAATGTTTGAGAAACAATCTATCATGTTCTGTCTCCATCCATTTTGGTTAATAATGAGTTAACATATATACTACTCAAACACCACATATGTATTATCTGCTATACCAAATACCTGTAGAGAAAACATCTCTCTCATCAATTTTACAATTCCCAGGTTGGCTTTCCTGGTGGCTCAGTTGGTGAAGAGTCTGCCCACAGTGTGGGAGACCTGGGTTCAATCCCTAGGTCGGGAAGATCCCCTGGAGAAGGAAATGGCAACCCACTCCAGTATTCTTGCCTGGAGAATTCCATGAACAGAGGAGCCTGACAGGCTACAGTCCATGGGGTCACAAAGAGTCGGACATGACTACTGATTAATACACAAGTTTTACTCAGAGTTGAAAAAAGCCATAGTATGAATAAAGCTGCATATGTCATAGGTCCCATAACGCTAATGATAGGAGAGGAAGTAGTGAGTCCAAAAAGTATTATCTAAAAGTTTTTATAAATGTCTATTATATTGCTACTTCATCATCATAGCAGTAGGTTGTTGGTTTGCAAAGTTAGGAATTTCCCAAGTGAAGTCTAAAATGAGGCCCTGTACATGTATAGAGCAAGGAAAGACCAAGAAAAAGACCACTTAAGATTGGTAGGTGGCAGGTTTTAATAAGCAAGGGAACTTACAAGGCTTATCTTATGTATTAGCAAGATGAGTAGATCTTCATACCTGTCCCTAGAATTTTAAAAGTTTACATAGAGGCCTTAACTGAGTTTAGTCATCTATACCGTCCAGATAATCTCAACAACACTATCTCCAGGCTGTGTCCTTGAGTTTCTAGTGCAGGAAACTCAAGTGGGACGCATAGTCCAAGGACAGCGGAATGGGTAAGCAATCATCAATTGCCCAGGTCCAACTCCAGGGTTAGCCAATGTTACATCCTGTCAATGATCTTCTCCAACATAGGTAACCACTAGAGTAAGCTTTCTCTGATTTGACCTGTTACGTGGCAAAATATCTCAAACTTTTAAACACCCAGAGACAAGAATCAAGTCACTCAATTTTCTCTTGTAGCACTGGGCCTTGGATAAACTAATCAATCAGAAAGTGTGTGTAAAATTCAAAAGAAAGAATTTCTATTGCCTGTACAGAGGTTATAAATCATACAATCAAATACACACAGTAATTAAACAATTCTAGGTAAATTGATACAGTAGATGTTTTCCCACTTTTTTTTAGAATCGTTATTTTTAAAATCATTTTTTATTCTATAAAAGACAAAAGTACAACACAAGCATCAAAATTTAACCTGATACCTTTTCTAGATGTTAATTTGATTTATTAAGATGTCACCATTGCCCTATGAAGGAAAACAGAAAGAGATATTTGGGGCTATTGGCAAGTGTTCAAATACCTGAGCTCAAACTTTGGCTAAAGGCGATGAGAAACTCTACCCTCCAGGAGCCTGAGAAAACACCTCAGGAAGGTGCGTCCAACTTAAGCCAAAGAGCCAGTGTGCTTACTCCTGCCTGAACGAAACAGAATTAAAGTGACAATCAGAAATATGGTATCACAAAGTTTATTTGCCCAAGGCAAGACTAGAGTAGCTTTGAACAGTTTCCTTAAAGGAGTTGCTGCTTTAAACATTTGATAACCTAACAATCAAGGAGCATTCCTCTGTGAGCAAAATTCTAGAAAAATTCTCTGAGGTTTCCAACTACAGAGATAAAGAATATTCAAGAATGTGCCTGGAGGGATGAGGGAGGCAATGACAGCAAGAACGGAGGCACTGCAAGCTCTGAGAGGGGCTTTCCCTGTCCACAGCCTCTGTGCTCCACAGAGGAGCAGAAAAGACCCAGAAGACGAGAAAGCGAGGGGAGCCGCCCCTCCTGGGGTGGTTGCGTAGGAGCTGAGATAATGTCCACTGGGAAAGAAGCCTCACTGCATGAAGGGCTCTAGCCCTTTCTGCTTTCTCTAACCCACTATGCACCTAGAGCCCCTGCCCAGTATCTTTGATTATTCTTCTCATGGTGAGAAAATTAGGTCCACCAGAAAGAGAAAACTCTAGTTAAATTTGCGTTGAAAAATCCAAGCCAGTTACTGAGACTCGGAGGGCAAAGTCACATTCAGATTCCTGTTTCTGCCCCATGAAAGCAGCCGTGAAGCAGTGCTGCTTGCTGCTGCTACTAATCCTGTTCAGTCGCTAAGTCACGTCCAGCTCTTTGCAACCCCACAGACTGCAGCATGCCAGACTTCCCTGTCCTTCGATATCTCCTGGAGTTTGCTCAAATTCATGTTCATTGAGTCAGCGATGCCATCCAGCCATCTCATCCTCTGTCGTCCCCTTCTTCTCCTGCCTTCAATCTTTTCCAGCATCCGGGACTTTTCCAATGAGTCAGCTCTTCACATCAGGTGGCCAAAGTATTGGAGCTTCAGCTTCAGCATCAGTCCTTCCAATGAATATTCAGGATTGATTTCCTTTAGGATTGACTGGTTTAGTCTCCTTGCTGTCCAAGGGACTCTCAAGAGTCTCTTCTAGCACAAGTCGAGACCATCAATTCTTCAGTGCTCAGCCTTCTTTTTGGTCCAGCTCTCACATTCATACATGACTACTGGAAAAACCATAGCTTTAATTATATGGCCCTTTGTTGGCAAAGTGATGCTCTGCTTTTTAACACACCGTCTAGCTTTGTAATAGTTTTCCTTTCAAGGAACAAGTGACTTTTAATTTCTTGGCTGCAGTCTCCATACATAGTGATATTGGAGCCAAAGAAAATAAAATCTGCCACCATTTCCACTTTTTCCCCTTCTATCTGCCATGAAGTGATGGTACCAGTAATACCAACAAATGATAGAAGATAACATTTATTGAACATCTGCTATACGTCAGTCACCATATTAGGTGTTTTTTATTCATTTTTTTCACTTAAAACTCTCAAAAATCTTATGAATTCTTTTCTTATATATAAAGAGAGAACACTAGACAGTTTAAGTGTATGTTAGGTCACAATTTGCCTTGAGTTTTCTTGTGTAATAAGCTAATACTTGAAAGCTTAATCCTCTCATATCAACCCCACTTTTCTTATGTTTATGGATGTAATGGAGAATCTTTGCTTCTTCTGTCAGGGACAGAAACCTAACTCAAACCAGGCAAAGCAAAAAGGACATTTCATGAGCTCATACAACCAAACTACAGCTGGGGGCGGGGGGGGGTCAGGCACCAGAGCTCAGGCTCATGCTTCTGCTTTCCTTTGGATGTCATTCTCTTTCTTCTCTCTAGCACACAGGTATTCTCCAGTCAACTGAAAAAACTAGCCATTGACAATTCCAAGTTACCTCCTTTCAGGTTCATCCCTCCAGAGCGAAAATGCTTCCCCTCCAATTTCAGGGTGAAGAACTGGGCCTCACCGGCCCAGTTTGGGACATATAGCCCATGTGACCCCACCCCAGAATCGATTGTTGCAATTTAAATGTCCAAGATTGAATTATGGGAGTACCTCTATGGCCAAAATGTCAGGGCCCTGTGTCTGGCAACCCTGGCAGAATCACCTGATTAAGATAAAAGGAGTTTTTTAAGAAGGGGCGAGAGGTATGGTTACCAGAACCAGGAATGCAGGACAGAAAAAAAAATAGTAGATGTCCACTACACCAGTTAGTATACAAATAACCTGTATATCATGTTAAATGCACATTCTGATTCAGGAGGTCTCAGACAAGGCCCAAGGTGCTAAATGCCCAATAAGTGCCTAGAAGACGCCGCAAACCACACTTTAAGTAGCAAGGCACTAACCTTCTTCCCATGCGTCTCCCACAACTATCTAAACATGGTAGATGCTCTAAAGCTTAGGGCTCACCCCCAAGGACAAATGCAATCTCACATGCTTGTCTGAGCGCGGTGCCTTCTCAGGACCAGCTGTGAGTCCCCGTCACAACACTGAAATAGCAGAGGTGTTGCCCGTCAGGATCGAGACATATTGGCAGAACTCTGTGATAAAAACACTTTAAAATTTCATGGCACCTTTCATTCCAAAGTGTTTCAAAGCTATATACATTCAGCACCACCGAAAGATGATAGAGGCAGCAGACTCCGTGGGGAGGAGGTGTCGGGGATGGAGTGGGGGTGGAGGCATAATGTGAGCTAAGGTCAGGGAGACATTTCTCTGTTAAAGGGAACACAACACAAGAAATTAAAGATAAGAAGGAAAGAAATCTAAAATCCTTAAGGTTCACATTCAAAGAATGATAGCACATAGGTTAATGTTCAGAATCATTTTCATAGAACCACCATCTCCCAGTGGGTACAGGCACTCTGAGAACACGCACAAAAAAGAAAAGGAAATCAGAAATGAGCTAAACAACCAAGAAGATTAAAAAACATCAGGAAATCTATACGGTCTAAATTCATTAACTTCAGTTTGAATAGGCTATGCTGATCTTAATTAAACAATTAAGTCTTAAAGTCTTAGAGGGCAGTTTTCCATTGCATATTCTGTGGTGTGGGAAATAGCATCTTGTTTGCGGAGCACTGAGTAAAAGAAATGACTTTTCTAAGTATTGCAAAATGTGAATATTTAACTTAACCTTAATATACCAGATGAAAATGTGGGTAGTTCACATATGTTCTGGCGGGGAGGGGAAGTCACTCTATGACAGAACTTGAATATGGAAAGTTTTAATGACTTCTAGAGTATTTGCCCTTTAAATAAATCCATTTTTTAGTGCTGTTACATCCCATTTATTACCAGGGACTCCTAGGCGGCTTCCAGTGACTTGGAAGGTGTTCTTTTTTCACTTCTTCTGACTCCTCTGACAATGTCCAGCGAATAACTGAAGACGCATAAGCTCCCACAAGACAGTTTCAAGCAGGGTGTGCTCTTGGCCGTATGTGGCCACCTGCCGGGGAAGCACATACCCAATTATAAGGGCGAGGAGAGAAATCTTTTTGCTGTTTCATATTTCCTGGAGTTTCCAAAGAACTTGTTACATTAATCTTCTTTGTGAAATCTTTTAGTAAACGTGCTTATTTATGAACATTCACAAAAACCTCAAGATAACAAGGGGAAAAAAAGCAGGAACTCTTGGACCAGAAATTCATCTTTCTGGCTCTTTTTTTATTCACTATCCTCCCATCTTTCTCCTCCCACTTTCACTTGAGACAAATGATGAAAACTTCCCCAGCTAGCAGATAATAGTGGTTATTCCATCAGGAGGCTTATTATCTGGAATCACAGCCTTATTGTTTTGTCAGAGAGCAAACCATGCTACTCATAAACGCAGCAAAAGTGTTTTCCATCAGGAAATACAGTAAAATGACCCAGTACTCTTGTACCCTCACACTGTAGTTTTGAGCCCCTGGCAAAGTTCTGCCCCAAAGCCTATTTTTAAAAATGATGGGAAGTAACTTATGCATCTGGTTATCTCTCAGGATTCTGTCAGTCCCACAACTAGAAATGGTGCTGCCACGCTCACTCAAAAAAAAAGTGGTGGTGAAGTGTAGGCTTCAGATAAGGATTTACACTGAGAGGCCAGCTCCAGAAACTGCATAAAAGATTATAGCTAGGAGACAGGCAAAGAGAAAGGTACAGTCATAAAATCAGAGTTATTACAATCTTACAGATAAATGAAAATACTTCATTTCGGTTTGCTGTACCTGTGACAATAGCACAGAAACAAAACTGAATATATACCTTGTGAATTATAAGCATCTAACATGCCACCTTGGAATGAACAATATAAAAAGAAAGAAAAGTTGCCCATTAAATGGCACAATGGAGTCTCCATTAATGAAGCGATAGAATCTTTGGAATTATATCCTTATTTGACCCATCATCTGATTTACTGATAGTCCATTTGCTTCTCAAAAGCTATAAGTTGGCTCAACATTTAACTAATGTCAATCACATAAATATGAATTGAGAGCTGACTGCATCCAGGCACAGTTCTAAGAATTGAGAATTTTTAGTAATGAAGACAAGCATGCTTCTGCTTCTCAGAATTTACCATCTAACATTATAGTCTAGTTTAGCATGAAGAATGTAATTGTTGAAATATGGACTATTGAAACTAGAACAGAACTGTTGAGTCCTCTATGGCACTTGCATTATCAACCACCTTGTGAACACATTATTTATTGAGTGGAAGTGTCTATGTTTAAAACAAAAATTATCATAATCATCTTAAAATTCTAACATTTTACTTCAACATGGATAGTAAAATATTTTCAGAGGTCAAACAGTTTAGGGTTAACTGAATTTAACTCCAAAAACATCCATTGATTGTCTTTGAAATATAAAGGATATTATGTAATCCTGCAAGGAGCATAAAACTGAGGAAGACTTGGCATTTACTCAGGCTGCCTACAACTCCATTCAGGGGATATTTCCATTTACACAAAAATGGAAAGTAGAATGAGGCAGACAGTGTGACAGAGGTTTAAACAAGCTCTAGATACATGTGGAATCAAAAGGTTAACTTTTGTGACAACTGGAGCTCTTGACAGAAGTTGCAGGTGCAAGAAGGCCATGAAGGATGAGTGGGTCTCATCAGGCAGGTTGGGTGGAGGCGGAGGAGCACAATGGTTAGGCATTGGCAACATGAAGCAACGGTCAGAATTCTGGCACTCTCCCTTATAGCTCTGTGACTTGGGTACAGGTTCTCAGTTCTCAACTGGGATAATGTGAGTACATCATAGGGTTGCTCTAAGTATTAAATAAGATGCTTCATGTGAGATACGTTACTCAGTGCCTGCTACATAATACTAATAAATATTAGCTTCAGTTATCATAGCCTACGAGTAGAGGAAGAGAAGCAAGGAAGTATTGATCATACATTAAAGAAGAGCTGAAGAGGAGTGTAAAAGGTTTATTGAAAAAGAAGGGTTAAGAGATGAATTGTTGAGGGCCTCCAAATGCAAGAAAAATAATATGGCCTCTATTATACAAGAAATAAGAAACCACTCAAGAGTTTTGATGTAAGGGAGTAAGCAACATAATCAACTTATAATTAAATTTTGCTTCACACTTACCAATTTTAAGACAATATTTCTAAAGCCTTTTTAAGATGAGTAGTGGTACAACAATCATGACTTTGACTGCTACTAATAACATCTACTGAGCACCAAGCACTTACAATACAAAAGCATTGTGCTAGGTACTCTGCGTATTTGTTTCATTTAATCCTTATCAAAATTTTTAAAAATGAATCATGTGTAATCAGACATATATAACAGATGAGAAACTAAGGCTTACAAAAGTTAAGAAAATCCCAAGGTCACACACCTAAAAGAAAAATGAGTGCTATAGATGCTTCAGCAAACTTAATAGTATGGTTGTGGTTTGTTCTATCCTAATGTTTACCATACTCCATTGCATTTGACTGCTTAATTGTCTACTACCCTACCAAAGTGAAAGTTTCTTGAATCAGTGATTATATATTAGTCACCACTGTGTTCTTAACAATCAACATGCTATCATGAATGATTATTAAATGAATGAATATAACTTTATGGCAGAATTTTCCTTAAATTCCATATTAATAAGCTTCATCTGACTTATTGCAAGCCTGCTAGAGTTGTGGCTAGAATATAAGTCCATAGAGTTTATATTTTTTTACTTTTTTAAACTATGTAACTGACAACTATCTTATATGAAAAGGAAAGAAGTTTTTTTTCTTATAATTAGACTGTGCTTAGAGTCAATCTGACCCATATTCAGCCCAGTCAAAAAAAATAGTTCAAAACAAAGATAGAAAAATGAAATATAATTAACAATTCTAAAAATGGGCAATCAATAAAGTTGAAAAGAAGACAAACACTTCAGATCATTTAAGCATGGGTTTTATCTGGCGGACTGATGTTGATTCTCTGGCTCTGGACTAACATGACATGAACAGAAGTTATATTGTCATTTGGTTAATACATTGAAACAAATATTATCCATTAAACGTTACTATGGATAATCTTAAATGGCTTGAAATTTAAAAGAGGAAAGCCCATAAGACAATTTGATTTTCCAGAAGATTTACAGCCCAACTAGCCTTTTTCTTTGGTTCAGTACACACGATGTGAGGCTTAATATGATTCATAATGGCTGAAAACTGGCTAAAAAAGTCAAGTTATAGGATTTTAAAATTGCCAGGAATAACCTAAATAGAGAATGATGAGACAGAAAATATACAAATAAATGTATCTGGATTATATGATTGCCAAAGATTTTCATTTCTGTATTACAATTTCTATAGCTTCCATGTTTACTAATAAAGGGTCTGATTCTATCCGTGATTTTTGACTGCTGATAGCTCTCAAAGCCTATCATCCACTACCCAACTCTTTTTGTTCCCCAGATGGGCAAGCTGATGAGAAATCCTAGGTGCTACCTCCTTTGGTAACAGTGGAAATTTCAAACCACATGGTCCCTAGCCCATGCCCAGGAACCCAGACCCGAGACTTGTCCCAAACTACATTAAAGGCTAAGCTGGTCTCCTCTTCCTATTCTTTCAACCTGTCTCTGGACCAACTCTTTACAGAAAGCTCGCTTTGTCAGTAATAAATCTTTTCACACTTTTTTGGTGCATGTATGGCATCGTTAGTCTTGACATCATAATCAAATTTTAGGTTGGGTTCCACCTTTGCAGAGTGGATGACAATTCAATATATTATTTTTATAATGTAAAAGGGTCATGAAAATTAACAAGTTTTAAGGACGTTGACAAAGCTTAAACACACACACACAGAACAAAGTAAAATATATGTCACTTCTCTATGCACATTTCCTGGATATTTCAAAAAAATAATTTTATATCACATCATGGAAGAAATTAAACTACTACTTTTCAAATAATCTTCTATTAAAGCATTAATATTAATGTCATATGAATAACTGATAAAATGGACAGTGAGGGAATTTTGATCAGAGTAGATTATGAATTTGATTCAGAGTAAGCATTTATCAAGTGCTAATGTGAACAAGGCTCTGACATAAAAGCTTGTGTATACTAGCTCATTTAGCCCTCGTAACAACCCTGTGCAATGGATATTTCAGGATACCACTTTACAGATGAGGAAGCTAAAGCACACGCAGATTAAGCAATTTGCCAAAATCAAAAACTGGTAAGAGAGGTGAGACTTGAAAACCTAGAAAACATGTCTCCAAAACCACATACCCTAACCACCTCTTCTCCAAAATTTAAAAACTTCAGTATTTTTATCACAATTGTGTATCACACAGGATTTATTATCTGTTCTCTTTATGTGGACATTTTCTAAGTTTTTAGTATTTTCAAAGGGATCCAGCCCTAAACTAAATACAAGTTTCAGACAGGCAATTAAGTGTGCTAGTTGCTCAGTCATGTCCGTCTCTTTGCAACACCAAGGACTGCAGCCTCCCAGCCTCCGCTGCCCATGGAATTCTCCAAGCAAGATACTGGAGTGGGCAGCCCTTCCTTTCTCCAGAGGATCTTCCCAACCCAGGGATTGAACCTAGGTCTCCTGCATCGCAGGCAGATTCTTTATCATCTAAGCCACCAAGGAAGCCCTGTGAAAGTGTCAGTTGCAATCATCATGGGTTAAATTTACACCACATTATTCCCACTTTTTCCTTCTTCTAAAAATGGCCCAATTTTCCTTCCTGCATCCTTCTCTTCTTCATGAGGCCAAATGCATAAAGGGACAAGTACCACATCTTGAGCTACAGAAGAGAACCCGACTGGTGTAAAGGTCATCTCAACAGGTCTGCCACTGAGACTGGGTCAGGAATACAGATGTAAGCCAACCAGCAGCAGGCACTGCCCTGGCCACAGAGATTAGCTCAGGAATGGATGGTTCAGTCAGTTCAGTCACTCAGTCATGTCTGACTCTTGGTGGACATATGATCTAATTGAGACCAAGGAAATACAGTGGAAGATTTACATAGAACTTCTGGGAACTAACTTTTCTCAGTCAAAACAATCACCAGAAAAATAGCTCTCATGCCCTCTGAAAGTCATGAAACAGAACTGTGAAGCTTAAAGCAACTACAGTCATTTTGCCTCCTTGAAGAAGCCAGCTTGAGGATGAAGCCAATACACAGAGGACGGTACAGCTGAGCAAACTTCGGAGAACCAGCCAGAGTCATTGGATTAAGACAGGCTGAAGCTAGCTAGCCTCCTCTGAATTTTTGAGCAGGGGAACTAGTAATATTTATTTGTTTGTTTAAGCTAGTTTAATTTTGTTTTCTGTTACTTGCAGTCCTAATTCACACATGTGTAAAATCGAACTCCCTCTAGCGATTTTATACTACTCTATCCTTTCAACAAACATCTGTACAAAATACCCTCTTGGTACTATTGTAACATTCCTTATTCATATGGAGTGGAATGTCAGTAACTTCACGCTAGGATTTTGGGCTGTTAGTCTGTATTTTTCCTTTCCAGAAATGTCATTAACTGTTTTACTCCACTATTTTACATCATAGTTAATTCCAGGATTTTTCACAGTTTGTTTCTGGGTGTGATGGCATAAAAGACACGGGTGGGAGGAAGCTCATAGCAGCTGAGTTTTTCTTTTTTGTTTTCTTCTTTGTACTCAGTCATCACGCCCACGGGACCCTGATGCAGTGACTGAGGGTCAGTGAAGGATGAAAGAAAGCTGGTCAAACTGAGCACAGAGAGAAGTAAAATCTCACATATTAAAGAGTGGGAGGGACCTCCCAGTGGTCCAGTGGTTAAGAATTCGCCTTGCAGTGCAGGGGGTGTGGGTTTGATCCCTGATCTGGGAAGATCCACACGCAGTGGAGCAACTAAGGATATGCACTACGACTATTGAGCCTGTGCTCTAGAGCTTACAAGCCCTGAGCCCAAGTGCTGGAACCACAAGCCCAGGCATCCTGGAGCCCACGCATGCATGCTCAGTCACATCAGTTATGTCCAACTTTGCGTGACCCCCTGGACTATAGCCTGCCAGGCTCCTCAGTCCATGAGATTCTCCAGTCAAGAGCACTAGAGTGGATTGCCATGCCCACGTCCAGGGAATCTTCCTGACTCTGGGATCGAACCTGAGTCTTCTGCATTCCAGGTGGATTCTTTACTGCTGAGCCACCAAAGAAGCCCATGCTCCGCAACCAGAGGCCACTGCAATGAGAAGCTCATGCACCACAACCAGAGGATAACCAGCACTCCCCGCAACTAGAGAAAGGCCCATGCAGCAAGGAAAACCCAGCACAGCTTAAATAAAGAAGTAACAACTTAAAAATAAAAAGTATGATTATAGAGACTATGATAAACATGAAAGAAAAATTAGTCATTATACTCCCCCAAAGAAAGTGTTTGTCATTCAGTCACGTTCAACTCTTTTCAACCCAATGGACTGTAGCCTGCCAGGGAAGCTAGTGATTTAAAAAACAGAATTTTTAAAACTCTGAAGCAAATAAAAAAATAAAACACCAAAAATATGTTAACAGTGGTTGCACTAGAGACTTCCCTGGTGGCTCAGAGAGTAAAGAACGCACTTGCAATGCGGGAGACATGGGTTCGATTCCTCAGTTGGGAAGTTCCCCTGGAGGTGGGCATGGCAGCCCACTCCAGTCCTCTTGCCTGGAGAATCCCATGGACAGAGGAGCCTGGTGGGCTACAGTCCACGGGGCCGCAAAGACTCGGACACGACTGGGCAACTAAGCACACAGCACAGCACTAGAGAATATACAGATTTTTCCTATTTTTTTCTTTCACTTTTTTTAATGATCACAGGTTATTTTACGAAGAAAAATTTTAGTGTTTTAACATAGGAATGCTATACGGCCACATGTCTAAATTGGCAGACTTATTTGAGATGTACAAAGATAAGAAAGTTAAAGAGGGAACACTTAGCATTGTATAATTTGAAGACCTTGATGTCCACTTTCCCAAAGAGGTTTTCTTTGCCAAAGGTGATGCACAGTATCCAAAATAAGACCTCACACCTCATAAAATTTAAATACTGTCCTTTGGGTGCTAAGAAACAGAAGACCACTGAAATTGGGTCTCTTGAGTCACTTGGCAATCTCTCAGCCTTCTCCAAAGCAGCAGTACCATACAAGAAATAAAACGGCATGAGAGTAGAGAAAAAGAAGACAAAGTTGTGACTCACTCTGACTTAGGCAAACTATTCAAAGGGAATAAGGGAAAGAGGCAAGGAACTAGATAAGACCAGGCTGCACATCTGTATATATCAGTACTTTGCAAAAGTGAATCCCAAAGTGAAAGGCTGAAGTGAAGGGGAGGAGACAAGAGGAAAATGAGGTGGAAGGAGATGGAACTGGAAAGATCTATGCCAGAGATATGGACATAAAAGGACAAACAATAGACCTGAATTATGGATAGAGATAGAGGAGATAATAAAAAGGACAGAAAGAAAGTGAACAGGCAACCAGACAAGAAAAGATATTCCCAGTGGTGTCAGACCTGGTGATGGAAGCCTTGGCTAGACCCTGGGAAGGGAAGGTGGAGGTGAATGACAAATGGGCAAACTCAAAATAAATCATCTTTTCTAGACCTTCTGCAGGAACAAATTTTCCAGAGATTTAGATTTGGTAAACAGACCAAGCTGAATCACAGTGAGGAACTTACAGGGGATTTGAGATGTCAAACACACAGAAGCCAAGGTTTTCCTGTAATGCTGGAAGCAACACCACGGCCTTTTCGTATCAGGCTCGTTTCAAATAACTTCAGTTCAGAGAGACTTCTCTAAAAAACCTACTATGTGTTGGTTTTTTCTTAGCTGTAAGATATAGCAACAATCAGTCATATTTCATGTATATAGTCTCGTTAATTCTTCCTGAGACTTGAAAACTATGTATAGTGTTCATGCATGTTTTGCATTATTTAACATGTTTACATTTAGTATTTGAAATTGACTCATCTATTATAATGTGATAGAACTGTCAGACTGAAAGAAAAACACATTTGAAAAGAACCTATATTTTCTGATTTTTAAAATGAACAATTCTTCAAGTAGAAACCATTAACTGGGAGTGAATTTTGTGCTTGAAGTTGTTTTATTAATTTTCAGATCTGAACAGACGTTAAGCATAGTAATGAAGACAATAGGCTCTAGAGTGAGAGCGACCTGCCTGTGTTTGTCAGCAAACAAACCTAAGCTCTCTGCCCCTGAATCTCCTACGAGATGATAATATCAGTATCTGCCTCACTGGGCTATTTTGAGGATTAAATAAAATGACACATGTGATGCATGATACTAAGCACAGCATCTGGCACATAAAAAAGTGTTCAGTAAATGCTGCTATTAGTTCTAAAGTCCCTGTAATTGTCCTATCACTTTTTCAACATTGTGGCCAATATAGTTGCCCCAAGAGTGGAAATTTCATTGACAAAAAAAATCACTTCTTACTTAGCTGTACACATATTTCAGACATCCTGAAGTCCCTGATCTCGTGTGTATAATTTCCTTGACCTGGAGCACAGTCCCTGCCTCTTCCATACCCTCAGTACCTGGCTGACTCACTCCTTCCCACTGTCGGCTAAAACATGTCTTCCTTCTAGAAGTCGGCCTTCTCTGACCCTGGAGGATGGAGTTGGTACCTAGCAACCTGTTCTTCCCCTATGCTCTTGTCATCACATTACACAGTAATTCCATGTGTATTTTACTGATTTATATTCCCACTCATTACATACACACACACACACAATTTTAAGCTTTGTGAGAATATAAATCTATCTTCTGAGCCTTCATTTCTAACCCAAACATGTAGTTGAAGTGTTCGTGGCACATACTGAGTTACTAATAAATGTACATTGTGAATAAATAAAAGACACTCAGCAAATAAATGTGAAGAAGTTTTACAAACCCTCTATGCTAGGCTGAATCATAAAATATCCACAAATCCAGAAATATCCCATAACTACTGAACTATTAAATTCACTGACTACTTGCCAAGAGTCCCCTAAATCAGGTAATTTGACAATAAATAAAATACCTTGACATATTTATGCAGATCTTTGAAGCAGTGAGTCAGAGAAAGCAATTTAAATAATATGCCCTCCAGAAAGTTTTTACAAATTTAGTGCTTTCCTGAGTCCAGTCACCTTAGTAGCTCCTTAAATAGAAATTACATTAACGGGAAGAATGATGGAAAATAGTGATCAGAACTGCATAAAAAGTCAACTAATAAGTATTTGTGAATACTTCTTCTGTGTTAGACCTACAGCAGAACAAAGAAAGACAAAACACAGACTTTCCTCTCAACATGTTGATAATCTAAATGACATATAAATAATATGTCACCTCCCCTACCAAATTTGGGCTTCCCTTGTGGCTCAACTGGTAAAGAATCCTCCTGCAATGCGGGAGATCTGGATTCGATCCCTGGGTTGGGAAGATCCCCTGGAGAAGGGAAAGGCTACCCACTCCAGTATTCTAGCCTGGAGAATTTCATAGACTGCTTAGTCCATGGGATCACAAAAAGTTGGACATGACAGCAACTTTCACTTTCAAAGTCCTATCAAATTCATTAATGAATGCCATTTATTTGCAGTTATATACATGTGCTTAGTTTTGAATTTAAGAGAGGTCATTATTGAACTTTAATATGAACATTAAGGATTTTTGCAACTGACATGAACTTGTGTATCTGAGATAAATTAAGCATGCCTGGTTGTATCACAATTTTATGATTAATTCAGTCTTTTGAAAATAAACCAAGTTTCTCCAAGAGCACATGCTCATAACATACATCAAATAGACAAGATGATTTGTATATAGCTTCTAAAATTTTACCCTGAAACATCTAATTATTTTTCCTTTTGGAAAAATCATCTGAACACCTGTGGAAGCCATTACTGTTCTGTCCTTTGGGGGCAATAGGCGAGATCAAGCTCCCTCACATACTGCATTTTTCTCCAGATTCACCAGGAACCTCATAGGCTTGCTGCCGCATAACCTGAACCCTTTAACAAGGTGGCCGGTCCTATTTCTCCTCCCTACCTTCCCCTCATCAAGAACAAAATACTAATTTCTGTTTTCTTTTCTTTTCCCTCATGCAAATATCCAAAATATTGGGGAGATTCTCAGGAGCAGACAAAGCTTAACCCAGCAGAAATTTCATGAACCTGCATGGAACAAGAGTTTTGCTGGTGATATGGGAGATTAATGGGTCTTTCCCTGTTCCTCAAAGCTGAGTGAAATGAGTGAGAACTATGAAGCTATTAGTCCTTCCATAATATCAAAGGTCAACAGAATCTCAACAAAATGATGGCTACTGAATGGTTTACTGGCCGCTGCAACCATTTCCTTTTGAAAGTCAAGAAAGTCTTAATTTATAATTACACATTTTGCTTTGGCCTCATCAAGGCAATCCTTGGAGCAGATCCTTGGAGCAGAACTTAGGCTGCATAAATGTATAAAGAAAGAGCTTTTGCTCTGATGTGCTAAGAGACCTGGGTGTGTTGGTTCTTGGCCGCCACACCCTAGTCTGTGGTTGAGGATTCCCATCCTTCCTTTCTGCAAGACAACTCATTCTCAATTAGCAACAGTCTTATTTCAAATTCTGAGACTGCGGTTCTAATTTCCATAATACAAAGATCTCCTGTTGTTTCCTTCAGCAACCTGGTGGGGAACAGATTCACTTCAAATTGTTCAAATGAAGAAACTGCAAGGAAGCATGAATTTACACAAGTTGGGGGTAGGGCTGGAGAATCCCAGGGACGGGGGGAGCCTGCTGGGCTGCTGTCTATGGGGTTGCACAGAGCTGGACACGACTGAAGCAACTTAGCAGCAGCAGCAAGGGAATCGTGACACATGGAACAAAGAATGCTGAGGCCCCAAAGACTTCAATAGTGGGAGGAAATGGTGTTCCAGAAGCCCAGAGGGGACCTAACACTGAGAAGGTAGGACTATGTGGTAGGAGCAACAACCATAGGAGACACAAAGAAGGAAGAGGAAACAACTGACATCTCTCTCTTTTTATCTTCCCATTGATCTCCTATTGGCAAAAATCTAACTAAAGTTTAGAAATAAGTTACAAGAGAATCCAAGTGATAAAATCTGTAAGGAACAGCTTCCTGGGAGTACAGTGCAAGATAGAGAAAGGCAAAGAATACAAAGTACATTATACAAATCACAACGCAAGATAGAGAAAGGCAGAAAATATAAGAAAAAAATGTATAGACACATCCAAATATAACTTGTTAGCAAGTTTTGCTAACAATGGTTTAAATAAGTGAACTATGGAGAGTTCTCCAAGTGAAGAATCTGTAATACATTTGTCTGTAAATAGCACTGGCTACTTTCCTGTCTCCTCTCCTCTTCTCAAGCAACATAATGGCCCCCAAAAGAACTAATCAGAAATACTGAAATAATACTCTCCAAGAGGGCAGAACCTCTCGCAATATTCTTGCTGAGGGACCGAAGCTTACAGCTGACCTCGTACCATTACATACAAAGCAAGCGCCTCAAGTCCTCAGGACTTTGTGTTATAAATACTGATATCTAACCTCATTTGGAGAAATGAGGATGGATTGCTAGCCAGAAAACCCATGATAGCTGAGTGAAGAGAAAGTAAATTGGTGGAATCATGCAATTAAAAATATGCAAAGTACCAAAACAAATTTAATTCCCATCACCTTTTTCAGAAAGTTACTAGAGGATGTGATCCAACAAAATGAGAGTAACAATCAAGAAAAAGAAAAATGAGATCCAGAAATCTAGAGACCTACAATGGAAGAAAGATGAAAGTCACTCTAGAATGTTGATAAAGGCAAGTTTGAGCCTAGAAAGACAGAAGACTCCATAAAGGATGTATCCAAGAAGAAGAAGAAGAAAAAAAGACAAGCAGGAAGAAAGGAAGAAAAAGAAAAGAAGGGGAGAGGGAAGGGGCAAAGTGGAAAGGAAAGATATACTTGACTACACTGAAAGGACATTTATAACTCTCAAAGTTGGAGAATAACTAGCGAAATCTCTAAAAACTGTAAAAGAAAGAGGCAATTATTAACTTTAAGAAATGATATAATTAGAGTAAACAACTTGACTCAGTTGTAAAAAGTACTTACTTAGTTGTAACACTGAATATTGCTTTAACCAAAAAAGTGTGATATAACCATGTTGGAAGATGAGTGAAGGCAGGTGGGCAGGGAAGAAGGGTATGTTGCAGGTTAAAAGAGTGAAATCCTCATCTTTCATAAAAGTTAACCTAAAATTGCTACATGTAGAATATGACTCTAAAGATGGTTGTTTCAAATTATAGAGATAAAAAGCAGAACAATCAGCTAAAAGAGTTTGAAGTGGATGCCTTTGAAGAATGGGAATTGGAGAAAAGCATGGTAGGGACTGGTCAGAACTTTTTGTTATAAGCTTACTAGTACTATCTCAAATCTTAAAACTATATGTGTATATACAAAATGTTATATACTGTGTGTATATGTGTGTGAACCAGTGAGATTAAAATTTAGGTTAAATATTTAAAATCAGCCATAAATTCAGAGTTATGCTTTACAAGAATAAAGAGAATTGTTGAACAATGCAGAGTAATTAGAATTCCACATGTGGGTCTACTAGGAGACCATGTAACCCACAAAGAAGAGAAAAGTCCCAAAGGTCATCACAAATAAGCAATGTGAAGCCTTAAAATAATGTAACATCAAATGAGAGAGCTTCCGTCTCTGGCTGGAGTGCTTTAATTATGTCTCAAATAAAATACACCTCTGGGATATTTATAGCTTTAACTAATTTCATTTTCATATAATATATGGCAGACTTTATAAATGAAAAGGGTTAGACACCTGCTGATTTAGCATTTGCACAGCAACCTAAATGCTAAATCAGTGAAGTCCCACAGCTCCTTTGCAAAATATAATTCAAAAGCCAGCTAGGAAGGCCAGAGAAGTCACTGTGACCAGAAGCAGCAGAGTAGCCACCTTCGAGCGGAGGGGACGGACCCAGGCAACCAAGGTGCTCCCATTCTTCTGCTGATCAGAGATGCCCAGGAATGCGTTTTACATTGTGTATGTTTCTTTCCTGGTTGCAAATAGGAAAACAAAAGAGATTGTTCAGAAGTATTCAGTACAAACAGATCTCTTTCTTTTTTCTTTTTTTTTTGGCTGAACTACATGGCTTGCAGAATCTTATCCCCAGCCAGGGATCAAACCTGTGCCGCTTGCAGTGGAAGCATGGAGTCTTAACCACTGAACCATCAAGGAAGTACCCAAAACAGATCTATCTTTCCTTGTGCTTCATGAAGCATTGGAAATGTCAGAAGATTTTCCTAGGATTTTTACAGTCCTGACATTTGTTTGCATTATTTTCTGATAAACCTCTAAGGCAAAGAGATTTACAAAAAATAATGGGAGAAGTTTCAGTTGCAAGCTCAGAAACATTTTATTTTCCAAATTATCTTTTAGTGTCAATATGAGCAACACAAAGAACAGGAGATTTAGAGTCAATATTACCAACCTTAATATTCATCAATCTTGCACTAATATTACCAACATCAAAGGATTCTTATAACAATTAGAGATAATCTATGTGAGCAGTCTGGCACATAATAGGTACATAATTATCTTTATTATCATTATTCTCCAAATAGTTGAGATTTTAGTCAAGTATAACCTTGTATACACTGTTTCTATCAAGTTCAGTTTCACCGATAAGGAACACTGGTGGAAAAAAGAAAATGCAAAATACTTTTATGGCTACGTTAATTAGGTAGGTAACTACATAAGAATAAGACCCCTTGTCCTTGTGTGATAGCAGTTTGTACTATTCACTAAATATTCCCCACTTGAGTTCAGTTCAGTTCAGTTGCTCAGTCATGTCCGACTCTTTGCAACCCCATGAACCACAGCACGCCAGGCCTCCCTGTCCATCACAAACTCACGGAGTCCACCCAAACCCATGCCCATCAAGTCAATGATGCCATCCAACCATCTCATCCTCTGTCATCCCCTTCTCCTCCTGCCCTCAATCTTTCCCAGCATCAGGGTCTTTTCAAATGAGTCAGCTCTTCACATCAGGTGGCCAAAGTATTGGAGTTTCAGCTTCAACATCAGTCCTTCCAACCTTTAGGATGGACTGGTTGGATCTCCTTGCAGTCCAAGGGACTCTCAAGAGTCTTCTCCAACACCACAGTTCAAAAGCTCAATTCTTCAGCACTCAGATTTCTTCACAGTCCAACTCTCACATCCATACATGACCACTGGAAAAACCATAGCCTTGACTAGATGGACCTTTGTTGGCAAAGTAATGTCTCTGCTTTTTAATATGCTATCTAGGTTGGTCATAACTATCTTTCCAAGGAGTAAGCATCTTTTAATTTCATGGCTGCAATCACCATCTGCAGTGATTTTGGAGCCCAGAAAAATAAAGTCAGCCACTGTGTCCACTGTTTCCCCACCTATTTGCCATGAAGTGATGGGACCGGATGCCATGATCTTAGTTTTCTGAACATTGAGCTTTAAGCCAACTTTTTCACTCTCCTCTTTCACTGTCATCAAGAGGCTTTTTAGTTCTTCTTCACTTTCTGCCATAAGGGTGGTGTCATCTGCATATATGAGGTTATTGATATTTCTCCCAGCAATCTTGATTCCAGCTTGTGCTTCCTCCAGCCCAGCATTTCTCATGATGTACTCTGCATATAAGTTAAATAAGCAGGGTGACAACATACAGCCTTGACGTACTCCTTTCCCTATTTGGAACCAGTCTGTTGTTACATGTCCAGTTCTAACTGTTGCTTCCTGACCTGCACACAGGTTTCTCAAGAGGCAGGTCAGGTGGTCTAGTATGCCCACCTCTTTCAGAATTTTCCCCACTTAGGCTCCTTCTAAGTACCTGGTTGGGGAGCAAGGACTTACATTAGTTCTGGTCTATGCGTTGTGAGCAGGAAGTCACATGCATCATCTGGGCCAAGTGTTTAGCTGCAAAGCAAGACCACCCAAAGCTCTCTTTTTCATTGAGCATAGTGACCAGCAATGTTCAGAATGGCAGCCACTCTGTCCACCCAGTTCCTGACTGACTGTACACAGAGCCTTCCTGATGACCCGCAACGGACATGCTAGTGTGAGCGAGACACAAAAGTCGCTGTAGATTCCGGAATGTATTTATTACTCTCTCTGGGTCTGTGCTCAGTCATGTCCAACTCCATGCAACCCCACGACTGTAGCCCACCAGGCTCCTCTGTCCATGGGACTCTCCAGGCAAGAAGACTGCAGTGGGTTGCTGTTTCCTCCTCCTGAGGACTTTTCTGGCCCAGGGACTGAACCTGTGTCTCCTGCATCTCCTGCATTGGCAGGCAGATTCTTTACCATTGAGGCACCTGGAAAGCCCATATATTTGTTACTAGCTTAACTTAATAAATAAGGGAAGATGATTCATCCCATGGACAGCAATCTATCAGTCTCTGTCTCCCTCTTTCTCTCTCTTTCACATTAAAAACAATTATTATCATTATTATATGGTACTAGGCACTCAACTGAAAAATAGCATGGCATTAGGAACGGTCATGTGTGGCTTCCCAGGTGATTCAGCAGTAAAGAATCTGCCTGCAGTGCAGAAGATGCTGGAAAGGCAGGTTCAATTCCTGAGTCAGAAAGATCCCCTGGAGAAGGGAATGGCAACCCACTCCAGTATTCTTGCCTGGAGAATCCCATGGACAGAGGAGCCTGGTGGGCTACAGTCCATGGGGTCGCAAAGAGTTGGACACGACTGAAGTGACTGAGCATGCATGTATGTGCATGCTAAGTACACACAGAAATAGCCTACAGAAAAAGAAGAACAGATTACACCTCCATTCACAAAGATATGACACCCTCACAGGGACAGGGGGAGTAACTAAATGACAATTTTCTGGTTCTTCTGAGATGATTCATACTTCCTATGTTTTATGTCCAAGAGAAGTCATTATATTCTCTCAGCAAGCCTTTTAGTACTTGAACTGGTATGAATACATTTCTGGTCCCTGCAACAAAAAGAATACTAACTACAACCGACTCCTGGACCAGAGCAAGGCACTTGGAGTCCAGTACCATCACAGGTAGCGTATTGCTAAGAAAAGCAACAGGGCAGAGATTAAAGGGATGACCCCTTGCTCCACAGGCTGACAGTTAAGCCAAACAGTGCAGTTAACCAATGGCAAACTCAGCAGGCCCCCAAATAAACCTTAACGAGCACAGGATGTTATAAGGACTGTTCAGTGCCTATTTGATGAAATAGGGAGAAAACTACTCATCCTCTGAATTAAAGAGTTGCTTATATTCTGTGTAGTAAATAACTACATAAAAATATGTCATTAATGAAAAATGTTTGCATGCAACAATCTTACTCCAAGGAGAATGTGCATTGAGCCCGAACATAGTTCATCTGGTATGTACAAGCGCTGCAGGGAAAACTCGAGCACCTGCATGAACATCTGATTACTTAACCAGGTCTTTTGTCTACTCTGTCAGATCCCTCTGCTAGAAATCCCTTTTTCTGACACAATCAAAAGAAAACCAGTTTTTCAAATGAATGTTCGTTTACTCCAAAGAGCAAGCCAGGACTTATACTTGCCGTGTGTGTCTCCATCTCCTTTCAGGAGACGGTTGGTAATTACTGCAGGGTTTCACTCCGGGGAGGGATTGTCCCTGCAACTTTCACTGATTTGTTTAACTAGCAATGAAATGCGATTTACATGCCTTTCTCCCAAGGTGGTCTTCTTAAAAAACCACAGCAAAATGATCATCTGCAAGCTGAGCTCATGGTAAATAAAACCAGGTCCTTTTCTTTTCTAAAGTGGAAGGTCTAATCCTGTAGTCTTGATTGCTTTCCTAATTACAGACTCCAATCACTGCCACAGTACCCGGTGGTGGCAAGAGCTCTGTAACCAGTTATATACCCCACCCTTGTCATGAACATCCTCACTTAAACCCAATACAGAACCAACTCATATCTACATGTACTGAAAACTTGCAGGTACTGAAAACTTCACTCAAGTCAGGGCTTCATTTCCCTTTTCGTTTGTTCCCTTTTCATTTGTTCTATCTTTCTCACTATTGTATCATTAGAAAAATGTGTTCTTTTCTTCCAATGAAAAAAATAGTCAAAAAGCCTACCATCATCTCCCATAAATAGAATACTGAGGAATAACAAAGCAACCCAGATCCCAAAATCACAAGGGACTGTGTTTCCTCAGCTCATTTCTCAAACATAGGATGAGCAGAGACAAGGAAGGTATGTATTACAAGCAGATTTCCCCACTCCAAGAACACGAAAGCCTTACAATGAAATGAGAGGTGCAGGCAAATTCACAGACAATCATAAGTACATCCCAGAAGACCTCATCTTAAAGAAACACTTGCCTCCATCTGCCCACACTCTTCCACTTGACCATATGATAAATGCAGATTCCTCTGAAGGTACGTCCTTGTCCAAGGAACTGCACCAACTCAAATCTGGGAGGAAGAACTGGAGAAAGTGTTTCACTGAAACCTAAATACAAAATGTAGTGCTTTGTGATCCAGTAGCACCACCTACTCAGTATGTCTTAAGTGCTTTTCAAGCATGAGGTTTTTATTACAATCCTTTTCAGAAGGCAGGAAACAAACTGAGATAAAATAAAGGACTTAAGCCTAAACTCAGCCAGCAAGGCAGGACAAATAGAGGGAGGCACCCAGACCATTACTATGAACTGGGCCTCTGATGTGTTTAAGGGGCTGCCAAGTCACCCAGTTCCAAACTCAACCTGACTTCAAGGAACAGGGTGATACGGCTACTTCTGAAGAGGCTGAGAAAGTGACAAGAAGATTCTCATCAGTGAATATATCACTCTGAGAACACTGTCCCCCGCCCCCAGCCTCGGAGATTAAGGAAGCAGGGAGGGAGAAACCACATGCGCTCTTCACCACCCAGCTAAAAGTCTACTGCTCACAGAACATCGATATTATAATGCTCACTCGGCTGGTCCAGACCAAAAAAGCAGCACGTGGGACTGACTAGTGAGGTTGAACTTCTATAACAATTAACTGAGGCAAGAAACTATTCACCTACCCATTTCTTCCTCACAAAAAGTGAGTGCAAATACAATAAGGAGAGCCACATCTTAATTTTTTATTCTCCCCAACTACTTCTACAGTCAGTTTTACACATTCAAGATGTTTTCTGACCATTAAAAAATATCATATGGACACACCGCTATGTTTTAAATTAAAAAAGAAAACAGGAAAAAAATAAACAATGATAACAATGAATTATAATTCATTGGACAAAAACAACAACAACAAAAAAGATATGAACCCTATGCGTTCTCCTAAAAACTTTAGATCTGTGCCTCATACCGTCAGGTCCATAATCCACGAAGCACTGGTTTATAGACGTGGGGCTGGGGTGGGGGATGGGGGAGGGATGGATTGGGAGTTTGGGATTGGCAGATGCAAACTGTTACATATAGAATGGAAAACAAGCCACCCATATAGTACAGAGAACTACATTTAATATCCTGAGAGAAACCATAATGGAAGCAACTATTTTAAAAAAGAATATGTGTGTCGTGTGCAGCAGAAATTAACGCAACATTGTAAATCAACCACACTTCAATTAAAAAAAAAAAAAAAGAATTGACTTGTGTGTATGATTTAAAGATTTGATTTTACTTTTTTCCATATGGATACTTCAATGATATAGCACTTTTTGTTGAAAAGGCCATTTTCTCTTTATTACAAAGCTATTGTACATTTGTGATAAATCAAGTCTTCATATATCCAAAAAAAAAACCACAAACAAATGACACTTTGTATTTTTTTTTTTACTGAATGCAAGATCTTTAAAATTCTGTGATGGTTTACAATTTTCACAAGTTTCACACACAGTATTTCATACAATCCCTAATAGCCCTTTTCCTCCCTACCCCTACATTGCCCTTTTCCTCCTTCCTCTCCGCAGTGGTAACCACTAGTTTGTTCTCTGCATCTGTGAGTCTTCTTTTTTTTTTGCTGTTATATTCACTACTTTGTATTTTTTGATTCCACATATAAGTGATATCATACAGTACCTGTCTTCCTCTATCTGACATGAAGTTAGCAGAATGCCCTCCAAGTCAATTTGCCTTGTGGCTGCAAGTGGCAAACTTCTGTCCTTTTTCATGGCTGAGTAGTATTCCACTGTATGTATGTACCACATCTTTATCCATTCACCTGTTGATGGACACTTAGGTTGCTTCCATACTTTGCCAATTGTTAATGATTGCTATGAACAGGGAGTGCATGTAAGTTTTCAAATTAGTGTTTTTGTTTTTTCAGACATATTCCCAGGAATGAAGTTGCTAGGTCATATGGTAATTCCCTTTTTAGTTTTTTGAGGAATTCCCATACTGTTCTCCACAGTGGTTACACCAATTTACATACCCACCAACAGTGTACGAGGGTTCCCTTTTTCTCCACATCCTCATCATTCTTTGTTATTTGTGTTTTTTTGATGACAGCCATTCTAACAGGTGTGAAGTGATATCTCACACTTTGGTTTTGGTTTGCATTTCCCTGATGATTCATAATGCTGAGCATTTATTCCTGTGCCTATTGACCATCTGTATTTCCTCTTTGGAAAAATGTCTATTCAGTTCTTCTGTCCATTTTTTAATTGGGTTGTTTGTTTTTTTGGATGCCAAGGTGTATAAGCTGTTTATATATATTAGATATTAACTCCTTATTGGTCATATCATTTGCAAATATCTTCTCTTACTTCAGTAGGTTGTCTTTTCATTTGTGAACGGTTTTCTTTGCTGTGCAAAAGCTTTTACATTTAATTAGGTCCTGGTTTTTATTTTTATTTTTTGTTTGTTTTTTTGCTTTTGCTTCCTTTACTTTAGGAGATGGATCCAAAAAAATACTGCTCCAATTTATGTCAAAGATTGTTCTGCCTACATGGTCCTCTAGGAGTTTTATAGTATCCTGTCTTACATTTCAATCTTTCATCCATTTTGAGTTTATTTTTTATGTGGTATTAGAGAATGTTCTGATTTGATTCTTTTATGTGTATCTAGGACACCTTGTATTTTTAAGATAGAAAAATGATTAAATTGTTAACATTGATAAATAAAGTATTTCTCTGTTCATTCAAGCAGACGTCTCACTCTCCTCCTTGGCAAAGCGCACTGAATACTACAGAGTATGATGCCCTAATAAAGGTTACACAGAAACGTGAGCCCAGTCAGTAGAGTCACTTTCAGAGAACATATTTACTTACATTCTTGTCCCACAGGCGGCAATTCCTTTTCGGACCAATTTTCTAGAGAAAACTTTTCTTTTTGCGAACCACTAATTAGCTAACAAGAAGATTCTCATCAGTTGAGATCAATATCAATCAACATCAAATACGTGATGAGACACATGGGAAACATCAGGTCTATTTGGTTTATTTTCAAAGTCTTTATCATCCACATCACTGCCCACTTTCTTACATAAATATATACAGCTTGAACAAGAGACTGTGCAGGAGTATATAAGTTAACTTTGGTATATCTAGAGATTCTAGGGCATTTTCCATTACCATTTTTTATTCTAAATACTTTATATTTCGAGCATGACATGCATTCTTTCAAGTTGACCTCGTAATATGATTTCCAGTGTACAGATAAGGAAACTGAGGCATCAAAACAGTGGTTAGAGCGCTAGTTGTCCTTCACAGTTAGGAGACTTCTGTTGACAGTATTAAGAGAGACAACAAGGCAAGTCAGTTACTGGGCTGGATTAAACCTTCAACTTCTCCTAGGTTTATGCTTGATCAGGGAACCACCTTGTCACTCCCACAAGGTCGTGGAGGTGGGTAAACTTTTTACAATGTTACTGACTTTAAAGGAGTCCTATCTTTAGTTAACCCTTTATCTTGGCCCTTCCTATTTGAGATCAGCTGTCTACATATTTCCATGTTTCGAGTATACTCAAGAGCAAGACTGTAAAGAATACAAAAATAAAACAGGACATAAAGATTATCAGCCTTAAAGCCACTAGGAGACAAAAGAAACTGCTCCAAGGAACAAGGGAAATTAACATTCTTTCCTATCCTCCTGGCAAGAACTAAGATCAAAATGAACTGTTGGCAAATTCTGTTAACAGGGAAACATTAGGACTGTAGGGATCCTATAAAATACTCTAGCACTATTAATATTAAGGTTTCTAAGGACCCTTTAATCAATGATCATTCTTCTGCCTTAATACAATGTTTTGTAAGAGTCTCCTTATCGAACTGACTTGAATTCTTTCTGGAAAAAAAATATATGGAATAAGTGAATGGTTGGATGAATAGTAGAATATATGCAAGCTTTATAATTTGACAGACTGTGGCATTGAATACCACCTTTAACATTTGTTAGGTCATGTTTATTTGACATTAATAAGTTACTTAGCCTCTCTGAGCCACTTAAATTCTATGAGCCAAAAGTTCTCATATATTTAAAAAATAAATAATAATATCTCCTCTTATGGTGATTAAATGAGACTACATATGAAGCACTTGATACATTGTAGACATTTAATGATCAATAGCTATTAATTAAAGCTTCTCATCAACCGAGATTACCAGTAAAACCATTCAGTATCAATGGGAGGTGGGGGGGAAATAAAGCCTGACTATCTTTATAACATATAAATAAAGCATTCTACTAAAGCATTTTGAAAATAGTTTGCATTTATTACTTCTATGATTTAGTGGGCCACCAATAGATTAAACACATGTTAATATTCCTTACCTCTGTGCAAAGAACAATTCATTTCATAAATGTCTTTGGAAAGAAATAATAAAGTTTAAAAATTTCTTAATCTAATTCTCAGACCCTACTAAGTGATTTAATGCAATATCAATCTTAAATTTTAGTCAGTATAAAATTTTTAAAGCAGTTAAAAATTCCTCTATTAGAATATGAAATCAAATCAAATTGAGCCAGGAGTCATGTGACAACAGTATGCCACATAAAACCTTTGAGCTGTGACTTCTCACATGTCTAATGGAAAGACTGAATAAGTTTCTAGTTGCAACTGTTGCCTTTTACCACACTGTACATTTTGTGAATTAAACATGGGCAGTGGTGGGTGGTAAAATTTGCTGAAGGAGAAGATGGAAACAAACAAAAAAATATCACTGTTCTTCAGAACTGAAATATATTATCTAGGTCATGCATGCAAGATCTAAAATTCTATGGTACCCAGAGGACGAGGGTAACATCATATGCATGTCTTTATCTCTTCCTCATCCCCATCTCAGCGTGATACTTTCTTTATAGTAAATATTTAATAATATCTGTCATTGAAGAAACAAGCCAATGAGCACACAAACTTCATTTTATACAGTCTAATAGGCAAAGAATTGTCTAGGATTGTTCTTTATTTGAGTGCTTTGACTCCAATGCATGAATTATACAACAAGCATGATTTGCTCCTGGAGGCATGTCCGAGGTCATCACGTGAGAATAAAGGATTCTATGGAATATAGTAGCAATGCTGATTGATCACAGAATGGAAGTAACTTTAAAATTTATTCTAAAAGTGGTAAGTAAATGACATTTTCTGAGTTTTTATTTCAGATGAAAAGGCCATGGAACAATCAGCAAAATGCCAAGAAAATTAATTCAATATACATGGAAGATAGAACAGAAAAAACCAACTTCAGAAATCTGTATAAGTCCTGCGGTAGGGACTCAATAGTAAAAGACCAAGAACTTCTGTTTTAGTTTTACACTTGCTTCATAAAAAAGCCACAAGCTTTGCAAAATATGCGATGGATACTTTCTGTTGGATATTTTTAATTTGATCTAATTGTTCTTGACAGTTTCCTTTCCCACATCATGCACTGTGTACATTAAAGATGGGCAGTGGGAAGGGAAAACTATTCAAGTGGAAAAGGGAAAAAGAAAAAAATTATTTTCTTTCAAAATTGAAATAAGCCATCCAGACAAACTAAGCTGTATAATTTTACATATGAAAAAAGGAAATGAAGATGGCAAAAATCATATTACATTTAGTGTTGGAGTATTAACTGTCTTTTGAATAATTCAGTGGATTATCATACCGATAGTGTATTTTATCTTTTAAATTATGGTAAATCAGTAGTCAAATTTTACTTAGGAATTAAGATACTGCTTTATTGAAGACTTCATTTAAGTGATCTGCATTTAACTGTGGGATTGTAATGAAATTTATTAACATGTTTATACTCATAGACTTCGTTACCTTTCCCATATCCTCACTCTCCACCTCTAAAGAGAGCTTTGCTTTACCTACTCACGTTTATCTTCTTTCCCACCCTCTAAAGAGAGTTCCACCTTACCAGTCCAATGCCCCTGCCCATATTTTCTGGAAATCAGAGATTTTCTCAGAGTAATCTAACTTCACCTGAGCTACATCAGTTATAAGTCCCAGATATTATCAATTTCTTAATAGTTGACACTAGGAGGATACAGACTAGTAACTCACATAATAATCAAACTAGCTGCTTGTAGTTCTGAATATATCCATTAATTTATCATTCAGATATCTTTCTAATGTTATCTTTCAGAAAGGACAGCATATGCTGTCAAGTGGCCCATCCAAGTCCTGACTCAGACCCTAATATAGCTAGGATATCAAGGCAAGCTAGGATTCCAAATGCAAGAGATCTGAGCAGTAAATAATAAGAAAGAATTAATGATATCAAGAAAAGTTTCCATGAGGAGAGATTAGCAGTCAAAAATTTAAGCATAAAAGAATGGATAGTGAATAACTAGAGGCTGTGGGTACATCATTCAAAAGGATTTGCAAAAAAAACATGAGATTGAGTTGGTGATGCTAGAATGTAAAGCATGAGTTTTAGGGCAAGGGTCAGCAAACTAAAGCCCTGCTGCCTCCTTTTGTAAATAAAATTTTATTAGAAGAAGTGAAGTGAAGTCACTCAGTCGTGTCCGACTCTTCAATCCCGAGAACCCACCAGGCTCCCCCATCCATGGGATTCTCCAGGCAAGAATACTGGAGAGGGTTGCATTTCCTTCTCCAGGGGATCTTCCCGACCCAGGGATCGAACCCAGGTCTCCAGCATTACAGGTAGACGCTTTTACCTTTGAGCCACCAGGGAAGCCTTTATTAGAAGTCACACCCATTTATTTGCATTTTTATTAGAAGCCATACCCATTTATTTGCATACTATCTATGGATTATCTATAGTATTTGCATACTATCTATAGTTTTCCTACTACAAGAGCACAGCTGAGTAGATGCAATAGAAACCATATGGCTTACAAAACCTAAAATGTTTATTATCTGGCCCTTCATAGAAAAAATGTTTGGCGACCTCCATCTTAGACTTTAGGAAACCAATAATTACATCATGAGAAAAAAAGTCTGATTTCATACCTCATGTCCACACCTCAAATTATCTCACACTTTAGGTTATATTTGGAGTAATCTGAATTTCACCATTTTGTTGAAGTAATAAATTTAGAGAGGTCTGTCTTTTTCTACAGATTGCTATATAATTTTTCATATATAAACCTCATTAGATAAAGTATATCCTTATCTACACTTCTGAAATATTAAGGAGAAAATTTCTTTACACATTTGAATTGTAACATTTTCAAACAAAAACTGAAATACTGTAAAAGAATTTGAGGAGCATGAAGAACAGGAAAAGGCTTTTAGTGATATATTGATGATGAGAGAAACATTCTGAAGCAAACTAAAGAATGAGTAGGTATTCTCAAAGATTATTATACTCAAAACCTTCTGGTAACCATCTAGTTATTTAATTACGGGCACCAAGCTTAAGTGGTACAACTGGATCCTGTGACCCTCATTGAACAGGAAGCTCTTTCAATGGTGGCCTCTCCCATCTTCAGTTATAACCTAGTGAGAACAACTATTACAGAGTGCTAGTATGCCCTTCAACAGTACATTTCTCAATTTTTTGTTGGAAGGAGTCATTTTTAAACCTTTTTGGATTCTTAGGACTAAAATTTAAGATGAGCAACCCAATAACATCTGTAGAATTAAAAAAAAAAAACTCTAAACCTTACAAGAAGAATTGACTTTCATATCCACACTGCAAAGTCTTGTCCTCTCACCCAGTTATCAGCTCTAGTTCAGTTTCCAAAACCAAGGCCTCTTGAATAAAAGGGATGCTTATGATAGGCAGAAGAAAGAAGATGCCTACAGTATCAACACTTTGTAATGTAAATCTCCACTCTACCATCTCCAAGAAGGATCTGGGGCCATTTACACATCCTTACTCATCCCAGAGTTTGTTTATTGGCTTCATGCTAAAACAGTTATTGAAGACTCAGTGGCAGCCTTTGTTGTGAGGAAATGCCTCTCAAGGTATGAGATGCTCTAGCATGCGGTGTGCATTCTGAATCATCACCCAGATATGATACTATTTTTCACATAGAAATGATACATGGGTTCAGGAACCAAAGGATAAAGAGGGAAGTGGCAATCTTCACTGGAAACGCCCCTTGATTCATAATCGAAATTGTTTCTCAAAACTAGAGGTCCCTGAGACACTACCAGGGAATATATGAGGCCAGACTAGTTTAATAATTATACTAAGATGTTATTTGACTTTTTCACTGTGTCGACTGGAGAAGGAAATGGCAACCTACTCCAGTATTCTTGCCTGGAGAATCCCATGGACAGAGGAGCCTGGTGGGCTACAGTCCATGGGGTCACAGAGAGTCGAAAATGACTGAGTGATTTGCACACAGGCATGAACAGTGTTGACACTGGAAGCAATGGCAGATAAAACTTCTGGTGCCTCAGCAAGAACCAGGGCAGTGGCACCAAACGATACCAGTGGCCACTGTGTTCATCTCCTGGCACTGGCAATAGGAAATAACAAAAACAGAAAGTGTCAATTTCACTTTAGAATGTTCTTGATGAAGCCATAAAAAATATGAATTATATTAACACTTGACCTGTGAGCACATGTCTTTTTAATATTCTGTGTGATGAAATGGGAAAGATACATAAAGCATTTTCGTAACACATTAAACATGATGACTTGAGGAAAAGCACTTGTGTGATTGAGTTAGGAGCTGAGCTAACTTTCTTTACTGTGGAACACTATTTTTTACTTTAAAAAAAAATGACTGACAGACAAACTATGGCTATTCAGATTGAGATTTGGAAAATATTTTCTTGAACAAAATGAGTCTGTTACTTCAAGAAAAACAATGGAAGAGTAGTTGTGGCCAGTGATAAGATTCCAGCTTTCAGAAGAAATTAAAATTTTTTTTAAACTTATATCCAACACCATAAGTTTGACAGTTTTCTAAAACTTAAAGATCTTCTGATATGATCAGTGGTAGTGTTTAGAAACATGAATTTTTGACGTTATATGATAAAACAGGTCAGCCTTCAGAAGATCTGAATAACTCAGAGAAAGCATTTTCCAAATAACCAATGTACAACACTATAAAACCATGAAAGATCCATTAAAAACATGAGACAGACCAATGGATTTTAATATGAGAGTATTAAAAGTTTACTAGTGTGGTAACAGATTCCATATTGCAAATAACCTGCAAAAACCTACAATTTGTCAAGTTTTAGTGGGTTTCAAAAAGGATATCCACAATTATATGAAAAGACTATTTTAAAAAACCTCTCTTTTTACCAACTACTTATCTGTGTGAGGCTGGACTATCTACATATACTTCACCTAAAACAACACATTACAATACTGAATAGACATCAGCTGTCTTCTAGAAGTCTCTGTCTTCTATTAAACTAGACATTGAAAGAGATCTGCAAAAATATAAAACAGTACTTTTCTCCTCTACAGTTATTTTTACCTTAAAAAGTATGTTCTATATTTTAACATGTAATGAGCTTATCATTATTTTTAATGAATAAATAAATATATCAAAATTATCTTCAGTTTAATTTCTAATATTATAAATATCCATTACTATAAGCCATGCAAACAAGCACCCTCTGGGAACTTCAACAGTTTTTACAAGTATAAAGGGGCCCTGAGACCAAAAGTTTACGAACTGTTATCTTAGATATTCTTTTTTTCCTCCAAACTGTAACCCAATGCTGTCTGATAATTCCTAACAGTTCCTAGATGACAAGAATAAGGATTTATAAGGTACTGTAAAATCTTATATATATATATTGAATGGTAACTTCAAGAAGCTTACAAAAGACACAAGAAGCTTACAATCTCAAATTCATTTTATAAAATCATTCTATAGTTACTACTTTGTGAAAACTAATATTTTCATGGAAAAAATCACAAGTTCCTTACAATTTCCTTAAAAGCCATATTCTTAACTATAGGCATTTTATACTAAATATGTCTCATCTTCATCCAGGGTTCACAAATATGCATAACTTGTTATCAGGACCCACTTAATTTTCACTTAACTGAACACATTTATTTGCCTTAATCTCTCCTCACAAATGGATCCTTCAGTTCCCTCTACCCTTATTATTTCTCATTTCTGGGATTCCTCTAAAGATTTCTTTTCTGAGAGTTCACAAAACAGCAAATTGAATTCCAGGTATGATCGCTCTACCACCCAGTGATGGGAATGATCTGTTCTCCTAATGCTCTCCTAATAAAAAGCTGAAAATAATTCTAGACCATCACCCCTAGATTTATCTAATTTTTTTTGTCCTCAATCACACTGAGATAGCTATAGTATTCACCGGCTTCCAGGTTGTTCTTTTCTACTGACTTCCAGAATTGCAGATCAGTTTTCTGCATTTCAAGTGAAGTACCTGTAAAGATGATTTTATTGACACCCTCAGTTCTGTGAGATTATAAGAGGGGCTGTGTTGAAAAGAAAGTTCAGCAAGAATAACAATAGCACTCAACTGTAACAATTGTATGTATGTCTGCACACATGTTTAAAAGTTGGGAACGATCATTATTTTAGTCACATAAATTTAGCCATCAAAAAATAAAACATAATTTGTTTCAAATACCTGATCTTTATCTTCAAGGTATACCAGTCTTTCAGCATTCCATTATTTTCCTTTAAATTTATGACTAATATGTCTTTTTTAGCAAAGGGGAAAATATTTTAGAAATTATTCTCTTAAAGAAAAAAAAGATCATGTTTTATGTGGATTTTTTGACATAGCAGGCCCTTATGGCAGAAAGTAAAGAGGAAATAAAGAGCCTCTTGATGAAAGTGAAAGAGGGTGAAAAAGCTGACTTAAAACTCAATATTCAAAAAACTAAGATCATGGCATCCGGTCCCATCACTCCATGGCAAATAGATGGAGAAACAATAGAGACAGTGACAGACTTTATTTTATTGGGCTCCAAAATCTCTGTAGATGGTGACTGCACCCATGAAATCAAAAGACGCTTACTCCTTGGAAGGAAAGTTATGACCAACCTAGACAGCATATTAAAAACCACAGACATGACTTTGCCAACAAAGGTCTGTATAGTCAAAGCTATGGTTTTTCCAGTAGTCAGATACGGATGTGAGAGCTGGACTATAAAGAAACCTGAGCGCCAAAGAATTGATGCTTTTGAACTGTGGTGTTGGAGAAGACTCTTGAGAGTCCCTTGGACTACAAGGAGATACAACCAGTCCATCCTAAAGGACATCAGTCCTGGGTATTCACTGGAAGGACTGATGCTAAAGTTGAAACTCTAATACTTTGGCCACCTGATGTGAAGAACTGACCGACTGGAAAAGACCCTGATCCTGGGAAACATTGAAGGCGGGAGGAGAAGGGGACAACAGAGGATGAGGTGGTTGGATGGCACCACCAACTTGATGCACATGAGTTTGAACAAGCTCCAGGAGCTGGTGATGGACAGGAGTCTGATGTGCTACAGTCCATGGGCTCACAAAGAGTCAGACATGACTGAGCGACTGAGCTGAACTGAAGGGCTCAGAATGTATCTTTGTAGATTTAACACTTTTCCATCTATTGGTCAGTAGGATTTTAAAATTCTCAACCTCTTGGAGACACTATTAAGCAGAAAGAATCCAGGGGTCACTCGAATTCAAAAACTACTGCATAATTAATTGGAAAAAGCTATATATACACTTATAGACATTTTCTGAAGACATGGTAAAAAAAAAATAGAGAAGAAAATTTGTGTAAATGCAAACAGTATTCTTCTGATTATTTCTGAGATGGGATTTTATAAAATGCTTGTTTCAGAGGAAATAAATTGAAATTTGGGATGGAAAGATTAAAATGAAGCATTGTATTTAATGTTCCCCTCAATAAAGAAAAGTTATTCCAACCATAATTGACATCTATTTCTGCTTTCTAACACCAGTCAGTCAAATAAATTGAGCTCTCATTGTGTCTGTGCACTATTCCTAGTTCCATGAAAAATAAGCTGATGTTTCAAGAAGCTGATGTTTACCAATTTGCTTTGTAAAGTCAACATTGTTATTAATTAGAAACTAAAGAAAATTTTAAAAATATATAATTTCTATGGATTCTCAATTCCCTTGAAAAGAACTGGGATACTTGAGTAAAGAGATTCTGGTTTTCAATATTCATTATGCATATAGAAAATTCCCAGAAAATGTTTTTATTTTTAAGGGACTACCTTTGAAAACTTGTAAACCTCCATTCCCTTTTTAAAAAATAGACAAATGAGAGCTATCATTTAGTGAAGTTTCTCGGAGAAGGCAATGGCACCCCACTCCAGTACTCTTGCCTGGAAAATCCCATGGATGGAGGAGCCTGGTAGGCTGCAGTCCATGGGGTCGCAAAAAGTTGGACATGACTGAGCGACTTCACTTTCACTTTTCACTTTCATGCATTGGAGAAGGAAATGGCAACCCACTCCAGTGTTCTTGCCTGGAGAATCCCAGGGACGGTGGAGCCTGGTGGGCTGCCGTCTATGGGGTCGCACAGAGTCGGACGCGACTGAAGCGACTTAGCAGCAGCAGCAGTGAAGTTTATTGAACCTGCAAATTTTCTGTTTCTAGAAAAAAGTAAATCTTTCAAACCTTGGCTTTGAACTAATTCTCATAAAGAGTGTGGGCAAATTCCTCAAATAAGTATAATTTAGTTTCCCTTAACTTTCAAAATAACAATTCATCTTATAGAACTTTGCAGATTTTACTTTGTCAAACAAATCAAACAGTTTAGTTTATTTCAAAAATTGCACTTAGAAAATTCATATAGCAAAATAGTGTGTTCCATTAAAAGTTTTGAGACTACAATATAAAGCTTCTAATCATATTTTCATCATAATGATCAAAAATCTTCCTACCTTTACAAAATATCTCCATCCGGCTCCCCCACACTCACTTTTTTTTTTTAATGTGGTTAATCCACAAATTTTTCTTTAATAAATTTTTGTTTCATCTGGATCTAAATCCTATTGTTAAGTCCCTAAATTCAGCATATATTTATTGAGAGTCTCAAGTGTGCAAAGCTATGAATTAAGTACTATTAAATCCCTGAATCCTATTGTAAAATCCTATTTTGCCTACATCAGTGAATCCATTTCAGAGGGCAAAAAAACTACAATAGCCTTCCAACTGGTCTCCATAACTTCAATTTATTCCCCCCTTTAATCCCACCTGAAAACTATAGCCAGATGAATTGTAAAATAAAAATTTAATAGCAACTGTTGAAAAAATAACACAAAAGGCTCCAGTTTTCTAAAGTATAACAAATTCACATATTGTTTTTACCTATAGAAACTTTCATTTAAATAAAACACTTTTTAAAACAGATGAAGGGAGAGATACTTGGATTAAGGTAGGGACGGGGGAGCAAAGACCATGGGTTCAAAGGAAAATGTTTAGGCTTGTTGCCTTGCATTGAAGGTATTCTACAAAATAACCTCTGTGTTCTTGAACCATTGTCTTCCTCATACTGTTGCCATTCCTGAACCTTTGGGATCATCCAGATATTCTGCTCATTTTCTCTCAAATACATTCTGAACGACACTATCTCAGTCACTTCTGCTTATGCTATTTATCTTACCTCAGATGCAACTTCCTTGTATTGATTCGACCATTTAATCAATTTCTTACCATTATTTGAGGCCTAGTAAAATTGTGTGCTTTTATATATTTCTTAGAACATGAAAAAGTAGTGAAAATTCTCTCCTATGCTTATCATGTGAACTGCCATGTTTAGCATTGTTAGTAATTATATTAAGGGAAGTTTTTATAGAGTTTAAGATAGCTTTTCCAAAATCTTATTGGTTTAGAAATATCTTCTCAGTTACATAATTTCCAGTCCATTAATCCTTCAATCTTGATTTCCTGTGTTCGAAAGATCTGTCAAACCATTGCCAGTCTCAATGTTTTAGTCTCTGTCTTAATTATATATTGCTAGGTAACAGTTTACCACAAGCTTTGTGGTTGTAAACAACATACATTTATGATTTCACAAATTCTGCGGGCCAACTTAGCTGAGTTATCTGCTTAGGGTCTCACAGGCTGCTATAAATAAGGTGTCAACCAGGGCTGCAGTCTTACCTGAGGCTTGACTGAGGCAGAATCTATTTAATACTTCCAAGTTCACATGGTTGTTGGCAGTACTGAGTTCCACCCAGGTTGTTGGACCAAAACCCTTGTTTTCCTGCTGCATGATCCTTCATGTCAGCAGCTCACAACATGGCAACTTGTTTCATCAAAGCCAGCAAAAGGGAGAGTCTCCGTGCCAAACAGGCATTATCACTTATGTAACATAATCATGAACACCCTGTCACCTGTGCCATAATCTATTTGGTTAGAAGAAAGTCACAGATCCTGCCCACACTCAAATAAAGGTATTTTAAACAAAGACATGAATACAAGGAAGCAGCAAAGATGGCTGCTGCTAAAATGACTATATCAGTGAAAGGATGCTTAGATTAAATGAAGTCAAGAAGGCTTTTAAAGTTGGTTCCAGACATCTGAAGAATCTTCACACTTAAATATATATTTATATGTATGTATGTATGTATGTATGTATGTATGTATGTGTTGCAAAATGCTCAGTAGTTTTATAAATAGTAGTATTAGAAAAGGATGGGTTTCCCTGGTGGCTCAGCAGTAAAGAACCTGCCTGCAATGTAGGAGACATGAGTTCGATCCCTGGGTCAGGAAGATCCCCTGGAGAAGAAAATGGCAACCCACTGCAGTATTCTTGCCTGGGAGGCCCTACAGATAGAGGAACCTGGAGGGCTGCAGTCCATGGGGTCACAAAAGAGTCAGACAAGACTTAGAGACTAAACACAGAACACGGAAGGAAATGTTCTTACTTAAACCAAATACCTGGTCAAAATCAGAAGGGCTAATGTGACTTTGCCTCTTATTCAAAGGACTTTTCCAACAGACTGGCTAAGGAAAGGACCTAAGGTCTTGGAGCTGTAGAATTCCGTAAGTGCTATTTACCAATACAGCTGGGTCTGGAAAAGACTGATTGATTTAAGAAGAGTATAGCACGTCACCATCAGTGCCTTATAGAGGCATGATTCTAAAAAGCCTGGTTTTAGATATAAAGACTCACAGCTTGGAAGACTAATGTGGAGCTTATGCCATAAGCCTTAGAGTAAAGAAACCATAATCATGAAGGAAGGGAAGTTTCCCCAACTCAGAAGGAGGTTTTATTTTGGCCAGTAGGTGGGAAAGGAGGAATCAAAGCTGACTTACTAGATGGTCTAAATATTGGTAGCTCCTTGAGAAAAGGTCTAGTGTTCCATTGTCTTAGGTCAAATAAAGACTGGGAGGGATGGCAGAAGGGAAGGAGACATTTCTGGGTAGTATAGAGATGGTGTTGCAGAAACCAGTACTGGAGAAGCCGAGCACCACAATCAGAGAGTTGGAGAACCCAGGTTTATCACGCTGGCGGGCCCAGAGGAGTTAACACTCCAAGCTCTGAGCCCCGAACAAAGGGGTTACAGAGCTTCTACAGGCAGACTGTAGTGGGCAACACTAGCTGTTAACAGGCTGGTTTAAACTAAGGGGTTTCGCACGCGCAAGGCAATAGCAGTCAAGATGGGGAGGGGGATGCCTGGCCTGGACAGACATGATTAAGCAGGTTTGCAGGGGCTGGGCAATTGTAAAGATCAGGACAAGGGCGAATGAGATAAACTCCAGTTCCTAGTATTGCAAGTCCCCACTTCCTGAGACTATGTGACCTACATGATCTAGACTTTGCAAGGGGCAAGCTGAGTTACACAGGCAGAAGGAGAAGGAGGTTATATAAAATTTTAACTTTTCCTCTCCATTAGAAATCTGAGATGAGCTTGAGAAGATTTCAGAACAGAAAGCGAATTGCCTGGCTATAAAGAGTATAACTAGGGCTGGGTAGAGAAGTCCTGCATCCAATACTATACCTGAAATAGCAGTGGCTGAAGGAGGTTTCTAGATGGATGGTCTGCAAGCTTCTTCATAAGAGCCTTAGCTTTCCAAAAGGATGAGAATGCATCAACCAAGACTTTCCTAGTGACCTTAACAGAGTAGATACAAGCCTGAGAGTCAAAAGCCCAGAAGAAGACCTTGCAGTGGGATAAGAATTGGAGGTGTGAATTCAGCATCATGAGGGACAGAGGCCAACACTCAAGACCAAAAGAGAACACTGACACTGCAGTGGAGGCCATAGAACATGTAAGAGGCCCAGCAGGCCAGTCCTCTTGGCTTCTCATGAGAAAGAAGTATCAGATAGCCACCATCACCATCCCCCAAGAGGACAGAATCATAATTAACTAAGTAGTTACTGGAAGAGACAAAGTTTAACTGAAAGTGCTAATTACTTTAAGTTGGCAACAATGAGTCGGCCCTCATCAACAAAAAATGGGGACTTGACAAAGCTTATGTTAATTATTGGAAAACAAAGAACACTGCATTTTTTTGGCACGCAAGCTGTAACTTGTATCTATTTACAACTTTATCTCTTCTAGAAACAACATTTTATTGGTGAAATACTATTTTAGGCTCCTTGGCAGATGGTAAGAATACAAAGTTGTTTTTTTGTTTTTTGGGTTTGTTTGTTTGTTTTTGCTGTTCCACGAGGTTTTCAGAATTTCCCATCCAGGGATTGAACCCGGGCCCCAGCAGCGAAAGCACCAAGTCCTAACCACAGGACCACCAGGAAATTCCCCAAAGATGAATAAATCTAAGTTTCTGAACTCCTCTTATAGTCTTACAGTGAAGTGGGCATGTTAGCCAGGCTATAAAACCTGTTGTATCTGAATATTTGTATTAGTATATAAGTATGGGCTTGTGAAAGTCACTCAGTCACATCTGACTCTTTGCAACCCCTCTGGACTATATAGTCCATGGAATTCTCCAGGCCAGAATAATGGAGTGGGTAGCCTTTCCCTTCTCCAGGGGATCTTCCCAACCCAGGGATCAAACCAGGATCTCCTGCATTGCAGGCAGATTCGTTACCAGCTGAGCCACAAGGAAAACCCAAGAATATTGGAGTGGGTAGCCTATCCCTTCTCCAGAGGATCTTCCTGACCCAGGAATCGAACTGGGGTCTCCTGCATTGCAGGTGGATTCTTTACCAACTGAACTATCAGGGAAGTGCTGATTTAACAAGGGCTTAAACAATAATAAAGTCTATCCGTGTGTGTGTGTCCTCAAATCATGTCTGACTCTCTGCAACCCTCTGGACTGTAGCCCTCCAGGCTCCTTCCTCCATGGAATTTTCCAGGTAACAATACTGGGTTGGGTTATCATTTCCTACTCCAGGGGATCTTCTCAACCCAGCGGTTGAAACTGTGTCTCGTTTCTCCTGTACTGGCAGGAAGATTCTTACCACTGTGCCATCAGGGAAATCAAGTCTATCTTTAGCACACAACTAAACATAAGCAGTCCAGAGTGGATATGGTAGCCTCACAGTATCAGGGAGATAGGCCTCTTCCGTCTTGTTACTCTGCTATCCTGGGGTATTGCCCGTATCTATATAAGCAAAAATGGTTCACCATACCCATGTTCTAGTCAGTGGCTGGGAAGGGTAAAAGGATAAGGGAAGGGCATGCCCTTACTTTTAAAGGCATGTGTCATAAGTTGCACACATCATTTTATGCACGAAGCATTGGCAAAGAACGCAATCCTGTGGCCACATTTACTGCAAGGAGGCTGGGAAATGTAGTTCTCGTTTGGTTAGGGATGTGATGTGCTGTGCTTAGTCACTCTGTAGCCCGCCAGGCTTCTCTGCCCATGCGGATTCTCCAGGCAAGAATACTGGAGTGGGTTGCCATGCCCTTCTCCAGGGGATCTTCCCAACTCGGGGATCAAACCCAGGTCTCCTGCATTGCAGGCAGATTCTTAACCAGCTGAGTTACCAGGGAAGCCCTTGGTTAAGTATATGCCTGATTAAATCCTTTTACTATATAAGGATAGATGAGATATTGGGGGACAATATAGCATCTGTCTTAGTCTATTCCTCTGGCTTCTCAAACGTGCATGGTATACTATCCAACAAAGAAAAGGAACTGACATGTAAAGGGAAAATAGAGGAAAGTATGTGAGCAGAGACAGCATGCTGATCAGGGAGGCCTTCAGAAAAGAACTGATGCTTGAACTAAGTCTAAGAGGAGTAGACAGTCACCAAGACCACAGATAGAATAAAGGCATTTAGAGGGAAAGAAAACAAAAGCATGTCATTATCAGAGTGTGACATTTGCTGCTCCATTTAGGGAATTTCAAGCAGTTCTATGAAGCCAAAGCATATGGAGGAGTAGATGAAGATGAGACTGGCTAGATACAAAGGAATCAGATAATAAACGGTCTTCTACAGCCAGCGAGGAATTTAGCCACTGCTCTGTAGGTAAAAGGGAAATGCTGATGGGTTTTAAGTAGTGAGGTGACATAACCATATTTATACATTTAAGAGATTACTCTAGTGACAATGCAGAGAATAGATAAGCCTGAAGATGAGGGTAAGATTTAGGAGGCAGTTTGACAAAAACAAGATTACAAAGGTATTACTTATGGCAATACCCATAAGAAATCAGAGCTTTAGGTGACAGATTCTGTAGGACTTGGCAATTAACTGATAGTAGAAATGAATGGAAAGGAAGATTACTAATGCTTGGGTGGATGCAGCTTAAGATGGAGAATTCAAAATGAGATCATAGATATGCTGAGTTTGAAGGTACTAGGGATGCTAAGAAACAACTGAGTGAAGGTGACCAATATTCAGATAAAAATAAGGATCTGGAGATAACGAGGTCTAAAATTGAAATGTGCATTTGGAATCATCAGTATGATGATTCCATTGAAACATTTGACATCAATTAATGAAAATACAGAACTTAAGAAGACATCTGAGAATGTGCCAAATACTGATAGTATCACAGACCTTGGAAGCACTTCTGGAAGCCATAGGTTCTGGCTTCAAGGTTCTGGTCCATACAGGTAGCTAATATATTCAAATACATCAAAAGTCACTGTGATTGAGAGCTGACAGTGAATCGGTAAGGAAAAGGAATTCTGTTGCTTTATAGATAAAGAAGGAGGAAGAGAATTTTAAAGTAATAATTATAAAAAGATGTAAGTTAGAAGACCTGGATGCATATCCCAGGTCACTCCCTCACTGGCAGATTGAGCTGGAGAGAGAAGAAACAGATCTTTAAAGAGATAGGAGAATGATGTGCAGAGAGAAGCAAAGCCAGGAAATTGAAAGTGAACACAGCCTATATTTCCAAAATGTTCTCAATTCATGGCTTTCCTTGGGATTTCTTCATTCCTACCTTTGAGTTCCACAAAACATCACTGTCATTTTTAATAGCTTTTTCCTTTTCCTCTTCAGTTCAGTCACTCAGTTGTGTCCGACTCTTTGCGACCCCATGAATCGCAGCACACCAGGCCTCCCTGTCCATCACCAACTCCCAGAGTTTACTCAAACTCATGCCCATCGAGTCATTGATGCCATCCAGCCATCTCATCCTCTGTCATCCCCTTCTCCTCCTGCCCCCAGTCCTAAGCAAATTGATTTGCCTCTTGCAACAATAAGACTCTAACATACAGATACAATATCCTTTCAGAAAGAAAAAATTAATTTTCTCCTACATGGATGTGAGGAAGTGTAAGGTGGAAAGTGGGTAGAAATAACTACCCTTACCTATGGCAGAGATCATTAGGTACCATCCCATAGACATTATTCTCTTTCCTCAAAAGGAGAACCCATGTTTTAAGTGATAATGATTGAAAGCACTTTGCAGTCTCCCTTGTAGCCAGGCATAATATGTGACAAACTTCTGAATGATGAGATGTAAGTAAAAGATGATATTAGAACTTCTTAGAAGACTGCTTAAAATATTATCATTATCAACTATTATCAAATATTTTGTCAAATAATACCAAATATTATTATGTAGAAAATGTCTTTTTGTCCTTTCTCCCTTCCTTTCTCCTGCATTCTGAACAGCTGACCTGAGGGCAGGAGTTTCAGCAAACATCTTGAGTCAAAAGGTGACCTTGAGAATGAAAGCCATTCACAGATTCAGAGAAGAAGATGGGAGGGGCCCAGATCTCTGATGACCACAGAGCCACCAAGAGAACCTAGAACTCTCTTTTGTTTATTTTACATGGAAGAGAAATAGATTCGTATCTTATTTAAGAGATTTGAAGCTTGCTGCTATATGCAACTAAACCTAATTGCAGCAGATACTTTTTTAAAAATTGATATGCCTTTTTATAAATTATACAACTCCAATTCCTAATATTACTACTGCATTTCCCACAGACTAATTTCTTAAATTAAAAAACTATTTAAGAACTCTTCTTCCTTAATAGAAGTCAGAGTGATGTGATGGGGGGAAAATAGCCAAAAAATTAAGAAAACTCTATTTAGATGCTAGTCATATTATTTTAATAAGCAACAAAACTTCAGGTACATTTTTTATCTTTAAATTGAGAGAGCTTAATTAGATGGAATCTATGGGCTTCCCAGTGGCTCAGTGGTAAAGAATCTGCCTGTCAATGCAGGTGACAAGGAAATGCAGGCTTGATCCCTGACTCCAGATCCCCTAGAGAAAGAAATGGCAACCCACTCCAGTATTCTTGCCTGGAAAATCCCATAAACAGAGGAGCCTGGAGGGCTACAGTCCATGGGGTCGCAAAAAGAGTTGGACACTGAGCGACTAAACAACAGCAATAACAAGGTCCCTTTTAACTGCAAGAATTTCTCTTATCCTGTACTTTTTTTTTTTTCAGAGAATTATCAAAACAATCAAATGTGTGGTTATTATTTAGCAAACACATAGCACTGTGCCAGGCACTTAGCAATATTAATTACCAAAAGAGTAGGTTCCACTCAACTTGCCCAAATTCACACAGTTTATACTTTGCAGAACCTGGGTTCAAACCCAGGAAGTCCAACGGGTCTCTGATCTTAGCCACTATCCCAGCCTAACTCAGATAAATAGCCCCACTTAACCAGGTCACTCCAGTACAAATGGTTTAAAGAACCTAACAGGACTTGGAAGTTTCATTTATGAAATATTTCCAAATGTGATTTCTCCCAACCCTTTAAACTCAGCATTGGTGAGAAGCTCATAGGACAGCCGGGACTTCAGAAGGTACCTGTGCCATGCTCTAGACTAGATGGGGTGTGCAGTTTCCCTAAGAATTAGGACTGAAGAAATGTTCTTAGAATAGCCTCTGGGGAGGAAGGGCGTTCATTCTTTCTAGTAAATCACATTTGCATTTTAAATAACTAGATAAATGAATAAACAGACCATCACCTCTCATTGTTTCAAGCTGGGCTGTATCACTGATTCTGCTGCTGCCTTGCAGCAGATGGGCCTGCTCTGGCATGTCTGACGCTGACCTGCCATATCTCAGGGGCTCCAGCCACTCCTGCTCCTCACTTCCCTGGCATGTGAATATTGAGTTTCACATAGAAATGTGAAAAATGCCTTTAAGCTCATTGCTACATGAAATACAATATATTTGCCAGAGAAGCTGGACTCTCATGTTATTCATAAATCAATTATGTTTATCCTTAGCCCAGAAAGTACTAAAACGTTCTTTCCTCATTTTGAAATCCAATCTGATATCCACAGTAATTATGCTGCCTTTCATATGAATCACTGTCTCATACTGTAATCGTTAGTACTATGGCTGATTCATTTTCTGCCTTATAGTATTTGAAATGATCATTTCACTTGTGGTAGGATTTTGGGAGTTATTGCAGTAAATCCTTTTATTCACTAGACTTTCCTTTTTTATCTCATCTTCAGTCTCTTTGTTCAGATTTTACACCAAAGTTTTACAAAGGCTGTAGCAAGTCAGAGAAGAACAAACTATTAAATCCTCCTGAAGCCAGCAAAGCCATACAAATGGATGGCGAAGCCTCTCTCTCCACCACATTTCATTGATCTCGCCTTTCCTACCCGAGGTAAACCGCACCCATCCTCTTATTTGCCCCTTCATTCCTCCTGAAATATAGTCGTGTTAATATTATGTGCTGAAACACTTTTAAAATATCTAAGTCTTTATTTCTGGTCATTTTCCAAATATACACAAATAGATATGAGTTATTTTCTAGGGATCATAGACCTTACCATTTTAGAAGAGCCACATTTAAAGACAGATGTCTGCTGCCCTGGAATCACCAATATCACATTATTCCATGCATATTAGGCAGGTGTCATGGGATCATCTTGGTTCAGACCCTCTGGAATGCAAGGCATAGACTTGGGATTATGCCCTGCTGCCCTTTCCACATTAAATGTTCCACTGTCAGAATGAGTGGAGACAGGTGGACCCAACAAAAGGCCATCTAACTTGGACTGCTAACCCCCATGTGGAATATAAGAAGATGGAAAAGCAAGAACCTTTGCGGACACTGTCAGTGCTGTAAGAAAACATTATGACAAAAGAGGAGACTTGATGTTGCAGATATTAATAAGGATCACTCCAGTGAGAAATTCCTTTCTGTGCCACAGTCACAAGTAGATTCCATTTCAACATCCATGATAGCTATACATTAGGAGGGGTTGTTTGTGTTATACTCCACTTAAGAGCTATTCCCTACCTTGAAAAGTACTTACCTTGATGCTCTCTTTGCATTTGAAGCATTGGGCTTTTCATTTTAAAACATTAGGCATGAAATTACACCTTCATAATAAGAGTGGCAATTCATTGAATGTTTGCAGTGTGAAGGACACTATGCTAAGAGCTTTATTAGTCACAATCCTATTTGAGTCTTAACACAACTCTTTGAGATATTATCAACTCTTCTTTATAGATGAGGAGATTAAATGTCACATATCTACTAGAGAAGATCCATATAAAAAACCAGGCTTATGGAGTTCCAAAATTCATTTTTTTAACGACATGTTATGTTTTTAATCTCATGCTGCATTGCCTTTGCACTCACGCATGGACTGCTCAAAAGCTATACCCAGTTTTTCCCCAGGCCAGTATGTCTTGCTACAACCAGTTGGTTTTTAGAAACTTCATTTTTGCTTTCCACTTGCAAAGCTCACAGGGTTGTTTTGGTTTTTTAATGGAGTTAGAGTAAGTACAGAAAAATGACAATTGTACCCAAAAGCAGAATTTGTTTTAAGTGATTTCAACCACTGTAATTTTCTTTATCAACACATTTATTCTATCACCACATAAAAAGATCCAACGTCAGCTGAGCTTTTATTTTGACTGAAGATGATCCTGCATTTTGTAAAATGACTGGTTTTATATACAGAATGATGCACCTCTGTGCAATAGAACAGTTGGTCTTAAAATAGGCAGTTCCGCCATCAACCCTTCCCCCACCCTTGGCTCGTTATGTAGAGCTGCCGTGACATCTAGTGGCCAAAGTTTAGGGTGGATTTTCTTTATCCACACAGCATGTGGGAGCTCTAATTTAGAAGCATATTTACAACCTCACATAGCTAATGAAATTTTAAATCAATACCATGCTTCACAGTTTACAACTCGCTTTTGCATCTATCATTGGTTTATTAACTTGAATGCTATGACTTTCCTATATTACTTAGATTTTTAAAATACGTACTCAAAGTGCCACAGCAAAGCCATGGTTTATTCTCAGTACAGGAATGAATAATAGAATTTGACTCTTTATGCTTATCTTTACAAAAGTAACAACTATTTAGATTAAGTGTCAATGCTTAAATCAAACTTGCATTTTAAATAACAGTCTAAATAAACAAGTAATAAATTTGTATTATCACAAATAATTTACAGTAAATTATTAATATACAAGTAAATTCTCTATCCTCTTGCTGACTTAAGAATGATTTTTGCTAAATTTAAAAAAAAAAATAGTTAACACTATTGCAATAAGAAATAGAAGACTAAAAATTGGTTTTAAAAAAACAAAAAACAGTCATTTTCAGCCAATTTTTTTATTTCAAAGGTCTATTCCCTAGTAATTACACTTTCTGAACTTTAAGTTAAAAGAAAACAATTTATAGAAACCAATATACAAATGACCAGAAGAATTTTCTTAAATTTTTTTCTAATGCAATTTCACAGCCTAACAAACTCCAAAAAGCAGAGTCTGAGAGAAGCCTGATGCACGAATGGTTTATTAAAGATGACAGCTGCAGAAATAAGAGCGAGAGACAAGAAACGCCAGGAAAGACAAGAGTGGAGAGAGAAGGAGGAATAGCCACACAAAGGCACAATACGGAGCTGACCACCATTAGGTGCTAGATCTATGGGACTCTTTGAAAAGAATTATTGAATATACTGTGTCTCTGCTGAAAGGATGAAGAGGTGAAACATTTATCCATTAACTCACATTCTACATTGGTCAAGGTTTGCCCCATGGGTTGCAAAATCTCCCACACTTTCAGGTTGCTCATGTCTGTCCGACATCCCATGCTGCAGGTGTTAGAGGCACACAGGGGCTAAGGTAAGGCACTTCTGATTACACAGAAAAAAGCAGGGCAACATCTGTGCCAACCTGTTCCCTGCAACCACAGCTGGAAGGAAAGATAAGGCCAAGTGGATCTGCAGTGGTACAAGAGATGTCCAAGACATGTGTATACAAAATTTGTGTTATGTTCATAATAAATGGGTCATTCAAGCTGATTGTTATGGATGCTTTTATATTTAGTGGGCACTATTATAGAATAGTAATAATAATTTATAATAAGTGTATAATAATAAGTATAATAAGTAATAATTTATAATAGTGGGCACTATTAAATATGTTGATTAACTGATGCAATCATCACTCTGCCCAGTGCACAGTACAAGTCAAAATTACAAAAAGATCTTAAATCAGTAGTAAAAAGCCATTATCTTGATTGACAACTATTTTAGTAGTGCTGTCCAAATCATGCTCACAGTAGGAACTGTTATGTGAAACTATTTTAATCTTATTTTAAAAATCAACATTTAAAATCAATTATCTCAATGTGAAATCCTGATATGGTTGGGAATAACTGGCTGCTGGGAAGAAACTCTGTTAAGCTTTCATAGAGTCCCAAGAGCAGATGCTTTCCAGAAGGAAGATAAATGAAAGATAATGAGAGTGAGAAATAGAAGGAAATTAAAACCCTATCTTAGACCACCTGATGTGAAGAGGTGACTCATTGGAAAAGACCCTGAGGCTGGGAAAGATTGAGGGCAGGAGGAGAAGGGGATGACAGAGGATGAGGATTGGATGGCATCACCAACTCAATGGACATGCGTTTGATCAAACTCAGGGAGCTAGGAAGGACAGAGAAGCCTGCCATGCTGCAGTCCACGGGGTCGCAAAGTGTTGGACATGACTGAGCGACTGGGCAACAACAGGTCATGAAAAAGAATTCCCAAAAGATACATGTAGATTTGTGCCTGCCAAAGGAAAATTGGAAGTTCTACTCTTCTGTATGTCCCTGTCTTTCTCAAGCTGATCACTTCATTGTTCTCAATGAGCAAAGCTTTTGTTACTCCTTTCTTCATCACTGCTATCAAACTCAAGTCAAAGAATTAAATGTAAAAAATAGAATCATTAAACTCCTTGAAGACAACATAGGCAATTTTTTTTTAATAATCTTCAGGATGAGGAAGGATTTTTCAGCCAGAAATCTTAGAAGACTAGTAAATTTTATTACCTAAATAGTAAAAACATATATGGTACAAAGATATGCTGAACAAAAAACCAAATACTTGTAGAATGTATGACAAGTAATTAATATCTGTACTATTAAAAGAGCCCTATCAACAATCAGCAGACCGACTATTAGCTCTCACTTTAGACACTATCAGAATGAAAATAAATGAATATTTGCATTTCGTAATAAAGAATTTAATCATTGATGCTCCTTCTCTACTCACATAACAAAAACAATGGCTACAAATTGAAGCAGTCACCATTATAGTTTACTGGTTTTATTTAACTATAAATATATATGTATATATATATACATAGAGAGAGAGAGAAGATGGACTATAATCATTTTAATGCTTAACATCTCCAATGTCATTTATAGGGCCCTCTATTCAGTATACTCACAATAAAGTATAAAATGTACTACTTTTCTGGTAAGTAGGATGATGACAGTCTCCTAACAATACAGTTTGTATTCCTATACATTATGCCAAGGTGAATATATCTTCTTTATAGGTTTATTGGGATAATGATTGAGGCAAAATATGTAACTTTTTGTTGTTTAGTCGCTAACTCGTGTCTGACTCTTTTGCAACCCCATGGACCGTAGCCCTCCAGACTCCTCTGTCCACGGGATTTCCCAGACCAGAATACCGGAGAGGGTTGCCCGTTTTCTTATCTGGGGAATATTCTCGACCGAGGGATTAAACCTGCATCTCTTGCATTGCCAGGCGGATTCTTTACCACTGAGCCACCTGGGAAGTCCAGGTGTAAATTGAGCATCTCAATAAATATTTTAAAAAAACAAAAGAGCTCTATCAAATCAGTAAATAAAAGAGGAACATCACAGAGTATACAAAAGAACTTGAATATACAATTAATGAATAAAAAATTAAAGAGCAATTAACATGAAAATATATCAATAGCTAACATTTATTGAGAGTGAATTTACCAGGATATGTTGTAAGAGTTTTATGTGTGTTAATTCATTTAATCCTCACAACAATCGTACAAGGTTTATATTGTTATTATCACCATTTTGCAGATGAGCAAACTGGTGATAATTGAGAGGCTAAATAATTGGCACAAAGTCAGAAAGCTGTTAAGTGATAAAAATAGGATTTGAATTCACGTAGGCTCCAGAGCCTGGGCTCCTAACCAACTATACACCCTCATTATAAATCCAAGGCAAATGAAAACAATTTACTGCTTTCCACCTGGTCAGTTGATAATCTAAGATTATCAGTGTTCTGTGGGCACTCAAATTATTGAGGGAAGTGTCAAATGATACAGTCTTTGTGAAAGACAGTGTAGCAATAAGCATAAATGTTAAATGTTTTCTCTGTGTCCCAGATAAACTTCTTGTAATAGCATAATCCAAGGAGATAAAGAATATTGGAAGGACTGATGTTGAAACTGAAACTCCAATACTTTGGCCACCTGATGTGAAGAGCTGACTCATTGGAAAAGACCCTGATGCTGGGAAAGATTGAGGGCAGGAGGAGAAGGGGACGACAGAGGATGAGATGGTTGGATGGCATCACTGACTTGATGGACATGGGTTTGGGTGGACTCCGGGAGTTGGTGATGGACAGGGAGGCCTGGCGTGCTGCAGTTCATGGGGTTGCAGAGTTGGGACACGACTGAGCCACTGAACTGAACTGAACTAATAAATAGAAATGTTCTTAAAAGCATTGTTAATAATAGGAGGGAGAAGAAAATGGAAAATCCACAAAGTTCATCAGTGGAATAGTGGGTTAAACAAAGTGTAGCTACACATGAATGAGCATACAGCCTTAAAAATGGGTGATCTATTCACTGACATAGAGAGATCTGAAGATCACTGAGTATAAACTCTATTACAAGCAGGATATAGTCTATGGTTTTCAACTTTCTACTGTCATAGATCATGAAGGCCTTTAGAGTCCATAATGAAAAATGGCTCACTGAGTCACTGACTGTCAATTGCATAAGGGAAAGGAGCAAAATCCCTAGTTATAAAACTGTTGGTGTATAGTACAAGGCTATGCATAAAGACATATGTATATATTTATACCATATATATAAAAAACACCATACATATACCACATACATATATACACATATACAACTCTATATACATATGTTTGCTAAAAAGAAATCTGAATTGATCTTCACAAAAACTCAAACTATAAACATTAGCCTGAATAACAGTACTGGGGAGCTATTTATATTTCCTTCCTCATATATTTTGTTTGGATTTTCCATACAATTGTATATTATCTATCAAATCAAGAAATAAAATAATGCCATTTTCATCTGGAAAAAGAATTAATGCCTTTGATGTGTTCTTCGTAAGCTGAGGAAGACACCACCATCTTTCTCTGTTCTCCATAGGTTATCCAAGTTTGTAAATACCTTATGACTAGATTTCTCTTGTTTCATCTTTTGGGTTATTGCCATACTTGTGAACCTTCAAACAGGGGCCAATATATGTAAAATGAATGCTTCCTTTATAGATGACACTCTTAAATATTAAACCTAAATGATGAAAGCACAGAAGAAAAAAACGCTGAGCTGCTTTGTGACTTTCAAAGAGCCAAGTTCCTCCTCCCATAAGAGGTAACTCCTCACATTCCTTAAGGCTTTAGCAGATCCCTGTTCCCTGGAGGAGAAGCAGAGCTTACCAAACTTAAGGAGCCAATGCCTCCCTTATATATTAAGAAGTCAATAACTCACTTCTACCAGGATTAGATCATTGATTCCAACATGATCTTAACAGAAGTGTTTAGTGGCAGTTCCCTCCCTGCTAAACTTCTTAGTATAGTATATTCTTAGAATATATCCTCCCAAGAGAGTAGCGGGATAGATTCAAGCTAAGAAAGCTAAGTCAATTCATCTTGGTGGGTAGCTCAGCCATATGGCTACTGAAAAGCAGTCTGTGTTGCAAAATGGGAAATCCTGTACCCTGAACCATCCACCAGCTTCTACTGGATCTAATACAAGCTGTAAAGCTTCTGATGTGGGATTAGGAATCAGAAATCAAATACCATGTAAAACAGATTATGCTATAATAAACCAAGTGAAAATTCAGAGCAGATTGGGTTTTTTTTCCCCCTGTGGAAATAAATGTATTACATACACATGGATAAAATTAAAATGACAAATAAATGTGAAAGTAAAACACATTTAAAATAAGGAACAATCTCTTTTCTAGGAAGGTATACATAAGTACCAATCAGATATGCAGATGACACCACACTTATGGCAGAAAGCAAAGAACTAAAGAGCCTCTTGATGAAAATGATAGAGGAGAATGAAAAAGTTGGCTTAAAGCTCAACATTCAGAAAACTAAGATCATGGCATCTGGTCCCATCACTTCACGGCAAATAGACGGGGAAACAATGGAAACAGTGACAGTCTTTATTTTATTGGGCTCAAAAATCACTGCAGATTGTGACTGCAGCCATGAAATTAAAAGATGCTTACTCCTTGGAAGGAAAGTTATGGCCAACCTAGACAGCATATTAAAAAGCACAGACATTACTTTGCCAACAAAGTTCCATCTAGTCAAAGCTATGGTTTTCCAGTGGTCAGGTATGGATGTGAGAGTTGAACTATAAAGAAGGCTGAGTGCCAAAGAATTGATGCTTTTGAACTGTGGTGTTGGAGAAGACTCTTGAGAGTCCCTTGGACTGCAAGGAGATCCAACCAGTCCATCCTAAAGGAAATCAGTCCTGAATATTCATTGGAAGGACTGATGCTGAAGCTGAAACTCCAATACTTTAGCTACCTGATGCAAAGAGCTGACTCATTGGAAAAGACCCTGATGCTGGGAAAGATTGAAGGTAGTAGGAGAAGGGGACAACAGAGGATGAGATGGTTGGATGGCATCAGTGACTCAATGGACAGGAGTTTGAGTAAGCTCCAAGAATTGGTGATGGACAGGGAGGCCTGGTGTGCTGCCGTCCATCGGGTTGCAAAAAGCCAGACATGACTGAGCGACTGAACTGAACTTAAATAGCCATACATAAATAGTAAGGATGTGCTTAGTTCGCTCAGTCGTGTCCGACTCTTTGCAACCCCATGGACTGTAGCCCACCAGGCTCCTCTGTCCATGGGATTCTCCAGGCAAGAATACTGGAGTGGGTTGCCATGCCCTCCTCCAGGGGATCTTTCTAACCCAAGGATTGAACCCAGTTCTCCCACATTGCAAGTGGAATAATTATATTAGAAAGTCAGTTATCCTTATTTTCAATTAAGATACAACAGCTATTTATTAAACATGCATATTTTCTGCATATAAAAATCATTTAGTCTTTAAAGCAAATGATCTCTTTGAAATAAAAATGACTGAATTCCTGTCAAATGTACATTGTAAAGCAATTATCCTACAATTAAAAGATTTTTTAAAGAAATATAAATTATATTTCTAAACAATACATAAATTTTGTATATTTTATACAAATATATTAAAATATATTTATATTTTTATAAATATAAATTAAATTTTAAAAGGTGATTGAAGAGAGCTCATTCTAAGTCTAGATCAGCATTTAGCCTGCACAACTATTCTGGGTGACAGGAATTATTAATACTATTTTATAGGTAAAGAAACTGAGACCAATAACTCTTATTGACCTGCTCAAACAGTAAGTAAACGGAAGGCCTGGGATTAGTGCCTAGGTCTTGACTTTTAAGTCCAAATTTCTTTTTATTGTATCATGCTTCCTCCTAAACATTATAGAGAAAAGTTTCTTATTCAGAGTAGGTGAGAAAGAGTTAGTAATTTGTGTATTTTTAAAATGCAAAAGAATACAACATACAGTTGCTTCAAGACAGAAAAAATATTAGTAGGTTAGAAATACTATGTTACAGAAGAAGTTGTAATGAATGACTCGTGGGTGAGTTTAATTAATAATAAAGTAATAGAAAGATACCATTATGAGTTGATTCTTCTATGTAAATCCTGAGGACAGCACAGCAGCTACCAGGCTTAGGCTCTGTGTTAAAGCATCAGTTGATGGTGAGGGGTGAATGGGACTACCAGTCTTACCCCAGGAAACTGGTTTAAGTTTCCTCTCAGATAGAATGTGTGAGTCAAATGCAAACTAACAAGCCTGCCCTTTGAGAGAGAAGGGAATGATGAGATGTCTATTAAAATCATTGCAACCACAATGAGAACAGAGCCTTCTCAGCAAACATAGAAAAAATGTGCTTGGAGAAGAAATAAGGACCACTGGGGCTTGCAGGAGGGTTATGACTGCAGTATCCACAACTTTCAAGGCTACATAACAAGATCCTATGAGTGGGAGACACAGCTGGACATCAGAAGTAAAGTCAGAGCAAAAAGATTGGCTTTGACTACTGTACAGGAGCAACGACAATCCTGCTGAGAAGAGTTTGTGAGCCTCCCAAGACCAACTAGAGATTTGAACGGAGACATTAAATGATTAAGCCTCTGGTACTCAGGGGCTTCCCAGGTGGCGCTAGTGGTAAAGAACCTGCCTGCCAAGGCGGGAGACATAAGAGACCTGGGTTCAATCCCTGGGTCAGGAAGATTCCCTGGAGGAGGGCATGACAACCCACTCCAGTATTCTTGCCTAGAGAATCCCATCAACAGAGGAGCCTGGTGGGCTACAGTCCACAGCCTCACAGAGTTGGGCATACATAAAGTGACTTCAGGCACTCATAGCCAAAGATTAGGTATAGTGAAGGTTATGCAACATCGAGGTCCAAAGCTACAGTATTCCATGCTGACACACGTCTCTAGTTCACATGGCCCATGAGCCACATTTCTTCCACCTTGCTCCTCTACCAGCACAGCTTCTGCCTGGAAGAAGCTTTATTGACACATCTTTTTTTCGGCTCACTGGGTATGTCTTAAGGCCCAAGTCCAGAAAAGTCACACCTAACTTCCCATATAGCTTTGGTAATAATTTAGATACATGGATACTCCCAGCTATGAGGAAAATTGGGGCATGTCATTCTTATATTCCAGCTAACATTGTGTAGTCTTTAGTTTACCTTATAATTTACCTTATAATTCTATTATTATGTAAAGAGAGAACAAATTTTTGTGATCAATAGTATCTACCTGTCAACTAGTAGTCTTTAATCTTAATCTTCATTTACATGCCCACAATTGTACTCCTCCTCTCATAAAACTAGAAATTTGGAAAGGAACATAGTTCACATGTATATGATTCTTACAACCTTTATGTATATAGTATATAATCCACAGTACAAGTTCAAGAAACTCATAAGATACTATTTGTTTTATGTTTTGTTTTTTTGGCCATGAGGCAGGGATCCCTGACCTGGGATCAAACCTTCACCGCCTGCATTGCAAGGCGAAGTCTTAACCACTGAACTGGCAGGGAAGTCCCTCGTAAGATATTATTTGGATAATATGTCTGAACCGATGCCTAGAACAGCAAAAAGCAACCCTCACATAACAGAATCTAAACTTGGACATAAAATATATTACTGCAATATATTTTATAACTTTTTATCTTTAGAAACTAGCTATTATACATTTATTAAATCTATGAAAATACTTATTAAAAGCATGATCATCTTGATAACTCAACATTTTTTTCTGAAAGGAAGGGAATCCAATTCAAACAATCTGTGATTACACAGAATACCTGGTTGAAAAATTCTAATTATGTGATATATAGCTGCTTTAACTAAATTCAGTCATCAGAGTGTTGATTTTTACTAAATTCATTTAAATAAGTTATGTAAACAGACTATCCTAGAGAAAAACACAAAGTATGTATAGACATTTTAGGCAAGATCTTTTCAGAGTATTATGTTAAAACCCATCATATCAGGATTTTAATATTAAAAGTTTCTAAATGTGGCTGAGTCTATTAAAAATTCATTGGCTTAATGACTTATTTATCTTTTAATTGAAGTATAGTTGATTTACAATATATTAGTTTCAGATGTACAATATAGTGATTCAATATTTTTATAGATTATACTCCACTTAAAGTTATTATAAAATATTGGCTGTATTCCTGTGTCATACAATATATCCTTACGGGTTATGTGTCTTATACATAGTAGTTTATACCTCTTAATTGCTTACCCCATCTTGTCCCTACCCACTTTCCTCTCCCCACTGGTAACCACTAGTTTGTTCTCTATATCTATGAGTCTGTTTCTGTTTTGTTATATTCATTCATTTGTTTTACTTTTTAAATTCTACATATAAGTGATAACATACAGTGTTTGTCTTTCTCTGACTTATTTCACTAGGCATAATATCTTCTAAGTCCATCCACGTTGTTGCAAATGGCAGAATTTCACTCTTTTATGGCTGAGTAATATTCCATATGTATGTGTGTATATACCATATATTCATATACCATATATGTATATACATATAAATGTACACCACATCTTTTTTATTCATACATCTGTTGATGGACACTTAGGTTGCTTCCACATCTTGGCTATTATAAATAATGCTGCTATGAGCACTGGGGCACATGTATCTTTTTGAATTAATGCTTTCCTTTTCTTCATATATATATACCCAGGAGTGGAATTTCTGGGTCATATGGTAGTTCTATTTTTAGTGTTTTGAGGAATCTGCATACTGTTTTACTGTTTTACTGCTGTGCTGTGTTCAATCATGTCCAATTCTTTGTGACCTCAAGGACTGTAGCCCGCCAGGCTCCTCTGTCCGTGGAATTTTTCAGACAAGAATGCCGGAGTGGGTTCCATTTCCTACCCCAGGCAATCTTCCTGACCTAGGGATCGAACCCACATCTCCGTCATTGTCTGCATTGCCAGGCAGTTTCTTCCCCACTGCGCCACCTGGGAAGCCCCCCATTTTCCATAATGGCTGCACCAATTTACACTCACATCAGCAGTATACTAGGATTCCCTTTTCTCCAGATCCTTGCCAAAATTTGCTGTTTGTGTTCTTTTTGATGATCGTCATTCTGATGATGTAAAGTGATATCTCATTGTGATTTTTATTTGCATTTCTCTAATGATACCGTACTAGCCGCTTAGTCATGTCTGACTCTTTGCAACCCCATGGACTGTAGCCCCCCAGGCTCCTCTGTCCATGGGATTTCCAAGGCAAGAGCACTGCAGTAGGTTGTCATTTCCTACTCCAAGGGGTTCTTCCGATCCAGGGATCAAACTTGAGTCTCCTTCGTCTCCTGCAATGGCAGGCAGATTCCTTACCACTGCACCACCTGGGAAGCAATGACAAACACTGTTTCCTGTGCCTGTTGGTTATCTGTGTATCTTCTTTGAAAAAATGTCTTCTTCGAAAAAGCCTTCTGCCCATTTACTACAAAACTACAGTAAAAAAAAAAAAAAAAAACTACAGTAATCAAAACAGTATGGTACTGTCACAAAAACAGGAACGGAGCTCAATGGAACAGAACAGAGGGCCCAGAAATAGACCCACACATCTATGGCCAACTAATCTACAACAACAGAGGCAAGAATATACAACAGAGAGAAGACAAACTCTTCAGTAAGTGTTGCTGGGAAAATTGGACATCTATATGTAAAAGAATAAAATTAAAGCATGTTCTCACACCATATACAAACATAAACTCAAAGTGGATCAAATGCCTAAATGCAAGACTATGAATAAGAGAAAATGTTTGCTAATGATATGACTAATAAGGGGTTAAGATTCAAAATATGTAAACTGCTTACACAACTCAATATCAAAACACAAACAACCTGATTAAAAAATGGGCTGATCATTTTAAATACCTCAACATAATTTTCCAAAATAGCATTAATTAAATTTACTGAAATAATATTAAACTGTTGCTTAACATTAAAGAATGTTTCCTTTCTCAACCAGCTAATATGATATCATGTATATGTAATTTTAAAACTGCCTCCACCATTTAACAGTCTATTCTGTTTTAAGTTACATTTTAATTAGACATTTCTAATCCATATGATTAAATAATTTTGAGATTATTTTAGGAGAGAAATGGACTTGAACAAACAGGAATCCTGATAATTATAGTGCAGGTTACTCTCAGCCAAAAATAGGTTAGGGAAGGTTTCCCAGTCTAGGTTTTCTCAAGCAAAGCAAAAGTATGATAACAAAAGAATACGCATCTCCACCTATGAACAGAATATAAAGGATATAAAATGAAAACTCTCCTTAGAAGTCAGTGAAGCATCTGAATATAAGGTTAAGAAGTTGCCCCAACTAGCACTGAATGTAAGGTTTTTTATATTTCTCTGCTTTATATTTTTGAAAAGTGTTTCCACACACAAAACGGATAAGTTTGGTGAACTACTTTTACCTCTGTTTATCCACAGAAAAATATAATCAGACTAGCAGCAAAACAGGCTCAACACACACTGTGCCAGCAAACCCTCGATCTTAAATTTAAAAAGAGAAGAAACAGACTCAAAGACAGTTGTTAAGGAATTCTGGCAGAATCTCTTCAGAGAGAGAAGTTAATAGGTGTAATAAATGACCCAGGGCACTGGTAGGAACAAATTATATAAATAAACTTAAGAAGAAGTTATACAAAAAATGTGGACCCAAACAAATGTGAACCTGTAAGTTACAAACGCAAACTCAGGATGGCATGGCCTAGTAAAAGCTGTTTGACCCGCCGCTCCTCTGTTCTTTTGTCAGTTACAGGAGTAGCCTCTTAAGATGTCACTTTTACAAATGTAAGCAAAATAATTTCATAAAGAGATGTTTTGTCTTATTAAACACTGCCCCCAGTACATAGTCCAGATTTCCCTCTTAGCTTGAAGGAAAAGTGAATGAATATTGGAGCAGAAGGTTTACATTAAAGTTTTTATTTAAATTATCATTACCATGGGCTCTTAAATCACCTAATGATTCGTTTGCTTTGCAAACCTAAAACAGAACTTTTTAAGATAAACTTTAACTCACTACAAATCATAAAATTATTTCCATATAAAGTCTGTTTATTAAATGTGTTAAACTGTTATATGGTCCCTATAAATTTATGGAAAGGCAAAGAACTGCTTGGAGGAATACCTGCAAAAGCAATATACATCATAAAAAAACTTTTACACTGTGAAAAGAGAGAGTACACAAGGACATCCAAGGCTCGGAATTGAATTACTAAGGCTAACATGAGCCAAGATGATCTCATTTTATGTGAAGCCATCCTTAAAGGCAAAGATTACAGCCCTAAACTTTATCTATTAGACTTTCATTATTTTGGCTAATTCTAAGAAGAGGCATTTCAGACTTCTTCATCTCCTGATTACAAGGAATTTAATGACTGACTGAGGTTCAACAGCACATAGCCCTTTCCCCATTTTTGGATGCAAACAAATTCCTGAAAGATATGGTTACAAATTACCATAGCTCCCAGAAAAAGATCATAACGTTAATATTTCAGCATCTCTGGAATATACCTATTAATTGTAGAGATTTTAGCTGTAGATACAACCATAGCCTTCCCTGATAGGAACTATATATGGCCAGGTTAGCTTTCTAACACCTTGAAACTGGCATGTTAAGTCATTATGAAAAATATTAGGACAAATGCCCTGTTTCTGCCAGATTTCCTAAGTAAAGCTGCACCGCTCCATCAACCAGCAGACATTATCTTTTTTCCTATGACAACCTCAGTAGGAATCAACAACAGAAGGAACTCTGTGAAGGCTCAGAGCTCTAAGGGGACTATCTGGCAGATTCTAGAAAGACTCCTTTCTAAATGAGTAGCTGTGACACCTACTAACTATTTGGTTGCTATACAGACAAACCGTGTATCTTTTTCCTCCATGATTTCACTTCATTGGTTCATGTCAGAGGATTACCAGCCTCAGAGAAAATATCACTTGAGAATATTTTATGACAAATCCTCAGTCTGTGGTGATCAGAAATTGATTTTATTTCCACATTCTCACAACCACAGCTGAAAGTGAAATTATTCCTAATCTCCTACTACACACCAAGTCAAATACTCACGAATGCACACAACACAGAGAACAAGTTGTATAGTCATCCAGAATATTTTCTTATAAATAGATTTGTCACCTTACTTTATTAATTTAATTGCAAAAGGAATATATTAATATTTTTCTGATTACATCATGAGGTTATAATGAAAATTAAGCTCTTCTAAGTCTCTAAAGAACCCATATCTCTTTGGATACAAAAACCACCCAACACATGATGTATCTAAAATACCTTCCATATGTGTCATACAAGTTTCATAGGCGATGAAGACATTACACATGACTGTCTTGAGACAGTGACTGGTTTCTTCGCTGTCAAGGAACAAAGGAAAAAATATTTGCAAGAGGCTTCCATCTGGATATTACAGAACCTGAGTATTACTCTGAACAAAACTGATCCTGGAAGTGGTTAGATTTTTCTCATTGCTATAATTTTTTGACAGGTGTGGTGTGATACTGCCAAGTAAAACATATACTTAAATGCAGTAATCCAAGAAGAATGGTGAGTTATGTAGTCTGTATTTTATAAACACAATTTCATTTGATATGTATGTGTGCTCCTCACCGAGATCTTAAAAGGAGAATAAAATGCAATTTAAAGTTGAATTAATATCTAGGACACACTTTCACTTGTTATTTAATTCTCAGAAATAATCATACAATATAGATATTATTATCTCTGTTTTCTAGTACAGTGACTGAAACTCAAATGTTGAGTGATTTGTCCAAGGTTATAAAAAGTTAATAATTGATGGAATCTGATTTTGAATCCAGGATTTGAAATACCAAATCCAGAGTTCCTTCCACTACGCCATGTTGCATCCTTACACAACACTCAATATTCTTTTCGGCTAAAGGACAATGCTAAGAAAAGCTCACCATATGACTCGACGTATGACTCAGGGTGCTTGTGTGAATTTCCATCTTATGAGGTTCGTTGAGAGATAAGGAAGCAGCCAGGAGAGCCGCAGTAAATCCTTAAGTGTCATTCAACAGGAAACACCCCAGAGCCATTCATTTTAGCCTTGGCAAACTAACTTTTGGTTTAGTTTCCTTTTCTGGATTTCATTAAAAGATGGTGCGTATGTAAATCAAAAAGCATAGGAAGAATGAAAATTGGTAAAAAAAAAAAAAAACTTAGTCAGTAAAGATCAGTATTTATTTTATAATTGCAAAATTCTTCATAAAACAATTAATTCTGACACATTTTATATAAATTCATTAAATTAAATTTTAAGTTCCTTGAAGGAATTAATTACTCGGAGGAATACCTTTGTATAATTTTTGTAAGCAAATATTAATCTTGAACATAGCTACCTGTGGGCAACATAGCACAGTGCCTGATAGCAAGGACTTCGGAAGCAGACTTCCTAGGATTTCCTTCCGACTCCTCTATTTACCAAACATGTAGCCTCGAGCAAGTTACTAACCTCTCTGTGTCTCAGTTTCCTCATTTGTAAAATCAGGGCTGATAAAAACAGTACTAATAACAATCTTAAGAGTTATTATGAGAGTTAAAATAAATAAAAGTATATATTAAGTACTTGAAACTGTAAGTACTGGCACATAAGAAGTATCAAACATGTTAACTAAAAATACTGTCACACTGCTTAAAACGATACACATTTCTGTTACAAAGAGCTGCCTATTTGGATCTGAATAGACATTGATTATAAAGATAATAATAATGATATAAAATTATCATAACCATTTATTTATTATTATTATGAGGCATGGGCTTATGTAGTTACGTGCTAAGTCACTTCAGTCGTGTCTGACTCTTTGTGACCCCATGGACCATAGGCCGCCAGGCTCCTCTGTCCATGGGATTCTCCAGGCAAGAATACTGGAGTGGATTGCCATTTTCTCCTCCAGGGGATGCTCCCGACTCAGGGGTCAAACCTGAATCTCCTGCATTGGCAAGTGAGTTGTTTCCCACTAGCGCCACCTGGAAAGTCTCATAATCAAATAAACTACATTATTTTTAAATTTATTTATTTTTAATTGGAAGATAATCGCTTTACAATATTGTGTTGGTTTCTGCCACACATCAACATGAATCAGCCACAGGAATACATGTGTGCCTCCCTCTTGAGCCTCCCCCCCACCTCCCACCCCACGCCATCCTTCTAGGGTGTCACAGAGCATGCCATCTGAGCTCCCTGTGTCTTCAACAAATTCCCACTGGCCATGTAATTTCACATACGGTAATGTACATGTTTCACTGCTACTCTCAGTTCGTCCCATCCTCTCATTCCCCCTCTGTGATCACAACTACATTATTGACCACTATACTGTATGCTTCCTTGGATATAAGCCAAATCTCAGTCTTAAAGACATGATGAGTCCTGTTTTCAGATACATGGGCAAAAGTATTGAGGACTGCATAAGTAAGGCTATGAGCTGAAAAGAATAAAGAAGATAGAGACTATATACTTAAAGAGGCATATATACACACACACACACACACACACACACACACACACACACACAATAGATGCATTTTTAAAAGATAATAACTTTATAGAAACAAACCTGACCACTGAAATGAAATGACAATTTGCCTACCTGAGCATTCCAAGATGATACTGTTGACGCCTTAAAAATTGCTCCTGCCCAGATGCCAAAAGGACTAGAGCTCTACTTTTAAAAGACTCATGCCATTGAATAAACTTTGTCCAATTCCTTTTTAAAAAAAACAAAATTGCTCCTAAGAGCATAAGTTAATTCAGGTATAAGAGACTGATCAGAGTTTATTCCAGGAAAATGGAGAAGCACAAGACAGAAGAGCTCAGGCTAGTTTAGTACTCTTCTTGGGACAGGAAGAAGAAGGTAGACACAGAAAGTAATGAACTAATAGGGGATCCACTGAAAAAGTTTAGAACCAGCCCCGAGATTGACTTTCTTATTTCTTATACTCTAAGCCAGGCTTGGGAAACTTTTTCTATAAAGGCTCAGATAATAAATATTTTAAGCTCCATAAGCCATATAGTCTCTGTCACCACTACACAACTCTGCCAATGCAACACAAAAGCAGCCTTAGATAATACTACACAACAAATGAATCCTGCCCCAGTAACACTGTATTTACAGATAGAGGCTGTGGCCAACTTTGGCCCTCTAGATGCAGTCTGCTGACCTTTGTTCTAGACCAATAGCGCTTGGGATTTTCTGATAAAATCCCCTACCATATTGCTCCCACCTAAAACATAATTAGTAATAAAGTTATTTTTTAAAAAAAGCATCTTTGTAAAGAGAATGAAAAGAGCATATATTAATGTGTTTAAGTCTTTAATCCAAGTAAACTGCAGAATAAACCCAAAACTCTACACAGAAACCCTGTAATAGAACACACAGGCCCCAGATTGTTGCAAACTGGTGTTCTGGAATTTGAGAAAGTCCTTGTTGCTCAGAGTTTTCTTCTTGTGGACCCATCACACAGATATGTCTCAATTTTAATAAATAAGGAAACAAACTTTAAAAATGTTAAGGAACCCAAAGTCAAGCTGGCCAACAGAGACTCTCTATTGAAACACCAGACTTGTCTGACTTCAAAGCCCATGCTGAAAAAGAACTTTGACTTATTTCTACCAATAGGAAAATCAGCCTTCACTAGAGTCCATAAAGCAACATTAATAGATAAGTACCTATTGTAGGTAAAGTAGGATTATTTCAAAGGGTTTTTGCTCTGGAGGTGCTTGAATAGTATCAGGACTATAATATTTAGTGTTACATATTTCAAGAAAGTGTAGAATATTTACACTCAACCTATATTTTTGTTACTCTAAATATTTCAAACAATTCTTTTATTTTGGAAATGCCCAAGCATAAGTTGAATATTGATTTTCAGAGTAAGATGTATTAATATTCAACTTAAAGCTATATATTAATAAAGATGAGTCTTAGCAAAAGAAAGAAAAAATCCATTTAAATTTTGCTAAACACCAGGGGAAAACAGAATTGGTAAATCCATTTCAAAACATGTACAGGGCTCTTATCAAATAACTTTACACATGTATATAAATTAAATACTTGGGGAAATTTCACAATGTAAATTTTAAAAGAGTAATTAGAAAGGCAGATGGGGCTTCAGTTCAAAGAACTACTTCTTAAAAAAGAGCATTTGTGATAATTCACTAAGTGAAACATATTACATCATGGTGTACATTTTATTTATAAGAGATTAGCTGGTTACATCCTAAGAAAAAAGACAATACGCTGTGGATTTTCCCTAGGCTTTTGAGATTATATTATGCCATTGATTTCTGTATCTGTCATCATATTGCAACCTTAAAATGTATTGCTGACCTGGTACAGACTATCACACATCTTTGAGTAGGGTTACTATAGCACTAAGATTGCAAAAGGATCATAACCAAAAGGTTACAATTTGTCATTATTATTATTGAAATTTTGAAAACCATTTCAATTTTATATAATTTCTTCTTTGATATTCAGACAGTTTCTATTGACTAAAGCATGTATATTCTTTATAGGCTTTAAAAATATGATTGCAGAAATTCAATAATGACAAAGCAGATAATTTGGACAAATAGCCAGAAAAACTGAACAAAATATAAAAACATATTCTCCAAGGCACTGAAAAGCCAAAAAATAGTGAAGAGTAACCAGGACAAGATTTGGGGAGACTGCGAACCAAGGAGACAAGCCTGACATTTTAAACTACTTACTCTTTGGGGGCAGATTTTCTAGTCATTCAGTGAGTAAAGACTCTGCCTGCAGTGCAGGACGAAGGAGATATGGGTTCAGTCCCTGGGTCAGGAAGATCCCCTGGAGGAGGGCATGGCAACCCACTCCAGTACTCTTGCCTGGAGAATCCCATGGACAGAGGAGCCTGGTGGGCTACAGTCCATGGGGTTGTACACAGTCGGATGTACTGAGCACAAGCCCATTCTCGGAGGGAACTGACAGATCCAGAAGGGGCAACTTGATGACTAAGCTGAACTCTGCTGATAGCAGCCTTGAAGAGGCAGAAGGAAGGGGTTGGGGTCCAGAGTTACTAGCTTCTTTTAATTAGTGTCTGCATGGCATATCTGAATTTAAACTCAAGTTTTAATTATTATTTACATTAAGTGAAAAATAAACTTAATTCCAATTAAGAGAAAAAGATCATTGGATTTAGTTTTTTTGTTTATATGCTATAATTGACAAACCTAAAGCAAAACGATACAGAAAATAGAAAGTAAAAGACTATCAAAGGGATGCCATGCAACTCCAACCAAAAAACATAATATAATATACAAAAATAAAACACAGAAAATATGAAGGCATTCCCAGAGATAAAACAGCATATTTCATAATGACAGAAGTTTAACTCACCAGGAAAATACAATAACTCTAAAATGTATACATATTACAACACAGCCACATATTGTATAAAAAGAAATTAACAGTACTATAATGAGAACTAAAGAAATCTACAATCATATGGAAGATCTTAACATATATGTTTTAGTAGTATTAGGATAAACAGATGAAATAATCAGTAAGAACTTAGAATAGTTGAACAATTAATAAACTTGAACTAATTCACTGACACAGAACACTGCCCTCAACACATGCTGAAATGGCATTATTTTTAAGTATGCATAACTTATTTATAAAAATTGATCCCCTTTAGGCCATAAGACAAATTTTAATAAATTTTAATGAACTGAAATCTACAGTATGTTTTCTGGCGAATTAAGGTAAAATAAGTTCTAAAAACTTTCAGAATATCCCCCCTACATTGGAAATTAATCAGTATATGCCAAACCTTTTATAGATTTAATATAATCCTAATTAAAATTCTAGTAGGCTTTTGGTTTGTTTTCTTTATTTTGTTTTGTAGAATTTGACAAGCTGATCCAAAATGTATATGAAGATAAGAAAGGTCAAAATTATCCTCATATCAAGAATTATATAAAACTACATAATTAAAACAGGGTTTCCTGATGGCTCAGTGGGTAAAGAATCTGCCTGCAATGCAGGAGACACAGGAGACATGGGTTCAGTCCCTGGATCAGGAAGAGTCCAGGGAGGAGGAAATAGCAACCCACTCCAGTATTTTTGCCTAAAAAATCCCATGGACAGAGGAGCCTGGCAGGCTACAGTCCAAAGGGTCACAAAGAGTCAGACACATAAAGCCAAGAAACATTCACTTATTTGTGGAAAGCTGATTTATAACAAAGATGGGACTGCAAAAGAGCAAGAAAAGGATGATCTTTTTGACAATTTGTGTTCAGACAAATTGAAGGCCCTTGTGGATAAAAAAATAAAAAGTGACCTTTACCTCATACCATGTACAAAAATATGAAATCCAAGTTATACAACCTTCTAGAATATAATATTAGAGAATATATTTATGACCTCAGGGTAGAGAAAGGCTTCTAAATCAGAACAGAAAAACCATGAAAGAAAGAGTTGATAAATTGGACTACATTAAATCTAATCATAAAAGATCATGAAAGAAAGAGTTTTCATAAATCGGACATTAAATTCAAAACTTCTGTTTTTCAAAAGATACCACAAAGAGAGTGAAAAACCGCAAGCCACAAACTGGGGACGACAACTACAGTAAATATAATGAGCAGCAGACCCAGATCCACAACAAATTAATGAGGAAAAGTCAATGCAATAGTAATATGGGCAAGAGACTTAGATAAGTGCTTCACTCAAGAGGATATCTAAATGGCCTATAAATATAAAGAGTTCTACATCACAAGTAATGAAGGAAATGGAAATTAAAGTCACCATGAGATACCACAGCATCCCATTAGAATGGCCAGAATGAAAACATCTGATAATATCAATATTTGAAAGTATGCAGAACACTGAAATTCTAACACTGATGGCAGAAGTAATGTTAGTAGAAATAACATGGAAAATAGCTTAAAACTATCTTTTAAGTTTGAAGATATACATACCCTATGACCACCATTTCCACTCCTAGGTATACAGCCAACAATAAATGCCTACATGTGTTATTCATGAGACAAGTTCAAGAATGTTCATGGAAATATTATTCATAATATAAAAAACCTGGAAACAGCACAAAAGCCAATTGGTGAGAAGTGATAAATTATGATATATTCACACAATAGAATTCTATGCAACAATGAAAATGAATGAACTTCACTCAGACAATAACATGGATGATTCTTATAGATAAATATGTTGAGATAAAATCAGATACAAAAGACTTTATGACAGTTTAATTTACATAAAGTTTTTTAAATAGACAAAACTAAGCTACAGAGAATTATGGACATGTGCTTGAGTTCCGCTAAGAAGAAAAGCAAGGAAATGATTTTACTAGTCAGGGATTGGGAGGGAGTGTGGAAGAGGGGTTCTGGGAAGTGACAAAGTACTATTTCTTGACCTGAAATGGGCTACATGGATATTCACTTTGTAATAAACCATTAAGCTATATTTGTACTGTGTACTATTCTGTACTATTCCGTCATGGTTTACAATTAAAACGGATATTTTTAAACTACCTTCCACATTAGAACTTAAAATTCAAAATATTATTTTGATAACTATCTGATATTACTATAGTATGCTTGAAAATAAGTTAAAATTACTGAGGTTTCAAGGGAATATTCACCAAGAACTGAGCCAAGCAAACAACATAAGTAATAACAAATATAAATATTAATAATGGCTGGGGTATATAACACTCAGTATGTGTCAGACACTACTCTAAGCATTTTGTGTATATTAACTCATTTAATCTCATAAATCCTATAAGACATAGAGAATAGAAATATCAGAATATATATTCACTCTTCTAATTTGAATCATAGGATTACCATTTGTGAAGAAAAACAGCTCTGAATACAATAGCACCACTGCTCCCAGAGATGCACCCTTTTTGAAAGTCACGGGTCACAACAAACAAACAAAAACACTTGTCAAGGACTCTATAACAATAAATCAGGAAGAGATTAGATATTCGAAAAGAGATCAAGTCTGTCGTCAGTTAAGGGTGGAGTCAGTTAGGAAGTGTTGTAAATATATGAGGAAATTTAGCAAATTTTTAAAAATATGCTAACTAATTTATCTAATTATAATTTATAATTATACTTTATCTAAAATGATCTAACTAATCCACCCATTTGGGGACATTTCTTCTTTTGTCAGAATTTTCCTCAATATTGGCACACAGAATACATTTAAAAAAAAATTTTTTTAAGATCCCAATACAGTGTTGAAATGACTTTTTATTTTTTTTCGAAAATTGCTTTACGATGCTGTGTTGGTTTCTGCTATACAACAATGTGAATTAGCCATAATTATACAGATATCCCCTCCTCTGAGCCTCCGTCCCCTCCCCTCATCCCACCTATCTAGGTCGTCACAGAGCACCAGCCTGGGCTCCTTGTGTTATATAACTTACCACCAACTATCTGCTTCACACAGTATTAGTTAATATCCCAAATGAAATTAAGCTGAACTTGTAGGGAAGTAGTATTACGAAACAGCCATTAAATGCTCCATGGTTGGAAGGATGTGTTCAACCAAGCACGATGCTATTAAATATGTATATACTACAGTGTCTTTGAGTTGCTAGGAAAATATCGTGATCCTTTTTAAATTCTGAGATTAAAAGCTCACTGAGAATTGTGTTTTAATTTGTGACAACTTGAACACCAGTCTACTATTTGATAAAATAAAATCAGTTTCCTTAGATACATAGAAGAGCATACTCAGCTAACTCAGAGTTGGTTGACTGCTTACTACTGGAAAAGTCTCAGCTTTAACTATATGGATCTTTGTCGGCAAAGTGATGTCTCTGTTATTGAATACACTGTCTAGGTTTGTCATAACTTTTCTTCCAGGGAGCAAGCGTCTTTTAATTTCATGGCTGCAGTCACCATCTGCAGTGATTTTGGAGCCCAAGAAAATAGTCTGTCACTGTTTCCAATTTTTCCTCAACTATTTGCAAGGAAGTAATGGGACTTAATTTAAATCAAAAAGTTTATCACATTTTTATGTTTACATAAGTGGATTCATACTTTACCTTATCTTCTGTGATATGCTTATTTCACTCAACACGAAGTTATTGAGATTCACCAATTCTGAAGCTTATTTTCATTAATTTTCACTGCTGTATAGTATTTTACATGTGGCTAACCATAGTACATTAATTCATTGTACTGTTTATGATATTGAATTGTTTTCAAGTTTTACAATGCTTCTGTAACATTTTATACATATTTGCTAAAAAAAGTAGAAAGGTTTATGAAACAATCCTGAGTGTGCACTCACCAATTCAACACTGAATTGCTGTTACCTTTTAGTAAACATTGCTTTATATTTTTAATTAAACATCTATTTTGATATGACTGTAGGTTGTAGGTAATAACAGAGAGAGATCTCATAAATCACTTACACACTTTGCCCGAATGGTACCATCTTGCAAAACCATAGACAACATCACAGCCAGGACTAAATTCATATAATCAAGATGCAGGCCATCTCCATTACCACAGGGGTCTCTCCTGTTGCCCTTTAATAGCTACATCCACTTCTCCTCTGTCTTTCCCGCATGTTAAATTACTGCAACTACTAATCTATTCACCTCCATAATTCCGTCATTCAAGAACAGACATACCTCAGTGATACTGTGGGTTCGGTTCCAGACTATGCAATAAAGCAAATACCACAGTATAGCAAGTCACACTAAATTTTTGCCTCCCCAGTACATGTTATGTTTACACTATACTGTAGTCTATTAAGTGTGCAATAGCATTATGTCTAAAAAAATGTAAAACCTTAATTAAAAGACCCTTCATTGCCAAAAATGCTAACCATCATCTGAGCCTTAAAAACATGATCAAAGTAACATCAAAGATCACGGATCACAGATCACCATAACAAATACAATAATAATGAAAAGTTGGAAATATTGTGAGGATTACCAAAATGTGACAGAGATATAAAGTGAGCAACTACTGTTGGAAAAAATGGCATCAGTAGACTTGCTTGATGTACTTGCCACAAACCTTCCATGGCTAATTCATTTCAATGTATGACAAAAACCACTGCAATGATGTAAAGTAATTAGCCTCCAACTAATAAAAATAAATGGGAAAAAAAAAAAGCAGAAAAGAAACAAAAAAATGCAATATTTGCAAAGTTCAGTAAGCAAAGCACAATAAAACTTGGTATGCCTGTGGCTGGAATCATACTATTCATAACTTTTGGGGACTGTCTTTCTCACTCAGCATAATTCTCTGAAGATTCATCTACATTATTTCATACATCAGTAGTTTGTTTTCTTTATTATTGAGTAGTATGGTATAGATGTACCACAGTCTGTTTAACCATTCAATGGTTGTAGGAAATCTGGGTTTTCACCAGTTTTTGGCTGTTATACATAAAGCTGCTATAAACATCATGCACAAGTTTCTTTGTGAATGGAAGTTTTCATTTCTCTGGGATAAATGCCCAGAAGGTCATATTATAGCTGGACATTTAATTTTTTAAGAAACTGCCAAACTGTTTTCCAAAATGGCTGTACCGTTTTACATCCCCACTAGCAATGTATGAGTGTTCCAATTTTCCTACGTCTTGGCCAGCATTTGGTAAACCCAACTATAATTTTTAATGTCAGTATATTACTAGGACATAAATATTCAGACAGTGTATTTATGTAATTCCATTTCCTGGAGAAATGATTTGTTCAATTATACAAAAAATAAGAGATGGTGGGTGGTTTAGTTGCTAAGTCGTGTCCAACTCTTCTGACCCCATGGACTCTAGCCTGCCAGACTCCTCTGTCCATGGGATTCTCCAGGCAAGGATACTGGAGTGGGTTGCCATTTCCTTCTCCAGGGGATCTTCCTGACCCAGGAATTGAACCCAGGTCTCCTGCATTGCAGACAGATTCTTCACTGACTGAGTTACAAGGTGGCCAGTTACAAAAAATTAAGAATAAAAACTGAAACTAATAAAATTGAAAACAATAAATAAGGTAACAACTATACATACGATTAGTATATTACTTCATATGGTTCTCTAACATAACTTTTATGAGTCAATGACTTCTTCTACTTTTAAAAAGCTCTTGACAAGCTCATCTTCACCAACCATATTTAAGTTTACAGCTTTACCAACAGTTTCGTGTTTTGGGGGTAAAAAAAAATCAGTCAAAAGAAATCAATCTATCAATGTGAACAAATGACTCAAAACAGTGTGTCACCACATGCATTCACTTCTTTTTCTTTCTTTCCTTCTTTCTTTTTTTGCAGATTTATTTTTCTCTTTGCTTCAGATTATTCATCTAAACCAGTGCTACCTCTCAAACATAATTGTCCACAGAAGTGTTGCTAGTCATTTGAAAAGACTCAGCGGAAAAAAAAAAAAAAAATGTCGTAATCCATCTAGACCCAACTCACTATCTTAAGAAATCCATAGGATTATATGCCTATTCAGTTATTTAGGGAGTTAAACCCAGGCTTAAGCATAATAAAAAGCTTACTAAAGTGTCTTTCGTCCTCTATTGGAATACATAGTCTCACATGCAAAACAGAGAAGCAGGAAGCAATCACAAAAAGAGGAAAGATAGCACTACAAACTGAGAATAACCAGAACTTGTTCTCTTGTGTTTTGAGTTAGCCTCTGCTTCCCATACCTTGAGAGGCATCAAATTAAAAGAATGTGACTCGAGACCACAAAAAAAAAAAAAGTAACGACACAGATTTACAGGCGTGCTCCTAAGCCCATGTAGTTGCGCAGTTCCGAGCAGAAGGTTTATGTTCATTTAAGAGTGGAAAGTTTTCAGATTCTTCCAGAAGCACCATCTGTTTCTACTGGCTGGTCTTGGTTTGAATTATTTATTATGATAATCTCAGATTTATCAGGTTAACCTTTGGATTGCCTCCTAAAAATAACTATGGAATATGTAGAATTTTTTGAGTAAATATAGGAGAATATAAGAATTAATTTTACCATTTTACTGAAAGAAGCTTAAGGTCGTCGTCATAACAAAATAACCAAAAAAAATTGTAGTTTAATACATGTAATGGGTTTGATCCATACAGACAACACAATTGGTCCACAAGATGGCGCTAAGGTAATTAACGTTTTTAAAGAAACATTCAGTGCAATCTTAAACAACGTAAACAAAAATTTCCCAACATGGTTATCATAAGATATCTGTCTTATCAGTCTGCTAATGAGAAATGGAAAAAAAACAGAGTTCCCAAAATCAAAGCCAGGACTTTAAAAGCTGACAAACAGCTTTCTATGTATTTTTATGATCTGGTAAGTCTCAGAATCTTAAGAAAAATATAAGTGACTTCTTACGAGCAAAGTTAAAGATAAACGGCATGTTATGAAAGGATTAAATATAGAGACATTTAGAAAAATACATTTCCAAAAGACAGCAAAACTTTCCCTAGCGCAAAGTTACATCAATCTCAATGAGAGTTATTTTAAAGAAATGGAGGGAGAAAATACAATTTTTCTCACATTTAAGAACTCCAGTTATACACTCTTGGGTTTTGTAGACTGGGACAACAAACTTTCAATTAAAAATAGGTATATTTAGAGAGTAGTTAAGAATCTAATTACCACACCAAACTGAGTGGTCAATTTATACCTTCTTGAATTAAGTCACAAAACTGGTTGCCTGCAGGCCATTATACAGCCAGGCTAATTCAGCTGCATTTTCTCAAAATCTAACTTTAAGACAGCTCCTAACTGGCTGATGTCATTAAAGAGAAGTGGATGGTAAAGGCTGCCATTCCTTCTACATGAAGATATGAGCTTTCTTTTTCTCAATTTATTCTGGTTTTACTGAGGTTGTATATTTTGGCATAAGTTTTTCCCACACTCATACCAATTCTTTTTGCTAGTATTTAGGATTAGCAAGAACTGAGAAGCAATTAATTCTCTTTTTTTTTTTTTTGTTTGAAGTGTCACTTCAGTGATTATTAGCCATTTGTAATAATATGGATAAATTTTTAAGTTTGCTAGCACAAAATTACATATGAAAATAAAATGGAGTACTAGTGACTTTTGAAAGCATAAAAAGCAACTTAGAAAAGAAGTCCAAGTCCTATCAGATCAATTTTATTCCTAATGGAAAACATTTCAGAGTATGAGTCATGTGCAACTTTAGCTAGGAGTTTTAAATCTTTAAATCTTAATCCTCTGAATCTTTATGGAGGAGAGTCCTTAAATGGAAAGCATTCCATACCCAACTCCTAAACAGCCTTTCAGATTAAAGTATAACATCAATTATGTGTGGCCATATTGAAATCTGTATCATGGAGCAAAATTTCTTAATTACCAAATGAATATTCGATGGACAGAAAAACATCTTTCTGGGTTTACCTTCAACTTGATGGCCATCTAGTAATATTTATAGCCGTAAGAGGGCTTCCCTGGTGGCTCAGACGGTAAAGCGTCTGTCTGCAGTGCAGGAGACCCGGGTTTGATCTCTGGGTCGGGAAGATCCCCTGGAGAAGGAAATGGCACCCCACTTCAATACTCTTGCCTGGGAAATTCCATGGATGGAGGAACCTGGTAGGCTACAGTCCTTGGGATCGCAGAGTTGGACACGACTGAGCGACTTCACTTTCACTTTTTCACAGCCATAAGAAGACAAGATAATTGCAATGTAGCCTCTACATCTTTCTTTGTTCAATAAACTATTGAATCCCTAGCATATGTTGAAAACAAATGAAGTCAGACAGGAAATTTGAAACCAGAGTCCATTGCCCCAAAATTCATGGCTGAAGAATAACCCTGCCAAGAGTATGGGCTCAGAAACAAAGAGAAAGATGGACAAGAACACTCAAATCTAGTAAAATATAACAGACACTGTGGATTTGAGGCATTGTATATTCAAAAAGTGAATGAGATGCCATCTTGTCTTCAAAGACTTCACAACCTAATTGGGAAATAGACACTTGTACAAATAATTACAATGGCCACTGTAATTATACAGCTCATTACCCTGCAGTGAAGTAGATCTGAGATGCGGTGAATGTAAGACCTTCACTGTATGTTTACTACATTCAAACAACAGCCACTTAGAACTGTTTGCCAAGCATTGCTTGAATATACTGAGGAACAACAAAGAAGTCCTTAAAATGTCCTTATACTCAAGTTGCTGTCTTTCTAGCTTAGGCAAGAAAACTAACTACCAAGAACACTGGACAGAGCCTGGCAAAGATGTAAATTCAACTGATATTATAATCCAACAATTGTAAAATCTGTCTCTGTGTTTCTTTTCCAACATTCCCCACCCTGTAGAGTTAACAAACAATAAAAGATCTTGCATCATGATCACACACACACACACACAATTGGAGAACAGTGTGTTAATGTAACCATGACTGTAAATTATAGATTGCTCATAAAGGTGAAAATCTGTTTAAGCAGCAGTAATCTAAGAAGGTTGAAAGAGGGGCAACTTAGCTATTAACCTCTTTACTGAAGCTGTACTTTTCAGGGTCTACAGTGGATTCGTAACTGAAGGTTCAAACATTTTTCTGGTTTACATCACTCTTTACCTTTCGTTATGTCATTCTTTCTCCATCTCCTCGCCATGCCCAGCCAGATGCCAAACCCTAGATACCACCACAGTGTCTCTCACATCCATCCCTTCTTTTCCATTCACAATTTTCCTGTAGTATTGGCAGGATACAGAGTCCTCACCTTCTATTACAAGGGCAAAGAGAAGAAATCACCTGTTTCTCCGCCCAATGGCAGAGACTATGACCTATTTCCCGACAACTGTAGGCTTCCGCTTTGAATCTTGCTGGAAAGACAAACAGAAACATGTTTCAATTGTATGACTACTTGTCTCAAGAATCCATTAGTGATGCCTATTAAGGTATGTCCTGTTAAGTATAAGTTCCTTGGATTGACATTCCAGATTTTCTAGATTCTTCTTGTCTATAATTAGACTAATTAAGAGCTGGAATTAGAGTTCAGTGTTAGGTCTGTCCAACAACTACCCCATTTCTGGCCATATATCCCACTGTCTTTTCGATAAATGTTACCTGTGGCAACTGATGCATAAATAGGTCAAAAAAGAATTAGTGGGTTGGGCAGATGTGTTTTTATTTTACCCTACAATCTAGGGAACTGATATTACGGTCACAGATGTGTGTTTAAATTTTCTAAACATGCCTTTCAAATCAGAATTTACTCATTCATTGTGAAGGTGTCCTGACAACCTTTAACATTAAAGAGTCATTTCTTTTCATCTTCTTTGAGGAAAACAAGCAACTAGAAGAATCAGCAATTGTAAAGCAATTGTCCTCCAATTAAAAATTTTAAAAAAAGAAAAATCAACAACAGACAAGAAATGGTGTACTCCAGCCTTGGTTGGGTGCATGAGACAAGTGCTTGGACCTGGTGCACTGGGAAGACCCAGAGGGATCGGGTGGAGAGGGAGGTGGGAGGGGGGACTGGGATGGGGAGTACATGTAAATCCATGGCTAATTCATATCAATGTATAACAAAAACTACTGTAATGATGTAAAGTAATTAGCCTCCAACTAATAAAAATTAAAAAAAAAAAAAGAAAGAAATGGTGTACTCGTCTAACCTGTTTCATAAAACTGATTTTGCTATTTTATAAAAAGCCTTTAAATCACAAAGTAACAAATGGTGTATTTGCACTATGTATGTTCAAATGTTTTAGTTAAACAGTTTTATTGAAAATTCACCATTAATTGATGAAAGAATAAGAAAGAAAACCTAGAAAAATATGTTTAGAGAATGGTGACAATCATTTGTAATCCAAACTCACAAAATTTCCAGTTCAGTTTGGCAGTGGGCTCAGCAGTCCCGCGGGGCTGTCTCTCGCTTCGGCGGTGTTTGGGTGGCACAGACCCAGGGATGCCCCTGCTGCCGGGAACAACCGCCCTTCAGCTTCTTTTCCAGGGCCAACCTCTGAACCATCCTCTCATCCGTGCTCCATCTCGGACAGGCTGACACCATTTTTTTTTTTAAACTTAGCTTCCTGTTACCAGTCAACCATGAGCTCCCAAATTGCTCAGAATTACTCCACCCAGGAGGAGGCCACCCTCAACCACCTGGTCAACTTGTACCTGCAATCTCCTACACCTGCCTCTCTCTGGGCTTCTATTTCCACCACGCGGTCCACCTTTCCTAAGAACTGGCCAGGACCAGGGCGCTGAGAGTCTCTTGAAAATGCAAAACCAGTGCGGCAGCAACGTCTTCCAGGACATGCAGAAGCCACCTCCAGATGAGTGAAGTAAAACCCAGGACGCTGTGGAAGCCGCATTCTCATGGACAAGAACCTGAACCAGGCCCTTTTAGGGTCTGCACACTCTGGGTTCTGCCCACGCAGACCCCCACCTATGTGACTTCCAGGAGAGTCACATCCTAGATGAGCAGGTGAAACTCATTAAAAAGATGGGCACCCACCTGATCACCCTCTGCAGGCTGGCTGATCCCCAGGCTGGGCCGGGTGGTCTCTCTTTGAAAGGCTCAGGGTCAAACACAACCAGGACCCTCCAAAGCTCCGAGGCCTTTGAGGAGCCCTCAGGTGTCAGGGCTTCTACCTGAAGCCCCTCTCTGTGGCCACTTAAGCAGCTTTTTAACCACCCTGGAGCCCTCTCACAAATCTTGGACAAATGGAACCAATAAAGGTGTTTGCAGATAAAAATTTCCAGTTCAATTCAATCAGGGGAATATAAAATTATACATTACTATTAGCAAGTCAATCCTTGATTATGCCTCTGATCTGAGACATCATTCTTTTTTGTTTGTTTGTTTGTTTGTTTGTTTTTATTAGTTGAAGGCTAACTACTTTACAATATTGTAGTGATTTTTGTCATACATTGACATGAATCAGCCATGGATACACATGTATTCCCCATCCCGATCCCCCCTCCCACCTCCCTCTCCACCCGATCCCTCTGGGTCTTCCCAGTCCACCAGGCCCGAGCACTTGTCTCATGCATCCAACCTGGGCTGGTGATCTGTTTCACCCTAGATAATATACATGTTTCAATCCTGTTCTCTTGAAACATCCCACCCTCGCCTTCTCCCACAGAGTCCAAAAGTCTGTTCTATTCATCTGTGTCTCTTTTTCTGTTTTGCATATAGGGTTATCGTTACCATCTTTCTAAATTCCATATATATGTGTTAGTATACTGTAATGGTCTTTATCTTTCTGGCTTACTTCACTCTGTATAATGGGCTCCAGTTTCATCCATCTCATTAGAACTGATTCAAATGAATTCTTTTTAATGGCTGAGTAATATTCCATGGTGTATATGTACCACAGCTTCCTTATCCATTCGTCTGCTGATGGGCATCTAGGTTGCTTCCATGTCCTGGCTATTATAGACAGTGCTGCGATGAACATTGGGTTCACGTGTCTCTTTCAGATCTGGATACCTCAGTGTGTATGCCCAGGAGTGGGATTGCTCAGTCATATGGCAGTTCTATTTCCAATTTTTTAAGGAGTCTCCACACTGTTCTCCATAGCGGCTGTACTAGCTTGCATTCCCACCAACAGTGTGAGAGGGTTCCCTTTTCTCCACACCCTCTCCAGCATTTATTGCTCGTAGACTTTTGGATAGCAGCCATCCTGACTGGCGTGTAATGGTACCTCATTGTGGTTTTGATTTGCATTTCTCTGATAATGAGTGATGTTGAGCATCTTTTCATGTGTTTTTTACCCATCTGTATGTCTTCCTTGGAGAAATGTCTGTTGAGTTCTTTGGCCCATTTTTTGATTGGGTCATTTATTTTTCTGTGAGACATCATTCTTGAAAACAGAGAAGGTCAATGAAGCTAGAAAAAAAGAATACAGGGAGAGGAAAGGTTCTATCTAGGTGGGTCATATCTTAAATTAATGATAGTATAAATAAAATAATAACTATAACATACCACTTATAGGTCTGCTTAGTCTTTTATTAGCCTTTGGTTAAGATCCTGATTCTACATCCAATATTGGCAATTGAAAAAATGAATAAGTTAGTAGGTGCTTTTAGAAATAACATTTTTTCATGAAAAAAATCTTCCATTAATAGTGATTACAGAGCAGTAGAAGTTAAGACAGGTAGATTTTGGATAGAAAGAGACAATCATACCTAGGTAGCTATTCAGATAAACTGTAAGCTTTCTGATATGGTGTTAAAAATAACATTAATTTTCCTGGGCAGAGTTTCCACTATATAAACATTAGTAAAACTTGAGTTATGTTTCAATACATGATTTCTGCAATTTATCTCAAGGCAACAGAAAACCACTAAATGGTCCCCAGTGTAAGGAGAATTTAAATCATGTCATTTCTTATTAAGGTTGTATAAAGCACCCGTCAGCAACATTCATACACCTACACTAGTAATTACTGGTATTGATTTGCAACACTCCAGGATTTCTCAACTAATCTTAAAGGATGTCAGGAAATTATCAAAACAAAATTAACATCCTTAATTTTTTAAAAAAAGAAAAATATGTCTGAAGACTTCAAGAGAAAGGGAACATAGCCAAGATAAAATATTGCACTTTGAAATTGCAGGAAATCAACAATTATTACCTATTATAGCTAAGCAAATAGATGGCTCTAAGTCAGGGAAATTACTCCTTGAATCTATACAAAGATCATTTGCCTGATACGACAGCTCCCTCCAGTGGCAATTAATGGTAACCTGACCAGCAGGACTCAGGGCAAATATGAGCAGAGGAAAGAACAAAGATGTTCACAGTTGGGAAGGGGCTTCTTTTTGCAAATGGTCAGGTTCCAACCACCAGAGAACTGCCTTGTACCAAAATGCATTATTTTAGAGTATTCAACCAGTCTCAAAGCCGAAAGACGATTTAAAACGAGGAAACTAAATCATTCAAGACACCGCAGTTATGTCTACAATGTGTAAAGAATCCAGTGGAAAGTGAAAAATTAGCTCAACTGTCCAGATATTTGACTCGACATAAATAAGAACCCTGGGACTGACTTTTCCACTGTATATTCTTGGGTAACATATGTATAATCTGAGATTAGAATCTGAGCATTTTGCTTTCATTGTGTTTTCTTTAACTGATTTCCATGACATTTCTTGTGAAATGTGGCTCTCTTTGGTATGTAAGCTCAGCCAAAGACGAATCTATGTCTGGTTCACAGCTGTATTTCAGCCTCAAAGTGGTGCCTGTCCCACATTACAGTCTCAATATATGTTTATTAAATTGATGAAGAAATGTGATTCCTTCGACAATACTTTAGAGATGGAGTCTTTCACTCATGTTCATAAATATCTTTGAGAATCTGTAAAAAGCAATAAACTCTTTCTTTCCAAACATGTATGTATAATTATGCATACTGTTTCCAGGGTTTCTTGAACTCTCTGTCACTCATTTTATGAACCACAGATTAAGGAGCTCTGCTCTAAAAAGAACATTAAGACAAACTTCATAACTGTGGAACTGAGATGGTCAATTGTATGCATCATTTTGTCTGTGTTGCTTCAGCTATTACTGTCTCAGATCCTGGTCTGAGAAAATTGGACTTACTGATGAAATTAAACCTATTGGGGGAAAATCCATTCTATTTGAAAGTCATACTAAACATCAAAAAATATATGAGAAGAACACACACAAAAAAATATTTTTCTGTAAACATAGAACATTCAGTCTACTATTTTCTGCTTTCTATTCTTGACAAGCAAGTACCCACAGTGATCATAGTAATCAGCAGCCTGAAAAGAATGAGATTCGCCAGGTCCCCAGGCCCTAAAGAAAGCACTCCCGGAATTTTACCCAAGTCCTGCCTAAAGGGCCAAGCCAGAAGTCAGTGCTAGACGTCTCCCCATAAAGCAGTAATGCTGCTGTCAAAATGCCTTTAACAACAAGACTGTGTCCAAGCTCCATGCTCCAAAATCTTTGTTGAACCAGCAGCTGTTGTTGTTTCATCGCTAAGTCACGTCCAACTCTTTTGAGACCCCATGGACTGTATGTAGCCTGCCAGGCTCCTCTGTCCATGGGATTCTCCGGGTAAGAATACTGGAGTGGGTTGCTGTTCCTTCTCCAGGGAATCATCCTAACCCAGGGATCGAACCCATGTCTCCTACATTGCAGGCAGATTCTTTACCACTGAGCCAGGTGGGAAGCCTCACCAGCAGCTGTTCAACCTCCCTTTTCTGTGGCCTAGGTTTACCACCTTTCCTTACCTTCAACATTGTCATAAAACATAAGAATTTTCCCATTATTCTCTCCCAGAGTATTTCTATGAGTAGACCCGGTGTTGGTTCACAACATTGGGAGTCCTGGGGGGAAATTCAAAACTGGCCTTCCTCACACCCATACATGAAGGGAAGGAAGGGACCGAAGAGTCAGCCACACCAAATTGGTTAGGTGGTGGGTTTCATGTCAAGGGTATTTACTTATGAGGCTTGTCTTTGATGGCTCCAAGTAAATCTTCATACCTGCCCACCAGAACCTTAAAAATCTATATAGAGGCCTCAGTGGGTTCAGTCATGTATACCAAGCAGAAGGTTTCAAAACCACATTATTCTCTCCAGGCTACATCCTTGAAGCAGCTCTAGTGTAAGAACAGGTTTGTAGGTGGCTTGGACATCCAAAGGACAGAGGACAGGATAAGGAATCTAGCTCCCAAGTCAGCTGTGTCCTCCCAGTGACCTCCTCCAACACCGGGCCATTGCCCATGACAGCCATCTGCTGTAATTCAATTGAACCATTATTTATTTACTGATACTTTCTCTGTCTCAGACTCTCTACTAAACATTACAGAGATGGGTAAAAAATGTCCCAGCAATTCCACTTCTGAGAATGTGCCTGAGAAAATTAAAAACATGTTCACACAAAAATTTGTTAATAGTATTATTACTCATGATAGCCAAAAAGCGGAAACAACCTACATGTGTATCAACTGATGCAGAGTCAAACAAAATGTGGTATATTCACACAATGGAACACTTATTCAGCCATAAAAAGAAAGTATTGACACATTCTAAGTGAAGGAAGCAAAACACAGAAGATGACTTATTATTTGACAACATTTACATGAAATGTCCACAATGGGTAAATCCATTGAGATAAAAGTAGGTTAGTGGTTGCCAGAAAATGTGGGAAGGAAGAAATTAGGACTAACTGCTAACAAGTACATGATTTGGGGGCATGTGTAAGGAGGGAAATGGGAAAGTTCTTGAATTAGTGGTGATGGTTGCATGCATGCATGCTAAATCACTTCAGTTGTGTCCGACTCTTTGTGACCCTATGGACTATAGCCCTCCAGGCTCCTCTGTCCTTGGGATTCTCCAGGCAAGAATACTGGAATGGGTTGCCATGCCCTCCTCCAGGGTTGCACAGTATTGTAAATATATTAAAAACAGCTGAAGTGTACACTTTAAAATAATGAATTTTATGTTGGGTGAAGCATATCTCAGTTTTTAAAATCCTATTTAAAAGTCAGGCTAGTCAGTATCATTGATGAGAGTGATAATCAGGAAGGGGAACGCAGGGGGTTAGCTGGAATCAATTTTACTTTTTGATTTGAGTAGTGGTTACATAGGTGCTTGGTTTAAGATAACATATTAAGCAATGTGTTTATGGTGCATGCGCAATTCTGAATGTCTAAATAACAACAGAAATTTTTAAGAGAAATAAAGTAGGAAATAGTTACTGTTGTTGTTGTTTAGTCACTGGGGAATTCCTGGTGGCTCAGTGGTAAAGAATCCACCTGCAGTGTAGAAAATGCAGGGTTTGAGTCAGGCATGACTTAGCAACTAAACCACACCTCCAGTCACTATGTCTGACTCTTTGTAACCCCATGGACTGTAGCCCACCAAGCTCCTCAGCATGTGGGATTTCCCAGGCAAGAATACTGGAATGGGTTATCATTTCCTTCTCCAGGGGATCTTCCTGACTCAGGGTTTGAACTTGCATCAGAGTCAATTAATCTGTGACAAAGAAGGCAAGAATACGCAACGGAGGAAAAACAGTCTCTTCAATAAACAGCATTGGGAAACTGAAGTCACATGTAAAAGAACGAAATGAGACCATTTTCTAGCACTGTATACAAAAATAAACTCAAAATGGATTAAAGACCTAAATGTAAGACTGGAAACGATGAAACTCTTAAAGGAAAACTTAGGCAAAACACTCTTTGACATAAATTGTAGCAATTTTTTTTTCAGATCTGTTTCCTTAGGCAAAGGCAACAAACGCAAAATAACCAAATGTGACTTAATTAAACTTAAAAGATTTTTCACAGTAAAGGAAACCACTGACAAAGCAAAAAGATAATCTATAAAATGGAAAAAAATAAATATTTGCCAATGACATGACCAACAAGGGGTTAATCTCCAAAATATACAAAAAACTCATACAGCTCATACTGTTCATGGGGTTCTCAAGGCAAGAATGCTGAAGTGGTTTGCCAGTCCCTTCTCTAGTGGACCACATTTTGTCAGAACTCTCCACCATGACCCATCTGTCTTGAGTGGCCCTACACATCATGGCTCATAGTTTCATTAAATTACACAAAGCTGTGATTCATGTGATCATTTTGGTTCATTTTCTGTGACTGTGGTTTTCATCCTGTCTGTGCTTTGCTGGATGAGGATAAGAGGCTTATGCAAGTTTCCTGATGGAAGGGACTGATTGTAGAGAAAATTGGATCTTGCTGTGGTGGGCAAGGCCATGCTCAGTAAACCTTTAATCCAATTTTCTGTTGATAGGTGGGGCTGTGCTCCTTCCCCGTAGTTTGGCCTAGGCCAAACTATGGTAGGGGTTATGGCAACCTCCTCCAAAAGGACTTACACCAGCATGCTATGCCTACCAGGACTGCTGCTATCAGTGTCCCTGAGCCCAAGGCAGGCCACTGTCAATGCATGCCTCCACCGGAGACTCCCAAACACTCACACGCAGAGACATCACTTTGCCGAAAACAGCACATATAGTCAAAGCTATTGTTTTTCCACTAGTCATGTACAGATGTGAGAGTTGGACCAAAAAGAAGGCTGAGCACTGGAGAATTGATGCTTTTGAACTGTGGTGCTGGAGAAGACTCCTGAGAGTTGCTTGGAGAGCAAGGAGATCAAACCAGTCAATTCTAAAGGAAATCAACCCCGATTATTCACTGGAAGGACTAATACTGAAGCTGAAGCTCCAATAGTTTGGCCACTTGATAGGAAGAGCCAACTCACTGGAAAAGATTCTGATGCTGGGAGAAACTGAGGACAGGAGAAACAGAGGATGAGATGGTATCATTGACTCAATGAACATGAGTTTGAGCGAGCTCCAGGAGATAGTGAAGGGCAGGGAAGTGTGGCATGCTGCAGTCCATGGGGTCGCAAAGAGTCGGACACGACTGGGTGACTGAGCAACAGCGTACAACTCAACATCAAAAAGAAGTCACTCATCTCATATGTGGAATCTAAAAGGAAATGATAAAAATGAGCTTGCTTACAAAACAGACTTACAGACTTAGAGAATGATGAAAGGATGTGGGAAAGGGATAGTTAGGGAGTTTGGGATGGACATGCACACACTGCTATATTTAAAATGGATAACCAACAAGGGCCCACTGTACAGTGCATGGGACTCTGCTCAGCGTTACCTGGCAGCCTGGAAGGGAGGGGAGTTTGGGAGAGAATGACTACATGTATATGTATGACTGACTCCTTCACTGTTCACCTGAATCTATCACAACACCGTTAATCAGTTACACCCCAATACACAATAAAAAGTTTTCTGAAAATCATTAAAAAGTGGGCAGAAGACCTGAATGTTTTTCTAAAGAAGACATAGGGATAGCCAACAACACATGAAAAGATGCTCAGTGTTGTAAATCATCAGAGAAATGCAAATCAAAGCCACAACAAGATACTATCTCATACCCATCAGAATGGCTACCGTCAAAAAAAACATAAATAACAAATGTAGAGAAAAGAGAACCCTGTTACACTGTTGGTGGGAATCTAAATTGGCATAACCACTATGAAAAAGACCATGAAAGTTCCTCAAAAGAAACAAAAAATAGAGTTACCATATAACCCAGCAATTCCACTTACAGTTATATATCCTAAGAAAATGGAAACATTAATTCAAAAAGATACATGCACTTCAATGTTCATAACAGCATTATTTACAATAGCCAAGACATGGAAGCAACCTAAGTGTTCATCAACAGATGAATGAATAAAGAAGATGCATATATATATAAACATAAATATGCAGGTAGGCTTCTCTGGTCGCTCAGCTGGTAAAGAATCTGCCTACAATGCAGGAGACCCCAGTTCAATTTCTGGGTCAGGAAGATCCCCTGGAGAAAGGATAGGCTGCCCACTCCAGTATACTTGGGCCTCCCTGGCATCTCACATGGTAAAGAATCCACCTGCAACGCAGGAGACTGGGGTTCGATCCCTGGGTTGGGAAGATCCCCTGGAGAAGGGAAAGGCTACCCACTCCAGTGTTCTGGCCTGGAGAATCCCATGGACAGAGGAGCTGAGCACAACCGAGCAACAACAGCAGAGCCAGTAGTAATAATATTAATTACTTGTTATTAATTAAGAAGTCTGCCATTTCTAAGAATTGAAATTCTGAAAAAAATAAATCCTTCCTACCTAAAATCCTCTTTCCAACCAAAAAGAAAGCCATGATCAAAGTATCCTTTAAATCTAAATCTATTTACTTAGCTACTAACAATGCAGCTTAATGTACCAATTTATTGGAAGTTATAAATATGCCAAACTTTGTCCACACTGTACATCATATTTTATCAGACAGTGATAGAATTGAAAAAAAGAAGAGGAAATTACTCCTTTTACTTCTGCATGGTAACAAAAAGCTAAAATTTAGTTTGATGGTAGACCCACAGAAGGTAGACCTCCTATATCTTGTAGAACTTGAAAAACATCTTCATTTGGTCATTACTTGCTGATGTACCTAGTTCTGTCATTAATTCCAAAAATCCTATATGTTCAAACCATGCTTTGTGTTTATTCTCTCAAGTGGGAACACTCTGTTTTAATCACTGAAGCCAGAGAAAAATTTTTTTAAGACAAAGGAAAAAAAAATATCTGATTGTAACTGTTTAAAATGCTTCAATATCTGCACATTGTTTGGGGGTTAAGAGGGTAAATCTTGGCCATTACCTTCAAGGTCCTGGATAATTTGGTCCCAGCTTCATTGCTGACCACTGTCCCCTTTAATTATTGAGCCTTTGCCCCCAAACCAGCTTTCTATTCCTTGTATTCAACCATCAAATATGCAGCTCCCTCTGAAATATTTTCCTCCCTACCCCTTTTTACCCCCCACTCTTTCTTATATGCCTCCCACTCATCCTCTGAGCCTCAGTTTAAATGTCTCTTCCTCAGGGACCAGGCTACATCCTCATATTATTACCTCACAGCACTCTCTGCTTCTCCTTCGTAGCACTCAGCACAATTGAAGTTAAGTATCTGTGCAAGTATTTGTTGAATATCTGCACCCACTAGATTGTAAGCTTCATGACAACAGCAAGCATAAATGTCTGCACTTCTATTGCATCCCAACATCTAACCTGATACATGCTACTAAATACATAAAGTGGAATTTCATGTTTTTATTTCCCTGCAATCCTTTAAGTTAAAACTCAAGGAATTTTACAATGAATTTAAGTGACAAATAAGACACCTGATACACATGCTTAGCCTAGGACAGTGCCATAATCCATAAATATTTATTACTTAATAAATATTTGAACAATATTACTATGAGTCAATATCTGGCCATAAAGTTATAAAAGATTTACTATAAGTTGATATTCATAATCTCTCCTGAAATATTTAATCTCCATAACCAAGAAGAAAACTTAAATATTCCTCTATTTTAATATCTATGGCATTTAATCAAAACATAATTCCATAGCAAAGAAACCAACATGGCCCATATCCCGGGCTTGGAATGCGTGTTTGATCACATCTTATATTTTTCCACTGACTCATTCTCCTCACCTGCCTTCATTAATAGAAGGTCCATTATCTCCCTCTTGAGACCTACCCTTTCCCTCTCTAAGCCCAGAGGCTTCCTCACTCTAAATGCCTGCTGCTGGAAAAAACAAGAAAGCCTCCTTGGGTCAGCGCAGCTGTTGTTTCTTTCACTACCACAAGATGTCACTGTAGAAAACCAGGTCTTCACAATTTTGTCTCTGACCTGCAGCAACAAAATCTTTTCCATCTTAGTGCCTGCATAACTTCACATTTCAATGTAAATTCATAGCTCTTTAATTTCCTACCCAGATGCTGTCTTTTTTTTTTTCCGCAAAGCATGACAATGAGCATCACAGAGGTCTTAAGGCCTTTCTTCCCAGAAGACTCATCGACCTCCAACTATCCAATAATAGAACTTCCCTGCTGGCTCAGACAATAATGAATTCACCTGCAGTGCAGGAGACTGCCTGCCAACCAGGTGACGTAGGTTCAATCCCTGGGTCAGGAAGATACTCTGGAGGAGGAATGACAACCCACTCCAGTATTCTTGCCTGGGAAATCCCATGGACAGAGAAGCCTGGCAGGCTACAGTCCATGGGATCGCCAAGAGTAGGACGCGACTCAGTGACTAAGCCACCACCATGCAGTAATAAGCCCTGTGGACAAGGCCAGCTACGTAGTTTGCAAAACCCTGTTCAAAATAAAACCCTGTTCTAAAAACAGGGGAAAGTGTCAGTAAACCTATTACAATATCAAACTTTTCCTTTCTTCCACAGTCCCTTTCATCATCTCATGGCGGGTTTTATTCGGTGTTCAATGGTGTTCACGCTTAGACATGAGGATAACCACAGGGCAAGGACAAACCTCCACGTGTGCCCAGGGACCCCTTTGTGGTGGCACACACGGCTCACCAGCTGCTGAGAAACAGATCCCATTGCCACGCTACCTCCAGGGCAGAGGAGTCGTCTTCCCTTCCAAAGGCCCCACTGCTCCAACCCGCGGAGGACAGGCAACTACCAAGGGACCACAGCTTCCCTTCCAGGATGCACGCTGTACCTGGACAGGTGGAAAAAAGACTCTCCATCACTTACTCAGCTGCCAAGTATGCAATGGAATTGCTGGTCCAGGGATGGTCACCACCTTCCCTTGCTTATGATGCCACAAGCATACACTGACCCTAAACTTCCATGTTTGCTCACAAGCCACTACTAGGGACAAAGGGGGTGGCAGAATGCTACGTATGGCACCTTCCAACCTCCTTCCCACCAACGCAACCTGGTTGCCAGCTCAAGCAGACGACAGCAGTAATCCTGGAACACAGGCAGGGAGGGGGTGCGAAACCGGGAGCAGAGAGCCAAGAACCTATCCTGGGGAGGTGGAAGTAAGAGGGACCAGGAGTGAGCTGAGGCCCCAAGCCCCCAACGAATGCCCCATTGTGTCAACATATTTCACTTACAAATAAACAAATTCTAAGACAAAATCATTAAGAATTTCATAGCAACAACAACAGAACATCATAGCCCAGGCATGGGGATCCTGTGTGACCATCCTGGTTCCACATCTGTGAAGCCAGCCCTACCAGCAGACCATGGGATCTGGAGAGAAGGATCTTCACCAAGTCACAGAAAGTCTATCACACCCTTCCTCCAGAGTCATGGGTGTCTACTCACTTTATGTTTCATAAGCTGGCAGAGTACTCAAGTGACTAATGTCTGAAGGAGAAAATTCTGTTTCAAGGTGACCAATTCCAGGCACCTAGGCATAGAGGTGGCTAGCATCTTCCTAAGTAAATAAATAAATTATGTATCACCAAGCGAAATAGTTAGGAAAAGCAAATGCTCTAAGAAACTCAGACTTTTTTGAAGAGTGTGATTAGATGACTAGTAAGATAAAATTGGAAAAGACCCTGATGCTGGGAAAGATTGAAGGCAGGAGAAGGGGACGACAGAAGATGAGATGGTTGGATTGGCATCACCAACTCAATGGACATGAGTTTGAGCAAGCTCCACGAGATGGTGAAGGACAGGGAAGCCTGGCGTGCTGCAGTCCATGGGGTCACAAAGAGTTGGACACAACTGAACAACTGAAAAGATAAAACAACAACAATAACGATTACAATAAATGCATAGACAACTTCCCCATCCACAGTATGTCAATAGAAGAAAGGACTTCACAAGCACATCTGTGTTATTCAGATGTTATTGCTGCTCTTAGCTTTTAACTGAATTTGGTAGAAAAGAGAACTAATATAAATGCATGCTTTTAAAAGTGTCAGAAGAAAAAAACAAAGAGTTTGAGACTGTGGTTTATAATAAGAAATATATATTTATATATATATCAACCCAGCTTCAGGCATAAAACTCCTAAAATCCTGGGCATTTCCTATATGATAAAGGTGTCAATAATCGTAATATGCCCCTTTCAACTACACTTGAGTTAAGGAAGTAATTTGGGGGAGGCACCTGAGGAAGGGGGTTGGTTGCCAGGAGAACCAACCATGGGATTAGAAGCCTGGAATTTTCAGTTCCATCTCCAGATCCCTGGGGAGGGGAAAGAAACTGGAAATTGAGTATAATATCAATGGTCAGCATTTTAATCAATCACTCAGATGTAATAAAACCAGAAGGACAGGGCTCAGAGAGGTCCCAAGTAGATGAACCAGAATGCTTCCACATGCCACTGTGTCAGGCCCCAAATTCAATGCAGACAGGAGTTCCTTTGCTCCGGACCTCACTCTGTCTTTTCAGCTAGCCATTGATTTTTATCCTTTGTAATAAACTAGTAATCTAATGAGTAAACAGGTTTCCTGAGTTCTATGAGATACTCTAGCAAATTAATCAAACTCAAAGAGGGAGTTATGGGAATCTCTGATTTACAGCCAGTCAGTCAGAAGCCCAAGTAACCACCTTGACTTGCAATTAGTATCTGAAGTAAAGGGCAGTCGTGTGGGGCTGAGTCCTTAACCTGTGGAATCTGATGCTATCTCTGGAGAGGTGGTGTCAGAACTGAGATGAATTGTATGACATCCAGCTGGCATTGGAGAACTGCTTGGGGTGAGAGGGAAATTCCCAGCCACACATTTATACTTGATGACAAGAATCATTACATGACATCATGTTTATTACAAGAGGTTATCAGATCCTATTGGGCAAAGTCTCTGAAAAATCATCAAGTAACCAATACTGAAACAATCAGAGGTTCCCTTTATCCTTCTTAATTAATTTCCTTCTTAATTTTCCTTCTGGTAAGCAGCAGAGAGAATCAGTTTTCTTCCTTAACCTCACCTCTTTTGTCTTTCGATCTATATATTCCATTACATTATAAATATCTCTGAACTTTGCTACCTTTTCCTTTTTTCTAACTATTTTTTATCATATTTGATACGAAGCATATTTGACTGTGTTCCTGATTCACTGTGGTTGTTGTTCAGTCACTCAGCTGTGTCTGACTCTTTGCAACCCCATGGACTGCAGCACTCCAGGTTTCCTGTCCTTCACTAATCTCCTGGAGTTTGCTCAAATTCATGTCCATCGAATCGGTGATGCCAACCATCCAACCATCTCATCCTCTGTCATCCCCTTCTCCTCCTGCCTTCAATCTTTCCCAGCATCAGGGTCTTTTCTAACGAGTCAGCTCTTCACATCAGGTAGCCAAAATATTGGAGCTTCAGCTTCAGCATCAGTCCTTCTCATGAAAATTCAGGGTTGATCCTCTTTAGGATTGATTGGCTTGATCTCCTTACAGTCCAAGGAACTCTCAAGAGACTTTTCCAACACCACAGTTTGAAAGTGCTCAGAGCTTCAGCACTCAGCCTTCTTTATGGTCCAACTCTCACATCCTTACATGTGAGACTGGAAAAACCACAGCTTTGACTATATGGGCCTCTATCGGCAAAGGGATGTCTCTGCTTTTTAGTATGCTGTCTAGGTTGGTCATAGCTTTTCTTCCAAGGAGAAAGCATCTTTTAATTTCATGGCTTCCATCATCATCCACAGTGATTTTGGAGCCCAGGAAAATAAAGTCTGTCACTGTTTTCATTGTTTCCCCACCTATTTGCCATGAAGTGATAGAACCGGATGCCATGATCTTAGTTTCCTGAATGTTGAGTTTTAAGCCAGCTTTTTCACTCTCCTCTTTCACCTTCATCAAGAGGCTGTTTAGTTCCTCTTCACTTTCTGCCATAAGGATGGTGTCATTCACACATCTGAGGTTATTGATACTTCTCCCGGCAATCTTGATTCCAGCTTGTGCTTCACCCAGCCCAGCATTTCATATGATGTACTCTGCATATAAGTTAAATAAGCAGGGTGACAAGATGCAGCCTTGATATACTCCTTTCCCAAGCTTGAACCATTCTGTCATTCCATGTCCAGTTCTAACTGTTGCTTCTTGACCTGCACACAGGTTTATCAGGATATAGGTAAGGTGGTCTGGTATTCCCATTTCTTTAAGAATTTTCCACAGGTTTTTTTTTTTTTAATAATTCTTCAAGAATACACAGAACTATACAAAAAAGAGCTTAATAACCCAGATAACAATGGTGTGATCATTCACCTAGAGACAGATATCCTGGAGTGCAAAGTCAAGTGGGCCTTAGGAAGCATCTCAATGCCAAAGAATGTTGAAACTACAATTGCACTCATTTCACATGCTAGCAAGTGGTGCCCAAAATCCTTCAAGCTAGGCTTCAACAGTATGTGAACCAAGAACTTCCAGATGTACAAGCTGGATTTAGAAAAGGCAGAGGAACCAGAGATCAAACTGCCAACATCCATTGGATCATAGAAAAAGCAAGAGAATTTCAGAAAAACATTTATTTCTGCTTCATTGGCTACATTAAAGCCTTTGATTGTGTGGATCGCAACAAACTGTGAAAAATTCTTAAAGAGATGGGATCCTGATTTGTAATTATGTTATTTGAACTTAATGTTCTGCTAATGTCAACATTGAGATTATTTTAGTTTCATTAAACATATCTTATGCTATAGTATGTGTTGATCACTTCCATGATGTCAATGGTTTTTATCTAAATACATGAATGTATTGGGCTTCCCTGGTGGTTCAGACAGTAAAGAATCTGCCTGCAGTGCAGGAGACCCAAGTTCAATTCCTCGGTTGGAAGATCCCCTGGAAAAGAAAAAGGCAAACCACTCTAGTATTCTTGCCTGGAGAATTCCATGGACAGAGGAGCCTGGTGGAATATAGTCCATGGGGTCATAAAGAGTCGGACACAACTGAGTGACTAATACTTTCACTTTCTTTCACTTTAGTTCCCTAGACCTTATACCCAATTTCATAGGAACTTCAACACAACTTATTAAATTTTTTATTGGTCTTCTCCTTCATATACTCAATTAACACTCACCTCAGGTTCCCAATCTAACCCTAACCTCAACGTCAGCAAATGATTTTGTCTTGAACACCAGCGCATAAATTACTGTCTCAACTATCTTCCTCTCTTTGTCCATGCCTCCATTTCTTCACAATCAATTCTATACTCCTTTTTTATCATTACATGCCTCCTCAATCTTTCACTTCCTTGGAGTACTTGCTCCAACTATTTCTATCTCTCCAATATGTTCAACCTCTGTCTCTCGCCTAAGTCCTTCCTTTTAGATTATGAGCATGCCCAGTTTTCATCCAGCTTTCATCCAAAACAGTACAATAAAAAACACCTTCTGATCCCATTGTATGTGCTCTTTTTCCCTCCCTAGTACATGGGTTTACATGTCACACCTTTTTCCCCTACTTTACCCTCATCCTATCTCCCTTCACCTAGTTAAATTCAACTCACCTTTTGGACATCAGTACACATATCACTTTCTTGGGGAAGTCATTCTTGCTGCCCAAGCCTGATCAACCTCCTTTGTCAAATATTTTCAATAATCTATGTTCCCTTCCTTCAAAGATTTATCTCAATGTGTAATTATATGTAATTTAGCATGATTGATTCATTAATTTTCCTCTCCACTACTCTTCAGACTTTGGGAGAGGAAGCACTGTGTCTATCTTTGATCAATATTGTTTCTTCAGTGTATTTCATAGATCCTAGGATGTGTTTGGTATTCAATAAATGTTTGTAAATGAATGAATATATTCATTGATTATTTCTCCTAGGTACTTCTTTTAAAAGTTTATCATAGCTCTTCAATCTAGAAAAACAGGACAAGTTTTTTAGGGAAAATAAAACACTTACTTTTTCCTTCACAGTAGTAATGCTAAAAGGGAGAAAGCATGTGGAGAGGGAAAGAAGGTATTGGCTTGGGAATTGGGAAACCAATTCTCTGTCACTATGGAGATTCCTGTTCATTACAAGAAATAAATGTGAAATCCTTTATGTTTCTTTTCTCTGAAATCCTCTGTTTTTTCAAAGTATTGCCCACTAAAGCAATAATTATGGGGTATTCCTAGAAGGAAACTTTGGGGAAAAAATTTATATGTCTACATATATTTTGAAGTTTCTTTCATTTTTTGAGAACCTATGAAACAAGTGCTAATTTGGCCTATTTAACATGCTACAGAAAAAGTTTTTTTTAGCAGCCCAACTTCAAATACACATTGAAACTAGGACTTTGATATCATTTAATTTCTCTGATGAAAAGATACTGAATGTGGTATAAAAGCATGATGAGAGTGTCCATTTCTAGTGGGAAATTTTAACAATCTATTAATAATTTTCCAAGGATTTTCCATTTTCCTTAATCCTTGAAGATATGGTTTTGCTTTTGTTTTCCCAAAGAGGCTTAAAAGCTTGTCTTTTTTAACATTTTTGCATTCCTACAATATATCTTCCGTCAAACTGTCTTCTTTGGATTTGTCTAAAATAAAGGATGAAAAATTAAGAACACTTAAAAATTTTATTATGATTTTACCAAATGAAACTCCCATAATAAAATTATATCCCTCTCCATCTTTTATTGTTTTTTTTTAATTAATATTAATTAGTAGGTTGACTGGTGGTCCACTAGTTCTATCATAGAATAAATTTAAGTTAAATTCCTGATGTAGGTTTCAGCTAGTATTCCTATTTCTAGAAACACCACCTTGTGGAAAGATACCCTAAACCAATAATGTAAGTCTGAAGAAAAACATTTGGCTGAACACATATAGACGGTCTTTAGAAAAAGAGTTTATGAAAGTAAACTTTATGAAAGTAAAGTCACTATGCAAAAAAAGAGCCTTTTTTTTAAAGTCATCATGAGTAACTGTGTTAAGTCTCACGTCCACAGGACTGATATTTACTGAGGTTTCCTAATGACATTTAGCAACAATGCTGACTATAAGAAAAGAGACATACCTCAGCAAAATATTTAGGCTGTAAATGTTTAGGGAATTAAAGAGCTTATAAGTGGTTATTAACACAAAGGGATGCATAGCTAAGGAAACAGATAATGAAGCAGGAACTTCATAGTTAGCATATAAAGCAAAGAATGTGGCTTTTAATTACTATGTATGCATAGGTTGTCTTTAAAGATATATTGTGGTGAAGCCAGTACAGTATCAAAATAACCTCAGTGTGCTGGAGCAAACACTTCTATATCCCACTCACCTATTCATAAAGGTACCAGCCTCAATTTCCCTTGAAACTCTTAGCCTCTGCCAAACAAGTGTCATCTTTGAAGATTAAAACCAGGCAGTATTCACTAGTCCAGCTGATGTTCAAAACTAATATTGAACATGGTGGTTCCTTAAAATATTAAACATATAATTATCATATGGTTTCGTAATTCCAGTCTTGGAATTGGGCTTATACTCAAAAAATTGAAAACAAGGATTCTAACAGATATTTGCACACCAAAGTTCATGGCAGCATAATTCATAACAGTCAAAAGGTAGAAGGAACACAAATGCCCATCAAATGGATAAACAGAAAATGTGGTATACACACACAGTGGAACATCATTCAGCCTTAAGGCAGAAGGAAATTCTGACACATGCTGCAACATGCATGAAACTTAAAGACATTATACTAAGTGAAATAAGAAGGTGGTCACAAAGGAAAAGATATCACATGACTTCATTTTGATGAGGTACCTAGAGCAGGCAAATTCCTAGAGACAGAAAGTAAAATGACAGTTTCTAGGGATTGGGAGAAAAGAATGGGAGTTGTCGGCAGCGGGGTGGAGGGGGGTTCCCAAGATGGCGGAGAAATAGGACAAGGAAACCACTTTCTCTGCCACAAATTCACCAAAAGATCATTTGAATGCCAAGCAACTTCCACAAAACAACTTCTGAATGCTGGCAGAGGACACCAGTCACCCAAAAAGGCAACCGATTCTCTTCAAAAGGACAAAATATAAAAGACAAAGAGAGAGGCAAAGAGTTAGGGATGGAGACCTGTCCTGGGGAGGGAGTTGTGAAGGAGGAGAAGCTTCCAAACTTTTCCTTCCAAGTAGGAAACCCTCTCACAGGCGGGTCTGTGTGGAGTTTTGGGATCTCAGAGGGCAACATAACCGGGAGAAAAAAATAAAACCCACAGAATACTCATCTAACAGAAACTGCCAGCAGAGAAATAGCCCAGATGCTCCCGTCCACTACCAGAGAGCAGGGGCTGGACAGGAGACGTGGGTGGCATAATCAGTGCTTAGGGTAAGGACTCAGGGTAATGCCCTGAGCGCAATTCTGAGGGAGCTCACATGAGATAGCAACCCAAACATGAGATGGCAAGAGAGAAAAAAAAAGAAAGAGAGAGAGAGAGAACTTTCCCATGAAAGGCTCTAATGCACAGCCTGGCCTGCTCACAGAACAGAGGACTGAGTGAATACCAAAGGACAGCTAGCCCGCTGTGTACAGCCCTCCCCCCCATCAACCCCCCACGCCAGAGGCAGAGAGGCAGGCATGCGACAGCCGGAGCCAGAAGGCTAGGGACTGCTGCAATCTCAAACCCGGAGACCGGCATCCTCCACCAAACTGCGAGCAGGCTCCCAGTTGCTAACCGCATCTTCCTGGGATCCTGGACAGCTGACACCTGCCAGGAGGGTCGCAGCCTGAGATCAGCTCCCCGGAGGAGGCACTCAGAGCACCTGAGACGGTGCTCTCGCGGCGCACCCAGGAAACCCAGCAGCCGGTCGGGGGAAGGTGATTAAGACACACGTCCCACCTGGGACAGCGCGCTCACCGAGCACGTGGTTGCCTGAGCTGCTCGGACCTGCGAAGGGCACAGAATGCAAGCCCAACAGAGTCTGTGCCCTAGTGGAGCACCCAAGAACCTGAGCGACTTAGACCTGGGAAGGGCACGAGATGCAGGGTCTGCTTTGGACAGTGCCTCTGCAGAGCAGCCTGGAGCCTGAGCAGTGTGGACCCAGTGTAGATCCAGGAAGCACACGCCACCTTGAGCTGGGGCAAACAGTGTGGTCCATACACTGCAAGCACTCCGCACACACGCCAGCAATGTCTGTTTGCAGTGTCCCTCTCTACCCGCAACGCAACTGAACAGGTGAGCCCAAATAAGTGACCACCTTTGCCCCCTTGTGGCAGGGCAGCAATTAGACACTGAAGAGGCTTGCAAAAGGAGGAAGCCAAAATAAAGAAAAGGGAACCACTCTGGGAGTGACTGGGGCAACAGATTAAAACCCTGTAGTTAGCATTGACTAAGTTTGGAGGGGGCCTATAGACCTTGAGAACAAGTACAAGCTGGAACAAGGAGCCATCTGAAACTGAACTGACCCCACACTGCCCACAACAACTCCAGGGAAATTCCCAGATATATTTTTACTATTATCACTTTTTAATTTTTTTAAATTTCTTTATTACTCCCTTAATTTTCATTTTTATAATGTCCTATTACCTTGCAATAAAAAACCCTATCTTTAAAGCAAATTTCATATATATATTTTTTATAATTTTTGTGATTGATTCTGTTTTGTATTTTTAATACTATTTTTTTTTTTGAGAGTCTAACCTCTATTCTAGATTTTTAATCTTTGCTTTCTGGTAATTGTTACCAATTTTGTACCTTTAAAAATCTAATCTTCAGTATCCATTATCACTTTAGGGTGTGATTACTGGTTTGATTGCTCTTTCCCCTTTTCACTCTCCCTTTTCTCTCTCAGGTCACCTCTATCTCCTCCCTCTGCCTTCTCTTCTCTACTCAACTCTGTGAACCTCTCTGGGTGTCCCAGGCTGTGGAGAACACTTGGGGAATTGATTACTGGCTAGACTGGTCTCCCCGTTTTGATTCTCACTCTTCTCCTCCTGGTCACCTCTGCCTTCCTCCTCCATCTTCTCTTCTCTATGTAACTCTGAACCTCTCTGGGTGTCCCTCGATGTGGAGAATTGTTTCACCATTAACCTAGATGTTTTATCATCTGTGCTGTATGGATGGAGAAGTCTTGAGGCATTATGAGACTGAAAGCCAGAGGCAGGAGGCTTAACTCCAGAACTTGAGAACATCAGAGAACTCCTGATTCCAGGGAAGATTAATAGATGAGAGCTCACCCAAAAGTCTCCATACCTACACTGAAACCAAGCACCACCCAAGAGCCAACAAGTTCCAGAGCAAGACATACCAGACTAATTCTCCAGCAAAGCAGGAACACAGCCCTGAGCACTAAAAGATAGGATGCCCAAAGCCACACCAAACCCGTAGATAACCCAAAACTCACTACTGGACACTTTGTTGCACTTCAGAGAGAAGAGATCCAGCTCCACCCACCAGAATACAGACACAAGCTGGCCTGACCAGCAAACCTTGACAAGCCACTAGTCCAACCCCACCCACAGGGAGCAGGCTCCACAATAAAGAGGAACCATGAACTTCCAGCCTACAGAAAGGGCACCCCAAACACAGCAATCTAAACAAAATAAAGAGGTAGAGAAATAGTCAGCAGGTAAAGGAACATGATATATGCCCACCAAACCAAACGAAAGAGGAGGAAATAGGGAGTTTACCTGAAAAAGAATTCAGAATAATGATAATACAGATGATCCAAAATCTTGAAAACAAAATGGAGTTACAGATAAATAGACTAGAGACAAGGACTGAGGAGATGCAAGAGATGTTTAACAAGGACCTAGAAGAAATAAATAAGAGTCAGTCAATAATGAATAATACAATAAATAAGATCAAAAGCACTCTGGAGGGAACCAACAGTAGAATAGCTGAGGCAGGAGATAGGATAAATGAGGTGGAAGATAGAATGGTAGAAATAAATGAAGCAGAGAGGAAAAAAGAATAAAAAGAAATGAGGACAACCTCAGAGACCTCTGGGACAATGTTAAATGCCCTAAAACTTGAATCACAGGAGTCCCAGAAGAAAAAGACAAAAAGAAAGGGCATGAGAAAATACTTGAGATAATAGTTGAAAACTTCCCTAAAATGGGGAAGGAAATAGCCACTAAAGTCCAAGAAACCCAGAGAGTCCCAAAGAGGATAAACCCAAGGTGAAACACCCCAAGACATATATTAACTAACGAAGATCAAACACAAAGACGAAATACTAAAAGCAGCAAGGGAAAAGCAACAAATTACACACAAGGGGATCCCCATGAGGATAACAGCTGATCTTTCAGTAGAAACTCTTCAGACCAGAAGGGAATGGCAGCATATACTTAAAGTGATGAATGAGAAAAACCTACAACCCAGATTACTATACCCAGCAAGGATTTCATTCAAATATGAAGGAGAAATTAAAAGCTTGTTTGTAGACAAGCAAAAGCTGAAAGAATTCAGCACCACCAAACTAACTCCTCAACAAATGCTAAAGGATCGTCTCTAGACAAGAAACACAGAAAAGATTTATAAACTTAAACCCAAAACAACAAAGTAAATGGCAACGGGTTCATACTTATTGTTTCAGTCCAGTTCAGTTGTTCAGTTGTGTTCGACGACTCTTTGCAACCCCATGGACTGCAGCACACCAGATGTCCCTGACCATCACCAACTCCCGGAGTTTACTTGAACTCATGTCCATTGAGTAGGTGATCCCATCCAACCATCTCACCATTGGACATCCCCTTCTCCTCCTGCCCTCAATCTTTCCCAGCATCAGGGTCTATTCAAATGAGTCAGCTCTTTCCATCAGGTGGCCAAAGTATTGGAGTTTCAGCTTCAACATCAGTCCTTCCAATGAACATACAGGACTGATTTCCATTAGGATGGACTGGTTGGATCTCCTTGCAGTCCAAGTGACTCTCAAGAGTCTTCTCCAACACCACAGTTCAAAAGCATCAATTCGTTGGCACTCAGCTTTCTTTACAGTCCAATGCTCACATCCATACATGACTACTGGAAAAAGCATAACCTTGACTAGACAGACCTTTGTTGGCAAATTCATGTCTCTGCTTTTTAATATGCTGTCTAGGTTGGTCATAACTTTCCCTACAAGGAGTAAGTGTCTTAAATTTCATAGCTGCAGTCACCATCAGCAGTGATTTTTGAGCCCAGAAAAATAAAGTCAGCCACTGTTTCCACTGTTTCTCCATCTATTTGCCAAAACGTGAGAGGACCAGATGGCATGATCTTCGTTTTCTGAATGTTGAGTTTAAGCCAACTTTTTCATCTTCCTCTTTCATTTTCATCAAGAGGCTCTTTAGTTCTTCTTCACTTTATGCCGTAAGTGTGGTGTCTGCATATCTGAGGTTATTGATATTTCTCCCAGCAACCTTGATTTGAGCTTGTCCTTCCTCCAGCCCAGTGTTTCTCATGATGTACTCTGCATGTAAGTTAAATAAGCAGGATGACAATATACAGCCTTCACATACTCCTTTTCCTATTTGGAACAGGTATGTTGTTCCATGTCCAGTTCTAACTGTTGCTTCCTGACAGATTTACATGATTTACAGATTTACAGATTTCTCATGAGGCAGGTCAGGTGGTATGGTATTCCCACCACTTTAAGAATTGTCCACAGTTTATTGTGATCCACACAGTCAAAGGCTTTGGCACAGTCAATAAAGCAGAAGGAGATGTTTTTCTGGGACTCTCTTGCTTTCTTGATGATCCAGCAGATGTTGGCAATTTGATCTCTGGTTCCTCTGCCTTTTCAAAAACAAGCTTGAACATATGGAAGTTCACGGTTCATGTATTGCTGAAGTAATTTTGAGCATTACTTTGCTAGCATAAGATCAGTGCAATTGTGCGGTAGTTTGAACATTCCTTGGTGTTGCCTTTCCTGGGGATTGGAATAAAAGCTAACCTTTTTCAGCCCTGTGGCCACTGCTAAGTTTTCCAAATTTGCTGGCAAATTGAATGCAGTACTTTCACAGCATCATCTTTTAGGATCTGGAATAGCTCAACTGGAATTCCATCACCTCCACTAGCTTTGTTTGTAGTGATGCTTCCTAAGTCCCACTTGACTTCACATTCCAGGATGTCTGGCACTAGGCGAGTGATCACACTGTCATGATTATCTGGCTCACAAAGATATTTTTTGTACAGTTCTTCTCTGTATTCTTGCCAACTCTTCTTAGTATCTTCTGCCTCTGTTAGGTCCATATCATCTCTGTCCTTTATTGAGCCCATCTTTGCATGAAATTTTCTCTTTCATCTCTAATTTTTTGAAGAGATCTCTAGTCTTTCCCATTCTATTGTTTTCCTCTATGTCTTTGCATTGATCACCGAGGAAGGCTTTCTTTCTCTCCTTGCTATTCTCTGGAACTCTGCATTCAAATGGGTATATCTTTCCTTTTCTCCTTTGCTTTTCGCTTCGCTTCTTTTCACAGCTATTTGTAAGGCCCCTTCAGACAGCCATTTTGCTCTTTTGCATTTCTTTTTCTTAGGGATGGTCTTGCTCCCTGTCTCCTGTACAATGTCATGAACCTCCATTCATAGTTCATCAGGCACTCTGTCTATAAAATTTAGTCCCTTAAATCTATTTCTCACTTTCACTGTATAATCGTTAGGGATTTGATTTAGGTCATACCTGAATGGTCTAATGGTTTTCCCTACTTTCTTCAATTTAAGTCTGAATTTGGCCATAAGGAGTTCATGGTCTGAGCCACAGTCAGCTCCCAGTCTTGTTTTTGCTGACTGTATAGAGCTTCTCCATTTTTGGCTGTAAAGAATATAATCAATCTGATTTCAGTGTTGATCATCTGGTGATGTCCATGTGTAGAGTCTTCTCTTGTGTTGTTGGAAGAGGGTGTTTGCTATGACCAGTGCATTCTCTTGGCCAAACTCTATTAGCCTTTGCCCTGCTTCATTCTGTACTCCAAAGCCAAATTTGCCTGTTACTCCAGGTGTTTCTTGACTTCCTACTTTTGCATTCCAGTCCCCTATAATGAAAAGGACATTTTTTGGGGGTGTTAATTCTAGAAGGTCTTGTATGTCTTCATAGAACTGTTCAACTTCAGTTTCTTCAGCATTACTGGTTGGGGCATAGACTTGGATTACCATGATACTGAATGGTTTGCCTTGGAAGTGAACAGAGATCATTCTGTCTTTTTTGAGATTGCATCCAAGTGCTGCATTTCGGATTCTTTTGTTGACTATGATGACTACTCCATTTCTTCTAAGGGAATCTTGCCCACAGTAGTAGATACAATGGAGCGGGGAGTGGTGGCTGCACAGCATTGGAGTGGCGATCAGCCGAGAGGAGACAGCCCACGTCCAAGATCAGGGGCAGCAGCTGTGCTTCACTGGACCAGCCTTGTGGAGATACCCCACATCTAAGGTCAGAAAACCGCAGTAAGACAGTAGGCACTGGAGCGGCTGTGAGGAGATACCCCACGTCCAAGGGCAAAGGAGAAGCGCCAGCAGGATGGCAGGAGGGGTGGATTCACATTTAGAATTAAACCCCGTTCCTGCCAGAGATGCTCAGAGGGCTCAAACAAACCCTGTGCGCACCAGGACCCAGGGACCCCACAGAGACCGATCCAGAACTGTGTGGGAGCGTCACCTGCAGAGGTGCGGGTCGGCAGTGGTCTGCACAGGGACAGGGGCTATGGGTGTGGGTACGGCATAAGTCCTCCTGGAGGAGGTCGCCATTCGCCCAGCACAGAGCTGCCAGAACTTACAGAGGACTGGGAAATAGACTCTTGGAGGGCACAACAGAACCTTCTGCACTGGGACCCAGGAGAAAGGAACAGTGACTCCACAGGAGACTTCCCTGAGAGTGTCCAAGAGTCTCTTCAAAGGCGTGGGTCAGTGGTGGCCTGCTGCAGGGTTGGGGGAACAGACTGTAGCAGTACATGCCTGGGATCTTTTGAGGGAGGTCACTGTTATCCTCATTACCGTCACCATAGTTTCAGTTCAGTTCAGTTCAGTCACTCAGTCATGTCCAACTCTTTGCGACCCCATGAACTGCAGCACACCTGGCCTCCCTGTCCATCACCAACTCCCAGAGTTCACCCAAACCCATGTCCCTCGAGTCGGTGATGCCATCTAATATCTCATCCTCTGTCGTCCCCTTCTCCTCCTGCCCCCAATCCCTCCCAGTTTCCAATGAGTCAACTCTTCACATGAGGTGGCCAAAGTATTGGAGTTTCAGCTTCAGCATCAGTCCTTCCAATGAACACCCAGGACTGATCTCCTTTAGGATGGACTAGTTGGATCTCCTTGCAGTCCAAGGGACTCTCAAGAGTCTTCTCCAACAACACAGTTCAAAAGCATCAATTCTTCAGCCCTCAGCTTTCTTCACAGGCCAACTTTCACATCCATACATGGTCACTGGAAAAACCATAGCCTTAACTAGATGGACCTTTGTTGGCAAAGTAATGTCTCTGCTTTTTAATATGCTATCTAGGTTGGTCATAACTTTTCTTCCAAGGAGTAAGTGTCTTTTAATTTCATGGCTGCAATCACCATCTGCAATGATTTTGGAGCCCAAAAAAGTAAAGTCTGACACTGTTTCCACTGTTTCCCCATCTATTTCCCATGAAGTGATGGGACCAGATGCCATGATCTTAATTTTCTGAATGTTGAGCTTTAAGCCAACTTCTTCACTCTCCTCTTTCACTTTCATCAAGAGGCTCTTTAGTTCCTCTTCCTTTCTGCAATAAGGATGGTGTCATCTGCATATCTGAAGTTATTGATATTCTTCCTGGCAATCTTGATTCCAGCTTGTGCTTCTTCCAGCCCAGCGTTTCTCATGATGTATTCTGCATATAAGTTAAATAAGCAGGGTAACAATATACAGGTGTGACATACTCCTTTTCCTATTTGGAACCAGTCTGTTGTTCCATATCCAGTTCTAACTGTTGCTTCCTTACCTGCATATTGGTTTCTCAAGAGGCAGGTCAGGTATTCCCATCTCTTTCAGAATTTTCCACAGTTTGTTGTGATCCACACAGTCAAAGGCCTTGGCATAGTCAATAAAACAGAAATAGATATTTTTCTGGAACTCTCTTGCTTTTTTGATGATCCAGTGGATGTTGGCAATTTGATCTCTGGTTCCTCTGCCCTTTCTAAAACCAACTTGAACATCTGGAAGTTCATAATTCACGTATTACTGAAGCCTGGCTTGGAGAATTTTGAGCATTACTTTACTAGCGTGTGAGATGAGTGCAATTGTGCGGTAGTTTGAGCATTCTTTGGGATTGCCTTTCTTTGGGATTGGAATAAAAACTGACCTTTTCCAGTCCTGTGGCCACTGCTGAGTTTTCCAAATTTGCTGTCCTGTTGAGTGCAGCACTTTCACAGCATCATATTTCAGGATTTGAAATAGCTCAACTGGAATTCCATCACCTCCACTAGCTTTGTTCTTAGTCATGCTTTCTAAGGCCCCCTTGACTTCACATTCCAGGATGTCTGGCTCTAGGTGAGTTATCACACTGTCATGATTATCCGTGTCATTAAGATCTTTTTTGTACTGTTCTTCTGTGTACTCTTGCCACCTCTTCTTAATATCTTCTGCTTCTGTTAGGTTCATACCATTTCTGTCATTTATTGAGCCCATCTTTCCATGAAATGTTCCCTTGGTATCTCTAATTTTCTTGAATAGATCTCTAGTCTCACCATAGTTTGGCCCCAGGTAAATAACAGGGAGGGAATACAGCTCCACACATCAACAGAAAATTGGATTAGAGATTTACTAAGCATACATCCCCTCATCAGAACAAGACCCAATATCCCCCTCAGTCAGTCTATCCCATCAGGAAACTTTCAAAAGCCTCTTATCCTTCTCCATCAGAGGGCAGACAGACTGAAAACCAAATCACAGAAAACTAACCAATCTAATCACATGGATCACAGCCTTGTCTAACTCAAAGAAACTATGAGCCATGCCGTGTAGGGCCACCCAAGAGAGATGGGTCATGGTGGAGAGTTCTGACAAAATGTGGTCCACTGGAGAAGGAAATGGAAAACCACTTCAGTATTCCTGCCTTGAGAACCCCACAAACAGTATGAAAATTCAAAAAGATAGGACACTGAAAGATGAACTCCCTGGGTCAGTAGGTGCCCAATATGTTACTGGAGATCAGTGGAGAAATAACTACAGACAGAATGAAGAGATGGAGCCAAAGTAAAAACAACACCCAGTTGTGGATGTGACTGGTGATGGAAGCAAGGTCCAATGCTGTAAAGAGCAATACTGCATAGGAACCTGGAATGTTAGGTCCATGAATCAAGGCAAATTGGAAGTGATCAAACAGGAGACAGCAAGATTGAACATCGACATTTTAGGAATCAGCGAACTAAAATGGACTGGAATGGGTAAATTTAACTCAGATGACCATTATATTTATCAATAATTACCTTAAATGTAAATGGGCTGAATACCTCAAGCAAAAGACAAAGACGATCTGAATTGTTATCTACAAGAGACCCACCTCAAATCAAGGAACACATACAGACTGAAAGTGAAGGGCTGGAAAAAGATATTTCATACAAATGGAGACTAAAGAAAGCAGGAGTAGCAATACTCATATCAGATAAAATAGACTGTGAAAAGAGACAAAGAAGGACTGCATAATGATCAAGGGATCAATCCAAAAGAAGCTATAACCATTATAAATAGATATCTACCCAATATAGGAGCACCTCAATATGTAAAGCAAATGCTAACAAGTATGAAAGGGGAAATTAACAGTAACACAGTAATAGTGGGGGACTTTAATACCCCACTCACACCTATGGATAGATCAACCAAACAGAAAATTAGCAAGGAAACACAAACTTTAAATGATGCTATGGACCAGTTAGACCTAATTGATATCTATAGGGCATTTCACCCCAAAACAATGAATTTCACCTTTTTCTCAAGTGCACATGGAACATTCTTCAGGATAGATCACATCCTGGGCCATAAATCTAGCCTTGGTAAATTTTAAAAAATTGAAATCATTTCAAGCATCTTTTCTGATCACAATGCAGTAAGATTAGATGTCAACTACAGGAAAAAAAACTATTAAAAATACAAACATATGGAGGCTAAACAACACACTTCTGAATAACCAACAAATCACAGAAGAAATAAAAAAGGAAATCAAAATATGCATAGAAACAAATGAAAATGAAAACACAACAACCCAAAACCTATGGGATTCGGTAAAAGCAGTGCTAAGAGGAAGTTCATAATAATACAAGCTTACCTCAAGAAACAAGAGCAACATCAAATAAATAGCCTAACTTTACACCTAAAGCAATTAGGAAAAGAAGAAATGAAGAACCCCAGAGTTAGTAGAAGGAAAGAAATCATAAAAATTCGGGCAGAAATAAATGAAAAAGAAACAAAGGAGACAATAGCAAAAATCAACAAACTAAAAGCTGGTTCTTTGAGAAGATAAATAAAATTGACAAACCATTAGCCAGACTCATCAAGAAAAAAGGGAGAAGAATCAAATCAACAAAATTAGAAGTGAAAATGGAGAAATCACAACAGACAACACAGAAATACAAAGGATCATAAGAGACTACTATCAGCAACTATAGGCCAATAAAATGGACAACTTGGAAGAAATGGACAAATTCTTAGAAAAGTATAACCTTCCAAAACTGAACCAGGAAGAAATAGAAAATCTTAACAGACCCATCACAAGCACAGAAATCAAAACTGGAATCAAAAATCTTCCAACAAACAAAGGGCCAGGACAAGATGGCTTCACAGGTGAATTCTACCAAAACTTTAGAGAAGAGCTAACACCTATCCTTCTCAAACTCTTCCAGAAAATTGCAGAGGAAGGTGAACTCCCAAACTCATTCTATGAGGCCACCATCACCCTAATACCAAAACCAGACAAAGATGCCACACACAAAAAAGAAAACTACAGGCCAATATCACTGATGAACATAGATGCAAAAATCCCCCCCAAAATTCTAGCAAACAGAATCTAACAATATATTTAAAAGATCATACATCATGACCAAGCCGGCTTTATCCCAGGGATGCAAGGATTCTTCAATATTTGCAAATCAATCAGTGTGATACACCACATTAACAAATTGAAAGATAAAAATCATATGCTTAGGTCAATAGATGCAGAGAAAGCCTTTGACAAAATTCAACACCCATTTACTCTCCAGGAAGCAGACATAGAAGAAACATACCTCAACATAATAAAAGGCATATATGATAAATGCACAATAAGCATTATCCTCAATGGTGAAAAATTGAAAGGATTTCCCCTTAAGTCAGGAACAAGATAAGGGTGCCCACTGTCACCATGACTATTCAACATAGTTTTGGAAGTTTTAGCCACAGCAATCAGAGAAGAATAAGAAATAAAAGGAATCCAGATTGTAAAAGAAGTAGAACTCTCACCGTTTGCAGATGACATGATCCTCTACATAGAAAACACTAAAGACACCACCAGAAAATTACTAGAGCTAATTAATGAATAAAGTTGCAGGATATAAAATTAACACACAGAAATCCCTTGCATTCCTATACACTAACAATGAGAAAACAGAAAGAGATATTAAGGAAACAATCCCATTCACCATTGCAACAAAAAGAATAAAATACTTTGAAATAAATCTACCTAAAGAAACAAAAGACCTATACATAGAAAACTATAAAACACTGATGAAAGAAATCAAAGATGACACAAATAGATGGAGAAATATACCATGTTCATGGATCGGAAGAATCAATATAGTGAGAATGAGTATGCTACCCAAAGTAATCTATAGATTCAATGTAATCTCTATCAAGCTACCAACGGTATTGTTCAGAGAACTAGAACAAGTAATTTCACAATTTGTATGGAAATACAAAAAAACCTCAAGTAACCAAAGCAATCTTGAGAAAGAAGAATGGAACTGGAGGAATCTACCTGCCTGACTTCAGACTATACTACAAAGCTACAGTCATCAAGACAGTATGGTACTGGCACAAAGACAGAAATATAGATCAATGGAACAAAATAGAAAGCCCAGAGATAAATCCACTCACCTATGGACACCTTATCTTTGACAAAGGAGGCAAGAATATACAATGGAGAAAAGTGGTGCTGGGAAAACTGGTCAACTACCTGTAGAAGAATGAAACTAGAACACTTTCTAATGCCATACACAAAAATAAACTCAAACTAGATTAAAGATCTAAAGGTAAGACCAGAAACTATAAAACTCCTAGAGGAAAACATAGGCAAAACACTCTTTGACTTAAATCACAGCCAGAGTAATGGAAATAAAAGCAAAAATAAACAAATGGGACCTAATTAAACTTAAAAGCTTTTGCACAACAAAGGAAACTATAAGCAAGATGACAAGATAGTCTTCAGAATGGGAGAAAATAATAGCAAATGAGGCAACTGACAAAGAATTAATCTAAAAATATATACAAGCAGCTCATGCAGTTCAATACCAGAAAAATAAATGACCCAATCAAAGAATGGGCCAAAGAACTAAACAGACATTTCTCCAAAGAAGACGTACAGATAGCTTACAAACACATCAAAAGATGCTCAAAATCACTTATTGTCAGAGAAATGCCAATCAAAACCACAATGAGGTACCATCTCACACTGGTCAGAATGGCTGCTATCTAAAAGTCTACAAATAATAAATGCTGGAGAGGGTGTGGAGAAAAGGGAACCCTCTTACATTGTTGGTAGGAATGCAAACCAGTAAAGCCACTATGGAGAACAGTGTGGCGATTCCTTAAAAAACTGGAAATAGAACTGCCATACGATCCATCAATCCCACTGTTGGGCATACACACAGAGGAAACCAGGATTGAAAGAGACACGTGTACCCCAAAGTTCATCGCAGCACTGTTTACAATAGCCAGGACATGGGAGCAACCTAGATGTCCATCGGCAGATGAATGGATAAGAAAGCTGTGGTACATATACACAATGGAATATTACTCCTCTATTAAAAAGAATGCATTTGAATCAGTTCTAATGAGGTGGATGAAACTGGAACCTATTATACAGAGTGAAGTAAGTCAGAAAGAAAAACGCCAATACAGTATATTAATGCATATATATCGAATTTAGAAAGATGGTAAGGATGACCCTATATGTGAGACAACAAAAGAGACACAGATATAAAGAACAGACTTTTGGACTCTTGGGAGAAGATGAGGATGGGATGATTTGAGAGAATAGCATTGAAACATGTATATTACCATTGTGAAATAGATAACCAGTCCAGGTTTGATGCATGAGACAGGGTGCCCAGGGTTGGTGCACTGGGACGATCCAGAAGGATGGGCTGGGGAGGGAGGCGGGAGGGGGTTTCGGGATGGGGGACACTTGTACACCCATGGCTGATTCATGTCAATGTATGGCAAAAACCAGCACAATACTGTAAAGTATATAGCCTCCAATTAAAATAAATTAATTTTTTTTAAAAAAAGACCAGACCATTGTCTTCTTTCTCACAATGTTTTTTTCTATGCAGTCATTTTTTATTATCTATTTACCAGTGTGCTAACATTTTTAGATAATTGTGTTTTCCAAGTTAATATTGATTATGTGGTTATAATTCATTCAGCTGAGCAATCTGAAGTTCTACCTGGCTGAAGTAAACGTTAAATTCCTAAATTAAAAAAAAAAAAGAAGAAGAAGAAGAACGGGAGGTGTTTAATGGGTACAGAGTTTCGGTTTGGGGAGATTAGAAAGTTCTCAAGATGGATGGTGATAATGGTTGCCAACAATGAGTGTAGTGAATGTCACTGAATAATACACTTAAAAATTATCAAAATGATATGTTTTACATTATGTATACTTTACCATTTCTTTAAATCTTTTGTGAGAAATAGTCATATAAAATTTAGAAAATTCAGTTAAGCAAAAAGTGCTCATAATCTTACAAGCCTCATAAACTATTGTTCACATTGCAAGGGGGGACCCTAATACCAATGATTATGCTAAATGTGATGTGACTATTTATATCTCTCAAGGAAAAACAAAAAGTGGAACAGTTTAAGCAAAACCAAGTTGAAAAGATCTTAAAACTCATCTTTTACAAGATATTTCTTTTGATATTTCTTTACAAAAAGAAATAAAAGACAGTTCCAGAGAGGTTAAGAAACCTTCTCCAACTTAATAAAACTCAAAATATATATTGATTCTTAGCTAATATGTGTTCCTCCAAAATACCAATTTTATAAATAGCTGATCCTACTTTTAAAAGCTCATTGAGTCCTGAACAAATTAAATTTATCCATGTACTCAGTGTGTTTCACATTTAAAGCCTTGCTGAGTAGATATAAATAGTGTAAGGCTATAACACTTTCATAATTAGCAGGTAGAAAGGAGGTAAAGAAGACCATTTAGATGAGAGCAGATCTTCTCTTAGGTTTACAAATACTGGAAATGACGTACATTTGAGTCAAACATTATTGAGATGCTTTCATTTTTTTTCCCACACATATAGATTACTCATTGTCACACCATTTCTTGAAAGCCTGAAAATTAATCTTTAATGTGGAAAGGGAAATTGATCAGCACACTGGGAGTTTGTGCTGTGGCTCTTGCTCACTGCAATAAGCGGGAAAGAATCCACTTGATCTAGAATAGAGTCCCTGGAAATTCCACTTGACTTGAGTTTTAAGTATATGTATACATACACACACTTTTTATGTGCACTGTTCAAAGTTGAGGTTTATCAAGAGTACATTTCTACTATCCACACACTAAAAGAAGAGTTGGTAGGACTTTTAGGTAGGCACATCTGCATTACTTATCTCACAAACTCAATCCAACCTGTTTTTGTCTGTGTGGATACTTACAGTCACACTTTATATCCCAGAGAAAGGCTAAGTAATTTGTTACTTAAAAACAGGACAAAACCGAGAATCATGACGACACTTCTTGGCTAGGTCCCGATACTACTGAGGCATGAGAGGAAACTGGTAACTGATCCAGGAAAGGAAGGTGCTGTCTTCCCAGTGACCTTCGACCTCATTTGTGACCATGCTTCCTCCTTCCCAGAAAGCTTAGAATTCCAGGGTGTTTAGTATTTGGGATTTGGCTGACTCACACATAGGATGGAATTTTTTATTGTTCTTCCTTTGATTTCTGTTTTCTTCAGAGGTTCCTATGCATGATCTTTTTCAGTTCCCGTGACTTGTATTGATACACATGTTTCCTTAGGAAAGAAATGCCCTTCCTCAAACACCGTTTTCCTGGTGAGCACCTTCAAGTCCAGGTTAGTAAGGAACATCTTCTGAGAAGCTCTTCAGGCTCCTCATTCCTCTCTCTCATTGGATTGATCATACACACCCGTGTTACCCCTGACACAGACGTCTACTGTTCCCCTTACTCCACTTCATTGCAATGTCCTTAAATTCAAAAAAGAAGAAACATGTGCTTTCGTACTAGACTACTGCTCACCTTCCAGGGAGATCATTTTTATTTTGTCTCTCTATTATCTGCATCTAAAACAGTGTCAATGACTGAATGACTAACACTTAGCACTATGAAGGTGGTATTTGAAAGACCATGAGTGAAAAAAACAATCATTCTGCCAAGTGCTACACCAACATGTACCCTGTGCAGAAAAATGAGCATTTAAAATGGCTGATGCAAAGTCAAAGAGAGAATCAGTTAAGTCCTGCAGCCTTAAGAGAGGCATCTTCAGATCCTAGGGAAGAAAGATAAAGTAGGATGGAAAACCATTGCACTGGAAAAAATATTTTAAACAATATACATTCTTAGAGTAAAAAGCAGAAAACACAGGCAAGAGGAAGAAGTAAAACTGGCCTGATTCAATCTCCAATAAATAAATACTGCTTACACGGTACTTTCCTTCAGACAGTGCTTAATATGGGTGTTCGTATTTATGTGTGCATGTAATCTGCATGTTTAAATACAATCATTGTTTAAATTTACAAAAAAAGGATGGTAGTCATCAAGATCACTGGCCCAGGAGTTAGACTTGAGGTGGAATCCTCATCTCTGCCTCTTACCAGCCTGTGCCCTCGGGCAACACAGACAGGACTCCTCTAAGCCCATCTTGGGCTCCTCAACTTTAAAATGGGAGGTAACCACTCTGCCTTCTCCAGAGGTTTATTGTGATGATTACATGGGATAGTCTTGGTAAAGCCTTCTGCAGTGTCCAGCCAGAAGTGCACAGTACATGCTGGTCATAGTTGTCACGAGAGCTCCATAGCATGCCTTCATATATGATAAGGTCCCCTTTGTCACTCTTATTTTTCAACATGTGCTTTTTCATCTATACACAATACCTTTGTAGAATCATTTTTTTAAGTTCCCAAAAACCTAAACAAACAAAAGAATGTCAAAGATTTAATTATAGCATTGAACCCAAAGATTAAGAAGAATCAAGATCTTTAAAAATAATTTTTCATTACTAAATTAACTGTAAACCAAAAAATAAAATAAAAGTGTCAAGTACTAATTGATTCCAATTAATTTTTGTTAAGTGTTGACTGTTTGAACACCAAAAGGTAGCCTATTATAAATACTTCACCAGAGAATCTGAGATTTAAATCTGGTTCTGTGTTCAAAGTCAGTATTTCCCTCCAGCATGCTGTCTGTGTATCTGTTCACTAAATCTCATTTTTTTCTGTTTCCTGTTAGACTTCATTTCCCAGCCTTACATAAGTAGAAGTGACATATGCCACTTCAGGGCTTGGAACCTAAAAATAACTTCCTGCCAGCCTTCTACCTCTTATTTTTCCTCTTGTTTGCTGGCTAGATTGAGTTGATCCAACAGAGGAATCCAAGACCTTAGAAAATGGCAGACCAATCAAATAAAAAAGCCTAGGGTCTCAAGTCACCATGTAAAGGAGATCAGGAATACCCAAATAGAACTATTATGGGAGCAAAACATAGTTTTATATGGTTCTAAGCTCCTAAGATTTTTGAGGTTTTTTTCCAATAGTTTGCCTACCCTGCCTAATTGTAATTTTCATATCTTTATTTCACTTTTAAAACATATGTGTACACTGTGGAAATTTAAAGATAAAAGAAATAGAAAAAGAAGAAAGAAGAAAAATAATCTTCACCACTCAGAGATGAACCCTGTTTTATTTTTTTTATATATCTTCCTATTTTCTTATACATCTTCTTTTGGGGTTGCGAAAGTGGATCAGTGAGAGGTATAGATATAACAGAGAGAACAAAGAGATGTTATTTAAAAGATGGAAGCAGAGGTTTTCTTGGAGAACTTTTTTTTGTTGTTCCTTAATGGATTACTTTATTGTGAAGTGATAGGCCCCCCAGGGCATTGTATGGAAAGCAAAAAAAAATGACAAAATTAGATTGCTTTACATAATAAGTAAAAGGATTTTCAGATTCCCTGGAACATGCAGAAGCCCAACAGAAGAGTGAAGGAGCCTAGAGGAAGAAAAAGCAAAGGGGGCTGGTGAGGAAAAGAAAGATTCCATCAAGAGAAGAGAAGGCAAGGGCCTGGGAGAGCAACGCCAGTGAGAAGTTCCCAGCGTGGGGGACTCCTGAGACACACTTAAGAATAACACCGTCTAATATTTGATCCTAACATTATTGCCATGGTGTGTCCTGCTGGCCCAGGATGCAACCCCCTTGTCATTTATACATGAGTGTTTAATAAAGTCTCATCTGTACAAGTGTTTATACAAGTCGTGTCCTAAGAAAGAAAATCGAGGAAGATGGCAAGAAGTAAGACATAATAGAAGCCACAATCTAAGAGGAAGCAGGATGTCAGAGAAAGATGGCAAGGGAAAACTTAGGACAGCTCTATCGAATAACATATCATGGAAACTTGCCCAATCTGAAATGGACAATGTCTATGAAATACATAATGTGTCTGAAAATATGCTTTTTAATGGTTGCCTGCCATTTGAGTGTCTGAACACACCATTTGCTAAACCCTTCCTTATTTGGTGCATCTAAATTGTTTCCAGTTCTCTGCTGTTAAATATGCTTCCTCACCAAGCACATACATACAAATATAAAATTTGGGTCCAGATTTCCTGGTTTAGCCAAGGCTTCTGTTGTTGTAATGAACAAAAAGTCATTCAAATCTGCTTAAACAGAGAGGTATAACTTAATATAAGCATCCAGAACTGGACATGGAACAACAGACTGGTTCCAAATAGGAAAAGGAGTACATCAAGGCTGTATATTGTCGCTCTGCTTATTTAACTTACATGCAGAGTACATCATGAGAAATGCTGGGCTGGGGGAAGCACAAGCTGGAATCAACATTGCCGGGAGAAATATCAATAACCTCAGATATGCAGATGACACCACCCTTAAGGCAGAAAGGAAGAGGAACTAAAAAGCCTCTTGATGAAAGTGAAAGAGGAGAGTGAAAAAGTTGACTTAAAGCTCAACATTCAGAAAACTAAGATCATGGCATCCAGTCCCATCACTTCATGGCAAATAGATGGGGAAATGGTGGGAACAGTGGCTGACTTTATTCTTTTTGGCTCCAAAATCACTGCAAATGGTGATTGCAACCATGAAATTAAAAGACGCTTACTCCTTGGAAGAAAAGTTATGACCAACCTAGACAGCATATTGAAAAGCAGAGACATTACTTTGCCAACAAAGGTCCATCTAGTCAAGGCTATGGTTTTTCCAGTGGTCATGTATGGATGTGAGAGTTGGGCTGTGAAGAAAGCTGAGGGCTGAAGAATTGATGCTTTTGAACTGTGGTGTTGGAGAAGACTCTTGAGAGTCCCTTGGACTGCAAGGAGATCCAACCAGTCCATCCTAAAGGAGATCAGTCCTGGGTGTTCATTGGAAGGACTGATGCTAAAGCTGAAACTCCAATACTTTGGCCACCTGATGCAAAGAACTGACTCATTTGAAAAGACCCTGAAGCTGGGAAAGATTGAGGGCAGGAGGAGAAGGGGACAACAGAGGATGAGATGGTTGGATGGCATCACCAACTCAATGGACATGAGTTTGGGTAAACTCTGGGACGTGGTGATGGACAGGGAGGCCTGGTGTGCTGCAGTCCATGTGGTCGCAAAGAGTCAGACACGACTGAGCGAATGAACTGAGCTGAGCACTACTGCACAAAACCCACAACCTCATGCCTTCAGTCTCATGAGAAACTGGTAGTGAAGGGGCTATAAAAATTACCAGCAATCACCATCTCATTGCTTCCTTCACAGGTTACCCATTTTCCCAACCTCTATACGTGTGTATGAGAGAGAGAGACAACTTAGAATTGATGTTCATACTAAATAATGTATTAAAGATACACAGTAGGTTCTAATAGCAATCTTCAATTCTTTGTAAGAAAGTTCTAGATGTCATATAACTAATGTGACTAGCCCACTTTCTTTACCTGTCCAGTGTTCTATACTTATGTCTCTTTTTTTCACATATATTCTTATTCCAATGTGTTTGCAATAGGAGGTCTATTTCTCACTTCAGGGCTGCATTCAGTCTTACTCATTCATTGCTTATCAACTCCAGAAATGGCTACTTATACTTCCAGCCCATCTGTCTCTCTCACTTGGGGGCTCTGTGCCTGTGGAATGACTGCTACATTATCTCTGCAAAGGAGCCTTCTTCAACATGAGTGATGGGCCAGTAGGAGGAGTCTGTGTTTTCCCCATATCCTCAATCACTTTCTGCTGCCCTTGTGGCCATATCAGCATCTGATGTCTGCCAGGCTCTTGACTGCATCTCTGTTCACTACTATGGTTTTACGTTTGTGGTCCATGGAGGTGTTTACCTTGTTTTTGAGCTGGCAAGGTCTTTACAGATATCTCCTCAAACAGATTATCTATTACTGCTCTTTGGAACAGAGAGAATGTGTCTTAGTCTGGAAGTCCTCTTCGCTTAATCCTTCTCATCCTTGTACCTATTGACTTTCTCTCCTCAAGCACTATGACATAGAGTGTTCCCTCAGGTCCAGAAAAGGAGGCCATGGGCTTGGCAGATACCACAAAAATGCCTCTACACATTCTTAGGATAAATTCCTAGAAGTGGAATTTTTGTCTGAAAGAGATTTCATATACATATATATACATATATATATATATATATATATATGCAAAGAATATATATATGTAAAATATATATATATGTAAAATTGCCCTCTGGAATGGTTAAATAAAGTCATACTTCTATTAGCAGCAGTATGAGAGAGAGCCATACTGCTCTCAGCCAGCACTAGGCATTCTTGAGAGCTGTGAATGATAATTAGCATTTATTCAACTTTACTTCTGATGAGGTCAAAATCCTGCATTACCTTCCCTTTTCATCAGGGTCATGTTAATACTTTCTGGAAGGTGATCACAGACTTCTCTTCTTGCTACTTTACATCTTTGGACTACTTTCACATCCCTACATGAATGCAACTGGGCATATGGGATGTATAATACTGTGATTTACAATAAGAAATATGCATTTGATCTTTGTCTGTTTCTGGTCCAGAATTCCTAAAACCTTTGGAATTTCCTAAATGATAAAAGTCATAAAAGTGCCTTGATAGTCACCATAAACCGTTTTTAACCACACCTAGGCTCATGTTAATGAGATGACTTCTGGAAAACACCTAAGGATGGGGGCTGGTTGCCAGGGGAGATAACCATGTGATCAAAGAGCTGGAACTTTTAGTCCCACCCCTCTGACCTTAGGGGCGGGGGACCTTAGTTTGTGGTTGAATCAACTGCCAATGACCAATGATTTAATCAACCATGCCTGTGTAATGAAGACGCCATAAAAACACAAAAGGACTAGGTTCAGAGAGTTTCTGGGCTGGTGAGGATGCAGAGATTCAGTGGGGATGGCTCACTCGCAGAGCATGGAAGCTCCAGGCCCCTTCCCACATACCTCACCGTAGACATCCCTTCTGTCTGGCTGTCTCTGATGTATGTCCTGTCATAAGAAACTGGTAATAGATAATAAAATGTTTCTCTGAGTTCTATGAGTCATTCTAGCCTATTAATCGAATTCAAGAAGGGTGTCATGGGAATTTTAGACCTATAGCCAGTTGGTCAGAAGTAAGGTGACAATTTAGAATTGTGAGTTGCATCTGAAGTGGAGGCAGTGGACAGTCCTGTGTGGCTGAGGCCTTAACCTGTGGGACTGGATGCTATCTTTAGGTAGTGTCAGAAGTAAGTTGATGACTTGGTGGTGTTGGAAAAAATGTATACCATAGGATGTCTAGTTATTATTAAATAGAATTGATAGAATAAGTATTAGTAGTTTAATACAAATTTTAACAGACTATATGATGCTAGATCTAGGTCACATAACTTTCTAAAGGCACAGAGGCATGTGTTTATAAATTTCTATTATTCACAGTTTCTAGACTAAGCTTTCTAAAGGCTACGTTTACAACCATCCAAAGCAACTATGCTTGAATTTTAGGAGATTTTATTGAGCGTGTTTAATCCCATTTACCTGCTAAAGTTTCCCAAGGAGAAAAAATGAGAATGTTCTTTTACAAAACAACTGGACAATTTAAGTCAAAGTCTAAGGAGAAATAAGAAATAGTGCCCTCAAGAAATGCACAAGAGGAAAATAAAGACAGCAATAATTCTGATATGAATCATTTTCTTAAACGTAGGATCCAGACATAGCCTAAGCCCATGGAATTTTAACATTTTTGGAGAAGACCTATAGTTTAATAAATCAATAAGATGCTGCTCATAAACATAACTTCTTTTACCTCACTTTTTTAAATCAGGAGGCCTAACTGAAAGCAAGTCAATATAGGAAAAAGTGCTACACTGATCACTGAAGCCAAACCCTTGGCCTTGCCAATAAAGCTCTGAGTGCCCCCAACCTTCTGACATATGTCTTGTCAATTAATGAAGTTCATGGAGGGATTGCATTTCAGCTGATATCTTGATTTCTGTAGCTGATAGAGCAGTGGTTCTTAAACTTTAATGGATAGAAGATACTCAGCTGCACTATTTGGTTTACTGGTTGCAGACTGTACCCCCAGAGATTCTGAGTCAATAAATCTGGGGTGGGAATCTTTCATTGATCACACACTCTAGATGATTCTGAGGCAGGAGTTCCATGGACTCTGTTTTTAAAATTCCTTGCTATCTTCTTCCTATGTTATAAATATTTGGATTCAGGTTGCAAATTTGGCAGTGTGGTGTGGGCTCTAATGGGGGAATGGTGGTAAAGATGAGAGGTTTCCTTGATAGCTCAGTTGGTAAGGAATCCGCCTGCAATGCAGGAGACCCCTGTTCAATTCATGGATCAGGAAGATCCCCTGGAGAAGGAATAGACTGCCCACTCCAGTATTCTTGGGCTTCCAACTCATGGCTCAGCTGGTAAAGAATCTGCCCGCAATGCAGGAGACCTGGGTTCAGTCCCTGGGTTGGGAAGATCCCCTGGAGAAGGCAAAGGTTACCCACTCCAGTATTCTGGCCTGGAGATTTCCATGGACTGTGTAGTCTGTGGGGTCTCAAAGTGTTGGACAGGACTAGGTACAGGTGAGAGAGCGACTAATTTCGCTCAGTGGAAAAGGAAAGGGAAGAAGAGGGTAAGAAAGACCCCCAAATATTTGACCTGGGATTTAAAAAATGAGAAGAAAGTTTATAGCTAGGAAGGAGCAAGAAGAAAAAGGAGGAGGAAGAAGGAAAGTGCATACAGAAGAATGACAGGTGGATATGGCAAAATATGTGGCTCAGATGGTAAAGAATCTGCCTGCAATGGAGGAGACCCTGGTTCGATTCCTGGGTCAGGAAGATCCTCTGGAGAAGAAAATGGCAACCCACTCCAGTATTCTTGCCTGGAGAATTCCATGGACAGAGGAGTCAGGCAGGCTACAGTCTACGGGGTCACAAAGAGTTGAACACTACTGAGCAACTAACACATAGCAAAATAGCAGACTGTAAGGGTGGACTTGGGCTGCCTGACACAGAGCCTTGGGTCCTCAGAGAAGTAGTATATTCTTTAGCTTTTGTGGTTCCGAAATACGAAAGCCGCACCACAATCTCCTAAGTCATTTATCAAAATGAAGATTCCCAGGGCCTCCAGCAGACTGACTGATTCAAATCCCTTAGGGAAAGACCTGGGCATCTGGACTTGTAACAAAGTTCCCCAGACATTCCAATAAGCAGACAGTATAGGATATATTGGCAGACCAACAACTATTCTACCCCGAAACTGTAGGTCCTTCAGAAGATACAGCACCTGGGAGTTAATGTCAGGAAATATCCTGCCAAGGGATAAAAATATAGTCAAGAAGAAGCTGTAAAGTCAGAAATAGGTCAGTCAGAAATGTCCTATAGAGAAAGGGATAAATTACAAAGATGGGAGGTAGGTAAATGAGCTGAACCTGTAAAAGCAGAAGATAATGGGGAAGGCAGTTTCTAGAAATAAAGACAAAATGAGACAGAAAATCACCCTATGAGAGATCAGGTAAAAGTAGACTTCCTGAACTCTACAAAGTACTGTGCAAGGAGACAACTTAATCGCATCCATAATCTAACTGATGATTTTCACCTGGAGTTCAAAAGCCATCCATTGCAATTAGCTGCTGTAAAGAGTAATCTAAGGAGAAAAAAATCAGGATTTTCAGATTTATGGTTCAATAGGAACCTGACTTTTAAAAGACAGAGTAAAAGACACTGAATCATCAAGAGGAGAAAAGGGTAACGTGAGCTGTCTCTCTTCATTTTGTAAATTACCTGAGCCACAGAATTCAACTCATCATTCCCCATATACAGTCCATTGAATTCTTCAGGCCAGAACATTGGAATGGGTAAGCCTTTCCCCTTCTCTAGGGGATCTCCCCAACCCAGGGGTTGAACCCAGGTCTCCCGCATTGCCGGCGGATTCTTTACCTGCTGAGCCACAATGGAAATCCGAGAACACTGGAGTGGGTGGCCTAGCCCTTCTCCAGGGGAATCTTCCTGACCCAGGAACTGAACAGGGGTCTCCGGCATTGCAGGCGGACTCTTTACCAACGGAGCTATCAGGGAAGCCCAAGCATATAGGACTGTTCCTTAAACCACCAGCAGATGGCACCACGGTTTCGTTGGTTTTTTGTTTTCTTTTTTTAAAAAAAAAAAAAAAAAGGTATTTTCAAAGATAGTACATTTCCCTGGTGGCTCAGACGGTAAAGAATCTGCCTGAGAATGCAGGAGAACCAGGTTCAATCCCTGGGTAGGGAAGATCCCCTGGAAAAGGGAATGACTACCCACTCCAGTATTCGTCCCTGGAGAACAGTCATGGGGTCACAGAGTCAGACATGAGCAACTAATATTTTCACTACTTTAAAAAAATAAAAGAACAAGAAAATGTTGTGTTAAGGAAAGACTAAACCCAAATTAAATTACCAGATCAATATACAAAGGCTTATTTATTGTCTTTACTCAAAATTTTACACTCTATGCTAATTTTATGACCAGTAAATGATATAACTTAGCCAGAAATGGATCAGATCATCAAATTCACAAACATAAAAACTCCAGAGAATGTCAAATATGGTTATCAGTTAAGAGATGTTTCTTTGCAATAAAGCAGCTAGCTAACTTCCGTGTGTTATGACTTTTGTGGACTTTAGGTACTCTTGCCTTCATGGGCCCTTTCCTCCAGAAAACATATACGTATTATAAAATATTTTATGTCTGCTTTGGTATAAAAACCCCAGGCTAGATTAATCATTAACAACTATTTTTTTTTTTTACTGAACTTAAAATAGTGTTAAAATATTTTTATGGGCTCCTAACAGTGAAGACGGAAATGGAAACCCACTCCAGTGTTCTTGCCTGAAGAATCCCAGGGATGGCGGAGCCTGGTGGGCTGCCGTCTGTGGCAGAGTCGGACACGACTGAAGCGACTTAGCAGCAGCAGTATCACAAGCCCTATAGACCGTACTTACTATGCCCAATGGATAATTTCACCCTGGCTCCTTTAAGTTATTCTAAGAAATGAAATTTAGAAAATAAAACTAGAGGGAGAGAATGAGGGTGAGGATGAACATAGCCCAAACTGTCTATAGCAAAAGTGAAATTCCTTTAAAGCTTCATGCATTAGCTTAAAATTATATTCAAACATTGTGAAAGTATGTTTTAAATGACTTCCCATCAAGTAAAATGAAGGAAAACAAAATTTCTTACCTGAGTCACTGGTCCATGGACAGGATGCAACTGCAGTGAGTTGATTTATCTCTGAAAGTTGTTGCTCAGGAATTCCCTGCAAAAGGAGGCAGAATTAAGTGCACACACAAAACATTGATGGAGTTCAGCCGCAACAGGAAGTGGAACCAATTTATGAGAAAGAATATGTTCATTTTGAGAGTTCTAGGTTTCTATTTTGTCAAGAAGAAAAGATGAAAGCAGAAGGGAGCTGCTGTTATTTTTCTCAGGATCTAATTCTGAAAAAGAAAGTATATGACTTTGATATTTTAGAGTCTACAGTTTTAAATGAGATTCCCAGGTGGTGCTAGTGGTAAAGAACCTGCCTGCCAATGCAGGCGATGTAAGAGACATGGGTTCGATCCCTGGCTTGGAAAGATACCTTAGAAAAGAGTATGACAACCCACTCCAGTATTCTTGCCTGGAGAATCCCATGGACAGAGGAGCCTGGCATGTTACAGTCTAGGGTCACACAGACTCGGACACGACTGAAGCAATTTATCATGTAGGCACGCACAGTTTTAAGTAAGGGCTTACACAGTACAACAGCAGCTTCAAATAGAATCCAGGAAATTCCCTGGTGGTCCAGGGGTTAAGACTCCGTGCTTCCACTGCCAAAAGCCGGGGTTAAATCCCTGGTCAGGCAACTAAGATCCTGCAAACCCCATGGTGTGGCCAAAATAAACAAATGAAATCCAAAATCCAAGATTCAGAGACCCTGAGAATGAGGGGTGGGAGTAGGGTGGGGAACTGTGGCTGGTAACAGATTCTTGGGGAAGCAAAGAGAGCCATTCTAGGGCATTCTGAGAGCAGCAAAATAAGGTGAAGCAGTGCTGGGTGTCTGAAGCCTGGGATCCTAACAGGGGTCAGGGTCAAGTGTGTGGGTCAAGGGTCAAGAGTCTGGGGCTACTCTCCTAGGGGAGTGATAGACTTTAAACAGCATCCTTGATGTGGAGATTGCTTTAATCGAATTGCTCTCTCATGATTTTTTGCTAAACTTTAGGTACAAGTATTTACCAGAGAATGTCTTAGTTTTTAATTTGTTCTTAATATTTTACATAGTACAATAATAATTCATCTAAAACTTTCTGTAGTGTAAAAAAAAAAAAGTCCTTCATTGAAACTGAGATGATATGATTTGCTTTAGCTCTAATTTTCTTTCAATGTTCACACCTCATAAAGGTTATGGGGGAAATACTCATTTATATAATTAACCCTCACTATGATCATTTTCAAATATTTAGAGCTACCAAAAAAGAAAAACTCTGGAATGGAAATAGTGGGTTTCTGGATTTTCTGTTGTCATAATAAGTTAAAGTGAAACTGGGATGTACTCAAATTCCACAGCAAATACTCAATTATTCATACTCAACTTAAAGACTGTTGGCAGAGAAGTCCTTATGTAGGCCAAGACTTCCCAGAACTTACTGCACTAATGAATCAGAGGAGGAAAAAAAAACTTAAAGAAATGGTCTTTAATACAGGAGTAATTCTCAGGTGATTTGAGTCTAGTGCAAGGTCCCACAGAGAGGATGGTGAGAGAGTGTCTCCCTGGACTCTCCATTTTTCTCAAAAAAAGCATGTATCCCACCCCTAAGCTTTTCCCCAAGAGAGGAGGAGAAGGAAGGCGTCTACCAGCGGCTGCTCTTTCAGAGGCTTGAGGAATAAGGCCACATTAATGATTTAAGCACCAGTCCTCCAGTTCCAATACACAAGTCTCCCCATCAGATTTGGGGATGTTGGAGTGGCTGCAGATTTCTTACAGAGTACTTTACACATGAAGAACAAGCAACATAGATTGTTTATGCATGCACTGCCAAATATTTCTGACCTTTGGCCATTCCACTCTCACTTGCATAAGTTTAATGTAGATTGTATAGCATTTAACATTAACCTACAGTTCTATCCATTAAGCTTCCACTACATCCATCAGGGAGAGTGAATTCCTTGATGACAAACCATTAGGCAAGACAGTACAGGGTTTAGAATCAAATTACCTGGGTTTGGATCTTGCCTCTGCTACTTACTACGTGTAAAATCTTAGGCAAGTGGCTTAGCTTCCTTAAGCCTCCAGTTCGATATCTATAAAATGGAAATGATGACAATAATAGCTAACATCAGAAATATCTAATAAGGACGAATTGAAATAATCCATATAAAAGTTCTTAGCTCATGCCACCTGGCATAGAATAACAGCTCAGAGTTGGGTGTTAGCCATTTGACTTGTTATTCCAGGAACCGGCACCTCAGGACACATCTGTTATAGATGGCCGAGGACATCTGCACATTACACAGAAAGACTAGGGGCAGAAGGGTGTCACCCACACCTCTGCCAAAGCAACTTGAAAGTTCAACTTTCAGTGGCAGTGAACAAGAAATAAAGGTCAATAGCCATTTCCTCTGGAACCTGGCCAGTAATTTGACATCTGGGAACTGGCTCAACTTGTAGGTAGAAATAAACATATCTTTTCCCTTGCAACCTTATGTACCAACATTCATTCTAACACTCCTTTATACCTGATCTCCACTTCTCCAAAATGTGTAAAATAATTGCCTCCCATAAACCCATGTGGCACTTTCTAGTGAAAGTGAAAGTCACACAGTCATGTCCGACTGTTTGTGACCCCATAGACTATACAGTCCATGGAATTCTCTAGGCCAGAATACTGGAGTGGGTAGGCTTTCCCTTCTCCAGGGAATCTTCCCAACCCAGGGATTGAACTCAGATCTCTAGCATTGCAAGTGGATTCTTTACCAGCTGAGCCACAAGGGCAGCCCTATGTATCCTAAATTTCAAGGTATTGTTGTATGAATGGTAAAGATCCCTATTAACATTTCCATTATAGGATTTAATAACAATGATAAGGAAATACTTTATATTGAAAGAAAATAATGCTTTGATTTCAAATTTTGGGCTTTTTTTCCTTTCACAAAAAAGTAGCAAGGAGAGGTAAGAAAGACTTCCTCAGTGATCAGTGCAAAGAAACAGAGGAAAACAATAGAATGAGGAAGACTCTTCAAGAAAATCTCTTCAAGAGATCTCTTCAAGAAAATTAGAATATCAAGGGCACATTTCATGCAAAGATAGGTGCAATAAAGGGCAGAAATGGTATAGACCAAACAGAAGCAGAAGATATTAAGAAGAGGTGGCAAGAATACACAGAAGAACTGTACAAAAAGATATTCATGACCCAGATAATCACAATGGTGTGATCACTCACCTAGAGCCAGACATCCTGGAATGTGAAGTCAACTAGGCCTTAGGAAGCATCACTATGAACAAAGCTAGTGGAGGTGATGGAATTCCAGTTGAGCTATTCCAAATCCTAAAAGATGATGCTGTGAAAGTGCTGCGCTCAATATGCCAGCAAATTTGGAAAACTCAGCAGTGGCCACAGGACTGGAAAAGGTCAGTTTTCATTCCAATCCCTAAGAAAGGCAATATCAAACAATGTTCAAACTACTGCACAATTGCACTCATCTCACACACTAGCAAAGTAATGCTCAAAATTCTCCAAACCAGGCTTCAACAGTACGTGAACCATGAACTTCCACATGTTCAAGCTGGTTTTAGAAAAGGCAGAGGAACCAGAGATCAAATTGCCAGCATCCTTTGGATCAGTAAAAAAGCAAGAGATTTTCAGAAAAACATCTACTTCTGCTTTATTGACTATGCCAAAGTCTTTGTGTGGATCACAACAAACTGTGGAAGATTCTTAAAGAGAAGGGAATACTAGACCATCTTACCTGCCTCCTGAGAAATCTGTATACAGGTCAAGAAGCAACAGTTAAAACTGGACATGGAACAACAGATTAGTTCCAAATTGGTAAAGCAGTACATCAAGGCTATATATTGTAACCCTGTTTGTTTAACTTATATGCAGAATACATTATGCGAAATGCCAGGCTGGATGAAGCACAAGTTGGAATCAAGATTGCCGGGAGAAATATCAATAACCTCAGATACACAGATGACCTCACCCTTATGGCAGAAAGTAAAGAACTAAAGAGCCTCTTGATGAAAGTGAAAGAGGAGAGTGAAAAAGTTGGCTTAAAACTCAACATTCAGAAAACTGAGATCATGGCATCTGGTCCCATCACTTCATGGCAAATAGATGGGGATACAATGGAAAAAGTAACAGACTTTATTTTTGGGGCTCCAAAATCACTGCAGATGTTGACTGTAGCTGTGAAATTAAAAGATGCTTGCTCCTTGGAAGAAAAGCTATGACCAACACAGACAGAATATTAAAAAGCAGAGACATTACTTTGCCAACAAAGGTCTGTCTAATCAAAGGTATGGTTTTTCCAGTAGTCATGTATGGATGTGAGAGTTGGACTATAAAGAAAACTGAGCGCCGAAGAATTGGTGATATTGACCTGTGTTGTTGGAGAAGACTCTTGAGAGTCCCTTACACCGCAAGGAGATCCAACCAGTCCATTCTTAAGGAAATCAGTCCTGAATATTCATTGGAAGGACTGATGCTGAAGCTGAAACCCCAACACTTTGGCCCCCTGATGGGAAGAACTGACTCATTTGAAAAGACCCTGATGCTGGGAAAGATTGAGGGTGGTAGGAGAAGGGGGCAACAGAGGATGAGATGGTTGGATGGCATCATCAACTCGATGGACATGAGTTTGAGCCAGCTCCGGGAGTTGGTGATGGACAGGGATGCCTGGCGTGCTGCAGTCCATGGGGTCGCAAAGAATCGGATATGACTGAGCAACTGAACTGAACTTCCTTTCACAGGCCACTTCTTATTCCACAGCATGTTATCATACAGTTATTTACAAAGCATTCTTACTCAATATTTATTTTATTCAAAATCATTATAACAGCTAGAGTTGTTTCCCTTAATTTCAGTTCTACATGTTTTCCACCATACATAATTTATTTCAAACACAATAGAAAGATCCCATCCCCATAATCACATTCTTATTGACAACAGGTCATTTCATGTGTCCTTTTAAGGCCTCTCAGAGATGTATAATCAAGGAGTATAAGAAATGAAGTCTGTTTCACAATCAGTATCCAGCTCCTCTTCATTGAGGCTAGTTGGAGATTTTTTAAATCCCTTGCCTCAAGTCTGTGCTTTTTATGCTTTAGTCTGTGCTTGTTTTTGTTGTTCAGCTACTAAGCTGTGTCAACTCTTTAAGACCCCATAAATTGCAGCACGCCAGGTTTCCTGGTCCTCCACTATCTCCCGAAGTCTTCTCAAAGTCATGTCCACTGAATCGGTGACGCCATCCAACCATCTCATCTCTTGTTGTCCTCTTTGCCTCCTGCCCTAAATCTTTCCCAGCATCTGAGTCTTTTCCAATGAGTCAGTTTTTCACATCAGGTGGCCAAAGTATTGGAACTCCAACTTTAGCATCAGTCCTTCTAATGAATATTCAGGACTGATTTTCTTTAGGATTGACAGGTTTGATCTCCTTGCAGCCCAAGGAACTCTCTAGAGTCTTCTCCAACCACCTAAATTGCAGTTCACAAATGTCCATTTCCTAAATTATTCATTCTCTCTCTTACTATTAATACCCTGCTCACAGAAATACTGTGAAAGTTTTAGCATACTCAAGGAAAGACTTATTTATTCCTGATTTTAAAAAAATCATTGAATATCTTCTGTTTCAAGCATTCTGCTAAGTGTTGCTTATATAGTGATGATGAAACAATTATAACCTCACACTCCTGAGGCTTATCATTTAGTGGTGGAATCAGACATGAGACAAATAAACACAAAGATAAATATATAGTTACAAATAATACGAGCCCCCCAAAAAAGACAGAAAAACAGAGGGAACATATGTGATTATAATAAAGTGAGAGTCGTTCAGTCATGTCCAACTCTTTGCGATCCCATGGACAGTCCATGGAATTCTCCAGGCCAGAATACTGGAATGGGTAGCCTTTCCCTTCTCCAGAGGAATCTTTCAACCCAGAGATCGAACCCAGGTCTCCCACATTGCAGGCAGATTCTTTACCAGCTGAGCTACAAGGGAAGCCCATGATTATAATAAAGGGGCACCCAATTTATGCTGAGAGGGTCAGAAAAGACCTCTCTAAAAATAGAATATGGTATTTGAAACCTAAAGGATTCACAGAGGTTAGTAAGTAAAGATTACGGGGGTGGGAGTGGGGATGGGGGTGGGGGGGCGAGGCAGCATTTCTTCTAAGCAGAACTCTTGCAAAGTCCCAGGACAACAAAGAATCTGCCACATTAAGAAACTGAGGAAGCTCAACATGGTGAAGCTTAGTGAACAATCAGAAAAATCCTGTAACCTGGACTTGACCTCATATAACTCTTCTGAATTCAATTTTTTCTTTAATCTGGAATGTCTATTCAAAAAACCTTACTGCTAGATAATTTCCAGTGTGATTTCAAATCTCAAGTTCCCAGCAAAATCATACAAGTAAGCCTGTGCTCCAACCTCCATCTTCCATACTCCCGCTCATCACTCCCCTAAGTCCTGTACCTGCTAAATGATGCCTACGTTTTTTAAATTACTTATCAAACAATCTAAAATTAGTGGAGTACAAGAATGAAACAATGTTTGCTTTTCTCCTTTTAACCATTCTCTATAAAATCTCTGTTTCTTAAATTTCGACATCTTAAGCAGATTTCATAGGTTGATGGTCACATCTAGCTGTTAATGTCTCACTTTATCTAATTCAAAATTTAAAACTCCAATCTCAGTACAGTTCTGTATTGATTCCTTTCCTTCTTGGCATCTGCCAAATTTGGCCTGAGTGATTAGGGGAGGAGAAGGCTAATTCTGATCATGCATTCGTCCTATCCCACACCTATATTTCTTTTCTTCTCCAGTGTATTGGTGAAATGTAGGGCTTCAAAGAATGCCAAGGGATAGATCCTGAGGAATAGTCTACGTTAAACTGAAGAATTTGGTCTTTATCTTTTAAAGGAGATACAAAAAACATTAAAGAGGAATTACACAAATAGGTTTTCAGTTTAGAATAACCCCTTCACTGCAGTATAAAGAGTAGCTTATAAGAAACAAGTGAGGAGTTGGATAACAAAGAGAACATTGGCCTCTTGAAATCTCTCCCACTACTCTCTTCATAAGTTTCGTCTCACAAACTTCTCTCAAAATGCCATGCAACCTCCAATGGCTTTGAAATACTCCTGAAAAATCCTCTCTCTAAACTTGGGCATGCCTGACTAATAATTCCTTGGATTTATTAAACACCACTACAGGAAAAATGCCTTTTCTGCTTTATTAATCTTGGCTGAAGGGCACCAAGACATTAAAATAGGACTCTTTTGTCTTGGAATTTTACCAGTGGCCCTGAAGTCTAAGCACAATGTCTAAATTGTGGAGCTAGATTGCCAAAGCAATACACCCTAAGGACTGTGGGACTGAGTCTACTAACATCGTTTCATTTCCCACCTCTATTTCTGTAAATAACAAAACGGAAAAAGCCTAGAGAGAGAGTGCTTTTGGAAACTGTTCTGGGTGCTATGGAGGAGATGAGATGGGAGATGAGAGGAAAAAGTACTTTCCTTCACCTTAATCCAGGTGAGAGGAGCTTCTGTGAACCTTTCAAAAACCTTGCCTACAGCCTCTGAAGACTGGCAGACCAGAGACTGGAGTCTGCTTCTGCTGCAGGAAGTCCACAGATGCAAGGCCGTGGCTATTATTAGCCTGACTATAAACAGCAGAGAGAGCTGCATTAGTCAGTATTTACACTACCAATGACAGCAGACAAAGGAGTCCGTTTCCTGGGACCCAGATGTGGCTCTGGGGCCAGAAAGGCAGCCTGGGGTGTAAGAGATGAGTCTGGAAAAGCCCAGGCCCACTGGAGGGAAACATATTGCAAGCAGCTTCTGGATAATGAGACTCAAGAGCAGCCAGATATGGGAACATTACTTGTTTAAAAGAGAACTGCAGTCATAGATCCTCTAGCAGGAGGCTCTCCCAGGAAAAAAGAACACCCCCAAAGAACACCCCCAAAGAATAAGAGACAACTATCTGACTGTCATCTTTGACACGTTCCTTATCTATGTCCCCCACCCTTAACTGTGGGTATCCTGTGACTCTCTAAACAACAGAATGTGGCAGAAATGACATTGCAGGACTTCTGAGGCTAGCTCAGAAAAGTCACTGCAGCTTCCAATTTGTTGCCAGATACAACCATATCAGTCAAATAAAACTTTTCTTACCTCTTATCTTTCTTCTCCAGAGGAGTCAGAAACCATACCTAGAAGTGGGAGAAGTAGAATTACAAAATTATGAAGAGGTAGGGCATGCTTCTCCCATTCCTAAGCAGGGGTTCAGGAGAACCCTACATTAGATAAGAATTCTAAATTTTGATAGTATACTTGACAAAAAAAATTTTTTTTGTTAAAGTGAGACTTTCTTGTGATTGAAGGAACCAGAAAGCTATTTGACCTGCCAAATATTCCATCCTAGGTAGGCAAGAGTAAGTCCAAAACCAGATTTGAAAGGTGAGAATAGAAAATAATTCACACACTACAGAGTCCAACTTGTTCAATAAAAATGCATACCTGATTTATGTTTATGCTTTGAAGCAGATGTAAAACAAGAGCTATGGAATCAACAGAGAGCTGGAATTACCTATAAAGCAAAGGCCATCTGGTGACTACATCAAAGCCAGAGAAGATCCCTGGCCTGGTCAGTGTTAGGACTTTTTATTAAATAAATATATAAGCTAGTTCAATTGCTTGGACAAGTCATAAAAACAGAAAAAAAGCAAAACTGGGCTGTACTTAATATTCTTTTATACTTTTTTGTTAAAACATCTTGGTTTTGTTTTTTGTTTGTTTTTTTGAGGGGGTGAGAGGGAGTGATTCCTGGAAGCCTAGTGGATGTTACTCAACATTACTCAATGTGGGATTAATTTTAAAATTATTCTATGTTGGGAATAATTTTAAAATTATTCTATGTCTAATATTTCCACACATGACCAGTAGATGAAGTGAAATTAGTAAGTCAGAGTAAATCACACAGAGCAAGACAAGAAGCTTGATTTTCTCTTAGGTGGTCTTTTATAATATATCCTATCATTTAAATTCTCTTTAAATAGATATGTGTGTTCTTGTTTTCTTTTATGTTCAGAAATTCTCATGCCAAGAAAGACAGTGCCTATATCCCCTCCTCAAATTCTGAGTGGGCATGGGATCCATTTTTAACCAATAGAATGTGGCAGAAGTGACACTGCAGACTCCCAAGGCTTGGTCAGAAAAGACAATACAGCCCCAACTTTGTCTGCCAAGATACTGACTCTGGGAGTCCTAATGCTACACAAAGGGAATTACCCTGAGACCGTCATACTTTGAGGAAGACACCAACAGGCCAAATGGAAATGTCTCAGTTGACACCCCTATTGACCTCACAATTAACAAATAACATCAATCACCAGGCAAATTACTTCAGCCCCCAGCTCTTGGGCCACCCAATCTTCTCAACTGAGGCCCTGACATATGAGCAGAGAAAAGCTATTGAACTAGGCCTCATCCAAATTTCTGACCCACAGGATCTGTGAGCATAATCAAGTGTTTATTTTCAGCTGAAAAGTTACACAGTAAGTACAATAGGAATTTTGTAAAATAGTGACTGACCTGACCAATTTCTAGAATTCACAAACTCCCCCAATCTCTTTATCCTATAGGTCCAATTTTTCCCTTATACATCTGTATGGGTTGAGTCTTGTCCCCTAAAATTTCATATGAAGTCTCAGCCCCAGGACATCAGAATGTGACCTTCTTTGGAGATGAGGTAAATAGATAAAGAAGCTCAAATGAGATTATTATAGTGGCCCTAAATTGATATCTTTATTTTAAAAATGATAATAACTAGAGACAGACACACATACAGGGAGAAAACCCCGTGAACATAAAGGCAGCCATCTGCAAGCCAAGGAGAGAATCCCAGAACAGAGCCTTCCCTTGAAGCCCTCAGAAGGAGCCAGCTCTCCTCACGTCTTGATTTCTGATGTCTGGCCTCCAGGATTGTGAGACAGTAAATTTCTGTTGTTTAAGCCGCCAAGATTGTGGTACTTTGTTATGACGTCCCTAGAAAGTGAATACAGCATCCAAGCTAGGGCCAGTAGTCAGGGAGAATTCCCTGGGGCCAGGGATAGTTGGAAATTCACATTTCAGAGTAACATAATCTATTGGAACTGTGCCAATATGTAAGTGTCATCTCCAGTAATCTCATCCAGTGGTCTGCTAACCTATTTATCCCTGTGGTGCTAAGGATCTTGCTACCTCCCAAAGTAGCCACTGAATAGTTAGCCAACTCTGTTAACTATTTAGTAGGATCACCTTTAGGATCCTAGTTGTTGTTGCTGTTGTTGCTTAGTCGTTAAGTCAAGTCTGACTCTTTTGCATCTCTAACGACTGTAGCCCACCAGACTCCTCTGTCCATGGGATTTCCCAGGCAAGAATACTGGAACGTGTCATTTCCTCCTCCGGGGATCTTCCGGACCCAGGGATCGAACCCATGTCTCCTGCCTTGGCAGGTGGGTTCTTTATCACTGAGCCACCAAGGAAGCCCTTATGATCACAGAGACTGAATTTAATCTAACTTACATAGGATGGTTCTTTACAAGTTCTCAGACAGTTGTCTATATTCCCTGAGTATACTCCTCAACAAAAGAAACTTCCCCAGCCTTATGCAGACATTCCTTACATAATTCCATGTCCCTTCACCACCATGATTATTCTCCTCTGAATATAAATCCATTTATGCTAAAACAAAAAAATAAATTTCCTATAATAAAAACTGTCCAGTAAAACCACAGACTACAAGTAGTTTACTGTCACTTAAAAAAAGAGCTTTGAAGACTCAGAAATTCTGTAGAGCAATTACTAAATCAGAGAACACATCAGACTCATTCTCCTCAAGGATACTTTTGGATTTTATGATTTAACAACATATTAGACATTTGAGGCTTATATTCTTTCATGAACTAAGTAATAAATGAAGTACAGAAGGAACTCACAATAAAATCTTTGATGATAGTATAGTTTAGTGAGGCTTCACAAAAGTGAAAAATTGCAGGCAAAAAAAAATGAGAGCATTCTGAACAATAAGCCGCAAGCTAGTGTATCTCATTTAGCTTCCCTTTGGATAAGCTAGGTCTTTAATCCTTCTACCACAGATACTCATGAAAACATTTTCTACAGAAGCAGGCTTATGGAATTAAATCTAATTGCTTGATTCTTTTTATTGATGTTGAAGTCAGAAAGTTCAGAGGAAGATTTCTTTCACATGGTTAGCCCCGTGGCATTTTCATACAAACCTACCTACAGATCAATTTCTAAAATATGGTTCCTTTTAGTAAAACATATTTGAATAAGCATTTGTCTTTGAACAAAGGAAGTTTTTTATGTGCCTGAGCCAAGGCACAGCAGGTCATGAATGGTTGGTTCTAAGCCATCCAGCTTCCTGCTTTCCCTAACAGTGCTGCTGAGCTAGAGAACTTGTCTACAGATGGAGAATTCCTAAGATTCTATGTGCCTTCATTCAAACTCCTATTCTGCTCATAAAGCTAAATGAGCTTCAGCTATGACATTTACTAACAAAACAGCAAATACAGAATATCATAGCCTGAGGACACCAATATTTCTGTCATGGCCTCATCTTTGCTCTGGAGATAGGGGCATTTTCCAATTCACAAACCGTTCACTCCCTGAAACTACTCCAGAGAAGTGTAGTGTAGGGGTCAGGGGAAAGAGCTGCCTAAGGGGAATGAAAGGGTCTTTGGTACCTTTGTATGATCTTTCAAGAAAGTGGCTTCACTTCTTAGCCCAGAACAAATCTAAATTTAAGATCAAAGATTTAAACAAAACAACACAAAACAGAATCCACAAAATACCCAGGAAAAAAATGAGGGATTCTTTTTTAATCTTGAAACATGAGTTTTATAAACATGATCCTAAATGCAAAACCCATACAAGTATAAGTTTAACATCATAAATTTTTAAACTCTCTGAATGACAATAAACAAAACCATTGGCAACATATGAATAGAATATAAACAAACAAAAAATACTTAAATTCATTCACAATTTTTAAAACAGAACTCAAAGTGAGGAAACTGCATATTTTACCTATCAGATTAGCATTCATTTTAAAACTTAAACCCAGTGTTGTCATGAGTGGAAGGAAATAGGCCTTTGCATACAGTGTTAATGAAGCAGTAAATTGCTGCAAAAATTTCAAAAGGCAATTTGGCAATATCTATCCCTGATGCTTTTTATCAGTCCTGAAAAAAATTGGCCATTATCTATGTGAATATTGCTCCTGTCTCATTATAAATATTTTAATACTCCAATTACATATATGCTAGCCAAGATAATCTTGAACAGTGCCGAACAACTATGTCACAGGTGAAAAGCTACTATAAAACTATGGTAATTAAGACTGTGGTCATAAATGCAAGTATAGACATATCAACTATGTTAGGCAGAGCTCTAAAGATACCAACTCCCACTTCAAGATCACTATTCACTGTTATTTAATCAAACCTAATCAAAATACTGCTGTGAAGGAATTTAGCAACATAATTATAGTTACTAACCACCTGACTTTAAAGTAGATTATCTTGGATTATCCAGGTGGATGCAGTGTAATCACATGAACCCACAAAAGCAAAAGAGGAAGGCAGAAGAGCCTGTCAGAGACACAGCAGAAGAGGAAGTAGGAGAGAATCTAAGTGTGAGACGAACTTAACTTGCTGCTGCTGGAGAAGGCCACGTGGAAAACACGAGGAGGAAGGCACAGCTTTGAGGAGCAAAAACTAAACCCCAACTGACAGCCAATAAGGGATCGGGGAACTCAGCCCTACAACCACAAGGAATTTAATTCCACCAACAACCTGCATGACCCCAGAAGCAGATTCGCCTCCAGAGCTTTCAGACATGGGCCCAGCCCAACTAACACCTTGATTTCAGGCTTGTTAGACTCTAAAAGCTTGGCAGGGTGCAGTTCACGAGGTTCCAGAGTCAGACATGACTTAGCAACTGAACAACAACAGAGACTCTAAACAGAGGACCCAGAAGAGTCACACTATACTGAGGCTTCTGACCACAGAGCTGCGAAGCTTAAAATGGGTGTTGTCTTACGCCACTCAATTGATGGTAACTTTCAATGACAGTATTAGGAAGTTAATATCATGACCAAGGATTAAGAATCCATCAACAGGCCTACACATATGGCAAAAGTGAGCCTGACGTACAGTGGGAAAGATTGCTCCTTTCAACAAATAGTGCTCAGTCTATTTAATTTTCTATGTTTAAAAAAACATGTGTCTGATGTATTTTACATCATATACAAAATAAATCCAGATGGATTGCAGATTTGAATGTGAAGGGGAGAGCTGCACTGTAGGGGAGGGTAAGTTTTCAGAGAAAAACATGAAAGAAGGTCTTTGTAAGCACCCTACTCCAGTTTTTGGTGGCAATTGTATATATTTAGGTTGTACAATGTGGTTTTGTTAAAGGTTTACAGTATGATGATTTAATATACACATACATTGTGACCTGATTAATTAACATATCTACCACTTCCCATATCTACTACCTCACGTAGTCATCATTTGTGTATGGTGAGACACTTTAGATCTACTCTCTTAGCAAATACACGTATACGTGTTATTAACTATAGTCATCATGCTGCACATTTAATTTCCAAAAACTATTCATCATACAATTGAAAACTTGACTAACATCTCCCCATTCCACACCACCCCCACTAGTCCCTGGTAATCACTATTTTAGTTTCTGGTTCTATGAGCTTAACTTTTTAAGATTCTACACAAAAGTAAGATGATACAGTATTTGTTTTTTTCTGACTTATTTCATTTAGCATAATAAACTTCAAGGTCCATCCATGTTGCTTCAAGTGGCAGGATTTTCTTCCTTTATGAATGAATAATATTCTAGTGTGTGTGTGAAAGTGTGTTTGTACACTATATATATATATACACACACACACACACATATATTTACATATATATATCATATATATCTTCAACCTTCTTTATCTATTCACTCATAGATGGGCACTTAAGTTGTTTCCATATCTCAGCTATTGTGAATAACTCTGCAATGAATATGGGAGTAAAGGTGTCTCTTCAAGATACAGTCAGCCCTTGAAATCCTTGAGAGACTGGTTCGAAGACCCCAAGAGTGTACTGAAATCCTTGGATGCTCAAGTTCCTTTGTGAAATGATGTAGTATTCACATATAAACTACACACAGCCTCCTGCATACTTTGAATCATCTCTAGATTACATATACTACCTAATATAATATAAATGTTATGTAAATTGTTGTAAATGCTATGTAAACAGGTAATCAGGAGCAAACAGTAAGCTCATTTTCCTTCATGAATTTTCTGGGCTTTTTTTCCCTGGGTATTTTCTACCACAGTTGGTTGAATCCACAGATGTGGAACATGAAGATATGGAGGCCACCTGGACTAGTTTCAACCTCTTCAGGTATACACTCACAAGTGTATGAATTAGGAATTCCTGGATCATATAGAAGTTCTATTTGTAGTTTTTTGAGGTGCCTTCATACTGTTTTCCATAACAGCTATACCAATTTACATTCCCACTGACAGTGTACAAGTTCTCTTTTCCCCACATCCTTGCTAACATTTATCTCGTGTCATTTTGATAATAAACATGCCAACAGGTGTGAGATGATAGCTCTTTATGGTTTTGATTTGCATTTCCCCGATGACTAGTGATGTTGAGCGCATTTTCATGTATGCGTTGGGTATTTGTATGTCTTCTTTGGAAAAATGTTTATTCAGGTCCCTTGCCCATTTTAAAGTTAAGGTATTTGGGTTTTTGATCTTTGTAACTTTGAAGTAGCAAAAGATTCCTTAAACAAGACTCTAAAGGGCACACTATAAAGGAAATTTTTTTTAAAACTGGACTATCATAAAGTTAATAGCTTTTCTCAAAGAGAAGACATTAATAAGAGAGTAAAAAGCAATCCATGGATTACAAGAAAATACCCACAATGCATATATCTCACAAAGGACTCACATCTAGCATATAAAGAACTCCTGCAAACTGATAAGAAAAAAAATTAGACAACCCAGTGGAAAATGAACAAAAGATCTGAACAGATATTTTGCAAAAGAGGAAATCAAAATGGCCAATAAACTTAGCGAAATTGTGCAGAAGTTCATTGGTTGTCAGGGAAGTGCAAATAAAATCACAATGAGATGCCACTACACACCCATCAGAATGGCTACAATGATGGCATAGATGCAAAGTAGCTAGAATTTTCATATATTGCTGGTGAGAGTATAATTTGCATAACTGGACATCATTTAGCAGTATCTACTAAAACTGAACATATGCATAGTTTGTGACCTAGCAGTCCAATCCTAGGTATAAACCCAACAGAAATGTAAATGTACGTCTACCAAAATGAAAGTAAGAATATTCACAGCATCATGATAGGTAATAAACCTTGTTTACAAAACCTGGAAATTACAGGGCTCCAGGTTATTATTTCTCAGCTCCAAAACCACCATTCTGTAGTCTGTTTCTTTTTTAAAATAATATTATATATTTACTTTTGGCAGTGCTTGGTCTTCATTCCTGCAGGCTTTTCTCTAGTTGCGGCAAGCGAAGCCTAGTCTCCGTTACAGCACACAGGCTTCTCATTGCAGTGGCTTCTCTTGTTGTGAAGAAGGCTCCAGGCTCGTGGGTTTCTGTAGCTGTGGCACACAGGCTTAGTTGCTCTGGGGCACGTGGGATGTTTCTGGACCAGAGATTGAACCCACGTCCCCTGCGTTGGCAGGCAGATTCTTATCCACTGCACCACCAGGGAAGTCCTGTAGTCTGCTTTGAAACAATGAAACCTGAATTCTGCAAACCACATCTCTGCTTTGCCAGTAACTCTATGTTATCTCTTGCCAATGGAGGTACCAAAGAAAGACTGGAGATCCAGTAGAAGATAAAGGAACTGGATTCCCTTTTGTTCTGCTCCCTCTTCTGTCCGCATCATGCCAGTAATGATTCTTCACTCTGGAATTAGCAATCGGTTGCAGCTTCCAGTTTGTCCCGCACTCCCAGAACCAGTCTCCCCATCCCCCCTCAGAGACATGAGCCCTTCAAAGAACTCCTCTTCCAAGGTCTTGAGATACCAGCACCAGCTGAGCAGCAGCCCCTCTCTGGGTGTCATGATGCCAGTTCTGCAGAGTTACTCCATCAGACACCCAGTTTCTAACCATCTCAACCCTTTCCCTTTGTCCACCAGCCTTACAAGTGCTTCCTGCCGTTATTAGCTTTGTACTGCCTTAATGTTCCCTTCTGTCTTTTCAGTTCTCCTATACCTACTCAGCCAATTCTTCATATTAAGTTCTTGCTTTTAAATAATCGATATGTTGATAGTCACCCTGCTTATTTAACTTACATGCAGAGTACATCATGAGAAACGCTGGGCTGGAAGAAGCTCAAGCTGGAATCAAGATTTCCAGGAGAAATATCAATAACCTCAGATATGCAGATGACACCACCCTTATGGCAGAAAGTGAAGAAGAACTAAAAAGCCTCTTGATGAAAGTGAAAGAGGAGAGTGAAGAAGTTGGCTTAAAGCCCAACATTCAGAAAACTAAGATCATGGCATCTGGTCCCATCACTTCATGGGAAATAGATGGGGAAACAGTGGCTGAGTTTATTTTTTTGAGCTCCAAAATCACTGCAGATGGTGATTGCAGTCATGAAATTAAAAGACGCTTACTCCTTGGAAGGAAAGTTATGACCAACCTCAGTTCAGTTCAGTTCAGTCGCTCAGTCATATCTGACTCTTTGTGACTCCATCAATTGCAGCACGCCAGGCCTCCCCGTCCATCACCAACTCCCAGAGATCAGCATATTAAAAAGCAGAGACATTACTTTGCCAACAAAGGTCCATCTAGTCAAAGTTATGGTTTTTCCAGTGGCCGTGTATGGATGTGAGAGTTGGACCATAAAGAAAGCTGAGTGCCGAAGAATTGATGTTTTTGAAATGTGGTGTTGGAGAAGACTCTTGAGAGTCCCTTGGACTGCAAGGAGATCCAACCAGTCCATCCTAAAGAAGATTAGTCTTGGATGTTCACTGGAAGGACTGATGCTGAAGCTGAAACTCCAATACTTTGGCCACCTCATGTGAAGAGTTTACTCATTGGAAAAGATCCTGATGCTGGGAGGGATTGGGGGCAGGAGGAGAAGGGGATGAGGATGAGATGGCTGGACGGCATCACCGACTCGATGGACATGAGTTTGAGTAAACTCCAGGAGTTGGTGATGGACAGGGAGGCCTGGCGTGCTGCAATTCATGGGGTCGCAAAAAGCCGGACACTACTGAGCGACTTAACTGAACTGAACTGATGTTGATAGTCCATCAACAGCAGAATGGATAAGCGTAATATATTCTCCACATGCACTACTATACAAAAATGAGAGTGAATGATCTACTACTATATCTATCTGATACAAATGATTCATGTTGACGTATTGCAGAAACAAACACAATATTGTAAAGCAACTATCCTTCAATTAAAAACAAATAAAATTTTTGTAAAAGGAGGTAAACTATAAGGTGGGAAAGTGGGCCACAGCAGACAGAAAATATTTAATAAATTTAGCAGAAGAGAAGATGGAACAGGGATAACTAACTAACTTAGCAGTGTGAGTGCAGTGTCTACATAGAGGGGTACAGTAATCCAGCCAATTTGTAGGTTAGAGGCTTGGGGCTAGGACGTCTGAATTCCTATGGAGAAGGGTAGGGGTGAGGGATTGGAGGTGGGGAGTATCAGGCTAAAACCAGGACCTAATTGAAGGTCTGTAGGTTTGTACCTTAAGCAGTTGGAAGTCCAGATCCTCTTCCCACCTCATCCACCAAGGACTAGAAATTGAATCAGAGAAGCACCAGACCCTCATGATACCAGAGACTGGTGTGAGAAACAGAGGAGAGGATTAAGTGAAAATCTGAATACTAAAAACTGAGGTCTTTTTCTATCCAACTCTCTACACTACTTCTTTCCACTCTACTTTCAATAGCAGCCATCCATACAAACCAATTCTCCCACATTTATCCCTCCTCTCCATTCATGCTGCATTTACATGTATTCAAAATCCTGTTGCCAGACATGTGACAGAGATACAGTGTTTGAAAAAATCAGCAAGGAAATCTGGCAGATTAAAATATGAGAGAATTATTAACTGCAGGGGAAGGTATTATATGAGAAAAAGGAGCAATGTTATACACAACGTGGCTTAATGCATAGCACTTGCATAGTCATAATAATGCAAACACTGAGTTGATTTAACCCAAATTTATTGTGTTACTCCATCAGGGAATGTAGCAGAAGAGAAGGAACATATACGGGACTTGGGAGTGTGCTAGGTATGATTGCCTGGTCCTCAACATATATTCTCACCCTTTCAAGGTACCCCCTTATTCACAGAAGCCACAAGCTAAAAAAACAACCACATTTCCCAATTCATCTTGATGCTACAGTTCTGCATATAATTAAACTCTATTATAAGATGTACTCACTTTAGATTTGGAAGGCACAAGTGAGGCAAAGGCCACTTCCTTGTAGCTGAGTCTGTTTGTAACAAGGTTGGACAGATAAGAACATCTGCAGTGGGCAGACTTCGCATCCCAATGTGTATTCAGGACCCAATGGGTATGCCATGCACTCTGCAAGGTATGCCACTGAATCCAATAGTCTTGTGTGGCCTTTGCCTCCCACTAAATTGCTGCCTGTCCAAGCCCCTAACAATTCGGTAATCATCGAATTCCCTGCTTTAAATCCCTAGAATTGTTGCAGTCTCCTGAGCCAAACACTGAGAAAACTTAAGTACCAAATGACAAGTTGAGAAATAGCAGTGTGAGCACATTATTGAGAAATCCAGAATTTCATACCAGGAAAATGAGTTAGCAGAGTAAGAGTGACTAGAGAAGAATTGGAGGACAGATCTGGGAATATACAGGAGGGAATACAATTGACAAATTATACTGAAGTTATCCTAAAAGCATAAACTAGATCTGGCCTCACTGATCTAATACTGCTACAAGATTCAAGAAAATATTACCATAAGGCAGTTTTAAACACCTACACAGATTCCAGCTCTCTTCTCTAAAAGTATTTCTTCAGTTCAGTTGCTCAGTCATGTCCGACTCTGCGACCCCATGCACTGCAGCACGCCAGGCCTCCCTGTCCATCACCAACTCCTGGAGTTTACTCAAACTCATGTCCATTGAGTCGGTGATGCCATCCAACCATCTCATCCTCTGTCGTCCCCTTCTCCTCCCACCTTCAATCTTTCCCAGGGTCAGGGTCTTTTCCAATGAGTCAGCTCTTTGCATCAGGTGGCCAAACCAGGTGGACTGGTTTGATCTCCTTGTTGTCCAAGGGACTCTCAAGAGTACTCTCAAACACCAGAATTCAAAATCATCAATTCTTCAATGCTTAGCCTTCTTTATTGTCCAATTCATGACTGTACATGACTACTGGAAAAAACAGCTTTGACTAGACAGATCAGCAAAGTGATGTCTCTGCTTTTTATTACACTGTCTAGGTTTGTCATAGCCTTCCTTCCAAGGAACAAGTGTCTTTTTATTTCAAGGCTGCAGCAACATTCACAGTGATTTTGGAGCACAAGAAAATGAAATCTGTCACTGTTTCCATTGTTTCCCCATCTATTTGCCATGAAGTGATGGGACCAGATGCTATGATCATAGCTTTTTTAATGTTGAGTTTCAAGCCAGCTCTTTCTCTCTCCTCTTTTATCCTTAGACTGCAATGAAATCAAACCAGTCAATCCTAAAGGAAATCAGTCCTGAGTATTCATTCGAAAGACTGATGCTGAAGCACCAACACTTTGGCCACCTGATGTAAAGAACTGACTCATAAATAAATTAAAAAAAAAAAAAAAAAAAAGAACTGACTCATTAGAAAAGACCCAGATGCTGCGAAAGATTGAAGGCAGGAGGAGAAGGGGACGACAGAGGATGAGATGGTTGGATGGCATCACTGACTCGATGGACATGAGTTTGAGCAAGCTCCAGGAGTTGGTGATGGACAGGGAAGCCTGGCGTGCTTCCTTGGGGTCACAAAGAGTTGGACACAACTGAGTGACTGAACTGAACTGACACTGCATGTAAGTTAAATAAGCAGAGTGACAATACACAGCTTTCCCAATTTTGAACCAGTCAGTTGCTCCATGTCTGTTTCTTCTTGGTCCACATACAGGTTTCTCAGGAGACAGGTAAGGCGGTCTGGTATTCCCATCTCTAATAATTTTCCACAATCTGTTGTTATCCACACAGTCAAAAGCTTCAGCATAGTCAATGAAGCAGAAATAGATGTTTTCCTGGAACTCCCTTCCTTTCTCTCTGATTTAACAAATGTTGGCAATTTGATCTCTGGTTCCTCTGCCTCTTTGAAGCCCACCTTATACATCTGGAAGTTCTCGGTTCTTCCATGAAGGGGAAAAAGGAGTTCTACTCTTTCTCAAATCTCTAAGAATTTCCAAGAAGCTTAAGGTCTTGCCATCATTTTTGGTTCTGCATCTACTGAATTACCATTTCATATTTGCTAACTCTTCAATCCAAAAAGGTTCACAAAAGGAACTCCGCTTCTTCTCTTGCTTTTCTCTGTCTCACCACTTCAACCATCCATAAAAAAAAAAACATTATGTACATACTTGCATACATGCTTCTGAGAAGACCTGACTTTGTCAACTTTTGGGGAATGTAGAGGGAATTTATTCTGGAGATATATAAACATCTGAAAACTAAAATTTTAAATTCTTGTTCCTAAAAAGCCCTGTGATCATTTCTGCAACTGCCTCCTGCTTTTAGCTCTTCTCTTCCTGGCACCAACCCTCACAGGGGAAAAAAATAGTCATATTTTCTTGTGTGGAAATTTTATCCTTCAAATTCATCTGAGGGCCTCCCATTACACAGGAATCAGCAGAAACATGGAAATTATGGTTGTCAGTTCAGCTACAGCACTTTTTCAGAATAGAGCCAAAATTTTTCCCTATTTTTGTCCCAAAGTAAGATGTAGAAGGTTTTTAATTCAAATGAAGAGAAGGACATACCTATTATCAGAGCAATAAAATAATGAGAGGAATGCCAAAAGGAAATTCTAATGTGCAATACTTGAAAATACTATTAAAAGATAAATGGTAATCTCTCCTAGATAGTTTATATTAGGTTTTGATTATTTTTTTCCCATTGTGTGGTAAATTCTTCATTCATTGCTCCCTCAGGAGCACATAGAATAAGATGAGGTAAAGAAATGTAAAATTATCCTTGAAAATAAATTCCTTACTCTGTGTGTACGTGTGATACATGGGATGTTTTTTATTTAATCATGCCATCGTTAAAATGTTTCTATTTTGGCAAACACATCATAGGCAATATCTCTCAGCTTTCTTATTAATATTTTGATTTCTTCATAAGCAGTCATTGGGTTCTAACTTAACTCATTCCCCAGTGGCTCAGTGGTAGAAAAAAATCTGCCCGCAATGCAGGAGACACAAGAGACTCGGGTTTGATTCCTGAGTCAGGAAGCTCCCTTGGAGGAGGAAATAGCAACCCATTCCAATATTCTTGCCTGGAAAATCCCATGGACAGATGAGCCTGGCAAGCAACAGTACAAAATGTAACAGAGTCAGACACGACTGAGTGACTAAGCATTCAAAAACGTTTTCATTCAGGAAGCCAGTTTCTAAACTGCAAAGTGGTAAATATTTATTCTTTAGATAAGGTCACTTATTGAATGTTTCTAGACCCACTTTCCTCATTAAAGATTGAAAGAATCTGAAAACTGAAAGGTTAATCCCTTGAATATTTATTTATTACTTTCATATATTAGTGACAAATACATAAGTGAATTTGTGATTTTCAGGCTTTTTAAAACAGCTTGAGTCATAATTTACATATTCTAAAATTTGACCACTGTTAGTATACAGTGATTTTTAGTAAATTTATAGAGCTATGCAATATTATCTCAATCTAATTTAAAAACATTTCCACCACTCCCCATATGGTTTGGGGGTGTTGACACTTCCCATCTCCCTACAGCTACAAAAACACAACTTTCGACCTCCAATCAGAGTATTTCACCCCCTTGTCCTGAGATTGGTTCACAAAAGGCAAATGAACCAATCCAGAGCCCTACCTAGAACTTTCACTGGAAGAAGGTGTACAGGTATGCCCTAATTTTGGAAAGTTTACTTTATGCCACTTCACTTTTCCGAAAGACCTACATAAGCACCTGTTTTTGCTATCCAAAAGAAATGCCCCCAAAAAAAGAGAGACAAAAAGTGAACACAGCATTCAGGGTTTGTTTCGCAGTGAGCTGTTACAAAGGCAGTGAGCATCCTTAGAAATGACAGTGGCACTGCCAAGCTCCATCCCAATGAACAGCACTCAGGATCTCAGCCTCTAGCTGCCAAAGCTGTGAACTGTGCATGTGAGCATCTGTGCCTTAGCGAGATGTATCTTGTGCATCCGCTAGCAAGATGAGTCCTAAAATAATTGCTTCTTCACTTGACACCACTTCAGCTAACAAAAGCTTTCATAGGAATTCTCTACTGTCAGATAGCATGGGAAACCTGTATTATTTTTAGCTGAGGAGACACTAGTCATGAGAACAATGAAGCCTGGAGGGTTTTTTCCTCAGATGGTAAACCACTCTTCTCTCCCACTTTCTAGTCATCAGATTTGAAAGGGATTTTTTTTTTAAATCAATTATCCCATCTCTCTTTCTATAGTACAAAACATCTCCTTCCCCCCCCCCCCAACCCCCCGCTACTGGTCTAGAAGCAATCCAATGAAAGTAAAGGTCAGAACTTTCAATCCGTGGTTAAGGAACTTAAATGCTCTCTTTCCCAGAAAGTGACACCAGTGCCCTTTAGCAGTCATGAGAAAAGTCAAGCTGAGGATAAATCAAACACAAGGAGAACGGCAAAACCCAGAAAATCTCAGAGAAAGATCCAGAATCCTGAGGAAGCTATTCTTGAAGAAGTTGTGTGGACAAAATTTTTTCCAGCCATTTTAAATTCAATTTTCTATTACTTGCAACAAAAGCAGCCTGTCCAGTTGAACATCTTTCTGCCCTGGTTTGTTTTGTTAACTTTTCCGTATTATTTGACTCTGCTATTCACCTTTTGGAATTTTTTCTCCTGGAGCTTCAACCCTTCACTCATCTTCTGCTCTTTAAAGGCATCCAGCATATCCATGAAAACAAACATGCAAAGACATGGACAGCACAGCACATTGCTGTTGATTCAGGTTCATCTCTCCTTTTCCTCTCATCACAGGTTTATGTGATGAGCGTGGGTATCCTTGTATTGTTCCTAATCCTAGGGCAAATACTTTCAGTTTTTTACTGTTGATGTTCAGTTCAATTCAGTTCAGTCACTCAGTCGTGTCTGACTCTTTGCGACCCCACGAACTGCAGCACACCAGGCCTCCCTGTCCATCACCAACTCCCAGAGTTTACTCAAACTCATGTCCACTGAGTCAGTGATGCCATCCAACCATCTCATCCTCTGTCGGCCCCTTTCCCTCCTACCCTCAATCTTTCCCAGCATCAGGAAATGATGAGTCAGTTCTACACATCAAGTGCACAAGTCAGAACTGCACATCCAATGAGTCAGCTCTTCGCATCAAGTGGCCAAAATATTGGAGTTTCAGCTTCAGCATCAGTCCTTCCAATGAACACCCAGGACTGATCTCCTTTAGGATGGACTGGCTGGATCTCCTTGCAGTCCAAGGGACTCTCAAGAGTCTTCTCCAACAACACAGTTCAAAAGCATCAATTCTTCTGTGCTCAGCTTTCCTTATAGTCCAACTCTCATATCCATACACAACCAGTGGAAAAATCATAGCCTTGACTAGATGGACCATTGCTGACAAAGTGATATCTCTGCTTTTTAATATGCTGTCTAGGTTGGTCATAACTTTCCTTCCAAGGAGTAAGCGTCTTTTAATTTCATGGCTGCAATCACCATCTATAGTGATTTTGGAGCCCAAAAAAATAAAGTCAGCCGCTGTTTCCCCGTCTATTTGCCCTGAAGTGATGGGACTGGATGCCATGATCTTAGTTTTCTGAATGCTGACCTTTAAGCCAACTTTTTCACTCTCCTCTTTCTGTCACATAGAGCATTTATTATATTAAGTTCCCTCTATGCCTACTTCTTGGAAGTCTTACAGGTTATGTTGTCCAGTTCTTTCCATAAAATTGGGTCAGAGTTGTTGTTCTTTAGTAAAACAAATAAAGATTTAGCATAAGAGATTAAAATTTGGCCAACAGATTGTCCAAACTTATGGCTGTAAGATTTGATCAATTTCAGCAATAATCAAGTAGCCAAAAAAATCACAATTGGTAATTAGTTTGGGGATTTGGAAAACTTAAGACACCGTGAAGTCTATCTTCATTTAGATGTAGCCCTTGTTCTGATATCAAATGCCCTAAATATCAATCAAATCCAGGTTTGGGCAAGCTAATCTTCCTTTGGTGAACTTATGTCCCTTTAAGACTAAAAGCTGCGAAGGTGTGCTGTTTTCCTGTGAGAAAGCTTGAGAAGGAGAGCAAAGAAGAAAATCAGGCACATATTTCAACAAAGTACAAACCCTAGGGAATTTTACATTATCCAGGTTGGCCTTCAGGATTTCTCAGAAACAAAAAGGATTCAGTAAAACCCCGAGGCATTACTGTCCAGGTGATTTTTTTTTTTTTTTCTCCAAGTGAGCACAAAGAAGTATTGGTTAACTTCATCAACTGGAATACTAAAAAATGTACTGCATACATCAATTACAGTTAAAAATTTGCTTTTGGTAGGCATGAGTGTTAGTAGGGGTGTGAGGGTTAGAAACAGCAGGGTGTGAAGGGATAGCAATGCTTATTGCTCAGAGGTTCTAACCAAACTTCCCGTCGGTTTTCTCAGCAGCAAAACAGAAGTATTATAGGGACTAGTACAAGGAATAATGAGGCCGTGGCCTTGCAGTTTTCTATTATGGGCTTTATATCTGTGAAGGCTTCTATACTTATAGGATATTGATTATTTCTGAGGAGAGGTTCTGAAGGACCTATTTGAATCTTGGTGAGAGGTATGCTGTAGATTTTGTCAGTATCAGTTAGAGATTTTGCCCATGAGGAGGATGATAGGTGATTCAGTAGGGATAAATTGATCAGTGTTTCCAAAGGAGGTACATTTTGGAAATGTCACAGACAGAGCAAACAGAAGACATTCAGTTCAGTTCAGTCGCTCAGTCGTGTCCGACTCTTTGCAACCCCATGAATCGCAGCACACCAGGCCTCCCGGTCCATCATCAACTCCCAGAGTTTACTCAAACTCATGTCCATCGAGTTGGTGATGCCATCCAGCCATCTCATCCTCTGTCGTCCCCTTCTCCTCCTGCCCCCAATCCCTCCCAGCGTCAGGGTCTTTTCAAATGAATCAACTCTTCACATGAGGTGATCAAAGTACTGGGAGTTTCAGCTTCAGCACCAGTCCTTCCAATGAACACCCAGGACTGGTCTCCTTTAGGAGGGACTGGTTGGATCTCCTTGCAGTCCAAGGGACTCTCAAGAGTCTTCTCCAACAACACAGTTCAAAAGCATCAATTCTTCTGTGCTCAGCTTTCTTCACAGTCCAATTCTCACATCCATACATGACCACTGGAGAAAGCATAGCCTTTACTAGATGGACCTTTGTTGGCAAAGTAATGTCTCTGCTTTTTAATATGCTATCTAGGTTGGTCATAACTTTCCTTCCAAGGAGTAAGCGTCTTTTAATTTCATGGCTGCAATCACCATCTGCAATGATTTTGGAGCCCAAAAAAGTAAAGTCTGACACTGTTTCTACTGTTTCCCCATCTATTTCCCATGAAGTGATGGGACCGGATGCCATGATCTTAGTTTTCTGAATGTTGAGCTTTAAGCCAACTTTTTCACTCTCCTCCTTCACTTTCATCAAGAGGCTCTTTAGTTCCTCTTCACTTTCTGCTATAAGGGTGGTGTCATCTGCATATCTGAGGTTATTGATATTTCTCCCAGCAATCCTGATTCCAGCTTGTGCTTCTTCCAGCCCAATGTTTCTCATGATGTACTCTGCATATAAGTTAAATAAGCAGGGTGACAATATACAGCCTTGATGTACTCTTTTTCCTATTTGGAACAAGTCTCTTGTTCCATGTCCAGTTCTAACTGTTGCTTCCTGACCTGCATATTGGTTTCTCAAGAGGCAGGTCAGGTGGTCTGATATGCCCATCTCTTTAAGAATTTTCCACAGTTTATTGTGATCCACACAGTCAAAAGCTTTGGCATAGTCAATAAAGCAGAAATAGATGTTTTTTCTGGAAGTCTCTTGCTTTTTTGATAATCCGGCAGATGTTGGCAATTTGATCTCTGGTTCCTCTGCCTTTTCTAAAATCAGCTTGAACATCTGAAAGTTCACAGTTCACATATTGCTGAAGCCTGGCTTGGATAATTTTGAGCATTACTTTACTAGCGTGTGAGATGAGTGCAATTGTGCGGTAGTTTGAGCATTCTTTGAGATTACCTTTCTTTGGGATTGGAATGAAAACTGACCTTTTCCGGTCCTGTGGCCACTGCTGAGTTTTCCAAATTTGCTGGCATATTGAGTGCAGCACTTTCACAGCATCATATTTCAGGATTTGAAATAGTTCACTGGAATTCCATCACCTCCACTAGCTTTGTTCGTAGTGATGCTTCCTAAGGGCCACTTGACTTCACATTCCAGGATGTCTGGCTCTAGGTGAGTGATCACACCATCATAATTTTCTGGGTCATGAAGATCTTTTTTGTACAGTTCTTCTGTGTATTCTTGCCACCTCTTCTTAATATCTTCTGCTTCTGTTAGGTCCATACCATTTCTGTCCTTTATTGAACCCATATAAAGGGTCATTTAATCCCCTTGGTTGGCTGCTTTGATGACTAGTGTCAAATTCTAGAATCATTTCCTCATTTTGAGAGAAAGAAATTCTAGAATGATATTTATCTAAGAAGTCTTGGCCTAATAAATGAATAGGGTGGTGGAACTCAGGAGGAAGAGGTGTGTATCAAAGGGCCTTAACAAAAGGAAATAGGCTCAGAGACAGGAATTTCTAAGGTTCATTAGAGATCACTATTTGAACTGTTTTAGTACTCTGAGGCAGGAACTCTTTATGGTAGTGGGATGGAGCAACAGGAGTGTTGCTAGCATGTCAGGTCTGTAAGAGTCCCCCTCAACCTGCAGAAATGTCCCTTCAAACCAATTAAGAGGGAGGATTGGGAAGAGTTCCAAATAGTTCTTTGAGGCTCTATCTTGAGAATGGGTAGGGCATTAAAAATGCTGCTTCAGGGGCTGAAGGTGCTTGAAAAGCTGTATTTAAATTTATAACAATCCCCTTTCTAATATCCTGGCCCACTGTAATATACCAGAAACCAGAAGGACTTTGCTTTTGGTTCAGATCAGTTCAATCATTCAGTATGTCCAACTCTTTGCAACCCATGAACCGCAGCACACCAGGCCTCCCTGTCCATCACCAACTCCCCAAGTTTACTTAAACTCATGTCCATTGAGTCAGTGATGCCAGCCAACCATCTCATCCTCTCTCATCCCCTTCTCCTCCTGCCCTCAATCTCTCCCAGAATCAGGGTCTTTTCAAATGAGTCAGTTCTTCACATCAAGTGGCCAAAGTATTGGAGTTTCAGCTTCAACATCAGTCCTTCCAAAATGAACACCCAGGACTGATCTCCTTGCAGTCCAAGGGACTCTCAAGAGTCTTCTCCAACAACACAGTTCAAAAGCATCAATTCTTCTGTGCTAAGCTTTCCTTATAGTCCAACTCTCACATCCATACATGACCACTGGAAAAACCATAGCCTTGACTAGATGGACCTTTGTTGGCAAAGTAATGTCTCTGCTTTTTAATATGCAGTCTAGGTTGGTCATAACTTTCCTTCCAAAGAGTAAGCGTCTTTTAATTTCATGGCTGCAATCACCATCTGCAGTGATTTTGGAGCCCCCAAAAATAAAGTCAGCCACTGTTTCCCCATCTATTTGCCTGATCTTAGTTTTCTGAATGTTGAGCTTTAAGCCAACTTTTTCACTCTCCTCTTTCACTTTCATCAAGAAGCTCTTTAGTTCCTCTTCACTTTCTGCCATAAGGGTTGTGGAGGTAGTTCTGCCTTTCCCTGAGACTGTGGGGCAACTCCCTATGGCCCCAAGATCAGGGATAATGGCCCCTAAGAAAGGAACTCCAAGAAGCGCTTTTCCAGGAGGGTGGGACAGGGAATGTGCAGGTTGTGGGGAAAGCAAAGATGACCAAACTACCAGAGGCAGGGCCATATATCCCCCCTTCCCATTGCAGTTTGCAAAGACATTCCGAGCTGATAGTGCTACTGCCCATGAATAAGCAAGCAGCAGGAGTGTGTTTGATATGAGTGGATGTCTTCCTGGGCTCAGCTCCTCAAGGGGCCATTTCTCTTGAAGTAGGCCCCATGTCCTCTTGGGGAGGGGGTTGGGCTTCCCTCCACACTGCCAAAGGGTGGAGCAAAGCTAGCTCTGTCAGAGGTACAAAAAGAGCAATTGGATGGATTTTCAAGCTCTTGCTAGGCTGCACCACTTCAGGGCCCACTCGAGCGAAACAGGTGCCCTGTGGCCCCTAGGTTGGGTATGCAGGTTCACACACAGGGTGTGTTCCCATCAAAGCCAAGAACTTTCCTGACAGACATAGGCTCACTAGAGCTCTCCTACAGAGCAAAGGGGATGGGAGAGATGTGGTGTCATCTGCATATCTGAGGTTATTGATATTTCTCCCGGCAATCTTGATCCCAGCTTATCTTCATCCAGCCCAGCGTTTCTCATGATGTACTCTGCATATAAGTTAAACAAGCAGGGTGACAATATACAGCCTTGATGTACTCCTTTTTCTATTTGAAACCAGTCTGTTATTCCATGTCCTGTTCTAAATATTGCTTGTTTTAGTTTATGGGCTTTCATTCGATGAAGTTGCAGAAATTTAGCAGTCTTCCTTTTAGGGGATTAATCTAGATTGTGACAGAGCTCATTAGCCAGATTAACTAAATCTGGAGTGGGCCCAGGTTTCAATTTTAGTCCTTTTTAAATAGAAGGGAAAAGCCATAGTTGAGACCACTAATGAACAGTTATTGTTAACAAGCTATCCAGGTGGAATGAAGGAAGACCAGAGTTTTCTAAAAAATATTCTGAAGTCTACTGTAATAATTATGGACAGTTTTGTCAGATTTTTGTGTGCAAGCCTGAATTTTGTTCCAATCAACAGGCTTTGGAGAAGTCCAGGAATTGCCAGATGAAGCTGCCTAGTGATTGCATAAAGCTGAAAGTTAACAGGTTGGGTTTCTGGTTGTGACTCTAGATACCTTTCAAAGCTTTTCTAATTAGTTATTTTCATGCAATGCTGGGTCTAGGCTTCATGAACATGTACATGAACTAGCTGATATAAGTCAGAGAAATAACACTGAAGAGTTTGAATGACTATATTAAATTCCTCAGTAAATCTGTGAGGATCTTCAATTCCTTTGAGAAAAATCTTTGGGGCCTGCAGTTCAGCTTTAGTCCAAGGAATATAACAAATTAAGGGTTTAGCCTCTGGATCCTCAGAAAGCTTACTATTAAAGGAACAGGTTCTAATAGATTAAAAGGAAAAGAAGTGGGGAGAGTTTCACAGAAAGGGGGAGGTTTGACAAGAGAATTAGTACAAAAGAACCAAGGGTATAGAGGGGAGGTAGGTGGTGTAGAAGGGGAGGAAGATGGCATCGGAGTTAGGGCCTGAACATAAGGAAACAAGGGAGAGGAAGAAGACGGTGCTGGAGGCCAAGCCTGAGAAAAGGAGCCAGGGAAGAGTATCTTGAGGCTTCAGAAGCCATATTACCTTTCTTGAATCATTTGCCTCAGTTAATTGTAAAGTCTTATTTTGCAGAGAGGTAATTTTAGGCTCCTGATAACATTTGGAAGCCTCAAGTTCAGTTCAGTCGCTCAGTCATGTCTGACTCTTTGCGACCCCACAGACTGCAGCACACCAGGCTTCCCTGTCCATTGCCAACTCCCGGAATTTACTCAAACTCATGTCCATTGAGTCAGTGATGCCCTCCAACCATCTCATCCTCTGTTGTCCCCTTCTCCTCCTGCTTCCTGCCTCAAAAACCAATCAAAATAAGCATTCTGTTCAGTCTGGGAAATTTTAGAGCCACGGCGTCAAATTTGATTTTAAGAAAAGTAAGTTTGGGTGTTTCAAAAGTTCCCCATAATGGCCAATGATGTTCTAAGTTGCCTTTGGTTAGGTCAGTCCTAACCAAATGCAGGTGAGGAAGGGTCATGGTTTTTAAACATAAAATTGGCCAGGGTCCCTGAAGGGGATGGTACCCTCAGAACATTTAGATAACTGGAATCTCATTTCTCAGAAGTTTTTCTCTAAAGTTAAAGAATTTTCTAACAGTCTAAACAGATCAAACAGTTCAAATAGCCTGCAGGCCTAATAGCAGTCAGTCCCAAGGGAACCATCTGATCCAAAAAAGCCAAGCGGAAGGCTGCACAGCACAGTTCTAATCAAATAGCCTAATCCCAAGGGAGTGAGGACAAAAGCTAAACAAGTACAGATCCAAGAGAACAGCCCCTACTGCAAAAAAAAAATCAGGCTGAAGGTTGAACTAACACAGTTCCAATGAAATAGCCCATGTTCCACAAGAAACAGGCCAAACGCTAGCCAATTTCAGGAGGGATAAATCCTGTTTCAAAAGGAATCAGGCTGAAGATGAACACAGTTTCAGTTGGAACTGCCTGTTTATTGCTAAAGCACCAAATGAGGACTTGTATACACAACAAGGCCTTAATCAGAATCGGTGACACCTGAAAATAGATTCGAAATAAAATCTGAAGAGCTTCAAAACACACAGGGCAGAGTCTGAAAAACAGGAGAAAGGCTTACTCCAAAACGCTGGGGTCTTTGACAAAAGCTTTGTGCATAAATGTGTTCAATGTAAGTTCTATACCTGTTTGCTTACCAGCCTGGAAGTCATCAGGAGCCTTCTCTGGATCCCCATGTGGACCACCAAACTGTTTAATTAACACAGATTACCAGTTATTTCTCCAGCAAAAATGGGCTTAATTGGAATCAACAAGGATTTGAAATTTGGGGTCTGTAACCACGGTGAGCCACAACAGAGAGAGGAGAACTCTTTAAAGAGAGGTAAAGAAAGTTGCCACGTTTACAGGAAATGAAGAGTCCAACGAAAAGTTGAGAGTTCTAAGTATAGGGGCTTCTCATTGGCTGAATTGTGAGAGTCTCTCATTGGCTGAGCTCTTGCCAGGCAACAAGGGGAAGTTGTTTTCCTTCCTGTTGAGTTCCACTATCCTCATAGAGTATGAGAGCTTTCCTTTCTGGCCTCCTGACGCTATTTTAATTGAAGTCTCTGTTTATTAATTTTTACTCCTTGCACACCATCGGAACACTGCATGTACTAATTACCCAGTGATTCCCTACAGAGAACTCTGGTCCCTCATGTAAGAAACATCCTGCCTTGGAGCCCAGCCCAGGTTCCTGCAACTTGTTCAAACTGAGCTCATAGGATACACCTGTGAAGGGAAGGAATCAGATATCTGTGTCAGCTGTTCCTACTTGTTCCCTTCCTGTCTTTTTGACAACTCCATTTCAATTATTTTCCATGGCTCTACGAGCCATGCCTGGGCTTCCCAAGTGGTTCAGCGGTAAAGAATCTGCCTGCCAATGCAGGAGATGCAGGAGTCATGGGTTCAATCCCTGGGTCAAGAAGATGCCCTGGAGAAGCAAATGGCAACCCATTCCAGTATTCCTGCCTGGAATATCCCATGGACAGAGGAACCTGGTGAGCTACAGTCCATGGGGTTGCAAAGAGTTGGACGTGATTAAGTGACTGAGCACCACAAGCCATGCCTATTCTCTAAACATCATTTCCTCAGGTTCAAGTGCCACTTAGTAATCCCAAAATATACTGTTAAATAAAACTAAATCCACAGAAACTGAGTAATCTGTTCATATCCACAGTGACAAAATTGGGCTTGGTATTCAACTTTCTAAAGCCTAGGAGAATGGTTTACTTTCCACAGCATATAGAACAGTCTTGTAATAGCCCACCATTGGATGGACTCCATGAAGCACTTTATATTTGATTCTGAAAGTGACATTTTAAGCAGCATGTTGATATATAGTCATTCTAAGAGGGAAGGATCCAAAAGGGATTATCAAGTGCGAAAGAAAAAGGACTAAGAATGTTCTCTCTTGGGAAGAAAATTCTTAGGTGAGAGCAGTGACCTCAAATATCTAAACATCTGGGCTGTATAAAGGAAATCAGATTTATTTTGTGCTTCTCAGGAGGAAGATTAGGAACAATGAGCAAAAGATACAATTAATTCAATCCGGGTTAAATGCATAATATGAGACATTTCCAATGATTAGAATTATCCCAAAATATTGTTACCTTGCATGGTAGTAAATACCAATTGGTAAAAATATTTTAAGCCAAAGTTAGATGCCAATCTATCAGGGATGTTGGAGACACACACCCGATTTGATCAAATGACTCAAGATTCCAGATGCTTTTTAAATTCTAGACTGTGTCTCAAGTGAAATATAATCAGTAAAAATTTAATTAGTGCTTCTTAAACTTCAGTATGTGTAAGAATCATCAAGAGAGCTATCGAGAGAGTTCTATTCAGGGCCCCAACCCTCAGAGATTTTGATTCAACGTGGGACCCCAGAATTTGTTTTTCTAATATGCTCCCAACTGATGCCAAATTTACAGGTGCAGAGGCCATGCTTTGAATAGCTCTGCAAGTCATAATTATTTTGTGAAAAATCATATTATTTGTGAAAAGATGAATGAAATGAAAAGGCTTTGGCAAGCAAAAAAGGAAAAGTGAAGTGTACCTGGCATTCCTATAGAGAAGTAAAACAGTGTAATGACTACTTCAAGGAAAAGTTCCTTCCAAAACACAGGCCACAAACACACCGAGGAAACCAGATCTGAAAGAGACACGTGCACCCCAGTGTTCATCACAGCACTGTTTATGATAGCCAGGACATGGAAGCAACCTAGATGTCCATCAGCAGACGAATGGATAAGGAAGCTGTGGTACATATACACCATGGAATATTACTCAGCCATTAAAAAGAATTCATTTGAATCAGTTCTAATGAGATGGATGAAACTGGAGCCCATTATACAGAGTGAAGTAAGCCAGAAAGATAAAGAACATTACAACATACTAACACATATATATGGAATTTAGAAAGATGGTAATGATAACCCTATATGCAAAACAGAAAAAGAGACACAGATGAATAGAACAGACTTGGGGACTCTGTGGGAGAAGGCGAGGGTGGGATGTTTCAAGAGAACAGGATTGAAACATGTATATTATCTAGGGTGAAACAGATCACCAGCCCAGGTTGGATGCATGAGACAAGTGCTCAGGGCCTGGTGCACTGGGAAGACCCAGAGGGATCAGGTCGAGAGGGAGGTGGGAGGGGGGATCGGGATGGGGAATACTTGTAACTCCATGGCTGATTCATGTCAATGTATGACAAACCCACTACAATATTGTAAAGTAATTAGCCTCCAACTAATAAAAATTAAAAAAAAAAAACACAGGCCACATCTATGCAACAAACTTTTGGAGAGGAAATTAATTGGTCCATATGGCTGTGAGTGCTCATTTTTAAACATTCCACCAAAGCCTTTCTTTTAGACATTTGGTTAAGTAATTCTAATGTGATGCTGCCATTTAAAAACCTCCTGGGGGGAATGGGTTATCCACTCAAGCACAGGTATCTCTTCTGCATATCTCTAACAGTCCTTCCAATGGATATTCAGGGTTGATTTCCTTTCGGATTGATTGGTTTGATCTCCTTGCTGCCTATGGGGCTCTCAAGAGTCTTCTCCAGTACCACAGTTTGATAGCGTGAATTATTCAGTGCTCAGCCTTCTTTATGATCCAACGCTCACATCCTTACATGACTACTGGAAAAACCATACTTTTGACTGCATGGACCTTTGTCAGCAAAGTAACATCTCTGCTTTTTAATTTGCTGTCTATGTTTGTCATATCTTTCCTTCCAAGGATGGAAACAAGTATAAGAAAACTGTATGGAACTCTAGGGCCAAGGTATAGTAGCAATGGAAGAATAAACTTGGAAGGGATTCTCCTACCCAAGCTTCAGACTTCACTAAAGAAGGGACAGTTCAGGCCACTGGATAGCAGAAAAGTTCACTGGTTTGTTTTAGCCAGAGCTGACTGAGGTCACTGAGCAGGAGTCATCCTTGTACAGTGTGAACCAAGGATAATTAATAAGCAGCCAGAGAAATTAGTGTGCACTGGGGATGGGAGCCTTGGGAACAGGCAGGTCACTGGAGCTGGAGGAGGTAGTAATAGCTCAGTGAACATGTCCAGGCTTGCAGCAATCCACACGTGGGACTGTTTAGGGAATGAGGGCTCTCATGCCATGGGCAGGAAACCTGTGAAAAACCAGCTTCTGTATCAAAGCTGGGAGTGTTGTGGAAGCTCCTTGCCCTGTGAGGCTGAGGCTACAAGGTCACCTAGTGACCTCACATTCTGGGCATGTAGCTAAACCTGAGCTCCACTGGATGTCTTATACCCTCTCTACCTACTCATTATGCAACAGCTGGATAAAGGGAAAGAGCAGGAGACATCCTCTAACAGCCTCTCCTGAGAAAGCACAGCCTCATACTCACTGTAAAGAGGAGGTGCTTAAAAATAATTCTGTCCATTAGCAAAGACATATATTGAAGAACAAACTTGGAGCTGAGAGGTAGCAAGTTGATAACTGACATATTTGTATTATTCCTAGAATTTTGCTTCTCTTTAAAAAATATTTATTTGGCTGCATGGCACATGGGATCTTCATTGTATCATGCAGGATCTTACATTGTGGCTCACAGACTCTCTAGTTGCTGTGCTCAGGCTTAGTTACTCTGCAGCATGTGGGATCTTAGTTCCCCGACCAGGGACTGAACCTGTGTCCCCTGCTTTGCAAGGTGGATTCTTTCTTTTTTTTTTTTTTTGACAAGGTGGAGTCTTAACCACTGGACCACTAAGGAAGCCCCAAGAATGTTGGTTCTTTTCAGTTTAATGGCTAGGTTTCATTTTTGTAGTCTCTTCATTGCCTAGTTTCTATAATAATATATGCATGCATGCTAAGTCACTTCAGTCATGTCCAACTCTTTGTGACCCTTTGGACTGTAGCTCACGAGGCCCCTCTGTCCATGGAATTCTCCAGCAAGAATACTGGAGTGGGTTGTCATTTGCTTCTCCAGAGGATCTTCCCAACTCAGGGATCGAACCAGTCTCTCTTGTGGCTCCTGCATTGGCAGGTAGGTTCTTTACCACTAGTGCCACCAGGGAAGCCCTATAACAATATATTCCTCAGTAAATACTGAGGAATTAACCGTCTTTTCTGCTGTTGTTATTGTTGCAGAAATTGGCAAGATTATCCTAAATTTCATACGAAAGTGTGAAGGCCCCAGAATAGTCAAAACAATCTTGAAAAAGAGCACAGTTAGAGGACTCACACTCCTTGATTTCAAAACTTACTACAGAGTTACAGTAATCGAGACAATGTGGCACTAGCAGATGGATAAAAATATATATCAATGAAAAGGAATTGACAGCCCAGAAATGAACTATTAAATTCATAGTAAATTGACTTTTGACACTGGTGCCAAGATCACTCAATGGTGAAAGAATATCTTTTCAACATATGATGCTGAGACAACTGAATATCCACCTGCAAAAGAATGAATTTGGATATAAGGATCCCTACCTCATACATATAGAAAAATTCACTCTAAATGGATCATAGATCTAAATGTAAGAGCTAAAACATAAAACTCTTAGAAGAGTAAGTCATCATGACTTTGGATAAGGCAGTGGTTACATAGATATGACATCAAAAGCACAACCAATGAAATTAAAAATAGATAAATTGAATTTCATCAAATTCAAAGCCTTTGTGCTTCAAAGGACATCATCAAAGAAGTAAAAGACAGCCCACAAAATGGGAGAAAATATTTGCAGATCATATATCTGATGAAGCATTTGTATCCAGAATATATAAAGAACTCTTACAAATCAACAATTTAAAAAAAAAAAACAGTATTAAAAACAGGCCAAAAAAAAAAAGGAACAGATATTTTCCCAAAGAAGATATACAGATGGCCAATAAGCTCATGAAAAGAAGCTCAATATGATTAGTCATTAGAGAAATGCATATCAAAATCACAGTGATCTGTTCACCTCATACCTACTAGAATGGCTATAATCAAAAAGACACTAGTAAAAAGTTGGGAAAGATATAGAGAAATTGGAGCCCTCACTGGTGAGAATGCAAAATGGTACAGATGATAGTCTGTACCATTTGGAAGACAGTTTGATAGTTTCTCAAAATGTTAACTTCACTCTTCAGCATATACAACAAAAAAAAATTGAAAACATATATATACAGCAAAAAAAATTGAAAACATATACACACAACAAAAACTTATGCAAGAATACTGTTGCATTCGCACTAGCCAAAAATTGGCAACAACTCAAATGTACACTAAATGCTGAATGGCTAAACAAAATATACTATATCCATGCAACAGAATGCTAAAAGCTACCATTAAAAGAGAAGAAGTCTTGATATTAATACATGCTACCACGTGAATAAATCTTGAAATCTATTCTAAGTAAGTCACCCACAAACAGCTACATATGATTCCATTTATATCAAATGATCAGAATAGGAAAATACATAGAGCCAGAGAGTAGGTTACTGGTTGTCAGGGGCTGGAGGGGAAAGAGAATGGGGAATGACTGCTAATGGATGTGGGACTTTGTCAAGAAAAGATGAAATTGTCCTGGAATTAGATAATGATGATGTTAGCACCATTTGGTTAGCTCCACAATACCAGAAAGAATGAAGAGACAAAGCAAAAGCAAAAACAGCACCCAGTTGTGGATGTGACTGGTGATGGAAGCGAAATCTGATGCTGTAAAGAACAATATTGCATAGGAACCTAGAATGTTAGGTCCATGAAAAGGTAAATTGGAAATCAAACAAGAGATGGCAAGAGTGAGCAACTTTTCGGGAATCAATGGACTAAAATGGACTGGAATGTGTGAATTTAACTCAGATGACCATTATATCTACTACCATGGGCAAGAATCCTTTAGAAGAAATGGAGTAGCCATCATAGTCAACAATAGAGTCTGAAATGCAGTACTTGGGTGCAATCTCAAAAGCGACAAAATGATCTATGCTCATTTCCAAGGAAAACCATTCAACATCACATAATCCAAGTCTATGCCCCAAACAGTAATGCTAAAGAAGCTGAAGTTGAATGGCTCTACGAAGACCTACAAGACCTTCTAGAACTAACACCCAAAAAAGATGTCTTTTTCATTATAGGGCACTGGAATGCACAAGTAGGAAGTCAAGAGATACCTGAAGTAACAGGCAAATTTGGCCTTGGTGTACAAAATGAAGCAGGTCAGAGGCTAACAGGGTTTTGCCAAGAAAATACACTGGTCACAGCAAACACCCTCTTCCAACAACACAAGAGAAGACTACACATGGACATCACCAGATGATCATACCAAAAAAAGACTGATTATATTCTTTGCAGCCAAAGATGGAGAAGCTCTATACAGTCAGCAAAAATAAGACCAGGAGCTGACTGTGGCTCAGATCATGAACTCCTTATTGTAAAATTCAGACTTAAATTGAAGAAAGTAGGGAAAACCATTAGATTATCCAGGTATGACCAAAATCAAATCCCTCATGATTATACAATGGAAGTGACATAGATTCAAGATATTATATCTGATATACAGAGTGCCTAAAGGCCTATGGATGGAGATTTGTGACATTGTACAGGAGGCAGTGATCAAGACTATCCCCAAGAAAAAGAAATGCAAAAAGGCAAAATGGTTGTCTCAGGAGGCCTTACAAATAGCTGACAAAAGAAGAGAAGTCAAAGGCAAAGGAGAAAAGGAAAGATATACCCATCTGAATGCAGTGTTCCAAAGAATAGCAAGGAGAGATAAGAAAGCCTTCCTCAGTGATCAATGCAAAGAAATAGAGGAAAATAATAGAATGGGAAAGACTAGAAATCTCTTCAAGAAAATTAGTGATACCAAGGGAACATTTCATGCAAAGATGGGCACAATAAAGGACAGAAATGATATGGACCTAACAGAAGCAGAAGATATTAAGAAGAGGTGGCAAGAATACACAGAAGAACTATACAAAGAAAGATCACCAGATCACCACGATGGTGTGATCACCCACCTAGAGCCAGACATCCTGGAATGCGAAGTGGGCCTTAGGAAGCATCACTATGAACAAAGCTAAGTGGAGCTGATGGAATTCCAGTTGTGCTATTTCAAATCCTAAAAGATGATGCTGTGAAAGTGCTGCACTCAATATGCCAGCAAATTTGGAAAACTCAGCAGTGGCCACAGGACTGGAAAAGGTCAGTTTTCATTCCAATCCCAAAGAAAGGCAATGCCAAACAATGTTCAAACTACTGCACAATTGCACTCATCTCACATGCTAGTAAAGTAATGCTCAAAATTCTCAAGTCAGGCTTCAACAATATGTGAACCATGAACTTCCAGATGTTTAAGCTGGATTTAGAAAAGGTAGAGTTACCAGAGATCAAATTGCCAACATCCACTAGATCATCAAAAAAGTAAGAGAGTTCCAGAAAACATCTACTTCTGCCTTATTGACTACATCAAAGCCTTTGACTGTGTGGATCACCACAAACTGTGGAAAATTCTTAAAGAGATGGGAATACCAGACCACCTTACCTGCCTCTTGAGAAGTCTGTATGCAGGTCAAGAAGCAACAGTTAGAACTGGATGTGGAACAACAGATTGGTTCCAAATATGAAAAGGAGTGCGTTAAGGCTATATATTGTCACCCTGCTTATTTAACTTATATGCAGAGTACACCATGAGAAACGCTGGGCTGGAAGAAGCACAAGCTGGAATCAGGATTGCTGGGAGAAATATCAATAACCTCAGATATGCAGATGACACCACCCTTATGGCAGAAAGTGAAGAGGAACTAAAAAGCCTCTTGATGAAAGTCAAAGAGGAGAGTGAAAAATTTGGCTTAAAGCTCAACATTCAGAAAACGAAGATCATGGCATCTGGTCCCACCACTTCATGGGAAATAGATGGGGAAACAGTGGAAACAGTGGCTGACTTTATTTTTTTGGGCTCCAAAATCACTGCAGATGGTGATTGCAGCCATGAAATTAGAAGACGCTTACTCCTTGGAAGGAAAGTTATGACCAACCTAGATAGCATATTAAAAAGCAGAAACATTACTTTGCCAACAAAGGTCCGCCTAGTCAAGGCTATGGTTTTTCCAGTGGTCATGTATGAATGTGAGAGTTGGACTATAAAGAAAGCTGATCACTGAAGAATTGATGCTTTTGAACTGTGGTGCTGGAGAAGACTCTTGAGAGTCCCTTGGCCTGCAAGGAGACCCAACTAGTCCCTCCTAAAGGAGATCAGTCCTGGGTGTTCATTGGAAGGACTGATGCTGAAGCTGAAACTCCAATACTTTGGCCACCTCATGCGAAGAGTCGACTCATTTGAAAAGACCCTGATGCTGGGAGGGATTGAAGGCAGTAGGAGAAGGGGACAACAGAGGATGAGATGGCTGGATGGCATCACCAACTCAATGGACATGGGTTTGAGTGGGCTTCGGGGATTGGTGATGGACAGGGAGGCCTGGCATGCTGCAGTCCATGGGGTCGCAAAGAGGCAGACATAACTGAGTGACTGAGCTGAACTCAACTGATGTTATTACAAAGTATTGCACATACCAGAAACCGTTGGATTATACCCTTTGGGTGAACTTTATGGTATGTAAATTATATCTCAATATACATGATATTTATTTTTTAGAACTATTTTTATATTTCCCTCCATTGTTTCTTTCCTTTTCAAGTACAGAGTTATAGCCAAAGAATGTATACTGAAAAAAAATAAAATTCCTTTCTTTTCTTGGAATAATTAGGATATAGAGAGAATTGGAATGTAATAATCAGTGGCTTCAAGTTTCATAAATCTTACAAAACATCTATTGTGAATGGTTGCCATGAATCCTGAAAATTCTTGTAAACAAGTGAATAGGGGAGAGGCCGTAGAGCTGATTAACCTATGGAAGAGAAGACTTCAGTGAGCCACTTGGGCTCTCCCTGGGCCTCCAATGCCTCAACTGTGAAATGAGAAAGTTGGGGTAGATGACCTCCTGCATGCCCTAGAAAATTAGCTTTAAGAATCAAATTTTCAATGAGTTAAATAGTAATAAGGATTATATCCTGACCAAAAAAATCTATATTAAATATGGGTAGAAATATATATTATGATTTTCTTTTTCTCCTGATGGAGCCTGTGTCTTTATTACTAGATTATATAATTTTAACCCTGTGTGTGTATGTTATTATGTTTGGATGTTTAAATATTCTTTGAAGGAATTTTTACCCACATAGCAACATAGGCCTTCTAATTCTATACATATTTGTTCATATTTTACATAGATTCCATTTTCCTCTGTGTAGAGTTAAAATTAAGACAGCTGAAAAAAAGCTTGAGCTATTTTTGCCAACCCTCTCCTGGGACTCTGTTCCCAAGTTAGGCAGTTATTTAAAACTGAGCAATTGTACTGTCTTTTTTCTAATAGTTATCATTTCAAAAACTGACAGCACTTACAAAAAAAACAGAGAATAAAGCAAACCTTCTTCAACTGGTCAGTGTGTTCCCTTGAAACACCATAGATACTCATCTATCTATATTTGGATTTAAGTATATATTTCGGCTCTTTATCCTAGGGAGCAGACTGCTTGCACTCTGAAGCGTGTTCTCTTGTATTGTTAGTCATCTTCAGAAATCATTACTTCTTCCTTTCCCACTTCAAAAAAAAAGTATAAGAGATAATCAAAAAAGAAATAATTTGATTAAGACCAGGGAAAGAGGATAAGCAATAAGAAAGAAAAATCACAGCAAATCAAGTTCCGTGAATCTGTTATGTCCGCCCACCCACTCCACACAAGAATCACTGCCGTTGTGTGAAGCCCTCCATGACCGCTGAAGTCACAATCAACCCTACCTCTCCTCTGGGGCCCCTCAGCATGTTCCCCATGACTCCATTTGATACTTATTTCATTCTTTATTCTGTTGTATATGAGTGAGTTAAATGTTTGTCTCCCCATCAAAATTATTTTTCCTCAAGTGTTGTGGCAGAATACTGCTGAGTCACACCGAATAAAAAACTAGTCATTTCCCAATTTAAAGCTCTCGAAATTCTTCTAAAATGGGGAAGGGTGTCTAAGTGATACTTGTATTCCTTGAACAGCTCTCTGTACAATGATTTCATAAAGTGTGTCCTCAATACAGTTCATTGAATTAAATTCACTTGTGAGATCATTCAGTTAAGCCTTATTGAATGGCCATTCCCTTGAGTTTGGCAAGAATTCCATTACCTGGTCCAAAGCAAGTTCAGAAGCCCACTGTTTAGTGTCATCTTCCTCCTTCCCTATAAACAGGCTCTCCAATTAACTCCTCACTTTCAAGTGATTTCTATCAACGTTTCATTCAGCTTTGTTTAAAAACTTTCACTAAAAAGTTTTCAAGTTACAGAAGTACTTCAATTATAAAAACACTATTGGAAATTAATTTCCTCTTGTCTGTCACAGATTTGGTATTTAAGAAGTGAAGCAGGGAAGCAATGACCAGTAGGAATAGAACATAAGGTGAAGCAATGTTTGTTAGTCTTTTGAGGTGTTATAGAGCCTTTGAGACTCTGACAGAAAACATGGACACACTTCTCAGAAAAATGTACACATTCATACACACACCATTTTGTATATAATTCCAGCTGTTAACAGATCCTTCCATTCCTATCAAGCTATTGATTAATAAGTTTTCTTCTAGAGGGCTATACTCAGAAGATGAAGAAAGTATTGAGTAATTGTCCAGTCATTTCAACTATTTCCCAATTTTAGATCAAGGGGAAAAAATAGTTTATTCTGGGATCTACTCAGTCCACAAATTACCAGATGGTTGCTACTTTTTGCCTGTATAAACACAACTAAACTGGAAGAACACATGATATGTTGTCCACACTGAGACACTTTTGAGGGTGAAAGGGGCACCAATAATTATACCAAGACAACAGAACCATGATCTATAAAAAGAAAATGTTATCATTAAATATTTGTAGAGTTTATTTTTAAAATGTATTAGACCTCTATTATCCAGATGATCACCCCATTTCTTCTTTTTCCATGAGGGGCTAATGTCTATCACCATAAAAGACAATGACCAAACTTATGGATTTTTTTCTTCCTTTTATATTTTAACTAGAATAAGTCAGTTAAATGCTACAGTACTCACACTCCTCATTAGTAAATTAGTAGGTAGAATATATGAACTCTTAAGTGTGGCTCTACCATCCTATAAGCCCAATTTTAAAGTGAGATTTTTATCAGAAATGTTTGTAAGTAAAAAGATTTTTAAGCCTTCTGCTTAGGGGGAAAAAAAAAAGCACTTACAATCACAGTGTATTTGTAAAATGCAAATAAACTTGACTGAAAGTAGCTAACAGCTTACAATCAGACTGAGAAACCTGTATGCAGGTCAGGAAGCAACAGTTAGAACTGGACATGGGACAACAGACTGGTTCCAGATAGGAAAAGGAGTAGGTCAAGGCTGTATATTGTCACCCTGCTTATATGCAGAGTACATCATGAGAAACTCTGGACTGGATGAAACAAGCTGGAGTCAAGATTGCTGGGAGAAACATCAATAACCTCAGATATGCAGATGACACCACCCTTATGGCAGAAAGTGAAGAAGAACTAAAGAGCCTCTTGATGAAAGTCAAAGAGGAGAGTGAAAAAGTTGTCTTAAAGCTCAACATTCAGAAAACTAAGATCAGGGCATCTGGTCCCATCACTTCGTGGCAAATAAATGGGGAATCAGTGGAAACAGTGGCTGACTTTATTTTTCTGGGCTCCAAAATCACTGCAGATGGTGATTGCAGCCATGAAATTAAAAGACGCTTACTCCTTGGGAGGAGTTATGACCAACCTAGACAGCATATTAAAAAGCAGAAACATTACTTTGTCAACAAAGGTGTGTCTAGTGAAGGCTATGGTTTTTCCAGTGGTCATGTATGAATGTGAGAGTTGGACTATAAAGAAAGCTGAGTGCAGAAGAATTGATGCTTTTGAACTGTGGTGTTGGAGAAGACTCTTGAGAGTCCCTTGGACTGCAAGGAGATCCAACCAGTCCCTCCTACAGGAGATCAGTCCTGGGTGTTCATTGGAAGGACTGATGCTGAAGCTGAAACTCCAATACTTTGGCCACCTGATGCGAAGAGCTGACTCATTGGAAAAGACCCTGATGCTGGGAGGGATTGAGTGCAGGAGGAGAAGGGGATGACAGAGGATGAGATGGTTGGATGGCATTACCAACTCAATGGACATGAGTTTGGGTGGACTCCAGGAGTTGGTGATGGACAGGGAGGACTGGCGTGCTGTGGTTCACAGGGTTGCAAAGAGTTGGACACGACTGAGCAACTGAACTGAACTGAACTGAACTGATAGAGTATTTACTATGTGCCAAGCACTATGTTAAGCACATTATGTATCTTCTCACATAATTATCACAAATGAGGTAGGTACCTTAGACCCACTCTACAAACAAAGAAAACAGAACTTAGGAAATTGACAGATGTTACATTGCTAGTGAATAACAGAACCAAAATTAAAACCAAGTTTGTCTGCAGGGCACTGGTTCTTCTAAACTAAAGCTAAAACTAAAAAATTCACCAAGTAATGTCCCAGCTTTGAACTTATCTGTCATTCTACTTGTAGCCCTGACACACACAAAAATACCATATTTCCTGTCTCTATAACAGATATCTCTTGGCCAATCACTCACTTATTTGTTTATTATTACAGTAAGTAATAATAGGCATGCTATTGGTTTAGATACAGGGAAAAGTATATTCAATATTTGTTATTGTTGTTGTTCAGTCACTAAGTCATTTCTGAGTCTTTGCTACCCCCATGGACTGTAGCACAGCAGGCTCCTCTGTCCTCCACAACCTCCTGGAGTTTGCTCAAATTCATGTCCATGGAGTGGGTGAAGCCATCCAGCCGTCTCATCCTCTGTCAGCCCCTTCTCCTCCTGCCCTCAGTCTTTCCCCCCACCAGGTCTTTTCCAGTGAGTCAACTCTTCACATCAGGTGGCCAAAAGTATTGGAGTTTCAGCTTCAGCATGTCCTTCCAATGAATATTCAGGGTTGATTTCCTTTAGGATGGACTGGTTGGATCTCCTTGCTGTCCAAGGGACTCTCAGAGTCTTCTCCAACATCTCAATTTGAAAGTATCAATCCTTTGGTGCTCAGTCTTCTTTGTGGTCCAACTCTCACATCCAAAGCTATGGAATAACCATAGCTTTGACTATATGGACATTTGTCAGGCAAAGTAATATCTCTGCTTTTTAATACACTGTCTAGGTTTGTCATAGCTCTTCTTCCAAGGAGCAAGTGTCTTTTAAGTTCATGGTTGCAGTCACCATCCACAGTGATTTTTGTTAGCACGTATTAAAAATATCATCTACTAAAAAGAAAAAGAAAATAAAAAATAAAAATATCATCTACTGAGACCAATAATCTAAAAAATAGTTCATAATAGACTATGTCCTTGAATATGAAATAGCTACAATTGTGAGGAGTATTAGTTTAACCAAAAGAATTTTTTAAATGACAACCCCAAATCTATACACTATATTTCTACATATGGTATTTAAAACCAACTTCTATCAAGACTTTTTAATCTTAAAAAAAATTAAAATATGCAAGTATAAAACATATATGAAAAGTGAAGTGTCAGTTGCTCAGTTGTGTTCAACTCTGTGCGACCCCAGGGACTATGGGCCACCAGGCTCCTCTGTCTATGGAATTCTCCAGGCACAAATATTGGAGAGGGTAGCCAGTGCTGACCCAGGGATCAAACCCAGGTCTCTTGCACTTCAGGCAGATTCTTTACTATCTGAGCCATTAGGGAAGGCCATATATATATGTGTGTGTAAATGTCCCTTTTTTTCAGCATTAGGAAGACACATTAGCACAGCATCTGATTAGTATTACTATCACTTTAAAAGACACCACCTATATTATCTAAACATGTACTACCTTGGAAAAAGACACAGGCCTTTATGGATTTTTAAACCTAACAAATTATAGGTTTAATGTTTTAAACTTGAAGCCTAATATTGCAAACCTTAACATGCAAGAATATAATGCAGATTTTCCTGGAGATAAACAGAAAAGTCAAGCAAAATTTAGTAAAGGACGTTTTATTAAATAACCAAAAATGAACCATTTCAACAATACTTAAATAAAAATTGCTGAGTAATGTGTCATTTTATATGCTCAGGACTACACAGTAACCAGTTAATCATTTGGTTTTTAACCATAATTGTCCTCCTCTCCTTACATGAATCTGCCAGTTAAGGTCTATAACAAGGCAGAACAAAGATGTTTTTCAGAACAGAAATCTTTGAAGACCCTAGAGATGTTCCATTAAATTGCTTTAGCACTTTCTCTCTTATTCTTACTTGTGTAAATGTTATATAGTCCCTATCAGATTTTTAGCACATGACGAGGAGGATCTCTTAAACAAGCATGTGTTGCTAGGTAGCAAAACAAGAAAAATAATATCAGAAGATATTAATATTAAATAAGCTTATATTCTTGGTGACCCAAAAGTTTTAAATTTCAAGGAATATTTTAGAAAAAACTTAAGAATTCCAAACCTTACACCTAGAATGTAACTTAAGTCCATGTAAATCATAACACAAACAAAAATTATAACCAATTCACTCCCCACCCCTACAATTAGGATGAGAATAGTATACACTTTCATTGGTAGATCATTAGATTTGTACCAAATAACATAATTAAAACTAAAAATAGTAAACATGTGCATTAACTATATCTGATGGAACACCAAAGCTGGAGATAAAGCTGTCTTGTAAAATACACCAAAACATAAGTCCAAAAACAATGACAATCTTTAACACAGACCCAAAATCTTACTAAATCAAAGGTAAAACATGAAGGTTGTTTTAGCATTACTGCCCAGAAACTTTAAACCAATTGGGTACAGAAAAAACCTGAGGTTTCTTCAAAACCACCCACACAGTGGCTGTCTTCCTGCTCCTCTCTGGTCTGCCCGAGGAGACCAGCTTCCAGCTCAAGCATGAGGAGCACCCTGTGCAAATGGAAACCCTTAGAGTCAGCCAAATTCCCACCCACATCAGCTCCTCCCCTCAATAGCACCCTGACAGCCACAGAAACCAATAGGCTCCAGGCAATGGGAGATGAAAGCAGGACCTGCTTCTCTTGTAAATAGAAACATTTAGGTACATTGCTGAGACTCAATCAACCCACAGAGCAGATGAATGAAGTATCAAGAGTTTTAAACAGCAAAAGCTGAAAAGATACATGTCATTAAAAATGCAGGCTTAAAACATGAAGGAATTGTGTTTTCTTAATTATATTTGGGAAAAGGGAGCAAAATGGATTAAGTGGTCACATAAAGAAAACTTATATGGAAAATAAAATCCATTTTAAGGGAGTTAGAAAAAGAAAAAAATACTTTGAGTAATGTAAACAAAAATTCAAACCATTTCTCTTCAGAATCACTAGTGAATGAACTATGGCGTTCAGAGATTTTGGAGAGCTGGATGGTCATCCTTTAACTGGCACATTGTAAACAAATTTAGCCTTCTCAAACGCAAACCTTTCTAAAATCTATTATTTTATTTTAAATGATTATCTATTACTTTTCTTTATTAAATAGTCTTAAAGGCTTATGATAAGAAACACTGTATAATGATTTACAAACTCCAGCCTGAGCTCAGATTCTAGGTTTTTGATTCATAAGAATCACCTGAGAAACCTTATAAAAATATGGAGAAGATACTCTGATTTACTAGCGCAGGAGTAAAGTCTAGAAATCTGTACCTTCAAAAAACCTTCCCAGGTGATCCTGATTCACAGTCAGATTCATGACACTTAGAGCATAAGAGGAAGAAGACTTGCCTATTTGCATTCAAGTAGCTTTATTTCTCTGGAGAAGGAAATAGTAACCCACTCCAGTACTCTTGCCTGGAAAATCCCATGGACGGAGGAGCCTGGTAGGCTGCAGTCGATGGTGTCGCGAAGAGTCGGACACGACTGAAGCGACTTAGCAGCAGCAGCAGCAGCTTTATTTCTAAGACCTGTGCATGCATTCAACACACAATGATAGGGCACCTAACGTGTCCTAAAATTGAGCACCTAGTAGGGTACTCAGTATAGAAGATGAATAATACAGGGTCTCTCAAGGAGTGCATGTTCCAAACAGGGTAGCCAAATTATAGTATAGGTCTGTCCAATAATAGGACGCAATGCATCCATAGACAATGAAGGACCTCCTCAATCTCAGCCTGGGCTTCTTGGAGAAGATGGCATCTGAGTCCTGAAGACTGAAATATTAGCCAAGTAAATCTGGAGACAGAATGAGGACAGAGATGGGGGACAATGTGCCAAACACTCCCTCCCCCATTACATACCCCCTCCCCCATGACATACCCCCTCCCCCATGACATACCCCCATACAGTAGAAGGAGTGGTGGGAAACAGAGAAGGGCTGGGTAGGAATTCAAAGTTCAAGCTCCCATCTTGCAAGCAATGGGAGGCTACTGCAATACACTCAGCGAATGTCACCATCAGATTTTCATTTCAACCAGATGTCTCTGGCTGTATAAGCAGTATGCGTATTTCAGAAGGATAAGAAATGGAAAGAGAAAGATGAATTAGGAACCCGTGGAAGAATTCCAGACAAGAGATACTGAGGGTCTGGTGTAAGGCAGTGAAAACTGAGATGGGAAAGGGAATACAAATTTCAGGAAAACGGAGGCAAAAAGAAAAAGTGATGGCTTAGATGGAGATGGCAAGTGGGAAGGATGGAAAAGGTGGAGAAAAAGTAAAAAGGTGTCAAGGATGAGCCCACTCCCATCACTACCAGACTGAAGTGAGTGACTTACCCTTTCTAAATGTCATTAATAAAATATGGAGCCAGGATGGGCTTTAAAAGAACTTCTAATTCTAGAAATCTATGTATCATTTTACAACACTGATTATTGAATTATTCAATGATGTCCTCAAAGCCTCTTAAAGTTGGCTTTACACTAAGTGGCTCCTGTACATATTAAGTTCACACACCTGCTTTCCAGAATATTGCCATCTATTTCTTAATGTTAAATTATCAGCTATAAAAGTATTGACTGACAGCATCCCTACCTAAAGCAGCTCTTCCCTCTTCTCAATTTGCTATTCTAGGTGTACACCATAGGTATGGAAGTTAGGTAAATAACTAATCCTCCTCTCTTCTGAATTACACAGCACTTCATGTGTAATTCTTTATGACACTTTCCTCATTCTACACTGCTTTATTCTTAGTTGTGTAAATGCTTTAAGCACCTGAGAATATTCTGCACCTGAGTCTCAATATTCTTTGCACCGCTTCACATAAACCATTCCATACACAACCACGTTGCATACAAAATTTAGGCAATACATAGGTGTCTTTTTGCATCAGGATTATTAGAATGTAAATAGACTGTGAATAAATAGACTGTAAGGACCAAAGCAGCATTTTTCTGAGTAGAGGAACTATAATATAGTGCTCAAGAGGCCTAACAGTCTTTCAGAAGATCTTTTGCTTAGTTCTTTGTTCTCAGTTGGGTTCTGGATGTTAAGAGGCAGAGATAGAAAACAGCAATACATCATTAAAGCAAGAAAAATCAAACATATTCAAGTACAACTTGAGAAAAGAGGCAACTATCAAATAAAATATATAGATGGTCCCCTGCTTTTGCAGGTAATGCAGTTCTGAAAATCTATAAGAGGGTTAACTGTGTACACTCTCAGAAGGCTAAAAACTACAAAAAAATCTTTAGGTACATCTTATTGGTATAATTTGAAAAATATGTCTAGCAATATGTATCAGTTATTTATTTTTATTTACCCTGATAAATGAACCTCACAGATAAGTGAACAAGTTAAAACTAGATAGTGTATTGTTAAGGCCAAAATTGTCCTACTAGGGACGTGCCTGATAAGTTTGACTTTTGTTAAATCACAACTAAGTTTATGAGGCCTATACTGTTTATGTTTCAACAGAACTTTAATTTTTCTAGCACACGGCTTCACATCTATAAAAATTTTATATCAAAGTTCAACTGAATAGTTAAATCGTCACTATTGTTCAGAAAAAGAAAGCAATGGGGCCAAAACCAAGTTACTGGCCCTCTTCCTCTAATGGCTCAAAATAATCTTTTTCCAGCTGCTGAATATAACACCACCCGTGTTATTCGTGAGTGTCAATTAATGACGTGGAAATTATAGGTTTGACATAATTTCAAAAGTTATGACTTAAGGGCTACCTATCATTTGAATATTTGAGAAGACATGTAATCATAGAATTTTGACTTTGTTTTTTAGTATTTAATATGTTACGTGTTTAACAGGTAGAAAAGAGCCGGTTAGTATGTACAGAAGATCTAAAATTTTTGCATCTCCAGGGTCTTCCACATCTCTATTTCCGGCCTGAATTCTGTCCTATACGAACTCTGTAAAAGGGTTTAGCCATCAGGGGTTTACTGCTCTTTCTCCATTCTTTTTTTAACTGGAGTTTAGTTGCTTTACCATATCGTGTTAGTTTGTGCTGTAACTATAGTGAGTCAGCTGTACACTCACATATACCCCCTTCCACTTCGACTCCCACTTAGACCACCCCACCCCACCCCTGTCACCTAGGTCACCTCTGAATTGAGCGCCCACGCTGAGCTCCTGTCCTACACAGCCGGTTCCCACCAGCTGTCTATTTTACACATCACAGTAGTGTGTATATGCCAAACCTAATCTCCCTGTTCATCCCACCCTCCCCTTCCCTCCGAATCCACGTGTCTGCTCTCTATATCTGTGTCTCTACTCCTGCACTGCAAATAGGTTCATCTGTGCTATTTTTCTGGTTTCGACATATGTACATTAACATATGGTATTTGTTTTTCCCTTTTTGACTTACTTCACTCTGTATGACAGGCTCTAGGTCAATCCACATCTCTACAAATGACCCAATTCCATTCCTTTCTAGGCCTGAGTAATACTCCATTGTATATATGTATCATATCATCTTTATCCATTCATCTGTCAATGGATACTTAGATTGCTTTCATGTTCTGGCTGTTGTGAATAGTGCTGCACTGAACACTGGGGTGCATGTGTCTCTTTGAATTGTGGTTACTCGGGGTGTATGCCCAAGCAAACATCTTTTTACTCTTAGTTTACTTGCTATAAGATGAGAATTTTCCAAATGTATTTTTAATAGGAAACTAAGCAGGGCAGAAGGTTTTAAAAGAAGCACAGAAACGGAATGAGTTTTACAGGGTAAGGACTTTCAACTCAAATCTAATCAAAATTTAGATACAGCTGAACCAACTCAAACATTGATTATGTACCCACTACATACCTAGCACTTTATAATGCACAAAGGATAATAGTGGGTCTTCCTTCTGGAAACTTCTACTCCGATTAGAGAGACAAACTCATAAATAAAGGAGCTGCTATAATGTGGTAATGCTAAGATAGACATATGCACATAATACTGGTTTGCTAACAGGCTTGATGGCATATTTCATTTAAATCTACTAATTTTTCTCTCTCATCCTTAAATGTATTTACTATCCAGTTGTCAACTTCACTTCCCATTCCTGAAACTCACTCTTTCAGACTTAGATCAGAAAGGTAAATGCACAGCACTTGTGCCATCACTCATATCTCCGGTGCCACCGCAGTTATTCTTTCCCCAAAAGTTCTCACAAGCTATCTTATACAGTGTACCAGGCAGCCATGAAGAGTAACTGGCACGTGAGATGTAATCCATCTGCTACCGTTATCTAGTTTTACTTCCACTAGTACCCTGTTGGCAGAAGCTATTTGAAACTTTCAGCATGGGGTCTAATTTCTTGCCCAGCCAAAAAATACATACTCTTTCATTTCTGTTTCAGCTTTTTGCATTCCCTTTTGGGCCAACCACAAATTTATTTCCCATGTGGGGAATCTCAAGGTCCGAGGTTATTTGGAGAGCACAGATAATTATGGTTGCCTACAAGCAATGAAAAATCACACACATCTCATGTGAGATATGTATTATATGAGACTGTACTCATATAATAATACTAACTAATATGTTTAACAGTAATATTAATTAATATGTGCCAATAATACCTATATTTTGCAAATATGATAACTGAGGATTAGAGAGAGCTAGGATTGAAAATCAGGCAATTCCTTCTAACCTTTTGCTTTGGAGAATTAACCTCTCTCCAACAAGAACAACTTGACCAATTGGGATAAAAGCAAAGGACAGCAGCCAAGACACTCAGGTTAAATCTGGAGGCAAAGTCATATAGAAATCATAGAATTTTAAAGCAGGAAGGGGTTTTTCAAGTTGTCTAGTTAAACTTGCTCATTTTACTGACGATGAAATCCAGTATCAGAGACTTTAAATGAACTGCCCACATTTCTGCAGTCTGAGAGTAGCAGAACTACTCATTTCTTTTGTATCCCAGTTTAGAGCTTGTATCATTCTAACTTTTTCAGTAAGTGACAAAAAGCCAACCCAAGATGGTGTATGAAAAAAAAAAATGGGAGAGAAGTGGCATTATTGTGATAGATTTACTGGAAAAAGGCATACAGGAATAGCTCAACTTTTGGAGTAGTTAAAAGCTGGCCTTAAGAAGCTCATCTCTCAGTCACGAATTCCGCAGGACAGACTTCATTCTTAGGCCCTATAAGCTGGTTCTCTTGTAGTTTCAAGCTCTTATCACCACACAGCAATCCTGTAGACAAGATCTCCTTTTCCTACAGTACAAAAGTCCCAAAATTTAGTTTCACTGGCCTTGATGGACTTGACTGGGGCCATGTGCATATCCTTAAACCAGTTCACTGTGGCCATAGAAGGTAGGAAGGGTAAGATGCATTTGAATTACCTAGTGAAGTTCATATTCCCCACTCCTGGACCCAAAAATAGATTCAAATTCTCTGAAATCACAGACTGAGAGTAAAAGATTCTTGAATAAATAATTTTTTATAAGTTGCAATACTGTTAACATAAGATGTAGGTACAGATTCAGTTCAGTTCAGTCACTCAGTTGTGTCTGACTCTTTGCAACCCCATGAACTGCAGCATGCCAGGCCTCCCTGTCCATCACCAACTCCCAGAGTCCACCCAAACCCATGTCCATTGAGTCGGTGATGCCATCCAGCCATCTCATCCTCTGTCATCACCTTCTCCTCCTGCCCTCAATCTTTCCCAGCATCAGGGTCTTTTCAAATGAATCAGCTTTTCGCATCAGGTGGTCAAAGTATTGGAGTTTCAATTCAACATCAGTCCTTCCAATGAACATTCAGCACTGATCTCCTTTAGGAGGGACTGGTTGGATCTCCTTGCAGTCCAAGGGACTCTCAAGAGTCTTCTCCAACAACACAGTTCAAAAGCATCAATTCTTCTGCGCTCAGCTTTCTTTATAGTCCAACTCTCACATCCATACATGACTACTGGAAAAACCATGGCCTTGACTAGATGGACCTTTGTTGGCAAAGTAATGTCTCTGCTTTTCAATATGCTGTCTAGGTTGGTCATAACTTTCCTTCCAAGGAGTAAATCTGTTTTAATTTCAAGGCTGCAATCACCATCTGCAGTGATTTTGGAACTCAAAAAAATAAAGTCAGCCACTGTTTCCACTGTTTCCCCATCTATTTCCCATGAAGTGGTGGGACCGGATGCCATGATCTTAGTTTTCTGAATGTTGAGCTTTAAGCCAACTTTTTCACTCTCCTCTTTCACTTTCATCAAGAGGCTCTTTTGTTCTTCACTTTCTGCCATAAGGATGGTGTCATCTGCATATCTGAGGTTATTAATATTTCTCCCAGCAATCTTGATTCCAGCTTGTGCTTCTTCCAGCCCAGCGTTTCTCATGGTGTACTCTGCATGTAAGTTAAATAAGCAGGGTGTTACAGCTTTGACTGTACTCCTTGACATCAAGGAGTACTCCTTGACTCTGACTGCACAACCTTGACGTACTCCTTTCCCAATTTGGAACCAGTCTGTTGTTCCATGTCCAGTTCTAACTGTTGCTTCCTGACCTGCATACAGGTTTCTCAAGAGGCAGGTCAGGTGGTCTGGTATTCCCATCTCTTTCAGAATTTTCCACAGTTTATTGTGATCCACACAGTCAAAGGCTTTGGCATAGTCAATAAAGCAGAAATAGATGTTTTTCTGGAAGTCTCTTGCTTTTTCGATGATCCAGCAATTGTTGGCAATTTGATCTCTGCTTCCTCTGCCTTTTCTAAAACCAGCTTGAACATCTGGAAGTTCACGGTTCACGTATTGCTGAAGCCTGACTTGGAGAATTTTAAGCATCACTTTACTAGCATGTGAGATGAGTGCAATTGTGAGGTAGTTTGAGCATTCTTTGGCATTGCTTTTCTTAGGGACTGAAATGAAAACTGACCTTTTTCAGTCCTGTGGCCACTGCTGAGTTTTCCAAATTTGCTGGCATATTGAGTGTAGCACTTTCACAGCATCATCTTTTAGGATTTGAAACAACTCAACCGGAATTCCTTCACCTCCACTAGCTTTGTTTGTAGTGATGCTTCTGAAGGCCCATTTAACTTCATATTCCAGGATGTCTGGCAGACAACAAATGGCAAAATCTACAAATTCTACATCTATCCATAAATAATAGTTGAAAGAATAAAGGCTAAGAGAAGACAAAAACTGCCTTTTTAAAAACATCCGAAAGACTATCTTGAGAGGGAAAAAAAGATTAATCAGTTATCTTGTATTTCAAGAAAGAACTGAACCAGTAGGCAGAGACAAGAATACAGATTCAATTCAGTAGATGTAAAAAACTTTCTAACAACTAGAGAGATCCAGTAATTGAACAGGTGGCATCATGAAGTAATGAGTTTCCTATAGTTGGAAGCCTTCAAACAGAAGGAGGGTGACCATCTGTTAGGAATGTTATAGAAGGGATCCCTATACTGGGTGGGAGGTTGTTCTAAACTGCCTCTTAGATTCCTTTCAACTCTAAGATTCTAAATTATTGAGAACAGCATGAATAAAAGATCCAAAAGTCCATTCAAGAACTAAATTATTCAACAAAAGGTAATAGAACTTTCAGCTATGAAGTCAAGTCAACCAGACTTTTCATGCCAGCCATCCAATTTTACAAACAAAACAGAAACAGATATATAAAAATGGTTATTTTTAAATTACAACATTAAAATAAATTTTACAAGGAAGCACAAAATCCAGAAAGCATTTTAAAAATTTCTCTTATGAATTTTATCTATATGTTCACATAATTTCACTTCTGTCAGATTTATCCCCTCAGTTGGACAGAGTTAAGTTCCATATTACTCTTTTTACCTTCCCAGCTCCTGAGATATAGGATAACCAAAGTGGCTTTGTTACTATCAGGCTGTGCTTTTTCACTTAACATTATATTAAATATGTTTACCACAATGATATAAAATCTTCATCACTACTGTTCTAAGGTCTCATACATTTGATTGTTGGTATACCATAGTTTTGGAGGAGGAAATGGCAACCCACTCCAGTGTTCTTGCCTGGAGAATCCCAGGGACAGGGGAGCCTGGTGGGCTGCCGTCTGTGGGGTCGCACAGAGTTGGACACGACTGAAGCAACTTAGCAGCAGCAGCAGCAACAGCATACCAAAGTTTTCTCAGCCATGTCCCTATTGGAGGGCATTTAGGCTTCTCTCAATTTTTCACTATAGTTTTGCCTTGAACATCAAACAGTTTTTTTTAACTTCTTTTCAACTTTTTCCTAGGTCTGCACTTGGGCAAAAGGGTATGGATATTTTTATGATTCTGAATATGTTCCACATTCAGAATCATAAAAAAGAATACCATCAGTTTGTGGTGAACTAGCAGCAATTGATTTAACCATTTCCCCAAGACATTGTCCACATTAGGCTTTACTCAACATTTTAAAAACTGCTAACTCTTATTAAGTAGCATTTTATAATTGTTTACATTTTGATTTTTTCTTTACTAATGAATTTGAATAGCCTTCTCAACTTTTTTTTTTTTTAATGAAAACACAATTCTTAATCTACAATGCTACTGTTAGGAGGAAACTCATAGTACATGTGGATGCAAAGAAGCCACATCAAAAAGCCTAAACAGATTAGGCACAAGATGGAATCATTCATGCTAAACCCTACCTTGGCAAACCAAACTGAACTGCTTTGAACCTTGGAAAAGGAAGGCCTAGATCAACTGATCAGTGCTTACTTGTACAGCACAAGTTACCTCACCAGGCTCCAAGACACCTTCCTTTGCTCCATATAAGGGAATAACCCTGCATTAAATGGCAACCCACTCCAGTACTCTTGCCTGGAAAATTCCATGAACTGAGGAGCCTGGTAGGCTACAGTCCATGGGGTCACAAAGAGTAGGACACAACTGAGAGACTTCACTTTCACTTTCAACCAATCAGCAAATGCCCCGTATAATTTTCCTGTTCCTGCTCACTTTGGTCTATAAAACCCTGTTAAATTATACAATTCTTTGAAGCTCCTTTCTATCTTCTAGATTGGACGCTGCCTGACTCATGAACGGCTGAATAAAGCCAATGTTATTATTGTTTTTGTTTAGTCGCTAAGTTGTGTCCAACTCTTTTGTGACACGATGGACTATAGCCTGCCATGCTCCTCTGTCCACGGGATTTCCCAGTCAAGGATACGAGAGTGGTTCATCATTTTCTATTCCAGGGGCTCTTGCCAACCCAAGGATAGAAACTGTGTCTCCTGTACTGGCAGGCAGATTTTTTACCACTGACCCACCAGGGAACAAAGCCAGTAAGATGTACTCAGTTGACACTCTTTAACAAAAGAAAGAATAGAAATTAATTCCAAGACGAAGGGCAAATTTTTCCCTCTCCCAATCAGAACATGCTCTCTGAGATGGCTGAGAACATTGAGAAACCATCGGTTCCACATATTTCTGATATAGCTTCCTTAAAATCAAGGAACAATAAAGGAAGGGAGTGTCCTCTAGGAAGTTCCTTTTCCTTTAAACTCACATCCCAGTTTTTCCTGGGATTTTAAGATTCCAAACATCTCAAAAAGTATTCCCCATAGTGAAGGCTCTGCTAAATAGGAAAGAAAACAAACTTAAAAAATGAGAGGCCGAAATTAAAGTATAGGAAGCATATAATAACATCATAGTATGTCAAAATTAAACTGAAAAAATGAAGTTTGGCTCAGTTTCTACAAATAACTGCACTTGCTTCTAACACTATATTACTAAATGAGTACAGATCACTCTGATTCTTTTTTTCTCTCTAGAAAGATGTACACATGAGTGGAAGAAGATTTAAAATAAGATATTAAAGGTGTGAAAGTGAGAGATTCAAAGTCCTTGTTCCCACAGCAACTGCACAGGACACATTTGCACTACGCAGGCTACTCCTGAGAAAAGAATCTGGTTTTTGCCACTTACCAATCCCTAGGAAAACACAAGGTAAATACACTAATAAAATCACAACTAAAAACATCTATTTCTGCTTTATTGACTACGCCAAAGCCTTCAACTGTGTGGATCACAATAAACTGTGGAAAATTCTGAAGAGATGGGAATACCAGACCACCTAACCTGCCTCTTGAGAAACCTATATGCAGGTCAGGAAGCAACAGTTAGAACTGGACATGGACCAACAGACTGGTTCCAAATAGGAAAAGGAGAACATCAAGGCTGTATATTGTCACCCTGCTTATTTAACTTATATGCAGAGTACATCAGGAGAAATGCTGGGCTCTAAGAAGCAAAAGCTGGAATCAAGATTGCCAGGAGAAATAGCAATAACCTCAGATATGCAGATGACACCACCCTCATGGCAGAAAGTGAAGAGGAACTAAAGAGCCTCTTGATGAAAGTGAAAGAGGAGAGTGAAAAAGTTGTCTTAAAGCTCAACATTCAGAAAACTAAGATCATGGCATCTGGTCCCATCACTTCATGGGAAATAGATGGGGAAACAGTGGAAACAGTGTTAGACTTTATTTTGGGGGGCTCCAAAATCACTGCAGATTGTGATTGCAGCCATGAAATTAAAAGACGCTTACTCCTTGGAAGAAAGTTATGACCAACCTAGATAGCATATTAAAAAGCAGAGACATTACTTTGCCAACAAATGTCCATCTAGTCAAGGCTATGGTTTTTCCAGTGACCATGTATGGATGTGAAAGTTGGTCTGTGAAGAAAGCTGAGTACCAAAGAATTAATGCTTTTGAACTGTGTTGTTGGAGAAGACTCTTGAGAGTCCCTTGGATTTCAAGGAGATCCAACCAGTCCATCCTAAAGGAGATCAGTCCTGGGTGTTCATTGGAAGGACTGGTGCTGAAGCTGAAACTCCAATACTTTGGCCACCTCATGCGAAGAGTTGACTCATTGGAAAAGACCCTGATACTGGGAGGGATTGGGGGCAGGAGGAGAAGGGGACGACAGAGGATGAGATGGCTGGATGGCATCACCCACTCGATGGGCATGAGTTTGAGTAAACTCTGGGAGTTGGTGATGGACAGGGAGGCCTGGCGTGCTGCAATTTATGGGGTCACAAAGAGTCGGACACGAATGAGCAACTGAACTGAACTGAACTGAAACTGCATTACAATTTGAGACCAACAGGTTATAGTTGCCTAGGTAATAAAAAAAAATCTTATATTTCCCATGGGAAACTGGCAATAATAGCTTTATGTATTTATTATTCATATTTTGCAACAGAGTAAAAAGGTTCCCCCCCAATAAGATGCACTTGAAAGTATGTGATCTGTGATGCAATCTGAATAATGTCTTTTGTATAAAATGCTACTACTAGGTTTTTGGGAAAGAGATGAGTCTCTAAATCTTTAAGAAAGACCAAAGTCTTTATAAACAAATGAATAACAGTTCAAAGAGGAAACTCATGTACTAAATAAAGAATAGCTAGTAAGAAAGAAGGTTCTGACGTCAGTTCTAGGCAGGAATCAGAGAATTCTGCCCAACTTTTGCTGAAAATTCTTGGTTTTTGCCAGGAAAAGCAGCATAGAATTCAAAATAAATAAAATGGAAGCTTCATGAGAGGAGGATCCTAGACCTGAGTCTAGTGCCTAGAGGTGTTCAATAAATATCTGTGACATAACTGAAAGAATACACTTGTCAAAGAATCAAGAAGCCCAACTCTTCAAAAGATCAGACATATACTCTAAAGCACTTTAATAAGACTAGTCCCCTAAATTGAGCAAAGCTAAACTGTATTATTATTTTCTCCTGGCATGTACACACCCTGTGCCTTCTGAGTCCTCATGTATACAAGGAGTTTCTGTTTACTCTGTAACCTGAGAGAAGTGTGCATAGCTGCTTGACCTACCAAGTTAAGAGATAAAAGCCAAAACAGGGTGAACTTCAAAATGTGCCTTAAGCTCCACAGAGTTAGCAGTAAAAGCTGATATTCTCTGTACCACTACACATAATCCTGAAGTTTTCCTAAAATATATAAAGTCATTTTTTTTTATAAGAAACACTACTAAGAGCCAAAGCAAAATTTTCAGAACAGAATGGCATGAGAGGAAAGCAATGAGGGCCATCAGGGAATGCTCTTGGCTTCCCATGGTGACATTTGTTTCTGATTATATATATAACATTAAATACTTTCTTCCTGGAGTCTAAGGCTTTTAAGAAAGGAAATAAATCAGATACATTTTCTTTCTAATTTGTGATATCCAAAGACATATTTCCTGGTTTCTGCAGTCCTGACTACCAAAGCCAGAAAACAGGTCTTTAAAATAAGCCTTTAGGTTCCTGCCTATTTTAATTCCCTTCTCTGGGCCTAAAGACATTTTAATAGAAGATATCAAATAACTCATTTTTCTCCATACCTAGGCATATTTACCTTCCATTGAAAGATAGTCTGCTATTATATCTATACAATAGTATTTTCTCAAAGTTCAGATAAGAGATATACAAAATTTGACATGGGATTTAAATGCCCTTCCCTTTAATGAAATGGATAGGGGAGTCTAATGTGTATTTTTCAACCCCACTAAGAAATTGATGAAAATGAAAGAGGAGAGTGAAAAAGTTGTCTTAAAGCTCAACATTCAGAAAACTAAGATCATGGCCTCCAGTCCCATCACTTCATGGCAAATAGATGGGGAAAAAGTGGAAACAGTGTCAGACTTTATTTTGGGGGGGCTCCAAAATCACTGCAGATGGTGAGTGCAGCCATGAAATTAAAAGACGCTTACTCCTTGAAAGGAAAGTTATGACCAACCTAGACAGCATATTAAAAAGCAGAGACATTACTTTGTCAACAAAAGTCCATCTAGTCAAGGCTATGGTTTTTCCAGTGGTCATGAATGGATGTGAGAGTTGGACTATAAAGAAAGCTGAGCACAGGAGAATTGATGCTTTTGAACTGTGTTGTTGGAGAAGACTCTTGAGAGTCCCTTGGACTGCAAGGAGATCCAACCAGTCCATCCTACAGGAGACCAGTCCTGGGTGTTCACTGGAAGGAGTGATGCTGAAGCTGAAACTCCAGTACTTTGGCCACCTCATGCGAAGAGTTGACTCATTGGAAAAGACCCTAATGCTGGGAAAGATTGAGGGCAGGAGGAGAAGGGGATGACAGAGGATGAGATGGCTGGATGGCATCACCAACTTGATGGACACGAGTTTGAGTAGACTCCAGGAGCTAGTGATGGACAGGGAGGCCTGGCGTGCTGCGATTCATGGGGTGGTAAAGATTTGGACACGACTGAGAGACTGAACTGAACTGAACTGAAAGCAATTAACGCAGTTCTGAAATTACCTATCTAGAGACAAGATCACAGATCTCAGAGACCAAGGACTCAGTTCCACAAAACTGCTGCCCGCCTCTTCCCCTCCTTCCAACTCCACCCCACCCCCACACACTTCAGAGGCCAATTGCAAGTCCAGGTTGTAACTTGTGCTTCTATTAATATCAGTCAGCTATATAGTGAAAGTTCCCTTGATCACCATCTTTGGGTTCCATTATTTTGCTCGAGCTGCTCACAGAACTCAGGGAAGCATTTACTTAACCATTTTATTACAAAGGATATGGGTAAACAGTCAGATGAAGAGGTACCCAGGGCAAGGTGTGTGGGACAGGATGCAGAGCTTCCATGCCCACTCTTAGCTGCCCCTCTCCCCCCATTTCCACCTGTTCACCAACTCAGAAGTTCTCCACACCCCTGTCCTTTGTTTCCACAGAGGCTTCAGTATGTAGGCAAGGCTGATTAAACTCTTGAGCTTTGGTGATAGACTCAATCTTTGTTCCGCTGCCCTCCCAGGAAATCAGGGGGTGGGACTGAAAGTTCCAATCCTCTAATCGCAAGGCTGGTTCTTCTGGGAATAGGACCCATCCTTAAGTTACAAAGGTGCTACCAAAAAGTCACCTCATTAACGTAACAAATGGCATCTTTATCCTTCTCACCACTTGGGAAGCTTCAAGGTTTTAGGAGCTCCGTGCCAGGAATGGGGACAAAGGCAAAATATATGTGTGTGTGTGTGTGTGTGTGTGTGTATAAAATTTTTATTATAAATCATAACACCACAGGTAGAAAGAAAAAGAATTATAAACTAACTGTATCCCCTACACTGAGAGTGACATATTCTTACCCATTTATAGAAACGGACACAAAAACAGATACACTACCTATGCTCCCACGGCTCTGACAACCAACACACACCAGGGAAGCACTCAACAGAGGGATACCTTCACACCTTCGGAGAGACACGGAAAGGAGGCAAAAGGCACAAAATAGACATAGAATGTGTATTACTTGCAAAGGATGCCAGGCAGCCAGCAGCATACGCAGGCACACGGGCAGTGCCAGGCAAACCCAGAGGGGTCTCGCTGGAGTGTGGAACTCCGTGTCTGTGGGTGTTTCCCTCTCTCTCTCACACACACACCCCAACACACGCCCGCCTCTCTCCCTCACAAACGCATACATCCTGCCTTTCTCAGCCTCGCTCACACGGTCCCTGTCTAGCAGGCTCTCACACACAAACTCGGGCTCTTACATACAGTCTCTCCTATTGCACACACCATCTCTTACACACAGTCTCTCACGGTGGTTGTGAGACTGCACTCACACACAAAATTTCTCTCGCATAGTCTCTCACACGGTCTCTCATGCACAGCTCCTCTCTCGTACACAATGTCACACACACAGTCTTTTAACGTACACAGTCTCACACACGCTCCCTCTCCAGTCACCCTCACACGCGCTCCCTCTCCAGTCACCCTCACACGCGCGCGCGCCCTTGGCCCCGCCCCTCCGTGGCCCCGCCCCCCCGGGCGAGCTCCGCCCCGGCGGCTGAGGGCGGGGCGAGCCCGTGACTCGAGGGGCCGAGCCTGGCGGGTACTTGTGGCGCCCCGGCCGGCGGGGCGCGCTCTGGAGGCGCCTGTCAGTGGCGAGCGCGGACGACCCTACGGCGGCCCTCGGGCATTTGGTCGCTGCCTCCGGCTTGGCGGCCGTCCAGGGCGGCAGAAGTTGGCGGTGGGATGTGCTCGGCCGGGCAGCTGCTAGGCGGCGGCGGTGGCGGAGGCAGCGGCGGGGAGCGCGACGAAGACCGAGACGCGCTGGCCGAGCGAGCGGCGGCGGGGACCGAGCAGGAGTCCGGGGCGAGCCCGCGGCGGCGCGGGCGGCGGCCGCCGGAGGAGCGGGAGCAGGTGAGCCGGCCGGGGCGGCGCGGTCCGGCCGGTTTCCCGAGCCCCACGCGGTGGCGGAGGGAAGTGGCCCGGCGGGAGGGCGGCGCCCGGGCTGCGGTCGGCTTGGGGAGCTGGGCTCCGCGGCGTTCGGGGAAGCCGAACAGTTGACCCCGAGAACAGTAGACGGCGCGCTCAGGGCGGGCCGCGGGGTCGCGTGCCGAGGGCCGACCCGGAGTCGCGTGCCTGGCTGGGTGAGCGCCGCCCTTTCCCACGCGTCTGGCGGAGAGGATTCTCAGGCCAGAGCACAGGGAAGTGCCCTCCATAACGGTCACTTATCTGAAAGCCTTACATGTAAACACTCTTCCACTTGGAATCGGTTCCCCGGGGCTGTGTTTTGGGGGCCAGCGACTCCCCTCCCGCCTTCCATCTTGGCATTTCTGAACACACCTAGCGCCTCTGTTCGGTGTAGGTGTATTTCTGTAGCCATGCAGTCGTGTCTGAAGCATGTGTAGGAGCGACTATTACAATGCATGTCTTGACGGGGACTCTCCCAGAGCAAGTTTTTCACAGGAACAGAAAGGAGATCTAAACTTCATTGAAAAACTGAAAAAGCCGGAAAATTGCTTTCACTTGTTACCAAAGGGGGAATAAGCATGAGTCCAGCCATAATAAAGGAAAGAGAAGTTGGGCAGTTTTTGATACTCTGAATTTGCTTTCACTAAATAAAATATGGTGATAATAGGCATTATAGCATTTATCTTCACAATTAGGCAAGACGTTTAATGAAGGAAATTGAATTATCCCACATAGCGGGATGCATTTTCACCATCAAATACAGTAGACCTTCAAAAATTAGTTTACACTCAGAATCTCATTAAAGCGCATAATCCCATTAAAATTATCGTTTGCCTTTATTACAGGGTATACTGTTGAGATCAATTGATACCTGCCTCCTCTCATTATTCTTCAGCATCTTTTTGTCACATTTCACAAATTCCAACATCACTAAATGCATTAATACATAAAGTATAATTTCTCTGCCTTGTGTTTAGGGAACAGAAATAACTGTGGCAGGCACAAAATATGCCTTAGCATTAGGTTTGCTCACCATGTCGAAGTGTAATTTTTCATTCTTTTGACGATATAGGAGATGGTAACTGAAGCATATAATTGGTAGCTATGAGATTTTCCTGACTAGTTTCCTGACGGTTTTCCCCCATTAACTACACCATGACTCAGTAGCTAAAGGGCTGTTTCTTTTCACTCTAGTTGTTCAACTGGCAAAGTGAAGAAAACAGCAACAGAAACTCCCTGGGACGGGGGAAATATATTTGAACTGAAGGTCCCAAAGTAATTTTCAAGTGGTTGTAAGGGAGTATGTAAAATACTTCATCTAAGCTTTTGTGGATTTTTCAGCAGCAGCAGCTCTGGTCTTAAGAGAATTGCTTATGGTACACAAAAAGGGATGAAACAAAAAAAGAATGAAACATATACCCTAGGAAACAGATACACTTTGCATACCTGCCTCTATCATTGTATGTCGTGAAAATTTATTTCCCTATACGCCTGTGAAAATGTTATTTTTTTAATCACATGATTTATTTATTTACTCTAAGCCCACATACACAATACTTGAAAATTACACCTGAGATATGCGTTCCCTCCTAATAATATATATACACCAAAGAACTTCTCATAAGTAAGTCAAAAATAAACGAGAAATTGATACAACCCAACCCATTGGTGTAAGAAACAAGCTTTTGTGATAAATCACTTCTTGGTAATGAAAAGTGTTAGTCTCATTCGTGTCCAGCTCTTTGCAACCCCATGAACTGTATCCTTCCAGGCTCCTCTGTCCATGGAATTCTCCAGGCAAGAATACTAGAGTGGGTTGCCATTCCCTTCTCCAGAGGATCTTGCCAACCTAAGGATGGAAGTCTCCTGGACTCCTACATTGCAGGTGGATTTTTTGCCATCTGAGCTATCAGGGAAGCAATAAATGTAACTTTTTTTCAAGTGCTGAAAATGAAATTTAAAATGTATATGCACTGTCTTGTAATGACAGTAGAGACATAAAGATATTTGAGGAAGAGGTAGATGAAATTAACAACTGTAAAACATAACCTACAGAGTTGCTTTAATGTGCAGATTAATTAATTAATTAATGTGCACACAATAGGCAGATTGTGTGTGTGTGTTTGCTGCTTTAAGGACAACATGTGGACTCCAAATTACAAATGGAGTACTTTTGAAAATTTGGTTTGTAAACTTGTTAATATTTAGAACTTGGAGTGAACTTTTCCATAGAAACAATGATATAAACAGAAACAAAACCAAAACTAATTAGATGGAAATGAGACAGAGGCCATCTCCTTGCTGTCCTTTCTGCTTGACGCACTCAATATTCCAGAATCTGAGTAGCCTCATGGACATTAAGAGAGAATGGGTAGCAGCCGCCGCAGTAGTAGCAGAGCCTCCCTTATATCTGGACCAGGGTTACGGGTGGTGTCTTCTTGAATGCAATAGCTCCAGAAGGCACCCCACTTTTGCTCCTCCAGCTCTTTCAAAGATTTTTGTCAGCCCCTAATTTTCTGTATTAAATCACTTTCTATTTTTAGTTCCTTCGCAGTTTGCCCTTACCTGATAATTTGATGAAGCACGTTTCTTCCTTTGGCTCTTTCCCAGGCTGAAGTCTCCTCCACATACATCTTTCCCTTCGCTGATTTTTCTTTACATTGTTGACTCACAAGCTCTTGCCCTTCCTTCAACCTGGAGGGTTCTTAACATCAGCTTTGATTATACAAAATGTATCTTTGGCTCATTGTTATTATGATACCAGATAAAAGTGGTATTTATTTCATGTATACCAAAATACTGGTATTTATATAGGTGTTTTCTCAGTAGCTGAGATCTTGTCAGCATTTTTTTTTTTTTTTTTTACAATTTATCCTTAAATCCTACTCCATCTGAGAGAAAAACTAAGGTTCCTCTGTCCTTCTGACCTGAATCTTCCCAGGTAGGATGACTGACAAGGCAGCCTGTGTCCTGGGAAAGGAGGACTTGAAAGACTGGACCAGGTTCCCCAGATGAAGGAACTGTGTCAAGTCTGAAGTAGGAATTTGGTCTCAGAGAGAAAAGCCAGGAGACAGGCAAAATGCCCAAGGAACTGAAGGGACAGGACACAGCTGTCCTTAGTGTGTGTTGGTAACTGTGGGCATGAGAGATGATCAAAATAAGTTCTGATTCTGAATGCCAGGTCCCTTAGAATCTCTGCTCTGCTGTATACCTAGAAAGTTAAAGTCTCCAGTCCTTTTATCACATTTATGTATGTAATGTGAGTGGCATCCACTTAGACATGGCATTCACAACCTGAATAACCTAAGATGTCCCTGCCATCTTAGAGCATAGGAAGGAACCGCCATTCTTGGATTGACTTTAGAATCATTATTTTTAGCTTTAAGGTCTTTATGATTATGTGTTATGTACTTTGGAAAGTGTAGAAATATAGAACAATCTAAAGAAGAAAAGAAGAGCATTTGAAATCTCACTGAGTAATATTGTGCTTGCTATAAAATATGAAAATTTGGTGTTACTGCATTCATATATCTGTGTGTGTGTGTATACAGATATACACACATTTTTTAACAGATTTTTATGTAATATTTGAATGTTGTATCTTGTTTTATCTACCTACTCATATTGTGCCATTTTCCAATTTTGTAAAAAATTCTTTGCAAAAATTATTTTTAGGGCTACTTAATTGTCATTCCCCTAATACTACATATTTAATTTGCTTCAAACTCTCTTTTATAAATAACACTGTAATAAAAACCTTTGCTTATTAAGCTCTATCTTGTTGTCACAGTTCCTCACAGTTCTACCTTAGAATAAATTTCTAGAAGTGGAAGTCCTAGGTCAGTAAGTCAAACTCTTTGAAGTCTCTTGAAACATCCTAAAGAATTACATTCAGGAAAGCCTGCACCAGTGTACACTTCTGGCATTAGTATGTAAGAGTGTCAGTTAGAAGCCATCCAAGTCAGCAGTGATTTAATTTATAGATTAATCTTTGCCAGTTTAGTAGGCAAAAATTATCTTATTGTCATAAGATATTGCTAGAGAGGTTTACTAAACCATTCATATATTTATTGAACATCTGCATTTTTTTTTCTATTTTAAAGCTGTTATTTATTTGTTTTTGGCTGCGCTGGGTGTTCCTAGCTGCACACCAGCTCCAGTAGTTGTGGCCACAGGTTTAGTTGCCCTGCAGCAGGTGGACTCTCACCATTCCAGGGACTGAATTCGTAGCCCCCTGCATCGGCAGGCAGATTCTTAACCTCTGGATCACCAGGGAAGCCTTGTATTTCTTTTTAATCATGCTCTTTGACCATTGTTTTCTTTTGGCATTATTGTAAGATATTAATGCCATATTTCACATTGCTTATAATTATTTTCCCTGCTTGCTATTTACTTTATAATTTTATGATGTTTTTGATTTAGAAATGCTTTAAATTTTTATTAGCCAAAGGAATACTTTTGGTAATTTCATACACACATCTTACACCCTCACACATGCGTGCACACACACACACACATATATTTATATATATTTCTTTAGAACATTCTTTCTAATCCTAGTTAACTAAAATATCCACACACCTTTATGTGTGTGTGTATAGTTTTGTTTTTATTTTTTTACTCTCTATATTTAATCTCTCTACAATGACTTCATGTATTGTGTGAGGTATGGAGCTAATCTTTTTTTCCCCCTAATCACTGAATAATCCACTTTCTCTTTGGGTTCACAATCCTTTATAGTAGTTACAAATACTGAAATAAGCTTTTACATTTTTCTGGTGGCATTCTGAAAGGGATTTCATTTTCCACATCACATTTTTGCTGCTGGTTTTTAGCTATTGGTTTTTATATATTTAGTTTAAACTAGCTACCTTTTTGAATTCTTTTATTAATTCACTCTTTAAGAGAGTGTTCGGAGGATGCAGCATTTTTCATATTATTTATTTATTTGGCTGCTCTGGATCTTAGCTGTGGTGTGTGGGATCTTCTGTCTTCATTTCGGCATGTGGGTTCTTCAGTTGCAGCAGGTCAGCTCTTAGTTGCAGCGTATGGCATCTGACCAAGAATCAAACCTGGGTCCAATGGGAGTGTGGAGGCTTGGCCACAGATCATCAGAGAAGTCCCTATTAATTCTAACACTAATATATACTAATATCTCTTAGACTTCTAGGTATATAATCATCCACTCTATAGAGAAGGTTGATTTTGCTTTCTTTCAGATGGTGACGCTTTATTTCTGCTTCTTGCCTTTTGCAGTCCTGGAACTTTCAGATAAGTGTTGGCTTATAGATATTTAAATAAATAAATGAAGGAACATGCATCAAAGAATGTTCCACGAGATCATCTGTTTAAAAAAACAGTGGCAGCAGCAGACAGACCTGCTCTTTGATCTGTCATTAAATATATGATTAGCAGTACATATTCTAGATCCAGAATACGTAGGTTTGAATCCTCACTCTGCTACGTACTAACTATAACTTTGGGCAAGTTAATTAACCTCTTTGGGCCTCAGTTTCTTCATCTGTCTAAAGGGGAAAATAGTTGTGTTAACCTCACAGAATTGTTATATGTTACATATATACATGTATATACATGTAGAATGTTAGAATGAAAGTGAAAGTCGCTCAGTCGTGTCCGACTCTCTGCGACCCCGTGGACTCTAGCCCACCAGGCTCCTCGGTCCATGGGATTCTCCAGGCAAGAATACTGGAGTGGGTCGCCATTTCCTTCTCCAGGGGATCTTCCCAACCCAGGGGTCAAACCCAGATCTCCAGCATATAATAAGCATGTAAGGGTTAGCTTTTGGACCTAATTTTCTACTAGAACCCTAACTAAAAAAAAATCTGAGAAATGTTCTTTGTAAGTTTTGCACACTCCACTGTTAGAAAGCCACCCTAGGAAGGAGGAGGAATAGAACAGTGCTCCTCAGCTTTAATGTGCAGACAAAGCATCTCTTGTTAAATACAGGTTACAATTTCATTGTTCTGGGGTGAGGCCTAAGACTTTGCATTTCTCACAAGCTCTTAAAGTGAGGCTGATGCTATGCCCATGGACCACACTTTGCGTGGCAGGGAAGTAATAAACATGCCAACCCACCATACTTTCCCTTCAATATAATATCAGTAATAGAAATGTATGGAAGTTATTTTACTTTTTAGTATTTCCCTAGATGGGTATATTTGAACTCTAGGTAAAGTGTAAGAAGCCAACAAGCCTTGGTTCCCCAAGCCAAGTGATTTGCTCTCAGTCTTACAACTGTCTCATACTGGAGCACACCAGAACCCAGGTCTCCGAACTCCAGAGCTGGTTTTGTTTTTGTTTTCAGGAATAAGAGCCTTCACCCATGATGGAAGAACAGTCTGATAAATCTGCTGCCCCCCTTTAGATTGTGTAGTACAAAAATGGATATCTGTTTGTACCCACTTCCTTTCACATCTTTTAAAAGCAGTCTGCAAACAATACTGTAGCAAGTTCCTTGAGTTTAGATGAACTTGGCCTTGAATGTAATCTAATTTCTTTCCAATGGGCATCTAGTCACTAGAGTAACTCCCAGAATAATTTTGTATATGGTAGGTATCTTTTGTTCATTTTTGTCATTATTCAAGAATGGAACCTCCAAATCAATGGTTCTTAGGGCAGTTAGACTCACAAGGGACCCTTGGCAATGTCTAGAGACATGTTTGAATGTTAAGACTGAGGAGGTACAGTACCATTGGCATCTAATAAAAAGAGTTCAGGGATCCTGCTGAACAGCCTATAATGCACAGAACAGTCGCCTACAGCAAAGCATTGTCTGACCCAAAATGTCACTAGTGCTCAAGTTGAGAAACTCTGCTCAAAATGAATTAGGGTTACAGTGGTTTGAGTTGTTGAGAATGCTCTACCAATAGATACTCCAGTGGATACGTAATAATTGTTTATTTTCTTGATACCTACATTCCAAACACGCAGTCTCCCAAGCAACTCCTTATATGCAACTTTCTCCAGGTTTCTTTTCCTCTCTCTTGGAGGATGGAGGGAACACAAGGTGCCCACCAAACTAAGAAGGTATCTATAGAGACTGAAAAAAACAAGGCAGGCTGTTTCATGTAATCAGTGGATCACTGTATTATAGGGTAACTTGCTCGCAGGGTGGGATTGAGGAGACAAGGATATGGGAGCATTTGCAGCTGCATTCCACACTGCCACGGGGTCCCTGAGACAATTTGACAGTTAACCTAGGGTATGGGGGTACACACTTGGAAACAGGAAGTGCCTTCCTAAGTCAGTATTTATGAATAGATAACTAGTCTTGTGGACACAGGGAATAAGTCAGTGAAGGTTTTCATCATTGTTTGGAGACTGCAGAGCAAGAGGCCAACCTGGCCCTGATGATGATTAAACAATGCTGATTAGCCCCAAAGCCCTTGACAACAGAAAAATGACTTACTGCATAGTACAGCCCTGGGTGTGGTCAGCAGAGGAACCCTGGGGGCCCAAAATGGAGTCAGTTATGCCTACAGCCACATACTCATGTCTTTTTCTGCCCTTGTCCACTACTACCCATCTCTTTTTCATCCCTCCTTATTGAGTGTCGCATTCTCCCGTTGTCTTTTATTCTTCCTTAGGTCCCATCTTAGCCACTTTCTCTTCATTAACATACACGTTCTCCACCCCACCGCCTCCTCTGTTATATAGAAGCTGACGTTACAGAGCAATGGAAAAAGTATTGGAGTGTGACTGTTCTAAGCTTGAGTCTTGGCTTTACTGCTTTATTGGTCTTGTCATCCGAATAACTTAATCCCTCAGAGACTCAGTTTCCTCATGTGAGTGGTATAATTCTGTCTACTTAAAGTTCTTATGAGGGTTCAGGAACATTTTGTGTTATGAAAGACCTACCATATAGTAGGCCCTCAGTGAATATTAGCTACCTGTTTTACCCTCATCTTCTCTCTCATCTTTTTTCTCTGGTTCCCTTCTTTTTCTTCTTATCTAACCACATCATAGAACTGTATTTTTAGTCTCTGCGATTTTCAGATGTATAGAATAAGTGTTATTTATTGAATAAAGTATTAAGATTTCCTAATCTGAAAATCAGATAAGTATTTCATATTTCTTTTTTTAGAAAGCAGATAATGTTGCTTTTTGTATAGATCTCTAGTATGATTTTTTTTTTTCCTTGTTGTGGACCACTGATCCTTAATGGGAAAAATACCCACCCTCCTGTGTTCATGGTTTTCTCAATTTACTGATCAGGGAAGCAAGGCTTTAGGGAAAAACCAAAAGTAGTACTATGATATTAACCTTGCACTAAGAGACCTAAGTAGAAACTATATCTTTTTTTCATATTTCCTTTAGGCCTTAGCCACACTATCTTTAATTTCTGTGATCTCTGGAGTCATAGTCTTATCTTGCAGTAACAGCCACATGTCTTCAAAAAACTTTGAGTCTCTACTAGCTCGTCATGTTTCGCTTCCTTAAGAGTGGTGTGTTCGTGTGTCTGTGTGTGTTTAGGGGAATTAACAAGATAATCAAAGGGTAGTTTCATTTGGACAGAAACTGAATTTCTAATTAAGTTAATGCAAAAGATACTTTCTGTCTTCTGATCTAATTTTTCCCGCATCCAGGGGGATTTTTGTTTTTTGTTTTCCCATTTAACATCATTGGCAGCTATGCCTTGTCTTGGCTTAGGAAGAGGAAATGGTTGGCTTGATTTGTTGCTGCTGTTTTCTTACAGCAAGAACTAGAGCTTATCTCATCAAAGGGAAAGCATGGTCCGAATGTTTTGAACTTTATGGAAGACGAAGGATAAAATTATTATTAACACTTTATATCTAAACATAGTGTTAAGAAAATTAAATTTCCATTTGTGGTTTTTACTCTATTCATTTGATATCATTTTTTCTAACGTTGGTGAGATTTTTTTTTTCACTCCCTCTTCCAGTTAATCCAAAAAAATGGATTTTTGTCTTTTATCCTCTTCATCAAAATTTTACTGGGATGTGTGCACACCACCTAGAGAGGCAGGGAATTTAAGTTTGATTTCCCATGGCTGGCAAATTTCATCAGTTTGATTGAATTCAGAATTCCTTATTCCATGGTTTTCAGAGGTAGTAAAATCTAACAGAAGCTGTTGTCATGCCACAAATTGAGAATTGAGAAAAAAGTCATTTTTAAGGAAAAATGTTTGATTTTGGCTTCTTTAAATAAGCAAACTATTCCATCTGTGGTAGTAGCCAGCCTACTTCCCTATATGTGCAAGGTACTCAGTAATGTCACCAGAAACTTCATTTCTTTATTTTTTTTTCCATTTATTTTTATTAGTTGGAGGCTATTTACTTTACATCATTGCAGTGGTTTTTGTCATACATTGAAATGAATTAGCCATGGATTTACATGTATTCCCCATCCCGGTCCCCCCTCCCACCTCCCACTTCATTTCTTTAAAGAAAAAAAAATAGATTTTAGGGAAAGTACAAAAAGTAGAAATTTTTAAGCTGCAGCTTGAATCAGTCATACTCTTCACTTCATGGCCTGTTATAATTTATCATTAGTTCATGCACAGCATTAACTTTAATTGATTTATTTTTTATTTAATTTAATTAATTTATTTCTTCATTGCAGAACTGTTCTCTTCCACTGCAGTAGGCAACTCTTTTAATATGCGTAGCAGATATGGCTGAAATTCTGTGTATATTTTTTAATACTTGGTGGTTTCATTTGTCTAACTTTTTAACTATGATTTTAAATACTGAATTCTATTGGTTAAAATGACAATTAAAGCAAGTTTTAGTATTTCTCCATTTATAATAATTTTCAAAAACTAAGAACTAGCTGATATTCTCAATGATTTGTATCCATCCTCCCAAATGGATACAAAAAATTTTTTTTCTCCCTTATTAGTTATATGTAGTTTAGTGTAAGATAAGTGTAAATAAATATTAAAACGCTGCATTTAATTTAAAAGTGACAAGTTATAAATGTAATAATAAACAAGTTATAAATTATATATGCTGCAGCTAGGTGATGCTTTATATACTTAGTAAAATTTTATATTTAACATACTGTTTTTGTATAGTTTGTAGGAAATAAAACCTGCAGCGACATTTAGTATCCAATAAGGAAGAAAACATGTCCAGCCTCACTGGAAATAAATGCAGATTAAAACTATTAGGAATAATATTTCACCTATCAATTTGATAATGATTTTTAAAATGAATAATGTGGATTTAAAGAAACAGTTTATGAAATAACGATACACTGAAGTTAGAAGTAAAATTGGTTTGGTCTTTCTGGAAGGAAATCTGGTATGAAACCTCACGGGCTTGATCTGCTGCTGTTGCCTCCCACTTTAAAGCAAACACTGCAGAACAGGGAGGCTAAGTAATATACTGAAAGTATCACAGCTAGTACATTGCAGAGTTGAGATTCAAACCCATGCTAAATAACTATCAAGCTAGTGTTGGTTCATGAAATTAATTTAGTGAATTGTGAACAGGATAGAATAGGACAGAAATCATCAGAATGCTTCACATGTGGTATGAATGTCATTTTGTGGAACTTTAGTTTATATGTAATGGGTCAAGAAATAAAATATATTTCTTCTTGTGGATCACAGTCAAAACCACTGCACTAGCCCAGACAGCTCAGTTCTGTCTCAAAGCCTCTGCCTGGGTTCTTTTCCCCAGATATTCCTTTGGCAAATCTTCATATCATTGGCTTAACTACAACCTCTCTGAGATCCCAGCTCTGCCTAATGTATAAAGAGAACCTCCAGTCCAACCCATCTTCCTCTCTGCTGTTACTCTGTTTTATTTTACTCATAGCTCTCACACTACTTGAGATTATTTTATCTGTCAATATATTTATTCTCTGCAGCTTCCCAATTCTCCCCTTCACAGGCTCACACAGGAAACATCTCCATGAGAGCAGAAATTGCATATGGCAAATGCTTCAGACAATCATTTTGGCATCTGTGAGGTAGTATAGAGTCTATAAAATTTTCTATCTAAAATGACACTGCTGGTATAAACGCAGTTGATGTTTTTGTTGAAGCAATGTGGCTTCCCAGGGGAAACTTTCATAACAAAAATTAGTTTCGAAGAGAGAACTTTTTGTATAACAGGAACATACTCTATTGTCAGAATCAACAGAAAGGAAATGCATAGCTATGCATTGAGCTAAGTTCAGTTCAGTCATTCGGTCGTGTCCAACTCTTTGCAACCCCATGGATTGCAGCATGCCAGGCCTCCCTGTCCGTCACCAACTCCCAGAGTTTACTCAGACTCACGTCCGTTGAGTCGGTGATGCCATCCAAGCGTCTCATCCTCTGTCGTCTCCTTCTCCTCCCACTTTCAGTCTTTCCCAGCGTCAGGGTCTTTTCCAGTGAGTCAGTTCTTCACATCAGGTGGCAAAGTGTTGGAGTTTCAGCTTCAGCATCAGTCCTTCCAATGAATATTTAGGACTGATTTCCTTTAGGATGGACTGATTGGATCTCCTTGCTGTCCAAGGCACTCTTAAGAGTCTTTTCCAACACCATAGTTCAAAAGCATCAGTTCTTCAGCACATTGAGCTAAAGATCCCTGTAAAACATTTGTAAGAACTTAGGCAAAGATTATGTTCCTTGATGTGCTGTATTTAAAAAACCACAGTATCAAGAAGGTGAAAGGTTAACAAACAGGATCTTGGAATACTAACTAGCATTAATTTATGTAAGTGGTCAGAACTTGCTATTTTGTTTTTAATTTTTCTTGAACTAAACAGAGGAAAGACAGTAAATGAAATGCATAACTAACATAGGTTAAAATTCAGATCAGCCATTTCAATAATAGCAAAGTTAAAGGATAATTTTAAAAAAGAGGTAAAATTATAATGCACATTAAATATAAAATAAACATATGTTAAGGAGTTTATTTAGCTCATTAGTAGTGAGGGAACCAGACAAATGTGAGAACTGCTTCAATGGAGAAATCAGTCAGAAATGTATATGGAGAAAAGGTATATTGAAATGAATTTACAAATGGCTGAGAGACTGGCCTTTTCCATAGGTGGGGTGGGAATACAGTTGAACCTCTAATGGAACTGAATTTGTCTATTAATAAGAATTATTTACATCGCTTTTGGTTATTTATAATTTACCAACTTGTAAAATATCTTGAAAGTCATAAAGGCTAAACATTCTTTTAAACAATGCACAGTTTTCCATGGAGATACCCATAAGTTTTTTACTTATTCTTAATTTTCTTATAGTATAAAAAAAGTCATTTCTAAAATGTGCTACACAGAGTAGATTAATTTTTGTATTGTGAGGGCACTTGAACTTTTCCTTTACAATGTCTCATGTTCTTGTGCTGCTGTAAAAGATTAATTCTATTCTAGTCTTCCATGGTAGTACTGTATAATATACATTGCAAGTACATGTGGAAATGAGTGATTTATATGCATGTGAAAAGCAAGGATTGATTTATAGTTGGAGTTCTTTCTGCTGAGTTATATTACTGAAATTAACCTGACACTAAGATAACTACTGGGGCTTTTCTAGTAGCTCAGCTGGTAAAGAATCTGCCTGCAATGCGGAAGACCTGGGTTGGATCCCTGGGTTGGGAAGATCCCCTGGAAGAGGACATGGCAACGCACTCCAGTATTCTTGCCTGGAGAATCCCCAAGGACAGAGGAGCCTGGCGGGCTCACAGACTTGGACACAACTGAGTGACTAAGCACAGCACAGCACAAGATAACTACCAAGAGCAAATTTTGATAAGAACAAGATGGCTGCTCCAAGGATTCCATATTCATGTCTAGTTTTTATTCAGCACACAAATCTCAATTGCTTGTTCCTATCATTCTAGCATACTTTCTCCATGTGTTGAATGGTTACTGGTTTCACAGGCAATTATGTCTTCTCAAGAGTTTCATGGCAGTGTAGATGTTCATTTAGTTTAAGCTTTTAAATTTAAAGAAGGGCAAGAATGAAGTGATTTCTTCATAGAGAATTAGCCAGTTAATTATAACCATTTCTGGTATCCATAAAAATACTCAGTGGAAAACACATGAAAATAATATATGAAGAATAAATTAAAAGAAGACATTAAACTTCCTTTTCATTATTCAGTATGTGGTTTATTTAACAGGAGCATCGTGAGGATGGCATAGTGATTCTGCCATTTCCGGAGGACAGCGTTTCCCCCTTGGGATTTAAGCAATTTAAGTATTTGGAAGTCAGTCTTTGAGCACTCTGTGTGAGGCTACTAATTTAAGACTTCAGTTGCTCCAACAACCTCGCTATATACTAAAGACATTTTCATTACTCATTTGTATCATATGGAACATCAATTGCTTTAGCAACTGGTAATAGTCATTGTATTATAGGCAGTTTTCCGTATTATTTGTTTGTATTATTTGTTATTAAATATTATTTATGATTTGTTTGTTCCTTATTTTCTTGGTAGCTTTTACTTCATTCATTTAAAACATTTAATGAGCTCCTATTCTTTCCTGGGTAGTGCTGTAGACACCCAAAATACAAAGAAACAAACAGAAATAGGCCCAAATCTCTCCTCTCTTTAATTTTCCATTGTAGGAGAGACACAAAGACAGTGAATCAATGAACAAGTACATCAGTGAGTTATAATGCTATGGGAAAAAAAATAAATGGAAGGTTGGAAGGTGGGTAGAGAGGATCAAATTTGAGGATCAGTGTTGTAATCATGCTTATATCTTTCCCCAGTTTAGACTCTCAGTTGTTTCTTATCCATCCCCCCTTCCAGGTTTCTATATTTTATTACTGTTTTATTCATTTGTTCCTACTATAAGGAAATTCAACTCCCTTGTAGAAAGATGAGAGGAAAAAGTAAATTAATTATGGACTTAAGTAAATTAATTAAAGACTATATATTTTTTAAAGTACATTTCTTAAGTATTATATAATCACACCTTATAATGCATTTGTTTAAATATTTTTCTTTCTTCTTAATACCTGATTCCTTTGTACTAAGGTCTTTAGAGATTTGCAGTACAGTTTATTGAGAAGAGCTCAGAATTTGTAATCAGGAAATTCCTGTTTTCCAAAACTCAAATTCTGGCTAGTTGTCTACTTCTGAAAAAGTCACTTGACCTCTAGAGTCTAATAATACCCACCTTATGGTGTTTCTGTGAGGCACAAACACTCGGAATATGTGTATTTAATAAGTTTATTGAACAAATGGCTAATAAGGAATAAAATGGGGATAGAATTTTATTTTTAAATGGGAGGGAATCAAAACTACAGTTTTTTTCTGAAGATATTAAAAATATTTCACTAATAATTTTCTCCTAGCAAGGGTATGATTTAAAAGGAAAGAGTCTTCAGCATATAAACTATATAAGAATTAATAAAATCCCTAGAGTGCATGAAACCGCCATCAATAAAAACTATAGGGTAAGAAGAGAAGACAGACTACCCATAAGTTCATGAGAAGATCCAACACAGACTCAGAGGGGAATGAGCCGGCAAAAGTAGACCGAAAAGGACAAAGGTGATGAAGACATCTAGAATAACTAGCAGTCTTCTTGCTTGTACTTCTGGGTTGTGCAATTTACTGACGTAGTGGACCTGTGGAAGAAAACCAGTATTAAGGCAGACTATGAGTTTGGGACAGGGGATGCTGAGTTTCAGGTCCTCAGTGAAGAAGAACTAAAGAGCCTCTTGATGAGGGTGAAAGAGGAGTGACAAAACTGACTTGAAGCTCAACATTAAAATAACTAAGATTATGGCATTCGTTTCCATCACTTCATGGCAAAGAGAAGGAAGAAAAAGTGGAAGCAGTGACAGATTTTATTTTCTTGGTCTCCAAAAAGTTCCTGCAGACAGTGACTGCAGCCATGAAATTAAAAGATGCTTAGTCCTTGGAAGGGCAGCTATGACAAACCTAGACAGTGTATTAAAAAGCAGAGACATCATTTTGCTGACAAAGGTCTGTGTAGTCAAAGCTGTGGTTTTTCCAGTGGTCATGTACAGATGTGGGAGTTGAACCATAAAACCTGAGCACTAAAGAATTGATTATTTCAATTTTTGGTGCTAGAGAAGACTCTTGAGAGTTTCTTGGACTGCAGGGGGATCAAACCAGTCAATTCAACCCTGAACATTCATTGGAAGGACTGATACTGAAGCTGAAACTCCAGTACTTTGGCCACCTGACGTGAGAGCTGACTCACTGAAAAAGACCCTGATGCTGGGAAAGAACTTGAAGGCAAAAAGAGGAGGAAACGGCAGAAGATGAGACGGTTAGATGGTATCATTGATTCAATGGACTTGACTTTGAGTAAACCCCGGGAGATAGTGGAGGACATAGGAGCCTGGCGTGCTAAAGTCCATGAGGTCACAGAGAGTCAGACACAACTTAGCGACTGAACAACAAGATCAGTTCAGTCCCTCAGTCATGTCCAACTCTTTGCAACTGCAGCACGCCAGACTTCCCTGTCCATCACCAACTCATGGAGCCTGCTCAAACTCATGTCTGTTGAGTCAGTGATGGCATCCAACCATCTCACCCTCTGTCATCTCTTGATCCTCCTGCCTTCAATCTTTCGCAGCATCAGGGTCTTTTCCAATGAGTCAGTTCTTCACACAGGTGGCCAAAGTATTGGCGCTTCAGCATCAGTCCTTCCAGTGAACACCCAGGACTGATCTCCTTTAGGATGGACTGGTTTGATCTCCTTGCAGTCCAAGGGACTCTCAAGAGTCTTCTCCAACACCACAGTTCAAAAGCATAAATTCTTAAGCGCTCAGCTGTCTTTATAGTCCAACACTCACATTCATACATGACTACTGGAAAAACCATAGTTTGGAGTAGAGGGGCTTTTGTTAGCAAAGTAATGTCTCTGCTTTTTAATATGCTGTCTAGGTTGGTCATACATAGCTTTTCTTCCAAGGAGCAAGCGTCTTTTAATTTCATGGATGCAGTCACCATCTGCAGTGATTTTGGAGCCCATGAAAAGAGTCTGTCACTGTTTCCGTTGTTTCCCCATCTATTTGCCATGAGGTGATGGGACCAGGTGCCATGATCTTAGTTTTTTGAATGCTGAGTTTTAAACCAGCTTTTTCACTCTCCTCTTTCATTTTCTATAAGAGGCTGTTTAGTTCTTCTTCGCTTTTTGCCATAAGGGTGTCATCTGCATATCTGAGGTTGTTGTTGTTTCTCCCAGCAGTCTTGATTCCAGCTTATGCTTCATCCAGTCCAGCATTTCACATGATATACTCTGCATATAAGTTAAATAACAATATAACAAGGGTAACAATATACAGCCTTGACATATTCCTTTTCCAATTTGGAACCAATCCGTTGTCCCACGTCCAGTTCTAACTGTTGCTTCTTGACATGTATACAGATTTCTCAGGAGACAGATAAGGTGGTGTGGTATTCCCATCTCTTTAAGAATTTTCCACGGTTTGTGTGATCCACACAAAGGCTTTGGCGTAGTCAATAAAGCAGAAGTAAATTTTTTTCTAGAACTCGCTTGCTTTTTCGATGATCCAGCAGATGTTGGCAATTTGATCTCTGGTTCCTCTGCCTTTTCTAAATTCAGCATGAACATCTGGAAATTCACTGTTCACATAATGTTGAAGCCTGGCTTGGAGAATTTGAAGCATTACTCACTAGCATGTGAGATGAGTACAATTGTGCCGTTGTTTGTACATTCTTTGGCATTGCCTTTCTTTGGGATTGGAATGAAAACTGACCCTTTCCAGTCCTGTGGCCACTGCTGAGTTTTCCAAATTTGCTGGCATATTGAGTGCAGCACTTTCATAGCATCATCTTTTAGGATTTGAAATAGTTCAACTGGAATTCTGTCACCTCCACTAGCTTTGTTCATAGTGATACTTCCCAAGACTCACTTGACTTTGCATTCCAGAATGTCTGGCTGTAGGTGAGTGATCACACCATTGTGGTTATCTGGGTCATTAAGCTCTTTTTTGTACAGTTCTTCTGTGTATTCTTGCCACCTCTTCTTAATATCTTCTGCTTCAGATATCTACATAGAAATGTTGAATATGCAATTGAGCGTACAAGTCTAGAAATTTGAAAAATTGCCTTAACTGAGAAAAAGAAGAAAACTATGAATCTTTTATAAAAAGTACAATTCATTTTAATCGTTAGGGGTGGCTGCAGCTGTGTTTGAATATGGTGATTTGAGTACATATCTTTCCTTGTATATTAAGCATCTTAATAGCAAGGAGGGTAGACTGTTTGCTTTCTATACCTCAGAGCACTTAACCTTGCTCATGGTAGGCATCCAGGTATTATTTATTGAATTGAACTGAATTGACTAAAGGATTTATTTTGCAAGCCAGATTCTTGTGCAAGTCAAGGACTGTGAATTATGAGAGTTGGAGTTTAGTAATCAAAGATTAGTGGTACTCAGGGAAGACGTGACACACACCAAGAACAAGAGTGTGGTTTCCTGAAAGAAAGCAGCTGTTGGTCTGGCAAATCTTTCAGGTCTGTGCAGGCTTGCCACAAGTAGGGCACAGCACATTTTGCATAAAACACAGGTACAAAATAGGCCGAGAGAAGATTGTAACTTTAGAACATGACTACAGGCTTTATTACAGTAGGCAGAAAACCTGTCCTTTTCATTATATTACTATTTACCCAAGATTAAAATAAGTAATACCCTTCATTATAAAATAAGGTAGCTTATGTAGATATACTATTTTTCAAAAAAAAATGTTTTCTGTAGAAATTTTGTAAACCCACATACTTTTATTTACAAGAATAGATTCCTACAAATTCTTTAGTGTCATAAATAAGGAGAAGCAGTTGAATTTTTCACTACTTAGTCCAAGTGGTTGATTGATAATGCAGTAGACATTTATTTCATTTCATAAAAAACTGCATAGAAGTGGTTATTTCAGAATGCAGGGAAAAAATATCAGCCAAGTCACTGAATCAGACAAAAGTGTAGTATATAAAACAAGAAGCTGTTATTATACAGAACACAATAAACCACTCATAAACATTGTTATGTGAGTGGCATTTTCATAGCTTTTTAAAAACTTGTCCCATTCGTAAGTACTCTTAGATTTTCTGTGAGACAGAAATCCCATTATAGATCTTAGTAAGAAATTAATGATAAAAAGCTAACCATAGAGGAAAGAGGGAACTTAATTCTAACAAGGACGGTCCATATTTTTGCCTAGTTTTAGTATACATAGCAGCCATATTTATTTTTAACTCTTTAAATATAATATGGAAAAGATACATAAAAGCATAAGCAAGTAGAATTTTCAAACTTTCATAAAGCTATATACTTCCTTAAGCCTAGAATCAAACTTAAAACTCTTATGATAAAATTTAATTTTAAAAGAGGGCATTCCCAAAGTCATAAATGTTGAAGATTCTTTCAATAGGAATGGTCAAGCAACTGGGACAACACAGTGGACCCAGTGGTTTTGAGAATCAGTCCTCACCTACTTAGTGCTTCAGATTCTGACAAGTGTCTTTGATTTTGTAATGTCTTTGCCTTTCTTGATTTTGTCTTGGAAGGAAGTGTGACTTGCCTGATGCACAAATGTTCCAGTTTCAATCAGGATTTCCATATTGCTTCTTTTGCTTTAGGAATTAAAGTATGTTACAGTATAATCCATTTTTGTATTTAAATTTATGGATGCAAACATTTGGAATTATGAATCTTGTTTAACCTTAAAAATAAATAGCAACACCTCTAAGAAAGAATGATAGAGTAGGAAAGATTTGGAACAATCAATATTTGGAATTAGATGGATAGTTACCAAGAGGTGACGCCTTCCACTTGTGTAGGAGTACCAAGATGCTGAGGCAACATGATTTTGTAAGGAGGCATCTGAGCACGATTTTTACCAACACCACCACCACGTAGCAGCTTAAAAGGAGCAGGGAGACTGGAGGTTGCTGGAAATCCGAGAGTTCGGGAGAATATGTAGCTTATGAATTTGTGGGTGGATGTAGACTGTGGGTTCCACAAGGAGAAAGTAAATGGCTAAATCTAGAAGTAATCCAGAGGCTTTTAAATTTTATAGCTACTTTCTTACTGTATATTTGTTTATCATAGTATGATACTGTCTCTTGAGGTTTTGCAAATGTGAGACTCCTGCCCATTTAAAAGAAAGCTACAAGATATTTTTCAAAACAGGTCTTTCTCTTGAGAGGTCTAGTAGGATGGTGAGGTGGACTGAGAGAAACAAAATTCTGATATTTTGGAGGGGGAGACTTTTCAGGCTAAGTGAAAGTGAAGGTCGCTCAGTTGTGTCCGACTCTTTGTGACCCCATGGACTACACAGTCCATGGAATTCTCCAGGCCAGAATACTGGCGTGGATGGCCTTTCCCTTCTCCAGGGGATCTTCCCAACCCAGGGATCGAACCCAGGTCTCCTGAATTGCAGGCGGATTCTTTACCATCTGAGCCACAGCTGGTGGCTTTTAGCCTTTCAGTCTAAAATCCCTCTGAAAGTGACTTCCACCTTGTTTCTGTTGTTCTTGCTGCTTCATTTTGCCTCTCCTTAATTACAATCAATTAAAAATCATTTTATTTAGAAAGCCAGCCTTTCTGTGATCATTGGAGTACATTCTACTGTATTAGAAACTCATTGTTCATACTGTGAGGACAAGAACATTTCAAGGGGAAAGAAAAGGTGTTTATTTTCTGTCCAAATAAAATATATGTTTCTCTCAAGTGGTGGAATTAAGAATTCGATGTTGGTTTGGTTTTTAGTTTTAAAGAAAGAAAAATTTTAGTCAAATTTTATCACAATGAAGACCAGTTGCTATATTGTACAGTGAGTCAAATGCAAATTACTCAAAGCTATTTTTAAATGACATTATTTTTATTGAATATAAATTAACCCAGACAAGTATAACTTTGAACTGCTGTTAAAACTGATGCATTAAAACAAATAGAATGTAAGGATTACAGAGTGATTTTATGCTTATTTATAAGAGAGCTTACAGTGTAGGGCTTTAGAACATGGGCTTTATGGCAGACGTCTGAACATGTGCGTTAACTCCACCAGTTATTAGGTGATCTTGACTAAGTTATGTAATCTTTCTTCAGTTTTCTTTATATTTTGAAGATTGAAGTACTTAAAACACTACCCAACACATAACAGATATTCAATAAATATTAGGGCTTTAAAAATGAATAATATGTTGTGAAATTCATTAAAAACTTCATTTAAGCATTATTTATTGTGTTTAAGGCATATATATCAGATCATCGCCACAGAGGGCCAGCCTTTGAGATGAAAAGGAATAAAGAGGGGAAAAATTAGTCTCTTCAGGTAACTAAATGCTGAGGTAAAGATGTTTTAACCATGGAGTCAATTTATAGTACATTAGTGCTATAAACCACTATTCTGTTATACAATAAGACAAAAGCAGTTAAACATGCTTATATCATTTTTAAAGACATCATCTAAATATTTGAAAACATTGCAGTCACTTTTTTTTGCCAGTTCTCCTGATTTAATTTTTTTTACTAAACTGACCTTTTGTTATCTAAATGCCAAGCATTTTGCAACTCTTAAACACATCATATTTTGCCTTAAAAATTACTTATTTTTATATAAATATTAACCTTTTTACTGAATTGTTAGCTTCTTGGAGTTAAGGATATAGTCTTATTTATCTAATACATTTTAGGTATCAGGAAAATTTTATTGAATTGGTTCTCAAAGCAGAAGTGTTTTGAAAGTAAAATAATTTTAAATGTTTTATTGAATAGACATGATAGCTTAAGATAGTCTTATTTGCTCTTCCATATATTAATATGTTTATTTCTTTACTTTTTTTCTTTCTGGGCTGTAAAGATTTAATTATAATATGGGTAGTTAGAAAGGAGGAGATGATTTTAATGCTCACAAAGCATTCTTGATTTACTTCTGACATTTCTTCATCTCTTACAAGCTTTTCCAGAGGGTTATAAATACTGCTAACAAAGAACAAAGTATTTTACTATGGTAAAAATTATTTTAAAAAAACAGACTTGGGGGTACAAAATTTAATGAATTGGAAGCAAGTAAAGGGAAAAGCAAGACTTTTCCTCTGAGATTTTAATTTCCAGTTAACTTTCCTTAGGCTTAATTTTTTTTTAATGAATTAATTACCAACTAAAATATTTGCTAGACTCTGCTGAGTAAAGAAGAAAAACTGCCTCTTTAATGGTTGATATGAGAGGAAGTGAGAAAGAACAAGAAAGCCATTGTTTTTTATTCATTTAGGCTTTATGTATAAGTAAATATTTAAAGTTTTTTTTAAGTCCTTTAAAAAAAAAATAAAGTGTTAGTGGGACCATATGATTAAAAGGGAACTTCGAAAGTTGAACTTTTATACCCAGAATTTGACTATCACAGCATATATGAAAAATAAACACTCTTCAAAGTGCTTAACATCCTACAGCTAATTCCAGAAAATCCGCTGAGTACTACCCAGGATCCCCTGGCTTATCTTTACAGGAATTATCCTTCAATACACCATCAAAAGTAGTGAACGTCCAGAAACAACCATGGCAGGACTTCCAGAAAAATGGAGTAAGGAACTCAGCAGACTTTGTCCTAGCAAAATGACAATTTAAGAGGAGAAAATTAAAAATAAAATACCTTTAAAAATCTTTGGGAATCATCCTAAGAGCATACAGCAAGTGAAAAGCATTCATTTTAAAAAATCTACCAAGAACAGTTAAGTATTTGAGACATTGGAGCCACAACCTAATCTATGACCACCCCATCACAGTGCTGTTACAGAAGCTCCATCCCCAGCATGTGTGGCCAAGAAGATGAGGTTCCCCTGTCTCCCTAACTCTCAGTCTAGGGCTATAGTTTCACCCTGGAAGGGTAGGGCTTCTCATCCCTTCCCCCACTCCCCTCGCAGTTCCGTGTTACAGGAAGTCTGTTCCAGGTCGATGTGGCCAAAGTCTGTTCCAAGTCTCCCTTCCCCCAAGCAGCCCGCACCCTGAGCCCAGCCGCTGAGAACGCTGAGGCCCAGTTCCCCTGGCCCACATCACTAGAGAGCAGAGGTCCCACACCGAGAGAAGCAAGCCGGCCAGGAGCTGTTCCCCACCGCCTGTGCCTGCTTACGGAGCAGGGCTGTCACTCTAGGAGACAGAGGCTCTGCCCCCAGCTCCCGTGCAGTGGGGCAGGCGTTCTGCCCAGGGGAAAGGCAGATAATAGAAATAAAGAGGTCTTGGATTTGCCTAAGAGGACTGACTTCGTTGGGAAGAAAGAGTGGAGAACTCCATGCCTAATGGAGTGTTGAAACACCACTAATGGTGGTGTTGAAAACAGTACAGATCTTGCTGAAGCGCAATTAAAAGGAGTCTGGTAGTCCCATAATACATGAAAACAACAGAGCAGCCAGAAGTTTTACAGAAAGAACCAGGGAGAGTCAGCCATGAAGACCCGTCTTGGTCTCATAGTCACCTGTGAGGATCAGCAAGGCAAGTGTACATGCGTGAGGCTGCACCTACTTGGGAGTACTACAGCAGGATGTGGGGCAGACTTGAAAGCATTCCGTAAGCTGCACACAGACCCACCAACATAGGGCAGAAGCCTCAGTAAGAACAAGGGGCTTAATTACGACCTGTGACCAAACACTGACTGCACGGTACACTACGCCGACCCAGGGACAGCTCCTCGGAAGCAAGTCTCAGAAATTTCACAATCCCCTGCGGCAGTCTGGAAAATGTATACATGCCCAAGGCTGTACCCTCTCATGAGCAGTAAGTGTAGACACCTCCACACTACTAGTCCCTGGCTGAATGTAGGGCAAAGAAGTAAAGTCTCTGAACTATAATAGCAGTTTCCAATACAGCCAGTGGCGGAGAATAAAAATAATGGCTAAGGAACCATAAGCACAACCTGTAACCAATAAACGGCTATACTACCCCAGAGACAGCCTCTAGGTAATGAGAGTAAAAGATGAAAACTAGGGAGAAAACATGAATAAGAACATCAGAGGCTACAGAATTATTCCAGCCAAGTCACTAAACAAGTAAGCAAACCACCACCACCACCTCCAGAGTAGTGGTAGAGGTCAGTATCTAGTGCTGCAAAAATATATCAGAAATGTCCAGTTATTGAAAAAAGATTATGAAACATGGTATAAAAACAGGAAAATATGATCGATCCATCTATAGGAAAAAAAGTCAGACAGTGGAAAATGTCTTTGCTGGGGCCTAATGATATACTTAGCAGACAGACTTCAAAACAGCTATTATAAAGATATGCAACAAACTAAAGGAAACATGCTTAAAGAACTAAAGTATGATGACAGTGTCTCATCAAATAGAGAATATTAAGAGAAATTGTTTTTCTTTTTAATTAAATGGAAATTCTGGAGTTGAAAGTACACTAGCCCAAATGAAAATTGAGTAGGCAGAAGATAAAAATCAGTGAATTTGAAGTAGAGCAACAGAAATTATGCAACCTGAAGAATGGAGAGAGAAAAGAATAGAAAAAAATGAATAGAGCCCCAGAGAGTTGTGGAACATGATTAAACACATCAGTATACAAATAATAGGAGTATTAGAAAAGAAGAGACAGAAATATTCTATAGAATATCAGAAATATTCGGGACTTCCCTGGTGGTCAAGTGGTTAAAACTCCATGCTCCCAAAGCAGGGAGAGCAGGTTTGATCCCTGGTCGGGGAACTGAGATCCTACGTGCTGTGTGACATGGCCAAAAAATAATAAGAATGATAAAGTAATTTTTTTTTAAAAATATAAAAAATATTCTAAGATATAATGGCTTAAAATTTTTTAAACTTAATGAAAAGCATTAATCTACACATACAAGAAATAACAATGAAATCCAGACACATTATGGTCAAAATTTTGAAAGAGCATGAGAAAGTCTTGAAAGCGGCAAAAGAACAACTCATCACATCCAAGGAAACTCCATTAAGGTCAAGTCGATGGCTCATCAGAAACTTGGAGGACAGAAGGCAATAGGACAACACATTAAAAGTGCTGAGAGTAAAAACCTACTCACAATCCTATATCCAGCAAAATTATTTTTAAAAAATAAAAGTGAAACACATTCTCAGATAAAAACAGAATGTTTTGCCAAAACATCTATCTTACAAGAACATTTAAAGGAAATTATAAGGATGAAAGCAGTTGATAGTGATAGTGCTTTGAATCTACGCACACAGAAAAAAAAAGGATTGGTAAAGGCAATTATGTAAATAATTACAAAAGATAGTATAATAGCACATCTTCTCTTGACTGTTTTAAAAAAGCAATTGCATAAAATATATATATATAATTGTTGAGCCTATCACATACTGAAATATATTTGACAATATCAGCACAAGATACAAAGGTGGAAATAAAGTTGTATTGGAATAAGGAAATGACACCAACTAGTAGCTCACATCCACAGGAAGGAATAAAAAGAGCCAGAAAGGGAGGTGTTAAGAAGGCAGACTGTATACCAGCCAACAAAGAAGAAAGATTAGAAAACTATAAATGCCTGAAATATTTAGGATTTAAAATCAATAGAACCCATTGATAAATTGGATACAGGAAATTAGGAAAAAGAAGGCTTTGCGGATCATTCTTTGAGTTTCTGACTTGTAGAAATTAAGGATAGATTTTATTCCTGAGAATCTGTTCATTGCATGAAGACCAGTTTTGAGGAGGAAATCGGGTTTGGCCTTGGTTGTGTTGAATACTGAAATACATTCACGGTAAGTGCTGCTGTGGCGCAGGCTGTGTCAGCCGCTCCTTGCGGCCATATGCACTGCAGCCCCCAGCCTCCTCTGTCCCGGGGGATTCTCCAGACAAGAACACGGGAGTGGGCTGCCATGCCCTCCGCCAGGGGATCTTCCCCACCTGGGGGTCGAACCTGCATCTCTTAGGTCTCCTACCCTGGCAGGTGGGTTCTTTACCACTAGCGCCACCTGGGAAGCCCATATTCAAGATAGCCAAATGTAAATGTTGAGAAGGCAGTTGAATATATGGTTTTAGAGTGCAGAAGAAAGGTCTGAGCTGGATAGAATGTCTAAATAACTGATGTACTGGTGGTAATTGAAACTGTAAAATTTGAATGAGCTTATTTGGGAAGAAAATATGGAGAGAAAAGAGATGAAAGCTTAAGACCGGATGTTGAGTATTGATATTTAATAGCTAGGTTGAGGATGGTGAACTCACAAAGAAGACTGAGAAAAGCATGGCCAGAGAGATAAAAATAGATCCGGAAGAATATAATACCATATAATTCAGAAGAAAAGAAAAAAATTGTTGCTGTTCAGTCGCTCAGTCATACCCAACTGTTTGCGACCCCATGCACTGCAGCATACCAGGCTTTCCTGTCCTTCACTGTTTCCCAGAGTTTGCTCAAATTCAAGTCAATTGAGACAGTGATGCCATCCAACCATCTCATCCTCTGTTGTCCCCTTCTCCTTCTGCCTTCAGTCTTTCCCAGCATCAGGGTCTTTTCTAATGAGTTGGCTCTTCACATCACATGGCCAAAGTATTGTAGCTTCAGTTTTAGCATCAGTCCTTCCAATAAATATTCAGGATTGATTTCATTTAGAATTGACTGACTTGATCTCCTTGCTGTCCAGGGAACTCTCAAGAGTCTTCTCCAAAACCACAGTTCAAAAGCATCAATTCTTTGGCGCTTAGCTTTCTTTATAGTCCAGCTCTCACATCCATACATGGCTATTGGAAAAACCATAGCTTTGGCTATATGGACCTTTGTTGGCAAAGTAATATCTCTGCTTTTTAAAATGCTGTCTAGGTTAGTCATAGCTTTTCTTCCAAGGAGCAAGCATCTTAATATCATGGCTGCAGTCACCATCTGCAGTGATTTTGGAGCCCAAGAAAATAAACTCTGTCACTGCTTCCATTGTTTTCCCATCTATTTGCCATGAGGTGATGGGACCAGATGGCATGATGCTAGGTTTGTGAATGTTGAGTTTTGAGCCAGCTTTTTCACTCTTCTCTTTCACCTTCATCAAGAGGCTCTTTAGTTCCTCTTTGCTTTCTGCCATAAGGGTGGTGTCATCTGCATATCTGATGTTACTGATATTTCTCCCAGCAATCTTGATTACAACTTATGCTTCATCCAGTCCAGCATTTCACATAATGTACTCTGCATATAAATTAAATAAGCAGGGTGACAGTATACAGCCTTGACATAACTCCTTTCCCAATTTTGAACCAGTCCATTGTTCCATGTCCAGTTCTAACTGATGCTTCTTGAGCTGCATACAGATTTCTCAGGAGACAGGTAAGGTGGTCTGGTATTCCCATCTCTTGAAGAATTTTCCACAGTTTGTTGTGATGCACAGAGTCAAAGGCTTTAGCATAGTCAATGAAGCAGAAGTATGTTGGTCCTTTATTGGACCGGAATCTGGTGGTCCGGAGTCGATGATGAGAAAGTGAAAGAAGGAAAGAGGCTAATATTCCCTGGGTTACGCAGCCAGCCTTCAGGCTCCAGGGAATCAGCCAGAAAGAGAGAGAGAGAGAGAAAGACAGACAGACACAGGGACCCAAGCTCTGATGGAGCAAAGGTGTTTTAATCAACATGGTGCGGGCATATATACTGTCTTACAAGGTAGTTATTCTCAGCCAAGATAAAGATTAAAATTCCAGACTTATAAAACATAAGGCGATCCATATTAAAGAGAGAGAGTTGTAAACAATCACTTTTACCGTATGGTTCATAAGAAGGAAGATGGTACTTATCACCGCATTGAAAAACTAACGAAGGAAATGCCTGGATTCCTCAGCCCTGGGGAAAGGCTTGCCTTTCCTCTTAACTCCTGAATATTCAGGAATTAATAAGGAACAGAGGATTCCTGACAGATCCAAAACAGCACACAGGAAGCCTCCTGTTAAATGCTTCCTGACAGAAGTAGATGTGATTCTGCTTAGAAGTTCAATCAAATGAGAACTGAAAAGCTTTGTTTTGTTTTGTTTTTGGCCATGCTGCATAACGTGTTGGATCCTAGTTGCCTGACCAGGGACTGAACCTGAGCCCCCAGCAGTGAAAACACATGGTCCTAACCACTGGACTGCCAGGGAATGCCCCCTAAAAAATCTCTTAGTTTATTGATATGGCAGTTTATTGGTAATCTTTACAAGACCTATTTTGGTGGTGTAAAAGAACAGAAGCCAACAGAAGTTGAGGTCTGATTGGAAGATTGTTAGGAGCAATTCTCCATGGGTCTCTTGCATTGAGAACTTTTGTTAAGGACTGTTTTTCAAAGATGTTTGCTAAATGAACAGACTTGGAAGATAGGAATAGTGTCTCCTTTCAGAGTAGAGGACAGATTGTTTGCCACCCAGTGTAATAAAGATGATGTCTCCCCCGGGACAAACGTCAGGCAGATTTGCTTACAGCCCATTATAAAAGATGAGAGTTCCCTAAGCTCAAAGTCCCTCAGCTGTGACAGAAACACACTGCATGCCGCATCTTCTTGGCCACTCTGTCACCTGTGGGACTTAAAGAGAACTAACGTCAACGTGAAACTCAGGCTGCTCCTTGTGGCATGAGTAGTGAAATCATTTGTCTGTGACCCCGGAGATTTGTGTCTGACACCAAGACTGGGATCCTGACTTGTAGGATGAAACAGGAATCCCCAGTCCAGGCCTCAAAATAGGAGGTGAGCGGTGGGCCAGTCAGTGAGGCTTCATCTGGGCTTACAGCTGCTCCCCGTCTCCTGCGTTATCAGCTGAGCGCCGCCTCCTGTCAGATCAGCAGTGGCATTAGATTCCACAGGAGCATGAACCCTAACCCTGAAGTCAAGATAGAATATCCCGAGATTGCCACAAACTGGAAATAAAGCTCACAGTAATACAGTGTGCTTGAATCATCCTGGAACCATCCCTTTCCCACCCCAGCCCTGGTCCATGAAAGAATTGTCTTCCATGAAACCAGTCCCTGGTACCAAAAATGTTGGGAGCTGCTGGGGTAAAACATCAGTCCCTTCACAGTTCCTGACAAAGATAAAAAAAAATGGAAACAAGCAGAGTGAATTGTTTCAAACAGCTTGGTTATGAAGAAGAAAAGGCAAGGCAGAGCTAGTGGCATTAATGGAGGAAAATCTAAGCAGGTATAAATACTGATGAGAAGGAGCCAGCAGAGGGAAAGACTGAAGATATATGAGACAGAGGGGTAATGGAAAAGGAGTGCTTCCTTATTTCTTTATTCCTAACAAAAGAGAATAAAAGAAATGGACATAAACTTTGGTAGCTGATACATTTACTATCACAAAGTTAAGGAAATTCTCTGACTTCTCTTTTTCCTGAGAAATAGGAGGTCAAGTAATTTGCTGGAGGAGAGGGAGAAAGAGAGGAGTAGGAGGCAGTTGAAGATTTTTAAAAGATCTGAAATAGCTCTGTGTAGAGAGCAAAAAAAAACATTGAGCAGAGAAATGAAATAGGAATGTACTTGAAGATGTGTTTAGGGTTGTCATAAACTGTTGGTATCCTGTGGTATAACTCTCTAGCTCCACAGGTACTCGGGTACAGACAGAGAAAATAATTCTTACTCCAAGATTAGGGTTTCCCTGTGAGACAATGGAGTTTTAAATTTTAAAGAGATTTGGGTCATAGAACTCAAGCTGAAGGAGAAAAGTGAAGAAGGAAGAAAGTAAGTGTAAGTGAATGTAAGTGAAGTAGCTCAGTCGTGTCCGACTCTTTGCGACCCCATGGACTATAGCCTACCAGGCTCCTCCGTCCATGGGATTTTCCAGGCAAGAGAACTTCAGTGGGGTGCCATTTCCTTCTCCAAGAAGGAAGAAAGCTAGTGAATTAAGAGAAGTTAGAGACCAGACTACAATCCCAGTAAAGTTGAAAAGAAGTCAGTGGGAGTACACATAGTCCCTGCTTTCAAAAATTTGCTTTGCACCACTTCACTTTTGTGAAACTTTGTACCTGTTTTTTGATAAGCAGAGAAATCCAAAGAGGATTTTTTCTTATAAGAAAAAAAATATATAAAGCAAAAACAGCATTCAGCTTTTGTTTGTGGTGAACTGTTAGAGGCAGCACACATCCCAAGTAGCTAGGGTGACCACGCCAAGCTCCTTCCTCAGGAGCTACACTCAGCATCAGGCCACCAGTGCTTTGAATTGTATCTGTGAGCATCTGCGCTTTTTCTTAATTTGTTTTGTGTATCTATTATTAATACCAAGATGTGCCCTAAGATAATTGCTTCTTTGCTTTATACAACACTTCAGTTTACTGAAGGTTTCATAGGAACACTCTACTTTGGGGTAGCAGGGAAAACCTAGAGTTGAATAAACAGGTGAAAGGAGAAGAGTTTGCAGCAAGATTTAAGAGTTGTTCATTCATTCGTTCATTTCTTCATTCATTTAATAAGCCTCAGTTCACAGGTTACCATGTGCTATTGGTCTAGTGGTTAGGATTCAGCACTCTCACCAGCGTGGCCTGGGTTCAATTCCCAGTTAGGGAAGACCTTCTTCTGGGTTTCCCTACTGGTTCAGCCGGTAAAGCATCTGCCTGCAATGTGGGAGACCTGGATTCACTCCCTGGGTTGGGAAGATCCCCTGGAAAAGGGAATGGCTACCCACTCCAGTATTCTGACCTGGTTGCAAAGAGTCGGACACAACTGAGCAACTTTCACTTCACTTCATCCAAAAATCATTCCCCTCTTGCTCACTGTGCATTTATAAGTTTACCTTCTGAGTTATGATTTCCATGGACTTGGGTTATTGAGGCTGGCTCTGTTTGACAGCTCAGGAAGGTTAACCTAGAGTAGCAAGAAGAAATTAGCATTTTAGTCTTTACTCTTTATTCTTTTGTGTCATCTGAATACAATCACCATTTACCCATTTTTATTTATTTATTTTTTAATTGGAGGAAATTGCTTTATAGTGTTTTGTTGGTTTATTCTTGTGTAGTTTTTAAAAACTTTCAAAGCTATATCTAAAATTTTCTACTTGCCTAACCCCATTATTGTTTTTTAATATTATTAATATATTCTTCATGTTAATTATTGCTAGTAACAATAAAACCAAATTAATGAGGAAGTTCTTGAGCACTATAATTAAAAACACAGGGCTTTGAAATTAGCTAATAATACTTATTATAATAAATAATGATTAAGTAGCATAATGAATATAAAGCACTTAACACAGTATGTAGCATATAGTAAACATTCAGTTAATGGATGCTATTACTACTTTTCTTTTTTTTGCAATGCCATGAGGCATGCCTGATCTTCATTCCCCAACCAGGGATTGAACTCATGCTCCCTGTGTTGGAAGGGTGGAGGTTTAACCACTGGACCACCAGGGAAATCTCTGATGGTAGCTATTACTACTTTTATCATCATCATCATCTGTAGTCAGAACTCTTAGTTTCAAGTGACAAAAAAGATTCGACTTTTACTAGATTTTGCAAAATAGGAATTTTTTGGCTCATGTTATTTTTAAAAAACAAAACAACCAAAAAACAGAGGTAGATGCCCTAGCCGGATTCAGGTATTCAAACAATATCCACTATGTCATTTCTTGGCTTTATTTTATATTGACTTCATTCATAGCAAGCTTCCTCCTCATTGTAATAAGATGCTCTACACCTTAGCAGCTAACCAGTTGGGGAGGGGGGGATGCCTGTTTATCAGTAGTTGAAGCAAACGTCTTAGGTAGAACTCTCATTGGCCTGCCTTGGGTTATATGCTCATTCCTTAACTAATCATGTGCTCAAGGAAATGAAATGTTCTGAGTGACCAGGCCTGGAACTTGGGGATGGGCACACATTCCACCAAACACAGGAACCAAGAGTGGGTGGGGGAGGGTTTTCCCAACGTTAAATCAAGATGATATCAGTAGAAGAAAGTAGAATAAAAACCAGACAGGCAAAACCAGCAGACTTCCAATATTACACTCGGAAAAAAACAGTTGAAAGTGAATCTTGAATTGTTACCCACTCAGTGAAAACCTGTTTATAGAATGTAGCTTGTACTCTTCTTAAAGTGAATAAGCAGATTCTGCCATACTAATGTGCACAGATTGTTCCATAGATAAGGATGTGCCATAGGAAACATCCCACCTCAACTTCTATATAATTAAATTGTCATAACACATGAAGAAAAATACAACTGAATTTAATTATCACAAGAAAGATGGTCACTAAGGTATTAGGCAGCATGTTACAATAGAGAGAGAACTAGAATCTGAATTCTAGTCAATACTGAATGGACTATAAAAAGATTTACTAAACTGCTGCAAATAGCTTTACCTTGTTTAAATTTTCATATAAGATAAAATTAAAATTTGAGCAATTTTATGCTTGATAAAACTCACCTTCAAGTATGCTATAAACTGGAAAAAGATGTAAAGCACAGAAAGACACTGGTGTTCATTTCACTCTGTTAAATGTGCTCTTTCTGTGAAAAATGACAACGTGTTTACATAGTTTTTCTTTTTTCAGAGATCAAATATGTAAAATTTCTCTGAAAGCTTAGCAGCGTTACACAGATGTTAGCTATTAATAATATAATACCTGGAGGGAGTATAACATAGGGATTACTGGTGTGGTCGCTGGAGTAAGAATGTCTGAGTTTGTATCATAGCTCCTTCAATTACTAAATATAAGTCAATGGCCAGACATTTAACTCCTCTGAAACTTAGTTTCCTTATCTGCAAATGGGGAAAATAATAGTGCCTCCCTCACAGCCTGTTGGAAAGAGGAAACAAGAAAATGCATGTACAACACAGTGCCTGCCATGTGTTAGCTGTTCTACTATACCACTAATAATGCTACCGCTACTGCCTTACTCTGGAAATTAGAGACCTCTGAGTAAGTCAGGGATTTAAGAACTCAGCTGTTCATATTAGCCTCTGCTCTTAAAATACAGTTGTTTAGGAATTGAACTAAGCATGTAAATTTTAGCTAACAGCTACCATATTTTACAATCTCTCTAGAATTTATTTATACATATTTGAACAAATTCACAGATGTACTCATGGGGAAATAAAATAATTGATGTTGTTTATAAATTTTGTTTTTATTTTTGAGTTTTTTGCCTAATATGTCATTATCATAGAATATTTCTATTGTTCATTCAACAAATACTTATGAGCCTGCTAAGGGCCAGGCACAATGCAGTATAATAAGTACTCTTGTTCGAACTTATATGGTTCTTGTCTTCAATGGCCTTACCCTTCCTATCATAGATAGTGACAGGAAATAGATATATAAAGAAATAATTTTAAAATTAAATATTGAGGTGGGTAGAATAATGGTTTCTCCCCCCTCAAAGATATCGACATCTTAATCCTTAGTACCTATAAATATGATATCTTACATGGCAAAAAAGATTTTGTAGATATGATCAAATTTAAGGACTTTGAGATGGGAAAATGAACCTGGATTATCTCAGTGGACTAAACTTAATCACACAGGTCCTTAAAAACAGAAAACCTTCCCCTGTTATTGTCAGAGGAAAAAGTTAACTACCGAAGGATGGTCTAAGAGTTGCATTGTTGCTGGATTTGAAGGTGGAGGAAGGGGACTAGGAGCCAAGCAAGATGGACACCCTCTAGCAGCTAGAAAAAGTAAAGAAATGATTCTCTACTTGAGCCTCCAGAAAGAAACCAACCTGCCAATTTTGACTTATAACCTGCAAAACACGTTAGAAAAAAGTGACACATTTGTGTCATTTTAAGTCACTAAGTCTGTAGTTATTTCATATGGCAGCAATAGAAAGCTAATTCAAATATGATAAATTCTCTTTACTTAAGGTCTATCTATGGAGAAATAGTTCTTCTATTTCTCCTAAAGTGTTAAGAATTACTTTCCAAAGTTGTATCAGAAGAGCTTCAAAGAATTTTCCCCAGAAGACACTCAAAAGTCATCATTCCAAAGTAGATTACATGCCCTTTCCAAGGCCAGCTTCTCATAACGGCAGGGGATTACTCTTAGACTTGTCATCTCTGAAGCTATAGATGGGGTTTTCCTCAGGTAAAGAATGTGGACTAGATTAAGGTTTGGACTGGATTAAGGATTACGGAAAGGATTAAGTGGATCTTAATAATATCCACAACAAAACATACTGATAATTCCATAAAAATCTATAATTGCTTTGAGATTACAATTATAAATTATACTTTGGAAAAAATAAGTCCATCTTTTTGTTTGGCAAGAAGTGGAGCAGGTAGAAAGTCTATCAAGATATTGCTCTAAAGCTTGGCAGTCACAAGATAAATTCTTCATTTATTCAACAAATATTTACTGATACAGAAAACACTGCAGTGAGATTGACTGTAATGTCAGTGATTTAAGAATGTTGCCTGTTTTCTTTTCCCAGGGTTATCTGAACCTTTATCCAGTTCTTTGCTGAATATCATTGATGTTCCCACAGACCTTTATTTGTGAAGATATGCCACTTTTAGGCATTTTTCTAGTGACTTTACCTTTTTCTTCTCCTTCAGATTGCCCAGATTAAGAAATGCTTCAGCAAGGTGGCAGATTTTTAGTAATTATTTTATCTGGTTGATAGGTACTTAGGGGTTCATTGTACTATTTTCTCTAATTTTGTGTTTGAAATTTTTCATATTAAAAAAAAGAAGAAGAAGAACAAGCAGGCTGCCGCAGCCACAGCACCCCCAGGCCAGTCTTTCTGGGCCTCCCATTTCTAGTCCCCATCCCCCTAGCTGCTCCCCAGATCTCACACTGCTGCCTCTCCACCTGGCCTCGAGGAGTTAACTGAGCAATGCAACACCTACTTCTTCCCCTGAAAAACCCACAAACAGTTTGTAGAAGAATTTAAAGTGAATCTTCAGAAAGAACTGTTTTAGATTAAGGTACTTGCTTTGTACTAAAACCACAAATATACTGAAAAAGTTTTTAAAAGCTTCAGTAACAGCAGAAAACCCCCAAGTACAATAAGTGCATAGGTTAAAAGAAATTAGAGGTGATAAAAAAGGAAAAAAAAAAGCTAAATAAAAAAATAAAGAGGCCAAAAATGATACCAGCAGTGCTAGACATTGGAGTAGAAGAGAAAGTTGAGGGACCAGAAGAATTACAAATTAAATCAAGAACTCTTTGAGTTCTATCCTAAAGAAAAGAAAGCCTTATCTCAGGTAAGACCAAGATTTTTGTTTTTCTTTTTTAATATAGTGTATTATCGTGGAGCACATTAAAAAGTCTGAGAAGCTAAGAAACATAAAATTGATCACAGCACATCAGTGAAGGAAAATATAGTTCAGAAGTTAAAGTACAAAAAATAAGGAAAGGTTAACAAATAAATTATAATTCACGAGTATAATTCATGAGTATATTATCAATATCAAATAGGATTCATATAAATCCCATTTTATGGATTAGAAAACTGAAGCTCAGGAAACTGAAGTAGTTTGATCAAGGTCAGTCAGTTTAAGTGTTGGGAACCTAGATTTGAACTCTCCAGATATCTCAACAACATTTTGCTTTTCTCATTCTTTTTTTGGTAGAAATTACAATTCAAAAGTAATTTATTAAATTATATGTATATATTAACTCAAAAATAATTCTGGCTTAAATTTACATACATTTAACAATGATGCCCCACTGAGTCTCATTTTTTCATTACATCAATGATACTGTGTACTCAAAATAAATTGCTATTATATGGGAAAACACTGCCTTAAAGTGAAACACTTTAAGTGAAACCCTTCAGTGAAACACTGAAAATCATTTTGTCTGACTATTGCACATAGAAGTTAGATTTTTGCCTTTTTTCCTTATATATGTAAACAATTATGTAGAATAAAAAGTAAGGCATTTTTAAATGAAAAAATATTTTTAGTTATTTACTTATTGATTACTGGAATGATTAAGTTTTGGTTTCTAATAAAGGAATCTAAGTTTGATTCATGTGTTTGAAGTGTGTCTCAAGTTAAGTTAATTAACTACTTTCTGGCCTAGACAGCCTACTTAGTAGCTTTTAATACTTACTTGTTATTATATGAAACACTATACCCAAAGTCTTCTTTTTAAACATGAGTAATTTTCTATCTTGCACCTACTATGAGCAAGTATATGTTCAATAAATAATTACTGATTTTTATCATCACGCCTAAAAGAGATCAGGTTTAATAAATTATAATTACAACTATGTCACTGTGACATAGTTTTTCTTTTGTGACCAAATTAGGCGCTAGAGAAAAGAGAGAAACTATAGCAATTATTTTAGCAAAGATAAGTTAATACAAAGAATTGTTAAGCAGGCATTAAAGAACAGGAAAGGCAAAAACATGGAGGCAGTGATAGTCAAAAGATGTAAAAAATACCAGCATGATAAGCATTACCTGGAAACGTTAGAAGTGCAAATTCTCAGACTCCAAGCGCCTGTTGTGGCTTACTGAATCAGAAACCCTGGCAGTGGGCTTTCAAAGCCCTCCAAGGAGTCTAACGTAAAAGTTTAAAAACCACTGCACTAAAGTAGGCTAGAGTGCCACAGATAGTAACACCAGGAAGCAGCCACCACTCCTGGGCCTGAGGAAGCAGAGAAGAGAGAGAATTACTCAAACTGAGAACACTGGGGTAGGCCCCATCACATCACAGCTGAAACTCAGACTTCGAAGAACCAATCGCTGCTCGCTGGTACTGGTGTTTCTGAGCTCAAAGGAGGAACACCATAGACCCTGGGAACCAGAAATCTGAGGGAAAGGAACCCACAGGTTTGATCTGGTGTCTTGGGAAGGCACATTGAGATAGTTTCTGCAGGTGTTGGGAAGTCACTAAACTGAAATCAGTGGCTGCTGCCAGAAGGACCTACTACCGCCAGAGTGAACTGTCACTGGAGTGAGACCGAGAGGCTCAAGAAACCCTTGAGCCGCGAACAAGAAAGAGCAAGTCCCTTCCCCCTCCTCTTGCTGTGCAGTGTCTCTGGTTCTTATACCGGCAGAGCCGAACAGGGAGCCAGATATCTTCGTAGAATTTCACAGAGTGGGGTTGAAGCTGAGAGATAGTAGCTTAGTATCTGCCTACTAGAGATAGTAGTATAAAGACCCTAATTGTAGTAAGACTGAGAGGTAATAGAAATAGTACATAATTTTTGGTATGTGTAATTGGGTACACACGGGCATTTTCTGGGGAACTGATACCTAGGTAAACTTTTAGGCTTATTATACAAAACTATTCCTTTGTGGAAGTTTCTTCTGATGTGGTTAATAAGCATTTAGGGCATCAAGGACCTACACTGAATTCTTCTTAGCTTCCCAACCAAAATCGAAAGATCACAGCCATGATAGCTGAGAATTGTTCAACAGTAGCAGCAAGCTCTGTTCCAGAGAGATGAGACTGGGTCCTTGAAGTCTTAGTGTCAAAGGAATGGACTAAAAAGAAGCTTACTTATAGCAGGACAGAGCAATCCAGAGCCTGCCTCAGAACAGGAGATTGGTATAAAAAGGTTGTTCTGTAATCACAGTCATTGATAAGAACAATACGAACATGATTTTTCACTTAATAAGTTTTGTGCAATTCCAGGGAACTAGAAAATGAATGGAAATGATCAGCTACTTCCTTCATCTTGTAAATCAGTGTTCTAGTAGTTGAGTGTCCAGTCAATGTCAAGGCCACACAAATCAATAAACCAGTGCTTTCCATATCCTTGAAAGGTAATCACAGTCACAGCTGTTCTGGGTGACAATCAAGAGGAACATTCCCAGGTATTATTGAATGGTTATCAGAAGTATGCCCAGTACATACTCTGGAAGATAAAGAACTATGAAATGGCCATTACTCTTAAAAGACCTTCACCTGTTTCTCATTTTATGTTTATATTTTGTCTTGTTTTTGTTTTCCAAAGGATATTGAAGAATCACAAAACCACACTGGCGAGCCTGTTGGAGATGACTACAAAAGGATGGGGACACTTTTTGGTGAACTGAACAAAAGCCTCGTCAACATGGGCTTCACAAGGATGTATTTTGGAGAACAAATTGTAGAACCAGTAATAGTCATCTTCTTTTGGGTTATGCTGTGGTTCCTTGGCCTACCAGCCCTTGGACTAGTTGCTATTCTTTGCCTTGTCATTATTTATGTGCAGCAGTAAAATATGGCCAAATGAACTATCATTTGACATTTAGTAGCCAGATACATAATTAGTGAAGTTATATATTTCACTACATAAAGGCTGAAAAGTTTGCCTTGTTTCAAATTGTGTGTTGTTTTGCAAGTAAATTTGTAGGTTGATGTTTAAAATTAAATTCACTCGATTTTAAGAGGGTTGAACATATATATAGTAGCTTATTCACAACTCTTGTTTCACTACTGAGATCTGTGCCCACTTTTAAATACTCCTATTCCCATGCCAAACCTTAAATAACACCAAAAAGTGAGCAGGGAAAATAGGATATAAAATTCAAATCAGACAATATAGATCTTGTAAAAGCTCTAATAAAACATTTTAGAAGAAAAAGCATGAAACAAGGAGCAAAAAATTTTAACTGAAGAATTGCTCCTCACTTATCCCAACCAAATAAATCCATATTTTCTGGGAAGTAACTTGAGTTTCCATTGTCCCTGCTCAGCCAAAACTAATGTAAATGACAACTTCTATACACTACCTTAATATTTTGATGAAAATCAGTAAAGCTAGCACATTTTCTAAAAATTGAAAAGAAATATATTTATTATAACTGAGGAAACTTCCCAAGTTAAATGTAACTTTTTTATAATGTAATACTTGGGCTTGAAATCACTTTAGTATATCATTTGGAGTTTTAGACAATTTTGGTGCTAATCAGTTTTTGTGAATTTTTAAAGTTTCATAAGCCAGGTCCATAGTTGACTGTATCCCATAGTAATGAATATTTTCCTTGTATTTTTTCCTAGATAAACATTTGCAGTGTATTTTTTTCAGAAATTTACATTTTTATAATTCTTTTATAGCAATTAGTCTAAGATTTAAAAAATCTATTTCCTATCTTGACATGGATTTTCCCCCCAAAATTGATTTGTATTATGGCTAAAATTCTTTATTATTATTTTTTTTTTTTTTAAGAAAAAGCTCATTTTCTTTAATATCTGTATTAGAAAGTACAGTATTACAATATAAAACCAAATGCTTAAATTTGGAACTCAGCAGCCAATTGTATCATATTCCTCTGATGCTAAAGTCAAGTCAGTAATTGGCCAGGCATGTTATTAATGTGTCTTATTTCAACACTTTGGGGTTTTATATTGAAAAATAGCATTTCTTTAAACATATTTAGAAAATGAAAAATGGCTTACTGATATTTTGGATTTTGTTAAAAAATCTAAAATCTTTATATTTGGTCTAAAAAACTTTCTATGTAGACAAAGGATAGGTAGTTGAGATAATTATCTAGAAATTTCAGTTAAATAAAGGAAGACAGAGCAATGGGTCATTTTTATCTTTGGCAGGGTAATAACTAAAGTGTGTAAAATGTTTACTGTTCTACTTTATAAAGTTTTTACCCAGTGCTGTTTTTAAAATTTATTCTGTATGTCCTCAGTGTCTTCTATCCTGAAGCAGAAAAATGATGAAAATGTTCAATTTAGATTTCTAAAATTAGATTATCCTGAATAACAGTACCAATCAGAGGGCACTAAAAAATATTATTCCTTTGTGTAAATACAGATCTTTTAAAGTTTGACTTTGAAAAAAGACTTTGTACTCTATCATTGTGTTTTTACTGGGTTTGCAATATTTTTAATAGTAACCTTTATGAACCTGGCATAAGTGCAAGTTATTTGAAAAGGTGTCGTTATTCATGTCCAGTAGAGTTGCAAGGTTTTCAGTAGAAGTCATGAGATTTTGTATATCTGCATTCAATATTAAAAAGTGTATTTCTTTGTAATACTACTAGAAGTTTTAATTTCCTTTTGGAATGTAAAAAAGAAATAGTATGCATAATAATAGCTCTGGTTCCACCAGTGCCTAATATTTTTTAAAGTAATTTTTAATTGTCAAATACTATGCATCTGTACACTGCTGTTAATAGGATGTATATTAAATTCTATAAAGAAATGAGATATTTTGATGCTATCTTTTCTGCATATGTTATAAGAGCATACCAACAAATCATTTGCTTTAATAGGGAAAAAACAAACTGCTCATTTGATGGAAATAAAGTATTTTCTTTTATGAAAGATATTAGAATGCAAATTATACTGATGTCTTGAAATAAAAAGAAACTGGTCATTTCTTTGGTTCATGGTATAAGGAATTAATTCAAAAACATTCTCAATCATTTCAATCTCAGATACAAGCCAATTTTAGAAACTACTATTGCTATGAATAAAGAGAAATTATAGTGCTACATTATTAGATTTGTGTATGTATATATCACTCATACCTCAATACAAAAGGAAAAGGTCAAGACCTATAAGTAAACTGTAGATGAATAAATCCATTTTCACTAAAGGAAAAACTAAGTTTTGTAGAATTCAGTTGTCTCATATGCTGAACTGTTATATACAAGGTATTTTTCCATTCCTGGCCACCACTCAGATCATTAGTTCACTCGTAGGTGTGCTGGAGCCAGCTTACACTGGCTTGCAAAAGCCAACTGTATACATTTAATCCCTCTTTGCCTTCAGTGACATCAAGTTGGTAGCCTGACACTGAATATGAGGGGAGTATTTACACTATAAAAATTGGCAAACATAACAAATCAGGGCTCTTTTTTTGTGGGAAGCCAGTTGTTAAACAGGTATCATCAGCGCATCACTGATTAGCCACTCTAGAGGCCACATTTCCATTTCTGCTCCTACAAACATAAAGGAAGCATATCAAGGCAAATTCCCACAGACCCGTCCAAAATTGCATTTGAATCTTTTCCATGTGGGAACTATGGACCATAGTTGTCTTCTGACCAAAGTGTGTCTCTATTTAATCACATGTTTTGATCAGAGAAAATCTTTCTGGGCTGTCACTAAGCTGCCAATCCATTAAAGACTATCCAACTGATCAGGAAATAAACAGTTATGGAACTGAGAGAGGGCAAATTACAGCATCGGGTCTGTTGTAAAGTATTAAGCTCAAAATAATCAAAGCTAGGTATTGAGCAATCAAGCGCTATTTGTCTGGTTTGTGATTCTATAATTACATATTTTAGTTCTTTTAATTAATAATAATTTTAGTTATTTTACAAATGTTTATTGATTTCAGTTTATTTTAGAAGTTTTCATTGTGAATTAATGGCTTGACAGGGTGAAAGAAGAATTTTAAAAATCAGACTTTCATACCTGTTAGTACTTCTAGTGCTAGAATTGGCCAAGGAGAATATAAACTAATGTACAAACCGTGGCTTCAGGATTATTGCTGGACTGAATATTTTCTAAGTCCTATTTCTCTGCCATACAGTTGTGTTCATTTCACATGCTAGTAAGGTTAACAGTCAAAATCCTTCAAGCTCGGCTTTAGCAGTATGTGAACCAACAACTTCCAGATGTACAAGCTGGATTTAGAAAAGGCAGAGGAACCAGACATCAAATTGCCAACATCCACTGGATCACAGACAAAACAAGGGAATTCCAGAAAAACATTTACTTCATTGACTACACTAAAGCTTTTGACAATGTGGATCACAACAAACTGGAAAATTCTTCAAGAGATTGGAATCCCAAACCACCTTAGCTGTCTCCTGGGAAACCTGTATGCAGTTCAAGAAGCAACAGTTAGAACCAGACATGGAATAATGAATTGGTTAAAAACTGAGAAAGGAGTACATCAAGGCTGTATACTGTCACCCTGCTTATTTAACTTCTATACAGAGTACATCATGAGAAACGCTGGGCTGGATGAAGCACAAGCTGAAATCAAGATTGCTGGGAGAAATATCAACAACCTCAGGTATGCAGATGACACCACTCTAATTGCAGAAAGAAGAGGAACTGAAGAGCCTCTTGATGAGGGTGAAAGAGGAGAGTGAAACGGATGGTTTAAAACTCAGCATTCAGAAAACTAAGATCATGACATCTGGTCTTATCATTTCATGGCAAACAGATGGGGGGAAAATGGAAACAGACTGATTTTATTTTCTTGGGCTCCAAAAAATCACTGCAGATGATGACTGCAGCCATGAAATTAGAATACACTTGCTCCTTGGAAGGAAAGCTATGACAAACCTAGACAGTATATTAAAAAGCAGAAACATCACTTTGCCAGCAAAGGTCTGTATAGTCAAAGCTATGGTTTTTCCAGTAGTCATATACATGGATGTGAGAGTTGGACCATAAAGAAGGCTGAGTGCCAAAGAATTGATGCTTTTGAACTGGGGTTGAAGAAGACTCTTGAGAGTCCCTTGAACTGCAAGGAGATCAAACCAGTCAACCCTAAGGGAAATCAACCCTGAATATTCATTGGAAGCTCTGATGCTGAAGCTGAAACTCCAATACATCAGCCACCTGATGGGAAGAGCTGACTCATTGGAAAAGACCCTGATGCTGGGAAAGATGGAAGGCAAGAGGAGAAAGGGGTGACAGATGGCTGGATGGCATCATTGACACAATGGACATGAGTTTGAGCAAACTCAGGGAGATGGTGAAGGACAGGGAAGCCTGGTGTGTTGCAGTCCATGGTGATGAAGAGTCGGACACGACTTAGTGACTAAACAATAACAATTTCTCTTTCCAACCCTTAATTTTTGATGTTCCAGACTGTTCTTTCACCGGTCTACACATTACCTTGGGCAATACCACCACTCCCATGGCTTCACTTACCATTTCATACTAACAGCTCTCCAGTCTGCACCTCCATTTCAGAGAGTTCTATGCAGAATATTAGATTCATACATTCAACTGCTGGCCCAACATCTATCTGTTCTTGCTTATCCCTTAGTACCCAAACTATAACATGTCCAGAAAAGGAACTCTGCATCTTTTTCCCATTTTCCTCTTCTGTGTTTCTAGTCTTAGCACAGCCCACATGTAACCTATCACTCTTTCACCTTGTTCTTTTACCTCCTAGAAAGTGAAAGTGAAAGTTAGTCTCACGGTCGTGTCTGACTTTTTGCAATCCCATAGACTGTAGCCTGCCAGGCTCCTCTGTTTGTGGAATTCTCCAGGCAATAGTACTGGAGTGAGTTGCCATTTCCTTCTCCAGGGGATCTTCCTGACCCGGGGATCGAACCTGGGTCTCCTGCATTGCAAACAGATTCTTTACCAACTGAGCTACTAGGGAAGCCCTTAGTGTTTTATCTCATAAAAATACCTTTAATCTTCCCACTTTTCTCCATTCACAGTATCACTAACCTAGTCCACACTGCCATCCATAGATTGCTATCTTAGAATCCTCACTGACCTGCCTTCATTTTTCCATGTTATAATCAGAATAATTTTTCTGAAATGTGACTGATGTCCTTGGCCTAAATCTTTTCAATGACTTCTTATTACCATTATGATAAAATGCTTAGTCCTTAGTATAGGTTTCATGAACCGCTCGTGAACTGGTTCTTACATACCTTACCTCTATGCATCCACCTTCCTTCCCAAGCCTCACTCTACTGATTGTGTTTTCAGCTCAGAGCTGTACTTTCTTCCAGAACTCTTTTACCTTCTCTCTTTAGCTCCTCCCCACCAAATTGACCACATCCACAGCTTTAAGGCTTATTTAGATATTGTGTCCCCTGGGGAAAATTTCTCTGCCTCTTCTAAATCCCGTTTTGGTATTTCACAGGGCTTCCCTGATAGCTCAGTGGGTAAAGAATCTGCCTGCAATGCAGGAGACCCTGGTTTGATTCCTGGGTCGGGAAAATCTGCTGGAGAAGGGACAGGCTACCCACTGCCGTATTCTTGGGTTTCCCTTGTGGCTCAGCTGGTAAAGAATCCACCTCCGATGCAAGAGACCTGGTTTGGGAAGATCGCCTGGAGAAGGGAATGGCTACACACTCCAGTATTCTGGAGAATTCGATGGACTGTATAGTCCATGGGGTCGCAAAGAGTGGGACACAACTGAGCGACTTTCACTTTCACTTTTTACTTTGGTACTTAATGTGCTTTCAGAGAACCCTGTGTTTCCCCTGTCCACGTTTGTCATGTTATATTGTAAAAGTTTACGGTCAGCTTCTTCCATTAAACAATAGGCTTCACAGGCAGAGACATGTCTGTCATGTTCATAATTGCATCACCTAACACAATGACTGGCATACAGTATGTGCTCAAAATTTTTGTCAATAAATAAATCAGCTTCATTTATTCATATTCTCCCTAGAGGGTATTCACAAAGAAGACCTACAGTTAGTTGTACTTTAAAGTTTTTTGACTCCAAAAATATACCCTATTTGCATAAAGAGCATGGATTGATTTATATGTTATCAAGAGCTGTTTATTCACTTTCAATTGAAGAATATTGCTGTTTTTTGCATACATATACAGTATTGCTACTATATGCCTACATTTTTAGAAGAAAAATGTATTTTCAGTGTTGTGCTTGATGAAATCACTATTTCTCCAGAATGCAAATGGTAACTCATGCTACCTAAATTTCTTCTTTTTCCAGTATTTTTCAATAGATCTTTATTTACTAAACTTTAATGTTTTAAAAATCTCAGAAATGTGAGCAGGAATTCTCAAATATCTAAGCTTGGTATTTTAGGCTCCTGAATAAATTCACAATTAGAGTGACCTAGCTGCCCAGATTATATATGTTAAATAACATGTGTATAAAATACTTTGTTATTCTTTCTAATAAATAATGCCCTTTCACAGCCCTGCATTCTGAGTCTCCCTTCTGACTCCTTATATTGTTTTCTGCTTGTCAGTTAATTGCTGCCACATCAAGTGTAGGTATAGTCACCTGAGAGTAAAAAGAGTGTTTTCCTCATCCTTATTGCTGGAGCGGAAAGCCAAGACCTGATGGATGTAAAGCTTCCCAGACAATAGAGTACCGGGAAAATCCAGATCTAGATGAGCCAAGCTGTATTTCTTCTTTAAAATTATTGGATGAACTCGGCAGAAGCCAGCTAAGATCCAAAACTTGGTCATTCAAATGCTTATTAAATTTGAATTGTTATTTTTTCAGCAAAGTTCAATCACTTAACCTTTCATTGACTTCATCAGCTGGAATACAGTGATTTTTACCACAAGACCATCGACCTTTTTTGTTATGGGTTTACCCCTATATTACAAGAGACTAGCTGATGGTATATTTTTTAATGGGAGATTTTTAAAGGAAAGAATGAAAATTCTATATACAGTATACTTATTTATACCATAATTGGTTCAAAACAAGATCTTCAGAATTATTTTTGTTGGAGGGGAGAATGAGATATATAAAAACTCAATATTTGAGACTATGTGCCATCTACAGAATGCCCTTCTCTGGTCTGTCAATAAATTTTCCTGGTTTTACATATATATCAAAAATATTCATGACTATCATTAAAGTATTTTCAGCTTTAAAAGGCACAACAGTATATGTGTAAACACACCATACAAATAAAGGTGAAGAAGAAACAATTATGAAAGAAAAACACTTAGATGTTGGTTTGTAAAGATTAACCTAAATTAACCCTGCACAAAACCATAATGATGATTTTTCATATAAGGTTTAATATAACATTGTTTAATTGTTAGACCAGTGGCTTTCAAAGGTTTTAGTTTGTTCTGCTTCAAGGGGACTATAAGTAAGTGATTATGATAAAGCTTAGCTTTATCTACATAAACATAAATGATAAAAGCAGAGCTGTTTTAGTTGATTTTGCTGTAGGCCCCAGTTCCCTGGGAAGTTAGTAAGCAGGAAATGTACTAGGGAGTGCTCTGGAGAAAGATTCTCTATAAAGCGAGGAAAAGAAGCAGGATGGGGCAGCTCAGCACAGTCACAGCAAGGCCTCGGTGAGTCAACTGGGTGTTCTCAAACAGGAATGATCCTTCAGGATTGACCTACAGTTGGGACAAGGGAGCTCTCTTCAGCCAGAAGAAACTGCCAGAGAGGACTGATGCCTGGCGGTTGTCGGCTAGCCGCATTCCAGCAGTCATCAGAGAAGACTGGGTCTTCAGAACTTTGGTTCTAAAGGAAGGATCTGAGCAGCACACACCATCCACACACACTCCCTTCTTTTCTCACCTCACCTTCCATAACCCAGCTGTAAAGAGTACAGTATGAACATGACTCATTCAAATCAAACTCACCGGTCAAGATACTTTTAAATATTTTTCAAGGTGTCTCATTGTAAAGAATCTCCCTGCCCAAACAGGAGACATGGGTTCAATCCCTGGGTCAGGAAGATCCCTTGGAGAAAGAAATGGCAACCCATTCCAGTAGTATTCTTGCCTGGGAAATCCCATGTCCAGAGGAGCCTGGTGGGCCCCACTCCATGGGGTTGCGAGAACCGAACACAACATGGCAACTAAACAGCAGCCTTCTTAGTCCTGCTGAGTTGCCTGCTTCTGTTATGAGATTTGGCTGTTAGATTATGACAGTTTTAGTTGGCTAAACAGTATGCCCAGAATTCAGAAAAGGCTTGAGGTTGCTACGAATAGGTGAACAGATGATTGACAGAAAAGCTCATTACTTAAAATCAGGAGTAGGAAATCCATGAAATTTTGTGTGCGTTACTGCTTACACCAAAATTTATGCTAGTAGGTCCCTCAGGTAGTGCGTCACAAGACGTCAGGACAAACCATCAGGGCGTGTCTTGGGAGCCAGGTAAGTTTAAGCCTAGATGTAGGCAAGTGCTTTGTGCTTTCTGGCCCCTTTCTCAAGTTAAAGCAATTCTAATCCTCAGAATTTTGGAGCAAGTTGAAAATAAGATTTCCAATGGTAGAGCAGAACTCACTTGTAAAGAAACCATATTCCCCTTGCCCCCAGTGCACTGCTGCAACTGATTTATGACTTGGAGATTTGGCCCTAATCATGGCTTTTCTATTTATTTTTAGCACAAAAGGTATCAGCAGACAAATTTGGTAATTCAGTATGCATGAACTTTCTCCAGTCTTGGCTCAGAATATTTGGGGTGCCCCTAAGAGTACTTTTACTTACTATTTTCATCCCTAGAATTTTAGGAGTGAGCAAGATCAAGCAACGTAATGGCCCCAAGCCAATTATATACTAAAACTATAACATTGTTTAGGAATGATTTCCCCCTTTGGTTATAGAAAAATATATTAGAACAACGTACAAACTTTCAGAATGATCTCTTTACGTTAGACCTGAATTTAAGACTTGGTTCTGCATTTATTGTATCTAACTGTACAATCTGTGTAAGTCATAACCACATCTCTTTAAACTCCAAGATTCTCCTCTGTAAAATGGGGTAAGTTTATGTAAGACTGAATAAATTATTGCATATCTTATCATAGTACCTTACACATAGCAAGCTTTCAATAAATGCCAGTCATTAAATATAAACATCCACATATAAGACAGGACATTCTTCACTATCCATGGATATACTTGGAGCCATAAAAGAGTATTTTGTTGACACCAAAAGATAGCTAAATACAAGGGAATTCTGTCACACTGCTATAATTCACAATTCCTCATGATTAAAATCTTCTGTGAATTGTCTTACAAACTTCAACTATTAGTGCTTCATGAATCAAAATGATCACAAAAATAAGGAATTTTTAAAAAAAAACGAAGTAAAGTACGCAAAGACTTGAATAGAAATAAAATATGCTCTGTGCAACCACACCTTCCTTAATGAGATGTCATTTTCTCTAAATACCTATTTACTGCAATACCATACATGTTTTGTGCTTCTTTGCCTTAGTAAACTTAGGTACAGAAACACACTCACCAGTGCATCCACAGGTCTGCTGTGGATCTGAAGAGTTTACAAAACGAAATCAGTTCTAAAAATACTTCTCTAAGTTTTACTCCACTGCATAGGCTAGGTGAAGTGAAATTGTTAGTCGCTCAGTTGTTTTTGCGACTCCACTGACTTGTAGCCTGCCAGGCTCCTCTGTCCATGGAATTCTCCAGGCAATAATACGGGCGTGGGGAGTGATTTCCTTCTCCAGGGGATCTTCCTAACCCAGGGATCAAACCCAGGTCTCTTGCATTGCAGGCAGATTCTTTACCATCTGAGCTACCAGGGAAGTTTTTTATAGTTTATAGAATTGCAAACAGTATCTTGCTTTGATTACAAAGAATTTCAGGTTAATCTGTTGGGGCTTCTATGTTATATTATGCTTTCAATGCACACCAGGAATGCTGTCACCAAGATAAATGTAACTGAGCCCTAGGACCCTCACATATTTCCCAGGTGGCTCAGTGATAAAGAATCCACCTGCCAATGCAGGAGACATAGCTGACGCAGGTTCGATCCCTGAGTCAAGAGGATCACCTAGAGGAGGAAATGGCAGCCTGTTCCAGTATTCTTGTCTGGAAAATTCCATGGACAGAGGAGCTTGGCAGGCCACAGTGCATGGGGTCACAAAGAGCTGGACATGATCCGGCAACTGAACACACACTCTCACATAAGAAAACCAGTACATGCCAATATACATTGATACATTCTGCGCACAGGCTAGTGGAAGCCAGTAAAGATTACTAGTGTATAATGTTTAAAAGAGTATTATTAATTTGTTCATAAAGTCTTATCTTTTTAGTCTGTAAAAACACACTAAAGGCTTCAACCGCATTGTTCCATCCTGGGTTTCTCTTTCCTAGTTCCTTTTCTTTTAAGCCATTCTCCCTCCCTGAAAAGTGAACGTTCCTCAAATCAGACATTTATGGCTGTGAATGTTTTATAATAAATTATGGCATATCTTTAGTGCCATCTCCTAGTGTATTTCAAAACTGGTTCTCCCACATTTTCCTTAACTGTCAGTTTACGCTTTCAGATATTTTTATAAGATGCTCAGATAGAGCTCATGTTGGCAAAATACAGCTCTCCTCAGGCATTTCTTCCTTTTTCAACTTGTAAGAAACAGTTCTTGAGAGCTGCATGTCTAGCTACCTGAGCACCACAGTCTTCTCCCTCTGTGACAGAGATACGGAGCTTTTCCTGTCCTGCCGTATCGCTGATGCCCAAGTCAATGACACGGGTTTTTTCCTACCAACTTGGCAAAAGACCTATGCTAACAAAGGAGACATTATTTTTGTAATGCAGAAAGAGTTAGACATAAAAAGACCTGAACATTAATACTTGTTTTAAATTTCGGATGCCTTACTGATACCACTTACTAGTGCTAGGCGCTGCTGTTTCGTCTCGGCCAAAGAAGGATGAACTGCTATTAACATGACCTCTTTACCACGTGAGTCACTTCTCTCTTCAGCAAGCCCTGCCAGAAATGGTCATACCAGGAAAAAGATGATTCTAGTAAATTCTCTAAGTATATCTAAACTTCGTGTTTAATCTCTTCACTACCATCCAGTCAAAGGGCAGGGCTCCACCTGCCCGGCTTCTCTATTTCTCCTAATGCTGACCGTGCCTCCAGTTCCATGCAGAGCTTTCTGCCTCCCGGAACCATGTTTCTCAATGCAGATTGCATTGCAAGATTAGATTAATCTTCAGAGGAGGCCTAGAGAATGGACAATGATTTTTTTTAGTAGGTTTGGCACATGGAATCAGAGCAAGACTAAAAGGAAACTTTCTGTGAGGCACCATCTGCTGCCAAGCTTTTTCTTTCTGGAACAACGAACATCATCAGTATGAATTCATGTTTAGCCTAATATAAATACAGATAAATAAAAACAGATAAAGATAAATAAATAAACAGATAAAGATAAGTATAGATATGAGTACATACAAGAGGTTACTGTTGAAAGAGTTCAGGTCATGCCACCCCTAAAATATATCACTGTGTACATTGATTATTTTGAACTGAAAGCACTTACAAAGCAGCCAATGCTAAGGAGGTTTTCTCTGATCTCCCCTTATCTGCCTAAAGACAGATCCTCTAAAAGGACCTCAGTTGTCATAAATTCCCTTGACAGGAGTTTCATCAACCAGGGAACACTGACTCCTATCAGACTAGTGGACCCGACAGCCAGACAAACGTTGAAACACACCACCATACATATGTCCCATCTGTCCTTCTAAAAGCCCACTCGCCCTCCCTAAAAATCATTTCCTGAACTGCCTGCATCCCTTTCCCCTACTAAGATGGCATCATGCACGTGCTGAGTCGCTCAGTCATGTCCAGTCGTGTCTGACTCTTTGTGACTCTGGGTTGTGGCTGGCCAGGCTCCTCTGTCCACGGGATTTTTCAGTCAAGAGTACTGGAGTGGGTTGCCATTTCTTCCTCCAGGGGATCTTCCCAACCCAGAGATCTAGCCTACATCTCCTGCGTCTCCTGCATTGCAGGTGGATTCTTTACCTGCTGAACCATCGGGGAACCCCAATTAAGATGGTATGTACGTTCTCAAATCTCACCAATTTAGGGGCGAAGGTATTCAATTTTATTTTCTGTGTGTGAAATATTAGAGTATAATGAATTTATATACCTTTATCCTGTTAGTCTGCCTATTGTCAGTTTATTTCACAGACACGTATTTCCAAACTGAGAGCACCCAAAAGTAACAACACCCCAGTGGTAACCAGTGCAATAGTACACCTTTGTTTCTGAGGTCTTCCTCTCAAGACACCGTATCTCCATGCTAATCGTGAGGAAAATATTTGACAAATTCAGATTGAGGATCGTTCTAGAACATATCTGACTGGTACTCCTCACACCTGTGAAGGTCATCAAGAACAAGGAGATTCTGAGTAGCTCCTCCAGACAAGTGGAGGCTAAGGAGACATGATTATTGAATATAATGCGGTATCCTGGAAAGGATTGTGAAAGAAAAAGAACATTAGGTAAACAAAACCAAGGAATTCTGAATAATATATGTACTTCAATTAATAATAATGTATCAATATTGGTTCATTAGTTGTGACAAATTACTATACTATAAATATAAGATTTTAATAGGAGAAACTGGGTACGGGATATATAGGAACCCTATGCATACTCTTTGCAACTTTTCCATAAATTTCAAACTATTCTAAAATTAAAAGTTTGTTTTAGGGTGGGACGCAGGAAACTGGGAGGGAGGCTCACAAGGGAGCGTGTATATGTATATTTATGGCTGATTCATGTTGTATGGCAGAAACCAATGCAATATTGTAAAGCAATTATCCTCCAATTAAAAATTAACTTTTAAAAAAAGTTTGTTTTTTAAAAAAAAGCAATTTAACACATTCTACTAAATCCTTAGTCATGTCAGTAACTGTGTATTATCCCCTTTACTGTAAATGTAATTTGTGTTATCAGACAACATGAATTCCTAATGACTTCTCCTTTCATCCTCTTCTTTCTACGTATTATTTTATAGGAGCAATATACAAAATTCACAATAATTCACTCTTCTTTGAAAATCTATTGATTCGTTACTTTCCGTGTACTTGACTAATGTTTAATAAGTTTCCAGGGGAAGGGCATAGGAATCTAAATGTCCTCCTACAAAGCAATGAGGTCATGCCCAAGAGAGCCTCTGGGCTGACATATACGCCTGTCCTTCTAGCGGTTCCTGCTGGGTGTGGGGCATTCCTCCAGAAGGCCCTGACACTGGACACACTGCGGCTGTGTCAGAGTCTGCTGGCTCAGAGGTCCTGAAGAGCCTCAGCCCTGTTGAGAATTCTCGCCTGCTCAGGACACAGCAAACTGGAACATCATCTCCTTCCGCCACCAGCCACCAAAGAACAGCCTGAATCTCAGAGCTTACCCAGAAGAGAGTTCCTAGACTAGAACTATCTTTAAAAGTCTTTCCAGAGAGACCTCCCAGGTTCATATTGATATGACTCCGTGGCCTGAAGGAACCTGGAGAGGAAGGATGCAGGGATGGGTCCTGCAGCCTGGCAACCTTCTTTTGCACTCATGACTACCCATGCGGGCATCCTCAATCTGCACCGAGAAGCCCTCCCAGGGGAGGATAACAGGTGCTGGGTACTCTCTCTAGTGTAAGGCTTTACCAGGTTTGATAACTGCTTGTGACAGCAACACCTGTTCTTCTCATTAAGCTATCTGTGCTTTATGAAAAGTCGAAACTATTTCTGCCTGAATATCTTCAGTATACTCTCTACCATCTTTTGAAAAACCTTTGAGAAGTATAGAGTCAGTGACTCTAACTACCCATTGGTGATTATGGAGATGACCTGTACACCGAACAGGTGAAAAAGGAATTTTGCTTTCAATCTCTTCTTCCCTCCTGCGCTCAAGGAAGCCAGCTGTGCCTGGATTATTTTTGTTTGTCAGCGTCAGTTTAAGCACTCAAAGGGATAAAACATTACCAGATAAGGTTTAATAAACATCTTGACCCTAGTTAAATTTAAATTAATTGGGTTATAGTTATATATTCTATATATAATTTATTATGAATATTTATTATATTTATTTAATTTTTAAATACGTTTTCCAGAAAATGTAGTAAGGTGTTAACAGTGGTGACCTCTGAGTGATAGGTGTGTTCTTATTTAATCATTTTTGCTTAGTTTATTTTCTACAATACAGTCCATGTCCACTAAAAACAAAAGGCTATTGTTTTTAATCTATGCTAATTTACGCATTTCTTGCATTAAATTTTTCTACCTTCTATCTGCTCCCTGGCTGACAGAAAAGTGATTTCTTTAAAGGATAATCTATTTAATGAAACAGAAAAGCTGCAAAAATACATACCAAGGATGCTAATAAACTGAGTTTTTACTCATTAAAAAAATGCTTCTCAAAGTTTTCCATGAGGTACTGGCCTTCAGGATGGAAATTTCCAAACTGTTTTCACTTACTACTATAAAAATTGCATGAGTGATCAGGCCTGAACACAGATGGGGAAAATTGGCGATGCTTAGATGACAAAAAGGATAATAAGGCCCATATGCTGAGCTGTTTGCCTTAGACTGCACCTGGTCCAAGCGGCCCCAAAGTGCTCCAAAGCCAACGTCATAATTGATTGTTGGGAAATGAGCTTAATGTCACAGAAAGGTCAGTTTTAACACCGAAAACCATCGGAACTGAGAACTTCTTAGCACTGTACTTTGAACACAATGTTTATACAGTTATTTTGTTTAACTGTTTGCATTGTTGTTGTTTAGTCACTAAGACATGTCCGACTCTTTGCAGCCCCATGAACTGCAACACACCAGGCTTCCTGGCCTTCACTACCTCCAGAAGTTTGCTGAGACTTATGTCCATTGAGTCAGTGATGCCATCCAAACATTCACCATGAAGTGATGGGACCAGATGCCATGATCTTAGTTTTTTGAATGTTGAGTTTTAAGCCAGCTTTTTCACTCTTCTCTTTCACCTTCATCAAGAGGCTCTTTAGTTCCTCTCCACTCTCTGCCATAAGGGTGGTGCCATCTGCATATCTGAGGTTATTGCTCTTTCTCCCGGCAATCCTGACTCCAGCCTGTGCCTCAGCCAGCCTGGCATTTGGCATGATGTGCTTCCCTGATGGCTCAGATGATACAGTGTCTGCCTGCAATGCGGGAGACCAGGTTCGACTCCTGGGTCGGGAAGATCCCCTGGAGAAGGAAATGGCAACCCACTTCCGTACTCTTACCTGGAAAACTTCATGAACTGAGGAGCCTGGTAGGCTACAGTTCCATGTGGTCGCCAAGAGTCAGACATGACTGAGCAACTTCACTTTTCACTTTACATATAAGTTAAATGAGCAGGGTGACAATATACAATCTTGACATACCCCTTTCCCAATTTGGAGCCAGTCCATTGTTCCATATCTGGTTCTAACTGTTGCTTCTTGACCTGCATACAGGTTTCTCAGGAGACAGGTAAGGTGGTCTGGTATTCCCATCACTTTAAGAATTTTCCACAGATTGTTCTGATCCACACAGTCAAAGGTTTCAGTATAATTAATGAAGCAGAAGTTTTTTGGAATCCCCATGCTTTTTTTATGGTCCAATGAATGTTGGCAAGTTGATCTCTGGTTCCTCTGCTTTTGCAAACCCAGCTTGTACATCTGGAAGTTGTTGGTTCATGCACTGTTGAAGCCTAGCTTGAAGGATTTTGAGCATTACCTTGCCAGCATGTGAAATAGGTTCAATTGTACAGTAGTTTGAACATTCTTTAGTATTGCCTTTCTTTGGGATTGGAGAGAAAACTGACCTTTTCCAGTCCTGTGGCCACTGCTGAGTTTTCCAATATGCTGCCATACTGACTTTAACAGCATCATCTTTTAGGATTTTTCAAAAGCTAAGCTGAAATTCCATCACCTCCACTAGCTTAGTTCATAGCAATGCTTCCTAAGGCCCACTTGACTTCACACTCCAGGATGTCTGGCTCTAGGTGAGCGATCACACCACCATGGTTATCCAGGTCATTAAGACCTTTTTTGTGTGTAGTTCTTCTGTGTTTTCTTGCTACCTCTTCTTAATCTCTTTTGCCTCTGTTAGGACCTTGCTGTTTCTGTCCTCTATTTTGCCCATCTTTGCACAAAGAGAGTATGTAGTTAATGCATTATAAATAAAGCTCATGTTATATTAATTTGGCTCCAAATTTCACTTGACTAATTTTGGAAGTTCTATATAAGGATTCTAATTCTTTTGTTTGAATTTTTTTTTCTCTATTTTATGAATCAAAAGAAATTCAAGGCAAAAGCAATGTGACAAAGACTATTCATCATCATCAAATATGCACTTCTGCTCATGTCATTGCATTCCCTACAGTCAGGTTGGGGCCATATATCAAGTTCTAGTCAATACATTGTGAGTAGAAGTAATGAATGAAATAGTCATGCTGAGATGAGATTGTTAAAAGTTGGGTGGCCTTTTCAAGCCCTCTTTTCTCTCCCAAAGCAACTTTGAATAGTACATGGTCCAAATCTATAAGAAGATATCTCAATCATTTTTGAACTATCTCGTGAATGCAAAGTAAATATTTATTGTGTTAAGTCTCTAAAGTCTGAGGATTAATCTATTAATTAATCATAGCAAAGCAAAAAGTGACTAATTCATACTGCTGATGCTTCAGTTAAATATTTAAAAGTACAATTTTTATGTCCTAAGTAAATTATTTTTATCCTTATTAGAAAGTAAGCTATTTCAAGAACAAATAAAAGCAAATGATACTAGAATATTTAAATCTAGTCAATGTAACATCATACTGAACCTCAGTTAATTGTGATCTAATGGGTAAGACAAAGAAAAATAGCTTCAAGTACAAAAAAGCTATTAATGAATGCAAGTCAAGCTCAGAAAAATCCAGGGATTAAGAGAAATGATAAAATAAGTTCATGATTTTATGTGAAAATCATTATCAATTGATGTTTCCTAAAGTTAAATCCATAACTTTAAAATCAATTTAAAAATTAAATCCATTAAAGAGTTAAATCCATTAAAAAATAATTCATGGAAGAAAGAAGAAAAAATTCAGTATTTAAATAAGCACATTCCTAATCTTTGGAGGCTAAAATCTGAGATAAATAATGTTTTACACATGGCAAGACTTATGGTTATGTACATACTAAATAATATAAAATTGAATTTCTAAGTCCAACCATTATTTTTAAGACATCTTTTCACATGTGTCTTTTGGGTTGGAAGATTGTTGAATAAGGGAGGTGAAGAGGATGAAGTTGTCGAAAGAACAAGTGAAAAAATGGGAATTAAGAAAACTAGCAACAAGGAAAAATCAGGAAAGACTGGTAAAGCAGTGGGAGAAAGGAAGAGCTAGATTATTTTATTAATAAATAAAAGGAAAAAATGAGTGTTGATCACAAATTGAATTTCTTTCAAAAAGAAGAGGCGAATGAATGTGTTATTTTATTTTTTGCCAGCAGGTGGCAGCTCTCACTAAGTGTATAATGGAGATGCTCCTGAGTATTTCTGTACTATTCTCCGGCAGGCAATCCTGAGAATTTAATACGGGCTCTCACATGAAAATGGAGAAAAAGGAAGAAGCCAAAATTTTATATCAGTCATTTCTTTATACAGCACTAAAATAGGACTTTTCAAAACTGTTTAATTGTAAGAAAAATATAAAACAATTACCTTCTAGGAGTACAATAGGAACAAAATAATATTTCCTCCAATAGAACAATTTTCAGTTACTTCTTGAATTTCTTTTTGTTTTGTTTTGTTTGTTTTTGTAAAACTTTGAGTTGTCAGAACGCACTGGTGTACTCTAGGTCAGATCATGAAATGCAAGGATTGGATGGATGGGACTTAGCATTATCCTAATCACATAAAAAGGGTTAAACACACACAAAAACCACTGTGTATTTCTCAAGGGTACATATATCTTTAAATAAGTATCAAGAAGGAATATTGAAAGGACATATATGCATTAGTTCTAATGTTTATGAAGGAGAGGGAATGGGATTAGGGATAGAAGATGGAAAAAAATAAAGTATATTTAGATTTATCTATAAATATGTCATAGTTTCTGTTACTTTAGTAAACAGCATATTTTTATTACACTTCCAATCGCTTGTTACCGTACATACAGAAATATGGTTGATCTTTGTGTATTGACCTTATATCCTGAAATTCTTCTAAATTCATTTATTGACATTAGTATTCTTTTGTAGATTCATTCGGATTTTCTATCTACAGGTTCATGTCATCTTTGAATAAAGACAAGGAATGACTATCACCAATCTGTATATATATGATGTCTCTCTCTCTTTTGTCTACTTCACTGTCTAGAATTTCCAGTTTAATAGAAATGGTGAAAGCTGACATCCTTGCCTGTTTTTTAATCTTAGCAATAAAGTAGTCACCCTTTCATCATTAAGTATGATTATAGCTGCAGGTATTATATAGAGTTTCTTAATCAAGTTGAGAAAGTTTCCTTCTTTTCCTAATTTGCTGAAAATTTTTATAACAGATGTTAAATTTTGTGAAATACTTTTTTCTGTGTCTTTGGAAAGGGTTTTTCCTTTCCAAAGGAAAGGTATGGTTTTTCCTTTATAGTCTGTTGATATGGTGAATTACACTGATTAATTAGCCTGAACCAAGCCTACAGTCCTGGGAGAATACAACTTAGTTATGATGTTTTATCTCTTTTATATATTTCTGGATTTTATTAGCTAATATTTTTTTGAAAATATTTGCATCCATGTTTACGTGACATAAATTGTCTTTTCTTGAAATGTCTTTGACCTGGTATCAGAGTAATGCTAGTCTCATAAAGTGAGTTGGAAAGTATTCTTTTCTCTTCTATTTGCAAAAAAATTTGAGTAAAATTGGTATATTTCTTCCTTCTTCCTTAAATGTTTGGAGAATTTACCGGTGAAGTCATCTGAACATGGAGTTTTCTTTATGGAGAAGTTTTTAACTACAAATTCAATTCAATCTATTGATAAAATATCTGCCATCCAACTGGGGTGTTTGAAGCATTTATATTTAATGTAATTATTTATGTGAAGTGTGAAAGTGTTAGTCGCTCAGTCATGTCTGGCTCTTTGCAACCCCATGGACTGTAGCCCACCAGGCTCCTCTGTCCATGGAATTCTCCAGGCAAGAAGACTGGAGTGGGAATTTAAATCTACTACTGTGTTATTTGGGCTTCCCTCATAGCTCAGTTGGTAAAGAATCCGCCTGCAATGCAGGAGACCCCGGTTTGATTCCTGGGTCAGGAAGATCCCTGGAGAAGGGGAAAGCTACCAACTCCAGTATTCTGGCCTGGAGAATTCCAATGGGCTAAAGTCCATGGGGTTGCAAAGAGTCAGATGTGACTTTCACTTTCACTGTGTTATTTTTTCCTTTCTCCCACCAATAAACTGTTACTGTTTGTTACTTGATGGGTTAGTTTATGATGGGACTTTTTTGTTGTTATTATTGTTTAGTCACTAAGTTGTGTCCAACTCTTTGCGACCCCATGGACTGTAGCCCACCAGGCCCCCTCTGTCCATGGGATTTCCCAGGCAAGAATACTGGAATGGGTTGCCATTTCCTTCTCTGGGGCATCTTCTTGACCCAGGGATGGAACCCGTGTCTCCTGTATTGGCAGGCAGATTCTTTACTTGAGTTAGCAGGGAAGCCCCATGGTGGAATGAAGAGGGTTCTTATTTCTCCTGCCCATCCTGAGCCTTAGGCAGGCCATGCGTACCCGGGGCCTTAGGTAGGCTTTCCCAACCCTCCCAGCTCCTAGAATCAACCTCTTGAGAGTCCTGCACTAGAGAAGGTTTTCTGCCCCTCCTCCGTCATCATACTGCTCCTCCTGTTACTCATTGCAAAATTCCTGGTCGGGCAGAGGGGTTTCTTGTCCTTCTCTCTGTAGCACGTGGCTTTTGCTTCTGTCCCTTCCTTAGTAGCACTGTACCTTTGCCTGGGCCCTGGTAGTAGAATGGTTTCCTGCTCATCTCCCAGGGGTGTGTAGCTTCTGTTTGGATGTAAGAAGAGTCTAGAAAGTGCAGAGATTTTCACTAAGGAGCATGCTCTCGGATCCCCTGGTCTGTAACCAAGATCGTACTCATAGTCATTTTTGTGAACACCAGGTAGAGACCAATGGAAAAGAACTGATAAATGAATGGCTCCAAAGTTCCCAAAGACCCTAAACTGCCACTGGAGTTCACATTCAGCCTTTAAGGATTTGTTAAAACTTCAGCTGTTTTCTTTTTCCTGCTTTTATGACAACAACCTCTTCCATTTGTGATCTGTGAAAGGTAAAAGAGATCATATGTGCCATCTCTTCTTGGAGACACTTTAGACTTTATCTGTTTGCCTAGAAACCTCACTCCTTTGATAGGTTTGATAAATTATGATATTACCTAGCCCTTTCTCATGGTTAGGATGCAAGTGACATTTGTGTGTGTGTGTGGTAGGGAGATGTGCTAGGAGATAGGTGAAACAAGACTGGCAAGATGTTGATAATTGTTAAACATGAGGGATAGCAGATGAAGATTAATACTTTTTTTTTCTAATTCTGTATATGTTTTAAAATTTCCAGAATAAAAATTTTTGAATAATTGCTTGAAGATTGAAACACATTATAGAGATTAGGCTTAATATTCTAGAAACTGCTTTGTAATTAATATTTATTCTAAAATAGAATAGTCCTTGATAAACTGGGTTTATACAGTAAAGGATTTTACCTCTGAAAGCAGAAGAACGTTAGAAAGAATGGTGAGGAATTTGCCCTAATAATTAACTCATAAACTCTGATTATTGCATTTCCATCCCATGACCTCTACATTTAGCAATCTTCTTGTTTGCCAATGTTGTTAATTTCACTCAGTGTAAAGGTGTTAATTTTATTGTCAACTGAACTTTGAGTCTTTTGGTTACCAGCTATTACAGATACTTGCAAAGATTTCAGTCGTGGGAGAAAGGACCCCAATGATGATGAAAACTTATGAAATACTCCAGCCCATAAGAAAAAGATTCTCCCACTCCTCTTTTTTTCTTTTTTTAATTGAAATAGAGTCGATTTACAAAGTTGGGCTAGTTTCGGGTATCCAGTCTGCAATCGCCACACCCGGCACCCGAGCTCAGGCCTGCATTGTTTAGCCTGCATTGCTGTTGCAGCATTACCGTTGGTTCCTGTGACTCTGGTATCTAATATATTGCTGTCAGAATAAGCTTCTTACAGAGCTGCTCTAATTATGTCACTACAGAGCATGATTTTAAAATTCTGTGTAGCTCTATTGCTTGCCAAATTAAATGCAAACTTTTCAACTAGTTTTCAAGACCATCCAAAACATCCCAAATCTTTCTAGACTTGCTTCACCCTAAACCTTTGTTCATTCATTCAAATGAATGAATGAATGAATGGGCAGCAGTACCTATGAAGTACCAAGGCACTGTGCTGGGAGGAACCAGTGATCTAATAAAGAAAATGTCTTTTTGAGTTCTGTAAACCACTCTGCAAATCAATCAAACTGAAGGAAGAGGTCATGGGAACCTTCATTATATAACCGGTTGATCAAAAGCACAGATAACAACCTCAGATTGCAATGGGCTTAGGAAGCAGGGAGGGATTGGGAACTCTTGTGCAACTAAGCCCTCGACTTTTGGAATCCAGTGCCATCTCTGGGTAAAAAAAAGAGGTAGAAATATAGAATACCCAGCTGGTGTCAAAGAATTGCTTGTTAGAGGTATGGGGAATCAAACTCCTCACCCTGCAACTTAGTATTGGATGCTCAAAACTAAAAAGAACCCCTATTTTACAAACTGGGAAACTGAAGTGACAGAAAAGTGAAGTGCCTTGCCTGAGGCTATGTAAGTAGTAGAACCGGCATTACAAACCAAAGCAACTGGTTCAAGAGTCCACACTCTTAACTATGGAATTAACAGATGAAAAGGTAAGAGAATGAATTACAAGCAGATGAAACAAAGACACATGAAAATATCTGTGGGCTTGGTGAGAATGGGGCCTCAGTGTCCCGGGTGCCTAGAGCAGAGAGGGGAAGTGAGCATGAAGATGTCCCTGAGAGGAAGCAGAGGCTCATTGCCCAGAAGCTTCCCAACCAGGCTGTGGAATGCTGTCTACTCTGAGAACAATGGGATGCCATTTAAGTATTGTAAGTAGGGACTAATAGGAGTTTTGAAGATATTCTGGCCTCAGTGTGGAAAAGAGATTAGACAGAGGACTAGAGTGGATGTGACTAAACTAGTTACTGCTGATGTTCACATGAGATACGTTGATAGGTGGACTATGATAAAAGTCAGCTTGAAGAAAGAACGGCAAGTTGGAAATACATGTCTCATCGTATAACACAGAAGTCCTTTTCTAGACTTTTGTACTTGGTCTAAATACTTCCCATAAGAACTCATCTCCAACCTTATAACGGAAGTCAACAGGAAAATAAATTCCTACAATATTTAACTTTAAAGAGATAATATTAGATATTATGTTTTGTAGCTACATTTTGTTTTTACAAATGAGAGGACTCATCCAAGCAGTGGTGTTAATACTTTAATAAACAATAAAATAACTTGGAAAGTACCTGGCAGGACATGGCATGTATTAGTCACTCAGTAATATTTATTAGTTTTATGATTACTATTGCTATTTTTGATAACCATTATGTTAACAATAAGAATTCAATAGATGTTTATTCAGTGAGTTCTATGTGTCAGATGTTGGCCTAGATTTGGAATATAAAAATAACTAAAATACAATCCTATGTTTCAGCTCTTATGTTCATATCCTACTGATGATTAACTTAGTAAAAGGCTACATTACAACGTGGGAGATAATTGCAACATAGTAAGGGTTAAAGCATTACTTTTAATTGTGTGAGAATCCAAGCCTTATTACTCTCAATTGGTTTTAACATAGGGATTTTCATAGCATATACATGGTAAAAATCAACACTCAAAGCTCAAAGCTTCTGTGGTTCAAAGTTCAAAAAATAGTTATGCTTTTATTTTAAGAGCAATCTGGATCCCAGAGAAAATGTAACCAGATAATAGGTTATAAAACCGAATTTTATTTGGATTTTTATGACTGACTGGGAGAATCCATGCTTACAAGGATTGTTTTTGTTTAGATTAAGACCACAGCCACTTCATATTAAGTCAGCATGCATATGTGCTCAACAGTGTCTGACTCTCTGTGACCCTATGGACTGTAGCCCACCAGGCACCTCTGTCCACAGGATTCTCCAGGCAAGAATACTGGAGGGGGTTGCCATGCTCTCCTCCAGGGGATCTTCCCGACTCAGGGATCGAACCTGCATCTCCTTTGTCTCCTAAATTGCAGGCAAAATTTTTACCCACTGAGCCCCCTGGGAAGCCCCACATTAGGCATAGTGTTAAATATATTAAACCTGAGAAGGTTTTCTGATATATGTGGTAAAGGACGTTTCCTTTCTGCTCAGCATCCTTTCCTTTGGATTAGTGTGGAAGTTCATCCATTCCATATTAATATTTTCAGTCCATGCAAAGCAGGTAAGACTGTCATGACTCAAACAAAATCATTTAAAATATCTCCAGATCATCAGAGATTTCATATCAGGTGACTAGGAGGGAATGTGATATTCTCTTTTTCTGGACTAATGACTTGTAAAATGAAGTAGATTTGGAGCAACAATAGGCATCTTTTCGTTATGGTCATCTCTTTCTAAGAAGGTCGGGCAAAGATGAGTAATCTGAATGATGGAAAGAAATAGAGTCCTAAGGACATCATTTCAACCCTTGTATCTATCTGTGCCTTAAAGTTCTAGCTCTTCCCATCAAAATTTCCACATACATGAACCAAAACAATATGCTTTCTACTTCAGCTTGTAGGAGTTGAGTTTCTTTTGTTTGCAACCAAATGATCCTGACCCCTACACGCTGGTAGTACATAACATTTATTGCTGTTATTATTTCATAATTATTCAGCAGCAGTAATACATTATGCAAAACACTGTACAATATAAAACAGTTTTAGCACCACAATTCCTATCATCTAGGAACTTATTTAAATTAAGTCATAAAAATGAGAAGGATATTCATTTGCCAGGAAAGATGATAAGGTAAACAGAAAGGAAAAGATTGTGATATTACACTGATCTCTCTGATGGGATTTTCCTTATATATTGCTCTTACCCATTCAGAGGACAGCCTGCAGTTATTTTACTAGATTAAATCAAGAATGAAAAGGTAGAATAATGTCTAACAAGAAGATAACTCAATTGCCGTATACTCATAAAACTAGAATACAACAGCAGTAAAATAAATGAACCACAGCTTCACACATCATATTAATGAATCTCGAACACGATGTTGAGTGACAAAGCCATTTCAGAAAACTATAAATAACACTTAACATACCACTAGAAGTATATACAGATAGAATATAATGAAAAGTGACGAGATAATAAAACTAATATTCAGAATAATAGTTACCCTTGGTAGGAAAGGGGAGAGATGTTATTGGAGAGGTGCAGACAGAGGCTCTCAGAGGCATGGTTAATGTTCTATTGCTTAACCTGGGGTGAGAGCACATAGGTGTATTGATTCCTATTGCTACTGTAACAACATACAGCAAGCTTAGTAGCTTAAAACAATAAAAATTCATTATCTCACAGGTTGAAGTTCAGAAGTCTGAAATGGGTCGTATGGGGCATAAATTAAAGTGTTGGCAGAGCCGAGAGTTTTCTGGAGGATTGAGAAGAGAATATATTTTGGGGTTCTTCCAGTGCTCAGAGGCTGCTGTGTGTCTTCATTTCTAACCATGCTGCTCCAACCTGCTTCTATCATCACATGTTCTTCTCTGATTCTGACCTTCCTACCTCACCCTTTATAAGAACCCTTACTATTGCACTGGGCCATATAGATAATCTAGCTATACTGTACACAGCTATAATCTATCCACACAAGTGAGGATTTATATGGCTAGGGGAAACACATTATATGAACTGGCAAGCATAGATAGATGTTTCCTGGAAGCACTGAGCCATTTGGTTTGGAGTCAGCCCTAGTAGGGGAGATCGAGACCACCACGGACTCAGAGACGGGGATAAAAGTCCATTATGGAGTAAACACTCATTTGTCAGCAAGTCTGTAGTGCAGGATAGGTAGCAGACATTTTTCTGGAAATCTAGCCTTGGCCTAAAAACCCAACACAATTTTAGAATTCACTAGGTACTTTGAACTGCAAATAACAAATCCAAAACCTAAAAACTAATTAAAAGACAAATAAAGCAACCTACCTTCTAAGATCAGGAAAAGGTACTGTTTTAGACTTGCTCCTTAGTTCCCCATGTCCAGCCTGGTGTTAACCTCCTAGAACAGTAAAGGAATAAGTGCTTTTGAAATTATATTTGGACCTAAATCATAACTTTGCCACATTTTTGTTTTGTGAGCTTGGACAATGCCTAATTATTTTAACTTCAACTTTCTCATTTGTAAATCTAATTTCCTCACTGAGAAAGAAAAATGAAATAACTAATTTAAAGTTTAAGATTCTAAAAGGCTATGAAACTATGTTTCTGTCCTTAATGAAACTGGTGTTGATGGTGAGGGGTTGACAGTGTTACCACCTTAACTATAATCAATAGAATAAAGACATTAAAAGAAAAAGAAAATGCTACAACGGCATCATGAAAGAGGAGTCTGGTGGAGCAGGCCTTTTTTCCATTCAATAAATAACTAGCAAAGACAATTACATTAGAAATAATACTAATATTAGATTTGTATACTAAAGCAATCTACCTTCTAGGCAGCCAACCTAGTTAACCAGCGAATCTAGCCCTTCTTCCCAGGTGCATAATTCATAAAATATGTAAATGCCACAAGAGACAGTTAACCAAGTCATATGCTCATTCTCATATACACCAAACAACAAAAAACATGAAATTACTAACTCGATGGTCTCAAGATTATGTTTCTAATAATTGCAGGAAAAACGCTAGCATGAGTTCATTTCTTGTCAAGGCTGCTGGTCCAAAGGCATGACATTATAGAAAAGGAGGAGAAAAGAGGCTAACTTAGAATACTATGAATGAGTCAACTAGTTATCAGTAACCTGAATTCAAACAAATGAACAATCTTACTTCACATAAGCCACTTTGTTTGGCTGGGTTTCAGCAGTTACAAATGCATTCTTACTCATTAGTTCGTTTATTCAACCGATGTTTCTTGATCATATACTAAGTGCCAAGCACTGCTTTAGTTGCTAGTGATTCAGTGGTGAGCAAATAAAGATATAGTTCCTACCCTCTTGGAGTTAACACTAAAACTTGTTTCACTTTGCAAATCAACTATACTTCAATTTTTTAAAAAAACAACAAAAATCTGTGTCACTGAATAATTGTGAGAAAGAAACAGTTAATATACTCAAAATATTTTTTTGTAATGGGAGAAAACAAAAGCTTCAGTGTCTACCATCTTTAATTATTTAAGAATTTAGAAAAGTATAGAGAATGACATAAACCTACTCCAGCTCTGGTCAATCTTGCCATTTTGTCTTGCTTTGTTTCTTTCTTTGGTTTAGCTCTCCTCTGCCTGTATTTTTTCCCAATCTTACTTTGCTTCCTTCTTCCCTACATGTAGCTACTATCCTCAATGTTGTGCTTAACATTTCTGTGTGTTAAAAAAAAAAATTGACTATGTAAATTAGTACATTACAGTAGTATTGTATATTTTGGAATTCCATATAAATTGTATTACACTGTACATATTGTTCACCAGCTTGCCTTTGTTTCATTAAAAATTTTATTGGAGATTTTAAAAAATATCATCATGTACTAGTTCGTTCATTTTTAGTACTATAGAGAAAGGACTGGCAAGCTTTTTCTGTTAAGGGCCAGACAGAAAATATTTTAGGCTTTGCAGGCCATATGGTCTTTGTGGCGATTACTCTGTGCTGTGGCACAAAAGTAGACATAAAGGACACACAACAAATGAGGATGACCATGTTCCCATAAAACTTCATCTACAAAAATAGGCAGCTCAGGGCGGTAGTTTGCCAACCTCAGCTGCTGAGCGGTAGTCCTCAACCTTGGCAGTAATTAGTATTACCCGGAGAGCCTTTTCAAAATACCCATGCTTGCTATTGAGACTGAGCTTCCCAGGTGGCTCAGTGGTAAAGAATCCTCCTGCCAAGAAGGAGACACAGGTTCAATCCCGGGGTCGGGAAGATCTCCTGGAGAAGCAAAAGGCAACCCACTCCAGTATTCTTGCCTGGGAAATCCCATGGACAGAGGCGTGTGGCAGGCTACAGTACATGAAGTCATAAAAGAGTTAGACACAACTTAGCAATAAACAACAACAACAGGTACTGAGACTAATTCAGTTCAGTTCAGTTGCTCAGTCGTGTCCAACTCTTTGTGACCCCATGGACCGCAGCACGCCAGGCCTCCCTGTCCATCACCAACTCCTGGAGTTTACCCAAACTCATGTCCATTGAGTCGGTGATGCCATCCAACCATCTCATCCTCTGTCGTCCTCTTCTTTCAATAAACTCTGCACTAAACTGAGAGTAATTGGGTGACTTAATAGTGTCAATACATAAAGAAGTTCTCTTAATATTGCTACCGAGCAAGGGCTCACTGTCTGACATGCAGAGAAGCCAATAATATTACACCAGCCCTTGAGCAAAAAAAAGTCAACTGTCATGGCAGGAGGCAGGGCTCAAGTCTTTCTCCCCAGTCTGGGGTTTGGTTAAACTTTTTTTGAATTACGGACGACAGGCTGGTATGTAGAAGTGACAGCGGGGTAGTTTCCCATTGGAGAGCTTTGTGCTTAGTCGCTCAGTCGTGTCTGACTCTTTGCGACACCATGGACTATACGGTCCATTAAATTCTCCAGGCCAGAATACTGTAGTAGGTAACCTTTCCCTTCTCCAGGGGATCTTCCCAACACTTAGCCATAGATGGTAAGGTACAGAATGGTGGGTTTTAGCACCGGATCTTCCAGGACAATGGAGCCCTCATTCCTGAAAGGGTTCCAGTGTTCAGGTTCCCAGTGGAGGAGATGTGGCTTCTGAGTGTTACTTGAGGAAGACTTTCCTTATCTGCACATGCTCAGGTTCATGAGTTTCAGTTTTGGCTCTGCTGTGTCTGCAAGACAACTAGACATCCATTTATCTATCAACAGAAAAGGACCAGTTTGAGCTAGTCCTGAAGTTACATTAACAATTTTAACTGTTAAAATATTGACTTATATTAATTTTTTCCCAAGTCTCATATTGCCATCTAAGATTTTTACAAAGTTACTAAATCTATTATCTCATACTGGATTATCATACTTAATTAGGTTACACCTAATCCTAAAATCCAGAAGAAACACAATATTGCAGTGATCACAACTGGCTCTGTGTTTAAGCTTCCTGGGTTCAAATCTCAATTTCTGCAACTTAAGTTTTGGATATCTTCTTTATGTTTTAGTATTGCCACTTGTAAAATGAGAATTGTAGTAATAATTCTATGACCCAAATGTGTTAGTGCATGTTTATAATGCACCTGGTACAGAGGAAGCAGTATAGAATTTAGTTCTTATTTTTATTATAAGAACAAATGTTGTGTGCCTATGATGGAGGGTGTAAAAATGGTTTTAACAAAGTCATCCAATTAAATAGAACTGAAAATAAATAGGGTAACAAAAGGGGCCTCCTCTGGCTTCAAACCGCTCATCTAGGTCTGCTTATCCTCTCTGGCCTCGTGTCTGTCACAGAATGTCTTATGCTGGAAGAACTCGCAGCATCTGAACAGGGCCAAAGGTGTCCACCAATACTGCTATCAACTGATTTCTGTTTAATCGGAGATTTCTCAGAGACAAAGTCCTAAGGAGATTACAGTTTCTACAAGTGGTGATTCAAAGGTGAATCCAAAGGAGTGTCAGCCTGAAGCAGGTGGCCACAGCATTGGGGAGAGAGCCAGACTGGTGCTGGGTGTTGGTCCCCCAGGATAGAAGAACTGCTACCAGTGGGACAGATGGCCACTGTGGCCTGCAGAACGCTGCATGACCCAGGAGCCACAGACACCTGCACATACTGTCAGCAGTACCCACACGGGCCCCACCACCACAACCAGTGCCAGGTGACGGGCTCAGGCAAGGAGTAGGCCGGTCCTTTGGAGGCTCTCTGGGACAGCCAACGGCAGTGCCTGGGAGGCAGGATTTGGCAGATGGGCAGGACTCAGCTAAACAAATTAAAAACCAGTCACAGGGCTGGAGCAAGGTCCTGTGAGCCTCTCTCTGGGCCAGGGATTAACCTTTTAGTTGTTAGATTTTAGAGAGATGGGAAGGACGGCTCTAAGGGACACTCCAAGGGGTTCTGTGTGTGTGTGCTGTCCTGTCCGACTCTTTGTGACCCCATGGACACTAGCTCACCACGCTCCTCTGTCCATGGAATTTTCCTGGCAAGCATACTGGAGTGGGCTGCCATTTCCTCCTCGAGATCTTCCTGACCCAGGGATCAAATCCACATCTCTTGTGCCTCCTGCATTGGCAGGCAGATTCTTTACACTGCGCTTCCTAGGAAGCCCCCAGAGGGCTTGGAGCAATAGCTATTTACCAATCAACATGAAAATACCCCAGTATCTGAACAACAGTTGTGTGATTTTTTTTTAATGTAACAAGTATAACAGATATTTTTATTTTGCTCTGACTGCTGAACAATGTTTTATTTGGGTATTGGTTTATTTTCTCTCAGCACTTTGAGTATATTACTCCATGGTCTTCTGGTTTTTATTGTTGCATTGAGAAGTCTTTTGAGGGTCATTATTCCTATAAATGTAATATGTTTCTTCTTTGGCATTCTTTTTTAATATTTTTATGATGTGGGTATTTTTCAGTTTTCATATGATACGTCTAGATATGGATTCTTTTCTTCTCAGGAATTGCATTTTCCAAATTTGAGGATTCATTTCTCATCAAGTATTGATAATACTTCAGCTATTATCTCTTTGAGTATCTCCAAAACTTTCTTTTCTTGTTTCTCCTTCTAGAACTCCTATAATACCTGGCCATTCTATTTCCTACTCCATTAACTTCTTTTTCATATTTCCATCTTTATGTACTAAATCCTGGGCAACTCAGAATTTTTATTAATGCATAAGTTCTCTTTTAAATAAATTGTTTGTACCAAGGTAACAGTTTAAAGTATCAAAGAGGCAAACACTTTAATATTTTTTACTGATCCTTTTTGATATGACTTTCATATCACTAAATAACATGCTTTTATTGCTAGTTCTTGATTTTTCAGATATATAGGTATCGTATCTATTATCTATTGCTGCACAACAAACCGCCCAAAATGTAATGGCTTAAAACAACTTATTATCTTTCATAATTCTGTAAGGTGACATGGTGGTTCTTCTTCATGTGATACCAACTAAGATACTGAAAACTGGAAGGCTTAGATGACTCACTCTTGAAGCTGGCGATTTGTCTGGGCTGCCAGTTGGAAGCTCAGCCAGAGCTGTGGGCAGAGCACTTCAGCTCTTTTTCATAGGATCTAACATGGTAGCCAAATTCGCAGACTCACTTATTAAGTATGTGCAAAAGTTAGGGCTTCCCCAGTGACTTGATGGTAAATAATCCACCTGCAATGCAGGAGACACAGGAGACATAGTTTCGATCCCTGAGTTGGGAAGATACCTTGGAGGAGGGCATGGCAACCCACTCCAGGATTCTTGCCTGGAGAATCCGCATGGACAGAAGAACCTGGCAGGCTACAGTCCATAGGGTCACAAAGAATCGGACATGACTGAAGTGACATAGCACAACTTAGCACACACGCCACGCACAAGTTAGGATTGCTATGTCTTCTTGATTAATTCAATTTTACCACAATTAAAACACCCCTCTTTACCACTGGTAATGTTCCTTGTACTGATATCCAATTTGTCTCATATTAACATAATCATACCTGTTCTATGGTTTAATTAGTGTTTGTATAATTATCTTGATTCTTACTTTTAATGTTTCCACATTAAAAGTGCATCTCTTGTGAACAACACATAGTGTGATTTTTTTTTTAATCCAGTCTGTGAAAAAAATTCTTACTTTTGAATTGAAATGTTTAGCCCACTTACGGTAATTATTAAAATGGTTGGTTCTACTATCTAGTAATTTGTCTTTCATTTGTCCCATCAATTCTTCCTTCTTTTTTCTTATTTGCTGCATTTTTTTGAATTGAATTCTTTGCCTATTTCCTTGCTTTTAATATTTCTTTTTACTTCTTCCACGGACCTTATAGCTATTACTATGTGGTGTGTGTGGGTGTTTCGTTCATTGTGTGTCTTCCAATGATTGCCCTTAGGGCAGCGGTTCTCAATAGGAGACAGTATTATTTCTCAGGGCACACTGGCGATAACTGAAGGAATTTGGGATTGTCACACTGGAGGTCATGGTACCATGCATCTGGTGGCTAGAAGCCAATGATGCCGCTAAACATCCTGTAATGTACAAAACAGACCCCCATGACAAAGAATCATCTGGTCCAGGATGTCAATGACGCTGAGATTAAGCAATCCTGTTTTAGGAGTTATTATATGCATCCTTAATTTACCATAGAAATTGAAATTATATTAAACTATTTCTCTGCTAATAGAGGGCTTCCCAGGTGGCACAGTGGTAAAGAATCCGCCTGCCAATGCAGGAGATGCAAGAGACTCAGGCTCTATCCCTAGGTGAGGAAGATACCCTGGAGCAGGAAACGGCAACCCACTCCAGAATTTCTTCCTGGAGAATTCCATGGACAGAGGAGCCTGGTAGGCTACAGTTCACGGGGTCGCAAAGAGTCAGCTCAGACTGAGCACACACACACACACACACACACACACACACTGCTAACAGATGAATCTTACAACCGTATATTTCTATGTAGCCTCTCCATTCCTGTGTGCTACTATACAGATTTAACTAGTGCCTGCTGTAACTGCCAGAATACATTGTTGCACTTTTTGCCTTATAAAGTCAATTTTCCTTCTAAATATTTAAAGAAAAGAACCAACGGTTTATATTTATCCACATTTCCAGCACTCTTCATTCTTTCTTAGAAATCTGCATGTCCATCTGGTATCATTTCCATGCAGCCTGATGAGCCTGATCAGCACTTTTTATAGTAAAAATCTGTTGCATTAAAAATTGTTTATCAGAAAATTTGCCTTCATTTTTGAAGGCTATATTCCCTAAATATAGACATCTAAGTTAACAGTTTTGTTTTGTTTTTTTTTTCCCCTTCTTTCAGCCTTTTAAAGTATTCCACTGTGGCTTACACTCGTTCTAATAAATCAGATGGAGTTCTTGCTATTGCTATCCTACAATGAGTGTTTTCTCCCTTGATGCTTTTTTTCTTTTTTTTTTAGATTTTCTTTTTATCCTTGATTTTCAGCAATTTGACCATGATATGTATAGGTATTGATTCTTTGTATTTATCCTGTTTAGGGTTTGTGAAGTTTTTCTGGATATACGGTTTAATGTTTTTCATCAAATGTAAATAATTTTTTTTGCTATTATTTATTCTTCAAATAGTTTTTTCTACCCAATTCTCTCTTTCCCTCTCTTTTGTAACTCAAGTGAAAATAGGTTGAACTACTTGATATTATCTCACAGGCTATTGACAATCTGACTTTTCCCCCTCTATCTTTTCTCTCTTGGGATTAGTTAATTTCTTTTTAATATTTTTCAAGTTAAATAATCCTTTCTTCTACACTATCAAATCTAGCTGTTAAGACTAATGGATACTTTTAAAGAATATTTCTGGTATTGTCTTTTTCAATACAATTTTTAGTTCTAAAATTTATTTTCTTTTTTTAATATTTTTGTTTACTGAAATATTAGTTTCACCTACTGTATCTATGCTTTCTTATATATGCTTCCATATTATAGTTGTGTTAAAGTTCCAGTCTATAGAGTCAAATAGATGGGTCTTCTCTTTGCTGTTGTTCAGTCACTGAGTTGTTTCCAATTCTCTGCGACCCCATGGACTATAGCATGCCAGGCTCCTTTGTCCTCCACTATCTCCTGGAAATAGCTCAAATTCATGTCTAGGGTCATCTCTAGGTCTACTTTTATTGACTATGGTCCCATTTTTTCCTGCTTATTTTCACATCCATTAAAAAATTAACTTAGATATTTATTTTAAAAAACACTGAAGACTAAAATGTAATTTGTTTTGTTTTGATTATGACCAGAGAGTGCAAGCCCATTCCTTAGTTAAGATGAGGATAATTATTCAGATTATTCCAAGTTATGTTAAATACAGTCAAGCCACAGGGTTTATTTTCAAACTTAAATTCACTCATAATTAGCCTAACTCCCCAACACGTTAACTCTATGTCTTTGATTTTCTGTTTTTTAGTATTTGAGTTGGGAGGAGGTTGGGTACTTTCAGATATTTTTGGCTCATTTTTAGATTCAACTTTGATAAGGTTCAGAATCCAAACATTGTGAGGGTGTAGAGGAGTGTGTTTTTCAATACCTATTTTCCAGGCTTTACTACTTATTGCTGCTTCTCTGGTAATATTTGAGTACAAGTGGCATGTAGAGAGGGGAAAACTATCAAGGTAGGTAATTTATTGTCAAATTTGGAGCTTATTCTGGTTATCTATTGCTTCATCACATATTACCCCAAATTTAGCAGTTTAAACATTTGATATACTGACATTTGAACTGAAATGAAACAATACAAACTGAAATAAGACCACTGTATTATATTCAGGAACACTGTGAATCAGGCTGAAGGTAACCTGTCTCCAGGGAGCAGGAATCTTCTCGAGATGGCTCCAATCACGTGCCTGCTGGTTGATCCCAACTGTTAGCTGAGAATTAAGCTTGGGATGATTCCAAACACCACCACGTGACCTTTCCTCACACCATAGCAGCTGTGGACTCCTTACCCTGCAGTGGAAATTGCAACATCGTGTATCCCAAGAGGGCCATCTAGAAGCTATAACACCTTTCACAACTTAGCCTCAGAATTCACATATCATTATTTTCACCACTGTCACAAATTTGACCAGATTCAAGGGAAGAAACATGAATACTACTACTCCATGGAAGGAATATCATTGTCACACTGTAGGAAAGATTCTGCAGGATGGAAGATACTCTTGAGGACATTTTTGTTGAAAACTCAATCTACTATAGTTTTCTTCCAAATTCCTGTGCATCCTACAAGCCCACGTTATTGTCTAAATCTTGGTTGGTTTCTTCTCATCTCCATCTTTGACAAACTAATTATCCATCCACCTGTATTTAGTCAGTCAGTCAGTTCAGTCACTCAGTCGTATCTGACTCTTTGCAACCTCATGGACTGTAGCATGCCAGGCTTCCCCGTCCATCACCAACTACTGGAGCTTACTCAAACTCATGTCCATCGAGTCAGTGATGCCATCCAGCCATCTCATCCTCTGTCGTCCCCTTCTCCTTCTGCCCCCAATCCCTCCCAGCATCAAGGTCTTTTCCAATGAGTCAACTCTTCGCATCAGGTGGCCAAAGTATTGGAGTTTCAGCTTCAGCATCAGTCTTTCCAATGAACACCCAGGACCGATCTCCTTTAGGAGGGACTGGTTGGATCTTCTTGCAGTCCAAGGGACTCTCAAGAGTCTTCTCCAACACCACAGTTCAAAAGCATCAATTCTTTGGTGCTCGGCTTTCTTCCTAGTCCAGCTCTCCAGGTGACTACTCCCAAATGGGAAATCACTGAGGTTTTCTGTGTATTTATGAATGCCTCATTTCTCTTTGAAAAGCACTGCCTCGGGGCTTTCTTGCATTCTTCATTCCTTGCTGACCTCATTGAAAAATATGATTTTTTGTTGAGGTTTTTCTTGTTGCTATGATTTGTCTTTCACGCCATTCTACATCTTAACTGAAAGCAGAAGTTTCTCCATTAGTTTAATTTTATTATCTTCATTTTTCATGTCTATTGTTTTAATTAACTATTCTCTTGTATTTCTGCCTTCTTTTTATGACATTAAGTATTTTAAAAATATCTTATAGTATCTGATTGCTTTATTACATTTATTCTAACAGGAATTTTTTCCTCTGCTATCCCTGTGTCTTGCCTATGTTATGGTAGTTTGTAATATGTGACTGCAGGTTCATTTTCAGTGTGGTTTTATATTTACAGAAGTCCTGTGCAAACTAGATGTGTTATCTCCTCCCAGAGAGAATCTGTTTTTAATTTGCAAGAAATCTCAAGGCTATCATTGCATCAAAACTCACTTTTTACGTTGATGTCTTGGCCTGGCATTTCAAGACCCTGAGGTTACTGTAAATTCCAGTTCCTTAACTAGTAAGACAATAAGCCTTGTTTGGTTCTTTTTTCCTAACCCAGATCACATCAACATTAAAAAATTTCCTTTGTATCTCCCACTTTCTTTGCCCTGTTTTCTGATGCTATAAATCAATTTTGCAGACTACCTTTCTCTTTCGCTGGCAGGATCTACGTTGGGTGCTGGAGGAACACCGCAAGGAAGGAAGAAGCAATTCATTCTTTTTCTGCTGTTCTATTCTCCATATGGTGGCAAGCAAATCAGTAGGAAGGAACCCTGGGAGTGATCACCATAGTGGCCACAGCCCTCCTACTTCAATGGTGAACGCCCCTACCCCCAGCCCACAGAAATAGGTTCACGGGCGGACATGTCCCATGTAGCTTCTCAGTTACCACAGTCATGGGTAGCATGTTTCTATGGCATTCACACTGTCTTCTCAGAGGTTTGAATGTCTACCATGTAGGGCCTTCCTCTAAATATCTAAATTTCTTCATTTTTCCTCAGTCCTGGGCCGGTGGTGGCTCCCTGTAGTACCTACATCTTTTAGACCTTCGAGTTTCTTCTAGAATTAACCACTACTTACCTACTTAATGCTGCCTTCTGTTAAGTTTTCCCTGCTCAAATTACTAGCATAGTTTCTGAACAGGCAAGAGAGGTCTGAAACAAATTACCCAATGGAAGCACTCCATATTAATCACATAACAGCTCTTATTAATCCCTCACTTTGTGAACTGTAAATGCTGAATGAGCAGAGAAGGAAGGAAATCACTCAAAGTGCACTGTACTCAGTCATACTGAGCAACTAATAAAGCTCATTACACAACCAAAAGTGAGAATAAATGGGGCATTGGTGATTCAGCCAAGAGTTAAGTAATTTCCCCTTCTAGTTTTCCTTTTATCTTTAAGCCTGTCTCTGTATTCCTTTGTTCTTGGAAAATCACTTAAAGGATCCATTTAGCTATTTACTTCTGCAAAAAGACCACTGCAGAAATTAAAGGCATTTGAGAAGAGTGATTTTAAGAAGTTAAGCCTCTCTTGTATGATAATGCAAAGGTGGTCTGCATTGTAGGCAGAGCTGGTTCACTTGGACTTTTTTGGAGAAATGTTTGTTTCTGAAGTTAAGCTGTGAGATGCCTGCAAAATGTTAGGACTTAATTTTTTAGAACTATGCTCTTCTCAAGCCATCGTTGAGTATTCAGAGGCAGAAACTAGGTTTAGTGCAACTTAATTTTTCACTTCATAATGCAGGTAAATATGTACCAAAAAACTACGTAACGCTGGGTTAAGTCAAGCCTGGACTGGACTATTGGTCTTTTTACATAGTTAAGAACTAATGGACTTCCCTGGTGGTCCAGTGGTTAAGTGGTCCCAGTGGTCAGTGCAAGGGACACAGGTTCAGTCCCTGCTCTGGGAAGACCCCAGAGGCTGCAGGGCAGCTAAGCCCACGCATCACAGCTACCCAGTCCACGCTCTAAAGCCCATGCTCTGCAACAAGGCAAGTCACCACAATGAGAAGCCTGTTCACGGCAACTTAGAGGGTAGCCCCTGTTCACCACAACTAGAGAAAGCCCATATGCAGCAATGAAGACCCAGTCTGATCAAAAATTAAAAAATAAAACTAATAACAAGACTTTAGGGACCATAATGATACTGGATTATTGTGTTATGGTGAGATTTGGGGTTTCCAAGACAAAAACTCCTAGTTGGCCAGGGATGAGGTCTCCCTATTAAGTTAGTGGATATTCTCGTTTTCGATCATCCTAGGAAGAGGCAGATCATGGGACAGATAAGTCCTGAGAGTTGGAGAACTCATTCCTATTTAGGCCACACTTTCTTAGAGCCTGACTTCAAGAAGTAAGGTAGGGTGTGCCTGAATGAATGTATAAGAGGTAGAATTTTGAAAAAGCTAACTTTTTTTCATGGAATTCCAAGGATATAGCTACAAAGGACAGAATCCTTGTTGATGAAAATCTCCTTTGGCCTGTGGATAATAGTAACAACTAATATTTATATTACATTTATGATATTACACATAATTATAGCATAATATACAGCACATTACAGGAATTATAGTGTAATTGTATTTTGCTAAGCGCTTACTTTTATGTTACTAAGCACTTGATTAAATGCTTAATCATTTATACTGACAACGCCAAATATTATTATCTGCAGTGGGCATATGTAGTATCCTGTGCAAATTTTGGTAATTCAAACATGCTCCAGTGAATTAAAAGGATGCATTTACATCTATAAAACCAGTAGGCCAGGGTGCTAATGGGGTACAGAGAATTCTCCCCAAGCAGGGAAACCCTAGCCCCAAGAACATGATGGTAGCAACCAGTCTCAAAACAACAAAAGTGATTAATAGTTAATATAGAAGGAGTTATGAGCAAAAAGAGATTCAAATTTGGAACTACATAATCCAAAAGACCGGAGAAGGCAATGGCATCCCACTCCAGTGTTCTTGCCTGGAGAATCCCATGGATGGAGGAGCCTAGTAGGCTGCCGTCCATGGAGTCACGAAGAGTCGGACACGACTGAGCGACTTCACTTTCACTTTTCACTTTCATGCATTGGAGAAGGCAATGGCATCCCACTCCAGTGTTCTTGCCTAGAGAATCCCAGGGATGGGGGAGCCTGGTGGGCTGCCATCTATGGGGTCGCCCAGAGTTGGACACGACTGAAGCGACTTAGCAGCAGCAGCAGCAGCAATCCAAAAGACAGTTCAAGATACAGATTGCATCCTGATTTGACTCCAGAGCATCTATAAGAAAAACTCTTGCTTTGATTGCAGGATAAACTATAAGACAGAAAAGAACTTATGAAAGGGATGGCAAAGACAGAAAAGTCCCACTACCTGGAAGGTGCGCAAGTGGTATCTCTCTAGAAGGTTGACATTAAGTGGCTATCATTGTAAATAATCTGTGTCTCTTACTGGTAAACTCAATATTGTGTCTGGGCAATTGCCATATGAATAAATTCTTTAGCTGTAATGAATGAAACATATATATCTTACCAGAATACATTTGTCTATTGTCTTAGTGAATTCATAACCATCCCCAACTGTAGAGTTGGGAATCTGATGCTGTATCCGATCAGCACACTTTGCTACAGATTCTCTTAAGGTGTGTGTCACTGTGCTCTACCGTGCTTGGTCACTCAGTCCTGTCCAACTCTGTGAACCCATGGACTGCAGCCTGCCAGGCTCCTCTGTCCATGGGGATTCTCCAGGCAACCCCTGGAGTGGGTTGCCATGCCCTCCTCTAGTGTGTGTATCAATAATATGTTCCTTTTCGTTGCTGAGTAGTATTCCATGGAGTGGAAATTCCACTGGAATAGAAATTAGAAATAGAATAATATAAATAGAATAGAAATAGAAAATTCTGGAATAGAAATAAAGAAATAGTTTCTTTAAACAGTTAAGAGTTAAATTTTAAAGACTGCTTCACAAACACATTTACTTGATTTCAGGGGTGAAAGAGAGAAAGAAAATAGTCATTATTCAGGAAATTATTACGTCATTCCACCAACACTCACTGATAACAGGTTATTGGGCCAAATATATCCCTATACACTTGATTACAAAAAATGACTAAGACCAAAATAGGGTCAAAATGAGTTAAGTAGCAGGGTTAAGATTGAAACCCAGGTGGATGCAGAACTCAGGAAGCAAGAAAATGAATAGGTCAAAGAACATTTTATCATTAATAATTTTTTTAATGTAACAATTTTCCTAGGTTAAATTAAGGCAGTCTAAAAATGGACACTTCTGGTTAGTTAGCATCCTGTCTACTAGACCATGCGTTTACTAAGTTACGCCTTACACCGGTTTTAAGGCCAACCAGAGACAAAAACCCAGTTTTAAAGCAGCACTTGAGGACAGTGGGGCAAACCAAGTCGCATCAGAGTAGCTATCTCTTCCCATCTACTACTGTTCTGGAAAATACACTTGGACTGGTAAGTCTAGTGTCCCTGAATTATCTTAGGCCTCTAATTTGTTTCCTCTAGATCTCCGAAATTATTTGAAGACTTGATTTTAAACAAAGCAAAGCCAGTAGGGTACTGTTTATAAACTTCCCTACAATGCTCACAGTATGGAGATTGAAACGCAAACTGGAAACCAAAGAGAAAAAATCCTTGATGCTTCAAAACAACCACAATCAGTTCCCTGACTATTTACCACTTAGGGTGTAATACACACAAAACCTCCCAGAGAAGTGCCCTCTTCACACCTGATCCCTCTTGACCTGGGGCTCACAAGGCTTTGGTACAAAGTTCGAAAACTGAGCCTTGCTCCGACGACACCGGAGACTCTTGGGACCAGAGGCGAGTAACTGCAAGCTGTAAAGATTTCGTAGTCAGGTCAAGGTCCAACAGAACAAAAACACTCTCAAGAACTCAACTGCACACGCCGAGGCTGGCGGAAGTGACGTCAGGGACAGTCGCCGCAGGAGGCGGGGCGGCCGAGGGAACGGCCTATTGGGGCCCGGGAGAGGCCGGGGGTGTGGCGGCGTCGGTGGCGAGGCGCCGGCTTGGGCGCGCCGGAGGGCGGGGACTGCCCTCCTTCGGCGGCAGGAGGCGGTCACTCGAACTGGGCTTGGGGGGCTGAGGCGACCGAGGGGCCATGCGGACTGCGAGGGAGTCCAGACCCTGCCCGGCCCTCCTCCCTCTCGCGGCCGCGACTCGGCGGCCGCAAGAGTAATCGCTGTCTTTGTTCCCTCCGTCGCCCTCGCCTCTCAGGCCGCCGCGCTCCGGCCGGCCCGCCCTCGGCGCCCGAGCCCCCATTCGGCTCGTGCCGCGCGGATGCGGCTGCCGGGCCTGGGTTTGGGCTTTGAGTGGGAGGAGGAGGAGCGGCGACGCCTGGGCGGCATGCGATGGGGAACTGCTGCTGGACGCAATGCTTCGGACTCCTCCGCAAGGAAGCGGGGCGGCTGCAGCGTGTAGGAGGCGGCGGAGGGTAAGCCCCCGGGAGGAGGGGCCCGGCGCCCGCTGGCTCCTCCTATTCGGCCCCCGGCGGGGAACCCCTGTCAGTCCCCCATTGGCTTAGAGGAGGCTGGGAGGTCAGCGACCCTCGCGGCTGCACAGATGTCGAGTGGGTGGTCGTAGTGGGGCCCTGGTCTGGAGGGGCCTTCCAGGGAAAGAGCTGGAGAAGCGGGTGGGGTGTCGCTTCTGCCGCCTCCGAGCGAGATTCCCGCTGGGCGCGCTGTCACGCGGGGAGAGAGTCACGGGAGGCAACGTGTCTGGGAAGCTCGGGGCACCTTCCCGAGAAAGGGCGGTGGAGCAGGAGGATCCACGGCAGCCGGAGCACACCCTGCGTTGAACTTAGGTTTATTGCCGAAGGTGATAGTAGCTCTGTATTTGATTTCTGTCTTTGGCACTGACGGAGCAGGTGAAGAATCTGCTTCCAAAAAGTTGATGTCTCTGAGAGGGTGTTTTTTTGTTTTTGTATTTTTTAGTAGAAATCATTTGGATGTTGGAGTAAAATTAAGTTCCAGACATTGAGCAGTTAATTCTTCGGTATTTGCAATTTGCTAGGTTTCCGGTGGGCATTCAGATTCGTGATGCTAGTAACAAGAGGGACAGTGTGTAACTCTTTAATATTAATTTTTTGGAATTTCGAGAGGAATGCCATGCCCCGATTGCTACCAACAAACTCTGTGACACCGGGGAAATCACAGCCCTTCTGAAGTTCTCTTGATTAAACCTGGGATATGCATAGATTTTTCTACTCACACCATTCATAGAATAATAGAATTTCATAATTATTCCATTTTTCTGTTTTTATTTCATAAAATATTGAAAAACTTAAATGCCTTTGAAATTGACTTTGTTGTTGTCTAATATTTCCCAGGAACTCAAACTTAGAATTGAAAATCTGCAGCACACCACTTTATGTAAGAAATGACATTAATTTCGCACTTTCTGAAACAGATTGCTAAGTTTTCAGGATCTGTTCCATTTAACAACATCGTTAGGTAATGAGATGTTCGACATACATTGAAGCCAAATGATTTATCGTTGGGATCTTTTGTGATGTAGATCTAATAGGAGTTACTCATTGGTTCATCAGGCATTGTGTCACCTCTCTGATTCCGAGTAGCTAGGGCTTTACACTGTGTCTCTTGAATGAAAAAGTAAAGGATTTAAAGACTTTGGGCCTAGTTTTGTATTTCGATTTCCGTAACTTAAGCGCTATTACTGTTACAGGGGAGCATGGCAGCTGTTTTATCTTCTCAATGGAAGTCATCTAAGTTCCTTCTAATTTTTATTTGTGGATGCTCTCATTTAGTCAGGCTGCTTAAATAGTCTTGCCTTAGGCCTATATGTCACAGAATCCTTGACCTTGTTATTGTTTTTATTTACTTGTTTATATGTAGTTGTATTGTAGGATAATTAAAAATGGGATCTTATACCCAAATGAAGTAAACAACATTATGTTTCACTTCAGAGTACTTTATTTGGTGTCTTGGGGTTTTTGCTCTTTCATGGTGATTTTACAAACTAAAAATGTTTTCCTTAGAGTATAGCATTAAAATTACAGGTTTTACTCCCTGGGCACGTGAACTTGACAGCTTAGGGAAGCTAAGGGAAAAATCAGTGAATCATTGTCAGTGCTAATTGTCTGTAGATGTGCCATAAAATCTTAATAGTGGGATCTGTACTCATTTGGTTGTGGGCCAAACTTGGACAAACAAGTTCTATTGAGGCAATGAGAGTCTGTGGGTTGTGGACACTGTCATCTAAAACAATATAATGATGAAATCCATCCTTCTGTTTTAATCCTTAAATGTAGGTTTGGACAGTTCACTACTTGAATCTTCAATTAACTTATTGTTTTTATTCATTTTAACTTTATTTTAGGAGCTTCTGAACATGCAGAAATAGGTGAATATAGTTTGTTTTTGTTTACAAATAAGGTTAAACTTTATCTCTCATTTTAGTAGTTGCTTTTTTTTTAATCACCTAGTAGTTCTGATTTTCTTTCAGGTATAGGTCTAGATAGTTAACTAGTAGATCATCCAAGGACAAAACGTTGAGGAGCAATCACAAAACCTTGATTTCTGTTTGTCAATGTGATGACCTTAGATGAAGAATCCTGGGCTTTCTTAGGCCAGTTTAAGCTGGGCATCACAAGGGTACGTTATAATCCAGGGCCTGGTTTTTTGAGACTTGTAGATTTCCCACAAGTATCTCAGAGTCAGATCACTCATTTTTCACTATCCAAGTGCAAAACCAGAATTATCTATTTTTTAATTCGTAAAATTTTAGAGAATTCTGATATTTTATGTTCTAGAATATGTCGACTAGTCAGAATATAAGTATCAGTGTTATGTCAGAAATCTTGCTACTAGTAAAGTTATTTGGTGGTTAAAACAAAGGAAGTTAAATATCTTTTAAATATCTTTTAAGGGATAACATTTAGACATCCTAATGAGTCATCCTTTTTCACTATAGGGAGTTTTCCCTTACCCATATAGTCTAGAGGGCTCCATCTGCTGGTCAGTTCTTCTTTTTTCTTGAGTGATAGGAGACATCTGGTGCATAGACACTTAGCATGTTAGTTTTTCTCTTTCTCAAATTGAAGATCCAATATATTTTGTTGTGTTGTATTTTAATTCCAATTTTTATCTTGCCATATAATTCCACATAGTGGTTCCAGCTAAGATGTACTATAGAAAGAAATGGTCATGTTTTATATCCCCTTGATATTTAACATGTGTTCACCTTTTTGGCTCCAGCAGCAAAGTTGCCTTCAGATGATAGTTCACAATGATTTTCTGGTTTTTTTCCCTGGTAAAAATGATTTTAATAATAACTGCCACTGTTTGATTACTTCCTGTGTTCCAGGCACTTTTCTTAAGTATTTTACATTATCTCATTTATTCCTCACCACTATCCTGTAAGGAAGGTGAGTACTGTTAGAGACATGATAGTTTGAGAATTAAAGGTTAGAAAGTTTAACTTGCCCAGGATAGCAGAGCTGGGAGTGCAGCCCAGGTCCTTCTGAATTGAGAGCCTTTATCCTTAACCACTAATATCATATGGCTTTATATTAAACATTATAAAATTTTACTAAAAATATAAGCATTATAAACATTTAATTGCCGTATCTCATTTCATTATCTTATACGTTGTCATTGGAAGATCTTATGCATATATTTCAAACACTTGGCTCTTTATTTTGTGTGATAGGCTGTCTTCCTTTTCTTGAAACTATTCTAGCTGTATTTACTCTATCTGCCTATTAAATATGGAATTTTTCTTTGTCTTTTCTTTATTTAGTTCCCTTAATTTCGTCCACTCCTGTGGTCTCACGTCTTCAGAACAGGGTTCTTTTCAGAGGCTCAGCACTGTGTTTTCACTTGTCTACTGAACAGATACACTTGGATGTGCCAAGGCTCCTCATATCATCTTATCTAAAGAATCTAACAGCTGTGTACCATTAACTGTCTGAAATCATACATTTTCTTCCCCCCTAGATTTCTTCTGCTGCTTCATGTGTCCCCTGATCAGGGATTAGGGGCTCCCTTAACAGCTCCCATTCGGTCTCTATGCTACGAACTTCATGGTCCTCCAGGGGGAGAGGGGTAAAGTATCCACCTGCAGTGCAGGAGATGCAGGTTTGATCCCTGGGTTGGGAAGACCCCTTGGAGTAGGAAATGGCAACCCACTCCAGTATTCTTGCCTGGAAAATTCCATGGGCAGAGGAGCCTGGTGGGCTACAGTGCATGGGGTTGCAAAGGATTGGACTTGCTTGAGCCTGCGCGCACCACTCTTAAGTTGCTAGTCAGTCTCTGCTTAATATACACTGACCCTGTGTCCTCCCTCTGTGCTTCTTCCTTAAACTTTGTCTTTCAAAGCACCTGCTCAGTGACTTCTAGACTGCTCTCCCTGTTTATCTCTGTGCTTTGGGCCATCTTCCTTTCCTGTCAGTGGAATTAAACTTTCTAAAACCCATACTTGGCTTTCCCTGGCTTAATGATTTCCATCTGCAAACTATTTCCTACAGCTAAGTTGCTCAGCCTTTTTTTCCTTCTGTGACAGATGATGAGTTGCATGGCATTCAAACATACAACATAATGTCCATATGAATACTCAGGATTATATGCAGGTCTACATTTGGGTAGAATGTGATCTCACTCTTTGTTCTCTCATTGAGAAAATCTTGTCAGAATATAAATCAAAATAACGTTAAAAGGAAAACATTGACTCTATTCTAATCTCAGAAAACTTTAAGTCATTCATAAACCTTAGTATTTTAACTTTTTTTTGATAAATGATAACCTTCCAATTCAGAGTAGTATGAAGTTCAGACGCCTTAATCTACTTTACCAGCCTAATTACATTTTCCATTTATAGTTCCCTTAGAGTATAGCATTAAAATGGCAGATTTTACTCCTTGTTCACGTGAACAGGGCATAGGCAGGGGAAATCAGTGAGAGGATCCTCTGCCATCCTTTGACTTGCATATCCCAAGTGCCCTGTACACCAAATGGGCTCTACCTGCTTCTGTTTTCCTAGCATGCAGTGTTCTCTCTTGTGCCTTTCTGTGTGTGATCTTTTTCTTCTTTTCCTGTTCTTGGTGAGCTTTTACTTATCCTTCAATATTACCTTCCCTGTGAAACCTGCTCTAACCCCCTGAAACAATATTATCTCCCTGAGGAAATAATATTTCCTACAGGCTTAAGTCTACTGTGTATTAGGGATTGCAAACTTTTTCTGTAAAGGACCAGCTAATACACATTTCAGGCTTTGCAGGCCATAACATCTCTGTTGCAGGCATTCACCATTCCATTTTAGCACAAAAGCAGCCATAGACAATATTTAAATAAATGAAGGTGACTGTGTTCCATTAAAACTTTATTAACAGAAACAGGCATTGGACCATATTTGGCCTGTGGACTGTCATCTGCTGCCTCCTGGTAAATACAGTGGTATGAGCTGAGAGCTCTTCTAGGTCAGGGAGTATGTTTTATCTTTCTTCATTTTTAGTATCTCATGTTTGTCAAATAAATATTACTTGTGAACTTGTAAGATCTATGAAACAGTATGTATTCTTTTTTATTTCTCAAGCTATCCCATAACTTTGAAAAAACATTACACAATGAAACATATATCCCACCAGTTTTGTGTTGACTTTCTTTTTAGAGACCATATAGAGTACCAATGAGAATTTTAAAATATTTTACCATAATGTGTATTACTAAAATATAGTAATTAGTAGTCATTATTGAGAGATTCAGTTTGGTTTTCTGCATATTTGTCAGCTTTGAGAAATATATAAGCGTAAGATGTTTCTCTTGGAATTTCAGAAGTTAGGAAGGAAAACCGTAGTAGCCTGAAATGAGTATGAATTTCTTGGACATTCTCTGTGGTACCTTGAGGACTCCCCAGGGCTCTGTTCTGAATCTCCCTCTGTTCTTCCTTAATATATTTGCCTTCCATAATTTACTTTTCCTGGCTGATGGCAGGAAGACACATGGTTTTACCTACTACCTGCATACTAATGAGCTCAGTCATCTCAGTCTGAGCCCTGAGTATCTTAATTGCCTACTGAGTATTTCCCCTTGGGTATCAAACAAACTTCAAATTCAGTCTATAAAGTTGAGCTCACCTTTCTTTCCTTCTCACAGTTCTCTACTCCTTTTTTTTTTTTTTCAGATTTTTTAAAACCCCAAGTATTTTACTACCTTGTGCCCTACCTTGTGAATGGCAAAACGATATACAATTACCAAAGCCGTGAATCTGAGAAACATGTTAAAGTCCTCCCTTTCACTCATTCTCCAAGTCCAGGTTGTCACGTTTTGTAGATTATACCTTCTGAATGTCTCCTACCATTTTCTTCAACGGTTTACCATACTTCAGGATAAAGACTGAAATCTTTTATGTAGCTTTCAAGACCTCACATGATCTATTCCTTGCCTTTTTTGTTTGTTTTTGCCTCATTTTGTCACACTCTTCCTTGAATCGATTTCTTCCTTATTTACTTGGATAAATCCTACTTACTCATCTTTTTCTTGCCATTTCAAGGATTATTTCTCACAGAACTCTTCCCAGTCCGAGGATAAGTTCTCACCATAATGGAGCCATCTTCCTTATCTTGTCAGCACTTCCTCAGGCTATAATTATCCCTGCAATAGTGTGCTTATTTGATTAATGTTCTTTTTCTGCTCTCGGTGTAAAGGAATACATTCATGCTTTCTTTGCTTACCATTGACTACCCAACTCCAGGTTATATGCTCAGTATGTAGATGTTTAGTAAATACTCGTTGACAGAATTAATGTATACAGTCTTGATCTTTTCATTCCCCTTTGCCTTTTGTAGCTACTGCTGCTCCCTAAACATTTCTTTCCACTACTGGGGGCCTGGCTGATTCCTTCTTCTTCAGCTGATTTTTGAATCTCTTCTTGAGAACATAGCCCTTTCAGAGCATGGTGGTTGTTAATTCACCTATGTGTCTGTCCCATTAGACTGTAAATCTCCTGAATCATGGGTCAGTTTTTACTCATTTTTATATTTTAAATATAAATACATAGCTATGTCTGTCATTCATCCAGGGAAGTAAGAAGAATTAGAAGGTTCAAAATTATGGACACATTAAGTGGCAACAGTTTTTAAAAGAAGAAGGTGGTCAACAATTTCAGATGCTGCTCATAGACTGCAGAAGATGAATGAGAAAGAAAGAAAAGACCTCTAAGGTCCCTTCTGGTTATTGGTTTCTTCTAAGTCAGGCTTCTCTTAAAGGACAGTGACTTGTTTTTTAACCCATGTTTTCTGTCTTCAACATGTTTAGCAGAAAGATTTGCCTCTTCTCTTCCAAGGAACATAAGTTTTTTGAACATCCATTCTTCCTAAATTTGCCTTCATTAGAGAGGGACTTATTTAACAGTAAATATTATTACTTTATTATTACCACCAATGTTGACACTGTTCTTACCTGGAAAATCTGTTGGTGGATTATTTCTTGAGATTTGAATGGTTAAACCTTCATTGAAGTATTTGATACTACTTGAAAAATGATTTGTCCATCATTGTCAATGTAATAGTTTTCGCCAGGGCTTCTCTCTCTAACCTTTCCAATCCTCTGTCCAGAAAAGAAGAGTCCTGGGAAGCTTTTAATTTTTAATAGACTATGGAACAAATTTACCATGATTCTTCATTAATTATTTATAATGTCAAACAGAAGATACAAGGAAAGACTATTATTTTAACAGATATTATACAGTAGAATATGAAGGAAAGGAACTACAGGAATGTAGGATTTATGAGGATTTTTAAGTTACCTTTTACTTAAGTCACTTTGATATAAGAGTATTTGCCCGCTTTGCAAAATAACATGTAGAAGCATAAAAAAACTGTATTTCCATTCTATTCTTGATGAGACTGACTTTGTCATAAGTAAATGATTGTCTTGATATCTGCCTTGATAACAATGATAAATAGATGTATATACAAGAATCACCACTTTGGTACCCCTTTACTTTCAGACTCTTACAAGTTCTTTTACTTACCATGATCATTTGTGGAGTAGGATAGCCTATCTTTTCTGCCTCTTTAATATCCTTTACATACTTGAGTCAACTTTCACATCTTTAGCAACTGTAGAATGGTTGTACAGAAACTTAACATTGCTTAGAGACAGCTCTCAGGGACATGAGGATTGTGTGTACAGAAATGTGCAAGGATTGCTTTGGAGAGTTCTAGACTGTGTTTTAAAAGAGGGAAAATAGACTTTTGTTTTAAATTATTGGTTTTGGAACCTGTTTCAGCAGCTCATAATTAGTGCACCTGAATATACATGCTCTTGAATACAATGGTGGATTGTTCCCCATTTTATTTGTCATCTTCTCCTTCCCTCCAGGGCTTATGACTAAATTCATGATGCACTTGTGAGGTGACTTTAAGCAGTTATTTCACAGCTCAGCTTTATTTTATGTGCTACTGTGATTCCAGAGGGCTTTTGCAGCTTTTTACACCACTTTGTCCTTTTTCCTTTTCCCCCTCTGGCATTTAAGTTTTGGGTCTTGGATTTACCACATTTATTTTTTCTCTTGCACCTCCATTCCTGACGCTTGCTTCTTTTCTGTTATATCCCCATTGAGATTATGACACTGTTCAACACCTTGCATTTTCCAGTCCATCTCCCTCACTGGATGATTTTTATCTTCTAAATATTTCTTTAATCTATTCATTTCTCTCAATGACACTACTCTAGTCCAAGCTGTCATTTCTTGCCTAGGCTCAAATTTTAATTGCATAATTATTCGTACATCCCCTCTTTCTCTGTGCCTTTATCCCCACTCATTTCTCTATGATTCACATGGTTCCTGACACTTAGAGGAGCAAGTTCTTATGAGGACCCACCTTTTCTCTTAACTTGAAGGAAATAATGGTGTTTTCATTCCCCATATAGTCAGAGACAAATTCTTCCTTAAAGGAAGAGAGTGATGGTTGCTGAGGGAGAGCATGTAGCACATTAAGCCTAAGTCCTAATACCAGAAGACAGTGCTACCGGAAAACTCAACTCATTTCTGTTTTCACTTGAGAAATGGGAAAGACAGAAGAATGGGGGCACTAGATGCCTGGAACGTTAGGACTTTGTTTACACTGCTTATGTTTCATGAATTATTATGGTAATATGATTATTATTATTATGATAATACCAAATGTTTTGGGTTTTACTGATAGCTCTTAATGGGCAATAAAACTGCTTTGCATCTGTTAGCAAATAAAGATTGTACAGGAAAAATTCTTTTTTATTCTTTATGATAATAAACTGTTAGTCATGGTAATATACCATTCTTTTTTACTAAACCTGTCTGCCACCTCTGCACACATATACACATAATACAAAGTATTCTGACCTGTCCTAACTCCTAGATTTTTCCATCTCCCAAAGGGGTGCTTTCTGTTAAAGAATCCTGACACATTAGGAACCCACAGTGTGAGTTTGGATCTCCATGGGAGGATGGCGGGTGTTCTCTGCCATCAGTTTAGGCGACAAGAACAGGATCCACGTTATAAGTGATTCACTTGTAACAGGATTCACTTTTAAGTGAAAGTTTTAAAATTTCCAGGCACTTGCAATAGTAAAGGAATTTGAGGGACTCTGACCTGTACCAAGTTGTATACTGTAATAGTTAGAAGACATACAGTTAATGGAATGTGGTCATATCTTTGGAGCAGGTGTTACATAAGAGACACTTACTTGGACTGCATGTGAGTTTCACTAGTAGGAGCAGAAAAAAATGATTAGAATTTTTAAATTTCAGCTTTATTCAGATATAATTGACATAATTGTAAGACATATAAAGTATGCATCATGGTGATTTGACATATGTATACATTGTGAGGAGAAATTAAAGTCAATATTTGGCCCCAGTTGGAAAAATTAATTTAATGGATTATTTGGTTGATGTATATATGAAGTATATTGTTTTTCATTTTCTTCCTCTTATTTTTGCAGGCATAGTTTTGTATAAACATACATGATCCCACTGGGGCTTTCCACATGGCACTGGTGGTAAAGAACCTGCCTGCCAGTGCAAGAGACGTAAGAGACACTGGTTCGATCCCTGGGTCAGGAAGATCCCTTGGAGGAGGGCATGGCAACCCACTCCAGTGTTCTTGCCTGGAGAATCTCATAGACAGAGGAGCCTGGCGGGCTACAGTCCATAGGGTGACAGAGAGACACGACTAAAGCGACTTGGCATGCGTGCATGTAATCCCACCATCTAGAGATAACCACTCTTAGCAAAACCGCATATATCTTTTTAGATTTTTGTTGTTTTGTGGGATCATATATGTTTATACATTTTCTTTAACAAAATTGGGAACATGCTCTTATAGATTATTTAACACACCAGTATTTTAACAAGATATTTTTCTTGATACAATAAAAATAATGAGATAAAGTTTTAAATTTAATTGTATTCTATTCTATGTAATAAATATATATTATATTAACTCACGATGACAAGTTTCGTAACTGTTAGGACCAACAGAAAATTATGAGTTGACTAAACACTTAAACTGCGTTTTTGTAAGTTTCTGTATTCTTTTGTAAGTTTGATATTTCCTTTTTGTAAATATAAGATGCTGTATATTGGAGAATTTAAAGTTGCTTTTGAGGAAATAACTTTTATTATATTATAAACCATAGTAACTCAGTTTTAGCATTAATTGTAATTTTTAAAGTTGTTATTCTGTTTTTCTTCCCAGATCCAAGTATTTTAGAACATGCTCAAGAGGTGAGCACTTAACTATAGAGGTAAGTAGTGTTGTAAATCTGATTGGATAAATGTACCTTGAGAAGGGCAAGAGGAACATTTTTTTAATTAAGGGGGAAGGATGTGGACCTAAATTTAGTATGGACTATTTATATTTCAATATTATCCATGCTGGTGAAGAAGGGAAGAATTGGAGTGGTGGAGGAAGTGTGAATGGGGAAAACAAGTTTGCAGAAGATTAAGGTCCTGTTCTTCTAATAGAATTGCTTAAGAGGTAGTGTTTTTGTGTTTTGTTTTTGTCTTTTCTGCCCTGCACAACTGAGGGAGAGGGTACTCTTCTATCAGTTACAGTGGCTTAGTAGGCTGTGAGTCTGGAGGCACCATTGGCCTGCCCTAGTAGAGGCATAACAGAATCAAAGCAAGTTGATTTGAAGCAACTCTACAAAAAGAATCACTGAGTTGATTATTCTTTGTTATGTAAAACATAATGACAGAATCTGCCATTTGCTCAGTCCTTGCTGTGCACCAGCCTTTACCATACAGTTTATAAATGTCATTGCACATTCTTGCTACAATTCTGTTGAACAGGTGGCTGACACCTTGCTTTATGGGTGAGAATCAGAGGCTTAGACAGGTGAAGAAATTGCATTACATTACAATACTTACATGTGGCAGAACTTAGAGCCAATCCAAAACTGCCTTTTATATTAAATAAAGAAGCATGTGAACCAGGAATTAGGTTGTGTTTTTTTTTTAATAAATTACAAACCAGCAAAAATATAAGTTCAAAACATTTTGAATTCATTGTTTTCCTGATCTTTAAACAACAAAACAATATTAACAGTAAGATACATTTCCTTTCTTTCAAGTAGTCATGTATCATATTATTTCTATTTAAAGTATAAATATTTTCATAATGTAATTTAACATGACTTTTATTCGGTCATTTGACATGATAGCATTCATCACATTATGATCAAATTTTTACATTTGTATCTCTAGAAAAACACTGTATTTAGAAATAGCAACTACCATCTTGATTTTCAGTGAATCGTTATATGAATGAATAGATGAATAAATAAAAACATAAGAGAAATTCTTGAATATCTTTTAGTTCTATTTCTTGAAGGACTTATAGTATTAATTCTTTCTGAACTCAGGTGAATTAGGAAATCCTGGCAGTGTGGACTTAAAAGATCCATGAAATAGTTAATTTGCCTAATTCAGATGAAAGTTTTGGTTTATAAGTTTCTGATTTATGTAGAAAATTGCTGTGATTTTCCATTTTCTTTTTAATAAAAGTCATAAATTATTTATTCTTGTCTTGGCTGTCTTGTTTAATAAATCAAATGAAATTGTGTATAAAGAGATACATATATTTTATCTTATAAAATAAAGGTATATTATTTTTGAAATGAAAAAGTGACAAAGTTTTTTGTGAGATATGACAAATATTTAATATTTGTAATATTTGATGTTTAATGTAATATTTAATGTTACATTAATATTATATTGTATTATTGATGTAGTGATTAATAATAATTATAGCATTACATAATTATTGGTTACATTAATGATTAATATTTGTTAAATGTAATATTTCATATTATATCCTGACTAAATACAAGAGTTCGCTTAACCTTCAATACAATTCATCCTCACATTTTACTACTTAAAATATTTTGTGAGACCTTAGACAAATATTCATCCTAACTTTCTTTCTTGTTGTTTCAGTTTGAGAATCTAGTAGAAAGTGATGAAGTAAGTATTTTCACAGTAGTACAAAATCTAATTTGTTCTCATAGAGCATCTCACTAGTTCTGACAATTACTTGTTAACATTTTCGTTATGTTTTCTTTTAGAATTTTTAACATTTTAGTTTTTAGTTTTACTTTTTAGTCCCTTATTTCCTTCTCTTACTAATTTATATTAACAGATTACTCAGAATTTTCTATGATGAAACATATGTAACACTATATATGTTTATATAGCCTCTGTAAAATACCACATATGTATATAATATATATAGTTTCATCTATAACTTACATATGTGTTTATACATATATTTAAAACAGATTTTTACAGTATTCTGTAGAATTTGAGGAACTTCTAAAAAAAATATTTCTAACATTTTGCCACTAAGTAGGTTAAATCCTCAATGATCCAGAGTAAACCATTCTTTGACCCATAGTTTTCACAGATTTCTGAGGGTAGAATTTATATGTTTGTTTTACAATCACTTTCTGACTTTAGCCATTATCTTTTTATCAGTTTTCTTTTTGTTTATTTTTACATTTCACCTCATCTAAAAATCAATTTTAAGATGCATCCCAAGTACAGAAATGTTAAAATGGAAAAAAAATACATTTTAGAATTAGTGCAATATGGTATATGTTTCTTAGGCACTGATAGAGTTTTGTGTGTTAATTTCCATCTTTGCTAATTATATGAGTTTGTGCAAATTACGAAACCTTCCTTGAGCCTACTTCTCACATCTCTAAAGTGAATGCATATAGAAGAGCATTGCAGGTTTTGTCTTTCTTTATCATTTTTGTTTTCTGAGGAAAGAGGAAAATATATTCCAACTAATAAAAATAAATGAAAAAAAAAAAACAAATTAAGTTCTCAAACAATAGAAAGGGACTTAAAATTCTGTAAAAAAAAAAAAGAAAGAAAATATATTACACCAAATTGAAATTATTCTTTAGCCCAGCATTTCCTGTAGTGTGTACAGGATACTAGTCTCAGTGTAAATTAGCATATTAAAGATTCTGAGAGGAACTAATAAAGAAATTGTTCAAGAACTGTTAAAAATTATTTCAACCTGTCCAATTTAGCATTTCCCAAATTAATTTGGGTATAAATCCATTTTTAAAATAGTAATACATATTTATTATCATCTGATAGAACATATTTGAGAAACTATCTTTTATTTTAACCTTTTGTTTTCCCAGTAAAATTTCTCCCAGATAGTATTAATGTTTCATAGAATCTAGTTTCTTTCCCTTTTCAGAAGTAACTTTAATTTTGTGTATTTTTTAAACAACCACTTAACATGGTACTTTTGAACTTTCTGACAAGTACTAAATGTAAGAGTTCTCTTAACTTTCAATACAATTCATCCTCAGATTTTACTACTTTTTTTTTTTTTAATGTGATTCCTTGTGTTTTCCTAAGGTGCGTTTTGTTGGTTTGAGTGTTTGCTGACCAGTCTGTTCCTCTCTCATGTCGTAGTGTTTGGTTTAATTGAATGTCATGTTCTACTTTGTAGTGCTTTTTCCTAAGTTGATGTGGACCATTTGGAATTTTCTTTCTGCAGTTACTTAGTCATATATTTTAACTGTGGGATGTGAATAGCTCAAATATGTAAGAAATGCATAAGTTCGTGGTAATTATGTTCTATAAAGTTGCCGTGAATGCTGTATTAGTGAATACCAGAACACTACTCCTAGGGAAAATACAGCATTAGCTTCCTGCAAGCTTCTGATCACCTTTTATCAGCTAACAATGTATAACCTTGTTTTGTGTTTCTGTTTGACATCTTATTTTTAATGTATACTATTGATTCATTAACTTTGAACTCACTATGCACAGCACTTAATAAATTATGCCTGAATGTAGCTTATCTAACACATATATTTTCTCCATAAACTATATCATAACTTCTCATGTGATTAGGAACAATAGATAGCACTTTAGCACTACACATGGGGGTCATTTTAAACAACAAAATCAGCAACAAAAAAAAAAGCAAAAAAGTGGCACTGCATAGGCTGCAAACAGGGCAAACAGCAAGACTGCTGAGACAGGACGGCAGAGCGTCACCTTCTGCTTTCGCTGAGAATGTGCATGTCAGGCAGCTTAGAGTTTGCTGCTCTGTTCTTGCTCATGAATGACCACAAGAGTGCAGGGAGTATTGGTTTTACTGTTACAAATAAATTTTAGCTCACTGGTGAATTTGCAGTTTTGGAATCTGCGAATAATGAAGATCAGTTGTAAGTGATCAGAGCATAGCAAGTATGTTTTTCTAGTACCATCTTGAACCCAGAAGTTCATTTGGTATATAGTAAATATTTGTTATTAAAAAATTAGGAAATGCTCAGCAATTGGTTGCTTTTTAATTAAGACTGATGTTAAAGTAAATTCTGCCTTTGAGAAATAGTAAAATGTTAAAGCTTTTTGTTTAAAACACTTTTAGTAATGAAATCTGTTAAAGATAGATAAGCAGAAAATATTTTGACTAAATAAAAATTTTATTGGCTTGCCTTAAATAGAATTCAGCTAGTAAAATTTGTGTAATTTTTTAATTAATTCTTGTACAGGGAGAAAGCCCAGGAAGCAGTCATAGGTAAGGTGTTTTGTTTTTTTTTAAACAAATGACTTCTATGTAAACTATAATAAGCTTCTAAAAATCCAAACTGTGTCATCTGCTTGCTTTGATGCACTGAACAGTTTACATTTCAGGACCTTGGTTATTTCTTTCTGTAAGATTGAGATCAGTAATAACATTTCAAAAGATTGTTTTGAACATTGAAGATTTTAATGTGCCTAAGTGCTTTCTTATTGAACCTAAGTTTTTATGTATATTTTAGTTTTAAAAACTATATTAATATTGATACATTTCCTTGAACTTTTTAAACTTTATACCCCTTTTCCTTCCTTAATGACATTCTGAAACTTGTTTTACTAATCATGTTTTTCACTTTGTATAAATAATACCTCAAAACACTAAAAAAAAAAAAAAAAAAAAAAAGCCCAGCAGAAGTTAGGGTGCGAGAAACACATGTAGGAGGAGACATTGCTATCCACATAGCTGGTTAAAATCATGATAATTATCAAGACCTAAGGTTGGAGAAGATGAGGAGGTGGGGTGGTTGGGTCATGGAGAGAGAACATTGGTTTAGTGGTTTGGGGATTGAGTAGACGGACACTAGAAGAGGATTCAGAAGACAATCAAGAAGCAATGGGCAAAAGCAATCAGGAGAGCACAGAAAGCCAGGGAAGGAGGTGGAGACAGACCAACAGATGGAGTGGAAGGAATGGCCAGCACTGCCACAGGAAACCGAAGTAATAATATAAGGACTTGAAACTCTCTATTATATTTGGCAACACAGAAGCCATTGATTACCTGGTAATGAAGGCAGAGGCAGACTGCCCTTGTTTGATGGGAGAACGGGAAGTGAGAAGGCAGAGGTAAGAGAGACACAGTAGTTAAGAGCAAGCAGCTAGACTACTTGGGTTCAAATTCTAGCTTTGCCATGAACTATATGACTTCCTTGGACATAATCTGTCTTTGTCTCATTTCCCTTATCTATCTACCTTTCAGGGTTGTTGCAAGAGTTAAAATTAGTACATGCAAAGCACATAAAAGCGAACCTGACGCATAGCAACTGCCTGCTGTGCTGCCAGTCAGACTTAATTTCAGACATTTTGGCTGAAATGGGAAAGGGAAGGAGCAGTAGTTAGAGACAGGTATAGATCAATTGAAAGTTTTTCCTTCTTTCCTTTCTTCCCTGTCTTCACAAGGAAGAGAGGTGAAAACAGATAAGAAGAGCAGACTTGAGAGAGGTGCCGGTTGATGGTCAGTGTCCCAGACTTCTCTGGAGTGCGGTGGGCCAGGAGTAGCACCAGTGACGGGTGAATCAAGTATAAGCGGGGTGGGCGACCCTGAACAAGTTGAGGAACGCCACTCCTGTAGAGGAGAGAGAGGAGAGAAGGGGGGGCGGACCTAGGTAAGAGGGGGGCCGGCAAGGAATGGAGGGGTTTGATGGCTGCAGACATGTTTCCTCCTGTCTCATGGTGCCGTGAGATTGACTTCTAAGAGAAAAGAGTCTGCATGAGGAACTTGAAGAGTGTGCATGTGAAGACTTTGAAGCAATTAGCATAGTATATGAGGGGAAGTTGGCCAAGTGTAAGTAGAGGGCTGTTGCTAGGGGTAGAGGCCCAAGTGTACGTTTGATTTTTTTCTAGCAGCAGTCAGCAGGAAGAGCTAATCTTGGAAATGATCCAAAGTCAGACAATGAGTAATCTGGGTGAATAAGGCATAAAGAAGGTTATGCAAGAAGGTGAATGTGTGGGTAAGAAAGTACTTCAGGTTTGCCGTAGGATCCATATTGGTTGTAAGTGAAGTGAAGCCAGATGATGATCAGGATAGATAAACAAGAGAGAAAAGGGAAGGATCAAGGGCCTGAGGTGGCCAGGGGGATTAAGCAGGATAAATAGGAGGGCAGTGGGTAAGAGAGTTAAGAATTCCAGAATGACATGGGGGCTGATGTCAAGAGTATAGTGTACTGAGGTTTATATTTTATGATGCACATCTTGGGATATGGTCAAAAAGAACCAGAACCAAAATAAAGGTACATGGAGTCCACATTTCTTTAAAGTTGATTATAGTGCTAAAAAATACTCTTGATAGTATGTCATCTTCAACTTATGTACCAAATTAGTACATTAAAAAAAGTATTAGAATGTATGATTTTTTTTTAATCTTGAGTTGAAATCCGCATCGAATTGCTTTAGTACATTGTTAACAGTAAAATTTCAGAATTTCACTGATTTTTGAGTGTTTTATTTAAACTTGAACTTACCAGCACTGTTTTCTTTTTTTCATTTTCTTTCTCTCCCTCATTTTTCTGTGTAGACCTCTTACTGAGGAAGAAATTGTTGACCTGAGAGAGAAGCATTATGATTCTATTGTTGAAAAGCAGAAAGATCTGGATATGAAAATCCAAAAAGAGGTAATTTGTCTTATGTTGCTTAAGTATATTTTATCATGTCTCTGTTTATAGGAGAAAGGTGTTATTAAATAATATATTGCATATGAATAGTCATTGGACCTAAATTTAGATATACGCAGATAAAAATTATTCCAGCCTATAATAATTTGATTTAGTTTGGTTTAATTTATCAGCAATCATATGCTGCCAGTAAGTGAAGAGAATACATCCTTCTGAAAATGATCTTCTGAACTCACAGTTAGCACTGTGGTAAACTACCTGAACCTTCGTGTTTAAAACTGACTTTAAAAAATGACTGTGTTTCACAATAAGTGGCTCGTTTTTTTAAATCTTTCTGTTAGTCTTGGATTTAATTACTCTTAGTAAGTGAACTAAGTACTTCCAACAGTCATAAATGTTCTGTTTATTTTAGTATATTTACAGAAATGGCCTGTAATTATAGTTTTGCTATTCATTAAACTAAATGGAATTAGTCATATTCCATTATACATTTAAAAATAGTCTGTTTGGTACCTATTTAATACTAAATTATTTCCAATTAATGATTTCAACAGCATTAACATAAGCTACACAATAGATGCTAATATTAGGCTAAAGAAAAATATTGTGTTGGAGTTTGATTTTTAAATTTGATTTGACTTGCAACAGATTATCACGAAAGCAGTTTGCATGCTACTATGAATGGCAGGAACTTAAATTTGGAATTAATTTTTTAATGATAGTAATAAAATTCAGGACATATGTATCAGTGTGACATGAACTTTGTGAAAGCTTACTTCACTTTGGTAGAAAATGATGATTGACCTTAGTTTTGAAGACCTTGAACTAACAAGGGCCCAAACAATAAACTAAGTAGGGTGATAGGCATTGGAATGATTGTTGAGAATGAAGATCACTGCATATTCTAAAGAAAGAAATAGTCTTTTATTTATGCAAACTAGATGCTCTACTTTATAACTCAACTTTTAAGAATTCAGTAATATGTTTCATACTATTTGAAATACTTTGTAAAAAGAGAAATTGAAATAAACCACAAAAATTTCAATTCTATTATGCTTTGTAGAGCTCAATTCTTTTTTTAATAATTTCTTTTTATTTTATAAATAGAAGCATTTTATTTCTAGAGCAGTCAGACAGGTTCTGATTTTTGTTAATCCTTATGTTTTGTTCATGCACAGTTAGCCTTACGAGAAGAGAAGTTAAGACTAGAAGAAGAAGCTTTATACGCTGCCCAGCGTGACGCAGCCAGGGCAGCAAAGCAGCGAAAGCTCTTGGAGGTGAGGGGACGAGACCCCAGCATACATTAGGGCTGCTTTTCTCCTGGTTTCCTCTGACAGGTCTTAGCTGGGACATTTTTTCCCCTAGAATCAAGGGCTTCTTGTTTAACAATGAATGTATTTATTCCTATACTCTTAGGAATTTTAAAGGCAAATTAGTGGGTCTTTAACAGCTAGAAATAGCATCAGATTTTATACTTGACATTGAGCATTGTTTGGCTTTAAATCAGGAGAAGCTAATTCTTATTAGGGCTTCCCAGGTGGCTCCATGGTAAAGAATCCACCTGCCAGTACAGGAGACACATCTTCAATCCCTGGGTTGGGAAGATTCCCTGGAGAAGGAAATGACAACCACTCCAGTATTCTTGCCTGGGAAATCCTATGGATAGAGGAGCCTGGTAGGCTACAGTCCATGGGGTTGCAAAAGGGTTGGACACCACTTAATGACTGAACAACACCAATTCTTGTTTATCCCAAAGATGAAATTTACTCCTCCAAAATTCAGTATTCTTTTGGAAAAATAAATATACTCTTCGATGAAACACTGCAAAACTGACCTTTAAATACAATTTCTGCAGCATTTTTAAGTTTATTTTTGTGAAGTTTTTTTTTTTTTTCTGCCCCCAACAATTTCTTGATAAGCTAAGTGATTTCGCCACATAGGAATACTATATTTTTCATCTTCGTACTTTTGTCTTTGGGAGATTGACAATTTCGGTCTTGGGAAATCTTTGACATATTATCAGAGAAAACAACAGTTTTATCATAATTTACCATGTGGTATTCAAATATGGCATTCTCATAATGCCAGACAAGCTTAATATCAGACATTCATGGAGCCCTGGCAGGAACTGTTTTAATTAGTTTACATGTTTTACCTTATTTAATCCTCACAACAACCCTGGGAGAAAGATAGTATTTTTAATCCCCATTTCACAGGTGATGAAACCAAGGGACAGAGATATTAAATAACTTAAGATCCTACAGCTAATAAATGCAGAGCCAGTGTTCAGGCATTGCTTAGCCAGTTTTCTGCTTCGTGTCTTCCACCATCTTTTGCCCGCATGAACTCTGGTGCGCTGTGAGCTGAAGTGCAGTTACAAGGGTTATGTCGAATAATAATTACTGTAGCTTAGAGAAACTAAAAAATCATGTATCATGTTTCTGTGTGATTTCCGTGTGACATGTGCTCTTTATCTCTCTTTCTCCTGTTTTTGGTGTTTTAACAGATTAATCAGATTATATGAGGGAGTTTTATTTTGTTTAGTAAGTTCTAAATAGTGGAAAAGTTTTTAAATTAACTACCTTTTACTAAGAAAATAAATATTTTTCTGATTCTAATTTAACCATCTCTTTCTACTATAATTCTCTGCTGCTTGCCTTTTAAAGACTAAAAAGGATTCCATGTGCAGAATCTATTTGAGTTATTGAGTTCTTTTCTTCTTGAATAAATAGATATGGGAACACATGCAGTCTGTTCAGCATACACTGACACAGGATACACATTATGCGAATTCATTTGATTTTCACAAAAGCCCTATGAATTTGCTAGGACAGTATTATAGCCGTCTGTAATTTACAGATGAAGAAACAGAAAATATAGGACATGCCAGAGACATACAACTAATAACTGTCAGAGCCACAACTCTTGACAGGTTTTCTAAATTGTTTATTTTTATTATTTCTGAGTAAACTTAGCCAGATCTTTTTAGTTCTTTTATTTTATTGCTACTTATCTCACCCAGAATAGAACTTCATATACTGTTTTAACTATTACTTTCTTAAGTTATTTTTAATAACCCTATGAATATTCTGACCATGTAAGGATTATACACTGAAAAATTAAGAGAAATTCCACCCTTAAATAAGATCATATAGAAGTGAACAGTGATGAATTTAGAAAAAAGACTTCAGTAGAGTAACTTTTTAAGTTTTAAAATTTTGGCATTTCATGAATAGGTTTAGAAAATATAATTTTACAGTAGAGTGATCTTGTGTTGCATTATGTTTCCAAAGCAAGAAAGGCAGAGAGTTGTGCAGCGATGCCATGCTTCCAACAATGGAGAATATCAAAGGTAAATAATGAAACATACTTCTTCCCTTTGTGGTAGGAAATATTATTTCTAAACAGAATGCATTTCACCTCTGGATGTTTGTATACATGTTCGTGTGTATGTGCTCTGTAAAAAGAACAGTTGTTTCTCGAAGATACTGTCTTGTAAGATACTGAGAACATTGTTTCTTTATGTTGGAAAATCATCATTATTAATTTTAAATTAACTTTATTGCATTCCTAAGAATGATTACACCTTTCATATAGAATATGATGTAATAACACATTGAAATAGCTTTGGATAGATTATTTACGCCTTGCTTGTTTGTGTTTTCCTTAGCTCTTTTCTTAAAATAAAGTTTATATGTGATCATTTTTTAGAAGATGTAATTTCAGTGTCACATTTCCAGGAGTGTTTCCTGCTCATCCAAAGAACCTCATTCATGCTTCAGTAATGTAAATTATAAAGTTAGACTTATGGCTAAGTTTTGGATTTGACTTCAAGACTAACCAAAATCTTACCAATATTATTTTCAGTTTATTGCTAGTATTAAGAAAAGTAAGACCTGTTTTGACTAGGGTATTCTGATTGTAAGTAATTATGAATTTGTGTGGAATATACCTTTTCTAATCAAAATGGCATCATTTAACTTTAGCCTGCATTATGTTGTATTGACTATGAATATATAAAAAAAATTCACTTTTATTACAGTCCAGGACCAGAAGATGACTTTGAATCTTGTTTGAGAAATATAAAGTCACAGTATGAAGTTTTTCGAAGTAGTAGTAAGTCTTTTAAAATATGTGGGTACATTTTAAGGTTACTTTATGCCACATTAAACAGATAATGGAAGATCCTGACTGTTTTTCTCGAACTTCCTGCCCTTCAATTTGTGTTGCCCAAATAACTAGCTCTTAAATATACAGTTTTATTTTTACTTTTCTAAAGGAGTTGGAGAAACAGAAACAAGCTCAGAGCTGTAGAGAACAGATTCATGGTTGCCAAGGGGGAGGGGGGTGGAGGAGAGATGGGGTGGGCGTTTAGGACTAGCAGGTTCAGACTGTTACACATAGAATGGGGAAACTGCAAGGCCCTCGTCTATGCACAGTGAGCTATGTTCTGTGTCTTATAATAAACCATAGTAGAAAAGAATATGAATATATGTATAACTAAATCACTTTGCTTTACAGCAGAAATTAACATGACCTTATAAATCAGCTATACTTCAATAAAATAAATTGTAAAATAAATAAAAGGAGTTGGAGTAAAGAAAAATCTCAGGCTATTTCTATAGTTATGTATAGGGAGTCTGGCCCTCCTTTTTCCATTGAGTTCATCATATTTGAAAAATTTGAAATTCATTTAAATTAGTGTATTTACTGTGCTAGATGACAAAGAGTAAAAAGAAAGGGGGGAAAACCATTTATACTATTTCTGACAGAAGCTTACCAATGTAGTGATTTCAATAATTGTTTCTTACGATGTTAAATGGAGTAGTATTATTTGAAGAGAGATCATTATTGCAAAATAGATGGTGGTAGTAAAGGAGTATTGTGTCATCATATCTAATTGGATTTGGTGTATATTCTAGGACTCTCATCAGATGCCACAGTTTTGACACCAAATACAGAAAGCAGTTGTGATTTAATGACCAAAACTAAATCAACTAGTGGAAATGATGACAGCACATCTTTAGATCTAGAATGGGAAGATGAAGAAGGTATTTTATGTTTAAATTTTACCTGAAAATTTTTATTTAATTTGTGTTAACTTACAGAAATCTACTTGTCTTTTACTTTACTTAAACTGAATTGAGTGCAAGGTCTTTAAAATTTCTTAAACTCTTATTGTATTAGTGATTATCATTTGTGGGTGAACTATTTAGAAAGTTGCTTAATTCTTAATGTTTCTTGAGATTTAGAAAGAAAATGTTCTTTTTCATTTTAAGATTTTTGTAATGCAGCCACTTAACTCAGTAGGAATCACTGCCCCCTTGTGAGCAACTTAAGTAACTTTTGCTTCATAATGATGTGTGCTGCAGTCCATCGGGTTGCAAAGAGTTGGACACGACGGAGTGACTGAACTGAAATAAGTAAGTTTGTTAGGTTTTTTGGTAGTACAAAAGCCATAACACAGACGTGAATTAGAATTTTACTGGTATGTCTTTCTAGCTGTAGTACTTAAGATAGATTTCTTAATCTCTCTAAGCTGCAGTTCATCATAAAAAGGGAATTATAAAGCTGCTTTAAAGAATGATTATTCACTGTTATATACTGAGGGTCTAAAAAAGCTTGGCACATAATAGGCAGTCAATAAGTATTTGAACAAATGAAAACATGATTGTGAGGATTAAATGAAATTTATGTAAAACCTCCAACATGTAGTGTGACACATAGCAGGTACTCAAAATTGTAGCTAAAATGTGGATTTTGTTTAAAGCTTTTACACTGAATAAGGCCCAAGCCTTTATTTTTATTTTAAGAAATGTGTTTGTCACTCAGTCGTGTCCGACTCTGCGACCCCATAGACTATAGCTGTCCAGGCTCCTCTGTCCATGGGATTCTCCAGGCAAGAATACTGGAGTGGGTTGCCATTTCCTTCTCCAATTTTAAGAAATAGGTAATCCAAAAAGGAAGAACCAATTGCAAGATACAGGACTTTAAGAAAAATAATAAACATTAAATATTTCTTAGAATTTTGAGATGGAATAGACCTGAGATATCCTTTAGACAAGCCATTAGTTTTATCATTAGAGAAATTGAATAACTTTAGCAAAGATTGCATTAATTAAGTCTCAACTAAACACCATTTCTCCAGCCCTATATTTTTCTTATTTAGATCCCAATTAGAAAATTTTAAATTTATTTTTACTTTAACATCTTGTTCAATTTGATCTAAAGACTTTTCAGTTCTTTTAATTGCTGCTTTTGTCATCCTCACTGTATACTAATTAAATTTTTAGATAACATGACTTTTGAGGTTATTATTCAAGCCATTATAATAGAATTATTAAGCTAGACTTCATAGAGGACAGAACTCACTAGAAACATTATGATGTACAATTCAGCTTCCGTTAGACATAGTATTATTCAATTAAATACAAATCCTCAAAATTATATTAATTTCCAGCTCCCATTTTTATCATGTCTACAAGGATGATTTAGTTTGCTAGGTTGAGTCTGTGATTTGGGGGGAGTCATAACAGTGATAGATTAAATATTTTTTTAATTATTATTATTGTAGGATTGGATTCTTTAAGCTCAGAAAACAAAACTGTTGAATGTGTCTAGGGATTAGTCTCTTATAATCTCTTTTCCTTGATTTTAATTCTGTTACTAGTGTTGATCCTACACACGCAAATTCAAGTCTCTTTTCTGTCCTCCCTCTCTTCATTCTGCCAAAATGATGTTTTTTTTCTTCCAAGATTTTTGATACTTTCCCTTTACTGATGAGTTTCTTTCTGTTCAGAATTAGATCTAGAACAGTTTCCCCTAGAAATGTCTCTATTTTGTTATGCTAGACTCAGAATAGCAAAAGAGCACAGACCTTGAAGCCCAAGGCAATGGAATCACATTCTTGCCCCACCACCCCTGTAGCTGTGTGACCTCAGGTAAATCACTTTCCTCTTTCTGCCCTACTTTCCTCAGCTTCAGAATGAGGAATAGTGATCATGCTGTTATTTATGTATCTTCATAGAGTGGTTGAGGACCAAATCAGTTCATATATGTCATTTGCAAAAAATGTTAACTGGAACCTAGTAAGTACTAGAAATGTGTATATTGTTATCATTATCATTAGCGTTATTACAACTCTGGGAAATGAAATTGTCATCTAGGTAGGAAAGAAGTTTGGCCCACACACTAATTTGGCCATATAAGACTAATAGCAATTGAAATCCTCCCTCCATTCTGCTTTACTTACAGCTTTTCAGAAGTTTCATCTTACCAGTATTGCATCAAAACCATCCTTTGTTGAGTGCTAATGTTCACTGTAGGATTAGACTTTAACATTTCCCTTAAGTCTTCCATAGGATTGTTGTTTTTGAGAACTTTAATTTTGAAAGATATTTTTACATTTATTTTTGGCTGCGCTGGGTCTTCATTCAAGATGCAGCTCCTCTTCGTTGCAGTGCACCGGCTTCTCGTAGTGGCTTCTCTTGCTGCAGGGCGCGGGCTCTTGGCATGCAGGCTTCAGTGGTTGGGGCTCACGGGCTTAGTTGCCCCGTGCCATGTGGGATCTTCCTGGACCAAGGGTTGAACCCGTGTCCCTTGCATTGGCAGGCAGAGTCTTGGTTAAGAAGAGTCTTAACCAAGGAAGATTGGACTTTACTGGACCACCAGGGAAGTCCAGGATTGGTTTTTTTTAAGTTAATTCACAGGTCAAGCCTGATAGTCTCAGTCTTTTAATAAAGTTTTTAAATCCTCACTGAGATTTCTAATAACTCTGCCCATATAATAGGAATGAATCGAATGCTTCCAATGAGAGAACGTTCCAAAACAGAGGAAGACATTCTCCGGGCAGCACTTAAGTATAGCTGCAAGAAGACTGGGAGTAATCCTACGTCAGCCTCTGACGATTCCAATGGGCTGGAGTGGGAGAATGACTTTGTTAGTGCCGAAATGGATGATAATGGCAATTCCGAGTATTGTGGATTTGTAAATCCTGTATTAGAACTGTCCGATTCTGGTCTAAAGCAATATGATTCAGATCAGCAAAAACGATAGGAAAAAATTGTGTGATCTTGTTTATCAGTTATGACCAAATGTTACAAACCAACTAGAATGTATACATGGTTGTGCTGAGCCTTTTTGTGAGGGGAGGTAAGAAACTGTTTTGTAAATGCTTATGAGAAAGGCATAGGAATGATAGTCTGTGTCTGAGCTGCTTCAGAAGTAAGTGCAATTTCATCATCTGCCTTCTGCTTTTCAAAACAATTGAATGGTCTGTCATGTTACTAATTAAATTTATTTAACTGTTTAGCAAGCCTGTTTACTGTTTGTTGCTTTTCACTTTTTCAAAGAGTTTTGTTGATTTTACTTCAAATGCTTTCTTAATCCTATTTTAGTAGCTAACTGTGAAAATATTAAGGTATTTTGTGTTCATTCTCAGCAGACATGAAGGGAGCATGAAGAGGGACTGCCAGATTCAGAGAGAATAGTGTTCCCTTTTCCAGCATTATTTTTTCCTATGACTTACTTAAATTATGTCATCTAATAGTAAGCACAATTAATTTGAGTAGATGACCCTAAAGAAAGCCTGAAACATCAGTTTCTTCCTACACTTACAGCATATCCTAGTATATCAATGTTGATTCAGTCTGAACAAAGGATATGATACATTAAAATAATCTTTCAGAATTTGGACACTTGAAGTTAGTATCAAAAGATATTTAAGAAGATATATATACTTAGGTTTTTCACTTCCTTTTCTGTGTGTCTATAAATGAATGTTGAATTTAGTCAATTGATATATTAAATTTCTAGCTGTCATTTTTAAAAATTCTATATTTCCAGTGAATGGTCTTGAAAGATTTTACATGGAACATATTCTCTGTGCATGGTTTATTAAGAAAGGAAAGCCTAAAAAAGGTAATACGGGTATTTCAAAGTAAATAAAATCCTTTCTGATACAAAGAATCTCATTGATTTCCTTAAGCTTTGCTTTGCCTTGTAATACAAGGCTTTAATAGGATGGAGCTAAGTAAATCAATATATAACTGTATTTTATGATATACAGTTAACTTTTTTTTGCTCTAAAGTGTATGTATCAATTTAAAAGACCAACGATATAGGACACTCCCTATTGCTTGTCTTGATTTTGCTGAGGATTGAGTATGATTTTAGTAAGCAAACTTTTTTCAATTTTTCCTTACTTTTTTTTTTTCTTGCAACAATGACAGTGCATGTTCTCAAAAACATTGGAAGGTCCAGATATAAATAGTAACTTAAAGTTCTTGCTGTACTTTAAAAAAAAATCATGTGGCCCTTTTAATATTTGAATAGCTGGGCCATGACATCTATAGTTTTGTCTCCTTTTTTTAATCTCAGAAATAAATATGACACCTTAAATATGTAAATATATTAGGTAATGCTGTTACTTATGTCTGTTAACATAATATAAGTTGTAGCTATGTCATTGGAAATATTTTAAAGATAATCTATATTCACATTGCCTGTGTTATGCTTTTTAAAGTTTGTATACATAAGATGTATATTTTTGGTTTGGCATAAGCTACTATTGTAATTTTTCTTGGCATTTTGTTCATAAAGAATTTTTTGAAGGAATGGTGACTTCTCAAAGATTGTGAATAAACACATTTTTACACTTAAAAATAATAAATTATTTTATTATTACTAGTTTTACACCATAAACATGCAACAATTTTGACTCCTGCCACAGCTATTTTATTGAAGACAAAAAGGAATGAATTAGTAAAGCAGGATGGAACTAAACTTGAAAATGTTTGTGTTTGAACTGCTAAGAAAAGGATATCATTTTTCTTGCTTTATATATTTATAGAAAACACTATAACATTCATTTATTCAGCAAATATTGGAGAATCTACTATATCTGTCTGGTAGGATGTTAGGGAGAGTGAATTGTATTTGATGTATTAATAGGAAGCCACTAATTTTTGTAAGCCAGAGTGTGCAGTGATAAGATTCTCATATTTGAAAAATTCCTCTAGCTGCTCTGCAGAGAAGAGACTTGAAGAGGGCATGGGTGAATATATGGTACTCCCAGTGGCACATGGGGTGGCTTGGATTGATCATTGCTGTAGGAATGCACAGTCAATTAACTTCAGAGGTAGACCAACAGGATTTTTTTTCCAGTTTTACTGAGATGTAATTGACACGGAGCACTGTATGAGTTTAAGGTATGCAGCATAATAATCTGACCTACATACCTCATGAAATGATTATCACAATGAATTTAGTGAACATTTATCATGTTATACATATAAAATTAAATAGGAAAAAGTTATTTTTCTTGTGTTGAGAGCTCTTAGGATTTACTGTTTTAACTTTCATATATAGCATACAACAGCATTTATTTTAATATATTTATCATGTTGTACATTACACCCCTAGTACTTATTTATCTTATAACTGAAAATTTGTACCTTTTGACTGCCTTCTTCCAACTCACCCTCACCCTCCCCTCCACTGCTGTTAACCACAAATCTGATCTGTCTTTTTTGTTTTGTGTTGTTTTTGAAGTATAATTGGGCTACAACACTGTTACTTCCTGTTACACAACATAATGATTTGGTATTTCTATTATACATTTCAAAATGATTACCACAGTAAATCTAGCTATCATCTGTCACCATACAAAGATACTGTTCCATAGTTATTGACTATATTCCCCACACTGTATTTTCATACCCATTACTCATTTATTTTGCAACTGGCAGTTTTTACCTCATAATCTCTCTCGCCTATTTTTCTTTTTTTTCTTCCCCATTTATTTTTATTAGTTGGAGGCTAATTACTTTACAATATTGTAATGTTTTTTGCCATACATTGACATGAATCAGCCATGGATTTACATGTGTTCCCCATCCTGATCCCCACTCCCACCTCCCTCTCTATCCGCTCCCTCTGGGTCTTCCCAGTGCACCAGCCCCGAGCACTTGTCTCATGCATCCATCCTGGGCTGGTGATCTGTTTCACCGTAGATAATGTACCTGTTTTGATGCTGTTCTCTCGAAACATCCCACCCTCGCCTTCTCCCACAACTCCTTTACCTACCTCCCTTTTGAGAACCAGTTGTTTATTCTGTGTCTATGACACTGTTTTTGTTATGTTTGATTATTTGTTTTGTTTTTTAGATTCCACATATAGTGAAATCACACAGTATTCGCCTTTCCCTGACTTATTTTACTTAGCATCATGCCCTCTGGGTCCATCCATGTTGTTGCAAAAGCAAGACTTTGTTCTTTTTTACGGTTTGAGTGATACACACACATCTTCTTTATCCCTTTACCTATTGATGGGCACTTTGGGTGCTTCTGTATCTCTGCTATTGTAAGTAATGCTACAGTGAGCGCTGACGTGCATATATTCTTTCTAACTAGTGTTTTTATTTTCTTCAGATAAGTATCCAGAGTAGAACTGCTGAATCATATGGTGGTTCTGTTTTTAGTTTTTTGAGGCATCTCCACGCTGTTTTCTGTAGTGGCTGCACCAATTTACATCCCCACAGCAGTGCACAAGGGTTCCCTCTTCTACACATCTCCACAGCTTGTTATAGATAATAGCTATTCTGACAGATGTGAGGTGATAGCTTATTGTGGTTTTGATTTGCACTTCCCTAATGATAGTGATGTTGAGCACCTTTTCATGTGCCTGTTGGCCATCTGTGTCATCTTTGGAAAAACATCTTCAGATCCTCTGCCCCGTTAACTGTAGGGTGATGCAGTCAGCATGGGGCCCTTGTGACCTGCTCATTTTGCATATCCATATAGCAACACTCAACCATAGCCTGACACACATCTTAGAAAGCCCTATGATCCTCCCTGGAACACGGCAAGATAGGCAGTCTTAGAGGAGCCACACAGGGCCATTTATCATCTGCCTCGCTATCTTGTAGAAGGCTGCTGTGAGGCAATTTCTGATCCCACTTGCTGGTTCCAGTGTGGCATGGGATTGCCACATACAGGTACAGTATGTAGGCTAATAAAACTGCTTGGTTGGAGTTTACAGTTGGCCCCTCAATAACAGACCTACCCTCCACTTAAGGCATCTGTCATCTGGCCCCCCTGGTTCAGTGTCAGCTAGGAACATCCCTAGAGACCAGAGATGTGGGTCACCGACTCCACGCTGGTCTTGCTTTCGCTGTCTGTGAGTAATAAGCTGTCTATTTGCGCTCACTGCCTCCCTACTGGCCAAATCTGTGGAAGGATGACAGCCAGACCTAGCAGCTGCAGCTACTCTTGACAATAACTTCTTGGTTTCTGACTTAAATGTAGTAGGAGGTACAGGTATGGGAAATTAAAGTTCTGTACTGGAAAGTTAAATTTGAGGTATCTATAAAAAACAGAAATGAAGATGTCAAGTAGGTGATGGGGACATATGTCTGCAGCTTAGAGAATGGGTACAAGTTTAGGAGTCAGTAATAGGTGACTAGTAATATAAGTCATTATTCCAGCTGAGATCCTCCTGAGGAAGCCGGCAGAGAAGCACAAGTGCTGACCTTTAAAAGTCAGGACAGAGAATGGGTCAGAAGCAGCAGATAGGGGAGGAATTTGAGGACCCAAAGATCGGTGTCGCCAGAGTCAGAAAAAGAGAGGAGTCAGTGATATCAAATGTTACTTGGTCACTGAGAGAAAGGACAGCTGCATCAGGTGGGTCTGGGGACAGGAATATTTGTTGCTTGTGATCATTTTTTCAAATGAAAGGATGGAAACTGAGAAGTATCTTGTAAGAGATGAATAAAGAATGGTCAGTGTGGGCAATTTATTTGAAAAGTTGCTGTCAGAGCAAGAAACGGGGTAACTGGGGGGTATGTGGAGTTGTGTGAGGGTTCAGATGCTAGAACTTTTAAAATTATATAACCAGGAATTACACGTGCTTCCATTTTTTTATCCAGTAATTGGAGAAATACATCTTTTTAGTAGAGGTCTGAATTTTCATTTTACTTTATTTAAAGATGTCCTAATCATAATTTTAGAACAGAGACATCTAAAAAAGACTGTATATCAAATATATTAATAGTGTTCTCCCATATTCATTTACCTGGTACCTCTGATTAATTATCCGGCAGTAAAGGAGGTCATTAAAGAGTTCAATATAAAACACAGATTTCTAGTACCTGACTCATATCCTCAGGAAGTACTGAAGCTGAAAATGAAATTAAATCGGAAAAGTGATATTAAATTTCTGTGTGAGATTTTTAGTATTACAAACTAAAGGAGTCATTTCCGAGACTCAGAAGTAAGCAGTGCTGTCTTTTGTAATAAATCTTGTATATGCAACCATTCAGTACAAGGACCTGCTTGCGCTCAGCGCTGTTCATAACAACATGTACTGTGTCTAACGGTGTGGTAAGGTTTCTTCATACTTCAGTTGATTTTCACAGAAACCCTTCACAGGAGGCACTGTTTTTTCAGAAACCCTTCACAGGAGGCACTGTTTTTTCAGAAGAGGAAACTGAAGCTCAGAGCGAATGACAGGTTGCACAGGAAATGGTAGCTCAACCCAAGCAGTGTGGTTCAGAGCCCACACTTGATACTACACATCTTCCTTTCTGTGGAAAGCAGAACAGAATCGTTCTTGAGGAGTTTTTGAAGTTTGGAGGCTTTTTAACTATTAGACTAAGTCTGTCTTACTTTGGATGACTGAAAGATTGTTTTAAAGATATAAAAAATGATATTATTGTAAAAAGGCATTTTGACCTAAGGTGAAAAAAACCATCATTCTTTTTTGGCCACACTGTGTGGCTTGCGGGAATCTTACTTCCCTAACCAGGGACTGAACCTCAGCCGTGAAAGCACGGAGTCCTAACCACTGGGAATTCCCACGTGTACCTCACCTTGACTATCTAACCTCAGAAGTTTCCTGTTTCAAAACGTTACCACCTTGGCTTCCCTGGGGGCTCAGTGGTAAGAACCCGCCCTCCAGTGCAGGAGACCAGGCTTGATCCCTGCTCTGCCTCAGAGCAGCCAAGCCCGTGCACCCAACTGCTGAGCCCACGTGCCGCAGCTGCTCAAGCCCACAGCCCCTAGAGCCTCACCCCACAGGTGAGGCCAGGCGACGAGAAGTCGTGCTCAGCTCAACTAGAGAAAAAGACCACACGGCAAGGAAGACCCAGCACAGCCAGGAACAAAACCTTGATATGGACTTCTGAGAAGTGATCCCGCTAACTATTAAGAGAGGTGTTGTGTTTCCCTGCATCTTAAATGGTCTCTCGGTAAGCAGTGCCAGGCTGGCTCAGCTCTAGTCCCTCAGTGGCCTTCAACCCACAACAAAATGTTGAAACCAGCAACAGAACTAAAATTACTGCTTTCCTAGTTTTTTCACCAGTGTCGCTGCCCTAAATGCATTGCTTAAAAAGATACCACTGGCCAAATAAATATTTTTATATAGGTTGAATAGTATAAGGATGAGTGATTGGACTTAGGGACAATTTATATTAGCTAGAAGCCCAGGGAATTCCAACCACAGCTTTTCAAGCACTCCTCCTCTGTCATCACTTGAGATGGAAGATCTAATTGTTTCCATCAGGGTTCAGAGAGTAAAAGAGTAGCCTCACCTGTTGTTTTAACATAACAATTACTATAAGGAATTAAACAGATGTTGGAGAACATTGGCAGGACTGATGCTGAAGCTGAAACTCCAGTACTTTGGCCACCTCATGTGAAGAGTTGACTCATTGGAAAAGACCCTGATGCTGGGAGGGATTGGGGGCAGGAGGAGAAGGGGACGACAGAGGATGAGATGGCTGGATGGCATCACCGACTCGATGGACATGAGTTTGAGTAAACTCCAGGAGTTGGTGATGGACAGGGAGGCCTGATGTGCTGTGATTCATGGGGTCGCAAAGAGTTGGACACGACTGAGTGAACTGAACTGAACTGGAGAACTGAAAAAGTTAAAAAGGGCTATTACATAGAAAGTGAAAGTCACTCAGTTCTGTCTGACTCTTTGAGACCCCATGGACTACACAGTCCATGGAATTCTCCAGGCCACAATACTGGAGTGGGTAGCCATTCCCTTCTCCAGGGGATCTTCCCAACCCAGAGACTGAACTCAGATCTCCGGCATTGCAGGCGGATTCTTCACCAGCTGAGCCACCAGGGAAGCCCAGATAACACAGACGCAGCTACCAAAGATATACACACGACATATATAACTATTGTTAACACTAGTTATCTCCTGGTAATAAAATACTAGCTAACTTTTCTACAAGGCATACTAGTTAAAACAAATACTACACTCAGAGTGTAAAAATAATGCTTCCTCAGATCAGTCAATGCTGTAGATAGCAGAGACAGAATCTTCTAGAATGTAGTTATATAATCATATAGCATATGAGACTTCACCATTGGAAAGCCCCCCTTGTCATAAAGTTGCAGGTTCAAGAAGACACTGCCTGTAACACTGGCACCAATTAATACGTCCCTCTACTTAAAAGAGCCCAAGAAAAAAATCAGTTCCTGGGATAAATGAGTCCCCGAGAACTGAAAATGTTTCACAACTTAGCTGCAGTACGTAGTATCAGCACCAATATATTTGTTTGCCCTCACCGCCAAACTATGTCATACCTTATCTAGACTGTCTAACCTCAGACCCCAACCCACTATGGCCATTGAGAAAATGCTTTTCCTTTCCACACGATCACTGATCGGAGCAGCCAATCAGTGGCCTGAGGAGAGTTGATCGGTAGAGAGGCACCTGGCTGAAGCTGACCCTTTTTCTTTGGACTGGAATTGAGAGTAAGTCTCTCTTCAGGTGGCTGATCAGTAACGTCTAAAATCTGGGAGCTCCTGTTGGCCACGTGCCACGACGTGGAGGTAGGAACAGAGGGAGGATGGAGCCAGCACGCACTGAGGGACCCAGCAGGATGCATCTGAATTCACGGCCTCTGCCAGTGGCCGCCTGCATCCCTCCTTACAGAAGTCAACAAACAGTTCTTTCTTCAGAAAGAGTCCAAAGAAAATGGTTAGAGAATTAGACTTTGACTTTATTAGGTACATAGCTGTTGTTAAAATTTTGAATTCATGGAGTTAAAAGCCCTGTAGTACATTAGAAAAATATTTAAAATTTGGTACACAATTCTAAACAGTGGTTCACTAAAACGTTTAAAATATCAGTTTCAGATACTGAATATAGAAAAGGAGAACTGTATTCTTGGGAATAAACACTATAATTCTATAGATAAAAAACACAGAAAATCAAAGAAATATTGCTCAAATAAGTAAGTCTTCCCATATTAAAACCTCAATGGCACACAGACTAAAACACATGCCCTGTTCTAATACTCTGGTACTATAAATACCAACAGGCTAAAACACACATCATAATTTGCTTGTAGCCTTGACCTTAAAAACAAATGGCTGCTGTGAGGTAATATGACCAAACCAAGAGATGATAACATACAAATCAAAATGAAACAATATAAAACATAGGAACAAAATCAGGCATAAAAAGAAAAGAACATAACCTTATTTTGAGAACACTGTTCCTTCATCATGAACATTACGTTTTGTACATTAATGTGTACATTAAGTGTATAATACATATATACACTTAAGAGAAATTCTTCATACATCCAACAATGCAACGGGTGACTCAATCAATTACTAACACAATTTGCAGACTTCAAACAATAATACCAGATCTCAAACTTGACAAACTTTAACAAATGACAGTAAAATACTATACTAAGAAGCTTAGTAAGTGGAATGCCTATAAAACAAGTACAGAGTTCTTCATCCTTCATAATTCTCTTAGCTTTCAACCTTTACCAGTCATTTTCACCCACTTCCATGGGAGAATTGTTTTGAGTGGAACAGGATGAATAACTGCCACACTCAGGCATGGGCTGTGGAAGCCAGTTGTTTTCTTGCACGAGTGGTCTTTTCGACAAAAAAAACTGAATCTCAAAAAATTCTAATGACTGTCCATCTTCCTTCTCTACCAGGAACTGATAGTTGCCAAACCTAATCATGCATCTGTCTGGCAGATCCATTTTATTTAGGTAGCCCAGCTCTCTGTTGTCCACAATCAGATTGGTCTTCTTACTCATATTTTTAATTTCAAAAGAGACAACTGAACTATCAAACTTTCTAAACAGCTGTAGAGAAAACTGAACTCGAGAAACCTGTTTGTCCTGAAAGGTGTAATGACAGATGTTAGAATTTCGGCCAAATTTCACCACTTCGCTGGTGTGGCGTTTCTCTCGGTTAAAAAACCTTATTGATTGGAATATTCCACTTTGCTGGTGGCCAGGATGGTAGAGAGTCATCTGCAAACAAGTTACTGTCTCTTCCGTGTCCGCATCCTCAAAACTGGACATGATGAGCACCGGAATCTGACCTGCCTGCAACAGTGAAATCAGCACATTAGTTCACCCCAGAGATCAGATTCTGAGATCTTTGATTCCAATATTTCGATGAAAAGCTTTCCAATAGGTAACTGATTTAGACTCTAAGAAAACAATACATAGGCAGGATGCTTTCATTTAACTAGTAGATATGTGAAATCTTATACCAAGCCCCATATGAACTGGTGCATTATATTTTATTCTCTTTCATTTCCAATTTGACAGTAAGACCATAATCTGGACAATAACAAGGAATGATTACTGATAAAATAATTTAGTGGGGGGAAGCATATAGAAACTTCAGTTCCTTTCTCACTTAAATAGGATGACTCGGGCCCAGACCAAACAGAACAACTGTCTGTACTTTAGAAAGAAAATCAGAAATAAAGAACCTCTTTGGGGGTGGGAGGTGGGAAGAACATTCAAGTGGGAGGGGAAATATGTATAATTATGGCTGATTCATGTTGATACGTAGCAGAAACCACACAACATAGTATAGCAATTATCTTCCAATGAAAAATAAATGAATTTTTTTTAAAAAAAGAATCCCTTTGGTTTAAATCCTCAAGAGGATATACATATAAAGAAAACCTATAGTTTACTAGCTAAATTAAAGTTTAATGTATTATGAATTTTGTATTATTTTGGATGGAACAGTATGAATAACTGTCATACTCAGAGAAAGGCTTCTGTGATTTTTACTATGTATCATCATGACTAAAGAAATGTAGATGTTAGAAACAAATAACTGCAACATTTGTCCTTTATATCCTGATTTAGATTTCCAGTAGGTAAAGGGTTAAAAATAGTAAGTGCATTAAAAGTTCATTTTATTCTATAATTTTTAGACACTACACACTTTTTATTTAAAAAAATAATCAATTTCCACAAGGTAGTTTTAAATATCATAGTCTGTACTCATCCTGGAGTTGTTTGTTTTTGTCAATGGTTCCTAATGACTGGACGGACAAGCCGTCATTTACCCCACGCAGCACAATCTAACTCTTCTTCACCACATCTCTCGAGAGTGCATGGTCCTGTGGTGACCTTTAATCCATTTCACTGTATGTACCTTTAATAGTCAGTGGAGTAGTTTAAGCAGCAAAACAAAGCAATTAGTTCCTAAAATCTGTGAAAGGTTTGACACAAAACTGCCACTTTAAAACCAATTTGCTTTAAAAGAATTGCATGCACATGAGTTAAAAATTCAAACACTTAAAAAAGATCTTTTTAAGTATCTTTCCTCTCTGACCTAATCATTTTTTTTTACTCTTTCAGAGCCAACCATTGTAAAAGTTGCTTTTATCCTTACAGAATTCTTTATACAACAAGCAAAACTTTGTGTTCAAAGACATAACACATTTTCTACAAAGAAAAAATTTTCTTACACAAATAGGAACATACTGTATTTAGTTCTAGACCTTGCATTTTTTCAGTTAATAATACAAGTGGGTGATCTTTTTCCATTTATCTATACGTGTAAATAGACCTGAATCTTAAACAGCTGCATAGAATTCCTTTAAACTAGTGTGGTGATAAATTACACCAGTAGATGGAATGATGCTGAGTGCTCCCTGCATTCTTTAAATACTATACAGCATTTACAGTGGGGTTTGGGGAGCAACAGCCTTAAGGTAATGTGTAGTTTTACTGGTTTTTGTCTGCCATCTATATTGGATATTGCTATCAAAATTATGCTTGCTAAACAGGAAAAAAACAGAATGTTTTCTTTCCATGCTGTTGGCTTTTAAAGTACAATCTTTTCTTCTGTTTCGCATAGTTGTATTGCTTAAAAACTCAAACTCAGTTTATTGAATTACTCAACAAACGATAAAACAAAGCAAAATTTTTTATTGATTTAGAAATATATTTTTAATTTGCTTTCATAATAGGTTCTTTCTTGACATTATTATGTCATATTGCCTTAGCCAATCAGACAACAAATGCCCAGCTTAAGCAGAAAAAGAGAAGAATACTCAAAATCTTGGGGCCAGGGTGGTAAAAATTACTATGAAACCAAAGGCAGCAAGAATTAACACACTGCGGGTAGAACTGGTTAATCACCATGATTTGAAAATACTTTAATTACAATAATAAAGTCATTATTCAAGAAGCAGACAGCTTAAAGGAGAATAATTATAACAAGTCATGAGATGATGCAATTAGTGGCTGACAAGAAAAGAAAGTGAAAGTGAAGTTGCTCAGTCGTGTCTGACTCTTTGCGACCCCATGGACTGTAGCCTAGGCTCCTCTGTCCATAGAATTTCCAGGCAAGAGTACTGGAGTGGGTTGCCATTTCCTTCTCCAGAAAAAATTTGCTGTTAAAAAGTAAAAAGTCTAAAAAGAGCAAGAATCTATCGTCATGATCTCCGCCTTGTCTGGGCTACACTGCCATCACTCAAATTCATTCTTGAGCTTTGCACAGTAACAGTTCCAAAAGGAGACCTGGATTTTAAAACACAGTATATTCTGGATATTGTCTTTTGGTAACACCCAACTTTTGTTCTTGTGATCTTTGTATAACCTGTTAGCCTAGAATTTAGTCTTTTGAGCAAATCCACCATCAAGAAAATTTTGCCCTATACAGGCTCTTAATGCCTAGTACCCAGGGCAGATATATTATTCACTACAGAGGAAAAACCTGGCATTCTGGTTTATAAATCAGGTGACTCAGTTCTCAGCTTTTGATGAACTTCTAGTTTCACAACTGTGACCCTCCCACAAACACTGAGGTAGACTGTTACCATCTGCTGCCCCTCACTACCAGACCTACCCCTATTGGTTCTGCCCCTTTGGAAAAATGATACTTCCCACTCCAGCGTCAACCGTATTAAAGAAATGTGAATGGAAGTAACATGGAAGCTTATTTACAAGGGTAGGATTTAAAAACCATTGTGTGGATAGACCTGTCTATCCTCCTTCCATATGCCACATAAGTGCCACAAGGAGCAGCCAAGCACAGGGTCTCAAAAGCGAGGGCCAAAGACAGAACCTTAGAGACCTATGATATGAGCAGGAAATTAACCCTCCTTCTAAGCAGTTACTGAGCCATGATGTTCCCTAGCATACACATTCACCTTTCTTATGAATGCATGAAATGATTACAGAGCCCAACAGTTAACAACACTGCTACTTACTGTATGCCTTTCATATGCCAGGCACAGTGCTAGCTCTTTATACACCAGTATCAGTTCAGTCACTCAGCCATGTCCAACTCTTTGTGACCTCATGAACCGCAGCACGCCAGGCCTCCCAGTCCATCACCAACTCCCGGAGTCCACCCAAACCAATGTCCATTGAGTCGGTGATGCCATCCAACCACCTCATCCTCTGTCGTCCCCATCTCCTCCTGCCCTCAATCTTTCCCAGCATCAGGGTCTTTTCCAGTGAGTCAACTCTTCACATGAGGTGGCCAAGGTATTGGAAGTACCCTATACAGGCTCTTCCAAGGAGTAAGTGTCTTTTCATTTCATGGCTGCAATCACCATCTGCAGTGATTTTGAAGCCCAGAAAAATAAAGTCAGCCACTGTTTCCCTATCTATTTGCCATGAAGTGATGGGACCGGATGCCATGATCTTAGTTTTCTGAATGTTAGTTCTTTCACTTTCTGCCATAAGGGTGGTGTCATCTGCATATCTGAGGTTATTGATACTATCTGCTTTTCAAAATAACCCGTCAAAATCACCACGTCACAGATGAGGGAGCTAAGTCTCAGAGGGTTTAGCTAGGTAGCCCAGGTCACAAAGCCCTGCCAAAAGCAGGATTCAAACACAGCAGAAATGCACAGTCTCTCTTGCCAACTACAAACATCACTACTCCCTGTTACCAGTTACTTCACAACAGCCAATCAACAGGGAAGAGGGCCATGGGGTGGGTGTGCCAGAACTAGCAGGACACCAGGAATCTAGTGTTGAGAAGAAAAATACACTGTTACTACCTCCTTGTAGGAGAAGAGGCTGTGAAGCACCAGATTACAGCGAGTATCAGTTATCCTTGAGCCTGATGTATGTATGCTGGCATGTCTCTAGTAATTATGGTGGCTGGTTAGGGAGCTCCAAAGTTAGTGAACCATGGTCTCAGACTTCAGGGAACTTAGAAACTAAGCTATTCATTAATTTCCAGAGCTGCTGTAGAAGTTCCTTCTGCAAAGTGACCTGAATCTCTGACATTTCAGAGTGGTCAGGAGAAAAACAAAGACAGAAACTAACAAAAAAAAAAAATCAAAATAATAAAATTGGTGGCTCTTTTATGTAAAGAATCACTAGTGTGCAGGTGCTCAAAAGTAGCTTTTAAAAATCTGTTTGGCCTAAGTTATCAAAGAAACCTAAGAACAAAGAGCTTATAGTGAGGGAGCTTCTAGAGAGGAAACTTGGGGTAGGGGGTGGAAAGGAGGCGTTCCACCACACTCTGTACCTGTGGGATTTTATACCATGTGCAGCTACTATCTATTCAAACATATAACAAGTATTTTCTTTACAAAGTCAGAAAGCTCATCATTCAGTCATGTCTGACTCTTTGTGACCCCATGGACTGTAGCCCACCAGGCTCCTCTGTCCATGGAATTCTCCAGGCAAGAATGCTGGAGTGGGTTGCCATGCCCTTCTCCAGGGGATCCTCCTGATCGAGGGATCAAACCTGGGTCTTCCGCATTGCAGACAGATTCTTCACCATCTGAGCCAACTGGGAGGTCACAAACTACCTGATTTTTATGGAACCTGATGGAGTTGGAGATTATCATCAAAGCTAGTAAACCATGTTCTCTGACATCAAGAAGCTGTAAAACACTGGAATGATGTGTGGCATACAGTAATATTTGTGTTAACAAATCAACACAATAACTTTGCAGACACTGAGCTAACAGGAAAGGAAGAGAAAACTTGGAAGCACACCAAAAAACAGCTATCCTGACCCTCCTCACCAGGTCATCACCCAGCAGTGTGGCTCTGAAGACAAACGGAACGTTCAGCAGAATCAATACTAGATTAAGCAACAGGTCTTGCTAAAGGAGTCGTAAAAACCAAAATCAGCAGGAGGAAAGCCTTAGAAAAAGTTCAGTTTCTTTTTCCCCCAGAGATGGTGTCTTTATCCCACTCCGCCTGATTGGCTTGTTTCCAGCCAAAATTGCTGCGTCGGATTCTCAGTGGCAGCGGACTTGGGCTGCGAGACTCAATTTACGAAATTCCTTTCAATCTGAAAGCTGGAGGAAGCCCCAGAAAACCACAGATTACGTTATTTTCCTAACCAAGCAGGCTGAAGCAAGGCAGGTATACACACAATCGCGCGGTGAACTACACTTCATAAATGGAATTATTTTCTGTTTACTGAAGGAGGGGAGCCTTTGCAAAGCACAGAAAAGTACAAGGAACACGCATCCCAATATTTCCTGTCAGTGCTCCTCCGCTCCATTTATAAATATTCCTCTATTTTGTAAAGCTAAGATCACGCCGTAAATGATCGCTCGAGCGTCGGCCCGCAGCCGAGCCAGCAGGAGGAGTAGGTGATGACTTTCTCTGCAACGCTCCGGAGGACTCCTGGACAGAGCTGCTCTCTGCAGGCGATAACAGACACGCGGCAGCCCCGCTTCACCCCGCCCCCGCGCCCCCCGGACCGCCACCTAGCAGGTACCTCGGGGCTCGAGCGTCGGTGAGCTTCCCTTCGCTTTCTCAGTCGGCACCGGGCTAAAGCGCGCGAGGCCGCGGAGGCCCGGGATCGCGGGACGCCCACTGCCTACCGCCAGGCTCGCTCACCGCGCCCACCCGGAGGGCGCCCGCCGGCTGCGCCGCACCTCCTGCGCTGGGGCTTGGGGTGGGGACGGGGGGACAGGACCCAGGCGGGCAGGGACGCAGACGCCACCCAGTCGGGGGCTCCAGGCGCCGCGGCGACTCCTTCCCCGACCGGCCGAGTGCGCCCCCTCCCCCGAGCCCTGAAGTAGATGGAACGCGCGGAGGCTCCCGGACTCCGCCCCGCGCTCCGCCCACCCTGGCGCCTTCCGCGCGGCCCCAGCCGCCTTTTCAGGCCAAAAGCCCAGCCCCCAGGTCGGGTGTGAAGCGCGGTAAACCCGGCGGGGACCCAGCTTGCCAAACAAGGGCCCCTCCGAAGAGGATGTGGAGTTTGAAAAGGGGACGGGATGACCACAACAGTAAGGGCGACTTTCTCCGGCATCCCCCCGCCCCAAACAAACACATGCCGAGGGTGGGGAGAGGAGAAGGGCTGAATTAACCTAGCAAGCAAGCCAGGTGCAGGGCCCGCATTATTCTTTTTAATCTTCACAGTCGGGAGACGCGGAAGCTGAGGCCCAGAAAGTGGTTGGGTTGCGGGGGGCGGGGGGCGGCAGGATTTAAACTCGCCTCAGAGCGCCTACGTCACCTCTTCATGCCCCATGGTCCCCTCACCTGACACCCGAGCAGCCAGGGGCTTCCTCTCCGCGCCAGCCCCCTGAAGGGACTGCTCACTCAACACCCAGCGTCCCGGGTTCCTGGGAACACTGAACCTCCCAAGCGTCTTTTATAACTTAGGGTAAACAAGGTGATACTATTTTCCTGCCTCAGGGAGAAGATTTGCGATGAACTAAAACTGGAGAGAGCTTAAAGACAATAGGTGTCTAGAGGGAGACAGGAGACCACGTGAGGAGGAAAAGGACCCAGAACAGCGGCAGGAGGACAAAGCTTGAAACGACCGAGGTCGTACTGGCCTATTTACTTCAGGGCTTGGGAAGCCGCCCACCAATTCTGGTAAATGTCTGGTGAAAGCCTTTCATTTGTCTGGGTTCCACCCTTGACTCCACAAGTGCTTGTTTATGGGTCCATTTCTCTAGCCATAAAACAATAGTGATGCTTGCTCTTGCTTCACCACTTGATAAAGAGGTTCTGAGGAGGGGTTAGGTATTGAGCTCTCAGAGTTACGTATAATCAAGAACCATAAGGCTGAGGAAGGATGAGTGCATCTGTAAGTGAAGCAGATTTCTGTAAGGCTGCAATCTAGTTCGTTAATCTTCAACACTTGCTATTTCTTCCCTGAGAGAGAGACAGTCACTACCTTTTTTCTGTCAAAGAACATTAGAGCAGGTGGAAGATAAGACATGCAGTTTGACTACACCAATAAAGTCACACAATAAAATAATGTTATCTGAATTGCAGCATCTGATCTCTAACCTTTAAAATGAAATAAGATATGAAAATGCTCTATAAACCGCAAAGGATTATTTAACTCAGTGCTATTGATGAACTACAAAATAGACAAACTACTGAATAGACAAAGTTAGACAAATGATAAAATACATGATGCTGAACATTATTCCATGTTTCTCTGTCCTTTAAGATGACTTATTTGATTTGCTAAATTACCCAAAATAAAATTTGAATAAGTCTTCAATTCCAGGTCAGACTCTAAGCTCAGTAATCCTTTCCTCCCTCTAACAACTGGTTAAAAACAATGGGCCTTAAACCAAAATGGCTTGTGTGAGTTGAGAAACAGCCAAGAGTGCACATTTGAAAAGTTTTTGTTCCTTAAAAGTTTGAAGAGACGTTTGGTGCTGGCTACAAACTCCGGATTTCAAACTATACCACAAAGCTATAGTAATCAAAACAGTATGGTACTGGACTTCCCTAGTGGTCTAGTGGTTAAAAGAATCTGCCTGCCAAGGCAGGAGACATGGATTCAGTCTGGGAAGATTCCACGTGCCGTGGGGCAAATAAGCCTGTGTGCCACAACTACTGAAGCCTGTGTGCCTAGAGCCTGTGGTTGGCAACAAGAGAAGCCCCACATAATGAGCGGCCCACACACCGAATTAGAGAGTAGCCAGCTGGAACACCTGGAGAAAGTCCACACACAGCAGCAGAGAATAAATTAATTAGTTAAAAAAATAAAATGAGTGAATGTCTTTTTAAAAAACAAACAGTATAGTGCTGGCACAAAAACAGACACATAGGTCAATGTACAGAATAGAGTCCAGAAATAAGCCCATGCACCTATGGTCAATTAATCTAGACAAAGACTGTAAGAATATACAAAGAGGAAAAGACCATTTCTTCAATAATTTATGTTGGGAAAACTGGACAGTTTACATGCAAAAGAATAGAACTAGACCATTTTCTTATACCACATATAAAAATAAACTCATAATGGATTAAAAACTTAAATGTGAGCCCTGAAACCTAAAACTCCTAGAAGAAAACATAAACATTACACTCTTTGACACTGGTCTTAGCAATATTTGTGAGGGGGCTGGGGAGCCTGTCTCCTTGCCTGTCTCCTCAGGCAAGGGCAACAATGGCAAAAATAAATGGGAGTACATCAAACTAAAAAGGTTTTGCACAGTGAAGGAAACCATCACAAACCAAAAAGGAAACATACTCAATGGGAGCAGATACTTGCAAATGACATATCTGATAAGGAGCTTTCATTCAGCATATGCAAAGAACCCATATAACTATTATAACATTTTCAAAACCAAACAATCCAATTAAATATGTATGGAAGACCTGAACAGATATTCTTCCAAAGAAGACATACAGATGGCCAACAGGCATGTGAAAAAATGCTCAGCATCACTAATCATTAGGGAAATGCAAATCAAAACTACAATGAGGTATCGTCTCACATCTGCCATGATGGCTATTACCAAAAAAAAAAAAAGTATTGGCAAGGATTTAGAGAAAAGGAAACCCTCATGCACGATGGATGGCAATTTAAATTGGTGCAGCCACTATGGGAGTCAGTATAGAGAGTCCACAAAAATTAAAAATAGAACTGCCATAGGACTCAACATTTCCATTCCTGGATATTGATCCAAAGGAAACAAAACACAGATTTGAAAAGGTATATGCACCCCCAATGTTCATTGCAGCGTTATTTAGAGTAACCAAGATATAGATGCAACCTAAGTGTCCACTGATAGATGAATGCATAAAGAAGATATGGTAAATATATACAATGTGACATAGTCATAAAAAGAAAGAAACCTTTGGATTTATGACAACATGGGTGAACCTACAAGGCATTATGCTACATGGAATAAGTCAGAGAAAGACAAATTCTGCATAATTGTACTTATATGTGGAGTCTGAAAAAAGTGAAAAAACATAAAATGGAAACACTCATAGATACAGAGAACATACTGGTTGTGGTATGTTTTATAAGTCTCCAGATATAGAATAAATAAGTCACAGAGATATAATGTACAAGATAGGGAATGCAATAAAAAATGTCATAACTTAGTTGATAAATGGTAACTGGACTTACCATGGTGATCATTTCATAAAATGTAAAAATATCAAATCATTATGTTGTATACCTGGAACTCATATAGTATCATAAGTTATTCGTACTTCACTTTAAAAAAGAGATTTTAAATCACTAATATCTAAATTAGGCAAAGTAATTTGCTATATGTGCTTTACTTTGTTTCTGTTTGTGTAAAACCACTAAAAGCATTTTTAATAGAAGAGGTTATTTTAAAGTTTTACTACAGGTTTTACTTGTTTTATTGTTATAAGGGTCAGAGTTTAAATAGAGTAACAATAGCATTTACAGAAAAACATGAGATCATTCTTTGATAAAGAAAATGTCTTTGCTGTTAAAGGAATACAGTAGGACTCTCTGTGGTGGAAGTTTACTAGCTATAACAGGAAGAGGTTTATAAAATATACTCATCTCAAGCTATGATTTCTCTGAAAACAGTGAATCATAGGAAGTGCCCCGTGAAAATACTTCAGCCAAAGTAACATCAGACTGAAAAAAGGTAAGAATTCTAGCATGTGCTCACAAATGTGCTCATGTGAAGTTACCTGCTAAAAGTCACTTTTTTTTTTTTGTTTTTATTTTTATTTTTATTTATTTATTTTTTTGTTAGTTGGAGGCTAATTACTTTACATCATTACAGTAGTTTTTGTTATACATTGAAATGAATTAGCCATGGATTTACATGTATTCCCCATCCCAGTCCCCCCTCCCACCTCCCTCTCCACCCGATCCCTCTGGGTCTTCCCAGTGCACCAGGCCCGAGCACTTGTCTCATGTACCCAACCTGGGGAGGTTATCTGTTTCACAATAGATAATATACATGTTTCAGTGCTGTTCTTTTGAAACATCCCACCCTTGCCTTCTCCCAGAGTCCACAAGTCTGTTCTATACATCTGAGTCTCTTTTTCTGTTTTGCATATAGGGTTATCGTTATCATCTTTCTAAAGTCCATATATATGTGTTAGTATACTGTAATGGTCTTTATCTTTCTGGCTTACTTCGCTCTGTATAATGGGCTCCAGTTTCATCCATCTCATTAGAACTGATTCAAATGAATTCTTTTTAATGGCTGAGTAATATTCCATGGTGTATATGTACCACAGCTTCCTCATCCATTCATCTGCTGATGGGCATCTGGGTTGCTTCCATGTCCTGGCTATTATAAACAGTGCTGCGATGAACATTGGGGTGCACGTGTCTCTTTCAGATCTGGTTTCCTTGGTGTGTATGCCCAGAAGTGGGATTGCTGGGTCATATGGCAGTTCTATTTCCAGCTTTTTAAGAAATCTCCACACTGTTTTCCATAGTGGCTGTACTAATTTGCATTCCCACCAACAATGTAAGAGGGTTCCCTTTTCTCCACACCCTCTCCAGCATTTATTGCTTGTAGACTTTTGGATAGCCGCCGTCCTGACTGGCGTATAATGGTACCTCATTGTGGTTTTGATTTGCATTTCTCTGATAATGAGTGATGTTGAGCATCTTTTCATGTGTTTGTTAGCCATCTGTATGTCTTCCTTGGAGAAATGTCTGTTGAGTTCTTTGGCCCATTTTTTGATTGGGTCATTTATTTTTCTGGAGTTGAGCTGGAGGAGTTGCTTGTATATTTTTGAGATTAATCCTTTGTCTGTTGCTTCGTTTGCTATTATTTTCTCCCAATCTGAGGGCTGTCTTTTCACCTTGCTTATAGTTTCCTTTGTTGTGCAAAAGCTTTTAAGTTTCATTAGGTCCCATTTGTTTATTTTTGCTTTTATTTCTGAAATTCTGGGATGTGGGTCATAGAGGATCCTGCTGTGATTTATGTCGGAGAGTGTTTTGCCTATGTTCTCCTCTAGGAGTTTGATAGTTTCTGGTCTTACATTTAGATCTTTAATCCATTTTGAGTTTATTTTTGTGTATGGTGTTAGAAAGTGTTCTAGTTTCATTCTTTTACAGGTGGTTGACCAGTTTTCCCAGCACCACTTGTTAAAGAGGTTATCTTTTTTCCATTGTATATCCTTGCCTCCTTTGTCGAAGATAAGGTGACCATAGGTTCGTGGATTTATCTCTGGGCTTTCTATTCTGTTCCATTGATCTATATTTCTGTCTTTGTGCCAGTACCATACTGTCTTGATGACTGTGGCTTTGTAGTAGAGTCTGAAGTCAGGCAGGTTGATTCCTCCAGTTCCATTTTTCTTTCTCAGGATTACTTTGGCTATTCGAGGTTTTTTGTATTTCCATACAAATTGTGAAATTATTTGTTCTAGTTCTGTGAAAAATACCGTTGGTAGTTTGATAGGGATTGCATTGAATCTATAGATTACTTTGGGTAGTATAGCCATTTTGACAATATTGATTCTTCCAATCCATGAACACGGTATATTTCTCCATCTGTTTGTGTCCTCTTTGATTTCTTTCATCAGTGTTTTATAGTTTTCTATGTATAGGTCTTTTGTTTCTTTAGGTAGATATACTCCTAAGTATTTTATTCTTTTTGTTGCAATGGTGAATGGTATTGTTTCCTTAATTTCTCTTTCTGTTTTCTCATTGTTAGTGTATAGGAATGCAAGAGATTTCTGTGTGTTAATTTTATATCCTGCAACTTGACTGTATTCGTTGATTAGCTCTAGTAATTTTCTGGTAGAGTCTTTAGGGTTTTCTATGTAGAGGATCATGTCATCTGCAAACAGTGAGAGTTTCACTTCTTCTTTTCCTATCTGGATTCCTTTTACTTCTTTTTCTGCCCTGATTGCTGTGGCCAAGACTTCCAAAACTATGTTGAATAGAAGTGGTGAGAGTGGGCACCCTTGTCTTGTTCCTGATTTCAGGGGAAATGCTTTCAATTTTTTACCATTGAGGGTGATGCTTGCTGTGGGTTTGTCATATATAGCTTTTATTATGTTGAGGTATGTTCCTTCTATTCCTGCTTTCTGGAGAGTTTTAATCATAAATGGATGTTGAATTTTGTCAAAGGCCTTTTCTGCATCTATTGAGATAATCATATGGTTTTTATCTTTCAATTTGTTAATGTGGTGTATTACATTGATTGATTTGCGGATATTAAAGAATCCTTGCATTCCTGGGATAAAACCCACTTGGTCATGATGAATGATTTTTTTAATATGTTGTTGGATTCTGTCACTTTTGAGGCCCTCTTATGATTTCCTCTCTGGAAAGGAACAAAACAACTTTTGTTTTGGTTTCAATGTGATTTTGTCATTTTGACAAACCCTTCTTTGATTCTGAAGTTTCAAGCACTTTCTCTTGCACTCACAACTACTCATGGACTGTAAACATCTTTCAAATTACACATAATGTGGTTAAACTCCTTTCCAGTAAGTTTAATGAAGGAAGACTTGAGGTGGCTTTAAAGCTTGGTCAGGGCTTCCCAGGTGGCTCAGTGATAAAGAATCTGCCAGCTAAGCAAGAAACTCAGGTTTGATCCCTAAGTGGGGACAATCCCCAGCAGAAGGAAATGGCAACCAACTCTAGTAGTCTTGCCTGGGAAATCTCATGGACAGAGGAGCCTGGCAGGCTACAGTTCACGAGGTTGCAAAAGAGTCAGACATGACTTAGCACTAAACAACAACAATAGCAAAGCTTGGCTGTAACTTCATTTGACACAGCCAAATGCTGTGAGTGTTGCTCACAGATATACAAAGCTAATGCTTTCTGGATGGTTTAAACATCCCTAGGCTACTAATTGAAGAAAGTAGGGAAAACCACTAGATCATTCAGATATGACCTAAATCAAATCCCTTACAATTATACAGTGGAAATAAATATTTTCAAGGGATTAGATCTGATAAGAGTGCCTGAAGAACTATGGACAGAGGTTCATGACATTGTACAGGAGGCAGTGATCAAGACCATTCTCAAGAAAAAGAAATGTAAAAAGGCAAAATGGTTGTGCTGGGAGGCCTTACAAATAGCTGAGAAAAAAAAAGACACAAAAGCCAAAGGAGAAAAGGAAAGATACACCTATTTGAATGCAGAGTTCCAAAGAATAGCAAGGAGAGATAAGAAAGCCTTCCTCAGTGATCAATGCAAAGAAATAGAGGAAAACAATGGAATGGGAAAGACTAGAGATCTCTTCAAAAAAATTAGAGATACCAAGGGAACATTTCATGCAAAGATGGGCACAATAAAGGACAGAAATGGTATAGACCTAACAGAAGCAGAAGATAGTAAGAAGAGGTGGCAAGAATACACAGAAGAACTACACAAAAAAGGTCTTCTTGATCCAGATTACCATGATGGTGTGATCACTCACCTAGAGCCAGACATGCTGAAATGCAAAGTCAAGTGGGCCTTAGGAAGCATCACTACGAACAAAGCTAGTGGAGGTGATGGAATTCCAGTTGAGCCATTTCAAATCCTAAAAGATGATGCCATGAAAGTGCTGTACTCAATAGACCAGCAAATTTTCAAAACTCAGCAAAGGCCACGGGACTGGAGAAGGTCAATTTTCTTTCCAGTCCCAAAAAAAGGCAATGCTGAAGAATGCTCAAACTACCACACAATTGCACTCATCTCACACGCTAGCAAAGTAATGCTCAAAATTCTCTAAGCCAGACTTCAGCAGTACGTGAACCGTGAACTTCCAGATGTTCAAGCTGGAATTAGAAAACGCAAAGGAACCAGAGATCAAATTGCCAACATCCGTTGGATCATCGAAAAAGCAAAAGTTCCAGAAAAACATCTGCTTTATTGACTATGCCAAAGCATAGACTGTGTGGATCACAATAAACTGTGGAAAATTCTTGAAGAGATGGGAATACCAGACCACCTGACCTGCCTCCTGAGAAATTTTTATGCAGGTCAGGAAAGCAACAGTTAGAACTGGACATGGAACAACAGACTGGTTCCAAATTGGGAAAGGAATACGTCAAGGCTGTATATTGTCACCCTGCTTATTTAACTTATATGCAGAGTACATCATGAGAAATGGCAGGCTGGATGAAGCACAAGCTAGAATCAAGATTGTCAGGAGAAATATCAATAACCTCAAGTAGGCAGATGACACCACCCATATGGCAGAAAGTGAAGAAGAACTAAAGAGCCTCTTGATGAAAGTGAAAGAGGAGAGTGAAAATAGTTGGCTTAAAACCCAACATTCAGAAAACTAAGATCATGGCATCTGGTCCCATCACTTCATGGCAAATAGATGGGAACACAATGGAAACAGTGGCTGACTTTATTTAGGGGGGGGGCCTCCAAAATCACTGCAGATGGTGACTGCAGCCATGAAATGAAAAGATGCTTGCTCCTTGGAAGAAAAGTTATGACCAACCTAGATAGCATATTAAAAAGCAGAGACATTACTTTGCCAACAAAGGTCCATCTAGTCAAAGCTATGGTTTTTCCAGTAGTCATGTATGGATGTGAGAGTTGGACTATAAAGAAAACTGAGCATCAAAGCACTGATGCTTTTGAACTGTGGTGTTGGAGCAGACTCTTGAGAGTCCCTTGGGTTGCAGGGAGATCCATTCAGTCCATCCTAAAGGAAATCAGTCCTGAATATTCATTGGAAGAACTGATGCTGAAGCTGAAACTCCAATACTTTGGCCACCTGATACGAAGAACTGACTCATTGGAAAAGACCCTGATGCTGGGAGGGATTGGGGGCAGGAGGAGAAGGGGACGACAGAGGATGAGATGGCTGGATGGCATCACTGACTCGATGGACATGAGTCTGAGTAAACTCTGGGAGCTGGCAATGGACAGAGAGGCCTGGCATGCTGCGATTCATGGGGTCGCAAAGAGTTGGATACGACTGAGCGACTGAACTGAACAATCTCACACAACAGAAAAAAAATTAGAAAGTGGTGCTTTTTTGTGTTGCCTCGGAACCAGGTTGAATGATGCTCCCCTCTGCTCAATGCACTCTAAGCACCTTGGATACAGACTCATCTAACTTACTCAGTCCAGCTCAGATGTTCAGATTCGGACTAACTCAGTTCAGAAGTGCCCCATCTCAGGCTGATGCTCTCTGCCAACCTGTGAAAACATTCAGGATCAACTGAGATAACTCAGCTCTTTTCCCATTGTCCCCTAAATGGGGACAAGAGTAGGTCCAAAGTATTGAGAATGAAGAAAAGCTACTCTGGACTTCACTTTCTTGCTGTTTGTGGGGTTAAGCGACTGCAGTTAAAGCAAGTTAGTTCTAAGTGGGAAGATCTGCTGGATGCACCAGTAAAGCAAAAAACCAAAGTGCAGAATAAAAATGCTATATTTGTGGCAGTGAGGGGGGAGATGTCTGTAAATGCGTGAACCAATCTACAAAGAGATCCAAGAAATGGAACTGTAATATTGGTTAATCTGAGAGAAAGAATTTGGGAGACAGAGGGCAGAAGGTGAAGATGGAACAGATTTTTCATTGGGTACCTTTCCAAACTGTTTGAATTTCAGTCTCATTTGCATGCAATATGGTTACATGCGCGCGCGCACACACACACACACACACACACAGTTTTTTAAGAAAAACCAACGCTTCCCAGGTGGCTCCAGGGGTAAAGAATCCTCCTGCCAATGCAGGAGATGCAAGAGACACAGGTGCATTGCCTGGGTTGAGAAGATGTCCCCTGGAGTAGGAAATGGCAACCTGCTCCAGTATTCTTGGGCCTTCCTGATGGCTCAGCAGGTAAAGTATCCACCTCAAAGCAGGAGACACAGAAGACGTAAGTTTGATCCCGGGGTTGGGAAGACCCCTTGGAGGAGGAAAATGGAAACCTACTCCAGTATTCTTGTGTGAAAAATCCCATGGACAGAGAAGCCTGTCCACAGGGGTCGCAAAGAATGGACCGTGACTAAGAACATACATGAAAGAAGTCTCCTGAGAGAAAATTCTCACTGAATTTTTTTGATGCTCCAATATTTTTCACATGTGCAGAACTGCAATAAAATTCAGGCTCTCAAGAGAATGATTGGATGGCGAGATGGAAACTGTCAGGGCACTTGAAGGATGGAGAGAGAGGAGGAGTCGGCCTGTCTCAGGCCATCGGTTCTGCCCCTCCCTGGACACTTGAGGGGTAGGCAAGATTCTGAGATAACCCCCAAGATTCCCATCCCCAGATATACACAGTTTGTAAAATTTCCTTGCCTTGAATGTGGGCAAAATCTGTGAATTTGATAAGATATCTCTCCTGTGAGGAGAAGTTTCTAATCAGTTGTCTTTGAATCCAAAAGGAGATTATCTGGTTATGCCTGATCTAAACATATGAATCCTTAAAAGGGCTCAGCCCTTCAGGCAGTCGGAGACACAGGTCCCTGCTGGCCTAGAAAGCAAACATCCATGTCAGTCAGTAAAGAATCCCTGCAATGCAGGAGACCTGGGTTCGATTCCTGGGTTGGGAAGATGCCCTGGAGAAAGAAATGGCAACCCACTCCAGTACTCTTGCCTGGAGAACCCCCTGAACAGAGGAGGCTGGCCGTCTACAGTCCATGGGGGTCGCAAGAGTCGGACACTCTTTGCGCTATCTTTCTTTTTCTCATATCAGAAACTGCCTGCGGAGACCACAAGGCAAAGAACTGTGGGAACTGTGGTTGACATCCAGGAGCTAAGTGGTCCCCAGTCAACAACGACCAAGAAAATGGCAACCTTGGTCCTTTCTCTGGAATTCTACCAACAACCCGCATGGGCCTTGAAGGAGCCCCTGTTCCAAGCTCACATGAGAACTGTAGCATTCTCAGCTCTAATGGGCCCAGATTTCTGTCGGACAAGAACTTGAAATTTCGACAAATGGGTGCTGTGTTGTTTTGTTTTGTTTTTTGCTTTTGTATACCGAAGAACCTTTATAACTTTTCTTCTAAATTCTTAAATACTTTGAAATGTCCATGCTCTAGTTATAATAACAGTTTATAGACATTTAAATGCATCTTCATTTATAAATACTTTATTTCATAGAACAGATTGTTTAGTGGGTGTTAAGTTTGTGTTAATTTTTAGGTAACAACACTAATATGATTTTTTTTTGGTTAGAGGAGCCCAGTGGATTATGAGATCCCCAGTAGATATGATCCTGGAATCCCCAATCACTTACTATGAGAGCCAGAGGCTATGGAAGCAGGAAGAAAAGGGCCAGTTTGGGAGAGTGAGTTGTTCTACCAGGGATTCCGTGGTGGCTCAGACTGTGAAGAACCTGCCTGCAATGCAGGAGAGCCAGGTTCAATGCCTGGGTTAGAAAGACCCCCTGGAGAAGGAAATGGCTACCCACTCCAGTACTCTTGCCTGGAGAATCCCACGGACAGAGGAGCCTGGCAGGCTACAGTCCATGGGGTTGCAAAGAGTCGGACATGACTGAGTGACTGAGTAACACTTAAAACTTTTTTTTTCTTTGTATTAGTCATTTACTTTCACAGTTTTGGGGAAATATATCAAAAGGGCTCTATCAAGATTTATCAAATTACTACTAATGAAGGCTTTTATTCCTTCACTTGAGAGGACACTTCTTTAACCCAGCAGGCTCAGAAAGGACTGAGAGAATTAAAAAGTATTGACATCAATAATTTTTTTCAATAAAATGTTAAACATTTACCAACCTTTTCATGTACTTTTGTTATTTTTTGTCAGAATTTGGAGCACAGATTTATATTGAAGGATGATGTCCACTATGTGATGCAATTAAACAGTCCTCACTGTTAAATCAAACAGCCCGATGAGATTTTCTATGAGACAAATTCCAACCTCATTTTTCAACCCCCCCAAAACTTGGTAATATAGGTGTCCTTGTGACAAGCTCAGTTGTAGACACTAATTCTAAAATAGTGACTACTGAATGGAGCCTTAACATGAATTTCTTTTGATAATAGATCAAAAACAATGTCATGTTCATTTCTTCTTGCTGATAGTCTCTCAGTGGACTGGCTCTCCATTCTGACTCAATCCAAATAAGGAGTTTTCTTGCACTTTCTTAAGAAGAAGGAATTTTTCTGTAGCAATACAACTCCAAGAACACCTTTCACTAAAGCAATTCCTAAAGGGGAGTTTCTTATGGCGCAGAACTGCTGAAAAGTCCCCGAGCTGAATTACACAATCAAACTCTGAGACAATAACAGGCCATGTTTTCTTTTAAAGCTCTACTTCCTGAAATGGAGGCTGTTTATGAGAAACAGTATATTTCAGGGAACTTGTGCTATAATTAACTTTTTAAGAGTTAGATTTGCTGGTTTAAAGTGTATTTCCTCTTCCTCGAGATAATGGTGAGTATCAGTCTTTTAATGACAAAAATGCAGTATGCTGCTGCTGCCAAGTCGTGTCCGACTCTGTGTGACCCCATAGACGGCAGCCCACCAGGCTCCGCCGTCCCTGGGATTCTCCAGGCAAGAACACTGGAGTGGGTTGCCATTTCCTTCTCCAATGCAGGAAAGTGAAAAGTGAAAGTGAAGTCGCTCAGTTGCGTCCGACTCTTCGGGACCCCATGGACTGCAGTCTACCAGGCTCCTCCGTCGATGAGCTTTTCCAGGCAAGAGTACTGAAGTGGGGTGCCATTGCCTTCTCCAAAATGCAGTGTACGTGGGTATAAAAGAAGAATTTTTAAGGAAGTATTTTCTTACATTGTGATCCTGTTTGTATCCGGTGGTCTTCTCTACATTTAAATAACTTTGAAGTTTCTAGAACATTTGCACTTCTGAAAACTCCCTAGAAAGGGGGGAGGGGGGGGCGGGGCGGGGAAGGGCCACCTGTAGTGGTGTTAGGTTATTAGGAAAAGAAGAAAAGAAACCCTTTTTTTTTTTTAAAGGTTTAAATGATGAAGTCCTCAAGTCCGGAGGCATGCTAGAGCTGCTAGTGAAAATCTGGCTTCATTTATCACTGAATTGAGGTGTTTGAGTAAGTAGTTGGGATTGCTTATTTGAAAAATTAACCCTGGGACGTTTGGCTGGAGTATGTAGGTCGTGATAACAGCAGCTATCACTTTTATGATGGTTCAATAATTTCTCCAGGAAACAGATAAGGCTGCAGAATTACGCTTCTCATTTGGGAAGAACCGAGGGGAATTCAGCATATAGAGAAGTATTATGTAGAGGGAAAATAGCTAGAAAAATTAAAATTCTTCATATTTCTACTCCAAAGAGTCTTTCCATTCCAAAGCATTTTCATTAAAACGCCAATTTTAGCATTTAAATTTAGGGCTCCAAATGACTTTGGAAAGCCACAGATTAAAAACCTTTAGTTTTTAATTGTTTAATAGTTTAATTGTTTAATTAAATTGTTTAATTTAATTGTTTGGAATTTGCAGGTGGGTGAGTGTGCAAAGAGGCAGGATCAGAAAGGAGGGGACTTTATGTCACAACATAATGGCACCTCTGTACTTTTGGCTTCTGTCTGCCTCTGCCTTTTGTTTTTACTTGGTATAGCTAGTACTCTTATGAGAAACAATATCCACTTTTGGTTGGCTGATACTTTATTGTTATAAACATTTTTAATTCCTCACGTGTAATCACTTTTGCTGTACAAGTCCATACATGATGTTTCAGCATGGTCTCCACATTCTTTTGTTTCTCCTCTTTCTTCCCTGCCATCTAAAAAGAGCAATAGAGTAGTACCACAGAAGCTGTGTTCCCCTAGGTCTGATTAGTTTGTCAACAGATCATGTGACTGTATGGTGTGAATTATTTGGGGTAGGGGTGGGTGTAGGTTAATTTACCACTTGGAAGACACACCAGACCTAAACAATTGTCAAACCAAGTCTTTATATCCACTTTATATCCAAAAAACTTCGTCTCTCTTCGCATCTCTTCTGTCCAAATTCTATCAACCTGTAGCTTCAAAGAAACAAAATACTTTAAATTATTTTAGCAATAATTTACTTTCTACTTCAAATGTCTTTTTGAGCCTGATATGGATTCTTCAATTCTTCAGTTCTGGTGTCAGCAAGACACCAGAATTTTATAGCATCCACTTGCATGAGTAGGAAGACAATAAATATATATAAATATTTTTTGAAGTTGAAAAAGCCACATGTAAATTATAAATCCCACACAAAATAACACTGTGTAATGAGCACACCTGACTTGTTAAGCTGTAACAATCTCCCTTCAAGTGCTGTGTGATCTAAGCTTTCGTTTAGAACCTGGAATTTTTATTAAGAGGAAGTGTGTGCATTTCAAGATATTTCTGAAATTCCATGGCTTCTCCCATTCCAAAAGAATTTCACTGACCCCTTTCCCAGAACACAGCACATACACTGCTTTTCCTGTCCTTTAAGCTATTTCAGAAAATGATGGCTTTTCAAAATAAAATGTTCATTGGAAATGCTTTTATCTCCTGAGTTTTAAGTGTCTAGGTTGAAGAACTTTAATAGGACTGCACATTCAAACTTTTGGTGTAAACTAATTCCGTATTTCTTTTTGTTGTATTTGTTGCCTCTCTATACTCTGTTACTGACATGCAAGCATGCTCAGTTGCTAAGTCGTGTCCGACTCTTTGGTGACTCCATGGACTGGAGTTTTCCAGGTAAGGATACTGGAGAGGGTTGCCATTTCCTCCTCCAAGGGATCTTCTCAACTCAGGGATCAAACTCTCTTCTCCTGCATCTCCTGCATTGGCAGGCAGATTCTTTACCACTGAGTCACCTGGGAAGTCCCTTTTTATCGACAGTGACATCTATTTCTGCAATGTTGCTTTGGAGATCACTTTGTTTCTAGAGTTCTATGGGATAGACAGATTTAAAAGTAAGAATACTGTCTGACACTGTCATTCTTCTATAGCTGAAGAACAGAAAGAAATGATCATAGCTTAAATATCAGTTACATATTAATTTAATTTGCCCAAAATATGGTATAAAAACCACCAATTTTAGATGACACATATCCCAACTTTGAAAATTTGAGTTGTGCTTAGTTCAAGGTACATTGAAAATGTAATTAACTTTTAAAATCTATAATTTCATGGATATTATTGCTCAGGAAGATATTAAGTAACAATAAATTTACTGTTGATTTTAAGGAAATGATTAAGTAAAAACTATTACAGGTAATATGCAAATATAGTAAAGATTGTGAAGGTGGCATGTAAATGGCTAAAGTTTTGGAAATACGGCCCTAACATGTTTGAGAAGTGGATATTTTCTGGACCAGTGAAGCCCTTGGTGACAGATTTCAATGTTAACATGATCTGTTGAATTGCCTAATTATAGATGTACAAAATATAGATAGATAAAGAAATGCTTTATCAAACTTATCAGATCTGCAGCCCTCACCACTTGTCATAAAATTGAAGAGATACAGAATCTAGCTAATAGTTTTTGAAATAAGAATCATAGAGAGGATGAATTATCCAGAGTAAGTATTATGGCTCCATTCTGCCTGTTTCACTGAGACACCATTATCTCTGAAATTGGGGTGGGGTGGGTGGGATTTGGGGAGGATACGGTAAATATCTTCTAGGTCCAGGGCCATTAACATATCATGATATGTGCCAGTGACCATTGAAATAGTCATACTGGCAATTTTAAGGAATTCATTCTAGGGAGGAAATAATTCTAAGTCCCATGGAGAACATGTAGCTCCTATGATAGCAGACCAGTCTGACACTGATCCTCAGTTACTTCTGCTGAATTTTGAGAGGTGTGAAATAGGATTGTAGAATCACAGGGCTGGAAAGGAGTTTAGAGTCCTTAGCAAACCCTCCTAATTCAAAATTTTTTCTTTTCCTAACATTCTTTTTTAAATTTTATTTTTAAATAAATTTTTTAAAAGAATACATAAAATTGTTTTATACTGGAGTATGATTTACAATGGTGTGTTAGTCTCAGACGTACAGCAAAGTGATTCCATTATACATATATATATATATGTATATTCAGTAGCGTATTCAGTAGAGTTCCCTGTGCTATACAGGGGCTCTTTGTTGATTACCTATTTTATATGTACTAGTGTGTATATGTTAATCCCAATCTCCTAATTTATCCCCCACCACTCCACCTTTCCCCTTTGGTAACTCTAAATGTGTTTTGAAGTCTGTGAGTCTGTTTCTGTTTCATAAATAAGTACTTTTGTATCATTTTTTAAAGATATCACATATAAGTGATGTCATACGATTTTCATCTTTCTCTGTCTGATTTACTTCACTTAGCATGATAATCTCTAAAACTCCCCCAATTTCAAAAGTGAGGAAATTGAGGTCTTGACTAAATTCACACAACTAGTTTGTGACACAGGCAGAATTAGAACCAGATCTCCTAAAGTGTGATGAATGGGAAGAGACTGGGAGCAAGAGAATTCATGGGATTCTCCAGGCAAGAATACTGGTGTGGATTGCCATGCCCTCCTCCAGGGGATCTTTACAACCCAGGATTCAAACCTGCATCTCCTGAGTCTCCTGCATTTCAGGTGGATTCTTTACCGCTGAGCCACCAGGGAAGCCCCTCTAAATAATAATATAAATGTTTATTATTCAGGCTTCCCTGATGGCTCAGGGGTAAAGAATCCATCTACAGTGCGGGAGATGCAGGAGATACAGCTTCAATCCCTGGGTCAGGAAGACCCCCTGGAGAAGCAAATGACAACCCACTCCAGCATTCTTGCCTGGAAAATCCCATGGGACAGAGAATCCCATGGACATGACTGAGTATGCACACATTCATTATTTATTAATGCATATTTATTAAGCATATTCTGTGCCGTAGTCCCCCCCTACCCCACCCTATCTATGGTTTTGCTTTTCATGGTTTTAGTTACTCTTGATCCAAAAATATTAAATGAAAAAATTCAGAAATTCATAAATTTTATTTTTTGAATTCTTTTTAATTGAAAAAGAAAACTTTTTAGCTGTGCTGGGTCTTCGTTGCTGAGCGGGCTTTTCTCTAGGTGCTGGGGGTGGGGGAGCTCCTCTCCTCACTGCAGTGACTTGTTGCGGGGGAGCACCGACTCTCGGAGTGTGGGCTTCAGTAGCTGCAGCCCGTGAGCTCAGCATTTGCAGCTCCTGGGCTCTGGGACACAGGCTCAATAGTTGTGGTAATAACTAAGCAAATAAGCCTGGGTTTATTTGCTCCTCAGCATGTGGAATCTTCCCAGAGGGAAGGGATCAAACTTGTGTCTCCTGCAATGGATTCTTTACAGCGGAGCCATCAGGCGCTTGCTAAGTCGCTTCAGCCATGTCTAACTCTGCAACTCTAGAGACTGCACCCCCCCCCCCAACTCTGCAACTCTAGAGACTGTTACCCCCCACACACACACCCCCAACCCCAGGCTCCTCGGTCCATGGGATTCTCCAGGTAAGAACACCGGAAGGACTTGCCATGATCTCCTCCGGGGAATCTTCCCAACCCAAGGATGGAACACACATCTCTTATGTCTCCTGCACTGGCCGGCCAGTTCTTTACCTTTGGCACCACCAGGGACAAACCCCTGAAATATTAAATTACCTTCCCGTTTGAGCAGCGTAAGGAAATCCTGCGTTCTGGCCCAGGCGTGAATCTCGTGATTTGAGTGTTTGTGGAGCGCTGCCCACTGTTAGTCACCTGGCGGCCATATTGGTTATCCAATACTCGGTCACAGCAGCAAGTCGGCCATATTTTACTTAATAATGGCCCTAAAGAGCCAGAGTAGTGACATTGGCAATTCAAGTATGCCAAAGAGAAGCCATAAAGTGCTTCCTGTAAATGGAAACTTGAAAGTTCTTGACTTAATAAGGGAAGGAAAAAAATTGTATGCTGAATTTGCTAAGATCTACTGTAAGGACACGCCTTCTATTCACAAAACTGTGAAGAAAGAAAATAAAATTTGTGCAAGTTTGGCTGCCACACCTCAAACTGCAAATGTTTTGACCATAGTTTGAGCTTAATGTGTAGTTAAAGTAGAAAGGCATTAAATTTATGCAAAAAGTTATTTTGAGAGAGAGAAACAACATTCATGTAACTTCTTTTACAGTGTATTGTTACAATTGTTCTCCTTTATTATTAGTTATTGTTATTCTGCTGTGCCTAATTTATAAATTAAACTTTGTCATAGATATGTATGTAGGGTATATACAGGGTTTGATACTGTCAACCAAAATTGGATTAACAATAAAGTTAAGAAGAAAACATTGTTAGCACTGAAGAAAGGAAAAACTTGATCATTGCATTCCCACCTTTGAGGTCTGGATAATGTATTGGGCTAGTGATAAAGAAGCTGCCTACCAACGCAGGAGACATAAGAGACACAGATTCAATCCCTGGGGTTTTGAAGATCCCCTGGAGGAGGGCATGACAATCCACTCAAGTATTCTTGCCTGGAGAATCCTGAGAATCCCATGGACAGGGGAGCCTTTATAATGCAGATGAACACTGCACACTAAACGGGGAGGGAGAAGGCCCAAATGGAGGGAGGATTTTATGCTTAAATTTTCTTGTCTTCCTTTAAAATATAAATTTTATTCCATCAGTTCTATCCATGGTTTCAGGCATCCACTGGGGTGTCTCCTGTGGAGACAGGGAGACCACCATATGTCACTCTTATTGCTACAAGGCTTATATACATTTATTTTATTTAATACTCACTACAGTTTGTGAGACAGGTACTATTATTCATCATATTTACTTAATAAATGGTAACAGTGATTATTTCCACCTCTTTGCTATGCTGTTAACATCATGCAATACACTTCCTCTACCTCTAATTCCAACCGTTTACTAGAACTCTGCCAATTGTCTCTTAATATCCCTTCTGAGTAAGATGATACACATGCCAAACCAGACTTTCCCCAGTACCTGCAACTATGTCTGTCCTTCACTTGCCTTCCTGACTTGAACAAATAACTCCAAAGGAGGTTCTGGCCTTACCCCAGGCTCCTGCATCCTGCTATCAAGTGCACCATGCCTGCCACATACACAATAGGAGAGATCTTTTCTTAGGAACACTTTGATAAAAGTTAACAGTTACTACTGAGGGTTGGGATTAATCATCTGTGTTAGGTGGGATGTGGGGGGCAAGCAAAGTGGTGAGGAAGTCTAGTTCTGAAGTAAGGCTGACAGAGAAAACACATGCAGAAACTGCCTCTAAGTTAACCATAGGATATGAGTGAAAGAGGAGAAGGCAATGGTGACCCACTCCAGTACTCTTGCCTGGAAAATCCCATGGACGGAGGAGCCTGGTAGGCTGCAGTCCATGGGGTTGCGAGAGAGTTGGACACAACTAAGCGACTTCACTTTCACTTTTCACTTTCATGCATTGGAGAAGAAAATGGCAACCCACTCCAGTGTTCTTGCCTGGAGAATCCCAGGGACGGGAGAGCCTGGTGGGCTGCTGTCTTCGGGGTCACACAGAGTCGGACACGACTGAAGTGACTTAGCAGCAGCAGCAGCAGCATGAGTGAAAGAAGTGCCACCAAAATATGTACGGAGTCACAATGTTTTGTTAAATCACTTCTGAATGTATCTAGGCATCACAGTTGAGAGAGATATCAGACTGCTTGGTTATAGTCAAAGAATACTTAAATTTTGAGAACTTACACTTTTTAAAACTTCATTATAAATATTGTAACTATGCAGAGAAATAATGCTATCAAACTATAATGCTTATTTCTTACTGCGACCATGGGTAATTATTCTTTTCTTTTTTACCATATTTTTTCTCCAAATTTTCTACAATAACAGTTTTGCTCTCATAATAATAAAATGTTTCAAAATTCTAGATTCTTAAAAAATACATAAGAAATAACTGTGGTACAACCTTAAAATCTTTTATGATTTAAATACTTCTTGATCATGGCTTCTGGGAAGCATCTGGTAGGCTGGTAATAACTCTCATTTGCAAGCTAGTAGCCACCATGTGTGAAAAGGGAAGTTGGAGTGAAAGAAAAGCATTGCTTATTATGCAACAGAGTTCAGAAGTTCCGCAGCATCTTAACATCATAATTCCCACAAGTCACAGTTGTCAGAGGAAAAACTTTTTAGACTGAAGCTGCACACATACAAAGTAAAAGACTCAGTGGACATGAAGGAACCAAGGAGTTCCCCTGGCCAAATTGTTCCCCCAAAATGTATCCCTTCCAATCACCCCATCTGCTTCCACTCAGCCTCTCTGACCACACAGTTCATCTAAGAGCTGGCCTTTCATTTCATTCGCCTGAAAAGGTAGAGTCATTAGCTGAGGCAGATCAGGATTTCAATGTGGACATTTTTGAAAATGTGATGCTTATTGAATATCCAAGAGCACATAATCAAACAAACAGTTGAAAATATGCTTCTGTAAAGTTCAAGAGAGGTTTGAGTAGGAGAGAGGAAATAGATGATCTTCAACCAATACATGTTATTTAAAGTATTAGTCACTCAGTTGTGTCCAGCTCTTTGTGACCTCATGGACAGTGAGCCTACCAGGCTCCTCTGTCCGTGGAATTCTCCAGGCAAGAATACTGGAGTGGGTAGGCATTCCCTTCTCCAGGGTATCTTCCCCACCCGGGGATCGAACCCATGTCTCCTGAATTACAGGGAGATTCTTTTCCATCTGAGCCACCAGGGAAGCTCATGTTATTTAAAACCATAAACTAAATGAAATCACCAAGGAGTGGATTTAGACTGAGAAAGCAGGAGGGCCAGAGACTGAGCCTTTGCACATTCCAACGTGATGGGATTTAGGAGAGGAAGAGAACCAGTCAAAAGGGCCGTGAAGGGCTGCCCTGTAACGTTGGAGGAAAACCGAAAGACTGGCGTCCTGGAGGGTGGTAGAGGAGGCAGGGTCTGCGTCACATGCTGCTGATGTGTTGACTGAGATGAGGAATGAGAACGGACTTGGATTTAGGTATGTAGAGTTCATCAGTGACTCTCATCAAGGCATTTTCACTATAGTGATGGAACAAAAGTCCGATTGGAGTAATAGTTGTCTTCCTGTGTATGGAAAGTGAGGACCGGTGATGACCAACTGTAACTTCTCCATTCTCTCAGGGAACAAAGGAACATGAGTTTCTTCTGTTCTCTTATCTGGATGTTTCAGATAGCAAGCATGCAGCAATGCTTATGACGCAATGCAGGAAATAAAAAAGTAGAGATTGTTTCTTACTGTGTTTGTTCAAAGGCCACTGTGTTTAATTTCTTTTTTAACTAGGAAGTTCTTCTAAATCAGAAATGGATTGAAATCTAACACAGATTTGGGGTAAGTTTTCATATGAATCTTTTGAATTAAATTATTTTTTTCCTAATATATATAACTCCTAATATATAACTTCCTAATATATTATAACTCTATATAGTCACTGTAGAAAATATGAAAAGAGGAAAATAATCAAAAAGTATTAGTTTAGAGGCAAAAATTCAGTATTTTGGTGTATTTCCTTCTGATTAATTTTTATGTTTCCCTTATTTTTTAATTGGTGGAAAATTGCTTTACAATTTTGTAAAACAGTGTGAATCAGTCATAATTATATGTATATCCCTTCTCTCCTTAACCTCCCTCACTTCCGCTATCCCACCCCTCTGGGTCATCACAGAAAGCCAGGTTGGGCTCCTTGGCTACTGACTATTTTTAAATTATTTGCATGAATTGTGGTAAAATACACATGAAGTTTACTTTTATAACTATTTTTACATGTACGCTTTTAAGTGGTATTAACTTACATTCACATTGTTGTGCTACCATCATTCCCATCCATCCACTGAATTCTTTCCATCTTGTACAGTCAAACAAGCACTTTTCATTCTTCCCTCCACCCAACCCTGGCAACCATCATTCTACTTTCTGTCTCTATGAATTTGACAACTCCAGGTACCTTGTGTGAGTAGAATCATGCAGTATTTGTTCTCTTGTGACTTATTTATTTCACTTAGTATGATGTTCTCAAGTTTATGCTTATTGTAGCCATTGTCAAAAGTTCCCTTTTAAGGCTGAATAGTATTCCATCATATGTATATACCACATTTCTCGTATCCATTTATCTGTCAATGGACATATAATTTGCTTCCATCTTTTTTGGCTATTGTGAATAGTGTTGTTATTAACATTGTGCACGGATATCTCTTCAAGTCTCTGCTTTCAGTTATTTTGGTTATGTACTTGGAAGTGTAATTGCTGGATCATATGATTTTTCTATGTTTTAATTTTTTGAAGAACCACCATGCTGTTTTCCATAGCAGCTGTACCATTTTGTAGTCCCACCAACAGCGTGCTAGGGTTCCAACTTCTCCACATTGTGGCCAGCACTTTTTCTGTTCCTGTTTTTTTTTTCATAATAGCCATCCTAATGGTGTGAGGCAGCATCTCATTTCAACTTTAATCTTCATTTCCTAATGGTTAGTAATGGTGAGCTTCTTCATTTCCTTAATGGTTAGTAACAGGAAGCTTATCTTTTCCTATGCTTATTGAGCTTATCTTTTCCTATGCTTGTTGGCCATTTGTATATCTTCGTTGGAGAAATGTTGAAGTCCCTTGACTAATTTTTCAATTGGGTTGTTTGTGTTGTTGGGTAGTAAGAATTCCTTGTATATTCTGGATATAAACTCCTTATCAGTTATATTATTTGCAAATACTTGCCCCATTCCATGGGTTTCCTTTTCACGCTGTTTACTGTGTCCTTTGATGAACAAAAGTTTTTTAATTTGATGTAATCCAATTTTTCTAAAAATGTCAGCCCCCCAGTTTTATTCTTTTTAAAGATTTTTTTGATTATTTAGGGTCCCTTGAGGTTTTATATGAATTTTAGGGTGGATTTTTGCTATTTCTGGAAAAAAAATCATTGATCCTCAGTGACTTTTTAAAATATAATTGCTATCATGCTGTATGAACTAATTTATATTCTATTTTTTCTTACTTAACAATATAATATAGTTATTCCATTAAAATATAAACATTAGTTCATTTTACTGAAACACTTCATAGAGATACTTTACAATGACTACAGGAAAGAAACAAATGGAAGTATACCCGAAAGATTAGAAAATATTTATGCTTCAAATTGTGTGACCTCTGTATACTTTGGATACTATAATCATAAAAATGAGAAAAATTTTATTTGAGCCATGTCAGAGTGTTAAGATGCAATATTTACACTGAGTTGGAAGGAATGACAAGCAATTGTATTAGTTTAAAAGTCTGTTACAATGTGTATTTATACTACTTTTGACCAAATACAACTCTGGAATTCATTTATTTACTCAGGAAACATTACTGTGTCCCTGTAGTTTTTTGAAGCCCTGGAAACCTAGATTTAAATTAGGTATGGTCTGGGGAATTCCATGGACTGTATATAGTCCATGGGGTCACAAAGGGAAGTGACATGACTGAGTGACTTTCACTTTCACTTTCACCTTCAGGGAAAGGGAATAAATACTAAAATTTCATTAAAATCTCGAATGTGTCATAAGCAGTGCAGGATCTTAGTTCCCCAACCAGGAATGGAAACTGTGCTCCCTGCAGTGGAACTGCAGAGCCTTAACCCCTGGACTTCCAGGAAAGTTTTGTTCATTTTAGAAAAGCAAATAAAATAGAATAATTGGGGCATTCGCTGGCAGTCCAATGGTTAGGACTCTGTGCTTTCACTGATGAGGGCACAGGTTCAATCCCTGGTCAGGAAAGTAAGGTCCCCTGCAAGCTGTGTGACACAGCCAATAGATTAAAAAAATAAATAATTTAACTATAAGGTCCTATGGTATAGCACAGGGAACTATGTTTAATACCTTGTAATAAACCATAATGGAAAAGAATAGGAAAAAAAGAAATATATGCCTAACTCAGTCACTTTGCTAAACAGCAGAAATTGGCACAATATTGTAAATCAACTATACTTCAATTTTAAAAAATTAAAAAAGAGCTGAATTACCTATCGAAGGTGACAGGAAGAGTGAGTGGCAGGACTACAATACAAGCTCAGGATTGTCTAGCTCCAGCTCATGCCCTTTTCACTCTCCCAGGCTGCCTTTCAGCGATTATGACCTGAAAGGAGGCTGGAGTATATACAACTAACTTATATGAACAAAAAACTGTGATGGCACATACTTAACACTAGGTAAGAGTCAAGAAAGGTTTTAGAGAAGTGGCACTATGAAACTCAAAAACTGAAGATTTCACCAAAGATGGGGAGAACCGCCTGCGTTCATTCATTCATCTATTCACAAACCTGCACTGAGCTTCCCCTGTGTGTTAGTCACACGGCTAGCTCCAGCCGTGTGCTGGAGATTCAAAAGAGAACCAGTAAGACCCTGCCACTCAGGCCTCACAGTCCCTTGGGAGACAGTTAAGTAACCGATGTATAACAGAGCCTTTGGATCACGCTCTGCCACAGAGTCAAAAGCGACAGAGTGCTGTGGGATGCTGTTCCGGGACGCGAAGGGCAAGTGCTCAAGGACAGAAACTGTGCCACATTGCTTGCAGAGCTGAGCAAGGCAGGGTGGACTCTCCAGGCCAAGATCAGAGGCCTAGACTTCATCCCAGCGGCAACAGAAAGCCAGCAGACTTGCTAAGTAGAGAAGTGACGCTGAGGGGTGGAGCGTGGAAACAGAGAGATCTCTGGCAGATGGCAGGAAAACCAGTGTGAACTGGGGAGGACCTGGTACAGGCAGCAACAGCAGAAACAGACAGAGGGGAGACCGCATTTATGAAAAGTTCGTCAGGCTTCGTCAGCTGTAGGATGTATAGTGAGAATAAGGTAGCAGTCAAGACAAGAGCATGAACAAAGGCTTCAGTTCACGTGTATGTTCAGAACCACTGCATTATTTGCTGGTGAAGGACCTCTGGAGCATTTCATAAACAGATAATACTCTTTTAATTACCAGTATATCTTTCATATATTTAGTCACTCTAAAATACTCTAATAGTTCAATAGATCTTTTTTTTTCTCTCAAGGCATTTAAACATGCCTTGCAATGCTAGTGAGTGAGTGAAAATCACTCAGTCATGTCCAATTCTTTGCAACTTCATGAAACTATACAGTCCATGGACTTCTCCAGGCCAGAATACTGGAGTGGGTAGCCTTTCCCTTCTCCAGGGGATCTTCCTAACCCAGGGATCGAATTCAGGTCTCCCACATTGCAGGTGGATTCTTTACCAACTGAGCCACAAGGGAAGCCCTTGTTAGCAAACTCTTTCTCCATAGCACAAGTGTAATTTTTATTGTTGTTACAATGGAATATCATAGAGATGAAACAATTGATTATTTTTTTCTGTACTGAAATTCAAAACAGTTAATGGATTTTTACTGAAACAGGGTTAAAAAAAGATTGTTGGTTAGGTAAATTGTATGTGTCACTATTTTAATGTTTCAAAAAAGCTTTCCAGTTTCTTGCACGGTGACTGTCTTGTGATTTATTTATAACTTTTTTGTTTTGTGGAGTGCCATATTTGTTTTCATTCGTAAGTAAAAATACGCATGCGTGCACAGTCACTAAGTCATGTCCAGCTCTTTGCGATCCCACTGACTGTACCTCTCTAGGCGCCTCTGTCCATGGGATTTTCCAGGCAAGAATAGTGGAGTGGATTGCCATTTCTTTCTCCAGGGGATCTTCCCGACCCAGGAACTGCACCTGTGTCTCCTGCATTGCAGGTGGATTCTTTACCCCTGAGCCACCAGGGAAGCCCAAGTAAAAATGAACATACATTAAGAGTTATCTCATACGCCTAAGCTGTTATGTGCCACCAGAAGAGGGCGGCAGCGAGGCACTATAAAGAATAATATTTACAGATTCTTCAGTCGCAGACAGTTAAGACCATGATTTGAATGAATGGATACATTCCTTCTGGCTAACATCCTAATTAACTGGCTTATTTTCTGAGCTAGAGACTATGACATAAACATTGCAACAGAGATTTCAGAAAATCTGATGATCTCATAATGCAATGAGATGAGAAATTTATGGAAATTTCTATTAAAACTGATGAAGATTAACACTAAGAAATACTCTGAAAATTTTACATCAGTTTGAAAGGAAGAGATTGGAGGATGAGTTAAAAGTAAGCATGTTGTTTCTTGTAATTTCAACAGTGCATGCAGAGAATGTAATAGTTTACAGAGACAATAAAAGGCATCTTATCTTCTTTGAACATTATAGATATTCATGAAATAAAAAGAAGCATTTCCAGTTGATCATATATGCAGTAAGTAATGAGTGGCATTAATCAACTAACAGAGGCTGCCCATATTTAGCCAGTATCTTCTTTTAGAGACATTTAACAACCACAACTTTTAAAATTGAACTATAGTTGATTTACAATGTTGTGCAATCACACGTGAGCAAGTATTTTTTGAATACCTTTATGTGCTAGGAATTGTTTTCGGTGTTGAATATCCCAGGCTATAGGACAGAACAAAACAGGCACATTCCCTGACCTGTTGAAGGGTATAATATAGTGGGGAAGGTAGACTTTAAACAAAACCTCACAATTATTCATTAGTGTTAGGTGAGAGAAAAAAATGGAAAGCAGTCTACCACAGGGCCATAAATAAATTAGTTTGGGCTCAACCCCCAAGTTGGAAAGTAAATAAAATTTTTAAAAGGACTCACAAACAGATCACCAGCCCAGGTTGGATGCATGAGACAAGTGCTCAGGCCTGGTGCACTGGGAAGACCCAGAGGGATGGGGTGGAGAGGGAGGTGGGAGGGGGGACCGGGATGGGGAATACATGTAAATCCATGGCTAATTCATTTCAATGTATGACAAAAACCACTGCAATGTTGTAAAGTAATTAGCCTCCAACAAATAAAAATAAATGGAAGAAAAAAATAAATAAATAAAAGGACTCACAAACAACTTCTCTGAAGTTCTTAACACCCATTTGTATTATCCATGTGTTTTAACAATACATAAAGTGGACCAGGTAAAATTTACCGATGTGTGAAAACAACATTGCAGAAGAGTATTTGGGTAGTTGATAATCAGCAATAAAATACTTTGCCAATCTGAAGTGTTATAAAATGGCCTGAGCCTCCCTGACCACCTCAGTCAGCTCCACCAGTCATCAGGCTAGCCTGAGCTGCCGCTGAAACTCTGTCCTCTCTTGATCCACTCTAAACTACAGATCCCTATCAAGTCTGAAAAACTGGTGTGTGATTATAATCCCCTTCTTCTTTTTCATTTGTCTTCATTGGCAGTTTGCCCAGGCTGTGAGCCCACTCTAGACCCCAATTCCCAGTTTTCCCAGGCTGTGAGTCCACTTCTAGACTCTCTAGCTTCCCTGTGAGTCTAGACCCCTTGGTTAAATTAGGTTATCTAAATTTCTACAAGCACTATAGACTTCTGTTTTGTCTCTGACCTCCATTGTATATACTTCCCAGACCCGGGTTTGCTCAGCTCTCTAGGCCCGAGCTAATACAGTGCCCCAGCTGATTGTGCTGGGGTCCATTATGAGGAACCATAGCTGGCTCTGAGAGATGCTTATCGACTCTTTTCTTCATCCTTAATTGTCTTTTCAATTCTCCACAGCACTTGTTTCAATCCAGGCTCTCTCTTTTCAAGCTGAATTTCCTCCTGCCAAATTTCCTTGTATCTGACTCATAGGTTACCAGATTATACATGGAAAATGCTCAGATTTTCTCTGAACCATTAGCCATTTGTTCCCCCTTCCATTTTGCCTCAGAAAAACAATGTTCTACCTTGTATTCAAGCCTACTCCTTCTGTGATAAAGTGACATCTTTTTACCTTCTTTGTGACTTGTCTCATTATCCCTTGTCCCTTTCTTTCATTTCTCTTTTTTAAAAATTTTCCCTTCTGACATCATCTCCTTAGCCTGCACACATATTCAAATTGAATCATTCTTTATGAAATAGTCATTTCCTTTGAGACTATATTCTATCTTTTCCCTTCTTTTACAGCCACACTTCTCAAAATAGTAGTCCCTATTTAAGTCTACATTCATCCCTTTCACTTCCTTGTTTAACAGTCATCCATCAACTTCTGTCCTCTTCTGAAACGTCTGTTTACAGAATCGATGGAACTTCCCAATCACCCAATCTAGTTGCCACCTCCTAGTCAGTCCCTGGGGCTTCCTGCAGAACTTGTTCCACAGTATCTTGTCTCCGCAGTCTCCTGGTTCTCACACTTGGCCGGCTACTTCTTTCGCAGGCTACTGTTTTACTACTTGGCTTCTGGAAGTCTAGAAGTCCATGTCCTCTGCATACCCTAACTTTGCCTCCTTTATTCTCATGTAATGGCTTCAAGTATTGCCCCTTATTCCCAAATTTATCTCCTGTTCTAATCTCTCTCCTGGGTTTAACTCACATTTCCCACCTCTTGTAGAGAGCAGTTTCTCTGCGAGGTTTCATGGGCACTTCAAACAGAACTCGTCTGAGCTCACCATCTCTCAGTGTCATCCAGGCAGTCTGAACCACCTGCTGATTCCAGTCAGGATCTGCAAGAACCACCTGCTGATTCCAGTCAGGATCTGCAAGATCATTTTCCCCTTTGCTCTTGCGTGTCCCTATCCCGTGCTATCTGTCTGCAGTGCATCTCCTCACACCATTTCCCTTGTTTCCTATACCCTGCCTCTCCCCCATTTTTCCCACTTGTTACAGTTGCCATCCTTCAATGTTTGACTCTTGTTTTACCTTTGGAATAAATATTAACTGAACTAAATCTCCTCTTCCCTATTCTTCACCCATTCTCTGCTTAGATTTCAACTGTATCTGATCATACTCAGGCTTCTTTTGAGATACACCTTTGGGCTTGCTGTCTCTATCAAAGCCAGAATCCTAAAAGAACTGGGACTGTGTCTTATTCACCTTTATATCTCTACTGCAAACCATGGCACATAGCGGAAACCCTGAACATTTTGGTTTCTGTTGTTGGAAGAAAAGTACCACAGATATTAATTTTCAAGAATTGTTTATTTTGAAGAGCGCAGTTTGTAATATGCAGGCTACAAATTTGGGAGATTGCAGAGAGTACAAAAACAAATATATTGAATAAAGTTGACATTTTTGCCTTTATCCTATTTCAGTTGACACAGATTTTTAGGCAATTCTACTCTGTAAGGGGCTTGTTTAAGGGTGATGAAATTCTTGGAAATCAAGATGAAGTCTCAGGGTCTGGGATTTTATGTTACTTTCCTTAGAGTTAGTGCGTTAGCCTGGCGCTTTTCCACGGATGCTGGCTGAAGACATGAGACTCTTGAGTCAAAGACCAAGGACTTTACTACTCAGAGCACAGCAAGTAGCACGACCATCATGTTGCCATCTGTTCCTCAAGTCTTCCTGGGTCGCAAGAGTGATCCTGAGCAGTCCAAATCGATGTTGGTGTGTTTGTGTTGCAGTCAAGTCACAATGAGCTTGAGGAATCCTCTTTGGCCCAGAGGGAGACATTGCCTCACTCCTCAGAGTTGCTGTAAATACAACCTGATAGATAGCCCAGAAAGGAAAGATTGGTCAGGCATTCATAACATACCCCGGCGAAGAAAATGGCACCCCACTCCAGTGTTCTTGCCTGGAGAATCTCAGGGACGGCGGAGCCTGGTGGGCTGCCGTCTGTGGGGTCACACAGAGTCGGACGCGACTGAAGTGACTTCGCAGCAGCAGCAGCATAACATACCCAGAGTCAGCCTGCAATGCAGGAGACTCGGGTTCAATCCTGGATTGGGAAGAACCCCTGGAAAAGGAATTGGCAACCCACTCCAGTATTCTTGCCTGGAGAATCCTACAGACAGAGGAGCCTGGTGGGCATCAGTCCATAGGGTCGAAAAGAGTCAGACAAGACTGAGCAACTAACACTTTGTCCCCTGAGAAAACAGTTCTAGATTTTAAACCCAATGAGAAGAAAAAAAAATCAGAGGGTTAATGAGAATAAGACTTTGTAGTCTACCTGGTTTTATAACAAAATTTCTAAACAGTTTACCTCATGAGAAGTGAATCTAGGACTCATATATAAAATAACCACCAACTAAATCCAGACAACCTAAGGCAGTGTCTGTAACTTGCTAAGTTAGTATTACAGTAACTATAGTTTTTTACATCTGCAACCTTTTTGCCACATACTGAGTTTCTTTGAAAATGTTAAGAACTTTATATTCATCAGAGGGTTTTTATCAGGTATGACTTTTACTCTCTCAAAATGGTAAATTGAACTGCAAATTAGAGTATACTAGTAAATTGGATTAGAATTAAACACTTCCTTAGATATGTGCAGTTGAACAAATGAAATATCTCTTCCTCTCAAGATTCTCTTGAAGGAAAGGAGTTAACCTGAAATATCTTGTCAGCGTATAGAGGTGAGGTTCTTGAGACAGGAGAAGGGGACAACAGAGGATGAGATGGTTGGATTGCATCACCGACTTGATGGACATGAGTTTGAGCAAGCTCCAGGAGTTAGTGATGGACAGGAAAGCCTGGTGTGCTGCAGTCCATGGGGTTGCAAAGAGTCGGACATGACTGAGCAACTGAACTGAACTGAACTGACTTGAGACATGCAAGGTGGCAGCCTATACTTGAGAGGGGAGTTACTTTTTACATTGATGATTGTAACTCCTGTTTCCCAAGACCATATTAGCCCTAGTGACTAAGAAACTTAGGCAACAGTCGCAAAAATTTTGTTATTGCCTATTTTGACTTTCAGCCTCTCCACTCCCCATTTTTTTCAGGATGCTTTCCAATCTTTACAAGTACTACTGCAGTGTCACTGTTGCTCTTAAAATTGGAGATTGACTGCTGCCAAGGTTCACAAATGTTTCAAGCAACCCTAGGTAATTTGAACCTCTAAGCTGCCACAAGTTGTTCAGACTTTTCAAGGAAGTCCTTGTTTTTTAAGATCTCTGATTCCCTTGCTCTCTTTCTCTCCCCTTGCAAGGAAAGTCACCCAGGCTTCCCTGAGGCAGAGTTATAGGGCTCTTGAGTAACTCATTCTTCACTCGGAGCCTTCCACTCCGACTCAAACTGGTTTCCAACATAGGCTGTAGGTCTGGAGACCCTCCCACACCTCATGGTGAGTTTTCAGGCTTCCTGAGTTGCTTTCCTTTCCTTCCCTCAAGTTTATGGAAATTTTTATCATCCTTTTATGTTTGGAAATCTTTGCAGTAGAGACGATCATCATTTCTTTACCAGCCATATGCTCATTGCCAACATCCCACTTTCACACAGTTTGCTCTGTTATTCTTCCCCGACTGCTGAGGTTGTCCTATACAACCCCACCACCACCACCAGAGTCATTGTTGCTTTAACTGATTGGACCAGGGATGGACAGGTGATGCCCACAGGTAATGAGCTGTGTGTTGGCTAAGACTTTGTCTTTGAACTAAGGATGCTGAGACTGAGTCATTTCCTATTGAGTGCTTGAATCAGGAGGGCAAGTAAAGCCAGGGTGAGTGGATCAGATAAGGATGGTTTACAGAGAGAAATAAATTAGACTCTGTCTAGAGTTTACCTCTGTGGTCTTTGCATCTAGCATGGTGCCTGACATAGAAGGCTTTCAGTAAGTCTTAGTGGAATGAATAAAGCAGACTGTGGGGTGTGTGTGTGTGTGTGTGTGTGTGTGTGTGTGAGAGAGAGAGAGAGAGAGACTACTTTTGCCTCCTACAGCTTTCCATTTCCTGATTCCAATCCCTCATGAAGACAACCTTCTTTTTCTGCCCTATGTCCATGAGATATCCCTATGTCCATGCAATAATTTCCCCTTAATGCTAAAGTTAGTTTGGGTGTGTTCTGTTCCTTTGCAGCTAAATTAAATCTAAGAATCTCCCAATTCAGTGGGCATGTCTCTACTTGGTCCAAGCGCACCTCACCTTTTGGGGATGAATAGAAACTCAAATTCAACCGAGAATAAAGAAAATTCCTCCCCAAATAAAGCTTCTTCATCTTCTTAAAAGGCAACCTTTGAAGAAAAACATGATAGAAACTGCAGATTGAGGATCCTTTTGGAGAGAGAGTCAGACTTTAGGCATTGTTGGTTGAACACGACTTTATTTAAAGTCAATGGAGAGTGTCAGACATGATTGGGACACTTGCCAACCTAAGCTCCAGGTGGAGGAAGAACAGCGAGTCACAGCTTTACCCTGAGCTCCGGAATGCTACTGGAGTGACTTGGTGATACAGAGACTTCTTGACAGTTTCTGGTTGTACTCCTGGCTGTTGTATAGCACACCCCAGAAAAAGGTTATTCTTCCCTGCTCCCTGCCTGGGAGGACACATACAAACCTGAGAGGCAGGGGAGTCGTTGAAAAATTCATTGGCAATCATCATAGGCTTGAAACAAGGAAAAATGAAATACGTGGAAGCAGTATGGTATGTTTTTCAAGAGCATAGTTTTGAGGTGACACCAATGTCAAGGACCAACTCTCCAACTTAGTAACTAGCTCTGTGTCGTTGACTAAGCTGCTTAACCCCTTAGAGCTGCAGATTTCTCATCTACACAGTGCAGATAAAAAATACTTATAAATATGCTTCAAGTGTTAGATTAGATAATGTCTGTAAGTTCCTAGGCCAGCGGTGCCAACCAAGTGCTCAGTAAATGGTAAGGGTGGTTAGGATAATTAGTGCTTCGTCATACAAGGGTCAATGAAAAGTGTGTTATTTTCCTGTTAACTGAAAGGGAGGTTGCATTTTTTTAAGTTTGTGTATGTGTGAGCATGTGCTCAATCATGTCCGACTCTTTGCGACCCCATGGGCTGTGGCCTGCCAGGCTCCTCTGTCCGTGGGGATTTTTCAGGCAAGAATACTGGAGTGGATTGCCATTTCCTACCCCAGGGGATCTACACAGGGAGTGAACCCGCTTCTCTTGTGTCTCCTGCATTAGCAGGCAAATTCTTCAACACTAGTGCCATCTGAGAAGCTTAAGTTTAGAAACTTAAACACACTAAAACATGTATTTCATAGCTCTTCATAGCCTGTTATCAGGCTTCCCTGGGAGCTCAGACAGTAAAGCGTCTGCCTATAGTGCGGGAGACCTGGGTTCAATCCCTGGGTCGGGAAGATCCCCTGGAGAAGGAAATGGCAACCCACTCCAGTATCCTTGCCTGGAAAATCCCATGGACTGAGGATCCTGGTAGGCTACAGTCCATGGGGTCGCAAAGAGTCGGACATGACTGAGCGACTTCACTTTCTTTCTTTTCAAAATAAATCCCTGCATGTAGACAAATGTAAAAGAAGAGTCCAGGAAACAGCTAACAAGATAGTAGTTATGCAATAGATAGCCATCAGTTGTGGTATCAATCAACAGCAGAGTTCAGTTTAGTTCACTTCACTCTCTCAGTTGTGTCCAACTCTTTGCCACCCCATGGACTGCAGCACGCCAGGCCTCCCTGCCCATCACCAACTCCCGGAGTTTACCCAAACTCATGTCCGTTGAGTCGATGATGCCATCCAACCATCTCATCCCTGTCGTCCCCTTCTACTCCTGCCTTTAATCTTTCCCAGCATCAGGGTCTTTTCAAATGAGTCAGTTCTTTGCAGCAGGTGGCCAATATAGCTGCAGAAGCAGAGTAAACTCCCCCCAAAGGAGGCACATGTGAATTCTCACATGTGATTTTCTCAAGACCTTAAAAGCAATTGTAAACTATATGACCTGTAGATGGCGAACTTGGATAGGGTGAATATTAAACAATGACTACATAGAAGAGAAAGCAGTGGTTTTTGTTTTGTTAAAGGGAGGACTAAGAAAAGTGGATACATTATTAAAAAGCTGCACAACCCACACCAAGCCAAGAGCATCCTTTGCCAACACACTGGGTTCTTTCTTCCAAGGGGGCCATCAGTCTGAATGTCAAAATGAGTCCATCCTCAGTCATATGTGCTACTGACAGACAAGACTGCATTTGCTGGTAGAAATGTTTTGATTGAGTAGCCATGCTGGTTGCTAGTTAGTAATACAAGGAAAAGGACTGTCAAGTAGGGAACATAAATAGATTTCTTGTAAATCTCTTGAGGGGTATAGAAATGTTACCTTCTCAGAATATCCATAGGTAACACTCTGTATCTGAACCCACTGTGCATGTCCAAAATAGCCACATCTTTTGATCTGTATATCATAAATAATTATATCCTCTCTTGCTCGATTACTGCCGCTGTGGTGTATTTGTTCTGTTACCCTCACCAAGGCAATTCTTTAGGGACCAGTTACCATTCTTTATTGATATCATTTCACTGGCTGAGGATTTCTAGAGCACCACACTTGGCATTCAGGACTACTAAGGGAGCTCTGTAGTACTTCGTACGATGTATGTGCCCTACCTACTAGATGCATGTGGGGTTTTCTCCCTCAAATTTCTATTTTGGAGTACAGATTTTACTATCCCAGGTCACAACTCCCTGTAACACGTGAGTCTGTAGGGAAATTAGTGTGACTTTCCAAAACTGCCTGCTCCTACAGTGGCCTGAGATGTTCTGCTGGTTCTTTCAGTTGTGAAAAAAGCTCAGCAACTCCCCCCGCATGATGGACTGGTGACCACGTGCTGCCTTATGAAACAGGGTCACTGTCTCTAAAGGGCCTCTCAGCTTGTGGGTCAGGTGAAGGGACATCTTTAGACTTCTGTGGTACCTCTGCCCTGTCATTTATTATGAGGCTGTAATTATTGTCTGCACATTGCCCTCCCCACAACTGTGGACTTCCAGAGTCCAGAAACAGCATCATGTTCATCTCTTGATCCTTAAACAGTTTGTGTTTGGCACACAGTAGGTACTTACAGAAATGTTGAAAGAATTAAAGAATTAATATATGTGCTTGGGTAGGACAAGCATGCGGGAAGGTGGAAATGTCAATTTAGGGTTAAAAAAAAAGAGGAAGGTAGGCAACCTACCCATGAGGAATGGTGCCAATGTTAGACAAATATTATTCCTAAAGAATAGAAGAAGAGAAAAGAGCAGTAGATTGTACAGCCTAATCCATTTATTTTTACTAACCAAACTCTCAAGAGATTGACTAACATCCTGGTTAACTGTTGCTAGTGGAGAACACATCTCTCCAGAGATCGCAGTATTTGTTTCCTAATTCCATGTATTTCATATCTTCATTTATTTTATTGCACAGAGTACTAACCACTGTACAATCACAGGATCTTCACTCTAGGATCATAGCATCTTCGTGCATTTCAAAAGGAAGAGGCAGTTCTTCCTCTCTGCTCTCAGGACGAGGCAGTTCTGGTTTTCAGGTAGCTTCTAAAAGGTTAATCTAAGCTATGATAAATAGGGAAGTTATTTGAAAATCCAGAAGTTGTAAGATCTTACCTAAGAGTTGGATTTGGGTATAAAGGCACCCACTGGCGAAAGACAGACTGTAGAGGTTGGGAGTGACGACCAGTGAGAAGCAGACCCTGAAAGACAGTCCAGATCGGAGGAACCACACATCACCCCAGTGTCGCCCATGGAGTTGACAGCGACATCTGACATAAAATAATGGGGATGGTCGAGGACATGGGGACCATGTACAGTGATGGGAGTAGGACTGTTGTGTCTGCACGTGATAAGCACTGAGGGAACACTGGTGGAATGAACGGGCCATTCTAAGGCTGAACTGCTGCTAAGGGAAGTCATGAACTGTTTCGCTAAGGGGGCATTCATTTATAAACAGAAACTGAAGTGAAAAAAATGGGTAGAAACCAGCGCAGGAAAAGATAAAATGAAAAGCACTAATCAGAAACCATTCAGAAGAAAGGAAGGAAGCCATGTCTGGAAACCTGAATGAATGGATCATTATAATGGAGCTTATAAAAAGCTCTGTTTCCAGACAACCAGTTTAAAAGAGAAACATGCTATATAGTATGGTTTTCATCAGTCAGCAAAGTATGTAAATTCATCTGGAAATGCAGATTCATCCTTAGAAATAAATTTTAGAAAGAGTTTATTGCATAGACACTTAAGTAAGATAAATAAGAGAACATTTGATAGATTTTGTGAAAGCTACATTCATGTTATTCATGTACTAAACTATAAAGATAGCCACCACCAATACAGCCTATGTAAAATAACAAGTGAAAAGGAGGGGGGGGCACAAGAAATAGGTTACTGCATGAACATACACACTGCCATGCAAGCAAGAAAATATAAATATTGACCAAAGCCCCCATAACAACTGATTATGATATTACAATTATAACTTTCTTAATGTACTCTCAGTAGGGAGGAGGGGAAGGGTAGTCTGAGAGCTTCTACTCCTTCCCATAGAGAAAGCTGAGCGTGGAAGAATTGATGCTTTTGAACTGTGGTGCTGGAGAAGACTCTTGACAGTCCCTTGGACTGCAAGATCAAACCAGTTAATCCTAAAAGAACTCAGTCCTGAATATTCATTGGAAGGACTGATGCTGAAACTCCAATACTTTGGTCACCTGATATGAAGAGCTGACTCATTGGAGAAGACCTTGATGCTGGAAAAGATAGAAGGCGGGAGGAGAAGGGGATGACAGAGGATGAGATGGTTGGATGGCATCACAGACTCAATGGACATGAGTTTGACCAAACTCCGGGAGATGGTGAAGGGCAGCAAAGCCTAGCATGCTGCAGTCCTTGGGGTTGCAAAGAGTCAGACATGACTGAGCAACAACGATGATCCCATCTGATCTGTCCTTGGATGAAACATGCCACATATTGGTTATTGATTTGAAGTGTACACCATTTTCTCTAGGCTAGTACCCCCACTTTGTAAGGTGTCCTCCAGCTGGCTCTGTAAACAAGCCTTCAACAGACTATCACACTGCTCTGCAAGGCCAGCTGCTCCTGGTTCATGGTAAAACCAATGAATCCTGTGGGACTCCTAGAGCCTTCTGACCAGAAGCAGTGCTGTATGCATTACTGTGGGTGAAATTAACTTTCAGTAAGCCCACAGAAAGTTTTGCTAATAGAAAATAGCAGGGAAGTAAAATCTATATGCAGAATATATATCCATTCTGGTGAGAAAAATTGCTACCAAGTCCACAATGAAAGTGGTTCAGTATAAATCACTCCACCCCATTGACCACACTGGGAGCTGTATGGATAGCTCAGCATGGGTTTCTGCTGCTGGCATTTAAAGCATTCATTTGCGGTGGTAGTAGCCAGATCTGCCTTGGAAAGAAGTTCTCATGGTTGAGCCCATGGATAACCTCCATCTTTGCTTTTGAACCTACTGAAAAACAGTGGTTCTTGGGGAAGAGGACAGCTGACATTTGCAGTCCTGATCTTCCTGCCCGTTTGATTATTGAGTCTCCTCCGTAGTGAGAGCCCTTTGCTGAGCATTCACATGGGGCACAATATTCTCACACCTGTGAACCTATTTTAAGAGGTCCATACATGTACCTCTACCCTAAACCTCATGTCAATCCAAACTTTTTCCTTCTTACTTGCTCATCATCAAAAGAAACCTTTAGACTCTATGTATACACCTTCACTATGGTGATCTTTCTGTCTAGGTAAAACGTACAAATAGATGTACTTCTTAAAGTTCTGCTTATCATGAAGATTTGTCTTCCTACTTGTCCTTCATCGTGACAGTGTGAAGAACTCTCCTGCAGCATGAACATTTTTATGACTCCTCCCTGTATATTGTGCATAACCATCAGTAAGTCAGTCTTGAACCACTTCTTCCCTGCCTGTATGTATGGGTCCAGGTAGAGGCAGGCCTTGCAGCAAGACTAGGTGCCACAAAACTTGGAGCCATTTGTGCATGAAAGCTTCTTGTGCCTCTAGAACTTGGCTGAGTGTGATCTTGCAGGTGCTTTTTCATCTTGATGATGAAGAGCTGCTCTGCCCCTCCAAATTTAACAAAGTCAGAGACCCCAGTCAGTTCAGTCACTCAGTCGTGTCCATCTCTTTGCGACCCCATGGACTGCAGCACGCCAGGCTTCCCTGTCCATCACCAACTCCCAGAGTTAGCCCAAACTCATGTCCATTGAGGCAGTGATGCCATCCAAACATCTCATCCTCTGTCGTCCCCTTCTCTTTCCCCCTTCAATCTTTTCCAGCATCAGGGTCTTTTCCAATGAGCCAGTTCTTTGCATCAGGAGGCCAAACTATTGGAGTTTCAGCTTCAGCATCAGTCCTTCCAATGAATATTCAGGACTGATTTCCTTTAGGATTGACTGGTTTGATCTTGCAGTCCAAGGGACTGTCAAGAGTCTTCTCCAACACCACAGTTCAAAAGCATCAATTCTTCGGCGCTCAGCTTTCTTTATAGTACAACTCTCACATCCACTGGAAAAACCATAGCTTTGACTAGATGGACCTTTGTCGGCAGAGTAATGTCTCTGCTTTTGGTCATAGCTTTGCTTTCAAGGAGCAAGCGTCTTTTAATTTCATGGCTGCAATCACCATCTGCAGTGATTTTGGAGTCCAAGAAAATAAAGTCTGTTACTGTCATTGTTTCCCCATCTATTTGCTATATAGTGATGGGACCGGATGCCATGATCTTTGTTTTTTGAATGTTGAGTTTTAAGCCAGCTTTTTCACTCTGCTCTTTCACTTTCATTAAAAGGCTCTTCAGTTCTCTCTTTCTGCCATAAGAGTGGTGTCATCTGCACAGTTGAGGTTATTGATATTTCTCCCGGTAATCTTGATTCCAGCTTGTACTTCATCCAGCATGGCATTATGCATGATAAGTTAAATAACTTATGCATATAAGTTAAATAAGCCTTGATATACTCCTTTCCCAATTTGGAACTAGTCTGTTGTTCCATGTCCAGTTCTAACTGTTGCTTCTTGACCTGCATACAGTTTATCAGGAAGCAGGTAAGGCAGTCTGGTATGCCCATCTCTTGAAGAATTTCCCACAGTTTTTTGTGATCCACACAGTCAAAGGCTTTGGCATAGTCAATAAAGCAGAAGTAGATGTTTTTCTGGAACTCTCTTGCTTTTTTGATGATCCAACAGATGTTGGCAATTTGATCTCTGGTTCCTCTGCCTTTTCTAAATACAGCTTGAACATCTAGAAGTTCACGGTTCATATATTGTTGAAGCCTGGCTTGGAGAATTTTGAGCATTACTTTGCTAGCGTGTGAGATGAGTACAATTGTGTGGTAGTCTGAACATTCTTTGACATTGCATTTCTTTGGAATTAGAATGAAAACTGACATTTTCCAGTCCTGTGGCCACTGCTGAGTCTTCCAAATTTTCTGGCCTATAGAGTGCAGCACTTTCACAGCATCAGCTTTTAGGATTTGCAGTAGCTCAACTGGAATTCCATCACCTCCACTAGCTTTGTTTGTAGTGATGCTTCCTAAGGTCCACTTGACCTCGCACTCCAGGATGTCTGGCTCTAGGTGAGTGATCACACCATCATGGTTATCTGGATCATGAGGATCATTTTTGTATAGTTCTTCCATGTATTCTTGCCACCTTTTCTTAATATCTTCTGCTTCTGTTAGTTCCATACCATTTCTGTCCTTTATTGAGCCCATCTTTTTTTTTTTCCATTTATTTTTATTAGTTGGAGGCTAATTACTTTACATCATTGCAGTAGTTTTTGTCATACATTGAAATGAATTAGCCATGGATTTACATGTATTCCCCATCCCAGTCCCCCCTCCCACCTCCCTCTCCACCCGATCCCTCTGAGTCTTCCCAGTGCACCAGGCCCGAGCACTTGTCTCATGCACCCAACCTGGGCTGGTGATCTGTTTCACCCTAGATAATATACATGTTTCGATGCTGTTCTCTTGAAACATCCCACCCTCGCCTTCTCCCAGAGTCCACAAGTCTGTTCTATACATCTGAGTCTCTTTTTCTGTTTTGCATATAGGGTTATCGTTACCATCTTTCTAAATTCCATATATATGTGTTAGTATACTGTAATGGTCTTTATCTTTCTGGCTTACTTCGCTCTTTATAATGGGCTATTGAGCCCATCTTTGCATGAAATGTTCCCCTGGTATCTCTAATTTTCTTGAAGAGATCTCTAGTCTTTCCCATTCTACTGTTTTCCTTTATGTCTTTGCATTGATCACTTAGGAAGGCTTACTTCTCTCTCCTTGTTATTCTCTGGAACTCTGCATTCAAATGGGTATATCTTTCCTTTTCTCCTTTGCTTTTTGCTTCACTTTTTTCACAGCTATTTGTAAGGCCCCCTCAGACAGCCATTTTTGCTTTTTTTCATTTCTTTTTCTTGGGGATGGTCTTGGTGCCTGTCTCCTGTACAATGTCATGAACCTCCATGCATAGTTCATCAGGCACTCTTGTCTATCAGATCTCGTCCCTTAAATCTATTTCTCACTTCCACTGTATAAGGGATTTGATTTAGGTCATACCTGAATGGTCTACTGGTTTTCCCTACTTTCTTCAATTTAAGTCTGAATTTGGCAATAAGGAGTTCATGGTCTGAGCCACAGTCAGCTCCCGGTCTTGTTTTTGCTGACTGTATAGAGCTTCTCCAACTTCAGCTGCAAAGAATATTATCAATCTTATTTCAGTGTTGACCATCTGGTGATGTCCATGTGTAGAGTCATCTCTTGTGTTGTTGGAAGAGGGTGTTTACTATGACCAGTGCATTCTCTTGGCAAAACTCTGTTAGCCTTTACCCTGTTTCATTTTGTACTCCAAGGTCAAACTTGCCTGTTACCCTAGGAATCTCTTGACTTCCTACTTTTGCATTCCAGTCCCCTGTGATGAAAAGGACATCTTTTTTTTTTTTGTTTTTTTTTTTTTGGTTTTAGTTCTAGAAGGTGTTATAGTTCATCATAGAACCATTCAACTTCAGCTTTTTGGGCATTAGTGGTTGGGGCATAGACTTGAATTACTATGATATTGAATGGTTTGCCTTGGAAGTGAACAGAGATCATTCTGTCATTTTTGAGACTGCACCCAAGTACTGCATTTCAGAATCTTTTGTTGACTATGATGGCTATTCCATTTCTTCTAAGGGATTCCTGCCTACAGTAGTAGATATAATGGTCACCTGAATTAAATTCCCCCATTCCAGTCCATTTTAGTTCACTGATTCCTAAAATGTCGATGTTCACTCTTGCCATCTCCTGTTTGACCACTTCCAATTTATCTTGATTCATGGACCTAACACTCCAGGTTCCTGTGCAATATTGCTCCTTACAGCATCAGACTTTACTTCCATCACCAGTCACATCCACAACTGGGTATTGTTTTTGCTTTGGCTCCTTCTCTTCATTCTTTCCGGAATGATTTCTCCACTCTTCTCCAGTAGCATATTGGGCACCTACTGACCTGAGGAGTTCATCTTTCAGTGTCCTATCTTTTTGCCTTTTCATACTGTTTGTGGGGTTCTCAAGGCAAGAATACTGAGGTGGTTTGCCATTCCCTTCAATAGTGGATCACGTTTTGTCAGAACTCTCCACCATGACCCGTCCATCTTGGGTGGCCCCATACGGAATGGCTCATAGTTTCATTGAGTTAGACAAGGCTGTGGTCTGTGTGATCAGATTGGTTAGTTGCTGTGATTGTGGTTTTCATTCTGTCTGTCCTCTGATGAATAAGGATAAGAGGCTTATGGAACCTTCCTGATGGGAGAGACTGACTGAGAGGGAAAGTGGGTCTTGTTCTGATGGGCCACCAGGGAAGCAATTTAGCATCTAATTTGGAAGAGAGAGCACAGGTCTCACTATCAGTTCATTCTACATGGCCAGATATTCAGTCTTTATCAGGACGCAGCAGGGGAAAAAAAAAACAGCAGCTGTTTCTTGAGGAAAATAGTTATTTATCAAAGAGGTGTGACTTTTCTCTCAATTCTAGGGGCTGTGCTATTTTATTTGGGAATTCTGTAAGCTCAGTGATCTGCTTCAGAATATTGCACACATTAGATTTCCTGGTCACAAGGTCTAACGGCTGGTAAAAATGGCTTACTCTTTTAAACTGAACTGACTGAAGACTACTCCTTTGCTTTGGGCCCTCTTGAAATATAGAATCCTTATGGTTTATTCAGTAAGTAGGAAGGAGCAACACAAATATAATTTTATTTTTCCTGCCTTATACTAAAATCCCATGAAATGTGTGTGCCTCTTTCTTCATGGAATTAGAGATACAAAGTGCGGTTAACTATCTTCTAGTTTGTAGGAGATACCTAAGTATACCCCCCGACATCTAGACTCCCAGAAACATCAGTGAGTTAGTAGATCTCTGAACTCTCATGGAATTTATCTCTTATCCTCAGTGACATATGTGTCTTATCAAGGTGTCTTATGTATTTTCCACTTTCTGACCAAATTGTGGTACCCAACCCCACCTCATGGATAGCACAATGAATCTAAAGTCTCTGTTAAATATTCCCATGTTAATCATTTTGACCCAGGGGAGCTATGTTCCTTTCTCTCTTCTTAGTTTATCATTTTAGAATTTATTTACACACACATTCTCCTGGTTCCTACTGATACAAGTTAGAAAAAAATCATATAATTTTGGGGGTGTGTGTAAACCTATTCCTTGAGGTATGACTTGGTCAGACTCTTTTTCTGGTATTTAGGTACCTCACTTTCAAAAGGTTAAACCTTAACACTCACTGATATTTTCCCTTTCCCTTCCTTCCTTCCTTTCTCTTTCCCTCCCTGTTTTCCTCCTCTTTTTTCCTTTCTCCTTTCTTTCTTCTGTTGGAAAATAGCATAAATTGGCTTTATTTATATTTACTTTTTAACCTAACATACAGTAAAATTGACCTTTAGTTTGGTCTTTATTTTATCATTTTAACACATATATAGATCTGCGTAACCATGATACAGTGGAGAGAGATAAGAAAGTACCCTGCATAGATTCACTCATAGAGTGGGTCAAGGGAGATTCAGTAGGAATTCAATCAGTTAATTCAATCAGTGAGGCACAGGCAGACAGACATTACAGTTGAAGGTATGAATTCTATCATGTAAAACAAAAATCTCTAACAGTAAGCAGGTTACTTCCTTTAGTCTCCTTGCCTTGAGATGCAATTTCCTTGAGTCTCATTTGCCTCTTTTGTAAATAGAGATGATGAAAACTTAATGAATGAAACTTTGCTAACTATAGTTTTAACATCTTTGTATGCCTGCTTGCTCAGTCACTTCTGTCGTGTCTGACTCTTTGTAACCGTATGGACTGTAGTCCACAGGCTTCTCTGTCCATAGAATTCTTCCAGGGAAGAATACTGGAGTGGGTTGCCATGCCCTCCTCCAGGGGATCTTCCCATTTTAGTTAAAGGGGCTGCAACTAAGGGGAGTTAAAAGCTTCCCTTTAACTAAGTGTCCTTACTCTGTGCGACCCCATGGACTGTAGCCCGCCAGGTTCCTCTGTCCATGGGGATTCTCCAGGCAAGAATACTGGAATAGGTTGCCATGCCCTCCTCCAGGGGATCTTCCCAACCCAAGGATGGAAGGCAGGTCTCCCGCATTGCAGGCAGATTCTTTACCATCTGAGCCACCAGGGAGGCCCTTTAAAATCTTTGTTGAGATACAATTTACATACATAAAATTTACTCATTTTAACAGTACAGTTTAATTCTTTTTAGTAAATTTACCAAGTTATGCAAATGAAACTTCAACTTGAACTTATGTATTGCCAGGATTAAAGGTGTGCAGCTTGAAAATTTATAGCAAAATTTTCTTGAATTTTGCCCACAGTGAGAGAAATAATTGGTTGCCTGCCTCACATCTCAGTCACCTCAGAAGGGAAGAAATTGTCCCTGCCACATAGCAGGTATACAACAAATCCAGGCCCATTTATTAATAACTCCAGATGCTGAATTCTGTCCATTGTTCTGTAAAGACTTTCTGGCACATGCTTGTAAAGAAAATGGGCAAGTTAAATAAGGAACTCTATTGTGAAATGTATTTAACTTGCACACATGTTCAAAAATATTTGAAAATTACTAAAAAGAACTACTCAGGCAACAGTAAAGAATGTGAACAAAATAATGAAGGATTTGTGTTAGATGGTTTATAAGGATTATCTAAGTGAAGGTTGACATGGAACTGATCATAGAATCTGAGTTTCCTGGAAATAAAGGCCAAAAGGGTCACTGTGATGAGGCTTAGGTTTTTGTAGTCTAATAAAAAGAAATATTTCCATTTGGCATGGAAACCTAAAAAATCTAAACCTCATCATATTGTCGCTTTTCGCCTTTACTCCCGGGAAATTCAGATTCTGTGATCAGTTCCACCTTAAGTAAATTAGGGCTTCCCCGCTGGCTCAGACATTGAATCTGCCTGCACTGCAGGAGAACCTGTTCCATCCCTGGGTTGGGAAGATACCTTGGAGAAGGAAATGGAGCAACCCACTCCAATATTCTTGCCTGGAGAAATGCCATGGGCAGAGGCTTGACAGACTACAAAGTTCATGGGGTCAAAAAGAGTCGAACATGCTTGAGCAACTAAAAGTAAAATAACATTAAGCAGTATACTAGACATATTCAACAGCAATTTTTACTGAGTAATTATTTTCCAAATGACAACTTATAAACCATTTTTGCAAATTAATTGTAATAAAATAAAGCAAATATGATCAATTTTATTTGCAGTATAATTTAAGCATTAGTAAGGGAGTATCCTCAGTAGAAGGATGTACTCGCTTCTTTGTTTCTAACTAAAGACTTACTTTTTCTGCAATGTTGTACAACTTTAAGTTTGTTATATTTTGTTGAAATTGGATTACTGGATTATCTATTTGCTGCATAAATAATACCAGCTAAGCCATCTTTGTCTGCAGGAAAGTGAGCTACTATAGACTACTGCACCTAAATGTTTAATGCTATCCTGTAAAAATAAGGGTAAAGAAAAAAAGACCTGTGGCATCACTGAGTCTTTTTCCTCTGATTAACCAAGGTCAGATTCCCTAGATGAAAGATGTGGTTAGAACTTGATGCTAATCAAAGGACCAAAAACACTTGACTATAGTTCATTTGAATCTTAGTTGAAAAGATTGTGGATAGACACTTAGGAAAAAGTGAAATCAGCATAATATCTCCTCTTCAAGTACAGTCCAGCTTTCAGAGTGGTAACGTGGATTTCAGCCTCCTCGTAATTCTCCTTGATGAAAACAGAAGGATTTCACAGCACAGAAAGCAGAGGTTTATGAGTCTGGATACAGACAGACGCACAAGAGAACTCTGTTCATCGTCTTCAAAGTGATGCAGTGATGTCAGGGCTGCTGCTGTGGCCACATGTAATATAGCCTGTAACTCTTTAAAGAGGATTAGCTTTAGCGCGCTGGGAGCATTCAACGTTGGATTTCACGTGGAGTAGAATATGCTAATGAAATGTAAATGTCTACGGCAAACATTGCATAATATCGAAAACCTTCAAAACTGAGCTTTGTCTCTTGCACAGTGGGAAACCAAACTTTATCATATCAGAAGAACAAGTAAAAGGGAAACAACCTTATACTTTTCTGCCTATGCATCTGCTGCTATAAAAATGAATTTAAATATATATTCACATATATTTATATTTAAACTAAGTTGCCATGTCAGTAGAAAAACCAAAGTTTAGTCATTCAAATGCATCCTACTAGATCTTTGTCCAGAAATGAAATAATTTATCTTTGTAGAAAAGGATATACATATAATATGAATTTTTAAAAAAATTTAACTATTTTTTAAACACTGTTTTAGGATTACAGAGGGCTTGCCGCGTGGGTCTTTTCCCTATTTCACCCAGAATTTCTTGCTTGTGGTCCTTTTGCCTGCACAATCTTTCTGCTTGATATTGGACAACTGTATCTTTATCATAATTTTCCATATAGTGTTTTTACTACTTTCATTGAAAGCAAATGTGAGATTTGATTAGTTTCTTAAAACTGTATGTATACTCAGTTAATATGAAAATTATTTTCACATATTTAGAATTTCAGAATATATCTGGCATTGGGAAGGTGAACTCATTATAAGGTATGTGATTTGCAAACCATGTAACTGTGTGTAGCTCTCAGAATCCATACACGTGTTCCCAAAGATTGAAAGCCCCCTAAAGATTTCATCTCAATTACTAGGAAATAAAGACCCTGCACACACATGCAACCGGGTGTCGTGGCTCGATTTCCAAAGCGTGATCTTTCATTAGTTACTAGCATTTCACTACACTCAACCGAATAGCTTAGATTCTCTTGGTTTTTGTTGTTCAGTGGTGTGTATGTGTTTTATATCTCAGTTTTGAAGGGTTTGTCTCTGTAGGCTCCAAGGGGTGGTAATACATATTCATGAAAGAGCACTCTTTCCAGTCCTTGCCACCACTGACAAAGCCTTAGCTGTTTCACACAGCAAGCTGACTGGGATTGTGTGTGGGGGCTGCATGGCCAGATTAGTGCAAACAGCAAGCCCACTTCTCTGCTTGTTAGGCCTTGCCTTCCTGACAATTTCCCCAATTGTCATTTGTGACAAGGCTGTCATTAGGTGATGGCTTCTTTTGGCCATTTTCAGATAAAGATAATTTCCTTAACTTCCATTTTATTTGACAACAAGCAGTTTGGGAGAGAAAGGAAGTGCTTCAGTAGTTTATGGATTAGGGTTTTGTCACTTCAAAGGCATCTTTGATCTAAAAATATGTGCTGTACCAAATTCATTATGTCTTTCCTTAAAGAGCTTTTAAATTTATTGATCTTCTCCTCAATTATTCTCTTTTTACGTTCAGTAATGATGTGTGAGATGGTAGTGTTGGGAAAAGCCTAAGGAGGAGTGTGGGGAAAATGCAGCCAACTGGTCACTTCTGAGGCTATTACGAGAACCAAACAACAGGTGCTTTTGTTTAGGGTCAATTCTCTTCTGAATCTCTATGCAGACAAAGGCCCCTCTGCTGTCTATAGATCAACATGAAGATATTATACCAACAGAATAAGACAGGATTATGTTTGGCATTGCAGCCTAGTAAAGATTTTTAAAACCTCACAATTTGTGCAAAATTGTGCCCACAATTGTCTTCATCCTCATCATTGAGTCCATGAGTTTTGAAAGCCAGCAAATGAGTATAAGAAGAAAGAGTAAGTGCTTCTTTGTGAACCAATAATTTGGCTTTCTCTAGAAGCAATCCTTGAGGCTCAGCTTGCTCAAGTTCTTATAATTGGATCATTAGAAAATCATACAGAACAGAAAGTAAGAGGCTAAGAATCCATAAGTGAAAATAGACTTTAAAAACACAGGAAGATGAGCTTGTATGGTTAGATATTGGTTCTCTTGTTCAGAAAGTCCACTTACCCTTTTTGCCCTCTTTTTTGCTGTTTTTCTAAACAATTGTTACATGGAATTACTGTGTTTTAAACAACACCAGGGACAAAGGAGTAAATAGTTTATATCCAAACTATCACAGTTAACAATTGTCTTCTAAAACGTCGCATATAATAACCTCAATTGACTGTAGCACAAGCCACTCACTTCTATTTCTACAACTAGGAAAAGGGAGTTAAAACAAATGGCTTAAATTTGGGGGACTTGTCTAACTATACTATTTTATTAGCCTCTTCATAGGCTATTTTATAATTTTCAGAGATATCTAGATGCTATTGATAATAAGTTCATTTCAGCAAATCATAATTTCAAAATCTTACACATTAAAAGTAATGTATAATTTTAAAGCATGATAAAGTTCCTAAAAGCAATACAAATTTTTTCTTTTGAAAATCAGTTTCCTGAATTTCTAAAAACTAGTAGAACATCATGCCTTTCACTTCGAAAAATCAATTGAGAGGTTTGGCACTCAACCCTTGGGCCCTCAGTACTCTTCTCTGTAAAGTCAGGATAGAAATAGCTGTCAAACAATGTCAGAAACATTTTCCATGTGTGAGAAACATGGAAACGTTATTTCATCTTTATTAAGAGGTAGATATGATTATTAGCTTGACTTTACAGATGAGGAAACTGAGGCTCAAAGAAGCTCAGTAACTTGCCCATTGACTCATATCCAGGAAGTGGTAGAGCCAGACGTGGGTACTTTGGGTTCAAAGCCTCTGTTCTTAGCCCTGGGACCTGGAAGACACAGGATCTAGAATACTCAAATAGTCATCTAATTCCTCCTGGTCCTGAAAAGTAAATGTTCGTGCTCATCTTCCCTGCCGTCTCTCCAGCTCCCCAGTCCTGGTTGTCTGCTCCGTGCTATCCATGGAACTGAGAAGGTGCAAGGGGATTCTTATTCTCTGCTTAGGTTCATCCAGTTTTCCTTCCGCCTGCACGTTAAACACAGGGGGATTGGCCTGCCAAAATCTGATAAATTCAGACAGTAGGGTTCAGGGTTCATTTTGCTGTCTTTTCAAGGACGCTTCCATCACTTCTTAAAAATTCTGTGAGGTAATTTATCTTGACTTGCTTTCTACCAGAAAACCTTGATTTTTCACTTCCTTGCGAAATCAGTAAAAGCTCCTTTGGAGGAGGAAAGGAATAGATTTTGAGGAAGAACGTTTTGAAGAGAGATCTCTGTTTTGTCTTAGAGTTCACCTGCTTCGTGACACGTGAATGCGCCGCATTAACTGGCAGACAGCAACACCATCAGCCTGCCTCGTAAGAGACCACAGTAAACACCCGTCTCAAAGAGACCGTGCTGAAATATGATATCAGCTGCAAGAGAGGGCCATCTCCTCCGGTCAAATGAGAAAAATCATATTATCCTCACTGTGGTATACAAATAGCGTGTAAGCCACATTCTCCATTTGAATGCTGACAATAAAGTGCTAACCTCACCGCTTAGGGCCAGCCTGATCCCATCTCCAAACACAAACACTCTGCCTCGGTTTTGGCTGGGGGCTGTGTCATGGCCTCCCCACCCCCGCCTTTTCTTCCCCCCTGTTAATTGGCTGAGACCACCAGAATTTGGAGGACACAGATGTCACTGATAGTTTTCCTAGGGAGCACATTCAGGCCCATCTGTTGCAGCCTAGAAGGCTGTTCATATATCCACAAGGCCTTCATTTAATTCTTGTCAGAAAGTAATGTAAATCCAGTTTACCTCAGAGGTCGCAGCCGAGATTTATGCCAATGAGCCCCCTGCAATTTACACACACTGTAGTTGTATAGGATGAAAAGAAAGCCTTTCATGTTGGTGCATATTAACAAGAAAGCCTGCCTTCCGAGAGGGGCTTTTTGATTGAGGTTTCTCCTGATTTTAATACAGCCGATGCCAGTTGGTATACCCAGCTTTAGAAAAAGAAAAAAATCTAATCTTTAAAGTTTCTTCTTTTATAAGAGGTAAAAGAGAAAAAGAGGAATCCTAGCAAGTGGCACTGCTATGTCTTTAATTATCTTTACGAAACAAAACTCCCGTGAACTTGGAGAATATAGTGTGACGGCAGAGCGTGTTCTGGCCTGAATTACTGCTGGTTGAAATCGAGGGAGAATTCAGTTGTGAGCAATTGTCTTTCCAATGCGATAATAGTAGCAGTGACCGTCTGAATTAGTCTTTGGCTTCTCAGCTGTCTCTCTCTAGTGTATTAAAGAAAATTGTGAAATTTGATCAACTTTCTCTGGACCAGGCTGGGTAGAAATTGATTCATTAGTAAAATGGAAGCATACATATGTGATACACACATGCATATTTATAGAATTACTTTATTGGAAGTCCGATAAGAGTACCTAGAAGGGCTACTGTTAATCCTATCTTTGTATGTATTAACACACTCTGAAATATTCAGGACTATGTCAGTAAGCTGGACGGCAAATGGCTTTAAAAACACCCATGGGGTCAAAATCTTCTTGAAAGTTTGAATATGCCCCCCTATTCTTTATGTGATCTTAAGACAAATTATTTAACCTCCATGACCCTCAATTTTCTTATCTCTAAAGTGGGAATAATAAAGCCTATATCAAAAGGGATTGTGTCTGAGGTATATAGTACATAAAGTACAGAAAGTATTCATTCAACCAATGAAAAATTCCCTCTCCACTCTGCCTTTTGGGGTCAGCAAACTGTGGGTTTAGAATATTAGTTAACTTAGTTCAAATGCCTGAGCATTCAATTAATCAAACTACTTTTTCACATTTAAAAAGTTTTTGAAGACAGATGAAGTTGGAGATTTTTTTCTTCCATGGTTTTGAATTTTTGTTTTGCTTAACTTTTTAATTCTCTAAAAGTAGAATAGGAGCATGTCACCCAGTTTGGCAAAAACAGGCATAGCCTCTCTATTTACTCACAGTAGTTTAGCTTCTGAGTTCCCAAGACAGTGTTAATAGGGCATGAGCTTCTTGTGTTTTTATAGACAGAATTCATTTACCTGTGCTAATAGCTTTGAAATATTTGGTGTGATTATTTATGTTCCACATTTGCCCCTTTGTTTATATTTTGCTTAAGATAATATTAAACTTGGAATGTGATTTCAAAGCACAAACTAACAGAGAAATGCAACAGCATACCCTACAAATTTATATGATGGGTGTGTAGGTGGAATAGGTGGAATAGGTGATAAAAAATACAGTGTGTTACTGGTAACTCATTAGGCAGACACTCCAAATGTATGATCACAGCGTGGGCTTGATTATGGAATTGGATAAAGTCATAGCCTCACTTTACGGAGCCTTACTCCAAATCTAAAGCTGGGACTAGGCAGAATTAAAGTAATTTCAGAATTGTCTTTCACTGCTTCTCAGTGTTCATGAAAGCCATTCCTGTTTGCCTGTGCTCTTGCTCAGGTGCTCAGTCATATCTGACTCTTTGCAAGCCCATGGACTGTAGCGCACCAGGCTCCTCTGTCCATGGGATTTTCCAGGCAGGAATACTGGAGTGGGTTGCCATTTCCTTCTCCAGGGGGTCTTCCCAGCTGAGGGATCAAACCCAGGGCTTCTGCATTTCCTGCATTGGCAAGTGGATTCTTTACCACTGAGCCACCTGGAAAGCCCTCCTTTTTGCTTTACAGTCCTCAAAGCAAATCTTTAAAGAATTTTATAAAGAAAGATTTCAAATATGTGCAGAAGTGGTGGGGGCGATATACAAAATCTAATGTAATTTGATTGACCCTCAACATTTATCAACCTATAGCCAATTTTGCCTAATTTACATCCCCACTTCCATGAGAGAACTGCACTTCCATGCTCTACACCTCAGATTCATATAGATTTGAGCTGAAGTCGCTCAGTCGTGTCCAACTCTTTGCGACCCCATGGACTGTAGCCTCCCAGGCCCCTTGGTCCGTGGGATTTTCCGGGCAGGAATACTGGAGTGGGTTGCCATTCGTATAGATTTATCTGTAAATATTTCAGAGTGTTTCCTTAAAAGATATGAACTTATATTTATGGTAACCACAATACTGTTATCCCACCTTTAAGATTAAGACAGACTCCTTAATATCATTTATTGTGACTTAATATTATCACAATATTATGACTTAATATTTTGCCACCCTCCTTTTTAAAATAAGCTTGATTACTTGGCTCTCATGTTCCAAATTAGTTGTTTTGCTTCCATGACACAGTGGTTTCATGAACGCTCTTTCATAATGACTTTCACTGGGGATACGTGTAGTTGGTATATTTTGTGGTATGTGGTAGTGTCTTCCTAGAATGAGAATTTATCATCTGATTGAAAAATAAAAGTTGAATCATTATTCTGCTCCTACCCCACCTGCACTGATTCAGTTGGGTAAGTTTTCTAAACTTCTTAGCTTCAAATGAAACTGTTAATACATGTGAAGGCCACTGTAGAACATGGACGTAAATACTGCTCTGGGGAGATCCTGTGGACCATTCATTCATACTATTCTTTCCCCATATGGGGAAAAAGATCTTGCAGATTTTGGTATGTGAGTATTTTTTAAATAAATGTATAGCATTTTGATCAGGGCAGACTTGCTGTATGAAGCAGTAAAAAGAATAAGAGAGGATTGCATTTTAGCCAGTATAACAAAAAAAAGAAAAAGACAGTGCAGTGCTTAATTTTTAAGTTTACTACCACTAAAAAAAATGTTCCACTTAAAGAAATTCAAATGCTTATTGTAATCAGAAAAATCCACTGTGCTCATAAATAATGACCCCAATTCTCAGTTGGCTGTATTGAGCTCTCCTGGGAGGAGATGTGTTTCCTCCCTGTCAGGATTAATCTATAAATGCAGTCACCACTTAGACTTCATCAGATCTTTCCTTTCTCTTCATTGGTCCCCCCGGAACTATATTACTGCTTGAATGAGGTCAAATTAGGATACTTTTTTCCCCCAAAAAAACACATAGCTGCTGTGTTTTCAGCGCTTTAAAATTTAAGAATCAAGCCTGCTTTTAAAACAAATCAGGTTATACATTTCTGTCACAGTATCACCATCTACCTAAATAATACATTTTTTTTTAGTGTGTTTATTGATTTCTTCCCCACAAAATACAGGACACAGAGTGGTCTCATGAAAAAACAGTGTATTGAACGTTTAAAACCTTGTGTCTAACTCCGGCAGATAATTTAGTGAGCTGCCATTTGAACTTGGACAAATCACTAAACTTCTGACTTTCTTTATCTTCAAATTGGTACCATATTACTTGCCACCTTCCCCATTGTAATCTTATAAAAATAAAATAATCAACCCAATTCTTCTATTTCCTCTTGTCAATATGTACTATGAAATACTTTTTCTTCTATAATAGTGGGAAAGATAGAATCAATTCTCTGACTTGTCTAAATTTAAGTAAACTCATCCTGTGGGTCAGAATGTTGCTTTGGAATTTTTTGTAAGTTGAATTAGACACTCATTTTACTTCCCCAGTGAGGTTATCTTTGAGGCTTGGAAATGTTTATTCTGTTTCTTGGTAACTTTCAAAAGTTTGAAGTACAGTATATAATGGATACTCAATAAATGCTTAACTACCACTCAGGAGTTTGCAAATACTAGTCAGTATGTATAATTTTATATTTTAAAACTCTAAAAGTTAGTTATTAAAACAAAGCATTAAGGAAACAGTAGGAAACAAAAAAATTTTTGCCAGTAATAGATTGTGTAAAAAACTAGTGTGTTTCACTTGTCTTTCCTGATTTACTAATTTTTAAAAAACTTTTTTCTGTATCACTGTTAACTCTATACTGGCAAATAGTCCTTCATTAGCTAAAAGCAAAGGAGTGAACACCAAGTCTCAGATCTCTATTCTCTTTATTATAGAAAAGAGGAAATGAGAGTTCTTCCCCTTGAGGAACTACCAAAGAAAGTGAGTGGAGTGGCTTTAAAACCATCAAGTTGTCCCCCAAATCAGGTGATTGACAGGCTGAGCACATTTGTTCCGAGACTGAGTGGCATTTTACTCAGTAGCAGAACTCTTCCAGAAAGCATAGAATCCTGAGATGCTAAAACTGTACCCATTCTCCAAGTCAGCCTGATGAAGAGAGGGCCTTCAGATTCTATGCAGGTTCAGAGTGGGCCTGGGTTTTTAACTGAGCCTTTTTATTTATTTTTTAAAATTCATTTCTTTAAATTGGAGGATAATTGCTTTACAGTGTTGCGTTGGCTTCTGCCGTACATCAGCATGAATCAGCCATAGACGTCCATGTGTTCCCGCCTTCTTGAGCCTCCCTCCCACCTCCCACCCCATCCCACCGCTCTGGGTTTTCACGGGGCACTGGGTTGAGTTAGTTCCCTGTGCCACACGGCACCTTCCCACCAGCTAGCTATTTCACACGTGGTAGCGTATATATTTCAGTGTTACTCTCTCGATTTGTCCCACCCGCTCATGCCCCCACTGTCCATAAGTCTGTTCTCTATGTCGGAGTCTACTCCTGCCCTGCACATAGGTTCATCAGTACCATCTTTCTAGATTCCATACATATGTGTTAATCTATAATATTTGTGTGTTTTTTTTTCCCTGTCTGACTTATTTCACTCTGTGTGACAGTACTTTAGACTTTTCATCTAAGATGACCCATGCTGAGGACTCTGTGGGTTTGCGTGTGTGGTGGGATACCTACCTCAAGAGGTGAAAGTGAAAGCAAAAGTGTTAGTCACTCAGTTGTGTTCAACTCTTTGCCACCCCATGGACTATATAGCCTGCCAGCTCTTCTCTCCATGGCATTTCTCAGGCAAGAATATTGGAGTGGGTTGCCATTTGCTTTTCCAGGGGATCTTCTCGACCCAGGGTTCGAACCTACATCTCCTGCATTGGCAGGTGGATTCTTGACCACGGACTGAGCCACCAGAGAAGCTATACCTCAAGAGGTAAATACCCCCAAAAGCAAACGTGCTATCATTCCTTTTCTGACACTTTTTTCTTTACCATCAGACAAAAGTAGCAAAATTCTGTTGTAAACTCCTTGTCCTACAGAGCCCCTTGCCGCTGGGTTGTCATCGTGTTAAAAGTGGTTTGGTGTGAGGATGTTGGCCCCACTGAACAACACTTTTACCTTTTGGCCCTCAAAGCACGTGAGTGTCTGAGTGCTGCTTCATCACGGTCACTTGCCACTGGAGGAAACACAAGTCTGTGCTTGTTGCCAGGCCAGAAGCAGGCTCCCTGCCAAGATCCGTCGGTTGCTGGTGACGCACACACTGTGTAAGTGCCACGGCCACATGGAGGACTCCTATTCTGCCTGTCCAGGAGGATGGCCTGCCAGTCCCCGGCCCAGAGCCCCACCCCTGGGCGCCTGTGACACTGCAAGTGTGAACTAAATAAGGAGCTTTGCCTGTGTCTCAGAGCAAAGAAGATAAGGGGCCAGAGGTGTTTCTGTCTGATCTGCAACCCGATGGCCGCCCTTTCCCTTAGCTGCTCCAGGGCTCACTTTTCTGACAACTCAGACAGATGATTAAACCAAGTGAGCTGGGTTTAAGAGGTTCTTTTTAAAGTAAATAAAATTCACATCTTTCTTCCTGAAGTTGTCTGACTGGTCATAATATTTCAATTTTCTATGAGCATTTTATTCCTTAATTGAATGTGGATCTGGAGAATTATTTAGGGGATAATCCCATTATTACATGGCTTTATACTGAGAAAATTATCAAGAACCTGCAGACTTTACACAGCCAAGCAATTTTTTTCTCAAAGCCATAAACTCTAATGAAGCCAGCAAGGAAACCAAATCCAAAGAAAAGCAGATTAAGGAGGAACTGGGTGACCCTTTAAAAAATAAAATTTTATTTCTTGAAAATTGTATTGATAACAGTAACTGATACCTACAAAGCACTTTTTACATTCTAGGTAACATTCTTCATATTTTACAAATATTAACTCCATTGACCCTTTTAGCACTCTGCACGATTAGTCCTATTTCTACCCCTTTTTTAGAGATGAGGAAACTGAGACATGATTTGTCTAAGGCTGCTCAGCTGGCAAGTAGTGGAACTGAAGTTTAAACCTAAGAACCCTGACTGCAAAATGCAAGTGCTTTACTTGACTGCCTATCGATGACTTATACAGTGAAACTGCAGTTCTTCATATCAGTACCTTTGTTTTTCTCTTCCAACAGTTTCAGAGTCCCCTCATTCCTTTTCTCCAATACAGACTGCTTCTTTGTGGGCCGTCTCTAACTTCAAAATCCACATGGTTCTTTGAAAAATAACTCTCGGCTGTGGGAATTATATTTACAGATTTGAAAATATTTTGTTGCAAAATTAATCTTAATCTTCACATTTGCTGGCCTCATCAGAAGTACATCATGCTTCATAGCCCTGGTAATTTATATCATAGTATGCTTCATGCGGGGCTTCCCAGGTGGCGCTGGTAGTAAAGAGCCTGCATGTCAAGGCAGAAGACAGACATGGATTCGATTCCTGGTGTGAAAAGATTCCCTGGAGAAGGGAATGGCAACCCACTCCAGTACTCTTGCCTGGAGAATCCCTTGGAAAGAGGAGCCTGGTGGGCTTCCTTCCATAGGGTCACAAAAAGCTGGACATGACTGAAGCAACTTAGCACGCATACAGGCATGCATGCTTCATGCCATTTCCATATACATCCCATAGCATCACCTGGACTTTCTCCCTATTCCATCCCTGGAGACTTCAGGAAGTTTGCCATTCTGACTGTAGAAGTAAACAGAGCCCTTCAGCTGCCTCATCCACCACAGCATAGACTCCATTTCTCCTTTTAAGGCAATTTCTCTTTTAAAAGAGAATTGTTTCTCTTCTGGCAAATTACACTTGCTGTGTTAATCTCCAGAACTCTAATACTATTTAAAAGGTAGCAAAGTGTGTTTTGAGGACAAGTCAGAACCCCTGACTTAAAAAGCAGAGACATTATTTTGCCAACAAAGGTCTATCTAGTCATGTATGGTGGTCATGTATGGATATGAGAGTTGGACTATACAGAAAGCTGAGCACTGAATAATTGATGCTTTTGAACTGTGGTGTTGGAGAAGATTCTTGAGAGTCCCTTGGACTGCAAGGAGATCCAACCAGTCCATCCTAAAGGAGATCAGTCCTGGGTGTTCATTGGACGAACTGATGCTGAAGCTGAAACGCCAATACTTCAGCTGCCTGATGCAAAGAGCTGACTCATTTGAAAAGACCCTGATGCTGGGAAAGATTGAGGGCAGGAGGAGAAGGGGATGACAGAGGATGAGATGGTTAGATGGCATCACTGACTCAATGGACATGAGTCTGGGTAAACTTTGGGAGTTGGTGATGGACAGGGAGGCCTGGCGTGCTGCAGTTCATGGGGTCTCAAAGAGTTGGACATGACTGAGCAACTGAACTGAACTGAACAGAACCCCTGAATTCTTATCCTGATCTTTGCTTGTTACTTGACCTCTTTCTGCCTCTTCACCCCTCTTCATGGCTCAAATTCTTTACCTAGAGTTTGAATAGACAATATCTGCTTCCCAAAAGATATGCCTCAGATTGAAGGCCCTTCAAATATGTAAGAATAATTTTGCCTACTCTGTGAATGGCTCCCAGTATCATGCAGTTCTGGATTTAAGACATAACAGAGTCCATATATGGGACTGCTCTTCTTTTATTCGGGGTGCAGAAATACAAAGAAAACTCTCCTAGAAGGATCATTTGGAAGTCATAAGCACAGGAGACCAGAGCAGGACCAGATGGCGGGCCTGACTCACCTTGACCTGAGAAGTTGCTTTTCTAGCCATGGGGGCTAGGCTAATAGTTCTTCAGATGTCACCTTAGCTGATGAAGTGGGTAACTGTAGCCGGGGAGTAAGAGCGGCAGACCCTGAAACAATGGCTTTTTCTTTTTCCTCTTCTTTCTTTCTGAGGCCAGCAGGTAACCTGTTTGTGACCCGGAACACTCTCATTGCACTTTCCTGTGCAGTCAAGTTTGATGAACACATGCAGGGAACTGGAGAGGGTGGTACACAAGAGCAGGAGAGAAAGAGGGAAGAGGCGGCGCTGGGCCCCAACCTCCCATTTTAACAAGCTGTGCCCCTGAGGCTGGAAACCTTGGTACCAAAGATCCATAGCAAAGGACTTCATTTTCACTAATAGAATTTTCCAAAATCTATTTCACTATTTTTTAAAAATCACAACACATTCCTTTATCAATGGAATGAAAGGTAATTTTCCATACAATCTAGTGTTTGTTAAACTAACAGTTCAAGCCAGCTGTCTCATAGATTCTTTCAGTAGCCTGTGCATACTCGTGGCTTCCCAATACAAGAGGAGGATCTCTTCCTTGAAGTCAAACTTCATTCCCCAACTAGATTTCTTTCCTTCTCTCCTCTCTTCACCTGTTCCAAATCCTACCCTGGAGAAACCCCTGTGCAGTGTGCCTTCCTGCTCTGAAATCCTGACCCTTTTACTCTCTTTTGATGAAATCACTGGCTCCAGTCCTAAGGGTTTATTACCTATGCAATACACCTAGACTTGAATTTCCATCTTATTATCTTTAGTTTTTTCATTAGATGTCAACTAGGTATCAAAAAATTGTGAAGTAGATGTACTATACACAGAGCACAGTGAATATCCATAGATCAAACAACCAATTTAAGAAAAAGAATTTATCACTTCCTTTGAAATCTGTGTCCATATACCTGCGTCCCAACTTCTTCACTCTTCCCTCAGTAAATCCAATGTTCTAAATTTTTAGTTTATCATTCCCTTACTTTTATTTGTAATTTTACCTTATATATTTGTATCCTAGGTATGTTGTTTAGCTGTGAATGTTTATAAATTTTATGCATGTATTCATCTGTGGCTTCCTTTTTTGTTTCCAAGATTCATCCATGTTGTTGTATATAACTGTAATCATTCATTTGCTTATTCTATTCCAGTGTATAATTACACTTCAGTTTTCTAATTCATTCTCCTATTGATGGATATTCAAATTGCCTCCTTTTGTTTGCTATTACAAACTGTGTCACAGTGAACATTTTTATAAATATTTCCTCAACCCAGGTCCAAGAGCTTCCCTAAACGAGAGTATATGCCTAAGAGTGAACACCAAGCCACAGTGTGTATGCATCTTTGATTTTACTGGATAATACCAAACAGTGGTGAACGGGAATAACTAACGCTGACTGTTCTTGACAACTGTTATCCAACTTACATTTTTTTTTCCAATCAGGAAGTTGTGAATGTTTTTTCATTGTGGTTTGAGTTTATATTTCTTAATTACTGATGAGCAAACTCTGGGAGATAGTGAAAGACAGGTAAGCCTGACCTGCTGCAGCCCACGGCATCACAAGGAGTTGAATATGACTGAGTGACTGGACAACAACAATCACTGATGAGGTTGGATGCTTTTCATAAGTTCGCTGACCATCATGTTTCCTTGTGTGAAGCAGCTATTCAATTTTTTCGCTCATTCTTTTTCTGCTATTATCCTTCTCTCACTGGTTTACAGGAATTCTTTACATACTCTGGATAGAAATCTTTTGTCAGTTACATATGTTACAAATACTCTCTCCCAGTTTTTGACTTGTCTTTTCATTTTCTTTTTGATGTCTTTTTATTAATGAGAAACGTGTCTTTCCAGTTAATTAAATATATCAATCTTTTCCTTTATAATGTGCTATTTTTGTGTTTAAGAAATTCTTTCCTAACCATAAGTCATAATCTTTTAGGTATTTTTTTAAGAAGTTGAATGGCTTTGTTTTTCACATTTTGATCTTTAATCTGACTTGTATTGATTTTAAAAAAAACAGTGAGCTCAATGTTATATATTGAGCTCTATAGTAAGTCAAGTTTTCATATGTATTGGACTCCTGATTTTATTTAGAAGATCAAGTTGGTCTTAGTGCCAATTATTTTTGTATCATTTAAGGCAATTTTTTATTAATTATTGACGCTATTAATTCTTTTTGCCTTAAAGTGTATTTTATCTTTTAATATAAGTACATCAACTTTTAGTTAGTATTTTTCTAGTATATCTTTTTCCATCTTATTACTTTTACCTTTTCTATATTCTTGTGGTTTGCTAAATCCATGTAGCTAATTTTAATCTAGTCTATCATTATCATTTTCAGTTCAGTTCAGTCGCTCAGTCGTGTCCAACTCTTTGAGACCCCATGAACCACAGCACGCCAGGCCTCCCTGTCCATTACCAACTGCTGGAGTCTACCCAAATCCATGTCCATTGAGTCGGTGATGCCATCCAACTATCTCATCCTCTGTCGTCCCCTTCTCCTTCTGCCCTCAATCTTTCCCAGCATCAGGGTCTTTTCAAATGAGTCAGCTCTTCACATCAGGTAGCCAAAGTATTGGCATTTCAGTTTCAACACCAGTCCCTCCAATGAACACCCAGGACTGATCTCCTTTAGGATGGACTGGTTGGATATCCTTGCAGTCCAAGGGACTCTCAAGAATCTTCTCCATCACCACAGTTCAAAAGCATCAATTCTTTGGTGCTCAGCTTTCTGTATAGTCCAACTCTCACATCCATACATGACTACTGGAAAAACGATAGCCTTGACTGGACAGACCTTTGTTGACAAAGTAATGTCTCTGCTTTTTAATATACTGTCTAGGTTGGTCATAGCTTTCCTTCCAAGGAGTAAGGGTCTTTTAATTTCATGGCTGCAGTCACCATATGCAGTGATTTTGGAGCCCGGAAAAATAGAGTCTGACACTGCTTCCACTGTTTCCCCATCTATTTCCCATGAGGTGATGGGACCAGATGCCATGATCTTAGTTTTCTGCATGTTGAGTTTTAAGCCAACTTTTTGGCTCTCCTCTTTCACTTTCATCAAGAGGCTCTTTAGTTCTTCACTTTCTGCCATAAGGGTGGTGTCATCTGCATATCTGAGGTTATTGATATTTCTCCCAGCAATCTTGATTCCAGCTTGTGCTTCTTTCATCAGCATTTCTTATGATGTACTCCGCATAAAAGTTAAACAAGCAGGGTGACAATATACATCCTTGACATACTCCTTTTCCTATTTGGAACCAGTCTGTTGTCCCATGTCCAGTTCTAACTGTTGTTTTCTGACCTGCATACAGGTTTCTCAAGAGGCAGGTCACGTGGTCTGGTATTCCAATCTCCTTCAGAATTTTACTATAATAATGATATATTTGAAATAATGATATCATCATTTGAAATAATGATAATTTTATTATTTAACTATAGCATTTAATTCATTTATCTTTATCAGAAGCATTGATATGTTTATGTTCCACTTTGAATTCCACTTGGATATGTAGTATTTATCATTCCATAATAATGACTTCTTTGACTTGAGTCATTTAGAAGTATGTTTCTTAATTTTCCTTTTTCTTGCCTTCTTTTAGACTTTTTTTTTTCATTTTTTTCCTTCTACTAGTTTCAAAGTTATATGTTTTATTTTAATTTTTTAGGGATCTTCTTAGACATTTTATCAGAGTCTAATGTTAATGTCTCCAATCCTTTTGACCAACTCAAGGATCTTAGAAAACTTAAATGTCAATCACTGTCCTTCTGACATATATGCTTGTTGTTTGTGTTTGTATATATATTTTTATATTTTTCATCCTACAAGGCAGACGTTGTTGTAGCTTTTTGCAATCACTGTTTGTTTATACTTAGCCAGTAACATACCACTTTAATGGTTATTATTTCTCCTTGAATCTCTGGCTCTTCACCTGTAATTAGTTTCCTTTTACCTAAAGTACTAACTATAGACGTATGCTTGGAACTATTGATGTTTATTATTATTTTGCAGGGTTTCCCCTTCTAGCATATATTAAAGCTATCTTTTCACTGTCTCCTAGTTTCCATTGTTGCTTTTAGGTAGTTATCTGTAAATTTATTGTTATGTCTTTGAAGGTAATCTGCCTTTTCTCTCTGGCCATTTTAAGGATCTTCTCTATATCTTTTTTGCTACCTAGTTTCACTGTGATATTTCTAGGTATGAATTTTTATTTATTTGAGTATTATGGGAATTCTGATTATTGTCTTTCTCCTGGCCAAAAAGTTGTTAGTCATTATCTCTCCAAACTTATTCTGCTTCTTTTCCTCTAGGGCTCTGAATATATGTTAGAGCTTTTCCTTCAGTCCTCTGTGTTTCTTAATCTCTCTCATATTTTCCATCCCTTTGTCTTTTTTCTGTTGCCTTCTAGGTGGCATGTTCTGATGTATCATTCATTTCAAAAGTTCTGTCTTCAGTCAGAGCTAAATTTGATCAAATATATATCCAATTCCTTACATTTAAATTTTTTAATTATTAAAATTAAATAATAGAAATTTTATGATTTTAATATGCCTTTTTATAGTTTCTTGATCTTTATTCATACACTCAACATACTCTTTCAGTTCTTTAAACATGCATATTTTGTAGTATATATCTGAAATTCCATCATCTATAGTCTTGTGGGTCTAATTTTACTATCTGTTGTTTCTGCTTTCATTCATCGTTTCTTTTTACCTTATGCATTTTGGTGGCTTTGATCAGGAGCTCATATTTCTTGGTATTTTATAGGTGAGAGTCTTTGAAACTTGGGTTGAAATTAGATTCCTTTAGAGATGATTATGTTTCAGTCAACCAGTTGGCCAAGAAAATCACCAACCTGGGCTTATTTGTAAATAATTTACTTCAAAATAATTATCAGCTAGAGGTTTTTTGGATCTGTGGCTTCAGATTTACAAGAGAAAACCTTTTTGCTCTCTTTCTTGAGGCTGCCTATTTTACATAGACCGTTTTCCTGGAAAGCAGGGGAAGAAGATGAGAAAACATTTTAGCTCACCCCTATGCTAAAAGTGCAACCTTTTAGGATCTCAGTTTTATGGAAGGTAGGGGGGTGGTCTCTTCTTATACTGCCCTCCTGGGTAGGGCTTTGGTTTTATTTCCTATCCTCCCACATGCCAAAATAGTGAAAACCGGTTTCAGCTCACAATGTTTGGCAGATATACTCAAGGCAAAGGTTAGCTTCTGTGTTAACTTTCTAGGTTCCAGTTTTTACTTGATTTTTTTGTCTTCTGTGCAGTCTCCTCTCTTGCTATTTCACTGATACACTTTAGAGATTTTAACATGCTTCTCCAGTATTATTAGTTGTTTTCAGCAGGAATGTTGGTCAGAGCATAGTCTTCCATACTGCTAGAAATATAAGTCTACCCTTTAGCTATTTGGTGGCTTAGAAGTTGGCTTCTCTTCCCTTTTTATGCAGTTTTTAAATGCTAACAAATGTCTGTCATGCAAACATATCCAACCAAGCTACACAGTTGTGTTACACTCCAATCAGATTTTTTTCTCTTTTTATTTACCCATTTCCACCACCAATTGCTTCCCTTGTGGCTCAGCTGGTAAAGAATCCACCTGCAATGTGGAGACCTGGGTTCAATCCCTGGGTTGGGAAGATCCCCTGGAGAAGGGAAAGGCTTCCCTACCCCAGTATTCTGGTCTGGAGAATTCCATGGACTATATAGTCTATGGGGTCACAGAGAGTCAGACAGAACTGAGCAACTTTCACTTCACCACCAGTCAGCACAGGAGGTATTATGGTCAGAGGTGACTTGTCGTGTGGCTCAAAAAAGGGTGAAAGTGGGGGAAAGACTTGATTGTCATTGCTAGGGCCTGATAGAAGAAACTTATTCTTTTGTTTTATGTTGGATACCAGAATATATTTTTTCCTAAAAACAATATGATAAATAATTTTGAATGTAGATGAAAAAGATTTTTAGTATAATTGTTCATGCACACATGAATTCAATGAGTTCTGTAAGCTTGCTTATAAATTTAACCAACCATTCATTGAATTCCAAAGATGATTTAAATTGAGCATTTAGAATACAATCATGTGTGATATGCTTTATATAGTTAATTTTTTATATATGTATGTGTTATTTCTCTAATTAATTGTAAATTCCCTAATGGTAGAGACCATCTCTTTTACTTCTTTATGCTCCCCCACATCTTCAAGTCTAAGATTCTCACTAGTTGGCTGGTCGGTTATTACCAAGGTGGTAGCCAGTAGACCGAGGAATACCTTTGGAGTTCTTTCATTTCCCCTAATTTATCCCCTAGTAGAGGCACTGATCATACAGTGGAAAAAAGCCCAAGCATAAATACCAAAAGAAATGGGGCTTTGAATAACTCACTGATTTTCTTCTTTCTAATGATTGCCAACTTGCCAGTTATTCTGTAACTTAGCCACTCAGCTAAATTCTTAATCATGGATAAAACTAAAGTAGCAATATGCCAAAATCAAATGCAGAATGTATGAACACATAGCCGTTTGGCTATATGTATGCATGTGTGTCTTAAATTGTATGATTCTAACTTTATTATTCTAGATTAGTCTGTTTGCATGTTTCATTGCTTTTTCTGGCCTCTTTCTGTTTTATTTTTAAGGAAAAAAATATAGGGGACATTAAAATAGAAAAAATAACACATAGGTTATAAAAAAATATTGAGAAACATCCATTTTCCAATTTAGAAATAATGTATAGTTCTTAGAGTGTTTCAGTTCAAGGGGGAAAAAATTGATATGTGTTAAAATTGGAAATGATTATTTTTATACATGAAGCTGACCAAAATTTTCAGTGGGACTGTTGCCTAAAGGAAAATTTCCTGGGCTCCAGCCTCTATTATGTCTAACAATGAACCATACAAATCTAGACAGATGGTTGGATTCCAGAGTGTTTCTCATATTACAGTATTTTCTTCCTATTGTCTCTCCTGAATTCTACAGGGAAAGGGGGAAATGCTGTAACTTTCAAAAAAGTATAAAGAATATCGCCACTACAGTTTGGAAATTCACAAGTAACAAACATTCATTGTCTTGGAAATCTGTCCTTCCTTTTTAGACATACTTTCTTGATTAAAATCTGGGTGCTTATGTTGGGCAGTATGATTTGTCTTCCTTACTATATTGCTAGAAATAGATGTATTTATGTCTTTTCTTGTCTGTATTCCCTGTCTCAAAGTATGTTAACATCATCCATTCAGTTTTGAGCTATGGTGAGGCAGACATTTGGGACTAACCCTTAAGAGCATTCCTAGCCATCCAACACCAAAGCTGCACCTACTCCATAAACAGTTCTCAAATCTGTCCAATTTTCTATATTTCTGATGTCATCACTCTAGTCCAGAGTCCCGGTATCTCTCACCTGGATTATTGCAATAAGTACTTAACTGATCTACCTGCTGTTTCCTCCCTGCCCTCAATACACAAACTATGTTCAAAACAGGATGATCATTTCCAAGTGTAAAGCTGGTTGTGCTCCTATTGCTACTAGTAGTTTTCTATGACTCTTGGGTAAGCACAAAATTCCTTACCTAGTACACAAGGCCTTTAAGAGTCCCTGCTTACCCCTCCAGCATCACTTCATATCAACTTTCTCCTTTTATGTATAGTTCAGCCAACCTGACCTTCTTTCATTCCCTCTATAGTTCCTTCTACTTTAGTTAGGGCTGTTCCCTACCATTTTAACTTCATTAAGTCCTGTTCCTCTTTCAGAGCTTGATTCAGGCATCACATCCTCCAAGAAGCCCCCTTTAACCCACCCTATCCTTACCCAAATGATTAGGTCAGGTCCTGTTGTTTGCCCTCACAAAACCATGTATCTTATCTCTCTTTCACTGCACTTAGACAAAGGGAAGAGATTTATGATCTTGTGCATCAGGAATTAGGATTTCAAGTAAGGAAAAAAAGCAAAGAAGAATATTTAGCAATAACCTAGCCTCTAAGATTCAAGCCAACACTTCTAAACCACAGAGGAAAGTATGCATAAAAGTATTATATTTCAGGGTTTTGAAAAGAGCCAGGAATTTTTCAGTAAATAAACATCAGATGTTGTTTAGCAATAGACAACCCTGTGTTGCTGAGTATGGAATTTAAGACTTGGAAAGATTTTAACAACTGTTCCTAATCAATCAGCTCAAAATATAGATGAGAAAAATGAATCTCAAAAGTGAATCTCAGAGGTCTCAGGCACAGATAGTTAATGGTAGAGAATGAAGTGGAATTAGTCATTGAGCATTATTACACATATGTTTTGCTATTTCTAGGTCCTCTTTTCTTTGCTACACATTCTTTCAGCTTAAAATATTAACAGAAACAAAGCAAATAAAACTTATGATAAGAGACGACTGTCTGCCTTAAGAGGATGATACAGCACCAATAAAAATTACTATGAGCCTTTAGACAAAGGCGTGGTGTGTTAGTAAATTTTATATAGTGCAGTTTTGTTTCTCTGCACACAAGCAATCGTATTTTCTTATTACACTTCTCTTTGGGCTTCTCTGGTGACTCAGAGGGTAAAGAATCTGCCTGCAGTGCTAGAGACCTGGGTTTGATCCCTGGGTCGGAAAGATCCCCTGGAGAAGGGAATGACTACCCACTCCAGTGTTCTTCCTGGAGAATCCCGTGGACAGAGGAGCCTGGCGGACTACAGTCCATGGAGCCCCAGAGTCAGACACGACTGAGCGACTAATGCTTCTATATGAAGTCCTTAAAAAGGGGAGAAAGAGAATCCCTTTCTTGATTTAACTCAGGACTTGAGGAAAATTAAGTGTCCTCCTCACCCGTAACTCATTCTGAGCAACGTTTGTTCTTAACCTTCTCACCCAGCAACTGCATCTCTCGGTCTCCAGGTAGCTTCCCGTTATAATCACCATCTGTCTCCTTTTTTCAGGGAATGGTGGAATGGGATATCATTGCTACGTGGCCTTTTGCTCACTCTATAGTCTGCTAATTAACTCTGACCAGTCATTATTGTTTAGTTCTTTTCATAGAAAAGCAAGTTAATGGTCAACTTATACCACAGAAACACTGACTTATAAACACTTGAGGTAAAAGGGACACTGAAAACCGGTTAGTCCAACAACCCAATCCAAGCAGGAATACCTTCTGAAACATCTTAAACAGAAAAGAAGTTAGATTTATATTTACATTTAAATGCTTCAAGTAACTAATTTCATGACCTCACTTATGTGAATGCTCTTTCAAGTAACAAGAACATTGCATGAAAAACCTCTACTTGTCTTCTTCAACAAATACATGGTTGTCTTCACGAAACAAGTCTGTCATGTTCTAAAATTTCGCTTTGTCAGTTCCATCTGTGTGAAGTAAGTGTGTGTATCTGTTTTAAAACCTAAAGCATAACAATTCAGGTTAGAATGATAATTACAAAATTCAGATTTCACAGCTTATCCTTCATTTTCTATTCCTTTTAAGTCGTAAAATAGAAAAAAGATAGAAAAATGCTTTCTTGCGATTTCAAATTCAAAACCAGCTTCTTAAAGTGAGGTTAGTAGAGCACATTTTCCCCAAGAACACCACAATAACTCACCACTTTAATATTTTTAATGATCCCTAAAGCAGTAAATTATTGTTGCATGGATCTGCTAGGTGACAGAGGGAGTCAAGTCATCCATACATCTGTTGTACTTTCTTCCCTTTCAGAAGATTCTAAGTGTCATACAAGAGTGCCTAAACCAAATGGTATCTCCACTGTCTATTCTGGCAAATTCAGAAAGAGAATAACTTCCTTTGTTTTGTTTATAATGTACATTTTTTTTTTTAAAAAAAAAAAGGAAAGCAAAAGGATTTGTTAGCTACTGTGTATAAAATAGATAAACAACAAGGATCTACTGTATGGCACAAGGAATATATAGATGAAACTGAATCACTTTGCTCTATACCAGAAACTAACACAACATCGCAAATCAACTATGCGTGCATGCATACTCAGTCACTTCAGTTGTGTCCGTTTCTTCGTGACCCTGTGGACTGTAGCCTGTCAGGCTTCTCTGTCCATGGGATTCTCCAGGCAAGAATACTGGAGTGGGTTGCCATGCCCTCTTCCAGGGGATCTTCCTGACCCAGGGATCAAACCCACGTCTCCTGCATTGCAGGCAGATTCTTTACTGCTAAGTCACTGGGGAAGCCCAAATCAACTATACTTCAACTTAAAAATGATTTGTTAATCCAGAGACTTTTGGATATTCATTTGTCAGGCATTTTTTATACTGTCAGTGAGTTATTTTGTTCTTGAAATTACCTTGACTGCAATAGCTCATTACAACATACTCGTATTTACATAAGAAGTCTCTCAACTATATGTGTGTTAAATGGGATGTAAGTAGATCTTATCCATATGATGGATCTAGGAAATTGGATTTTCTGGGATTTCATTTCTCTATTTTATTTGTCAATGTGCCTGGCAGTGAAGAGCTTTAAATTTGGCATCTGTCATTGCCTATTTTGGTCCAAATTATATGATGCTGAATACCACAAAGGATACTGCACAGGGGAAATCAGCAGTGGGTTATGAGAGTGGTAGACTTCATATTACCATGTGCTTGTGTCTGAATATTAGAACTGTTAGCCAGATGCTTCCTGTAGACTTTCAGAGAAGCAGAAAGTGGTGTGCCACTGGGATCCAGAGGCACTGATGTGAAGTATGCAGAAGATACATAAATCATAGAGTATATTCATTTCATTTGACTCCATGTGATGTCACTGACTACACTGTGGGTGACCGGGGTCTGCCCCAGGACCCTCTCGCTTCTGCTCTCTGATGCCTTCGAGGTGCTGCCCATCTAGACCAGGCCTGCAATAATTTCACACCCTCCCCTAGTAAAGTCCTCAGGGGCTGTCATGTATTTTCATGTGTTTGCTCTATTATCCCTCCCTGCTTGAGTCTTACAGATAATTGATGATGCTTCAGTTAATCATCTTTCCCCTTCTTTTGTTCACCAGGTACCTAAGGCTTGAAGGGGCTCTTTTATTGAGGATCGATGTCTTCTCCTAGGTAATTGATCACCGTAGACCCAGGGACACTTGACTCATCATCAAGAAAGGGTAATCATCATGAATAATCAAAAAGCTGTAGCTACGCTGCTGCAAGAGTGCAAGCAAGTGCTGGACCAGCTCCTATTGGAGGCGTCAGATATGTCAGAGGAGGACAAGAGGGAGGACGAGAGATGCAGAGGTGAGGTCCCAATGGGAGGCGCTAGGGGCAGCGGGGAGCAGCACGTTTGCTCTCCTTTACCCTGTCTGAACGACACGGTCTCATCTCTGCCCTATTTTTCTTCTCTTGGCAGATGACCACCGAGAGATGAGTGGATTTCTAGGGCATGAATGGGACATGGGCTGCGGGTGGACGGGCAGGGGAGGAAGCCCACTTTGTTGCAGTGAATTGCTGTCAGTTTGAATTTTAAGCTTCAGTAAACATGAGGGCTACAAGAAACAGTTTAGTTCAAGAAGAACAAAGGGTCCAAGTGGGCTGGTGCACGTAAATTTCAATTATTAAAAAATTGAAGCAACTTCTGAATGGTGGTGCATACTTTTGTTTCAAACTAGGTTTTTGTGCCTCATCAGTTTCCATAGACATCTACAGTTTCCATAAATATGTCATCTCACCAGTCCCATCTCTCTTTTTTGACCATCAATTCGTTTCTCATGTTGTATTTACATACCATTTATAAAATAAATTTACTCAAACTAATAAATACTTATTGCATCATTATCAGGATTTAAGAATTTGGCCTTTTTGCTCATTCATAGTTTGTACCATACATAGTTTTAGATGAGTCATTGTTTGGGAAATTTCAATCACAAAATCTAGAAAGTTAAAGCAATTCTAATTTCTTCTTTAGCTAGTTTTGGAGAAGCAACCTTCCTTCCTTTGATTTCTTCTTAGCATTCAGATAAATTTCCCTTCATTTCTATCAGGGTATCTCTCTTATGTGCTTTAAATATTTTTCTTTATATTTTTAGTTGACTGCTATTTGTTACAGAAACAAGATTCCCATATAAAATGCACACTCCCCATCTCTTTTGTTTCTGTTAATTATGTAATGGGAAAAGTTTCTAGGAGAGCCTTTTCCCCACATTCTTGTATATAAGTGCATATGTTTTTACAGGGGAACCTTCAGGTGCCTTTAGAAGTCTAATTTTGTGTAACCTGTCTGTCAGCCATGCTCTTTTCAAGATAAAATGCCCTGTGTCCAGTTGTTTCAAAACCTTAGTGTTTCCTTTCTTTACTGGCCAGAAACACCAGTGTCTGATTTTGCTCGCCCCAGGGTTGGTCCTCGTTCTCCCCAGGGGCAGTGTGTTGTGTTCTGTTATTTCTCCTGAGCATTTTCTCTTCTCCTTTTACTACATCATGTCCTTTGTCCCTTCAGCTTAAATTCCTGTAAGTTTTGTGTTCTCCGTAGTGAAGACTCTGAACCCCTAAGCGGGAAGCATTTTCTTTTTCTTTCTCTTCTCTAGTGCCACAGAATAGGAGAAATAATCAGTTTAGTTCCAGATAAGGCAAATCACGACTGCAAAATCACTCAATTAGCCATGGCCCTCCAGGTAAGCTGCTTGGGGAAGTGAGGGATCAGAGGGGGAAAGGAGGCTCCTGCTCGTCGGGGGCTGACTGCTGGGGTTGGCTGAATCTGATAAACCAATGTGGGAGGAATCCTATGCTGAGCCATTGACAAGCTCGGCACTTGCCCATCACCACTGCATGTTGCATGGTCCACCCAAGCCAGTGGTGCGGCTGGGCATGGTCCGAGCACAGATCCTGTCCCTGGCGTGGTTCCTGAGCGGGTCTAGCTCATGGTTCAGGCTGCCACTGCTACCGATGTTGTCTCCCGCACATGCTCCCAGAGAAAGGCATTAGCACAGGGGCACTTAGGGCGATGGGGCAGCAGGCAGACTCGAACGTTAACACTGGAGGTTTCATTCTTTTCCCTCCTCCTCTCAACCCCATCGTCTTCCCTCAGAAATTGTCCCAGTCAGCATGGGTGACCAGCCTTAGAGACTCTAACCCCCTGAGATAGAGAAGGAACTGAAATCCCAGATATATATTTTAAAAACATATTTCAGGGACATCTTTTATTTCAGTATGCCCCACTGGACAATCCACATTCGGGCATGACCTGTAGGGAAAGAGTAGTATGAGGAGGAAAAAAAATTATTTATAACAAATAGATTTTCCTCATCACCATGAAGAAAGTTTGAAAGTACTTAAAGCTATTTAGTGCCAAAACAGAGTGAAATTCTATGAATCCAGAAATCACGTTTCTTTTGACATTTAACGACTCCTTTGACTCCTGAGCTTGACACTCATCGACAGAGTGTCCAAATAATTGATCAGAATTGAAACACTTTTGAAAGTGAAAAGGCTCTGTTAACAAGCACACGATGACTACGCAGGACTGTCCTAAGCAAACAGAACTGGATAGTCATCCTATTCATGACTATTTAGAAATATCATTTAAGAAATTTTCCCTACATGTACATCGAAAACATTTTCAGAGATTGAAAGTATGTCAGTGGTGGTAAGAAGAGATTGGGGAATCAGGTTGGTCTCCAACCCCCCCCTGTTTTTTCTTTCATTAGAGGAGAGCCATTCAGAGGAGGCTTGGTGGTTCTGGGTTACTGAATGGGGCGGGGGACAATGGTTTCAGTGTGATATTTGTAAGTCATGCTTAGGAGCCAGTCCAGATCAGTCATTCATTGACGTAGCCCATGAGTTATCCCCTCAATGCCAAGCAGTCCCTCTCCATCAGGAGGCTTCCTTACATTTTCCCAGTTGGTGGCAAGGGCGCAAAAAGGCATCAGGAGCCAAGGCAGAGTTAGGTTTTCTCCCTTCTCTTCTTCTTCTTCTTTTTTTTATTCTCTCTCATACGTCTTTTGTCTTATTTAGCATATCTCATGTAAACACAAGGCTAATCTTTTAACCATCATGGTGTGATTTACAAACACAGTAGGACATGATGCCTGTCTTCTGGAAGCTCACAGTCCACAGTCCAATGAAAGGACAGATGTGGCTAGAGAGCAGTGAGATGGATGCTGAAAAGAGTGTGCTCCTGTGGGTTTGAGAATACTCCCGAGGAGCATCTCAATTCCACTGGGAGATCGTGGCAGGGCTGATGAGAAGTGGCAATGTCTACACTGAATGCTGAATGGAATCAGCAGGCCTGAGCTTGGTCATTAGACAGTTGAGGCAGGACAATGCCTAATATGAAGACAGGATATACAAAAGCATTAAAGAATTTTGTGTGGAGCAATGTCCTAGTCCATCTTGGTTTTAGCAAGATGGGACTCAACAATGTGGAATATGAAATGGATAGGAGGAGATAGAAGACAATGAATCAGGCAGGAATTACTGATGATTTAAAGAAATAAATCGATTTTAGGATTCACGGAATTTGATAACCAGTTAGACTCAGGGAGGAAGAGCAAAAAGTCTAGACTGACTTCTGGGTTTCAGACTTGGGTGACTCAGGGAATGGTAGGAACATTCATCAACAGAGAATAGAGAGGGAAATGCCATATTCAGAAAAAAGGTGATGAATTCAGTGTTAGATACACTGAGTCTGAGAGACAAGCACTTAAAGATGTATTGCTGGCAGTTGTGTATACATGTCCATGATCCCTTATTCACAACCCTGGTGGTCACATGTGCTTCAGAATTCAGAATATTTTCAAATGTTAGAAAGGGTAGTATGGTGCATATACCCTCTGTTATACTAACACTGCAGTAGAAGCTAGGGGCAGCACCATCAAACATTAAAATTTTCAGGGCAAAATGTTGACTGATCTCACCATAGCAAGATTATAAATAATCTTGAGTCAATTCAAGTCTGGTTTGGGGGCCAAACTTAAAAAAAAATAAAATAAAATCTAGTTTCCAAAGCTTTCTAGGTTTCCCAAGTTTGGATAAGAGATTACTGACTTATATTTTTAATTAAATTTGATGTCTCAAGAGATTAAATATATCTCCTAAAGTGATACAAGGCTATTTCATAATAAATTGATGTGGGTTTGTTTATATTCATTGTCTATATTCAGACAGTCCACAGTGAAAGTCTGAGGTGAGGTGAGGTCTTAGAAGAGTAAAAAAGAGATTGATTTGCTGCATTAGCCACAAGCCCCAAATGCCATTCCATCTCAGGCCCTTTCTCATTTTACAGGAAAAATAATATTTCCTTCATTCCTTTCTCTGATTCTTCATGCAGAGACAGTCACTGAAGTGCTTTACTTCCTGCTAAAACCTTTCTTAATGCCTGACTACCCCAATTTACCTGTAGGGCAAAGTAGACCAGAGCCACCCCCTGACAGATAGCTTTTTGCTATTATTCTTTGAGTCAGAACACCAGGTTAGGCCAGCCAGTGAGAAGTAGGAAAAAAAAAATTGTGCCACTGAGGTGCTTCATCATAACATTGGTAACTCAACAGCCTTTTCTTCAACTGCAATTTCCTTACCTGAACTCTGACCTTTTCAGCCTCACTCCCCAGCGAGTTAAGAACCCTGATCCAGGAGGCAAAGGAAATGAAATGGCCCTTCGTGCCTGAAAAGTGGCAATACAAACAAGCTGTGGGCCCAGAGGACAAAACAAACCTGCAGGATGTGATTGGCGCCAGCTTGCAGCAGTTACTGGTAGGAAGAACTACACCAGCTGTTCCTTGATACCCCCAAGTCAGGCATTTAGCCGCTAAATGGTGTAATAGATTAAATTTCTTTGAAGCATAAGACAGCCCCTACCCTTACGGTCAGCTCTGCCAAATTGACTAATGTTGGGGGGGTGGGGGGGAAGCTTTTCAAAGAGCTCTGTTTGCCCATAAGACCTTCTGTTGGAAAGGCAAATCAAGTAAAAGTGGAGAAGCGTGGTCAGTGGACCAATGAGAACCTGTCATGCTGAAATATCTGCATATTCTTGGTGGGCTAGAAGCAGTAGTTTTGATTCCACCATGCTTCATTAGCATTTTTATTTTGAAATGCTACTTTCTAAGAGTTGGGTAACTTAAAAAAATAAACTCGGTTACTATTTCATCCATGTGACTTGGTGTCAAAGCTGTTGAAGCCTGGTGTGTCCCTTCCTGAGTCCTGCCTGAAATCCTATTCTCTCCCTATCTCCTCATGATTCATACTGTTTGGGAAGTATTGTCAGAGTTATTGGCATTATTATTCCTTAACTCACTTAATGGAAATGAATCCAATGGGTACCTCTACCCCAGAGAGGAGAGAGCCTCAAGAATAACACAGGAACTCAGATTGGAGCTCAGATTTCAGGCTTAGGTTCTGGGGATGCTTCCATAAGTGCCAATTTGCTTTTTGATAGTGTCCCCCCCATCACATTCTCTAAGAAGAGACTCTGTTAGCTTGTATTTTTCTTTTTTTACATAAAATACAGACATTTGTATGGAGACCAAGCATTACAAGTGATGATAATCTTTTAAAATTTTTATTTTATTGGTTTACATGGGAATGTGTTTGGGGGTCATCCCAAAATAAATGTATAAATAGACATTATCTTTGTCTATCAAAACAAAAATCCAGAAAGATCTCCCTGATCTATGTACACACAACAGCATCGTTGGAGAGTTCACTGAAACAGTAACCTCCTCATCAATATTTCCTACCCTCCAAAAAACAGACTGAAGTTAAACAGACAGAGGACCACAGGCAAAGGAAAGTGAATACTTCGAACAAATCTGGTGGTGAGCCAGGGTTTTTAAATAAGTGTGCCTGTTATTAGTGGAGAAGTGGAATGGAAAACAATTATAGTGTATATATATTATTTTGGGTTTATAGAATGCTTGTATGTGCATAATCTTATTTAATTTTCAAAATAGCCCTCCAATGATTATTACCATTATCATACCCATTTTGCAGATGATAAAGTTAAGGTACAGGGAGATTAACTTTCTCATGGGAACAGATTAGTGAGTGGTGAAGCTGTGACTAAGCACCTTCCCCCATCCTCCGGAAGCCCCAAGGGGTGAACTTGAGAGCCCAGGTGGGAACCCTGAAACTCGTTTACTCTAGTGCAAGCTGTAGGCTGTAACTTTCTGCAATGATGGAAATGTTCTATATTTCTGTTGCCCGATACGCTAGGCCCTGCCCTCAGTGTGGCTCTTGAGCACCTGAAATGTGACTAGAATGACTGAAGAACTGAGTTTTTAGTTTTACTTCATTTTTAAAATGAACTTCTACGTACATACTTCCATGTGGCTAGGGCTACTATTTAATTAGATGTGCTCAGTTTCTCGGCCATGGCCGACTCTTTGTGACCCCATGGACTGTGGCCCTCCAGGCTCCTCTGTCCATGGAATTCTCCAGGCAAGAATACTGCAGTAAGTTGCCATTTTTCTTCTCCAGTTGCCGTTTCCTTCTGCACTAATTGGATAGTGCAGCTCAAAAGCAGTGGTGCTGTAAGTTAGACTTCCAAACAACAGCACTTAGTATCACCCCAAAACTGGCTCAGATTCTTGGGCCGTATACTAGTCTTACCAAATGAAAAACTCTGGGGGTGAGGGTCTAGCAATCAACATCAACAAGCCCTTCAGATGATTCCAATGCATGTTAGAGTCTGAGAATGACTGTTGGAAAGAGAACAGGGTGACGATTGATAGGGCAGCTCAAATAAGTCCATTAGGCTGCTTTAGCCCATAATGTGTTTAAACTGGGAGCTTTTTGAACTCTGAGCATCATTTTCTTTAGCTTACCCAGGAAGCTATAAATTAAAGACAGAGAGCCTGAACAAAAATGTGAGAGGAGAAGGGCTTTGAAAGCCCTGTGTGCGTCAGCCAGTGGCATATAAGCACTATCTATATAAGGCTTCCGAGGAAGGTGAGAGCCTGGTGGCTTCACAGAGGAAGTGACCCCTGCTTCGACCTTTGAGGCTTAGAAAGTTCCTCGAGATTTCCAGCATAGACTGAGATGCAAGCACATCTTTGTGACCAGGGTTTTACTCCCTTCATTCTATCCATGCTTACTAGATCGCCCTAGGTGCATTCAAAGCTGGTAGTGACATTAGCCAAAAAACTGGAAATGGTGTTTTAAAGTCTTGCTGCATTTGGGGGTTAATGTGAGTTGAGAGACAAGTTGTTCATCGTTGTTGACTGTTTCAGGAGCCCATTCATTATTCCTTCTACTTTCCCTCTATATATTGCACAGATATCACAACTGGGGGAGCATAAAGGCACAGAGAATTCAGGAAATTTATGCCCTGCTCACAAGGTCACTCAGAGGCAGCTCTGGGAATCAGCCCATTAGGCTGCTTTAGCCCATAATGTGTTTAACCTGGGAGCCTTTTGAACGCTGAGCATCATTTTCTTTAGCCTACCCAGCAAGCTATAAATTAAGCAACCACACCTCCCAAAGAGTCTTGAGATGCTTTCTTATTGTGTCAGACCCCAAGTGCACAATTGCTAAACCACTCTGTTTTGTAAATACGGAGAACTGTAGTGCTATCTTAGCTTGTCAAAAGTATCGCAAGGAAATTCCATGATTTGTTTTTGTCCCGTTATCCACTGGTTTCAATATTACATTTTACCAAGGCTGGAAGGCCACGTTATTATAATAATCAATTAATTGTGAGATTCTATTCTTACATAAAAAATAAAGGTTGCTGAGTTTTTTTTTTCAGTTATCTCTTCTTACAGTTTTTTTTTTTTTGTAAATCTAAATTTCCACGATACTTTTATGCCTTGAAACGAATCCTTCTCATAAAAAATTTCCCTTCCATTTTAAAAATTAGCATTACATTTGGAGTGTAAATACTGTCTTTAATTGCATAGATAACAGAGCAAAGTTAAGCGTGAAACTGTGCTGAGTGCCTGAGTTGGTAAAATGAAGGGTCATTTCTAATGTTCCTCACTTAGGCTTAACTTAATTAGCAAAAATCATGTGTTTTGTGCTCTGCTTTCTGTTCCACAGCCTCCTCTGTTTCCTCCCTCGCCTACTTTCCCATCCCCCCCATCTTTTCTCCTTTGCTGTGTGGCCACAGACAGAAATTTATGGCAGGGGCCAACCTCCTTTACCCTCCACACAAAGCTTGCTGACTTGAGAGAGTTTGTCCTCTCTCTCCCAGAAAAAACACCTGCAGTACGCTCCCCGAGAAACCTGGAGAGATGGGAGATTAATGCGGCTGTGATAGCCGGCCAGTGTTTTGGGTATTATGCCCTCTCCCCAGGTAGATGGGTGTTTTCCGAGATGATACCAATTATTTATTGCTGAAACATCTGTTGATAACTGCAGCTGCCCTTGTGAAACAAAGCCCATCACAGGGTCACAGGCTATAGGGACGTACAATCTTACCTCATGCTAGTTTGAGACTATTCAGCAACACCCTGAAGTCCATGAGCTACCGTCATCTGTAGTGTCTCATCGTGCCATAGAAAATACTTTGTAAACATTGCCCTACCCTGCCCTAGAAGCTTTGAAGTATTATTTCATCTTCATTGGTAATTTATATTCCAGTGCCATTGTACGGTGGGAAAAAGAGGGGGAACCTTTTTTGTTTTCTATCTAATTGTATATCCCCTGACACTTTGACCTGTATTATTAGTATTAGTCAGAAAAAGGATTTTCTCCCTCTCTTATTTAAAAATAAAATTTCAAGGGAAAGTAAGCGCTCCTTCAGCTCCTTTCACTCAAAACAATGTTTACACTCTGAGAGGGAAAGATGAAAAGCACAAGCAATTTTTTTCAAGTATCCGAGAAGGGCATTTCAGTTTTTGAAAGAGAACAGTAAGGCCCTTATAAATATCATTCAGAAAAACCTTTGATGGATTTTTCAAAAAGTATTGAACGCTTTTAGCGTTAGCTTCTGTTTAGCTTGGTTTGGGTGGACACAGCAGAATTCTAACTAGTAAAACTGTCCTTGCTTGTGAGATACCAAGACACGAAGGCCCTGGCCTCCATGTGATTGCCAACTTTTGTGATTTCTTCAGTAACTTGTACACTCAAGCACAATGTCTATGTAATTTAGAGAAGATGTGAAAAGAAAACTTCTGAAAGGGAGATTAAGGGCACGGTTGGATTTGCATGTCAGTGGCAGTTGGGAGAAGATGGGGTTGCCGGGCCAAGACTTGTTTCATAGACCGTGGTTTTGAGCATTCCCTGCAAATTTGTGGGTCCTAGTGCTGGGAGGGACTGGCGTCTCCCCAACTCTACTTCTGTGGGGGAGGAAACCCGAGTCTATGTGGCACCTCTGTAAGGAGATGCAGTGCAGTCTTCACAGGCTGGCTCACTAGTATAAGGAGATGAAGCAGGCTCAGAATGAGGATTTTTTTTTTTTTCATTTCCTTTTCAACTTTACAACCACGAAAATGGGTAATCTGATAACCTTTATTCAGCAGACATTTTTGGAAATATCTGTGCTACCTTGAAGTAATTTTAAGAGAGATTAAAAAAAAAATGATTACTGGTTTTCTTGGGCTAATATGGTTGGAAAATATTTGTGAATGGAGTTTGATAAATTTAGCTTTCAGAATATTTTTTAATAAGTCTCTTTAGATATTCTGGGTGCCTTTAAGTTGATGTTTTAGATTTTGAACTACTTAAACTATTAAATGGTCAAGAATTAAAACATGAATAAATGTAAGAATTGCTCATCACAAGATTGCAGGGAAATATTTTGAAAGTCTAGTGTGAGTAACCTGGGAGTAGAGAGGTGAAAAGGGGCCTTTAGCAAAAGATAACTAAAGTATGAATTTATTAGAAAATGAAATGTCAAGTCAAAAAAAGATATGCAGGGTATGAAGACTGGGTAAGAGGGTGAGATGCTTTCCATGGCAACAATAAAATTTCTTCCATGAATAAGTTTTGGGTTAAAAGAGCATCTTAAAAACCATTTTAAAAGCATTTATTTCAGATAACAGTTTTCATATTAATAATAGAGAACTCAATACCCATAATAGATACATTTGGGATTATGATTTGTTCAGCAACTGATTTTTCTCAAATGAGGTTTTCATCTTTAACTATGGCCTTGGGGTTTTAATAACTAAAATGTTCTTCATCAGGATGCAAAAAGCAAAGTGAATATAAACTGTATATTTGTTCATTCATTCAGTAAAACTTTACTGAGTGTTAACACATGCCAGGCATTGATATAGATCACCCAGAGTAATGTAAGAGAAATAGAAGACCTAATTCATGTTCTGGAAAAACTGCAAGAATGAAGAGATAGGGCAACCCTTTGTCAAAAGTCTGCTTATTGGAATGGTCCCTTCCATTTACTGAACACCAAACGTGTGGCAGGTACTCAACACATGCTCTTCTAATCCCTACAAACTTGGCCGTATGACCTGCCCTACCATTGAAAGGTAGATTAGAAGTGATGACATATCTCAGTCCCAAGCAGTATAAGCCGTTGTGTAGTTCAGCAGTTGGAAGCTTTCATTTGCTTCATAAACAGGAGAAGGGCTACTCCCTCAGTCTGGATCCTGGAAAGGGGCAGAAGCAGAGCCTCAGAGTTGGATCCAAACTGCACCCAAATGTGAAATACAAACAACCACCAAAAACTTTACTATTATAGGCCCTGAAATCTGGGGGTTATCATAGTTTTCTCAAGTGTTATGGGTTGACTTTTTTCCCCATCAAAATACTTTGAAGTTCTAACTCTCAATGCTTCAGAGTGACTTTATTTGAAAATAGGGCCATTCAGTTCAGTTCAGTTCAGTCACTCAATCATGTCCGACTCTTTGCAACCTCATGGACTGTAGCATGCCAGGCTTCCCTGTCCATCACCAGCTCCCGGATCCTACTGAAATTCATGTTCATTGCATCAGTGATGCTATCCAAACATCTCATCCTCTGTTGTCCCCTTCTTTTCCCACCTTCAATCTTTCCCAGCATCAGGGTCTTTTCCAATGAGTCGGTTCTTCACATCAGGTGGCCAAGTATTGAAGTTTCAGCTTCAGCATCAGTCCTTCCAATGAATATTCAGGACTGATTTCTTTTAGGATGGAATGGTCGGCTCTCCTTGCAGTCCGAGGGACTCTCAAGAGTCTTCTCCAACACCACAATTCAAAAGCATGAATTCTTCGGTGCTCAGCTTTCTGTATAGTTCAACTCTCACATCCATACATGACTACTGGAAAAACCATAGCTTTGACTAGATGGACCTTTGTTGGCAAAGTAATGTCTCTGCTTTTTAATATGCTGTCTAGGTTGGTCATAGCTTTTCTTCCAAGGAGCAAGCATCTTTTAATTTCATGGCTGCAGTCACCATCTGCAGTGATTTTGGAGCCCCCAAAAATAAAATCTGAGACTGTTCCCATTACAGATGTAATTTGCTCAGATAAGGTCATACTGGAGTAGGATGAGCCCTTAATTCAATCTGACTGGTGTCCTTATTGGAAGACAGCCATGTGAAAACACAAAGATGAAGAGAATGCCATGTGATGGCAGAGGCAGAAGTTGAGGTTATGCAGCTACAGACCAAGGGATACCAGGGATTTCTGGCAACACCAGAAGCTGAGAGAAAGGCATGGAACCTTAGCAGAGCATGACTCTACGGAAACCTTGATTTCAGACCTCTAACCTCCAAAACTTTGAAATAGCACATCTCTATGTTGTAAGCCACTCCATTTGTGGTACTTTGTTATGTCAGCCACAGGAAACTAACACACCAAGCGAAAGCTGGCTTATTCACCTGTAGGATATGAGAAAGCAAGAAGGCTCTCAAATGGCTTCAAGATTCTTAGCATGTCATCTTATATCCCTACAGGAAGGAAGGTGAAATAAATCACAGTCAAGAACAGAATTTGTTCCAAAGAACGTTTCAATAAAAACAGTTTCTACAAGAAAAAAAAAAAAATGTAGGTTCTAGTATCTACTGTATTATATCATCCCTAAACATGACTGGAGAAAGTAGACTGGAGAAAACATATCACAATACAACAGCCCACTAAAAATCTCTTATTTGCATGTTCCAGACAGCTCCACCCCAATAGGTCAAAACCTGAACTCCTCATCTCCCTGCTCCTTCTCCCTCCACCAATCACATTTTCTCCTCCTCCAGTGACCACATGTAATTAAACACAGTCACCCAGATCAAGACTTAGGAATCATCTTTAACTCTATCTTCACCCTCAACTCTCATATCTCATTGGTTATCACATCCTCCTGATTCCCCCTTAAATATCTCTCAAGTACATCTTCTTCAACCCTACTGCAGCTATTCTGGTTCAGACCCTGTCATCTCTTTCCTAGATCATATCCAACTCCTCTCCCTATCTAGTCATGTCTCCTGTATCATAAGGATAGTAAGGTTATGCTGCGGGGAAAAAAATCCAAATAACTCCAAAATCTTAGGGGCTTAAAGTAAATAAAGACTTGTTCCTTGTTCTTCCTTGTGTCCATCTGAGGGGACAATGCGGGGAGCTCAGCCTTATGTCACTCTTCCTCAGGAACTCAGCTTCCTGAATGCCTATCATTTAAAATATTGCTGAATGCTATGGCAGGGGGAAGAAGAAATTGTGACTTGCATAGTGGTTCTTAAATATTTTCATACAGAAGTGGCCATCGGTCAGGATAAGCCATGCAGTCACGCCTCACGTCAAGGAGCCAGGGAAACACAGTTTACCATGTGCTCAGAAGGAGGAGACCCAGAAACAGATGGGTGGACAGTCCCCGTTATTGCCATGGCTCCACAAGCTTCCTCTGCACTGTAACCAAAGCCATCTTTCTAATGTTGCAATCTGACATTTTTTCTTGCTTAAGTCTTCGGCGTGAGGGTGGGGTAATCTCGGTTAATTTAGAAATAATAAATAACATGCATACTTTACAAAAACACCTAAAACTAATCCTGAACAATAAAATCTAAATAAATTTAAATGAACATTTTTATTAAAGTGGTTGGATTACAAGTTAATTTTTTTATATTTCTTTAATTCCATAATAGACATCTTTTACTGTTATTTTTTTAAAAAGGAAGATGATTGAGAGAAAGAGAAAAGCATCTGTTGTCCAGTTGTCCTTAAATCTAAATAGGATCAAATATTCAAAAACCTAAGTAAGGATAGTAAGGTAATGATGCATCACTTCTCTAAAAGCAAAAACAAATACTTAACTCAGATTCTAATGGAAAAGCTTATACCATTAATTAAATAACATCGACCATGCATCTTTCCACTAATAAAATGAGCATTCAAAATGCAGTGCTCTTGTTTCTGAATCTTTCCTTTTCCCATTTGATGGCCTGCTATAAGCTAAGTTCTCCTGTTAAGTTTTTGGAGATCATTTTAGCACATATGTGTGCATACACATACAGACACTTATGGAATATACATATATATCTATATAATTGATATTCATAATACAAATTATTTCTTTATTGAAAGATAGAATACCAAAACTGGAGGGAAATTTTGTTGTTCAGTTGCTTAGTCATGTCCAACTCTCTGAAACCACATGAACTGTGGCACGCCAGGCTTTCTATCCTTCACTATCTCCCATAGTATACTCAAACTCATGTCCATTGAGTTGGTGATATCATCCAACCATCTCATCCTCTGTAGCCCCCTTCTCCTGCCCTCTATCTTTCCCAGAATCAGGATATTTTCCATGAGTTGGTTCTTCACATCAGGTGGCCAAAGTATTGGAGCTACAGCTTCAGCATCAGTCCTTCCAGTGAATATTCAGGGTAGATTTCCTTTTGGATTGACTGGTTTGATCTCCTTTCTGTCCAAGACACTCTGAAGAGTCTTCTTCAGCACCACAGTTTGTAAGCATTAATTCTTTGGCATTCAGCCTTCTTTATGGTCCAGCTCTCACATCCATACTTGACTACTGGAAAATCCATAGCTTTGACTATATAGACCTTGTTTGGCAAAGTGATGTCTCTGCTTTTTAATACACTGTCTAGGTTAGTCATAGCTTTTCTTCCAGGGAGGGAAATTTAAGGGTCATCTATTTCAAGCCCATCATATGATAGAAGGGGAAATGAAACCCAGAGAGAGTAAGAAGTGACTTGCTGTAAGTTACACCCCCTGTTAGTGGGAGCAGCAGGACCTAGCACCCAGGTTTCTGAGCCTGAGCCTGGTATGTCTTCCCTGAGTCTATACAATTCCATCCTTCACACACGGCTGTTATGGGGCCAGGGCAGCCTTTCCCCAGTGCATTCCTATTGTCTCAGCTGCCCTGTAACCTGCCCTCTTTCCTCTCCGTTAATGTGATTTCACTTTTTTACTCAGTGAAAATCTTAAAATTTTCAGTAATCAACATTAAAAAACTTTAGTTTCTTCTGCTGAACACTATAGTCCTTCTTTTGAAAAGGAGCCAGACAAAAGGTTCAGGTCCTTCAAAAATGAATTACATTTAATATGTAAAAATTAGGCACCAAGAGAATGAAACCTTCAGAGGATAAATATTAGTCCCAAGGCCTATGCGAATTCAGACTTTAAGATAGAATATGATTAAAATCACCAAGGATTTAAACCCTGCTCTAAAACTGTGCCAAAAAAACTACCCCTTTTAATACGGTACTTTCAAGTTTCAATGGAAGATAAATTAAAATGGTGACTTGTCCTTAGAATTCTACTGATGAAACTTTGGTTGCCACAGAATCAGGCATGCAAGTTATCCCTTTGATGAGGACTAACCCTATGGCATGAATTGCATGTCTCCTCATAATGAGGCCCAAAAGCTGAGCCAAGTCTTGGTGGAGTTGATCAAACTAAGACAAGTGGGCAGAGCAATCCAGTTCACAATGCAGAAAATGAACAGATTGAAGTGCTGGGCAGAAAGAAGAAAGTGACGACCTTCAGAAAATGATCAGTCCTAGGGATGTGCTTATTCTGTCCTGTCAGCAAGAAGGAATAACATCACCTCCTACATTTTATGTTAAGTAAATTAAGGAGGTTGAACAATATTATCTCTAAATATTATATCTATACATATATATATGTATCTCCACATATCTGATGCTGTTTATATTAGTTGAACCACAGTGTTGTGTTGTATATCAACAAGCACTAAATACTGACAACTTCATGTGATTCTATATGATATGCTTTTAACAACATATTAATTTGAAGACAACCCTGCAAACAGAACTGATTATGCCCATTTTGCTGACGAGACAGTTGGCTCAGAGAGCTTGAGAGATGTCCCCAATCCACACTACAAAGTGTGGTTAAGCTGGGATGTGACTCTTAGCCTCCCCTCTGTACCACCCGCCTCTGCCTGCCACTATCCCTTCATGATGTAGAATTGCTTGCCTTGCTTATTAAACCAACTTGCCTCAGAGGGAAGAAACCAAAAAATTTTAAGCTAAACAAATTCAAAGATATTTGGAATTACTTTCTTTTTTCGGATGTGTTTGTATAGAACAAAAGAAAAGTCTTTCACTATCTCATTGATTAATTCATTCTGAATCAGTTGTCTTTTATTTTCTTTTACTGATCATTGGTAAAAACTTTTGAGCAGGCACTCTAATACACATTTGTTTGTTTAATAAAGTATATGCATGTGCATATGCATGTGCATATAACGTTACTATGTTATATATTTCTATAGGATAGAAATTTAAGAAAAACAAATATTAAATTAATATTTAAAATAATTTTTTAAAAACTGAATTATTGACACAAGAACCTTTCTGTTTGTATTAAAATTGTAATTAAATATGATTAACTATTTTTTGAACTCAGCTTAGCACTACCCATTGAAGATATGGCTAGCACAGTTTATTTCAGTACTTAGTTCTAATGACTGTAATAGTTGAAAAAATTATGTCTCAAAGGTATGTAGATCCAAATAAAAGAGGTAGACTATGATTGCTAATTCACACTACTCATATTTCAATCCATCCACCAATTATGAAAAGTCATTTGTTGAAATTCAGCTAGCAAATTTCCACTTTCCTTAATGTCAATGGTATGTTTCTGCAAGGTAATCAGAAGACATTACGTTTTTTTTGTTTGCTTGTTTGTTTTTGACATTACGTTTTAACAAAGGATGTCAAAACTCATTCAAATTCTTCATTTGGAAGATTTTTAAACAGGTTGAAAGTTTCCCATTTGTGTCAGTGTTTTCAATATAGATACTTTCTTTTAAAATGACAATACTGACAACACTTCCAGTATCATTATCTGAAAAATATTTTCAGAATACCTGTTGGATAACATACTGTTGTCAGCTACTTGTCATACAGAAAAGGCTAGTAAATTTGGAGCACTTGTCTGTTTCCATTAGCAATAATCACACCTCAGATAAAACTTATTGGCTGTGATACTGCCAAAGTGGGCTGCCCAGGTAGTTCAGTGGTAAAGAATCCACCTGCCAATACGGCAGCAGGTTCAGTCCCTGGGTTGGGGAGATCCCTTGGAGGAGGAAATGGCAACCCGCTCCAGTGTGCTTGCCTGGAGAACCCTGTGGACAGAGGAGCCTGGAGGGCTATAGTCCATGGGGTCGCAAAGAGTCGGACACGACTGAGCTACTAACACACACACAGCCAAAACACAAAACTAGCACTTGTCTGTTTATAAAGCAAAGCTGTCCAAACTCTTTACATTTGACTATTGTTTAAAGACCTTTGCCTTGAGATTTTTGCAGTCTTTCCCTCTCTTATTATGAACTATTCTGAAGTGTCTTTGATTTGTGATAATATAAACTGCAAATCTACTTAACCAGGTATAAGGGCAATATAATAACCTGAAACAGTTCAGTGGGTGAGTCCTCATCATCAGCCCCTCCAAGATGAGGAATTCCTCTGTGCAGTTCGTCATGAGTCACCATTTGATATACAGGCAAAGGAAGGGGCTACGGTCTACCCACTTTTTAAAATGTTACAGTAAAGCTTACTTTCTTTCTCAATGGTAAACTTTGGTGGAAACTTTCAAAATTTTCATTATATTTTGATATATGAGAGACTGATTCCACAGACCTACCATCAGTCCACTCTCAAAATAATGTGTATCTACTAAGTGCAAGACCTTTACATATATTTTTCTTTAATTTTCTCAGGAATCTCTGTGGCTTTATTATCCTTATTTTATATATAACAGAATGAAATTTTAAAAATTAAGTAACTTACTTAGTTTGGACAATGAGGTCCAAAGCAAGTAGTGCCTCAGTTCAATCCAAGCCCAGTGTTTTTCACTTTCCCACAGTATCTCCCCCTAGTAACTAATTTGACTCCCTTCCTCCTGAGAATAGTCTCAAACAAACTGACTTTTTTTCCATACATATGTACAATCCATCACATTTTGAAAGTATTACCGACCCAGTTCTAGAACTTTTTATATTTCTTTACCATGTAAATACTGAAAGCAAAGTATGTTTCTTTCATGGTTACTGAAAACCTTCTATCACGTTCAGTTCAGTTCAGTCGCTCAGTCGTGTCCGACTCTTTGTGACCCCATGAATCGCAGCATGCCAGGCTTCCCTGTCCGTCACCAACTCCTGGAATTTACTCAAACTCAGGTCCGTCGAGTCGGTGATGCCATCCAGCCATCTCATCCTCTGTCATCCCCTTCTCCTCCTGCCCCCAATTCCTCCCAGCATCAGGGTCTTTTCCAGTGAGTCAACTCTTCGCATGAGGTAGCCAAAGTACTGGAGTTTCAGCTTCAGCCTCAGTCCTTCCAATGAACACCCAGGACTGATCTCCTTTAGGATGGACTGGTTGGATCTCCTTGCAGTCATGAATTATTCCCACTGGCCCTGTGTATAAAATTGAAACCTCTGCACCTCTGGAATCATTGTCAAGTAGAATGTTACAGGGGCATAGGAGTCAGACCTCTAACATTCTCTCTCAGTAAGTCTCACAGTTTATGACTTTGAACACAGGACTACAGCAGCCTCTCGTCATTCTTTGTGTAAGGCCAAATCTTTGCTTAATATGCTTAAAATGCACAATAATTTAGATTTGCTTATGATTTTAGTAATTTGTGGTTGAGATTCTAAATACTGCTCAAGGGACTGACTGAATCAGGATTACCTGTGTGTCCGTGTCTGTGTGTCTGTATATCTGTGTGTATCTGTGTGGGAATGTGCATTAGCTGGGGAGGGAGAGAAAGAATGAGGAAAAGTTTAGCTTCTAAAATTTTTTTCCATAAGTTCTACTATCCAGAGATTCTGATTTAATGAATAACCATTCATACTTTGTGAATAACTTCCTGGTTTAGTAGTATGAGATTTTTTTAATGAGGTTTTATTACAGCAAGGCTAACCCTTACTGTTAAAACATTTATTTCTGCTTTGCTTATATAAATGTGATTCTCTTGGATAATTAGGTTATAAAGTGACAAATCAGTCTATTTGTTTCTCTAATCATCCATAGCTTTTAAAATTGCAGCAGGCGTAATTAAGCTCTCAAACCTTTCAATGATAATTATTACTTTAAGAACAAATGAAAAGTCCTCGGGACAATGAGGTCCAAACAGCTCTTTGTATTCTGTATCTGCCACTATTCTAGTATGTGGTTTTGGTAACAATGACAATGACAGTCTTGATGAAATTAAGGTCATATAGGTAGGGATTAAGGAAGCTGATTGGGCTGGACTACCTGGGTTGGAATCCTAGCGCTGCCTCTTATTAGCTTTGTTATCTTGGGCACCTTACCTAAACACTTGGCTTCCATTTCTCTACCTCTGCAGTGGTATAACTACCCACTTTATAGATTGTTTAGAGGATTCAGTGAATGTATACCATGGAATGCTTAGAACGATGTGTGTTGTTCAGTCGCCGAGTCATGCCCGACTCTTTGCAACCCCATGAACTGCAACATACCAGGCTTCCCTGTCCTTCACCAACTCCCAGAGCTTGCTCAAACTCATGTCCATCAAGCCAGTGATACTATCCAACCATCTCATCCTCTGTTGTCCCCTTCTCCTCTTGCCCTCAATCTTTCTCAGCAATCAGGGTCTTTTCCAACACGTTGACTCTTCACATCAGGTGGCCAAAGTATTGGAGCTTCAGCCTCAGCATTGTTGCAGGAAGGGAGACCCCTTCCAGGGCCCAAGAGTGGACTCTTGTCTAACACTTGGAAATGAGTTGTCTGAGGAGACACACACGCTGACAAAGCAAGGGACTTTATTAGAAAGGGCACCCAGACAGAGAACAGCAGGATAAGGGAGGGCAAATTTATAATAATGGCTTGAATTAAAGTGGTTGCTCTAGAGGAGATGAAAAGTGGTCAGGGCTTGTGCATATTTTCAAGGTGGGAACCGGCTGTATAGCTGAGCGGTATAGCTCAGCTCAGTACTCTGTGATGACCTAGAGGGGTGGGATGAGGGGGTGGGAGAAAGATTCAAGAGGGGACGGATATATATACATACTTATAGCTGATTCATATTGTTGTACAGCAGAAACTAACACAACACTGAAAAGCGATCATACTCCAGTTTTTTAAATTAACTAATTTATTTTTTTGCCTGTGCTGGGTCTTCACTGCTGCATGGGCTTTCTCTAGTTGCTGCAAACGGGAGCTCCTTTCTAGTTGCGGCACACAAGATTCTCGTCGTGGAGACTCTCTTGTTGCTGAGCATGGGCTCCAGGGTTCACGGGCTTCAGTAGTTGCGGTTCCCAGGCCCCAGAGCACAGGCTCAATAGTTACGGTGCACGGACTCAGTTGCTCTGCAGCATGTGGTATCTTCCCAGAGCAGGGATTGAACCTGTGACCCCTGCACTGACAGGCAGATTCTTAACCCCTGAGCCACCAGGGAAGCCCTATGCTCCAATTTTTTTAAATAAATATTTTTTTTAAAAAGGTGCAGCCAGTATCATTTGCAGATGGATTAATATAGAGTATGAGAGAAGAGCCACAGAGTGAAAACTCTAAAGTTTTGTCCTCAGCAAATGAAGGAATGAGTTGTCATTATTGAAATGGAGAAGCAAGTACAGAAGAGAAATTAAAGTGTTCTGTTTCAAACATATTAAGTTTGAGATATGTAAGTGACATCCACATCAGGCTATTTATTGCGTAGGCAATTTTGTATACTGCACAGCACTGCAGGAAAGAGACTCAGAAGAGTATTTTTTTTTCTTTTTTAACTTAAATTTATTTATTTTTAATTGGAGGATAATTGCTTGACAATAGGATAGTGTTTTAGTTTGGTGTTACCAACATGAGTCATATTTGAGGCCAGGGGACCGTCTAAATGAGTGTGTGCTAGAGAACGGAAGCAGTCTTAGGACTGAATCCTTGGGCTGTCAACATTCAGAGTCTGGGAAAGGATGTGCCAGTAAAGTAGAGTGAGCAGTCAATGAAGGAGAAAGAAAACCAGGAGAGTGTGAAATACCAGAAGTCACATGAATAAAAAAGGAGGGATTGATTGTCACAGCCAAAGGCTTCTAGGAGTTTGAATAAGATGAGGATTAATAAACGATCATTGGATTTGGAGGCTGTTGGCAACCTTTAAAAGAATGGGTTCAGTGGAGTGTTGGGGATGAAAGCTATAGATTTTTTAAAAAGTGGGAGGCGAGAAAGCATGACAGTGAGTTTAGACAACTCTCTTGAGATTGACTGTAAGGAGCGACAGGGAAACGGGACAGGTGCTAGAAGGAGAAGGCTGGGGACTGGGTATTTGTACCCTTTCCTCCCACATTCATAGGTTGAGATCCTACCCTTCAAGGTGATGGTTTTGGAGGAGGTGATTTGGGGAAGTGATTAGGCCTTGAGGACAGAGTCCTCATGAATGGGATTAGTGCCCTTAAAAAGAGGTTCCAGAGAGACACGGAGAAAAGATGCCACCTGTAAACCAGGAAGAACACCCTCACCCAACATCAGATCTGCTAGTTCCTTAATCTTGGACTTCCCAATCCCCAGAACTATGAGAAATAAACTTCTATTGCTCATAAAATACCCAGTTTATGACATTATTGTTATATCATTCTGAAAGGACTAAGAGATATATGGTTAAGGAAGGACTTTTTAAGATGGAAGCTATAATGTTTGTATGCTGATAAGAATGATCCAGCAGAGATGAGGAAATGAATGATACAGAAGTGAAAGAAAGTGTTTACAGGCATCATGTCCTAGAGTAAAGAAGGCAAGATAGATTTGAGTATATAAGTGGTGATTGGTCTTAAACATGCCAGTAGGAGTAGAGAGAACACATGAGTTATAACACAAGAGGGTTGGCAGATTTGGGGAAGAGAATAAGGAAGCTCTCACCTCACTGACTATTAGTGAATTCAGAAGCCAGGTCATCAGTTGAGTAGAGGAGGTCAAAGGGGCTGTGGCAGCTTTAGAAAGCAAAGGTGTAAAGTAGCTGGATTGTCTGGCCATGCTGAGGATCAGCTTCAGGCTATGGTCATAAATTTAAAGTGTTACAGTTGTGTGTTTTCCTCCAGCCACATTCATTTGCTTAGGTAGAAGCCCAGGTTAGGCAGAGAATTAGATAAAATTTGAAAATATTAAGTGACAATAAATAACATTCATCTTCTCCTCCTGTGTTCAGAACCCACTGAAAGACAGACGTAAAAGAGCAACCTTTATTATTCTAAAACAGGAGAACGTAGCTTTAGGTTTTTGGGCAAGTAGTTGGAAAATTCTTCACGCATCTTGTTGCTGCCAGGCCCCTTCCCTTTCTGTAGAGCAGGGAGGAAGATTCAAAGAGAGGAAAGAAGAAGGTCTGCGCCTGCGGTGCCATTCCCATCAGAAAACTCACTCCACTCTCATCAGGGAGGAAGGAGGGAAGGGTGGGGAAAGAGGCTAAAGGTGAGGGACAGGTGGCTTCAAAGCTGGGATCGCTGGAATCACCTGGGGATCACTGGTATCACCTGGGCATGGTAAGGAGCAATTGATGCCTGGGCACACATCCAGAGATTCTGATTTTACAGGCCAAGGGTGCCATCTGGGCATCTAGATTTTTAAAAAGCCTCCTCTGGTGATTCTAACATGAGGCCAACATTTCCCCTTAACAGTAAACATGGTTAGACTTGCCAGACAAATATGGCAGAAGGAGAAAGTGGCAAAGGAATCAAGGATGCTTATTAAAAAGCTGTTACGTTGATGCACCATGGAATTTAAAGGGGCAGGTGAGGACATGAGGGACTGATGGCATAGCCAAACAAACAAACAAAACAGTAGAGCTAGCAGACAGTGTGGCTATCCCCAAAGTATTGCAGAATCACTGAAGCTGGACTATCCAGGAAGAAAGCTGGGAGAATAGGAGATAAAGATCAGAAAATCAAATGGCAAGTTCTGACCACGAGAGTGACTAAGGTTGAGCATACAGCAAGCTCACGGGAGACAAGGAGGCAAGAGAGACAGGGTAAATCATGCGTGCTGGGTAAATCATCAGTATGGAGCCTGAAATCACCAGGAATGATGACGGGAGTCATTGCGGCCATAGCAACCTGGAATCCAGAAGACAGGTGCAGGTCCATGGTACTCAGGGGCCATGAGCTTCACCAGCATCCTGGTGGATCTATTTTGATATTGCTTTCTTTTTCTTTCAACAGACAACACAATTCCATTCTCACACAGTAGATGTGTGAGAGGGAGGGTAAGAAAGCGGGGATAGATGATCCAAAATGTTATCTTCAGGTATTGGGATCAAGAAAAAGGTTATATCAAAAATTCTTTTCTGAAAGTGCTTGAATCTGCATGTTCCACTGGTAAAATGAAGGAAAGATTGATGAAATATTAATAAGCCCCGAGCATAAACTGTAAGAAAGTTCAGGTTTTTCCCCTCCCCCTCCTCCTGACGGTTCAGCGGGTGAACAGACATGGAGCATTTGCGCTCGGTCTTCCCTCGACCTTGAGGAGTCCACTTGGATCGGTTGACTCTTACTCTGCTTTATTGTTGACATGTAACTATGTAGGCGTCAATCACTTTTCATTTGTTTATTCTGCTAATTCCTCACCTCGGGACGTTTCTCCCTCTCCCCTTCCCCTGCCTTTTGCCTATCTCCCAATTTGCTATGCAGCAGTAATTTCCCTTTACACTGCGCCTGCCAATTGCAATGCCAGATGGCTTTGGTTCTGAGTCCCCTCACCCAGCCCCCCTTGAGAGCAGCTGCCATTGTCATTGCTGTGAACACATCTCGGCTTTGAACCCATGGCTGGGACCAAACTTGATGCTCAGCACTGGGACGGGCTAGCGTTAATGCCAGGGACTACGGAAACTGCACACACTTTTCCTTTCTGCTGCTCAGCAACAGAACAGGCTCTTTAGCATTTTTTCAATCATCTGTGTATTGAAATCTCATTGTGGAGTTTAATTCCTTTACCACCTGACTCAGCTTCCTCGCCACGAAGTTGCCTTTGCACCATAAACTCAATTAGAACCCCATATTTCCCATCCTGAAAACAGATGTGAAAAAATGTGGGGTATGTGTGTGTGCACATTTGAAAGCCTATCTTTAGAAATCCAGCATACACACTGCTTTGTCTGTGCCCATATATTTTCATTTAAACAGGTTCACTCAACAAGAAAAACACAGTTTAGTGCATATTTGGACAAGCTTTCTCTTAAGTCAGCCACTGTGCAAAGATAAAGGAATAGAATTCCTTTTTTAAAAAAAATCTTGACTTATGCTATATTGGTTCCATCACTAAAATTCTGTTACTGTGACACCATCTTAGAAGATTTTATTTTTGAGTCTTCTGTGATGGCAAGTCAGTCGTGGGCCTAAAAACCCGAACAAAAAGACCCCTGAATCAAATACCGTGTAGACCAATATGCATTTCAAAGGTACTGCCACGTAGTCAGTGGGTTAGGGTTTTTGTGTTGTTTTCTTTTTCTTTCTTTTTTGGGGGGTGGGGGAGGGAAAGGGGCTCTCTTTCATGTTAATCTAATTGTGCATAACCCAGGCACAGTTTGCCATGTAGGGAAACTTTCTCTTCAGCGTCCGTCCCTACCACACACCCGGGGCCCCCTTTCATTCTTCCCCTTCTGAAGTCAGAGTGCTCCCCGGGCAGACACTTGGGAGAGATTCCCAGGATGGTGATGTATTCGGCTTTGCTGCTGAGGAATTTACTATCCCCTCACTTGGCAGCAAATGAAAGTGGGTATTAATTTCTCAGAGTGCTGGTAGAAACGCGAGAGCAGGACTGCAAGCATGATACCCACCCAGATCTGTATGTGATGCACAGCAGGCTGCCGTTTCAAAGGAGGGAGAGGAAAGACAATGACAAGAAAGAAAAGATTCCCCTGAGTTGACTTTCTCTGCATTTTGCATTTAGGTTTTGGAGAGAGATGCGAAAGGTTCGGGCCCTGAGCGGAGTTAAATTATGCAGCTGTGGGGACGCCAGGCCCTCCAGAATAGGATGCTTCGTTTAGATTTTCCACAATGCTATTGAAGTGCTTATTTTCCTCCTGAAGAGACACAAACAGATGCAAACTTCTGTAAACACTTTAGAAATGAATTCAGAGAGTTTGGCCTCTCAGCAGTGCTCAATAGCTGACAGAAAAATGTCTAATTAGTGCAAGTGGAAATAATAGGGCCACTTGGATTCCTTCCATCCTCCTCCAAGTCTACTTTTCCAAGGAACTCAAAGGGCCTTTGTCTGGCAGGTCACCCTCTCTCAGGCTTTTGTGCTTCAACCCTTTAAGAGTAGAAAGGGGAAAAATAGATGAGGCAATGTTCTCTGCTCAAATATATGGCGTGTTCACGCGGGACACAGAATAGGGTGTTTGCAGCATCCTTTACAGGTGCTCGGGGGGATTCCTCCATTGGCCACAGCCAAAAGCAGCTCGCCCGTGCATGCTGAGAAAGCTGTCTTTCAAGCACCAGCTTTCCTTCACCAACTGCCATGAAGCCTGCTCATTTTCCTTTTCTTTTCTCAGTTTCTAGTAATATCACTCCTTAGACAGGGCAAAGAGAAGAAAGAAATTAAAAGAGAGGCTTCACTATTTTCTGAGATAAACCTTAGCAGTGTTATAGGAATGATCTGTTATTTCCTTTTTGCTCTATTGAAAACTCCACTGACATTTATTTTACGAGTCTATCTTCGTTTGTTGCTATTTTGCCATACGGGGTAATGGGAGCACAGGGATTAAATTCTCTTCCCTACTTTGTACCCCTTCATCTATGAAGCACCCATAATGTGCCAGGATCTGTGCTGAACATTTGACTCACTTTTCTTCTAATTCTCAAACAGCACTAAAAATCGATATTATCCACATGTCACAGATGAGGAAATTGAGACTCAGAGAGGTTAAGTAACTTGCCATGGCAAATGAACAGAAGACCCTGGACACAATCCAGATACTTATGGTTTCATCTCAGACATTTTTTATCCCTAGAAGCGAATTAGGATCATTTTTATATCTCTAATGTCCCTAACTCCACCTAATTTTTACTGTACCTTCTTGAACTTAAGAAATACAGTTTTGAGTGTCATTTGGGGTTCAACTTCTATTGATTTCTTTTCCTCTTTAGTATAGGCTTCTTTCATGCCTGCTAATTTTTGGCTGGATTCCAGGTATTACAAATTTTACCTTATAATATGGCAGATTCTGTGTGTGCCTGTAAATATTCTTGAACTTTTTCCTGGAACTCAGTCGAGTTAGGAAATAGTTTGATCCATTTTAAGCTTGCTTCTAAACTTTCAGAGTGGGCCAAGAGCCACTTTCTCTGAAGTTAATTTTGTCTCACTACTAAAGCATTACATTTCTGAACATCCTACCCCATGCCCTGTGAACGACATGATTTCCTACTCTGGCTGGAAGAAATACAAACTACATGAGGCTTGGGGATTGTTTCCTCTGTTCCAATCAAGTGGTTCTTTCCCCAGTCTTGGGTGGTGTCTTTCCAAACATGAGCTGATCAGTATTCTGAAGATTCAAGGGGACCTTCTGCAGATCTCTGGATTTCTTTCTTTGTGCAGCTCTCTCCTTCTGGTACTTTGCTCTGTGAACTCTGGCCACCTTATCTTCCACAGACTCTTAGAAGTTCCATCTCCTCAACTCGGGAAGACCACCTCACTAGACTCAAAGAGCATCCTTTCAGCTGTGTAAGGAATGCCCAGTTGGAATAATCTCCAGTTAATCACCAAATTATCATTTCGTCTCATGGTACATACCAGCTTTCACTAGAGAGGTTGAAAATACTGAAATTAAAGGTCATCTCCTGGAAAGTTTTCTTTCCCTTATTTTAAAATGCATAACAAGAACACTCTTTTCAATTGGGATTTGTTTTTATTTGCCCCTGTTTTTCTTTTTTTCTTAGAAATGTTTTAATCATAATACAGGATACAGCTTCCTAAGTACCACTGTTTGAACTCAGTAAGTGAAGAGTTCAAACTCCAAAGACTCAGATTCCTATGCCCAGATTCCTGTGCAGATTAGGCCCTGCCCAGAATCACCTTGATCAGACACAGAGGGGAAGCAGAAGACAGACTGACCCTCAAGAGACTTTAGTTCCTCAAGTATTAGCTGAGGTTGTGAAGAAACTGAAGTTCTGTGCACTGTTGGTGGTATTGTTGCAGGAAGGGGGATCCCTTCCAGGGCCCAAAACTGGGCTCTTGTCTAACACTCAGAAATGATTATTCGAGGAGACACGTGTGCTGACAAAGCAAGAGATTTTATTGGGAAAGGGCGCCCGGGTGGAGAGCTGTAGGTAAGGGAACCCAGGAGAACAGCTCTGCTGTGTGGCTTACAGTCTCGGGTTTTATGGTGATGGGATTAGTTTCCGGGTGGTCTTTGGCCAACCATTCTAATTCAGAGTCTTTCCTGGTGGCGCACGCATCGCTCAGCCAAGATGGATGCTAGTGAGAGGGATTCTGGGAAGTGGACGGACACGCGGTGTCTCCTTTTAACCTTTCCCAAACTCTTCCGGTTGGTGGTGGCTTATTAGTTCCGTATTCCTTATCAGGATCTCCTGTCATAAAACAACTCATGCAAATGGTTACTATGGTGCCTGGCCAGGGTGGGCGGTTTCAGTCAGTGTGCTTCCCCTAACAGTATTGTAAAGTGGTGTCAACTCTATGGAAAACAGTATGGCGGCTCCTCAAAAACTTAAAACTATAACTACCATTTAATCCAGCCATCCCACTTCTTGGTATATATCTGAAAGAAATGAAAGCAGGGCCTCAAAGAGATATTTGTACACCCATGTTCATAGCAGTGCTATTCACAATAGTCAAGCTGTGGAAGCAACTCAAATGTCCACTGACAGATGAATGGATAAACAAAAACTGGTATATTTTGTTATATTCCATACAACATTTCAAAGGAAGGAAATTTTGTCACATACAACACAGATGAACCTTAAAGACTTTATGCTAAGTCAAGTAAGCCAGTCACAGAAAGACAAAATCTGTATGATTCACTAGTATGACATACCTTAGAAGAGTCAAATTCATAGAAACAGGAAGTAAAGCGGTGGTTACCAGGGGCTAGAGAGAAGGGAGAAAGGGTTTGTTTAATGTGTATTGAGTTTCATATTTGCAAGATTAAAAAGTTCTGAAGATCTAATTTACAACAATGTGAATACACTTAACACTACTGAATGCCATACTTAAAAAAAAGCTAAGATGGTAAATTTTATGTTCTGTGCTTTTTACCACAACAGAAAAGGGAAAAAAAAAAAATGATAGAGATTTGAGTTCCTTCCTGCCTGACCCTGACCCTTTTGACTTTGTAACTTTGGAAAGTCGGCCTCTCAGTCTCCGTTTCCCTACCCTACTTAGATTTTGTAGTTACTATAAATATAAGTGAAATCATTTGTGTGAACATTTTTCATAAACTATATGGTCCTACAAAGATGGAAACCATTATTGTCAAGGAGGAGAGGGAGGAGAATCAGCCCTGGAGAACAGACCTGCCTCTGAACATTGCATCCCACGTAGGTACTCTTACCCAGAATGGGAATGAAGAGCAGAACTACACATCAGGCATGCACCTCAAGGAGAAGGGGCTCACTGTGGCTTGCTGAGTCCCCTCCACAGGGTCACGAGCAGGGTGACAGGAATAGAGCTGCTGTTTCAAAGAACGGCTTAAGAGAGCCTGGCAGTGGCAGATGCTGCACGTTCTGCAGATAGCAGCTGAGGTTGCAAACCAAAGGGCCGTATTGTTGTGCACCTAATGTAGCGGGGACTCTTGATCAGAGACTCCATGTTAAACAGCTGGGCATACATGAAGCTAGCAAGTTCCTTTTCTACCTTTAAATTTATGTCTTACAAATGTCAAATGACTGACTTGTTCTCATTTTAAAACTTGTGTTTTTCAGATTGATGGTTTACTTGACAATCCTCAATAGAAGTTTTGAGCATTTCAGTTTTAGTTAGGCATTTTTGGTTGAGTTAAACAGAGGCACACAAGCAAATGCATAGAATAGGGTGTACATTATTATGAAGATACACATGGGATGATAAAGGAAGCCTGTAACTCTAATAATAGCATTGGTGAAAATGTGGATCTGGATTCACAGTCACATTCTCGGATCTTCACATGGGTGTTATACATAAATCTAGCTTAGCTAAACTCTACTCTCTGCTTCTTCCTATCCTGTAGCAACTGGAAAATTCTGTGTTTCTTAGTTTAGATTGATAAATTCATTTTTCAATCCAGGCCACAGAGTCATGGGCTAGGTATGAGGTAGGTACTCTTAAGTTAGCCTTCAGCTGGTGGTAAGATGGGGAGAGGGGATCAAGGTCAACACAAAATTGCTGCTTCAAAGGCAGGAGCTGTGGGCAGAGCAGTTTCCTTTAGAAAGGGTTATGTGTGTTAGGTGGACTTCCCAGATGGCACTCGTGATAAAGAACCCGCCTGCCTATGCAGGAGACCTAAAGAGATGCAGGTTCGATCCCTGGGTGGGAAAGGTCCCCTGGATGAGGGCACTCTAGTATTCTTGCCTGGAGAGTCCCTTGGACACAAAGAGTCACAAAGGTTTCAGACACAACTGAAGCGACTTAGCACACAGCACACATGGTGTGTTAGGTAATGATTAACATTGGGGTCTTTGGGCAGATTCCATAAATAACAACCCTCTTACCCTCCTAAGAAAACAAAAGAGTTAGGGAGACTCTAGAGATTAAATATTACCTTTAATTCTGACAAAGGCTAACTTGGAAGATACAGCTAGGTTTTAGGGCAAGGGGTTCTGCTAGATGAACCCCAGAATTATGCTGACTTCCCCATTCAGTCACAGAAATTACCAAACCAAGCAGAACACCCCACATAGGATGGTTTTCTAGAGAAGGCCTGACACAGAAGAGCAGAGAAGAATCCCTGTTTCCTTCAGACACTCTGATCCCCAAAGAAAAAACTGAGGAGCTAAGCAATGCATGCCCAGTTTCTTCCCAAGTTTACCAATCAAAATCGTCCCCCTCTCCTGGGGCAAAATAAGTAGAAAGAGGCCAGGAGTGCTACAGTAACTGAGCTCCCTGCACATGGAAGGAAACATCAAAAGGAGAGAAGAGATATCCCCTTAACAAGTGGTACTACTATTAATGTCACAATTTCAACAGTGATCAACTAAGAACAAAAGGACAAATAAAAGAGCACATTATCACTTTTTAAACTTAAAAAACAGAGTAATAGGTTAAAAGCCTTAACAAGAATGCATTAGTTTGAAAGAGAAGGATTATTGTGGTGGCTCTTGGTAGCAAGGTGTAAATGCAAAGAAATATTGAGCTGGCCAAAACATTCATTTGGGTTTTCCATAGGATGTTCTGGAAAAATCCAAATGAACATTTTTGGCCAACCCAGTAGGATTTGGAGTCAGAATGGGAGAAATAATTCAATTGGATGATTAAAATACTGATTTTGATAATTAGTTAAATAGAATCTGCCTCTTTGGATTTTTGGTGATGATTAAATAAATTAATACATATAAAGCTCTTAGCACTGTGCCTGGTACCTAGTTTTGCCCAATAAATGTTAGTACTTATGTGATGAAGAAAGCAGTGTTTCTATAAAAAGATTGTGGTAGGAAGATGGGCAATGCTTACAATGCTTTCTAGGCTTCATATGTGAACTAACAAGCCCAGAAAACATTCTACTTGATTTAGTTTAACAAATGGGTGATAAATTCATTTATGTTATCAGTTGTTTGACTTTCAATGTCTTTAGTGTAATAATGCCTTTAATATAATATCTTAGGCTTCCCTGATAGCTCAGTTGGTAAGGAATCTGGCTGAAGGTCCGCTGGAGAAGGGATAGGCTACCCACTCCAGTATTCTTGGGCTTCCCCTGTGGCTCAGCTGGTAAAGAATCTGCCTGCAATGAGGGAAACCTGGGTCAGATCCCTGGGTTGGGAAGATCCCCTGGAGAAGGGAAAGGCTACCCACTCCAGTATTCTGGCCTGGAGAATTCCATGGACTGTATGGTCCATGGGGTTGCAAAGAGTCGGACACGACTGAGTGACTTTCACTCACTGTATACCTTAAAAGCACTAAATATGGTGTTTTTCCATAAAACTTTGCCTCATTTAAATCTCTATTTCTCACTCTTTGTTATACTTTCATGTCTGTTTCTTATTTTATTCATCCACTAAACATGATCATATAAATATAAAACATTACCTAGAATTCTGTATCTCTTACTAATTAAAATGTAGGTAATAAATAAAGCAGGGTGTTATGAACTGATGTGGAAAACTATTCTAGATGTTATGATGACTGAAGAAACCAAATAGCACAACAGTATGTCTAGTGTAATTTCATTTAGGAAGGAAAGGAAGGAAAAGAAAGAGAGAGAAAAAAGAGAAGAAAGAAAAAGGGGAGAAAAGGAGAAAGGGAGGAAGAAAGTAAGGCACAGCAAGGAATCAATCAATGTCTAAATATATAAAAGGGTAGAGGAAGTTCTGGAAAGATCTCTGAGAAACCATTATCAGGAAGAACAAGAATGAAATTTGTGGGAGGCAGGGGGAAAATAAGGTAGGGCGTCTGGAAGCAAAGGGGCATATTTAATTTTGACTCGGTATTGTTTGGATTTTTAATAACAGGATATATGCATGTTATCACCTCTATAATTTTAGAAATGTAACAGAGAAAATGGAATAACAAATAGTTTCTCCCACAAATGAATTGGGATGACGACGATTATGACTGTCTTTGGGTTCAGTCGCCTGCCGTTTCCTCTCCTAGATCTAGGCTTTGTTGTTGTTCTTTTGATCGCAATACCTAGACTAGCCTGGTCCCAAGGCTGCTCTCTTTTCTGCCGGGCACGCTTTCGGTCCTGTTGATGGTGTCCGGTGGATGTTCCCCGCAGGCGTCCCTGAAAGCCTGCATCCTCGCCCGGGACTGCGCCACGGCCGCCGCCGTCGTGTTCCTGAGCGACCGTCTCCTGTACGGGCTCGACGCCTCGGGCCAGCTGCTGCGGGTCGCCAAAGCGCTGCACAGGCTGCAGCCCGCGACGCCCATCGCCCCGCAGCTGGTCGTCCGCCAGGCCCGAATCTCGATGCACGAAGGTAGGCGTCCTCTGGCGCGCCCCCCACGTCCCGGCGGCGCCCGGTCCGGGGCGCGTCTGCCCCCGGGGCTCCTTGACTTCCGCGGGACCGGCGGGAACCGAGGCCCGCGGGCCTCCCGTTGCCGCCTCCCGCGCTCCCGCCGGCCGGCCTGCCGCGGCGCCCTTCCACCCGCCTCTTGCCAGCACAAAGGCCCTGGCATAAAGGGTTTCAGAGCCAAAAGCAATAGAGAAAATTGTGAAAGGGGGTGGAAAATACTAATTGGAGCTTTTGTCGTCTAACAAATCTGTCCCGCTGCTTTCAAACAGGGGTATCTGAATTGCTATACTTCTGACCAAAGAGCCTTTAAAAAGCAGATTAGAATTCTACTATTTTCTCTTAGCTCTCCTGTCTCCTTTCTGTAGGGCCACTTGACTATGCTAACAATAGAGCTGACAAACCCACTGAAGTAATTTGAGATTTTTTTTCCATCACTAGGAGCACCGGTACAGTACCTGATTAGGCCTTAAAGTATCTTTTTTTTTCCTTCTGTCACTCTGAATGAAATGAAAAATGAGGCTGACGTTCTGAGGCTGTAATGTAGAGGAGGGCTGGTGGGGGCAGGGGCCTGCTCTGTGTTACAGCAAAGTTCACTTCCATAGAATTCTTGAATTATTTAAATTACTGATAACCATAAGATTTAGAAACCTGTAGCCTGCTGTACTCATTTCCAAGACTGAAAGGGTAAAGGACAAAAATAGAATGCAAGTTGCCTCTCCCAGAAACAGAACTGGCTCATTTTTAAAACTGAGTTTAGTTATTGCTATTGTTTTAATAACTCTGGACTTGAAGAGGTTAAAATATCTTTTAACTACTTCATTTCCTTTGAAAAGGAACTGTACTGACTATACTGAATGAGACAGTTGCTGAATACAGAGAGGGGAAGAGATAAAAGGACATGAGAGAAATGGGCTTGTGGAGGCTAACTTTTCAAAAGCCCAAGCTCATTCACTCTCAAGTTCTTGCAGCTGTGTGTAAATTGTACCCGGGTCTTATTATATAGTTTTCTTTTTTATTATTATTATATAGTTTTCTAAAGTAACTACATCAACAGAGTTGAACTTAGGGGAAAAAAAAGTCTTAATTCAAATGTCCATAATTGGGGACATTTTTATAATGTTTGGGGTTTATCATCTTTAAGGTATGAGAGAAACTTAACCGCTAATATTCCTTCTGACAGCATCAGATAGAATGATGTGTCAGCAGAGCAGAATGTTCTATGGTGAGGGGGTGGTGGCACCCAAAAATGAGGGCTGGGTGTGGGCAGGCAGTGTTCTAATGTTTGTTCTCATTAAATAGAACTTGGAACAGAGGGCATGTTTTATAATACACTGATTTGCTGTAGTGTGACTTGTTAATCAAGGTCAAGTTGGTAGGCAGGCGTGTTGACAGCTTTGCTTTACACAAGCAAATAATTTTTTCACTTATTTGGTTGGTTGGTTGGTTGGTTCTCACACCTCTAACCAAGGTAGTATAGAACTTTTCTCCTGATGATGGGTTAAGCCTTGATATCATCATGAGCAGTACACTTCTCTGCCCACATATCATATGTCTAAGGTAAAAGTCCTAGATCCTATTCTCCAGCAGTTGGAGTTGTCATTTCCTCAAAGATACTGCCAGAAGTACCTGAAGAAAACAAACCCAGCCTCAGGATTAGGTGCTTACTTGTAAACATCTGCCCCCAAACATCTCTTGAGCCTCTACCTACGCTGGGTTTCCCGGAGAGAAGGGAGCCTTAGAGCAGGGGCGGTGTCCTGGAAAGCAAAGAAGGTACAGGGGAGAGCATCTCAATCCCCAGCATTTGGGAAACCCTGATGCAGGAGAGGGGTGTGTGTGATACTGTACGGGTAAGGAAATGATACGAGGGCACAGCACAGTCTTCCTGTTTTGCCCTTTGACCCAGCCTTCCTGGTATCCACTCAAAATCCATTCCAAAGGTCTAAGTATTCAACATCATGAGACTTCAAAGGCAAAAGAGGATGCCCTGGGCCTGCTCAGCTCACTCTTGCCTGAAATTAGATAAAACCTTTCAAGCCACAATTAGAGATAAAGAGTCAGACTTACAGTTCCATCAACGTGGAGAATGCGGAATCTTCTCCCATTACATAAATATAGTAAATTAAATGTTTTTAAATGCACAAAAGATGTTCAAAGTCAGAATAATAGATTACTGCTCCTGACACTATACCAAAGGGATTTACACTTGGATACAGTCTAAGGAAAGGGATTGCCGCTTTAATTCTTGTGCAGAGACAGGGCCTTGGGCTTCATGGGTGAAATATTTGCATAAAATTCTTAAAAGTTTGCACAACTATGGAATGGGACTGAACAGCTCTACCAACCCAGCCAGAGAAGTGGGGGGAGGGAAGCTTCCTCTCTGCCCAAGCTCTGAGATGGAAGCCAAATATATATATATATATATATATATATATATATATTTTGTTGTTGTTCAGTCACCCAGTCATGTCAGACTCTTTGTGACCCCATGGACTGCAGTACTCCAGGCCTCTCTGTCCCTCACCATCTCCCGGAGCTTGCCCAAGTTCATGTTCATTGCATTGGTAATGCCGTCAAGCCATCTCATCCTCTGATGCCCTCTTCTCCTTTTGCCCTCAATCTTTCCCAGCATCAGAGACTTTTCCAATGAGTTGTCTGTTTGTATCAGATGATCTAAATACTGGAACTTCAGCTTCAGGATCAGTCCTTCCTGTGAATATTTAAGGTTGATCTCCCTTAAGATTGACTAGTTTGATCTCCTTGCTGTCCAAAGGACTTTCAGGAGTCTTCTCCAGCACCACAGTTTGAAGGCATCAATTCTTTGGTGCTCTGCCTTCTTTATACCTCCAGCTCTCACAACCATGCCTGACCACTGGGAAGACCATAGCCTTGACTATATGGACCTTTGTCGGCAGAGTAATGTCTCTGCTTTTCAACACACTGTCTAGGTTTGTCATTGCTTTCCTGCCAAGAAGCAATTGTCTTCTGATTTCATGGCTGCAGTCCCTGTCCAAAGTAATTTTGGAGGCCGAGAAGAGGATATCTGTCCCTACTTCCACCGTTTCCCCTTCTATTTGCCATGGAGTAATATATTTGTATATATCCATCCAAAAAGAAATAGCAACAAGTCTGTGCCAGGTGCCTCTGTGGAGTCTGAATTTACCCACAGTGAATCCCCCACCAAGTAATTCAGAGGAAACTAATTCAGTACTGAAATATCTGGGACCTAGTGGATCAAGTACAAGCCTATGCTCCAGAGAAACATCCACACTCCAGAGGTGTCTCTTAATGTCCAGACCAGAAAAGTACAGTGTCATTTCTGCCACATCCTTTGTCCACAGTAGGTCACAGGGCCAGTTCAGGCTCAAGGAGAAGGAAAATAAGTTCTAGATTCTACTTCTTGTTGGAGTAATGGCAGGTCACATTGTAGAAGAACATGTGGGTTGGAAGAGATTGTTGTGACCACCTTTGGAACACACTCTGCCACAATCAAGTATATGTCTGTGTGTGCACTGTGAAATAGGGTGGTCAGGGAAGGCCTTATGAGACAGTGAAGTGACATTTGAGCAAAGACCTAAAGGAGAAGGGAGCAAGCCTTGTAGCTATCTGAGATAAAAACATTCCAAACTAAAATAATTGTTAATACAAAGACCCTGACATGGGAGCAAGCCTGACAGGTTCAAGGGATAGTCGGGAAGCTGCTATCACCAAAGTAGGAGTGAGGATGAGGGAAAGAAGGTAGAGATGAGGTCAAAGAAGTCCCAGGGACCAGACCATGGAGGGCTTAGAGGGACTTGGAAGCAGAACTGAATAAAAGGATAAGTGATTGCGATTCCTACTTACATTCATAGGTTAGGCCTATACATTAGGTTAGGCCTATGAATTCATAGGTTAGGCCCCTCCTGTGTGGTGTTGATGAAGTCGGTGAAAAGTTTACAAAGAACTTCTCTACCAACCCCCTAAAAAATTCCTTCCTGATAATTCTATGGTGGTTTAGTCGCTAAGCTGTGTGCAGCTCTTTGCGACTCCATGGACTGTAGCACAACAGGCTCCTCTGTCCATGGGGTTTCCCAGGCAAGAATCCTGGAGTGGGTTTTTTGTTTCCTTCTCCAGGGGATCTTCCTGACCCAGAGATTGAACCTGGGTCTCCTACATTGCAGGCCATCTCCTGCATTGCAGGCGGATTCTTTACCAATTGAGCCACCAAGGAAGCCCTAATAATTCTATAAATAGTCCACTTCACAGGCAACTCAACTCTACTTTTGGACTAGAGTCCTGGCATAGTTTTCACAAGAGATGCAGCCTCTGAGAAAGGTTTGCCTATACTTCTCAAGCCTTACTCTGTATGAATGGATTATTATTCATATAAATGAATATGTGTGTATACATATACACATGTATATATACATGTGAGTCTAATTGCAGGTTCAGTTACTACGTAACTTCCCGTCTTACCAATTCCTGGAAGCTGCATCTTCTTTTCACTTTTGTGTATGATGCGGTTACTGATTTTAAATTTTAAAATAGGATGTTTCCCTGTTATAATGTGTTAACCTTAGAACATGAACAGCAGTAGTATTTAAAGCACGTGTTCAAAACTGATTATGTGACATTTGGTTTCTTCTTTTCAGGGAAACTTTTAAAAGCAGAGTATATCCTGAGCAGTCTAATAAGCAACAACGGAGCCACGGGTAAGGTGCTCTCGTATCTTCACCATAACCTTCATGCACTGTCCCTACCGGAGTTCCAGCTTAGAAACAACCTAAGGGTCTCGTAGTTACTGTACGCTGGATATTACCAGAACTCCCTGGAACTGGCTCTGCCCCTGATGAAAGAAGTGGCTTTGGCCAAGCAGTTTACTTCTCTGTTTCCATTTTCTCTTATTAAAAATGAAAACAAAACAACCACGTCTTCTAATATTGCCCTGCTTTATTGTGGAGTGTGGTACCTAATCAGCATTAGCTGTGAAAGTAGGTAACTCCCTGGGCTTCAGAAAAGGCTCAGCTGAAGCTTTGTAAAGAATTGTGAATGGAAATTGAGCCTGTAAGTTCAGGAGAATACACTTATAGTTTTATGTATTTAAGTGATCTGAAAAATAAACTGTATTTGGCTACAGAGAAAATGTAGTAAAAACTTATTTTGAAATGGATTTCTTAGGCTAGTTAATCATACATGAAAGGAAGGAAGTCCTAATAGTTGAGTAACAAGTAATTTAAGCCTCAGATATCTTGTCTGAATTTCTGGGTGCTTAAGCCAACAAGTTTCCCAACAAGTTGAACACAATTCCCAGTCAAATTTTTTCATTCCTATTTTTTGGCTGTGCCATACACAGCCTGTGGGATCTTAGTTCCTGGACCAGGGATTGAACCTGTGCCCGCTGCAGTGGAAGTGCAGTATCTTAACCACTGAAGCTAGGCAAGCCCCCTAGTTGACTTTTAAGCTCAATATACTTGGATGTAAGGTCTCAAGCTCCCTGAAACTTGTAGACATTTCCAGTGGGAAGCCAATTGGAAATGAAAATATTGACCACATACCTCTCTTCTGTGGCCACCATCACTAACCTACAATATGCATTATTCCCCGTCTTCTGCACTCGCCAACACACACACACACACACACACACACACGTAGATGAAAAGCCAGGGAGAAAGTAAGGAGGGGTCAATGTGGTAGAGAATAGCGAGAGATTATAATAAAGAGCCTGACTATTTTTGATGTTTGGCCACTGGCAGTTATCAGGCCCCAGCTTCTTCCCTTGTGCCCCACATCTGGACACACTGAGCTTTTTTAAAGCTCATTTATCAGTAAACCTTGGCCTAGCTTGTGGAAACCTTTACCCCAGCCCCACACCCAAATCAAACTAAAAAGAAAAGCCACCCACCACCCCCTTCACTTCAGTCAAACGGACCAGCTTAGGTGCCTTCCCTGCCCTCCTCAGAAAGGCTCACCATGTGAGCACTAAATCTTTTCATATCCCCTCGGTGCACGTGTGGAATCATCAGTTTCAACATCCAAACCAATTTTGGGTGAATGGGATGGATCCCGCCCTCCTCTCAGGAGCCACGAGACAGTTGGGGGGACACTGTAGTTAATTAACCTGGGAAGCCTTGGAGGCAAGACCACCGAGGATGAGCCCTGAAGTAGGAGTCGGAGGGTGCAGAATCCCAGGTAGTGGGAGTGACAAGTTCAGATACCATGAAGCGTGTGTGTGTGTGTGTGTGTGTGCGCGCGTGCACACGCACGCATTCAGTCGTGTCTGACTGTTTATGACCCTGTGGACTGTAGCTCACCAGGCTCCTCTGTCCACAAAACTTTCTAGGCAAGAATACTGGAGCAGGTAGCCATTTCCTACTCCAGGGGATCTTCCCGGTCCAGGGATCAAACCCGCATCTCTTGCATCTCCTATATTGACAGGTGGATTCTTTATCACCAGCAAGAGTTGGCTGCTATTATAAGGGACACAAGCAGAGCCCAGTTGGTTATGGGGAGAGGTGGGGACCAGGCAGGAGTCAACTCTGTGAAGCCTTGAAGGTTATAGCAAGGAGTTTAGACATAGAGAAGAGATTGTCTACCCAATCCATGTCACACGTGTTCATGAAGGCTCCATGTACATAGTTTTATTTCACCAGGGTGTTTCTTTAATAATTCAAGGCCAAAAATGTTTTTCTTTGCCCCCCTCTTTTATTGTAGGTACCTGGCTGTACAGAAATGAGAGCGACAAGGTCCTGGTGCAATCAGTCTGCATTCAGATAAGAGGGCAAATTCTGCAGAAGTTGGGTACAGTCATCCTCTCAAGTCTCATTTACCAAGTCTGGCTAAGAGATTCCACTGTGGGCTTTTCTCATTGTATCTGGTTGATATTGTTCTACTTCCCTTAGTTTTCTCATCAAAAAGAGACTGACACTTAAGATGCCAGGAATATTATGAGCATTAACAAAACAAAATAGTTTTCTGGTGAGTTTTGTTAAAGAAACTTACATTTCTATATTGTGACTTTTCTTGGTACTATTTCTGGCATCTGGCTGTCAGTTGAGCAGGACTCCATGTGATAAGTGACTCTCTTATTCTAAACCTGTGCTGACAACTGGGCTTCCCAGATGGTGCTAGTGGTAAAGAATCCACCTGCCAGTGCAGGAGATGCAAGAGACACGAGTTCAGTCTCTGGGTCAGGAAGATCCCTGGAGTAGGGAATGACAACCCACTACAGTATTCTTGCCTGGAAAATCACATGGGCAGAAGAACCGGACAGGCCACATACCGTCCATGGGGCTGCAAAGAGTCAGACATGACTGTGTGCATACACACACCATGATAACTTACCTGTTTGTTCCTTGGAGGGCATTTCTGAGTTTTACTAGCAAAGCTTAGAGGACCTTAACTGTATTTTAAAATGCAAACTAATGTATTTGAAAATTTTAAACAGAAGATGGTAATTGTTATCTTGAAAATAATGGAGATAATCATTTATATATTAATATATTTCATATGCACACATGTGATATGTAATATTTCTTACTGTTTCCCTGTGAACAGGAGAGATTATCTGTATTAAACCAACCAGAAAAGCAGATTGTTGTTTTTCTAGCAGGTTGCTATCTGCTCATTGCTGTCAATCTCATCTAGTTGTAAATTTTCTTACAAAATGCAAAATCATCTTTCTGTGTTAGTTTTTAAAAGTATTTTCTAAAAAGAAAAATAAATAAATTACAATATTTTCTGACACAAGAGCACAGATACTAGCAGTTTATCCTGTCTCCTTTTTTTGCAGGGATGTGGTATGAAGCCGCAGAGTTAATATGGGCCTCAATCACGGGATACCTGACACTTCCTCAGCCAGATAAAAAGGTTATTTGTCTCGTGTTTATTTTCTCATTTTCTATATTTGCCTTTGGAAAGTTATTACCTTATGGCACAATTGAGTTTATCATTTATCAATTTTATTGGTTATATTTTTGTTGATTCTTCTGCTTTATTGACTATGCCAAATCCTTTGACTGTGTGGATCACAGCAAACTGTGGAAAATTCTGAAAGAGATGGGAATACCAGACCACCTGACTGCCTCCTGAGAAATCTGTTTGCAGGTCAAGAAGCAACAGTTAGAACTGGACATGGGACAACAGACTGGTTCCAAATTGGGAAAGGAGTATGTCAAGGCTGTATGTTGTCACCCTGTTTATTTAACTTATATGCAGAGTACATCATGAGAAATGCTGGGCTGGATGAAGCACATGCTGGAATCAAGATTGCCAGGAGAAATATCAAAACCTCAGATATGCAGATGACACCACCCTTATGGCAGAAAGCGAAGGAGAACTAAAGAGCCTCTTGATGAAAATGAAAGAGGAGAATGAAAAAATTAACGTAAAGCTCAACATTCAGAAGACGAAGATCATGGCATCTGGTCCCATCACTTCATGGCAAATAGATGGGGAAACAGTGGAAACTGACAGACTTTATTTTATTGGGCTCCAAAATCTCTGCAGATGGTGATTGCAGCCATGAAATTAAAAGACGCTTACTCCTTGGAAGGAAAGTTATGACCAACCTAGACAGCATGTTATAAAGCAGAGACATTACTTTGCCAACAAAGGTCCATCTAGTCAAAGCTATGGTTTTTCCAGTAGTCATGTATGGATGTGAGAGTTGTACTATAAAGAAAGCTGAGCGCTGAAGAATTGATGCTTTTGAACTGTGGTGTTGGAGAAGACTCTTGAGAGTCCCTTGGACTGCAAGGAGATCCAACCAGTCCATCCTAAAAGAAATCAGTCCTGAATATTCATTGGAAGGACTGATGCTGAAGCTGAAACTCCAATACTTTGGCCACCTGTTGCAAATAACTGACTCATTGGAAAATACCCTGATGCTGGGAAAGACTGAAGGCAGGAGGAGAAGAGGATGACAGAGGATGAGATGGTTGGATGGCATCACCAACTCGATGGACATAAGTTTGAGTAAACTCCGGGAGTTGGTGATGGATAGGGAAGCCTGGCATGCTGCAGTCCATGGGGTCACAAAGAGTCGGACACAACTGAGTGACTCAGTGACTGAGCTGAACTGAACTGAACATGGACATAGGACCAGGATGGACTTCCCTGGTGGCACAGTGGTAAAGAATCCACCTGCCAATGCAGGAGACTCGGGTTCAATCCCTGGGTTGGAAAGATCCCCTGAACAAGGAAATTCAGCCCTCTCCAGTATTCTTGACTGGGAAATCCCATGGACAGAGGAGTCTGGTAGGCTACAGTCCATGGGGTTGCAAAGAGTCAGACATGACTGAGCATAAACATGAATGAAAGAACAATAGGACCAGAAACATTTAAAAGCTCCCTCTCTGTCCTGCTCATCCTTACTGACAGCTGGACTCCTGGCATGTATTTAGTGTTTCCCTATATATTTGCAACTATCTGTTTGTATATTTATTTCTACTTATCCATTTATTTCTACTGGTATTGATTTTATTATATATTTAGCCTTCACCTCATTCCATAACAAAGTTGGGATGGCTCAACTGCATCTCAATTTGGTTAATTCTCCTTTGGTAAAATCATTCTCATTTGGTTAAGTGGGGAAAGACCTCAGCTGTTTACATAACATCTTTATTTGAGAAATTGAGAAGCAACATTAGCTTTCCTTGATGTACTCATCCTCTGTGACTCTGTGAGAATATTCTCCTCGTTAACTGAAGCTTTGGGTTACACATTTCCCTGAACTGTGTCAGCAACGCTGCTGCCTACAATCCTTTTAACAACACAAGTGGAGTTGGGGGTGGGGACTCTTGCTTGGGTCAGTTCTTTATACCTAGCATTGTGGACAAGTTCATGTTGATGATCGAGCAAAGCCCTGCTAAGAAATAGCTGAGTTTACATTATGCCCATGTCCTCAGGATATGATAGTCTTTCAAACCCAGTGACATCCAGTCGAGAAGTATCTTCAGAGTCATAATAACAAATGATAATAATAAGCAGTGGTTCATATGGAGGGCTAGTCATTGACTTTGGGACTTGAGAGCAAGAATTGACTGTAAGTTCCTCATCTGTGTTTTGTTTGTATTTCCTTACAGGGCATTTCCACGTCACTAGGTATATTGGCAGACATCTTCATCTCCATGAGCAAGAAAGATTATGAAAAGTTTAAAAGCAATCCTGACATTAACCTGGTAATCATCACTTGGCAAAACTATGGTGCAGAGCGGCATCACCTCCAAAACTGTCAGTGTTATTTTTGGCTAGTTCTCTCTTCAGGAGTCAGGGAGCACAGTATCTCCCCTCTTCAAGTAATGTGAAAAAGCCTGAGGAACAGCTCCTATGTTGTCCCGTTTGACTTTATTACCCCAGCACTTAGCACAGCACCAGACCTACAGAGGGTACTAGGGGGAAAAAAGACTTGATGAATGAATGAATGAATGAAATCAAAGTGATAAATGCTTTGAACCCATGATTTCTTTTCAGATTATCACAAAATTCAGTTTCCACACTTGGACTCTCTCAATGACAAAGTAAGAGAGTAATAACTTTAAGACTTTAATTACAGTCTGTCCAAATCACATCAGTTGCTTGTCTGTATGTAATAATAATGATTATGAATGTTTATTTATTGTTTTATAGTTCAAAAAGTGTGTGTACATATGTATGTGATCCACACACACCATATCTACCTAGGCATAAGGTAGAGCAGAATGTGTCACTCCCATTTTAGAGGAAAGTAAACTGAGGTCTAGAGAAACTAGGTGACCTCCGCAACCTGCACAGTCAGTAAGAAAGAGAACTGGGAGCAGAAACCAGATCTCTAACCCGTTCAGAGCATTGCACAGACATTGACTGTTCTCCTGTATTGCACTCAAATTGACATTTTTAATAGTGTCATCAACATTGCCTTTTTTCAAATACCAAAACAACAGTAGTAACTGTACTCAGTACTAATTAGTATAGCATAAGAACCCATATAGCTTGCTGCTTGTTCTCTGAAGCTTAGCAAAATGTTGCTTTTGCTATCAGACAGACCAAAACACAGGAAAGGGGTTATGTTCCTTGTTCAGTGAAGTTCTCTGAGGATTGTTTAAAATTGCAAACTGCCCTTCCGCCTTGGACCTCCTTGACCTCTTCTTGCTGTATTTTTCTCTGGAACACTTATTGCCATCTCAAATATTACACATTTTACTTATCTTGTATATTGATTGATCCCCTCCCCTTGATAGAAAATAAGCTCATTGCAGGCTCACTGTCTCCTCTCTCCTTCATGACTAGAACAGTGCTTGGCACATGGGGATACTCAATACATATTTCTAGAATAAATGAATGAATCTTAATTGCTATGAAATTGTACGTTAAAGGCTTCTTTGCCAAGAACAATGCATAAATCATTAGTGAATCAGACTGTGAAACACTCAGAGTTCTGTGAACAGAGAGCTGCATGATCCTCTGAGGAAACTTGTCTGAATTACTTTGCATGGGCAAGCACTGTGAATGTTGGCACGTGTGAGGCTCTCTCTGTGGTGTGAGTTGGGGATGGATGGTGTGTGGGTGTCGGGGAAAGGATGGTCAGTGCTCTGGGGTCTTTACCCACTTACTCTCTCTTGGCACTGTTCTGAAATGGTTGTGATGAGGCTCAGGGCACCTCTCAGAACCTCGAAAGAAAAGCAAAGGAATTTTATAGCCTGTCTTTTGCTAGCGGGTAAATCATTGTCAGCAGTACACTCGGCCTCTTGTCTTCTCACAGCACGCTGGGCCTCCTGTTCCCTTGCAGGGCCTGCTACGCGAGTGTGACCACCACTTGCTGTCAGCCGCTGAAGCCTGCAAGCTGGCGGCTGCCTTCAGCCCCTACACGCCCCTCTTTGTACTCACGGCTATGGTAAGCAGGGCGAAGCCCTCCTTGCGCCTCTCCCCAGAGACAGACATCTCCAGGGGAGGGAAGAGTCTAACCCTAAGATAGGATTCGTGTGCATCCTTAGATAATTGTGAGCAGACTTCATGTACGTAGAGGTCACATCAGTCAGAGTAGTGACAGCCTGCTGATGGGGAGCTAAGTTACTGCAGCCGGAGGATATGATGTCATCTGCTGTAGAACACGGGCTCCCAAGCATGTCTGCTGCTGCTGCTAAGTCACTTCAGTCGTGTCCGACTCTGTGCGACCCCATAGACGGCAGCCCACCAGGCTCCCCCGTCCCTGGGATTCTCCAGGCAAGAACACGGGAGTGGGTTGCCATTTCCTTCTCCAATGCGTGAAAGTGAAAAGTGAAAGTGAAGTCGCTCAGTCGTGCCCTTTCAAAATACACATTCTTTGGCTCTACCCTAAATCCACTAAGTGTAAAGACCTGGTAGTCTTACCTAGAAATCATTCATTATGGAATACCTCGCAGGTGATTCAAATACCCAGAGGGATCTGGAAGCCACAAGTCTATTGTTTTGACCATCAATAAACAAATTATGTGTTTGTATATAACAATATTATTATGTCCATGTCCCGTGTTTAGACTCTGTTTGCTAAAACTAACATTAGCAACAGTGACAGCAATTTTATCATCTTTGATCAAAAGTATCAGGGCTACAGTAGGATGGAAGCTAAAGCTAATTTCTTACCCCTTCGTGCCAACCAATCACATATGTCCTAGTCCCATCCCCTGAGGCATCAAAAAGATCACAGGTCTTTGACTCAATGTTTATCTATTTTTATTAGAATATCCATGGCACATGTTTTTTTAAAAAAAGAAAAAAACTATTTCTAATGACTGCCCTCCAGGAATGAAAACTTTTCCCTGATTCACTTCCAGTTTCTAATTCAGTGTCTGATTCTGTATCTGATGTTTTCCTCAGAATATTCGTGGCACTTGCCTGTTGTCATATAGTAGTTCTAAGGACTGTCCTCCAGGCATGAAAAATTCATATCTATGTGAAGCCAAAGAAGCCTTTGAAATTGGCCTCCTCACCAAGAAACGTGATGAACCAGTTACTGGAAAACAGGAACTCCATAGTTTTCTTAAAGCTGCTTTTGGTCTCACCACTGTGCACCACAGACTCTCTGGGGAGATGGAGACCGTCCAAACAGCAAGCCAGCTCTGTAGCGAGGCTATGGGAAAGCTGTATACTTTCAGCAATTCCTCCGGAAGTCAGGAGAGAGAAGCTCTCTCTCAGGAAATCATGTCTGTTATCACCCGGGTGAAGGAACAGTTACAAGTTCAAAGCTTCTCAAATTTAGATGACAAGTCTTATGTTCCCGAGGGATTCAAGCGTGGGCTAGAGAAGCCCATCTTACATGGGCAAGTGGATTTCCAAAAAATCCTTGAAGCCTATTCACAGCACCACACGTCAGTGTGTGAAATATTTGAAAGCACTTGTGGAAACAACAAAAATAAACAGAAAGGTATGAAAACAGGAGTCTGTATCACTGATCTAAAAACAGAAACAAAAAACATAGATACCGTGAGTGCCACTGAGGACAGACCACATTTTGAAAAAGGCATAGTAATATCTTCCTCCCGAATTGCAATGAACAGTCAGGAGAAACTCAGGAGGGTGGGAAGGAGAAACTGGGTGGGTTCTGATGCATTTCGAGTCTCCGTGGATGAAGATGTGGAGACCGAAGCAGAGTCAACAGACCACAGTAGTGGTGGGGGAGCTGTTCTGAACAAGTCTCTGAGTGACAGCCAGAGCTCCAGATCTTGGAGCAAGTTATCAGGGTACAGATCTTCTACAAGCTGGGAGGAAGTAAATTATCATGTTGATGATATGTCCGCCGGAAAAGAGCTTAGCAAGGAAGAGCATCTTGTGGACACCCAGTGTTCTACTGCCCTGTCAGACGAGCAGGAGGTGAATGGGGCCAGCAGAGTTGAGCATCCACTGTCTTCAGAGCTTCATGGTCTCTCTCTCCAGGTGCCCAAGGATGACAGTTTAGAGTCTTCTCAATGTCAGCTGCACAAGTCCATGCCCTTGGCAACCTTCCCACCTCATAACACAACAGACATTTCACTGGCCTCTGGTGGAGGGTGGTTTAAAGGAGGTAGGCAGGAAGTTGGAAATGTGGGGTCCAGAAATACTTCTGCTCATTCCAGACCCTCATTTTGTTCTGCTTCTTGGACTTCTGATTCTGGTTGGCCTAAGAACATGGCCACATATCCTTCCATCCAAGAAGAAGAAACCTTTGAAACAATTGATGAATTTCGAGAAATCAACGGTGACGCCAAGCACGGGGATGAAGAAGAGAAGAGAGAAGAAATCAAAGGAGGCATAGGTCCCGCATTTAAAGATAGCCCCTGCTGGGTTGACCCAGAAGGAAAAATAGCAGAAAGAGCAGAAGATGTTCCTGTAGACTTCCACTCAGTCGTGGACGAGTCTCTGGACAAAAGTTCCACGGTAGCATGTAACTCTTTCACTCCTCATTGGTTTCTTCAAAACCCTAACTCAGGAAAAAATGGTCACTCAGTCAAAGAGCAGGGCACTGACCCTGATGCCTCCACGGTGGATGAGGAGAGCCCGCTGCGGGGCACTGCAGATGTTCACGCCACGAGCACACGTGGCTCCCCTCGACCGTGCACTTGGAAGCAGCCGCACACTCAGGGAGCCCAGATCCCCGGTTCCTCAGTAAGCAGTAAGCCTTCCAGCCCTGTCCTGAGTGAGGACTGCACTACCACGGAGGAAGCAAATGAACCTGGAAACCTGCTCAACTGCAGCCAGAACTCCAGCTTATCCTCAACTTGGTGGCTGAAATCACCGGCAATCTCCAGTGGTTCTTCTGATGGAGAAAATCCATGGTCTTTTCTGAATTCCAGTGGAAGTTCTTTTGTTTCATTGCCAGGAATGACAAAGCAGGCGATCCTTGAGGCCCGCACCCTGCAGCCTGATGACTTTGAAAAACTCTTGGCAGGAGTGAGGCATGATTGGCTGTTCCAGAGACTGGAGCATACAGGCGTTTTTAAATCCAGCCAACTCCATGGAGCACATAGTAAGTACGCCCTTTCAGGAACCATCTCTGTATGTTGAGGGCCCTCTGAAGTTTCTGTTCTGTGGATCACTTAAAGCTCATGAAAGATATAGACACCTGTGATGCTTTGTGAGTATACAGAGAAAGATGTAGTTCAGGGACCTCTTCTCTCTGTGTGTGATGGGCTCTAAAGGTTGCAAAGAATAGACACTCACTCAGGCTGCCTCACACATTGGAGATGTGCTGCATAGGCAGTAAGGGAGGATCTTACAGAACATGGGAGCAGTCATCAGTCAGGTTTGAAACAGCTCTGGATGCCTTATATACTCATTGATCATATATACTCCATTGATCCTCATTGCCACAGCTGGTTTTTTTCTGTTTCCCATTCAAAACCCCCGGGGGATGGAGTTTGACCTAGTTACACAGCGTCCTTCTAGCAGGCGCTCGTCATGTCCGCACCTATGCTGAGCGGTTTCTTGCCAGGCACTGCATTGATCGTGTGCGTTTAGCAGCTGCTTCCTGCCTCAGGAACAGCACAGGGAAGCCTGAGCCGGGGCCTCCCAGCAGCCAGCGTGTCTAACCCAGCTTAGAAGTGGTGGAGAAGCTGGGGAGAAGACCAAAGAAGGTTCTTCTCTTAGACCAGAGGATCACATTATAATATCCTCCAAGGTACTGAAGAATTATTTGAATGAGAAAAAAAAACTTGCAAAATGCCTATCAGAGGAAACAGGCTATGTGGATTGCTAAGCACTGGATACTAAAGTAGTAGTTCTTAACACTGGTGCCACATGAGGATCTCCCAAGAGGCTTTTTAGCTCTTTAAAACTTCTAATCCCTCACCCCAGAGATTCCGGTCTCATGAGTCTATGGTGTGGGTCCAGGCATGTGTATTTTTTAAGAGCTCCCCAGTGATTTTTGTATAAAGTCAATGTTAAGAACTTCTGCTTCAAAGTATTTCAGTGTTTTACCTGCCACCTTGAAGTCAGAGTAAAAGATCAAGTTGTTGCCAAAAGAAGCAAAATTTTCCAGTAATAGGGTTTCCCTGCTTTCTGTGAGGGTCTGCAGTTTCAAAGTCCCATTTCTGAGAGTTAGGGAGCTGCTTTCTTGTTTTGTCTGCATGCCACTTTATGGGTGAAAAAGCACATGGGAGGAAGCAAGCCCCAAAGCTGAAGAAACTGGACAAGTTATTCATCTGCTCCTTGCTTCTTCCCTTAGTTCACTGCCCTTTCTACATGTGTGGACATGCAGTTCGCCTTCATTCCCTTCCCCAGATTCTCTGATTGAGTCACCTAACCCTGAGCATCATCTCTCCACAACCTCAGTTGTCTCCTTCCTCCCCATCCCAGACCTGTGGGCTTACCTCACTTTAAGTACTCTCCTCCTGAGTCTCCTGCTCATGTATTCATTACCACAACCTAGTCACTGGAGGTCCTTGTTCACTTTAACTTGGATCTCAAAAGGCTGCATTTCTTTCTTAGGATTCATGTTGGGTCTTCCCCCTCAAAGAGATCCTTTCTTGCTCACACTGGTCTTCCTTTCTTTAAGGTGAAAACAACCCTTATTTTTTCCTCTTTATCTTTTTCTTTTTCAGTTGAGTTTTCATCTTTGTACAGTAGCTATATTTTCTCAGTAATTCCTGGACTTTCCCAACTTAAAATATGTAAGAGAAAAGTAGGTTGAGCTTTCATATCTAATCTAGGATCCCTGGAGTTGCCAGGAACTTTTGGAGTAAACTTATTCAACTGACTTCTAGCTATGTGATCTCACATACGTAGCAGCCTCTTTTATTTGAGATTCCCAGATAATCAGAGGAAGGTGTATTCACATGTCACTTGTTTTAAGATGGTCTCTGGGCTTTTTCTGTTTGAAAAGCCCTTTTATTTTTCATTACTTTCATACAGAAGCTCTGGCCTTAATACCTTGCCATTACAAACAAGAGATTTTGTGAATCAAAGGTAATTTTAATTGTAATTTCTCAAACTTTACCTTTTTATTGTACTTCACTAACTTTTTAGTAATAGTCATGGAGCAGGATAAAATTTGAGAAAATATATTAAAAAGTTGAATATTTCAAATGAACACAGATTGGTACCTGTGTTGCAATTCATCTTATCTGTGAATTACAAGATCTTTTTGAAGGATAAGGTCAATATTCATCTTATCTTTTATTCAAGGTGCTCTTTTGTTAAAATATTCCAAGAAATCTGAACTGTGGACAGCCCAAGAAACTGTTGCATATTTGGGGGACTACCTACATGTGACGAAGAAAGGCAGACAAAGAAATGCATTTTGGGTACATCACCTTCATCAAGAAGAAACTCTGGGCAGGTATTGCTTAAAAACATATATAATAATGTATAATGGGCTGATTTGTCCCTTCTGTTAAGTAATTGTTTATGAGACTATAAAAGGGCTGGAAAAAGTGGCTAAATGTTTCCTAATTCAGCTCCTTTTCCTCTTCCTCATTAGCTAATTAATAACAGTTACCATAGATGGTTGGGTGGCATCACCGGTTCAACAGACATGAACTTGGGCAAACTCCAGGAGATGGTGAGGGACAGGGAGGCCTAGTGTGCTGTAGTCTGTGGAGTCACATGTAGTCCAAAAAGTCAGACATGACTTAGCAACTGAGCAACCACCACCATGGATAGAGAACCCACACTATGTCAGCCATTGGGCTGGATGTTTTAGATACATGATTTTAAACCCCTTGGAGAACATTAACCCCATGGTACAGATAAGAAAAATAGAGTTTCTTGCCATATGACAACTCAGAGAGTCTTGAACACTCTCATTGAAAATGCTGGCAAAAAAGGGTAGTTAAACCATGCAAGCCACACTTCTGATTAAATGAGTGAGCCTGGGAAAAAAGGCACAAAACTCCTCTGAGGCCAGTAACGAAACATATTCAGGGATATAAGTGAATGCTGAATCCTTAAGACACCTCTCTGTAGAGGTTTTGGGTAGGGGTGGGATGAGGGAGCAACTAGTGACAAAAGTTACGCATGAAAGGGGATGAGTGGAGAGACCGCTGATATAAAGCATTGACTCAGGAACGGCTATATCCTCAAAAACAAACCAAAAAAAAAGGTTAATTAAAAAATGCCATGTCACTGAAGCAAGTAACCTAGAAAGATTTTTTGCTTGGCCTTAATTCTTGATGACAACTTTAAGCAAAAACTCACCTACAAATTAGTGATCACAGGTGGTCCTCGTTTGGTATAAGGCCTAATTTTATACCATATGTATATTTTAAAGAACCTATAGAGCAAGACTTTTAAAGTAGACTTTGCTCTTTTCCCAAATCTAAAAAATGTAAGAAATAAATAGGAAGAGAAAAAAAAGAGAGAAATCGGGAAATTCTTAAATAGTAGAAATACATTTCTTGAAAAGGATGTTGATGATAATAACAATAGTAAACATGTAAATTTCATGTGCCAGGCCCCTGTTTTCAGTCATTTATATACTAAATTAATCAATCATCACAAAACCCGATGAGATAGGTACTATTGTTATCCCCGTCTTACAGATGAGGGAGCTGAGACACAGAGATGTTAAGAAACCTCCCCAAGTTCACACATCAAAGTGGTGGAGCCAGGTGATACAGGTATAATTGTGTTCCCCCTCACCCTAAATTCAAGTTGAAGTTGTAACCCTAAGTAACTTAGACTGTGATCTTATTTGGAAATAAAGTCACTGCAGATGTAATTAATTAAGATGAGATTAAACTGGAGTAGGGTAGACCCAGAATCCACTACGACTGATATCCTTATAAAAAAGAGGAAATTTGGAGATAGACACACACAGGGAGAATGCATGTGAAAATTGTAGCTATATGGCCACCAAGCCCAAACTGTCTGGAAATGTTGACAGTCTAGAAAAGCTCCTTCCCTTGCATCTTCAGAGGGAGCATGATTCTGCTGACACCTTGACCTTGGACTTGTAGACTCTAAAACTATGAGGAATCAATTTCTGTTGCTTAAGCCACCCAGTTTGTGGCACTTTGTTACAGCAATCTTAAGCAACTAACACACCAGGATACATGATAGGAGCATCTGAGATGGGATATAAAAGAGAGAAGAAGAGACATGGAAGATGGAGCAAGAGGGTCTAACACATCTGATCAGAAAAAGACAATAGAGCAAATAGGAAATAATTATTATTTTAATAAATCATTTCTGATAGTTTTCCAGAATTGCCCAAATATATTAATCTTCAAATACAGGAATCACAATGAGTCCTGGATAGTATAAAAAGTGTTGTACATATATTAGGAAGTATTTGTAGAGATGAAGAAAGTATTTGTAGAATAGAAAGCAAGTATTTGTAGAGATGAAGTAATCACAAAAGGAAGGGGGAGAGGAAGGCTTTTGATTCATCTGTTGACCTGTATAAGGTCATGTTGCAGTCAGCGAAAGATCTGGTTCCAGAGTCCATGTGTTTTCCAGCACCCTGGCTGGTTTTCTAGACTTACCCACATCTGGTAAACTGCTACAGCAAGTGAATACTTTCTCGTATAAGGAGAAAATAAATTGGTATCACCCCTGGGTCGATGTATTCATCAGGGTTCTCCAGAAACACGAAACCAATAAGATGTGTGTGTGTATGTGTGTGTGCGTGTGTGTGCGCGTGTGTGTGTGTGTGCGCGCGCGCGTGTGTATGCTGTGCTGTACTTAGTCACTCAGTTGTGTCTGACTCTTTGTGACTCCATAGACTACAGCCAGGCTCCTCTGTCCATGGGGATTCTCCAGGCAAGAATACTGGAGTGGGTTGCCATACCCTCCTCCAGAGGATCTTCCCAACCCAGGGATTGAACCTAGGTCTCCCACATTTCAGGCAGTTTCTTTACCATCTGAACCACCAGGGAAGCCCAAGAATACTGGAGTGGGTAACCTATCCCTTCTCCAGGGGTTCTTCACGACCCAGGAATCAAACCGGGGTCTCCCGCATTGCAGGAGGATTCTTTACCAGCTGAACTATCAGGGAAGCCCGTGTGTGTGTGTGTGTGTGTGTGTGTGTGTGTGTGTGTGCGCGCACGCGCACAGAAATTTACTATTAGGACTTGACTCACATAATTATGGATGCTCTCAAGTTTCAGCATCTGCTGCTGACTGGATATTCAGGAGAGCTGATGATATAAACTTCCAACCCAAAGACCAGTGGGATTGAGACCCAGGAGGAGATGATGTTTCAGTTCAAGTCCAAGAGCAGGAAAAGACCAGTGTCCCGGGTCAGAGGCAGTCAGCAAGAAGAATTCTCTTACTTGAAATAAGCTCAGCCTTCTGTTCTACTTGGCCCTTCAGTTGATCAGATGAGGCTCCCCCACACTAGGGAGGGTAGTCTTCATTACTCAGTCTATTGATGTAAATGTTAGACTCATCCAAAACACCCTCACAGAAACACTCTGAATAGTGTTTGACCAAATATTTGGGCACCCCGTGGTCAAATCAAGATGACACATAAATGTAACCATCAGGCAGCTAGTATGAATTGTGTTCTATTGTTCAGCGTGCTCTTACAAAATTATCTGAGTCATGAGATAAGATAATACTAACTAAGATAGAGAAAAAGTAGCATCTCTCAAGCATTTCTGCATCTCTCTTAGTCTCTTCTCTCTTACTCTAGAGTAGGATCACTTTGCATTTCTTGCTGTGGCTTTTCTGCATTCACAGATATGTTGGGAAAGAATATAAGGAGCAAAAGGGGCTCTGGCACCACTTCACTGACGTGGAGAGGCAGATGACCGCACAGCACTACGTGACAGAATTTAACAAGAGACTTTACGAGCAGAAGATTCATACACAGATATTCTACATACCATCCTCAGTATTGCTGGTAAGATTAAAGAAATCAGGGGTGTGATTAAACACATCTAGAAATATATTTTGAGGCTTCCCAGGTGGCACAGTGGTAAAGAATCCACCTGCCAATGCAGGAGACTTGGGTTCAATTCCTGGGTCGGGAAGATCCCCTGGAAAAGGAAATGGCAACCCACTCCAGTATTCTTGCCTGTAGAATCCCATGGACAGAGGAGCCTGGCGGGCTACAGTCCACAGTGTCGCAAAAGAGCTGGACATGACTTCGTGACTAAACAGCCACAGTGCTCCGAAGTGGCGAAGCCTGAGTTCAAAGGCTGAGATCGGCTGACCTCAAAACCCATGGCTTTCACCATTGTTATACTGTCTCCTGTTTCTATTTTTCAGATTTTAGAAGGCAAGACAATAAAAGGATGTGTCAGTGTGGAACCTTACATGCTAGGGGAATTTGTAAAATTATCAAATAACACAAAAGTGGTGAAAACAGAATACAAAGCCACAGAATACGGCTTGGCTTATGGCCACTTTTCTTATGAATTTTCCAATCATAGAGATGTTGTAGTTGATTTACAAGGTATGTGAAACTGGGAGTTATTTTTTATTTTAGTATTATTTATATGTAAATGTGAGGTTTTATAACTAGCTTTGCTAGTCATTATTTAATAGGTTGTTGAGTGCTATTTGGAATGAATCAGTCTTGCTGTATATACTAAATGATGCATGGGAAAAATTTCTAAAGCTTCTACAAGTGTCTAAGGGCATCAGATAATCAATGAGAAGATCTGGCTCACATTTTGTTGAGCTTATTTCTAGGGCAAATCCATAACAGTTTTCTTTTTAAATTTTACTTAGGTGGATTTGGGTGATATGGGTTTCTTATGATTGTGTGTTTTAATATGTCAAGTCTTCCCACACTTTCTTTGCTCTAGCCCTTTACCTTCACTACAGGTGTGATATTGGGTTTCATAACTGGGATCGTTATGGAACAGCAAGCTGTATACCTGAATCTAGCTTCCTTTAAAATCTGCATTAATATGTAAATTTTATTTCAGTTCAGTATTTTATCTAACAGAATTATTAGCCATCATTCTGTACTTTATTTAAATGATAAATGTGTCTTATTATGATTATTTCTAATAATAATCCTCCAAGATTTTTCCTATCCCCTATCCATCGCATTTACCATCACTCTGTGTTATATATTTTGCTTACTTATATCATTGATTGATCTTCACAAGAATGTGACACCAAGAACAGAGATTTTTTTACTAACTTGTTCACAAAACACAATAGTGTTTTGCACAGTGTGTACACTCAATAAATATTTGTTAAATGAACAGAGGAATGTATGAATTAATGAGTAAGGCATTAAAGAAACTTCTGAATCATGAAAGAAAAAATATTCAATGGGATTTAATAATTACTTTAAGTGCGTGCTACTGCTAATTCCTTGAAAACTGGTTGTCTGGGCATATCATATTTGACAAATTTAATTACCCAATATTCAATTCTTCTTAGACCAATAATTGGAATATGCAACACCAGATCCCTTAGCAGAAATTTATTAATCATCAACCATAGGGCTTCCCTTGTAGCTCAGCTGGTAAAGAATCTGCCTACAATGTGGGAGACCTGGGTTCAATTCGTGGGTTGGGAAGATCCCCTGGAGAAGGGAAAGGCTACCCACCCCAGTATTCTGGCCTGGAGAATTCCATGGACTATATATAGCCTGTGGGGTCACAAAGTGTCGGACACAACTGAATGATTTTCACACAATAGGATGACCAAGTTACAAAATGGCTATTTCACTATATGTATATTATATTTTTTCTGAAGCACTTTGCTAAAATTTATAGAGGATTTAATTATCGGACATACTTATTTCTTTTTTAGGTTGGGTGACTGGGAATGGAAAAGGGCTCATCTACCTCACAGATCCCCAGATTCACTCTATTGGTCAGAAAGATGTCACTACCAATTTTGGAGAGAAAGGAATTTTTTACTTCTTTAATAACCAGCATGTGGAATGTAACGAAATATGCCATCGTCTTTCTTTGACAAGACCTTCAATTGAAAAACCAAGTAATTCATAGACCGTCTGGAGCAGTAGTGACCACTCAATGCTGCTCACCAATGCTGGGTTCTCCTCTCCTTCCAGACACACAGATTATGGCCCAGCCTGGTCCTTGGGTTCAGGTGGGGCCATGGGACTGGTTCTAGCCAATAATTTTTGAGAGGAATTGAAGAGTATCTTCTTCAGGCCGATATTCAATTGCCAATGCAACACTTAGAGAGTCTCTTTCCCTCTGCACAGTTGCCAGAATACATCAGAAGTCCCACAATGAGAAAAGCACAGGAAAGAGCTCCAGCTGACCACGATGAACATGAAGCACATCTGAGAAATAAGCTTTTCTAGCTGAAGCCATCGAGATTTGGGGACTTTAGTCACTATCCATCAAGACTGATACTTTTAGCGTTTTTCTTATTGATTTGGGAATTCTTTGTAGATATATATTAAAGAATTCAGGCCTTTGTGATATGCATTCCAATTTTTTTGTCTTTTGCCTTTGTAAGAAACTTTTTTTCCAGGCAGAATTTGTTTTATACAGGTGAATTCATCAGTCTTTTATTTTATGGTTTCCAGGTTATATGTCATCCGTAGAGCTTCCCTCCTCTGAGTTTTGTTGTTGTTTTTTCTCTTTTACTTTTTTAATATTTATTTATTTTTAATTGATTGATAATTGCTTTGCAATATTGGTTTGATTTCTGTCCTACATCAACACGAATTAACCATAGGTGTACATATGTCCCATCCCTCTTGAGTCTCCCTCCCACCTCCCGCCATCTCCACCCTGTCTAGGTTATTACAGAGCCCCAGTTTGAGTTCTGTGAGTCACAGCAAATTCCCACTGGCTGCCTATTTACGTATGTTAGTGTATGTGCATCCAGGCTACTCTCTCCATTTTTCTCACCCTCTCCAGCTTCCCCCGCACTCTTGTCCATAAGTCTGTTCTCCATGTCTGGGATTTTGTTATTTTTAACCCTTCCTATTTTCTTCTAGCACATTTACATTTGCAGGAGATGTGAGGGAAGGTGGCCACCACAGTCTGGCCCTGCACCGCACAGATGTGCTGCTTCATACAGGTTTGGAGAGCAGTGCTTCCACGATCTTGCTGAAGTTTGCAGAAGAGATTGGTGAGATACTCCCTCATTGTACTTAGTCTTTGGGACTGCAGCTGGTACACACTCTCTCCTTCCTCCATTATTCATTCTAAATTTCTCTTAACTATTGCCTCAACAGATCTTAGTGCCTTATCTAGTGATGTGACTCAGACCTGCATACATGAACGTTCTGAGTTCTGAATTCTAGCTGGTTGCACCTTTCTCAGTTTGAGGTTACTGCACATGTCTGTTTACAGTTGCAGCTAGAGCTGGTGCAAGCCGCCGCGTTCTCTTGCCGTGAACACAGGTGGCTGACCTGCAGCCTGCTCCCCGCCCGGATCCACCGCTGTGGGCTCTCAGCCAGTGCCCGAGTGAGACGTGGACGCCAGGCTCAAAGTGCTTCTGACGGGGTGGCACCGAATCTTCCCACTGCCAGACCCAAGCTTTCTCGGAACGCTGCTGTAATCTCTGCTGTGACCTCCCGTGTGTTCGCCCTCCCCTTTCTCAGGGCCAGGCCTCCATCATGGTCTCCCTGCATACTCCTGTTCTCTCTCATTTACCCTTTACAGTCATTTCTCTCAATAAATGCCTTATATGTCTCACATTCCTTCTCAGCATTTGCTTCTTGAAAAACTCAAACTTCATTAAAGAAAATTTTAAAATTTTATCCTATTAACAAAATAATGGGGAAAATTAATCATTTCAAAGGTGAAGAAAAAAATTATTTAATAACATTGAAAAGTCAATTTATGGTTAAAAAAAGCTCTTTGCAAATTAGACATAAAGAAAAACTTCCTGAATCTGAAAAAAGGCATTTTAACTTTTCTTTTGAACAGCAATATCATAATTAATAGTGAAACACTTAAAAGTTTTCATTTGAGAAAGGGAACAAGCAAATGTGCTTACTATCCCAAACCTATCCACATCTGGAAAAATCAGAATATATATGTATACATATATATATATAGTCTCCACCCCTGATTCCTGGCACAGAGCTCGTAAATCCCTTGGAATTTCCTGATAGGCAGGTCTCTTGTTATAATGAGGTGACTCTATACCTCTATAATAAATCAATAATAAAATAACATTTTGGGGACAATTAGGGATTTTTTAGTTTGTGTTGAGTATTAGATAAAAGTTAATGAAGTGATGTATTTTAAAAATACAAAAGCCAAAGAGAAGTGGAGAAATGAAAGAAGCTTGGCTCTTTCTTGATAGTGTTGAAGCCAAGTAGAAGGGTATATAAGGATTCATTACACTAATCTTTCCCCTTTTATATATATTTTTAAATATCTACAAAATTTTTTTAAAATGTGAGATCGCATAAAGGAAAAACTATCAAGAAAAATCCAATATATGTTGGACTGAGTAATTCTACTTCTACAAACCTCTAATGAGGAAATAAACAGAAATATGAACAAATGATTATACAAGTGTGACTGTCATAACTTTGCTTATGATAGTAAAAAGCAAACAATTTTTCAACAGCAGAGAAATAGTTTTGTATATTTAATTTATCCATATTAGTATTATTCATTCATTTAAATTGTATATTTTTAAAATATTTAATTACACACAAACTTTGAAGTAAAAAAGCAATCTCTAAAACAGCATTATAGTATTGATCATAATTTTGGTATATATGTATGCAAATAGAAAAAATAATATATATATAATACATGGAAATCTTCATTGTGTTTTTCCCTGGCTAGTGAATTTGTGGTAGGGAATTTTATTTTCTTCTTTATCATCTATTTTTTCCAAGCTTTCTGCAATAAGCATGTACTATTTATACCAAAAAATTGTATTTAATGAGAAATTCAAATGATTCTCTTTTTCAGCAGAAAATCCACATTATCAGATGATCATGTAGTGCTTTCTCCTTTAGCCCACTGCTACTCCCAGTCCTGTAATACACTCTTTAGGAACACCGAATTGCTTATCGCATCAGTTTGTAATCCACCCTGAGTCCTTCCACCCCAGCATGAAGACGCTTCGTAACTTGATAAGTGTTTTCATGTTTTTCTTATACGGACGGGGACAATTCCCCCCTGTATCTTCTCATCCTTGAGTACTCACCTCAACCGACACCTCCTTCAGAAAATCCTCCCTGATATCCATCATCCTCATTCCCTCCCTTTCCACAAGCTCGGTAACTTACCCCTCCGTTGACCTCCCCAAATAGCTATGCAGCTATCACCGCGCAGGCCCAGTTATCATGGAAGCTAATTTACTCTTGTGTCATATTACCTACACTACAGGAGAATTATAATTATCTGTTGTATTATTTATGTTTTACTACATGACACATACCCCAAAACTTAGAGGCTAATAACCCCATTTATCTACCATCTCAAAGTTACTCAAGATGAAAAATTGGTGAGTGGCCCGGCTGAGTAGTGCTGGCTCAAAACCTCTCCTGAGGTCTGCTGTCGGACGTCAGTGGGACTGCAGTCACCTCAAAGTATGACTGCGACCAGAGCGTCTGCTTCCAGGCCCTCTCATGTGACTCTTGGCAGGACGCCTCTTCCTTGATGGCCGTTGGCCAGAGGCCTTAGCTCTTCACCACACGGGCCTGTCCGTATGACAACATGGCAGCTGGCTTAAGCCAGAGCAAAAAGTCCAAGGGTGAGAGAAGCTGAAGTCACAAGCTCTTTTATAACCTAGCTTCAGAAGTGACAAACCATCACTTTCATAATCTATTAGTCACACAGACCAACCCCGGAAGGGCGTGGGAGGAGGTCAAAGGGATGTGACCAGCCAGAGGCAGGAGTCACTCGGAGGCCAGCTCGAAGGTGACTGTCTCACTGGCCTAAACTGAGTCTTGGGCCCCTTTGGATCCCCCACCGCACACTTGGGTATTATACAGTCTACTTAGCAGTTGATGGTTCATTTTGTTTAAATCAGTGAGTAAATGAATGAGACATCAACGACAATTCTGTGTATTTTCTATGCTCAATAAGTGCTTACTAGATAACTACCTCTTGCTACAATAAGGCAAGAGGCAACAGTAACCGATGTCTTAATTATAGAAGGAAAGAATCTCTGAGCGCTCCAGCTTTCAGAAAGCCATTCTCCAATAAGGTGAGTTGTAGGTAGGTAAGTTGATGGACAGAAAGATGGGGAAAGTTGGAAGGAAAGAAAGGCAAAATTCCCTCTAATCCTACCTCTCTGTTTATAAGGAAAATTATTTTGCTTCATTCTGTTTACCTTTTTCTAATTTTTTCCCCTATTCTTTAATTTCTCATAGCAAAATCGATATTAGGAAATTTTCAAGTAATTTTTAGAAAAATTCCATTATAATTTTTCTTTTTTTTTTCCTTTCATTATAATTTTTCTAAAGCAAACTAACTCATTTTCATTGTATTCCCTTGTGTATAAAGTTGTGAAATGACAATATTTTAAAAGCTGAGTTTGAGGAGTTGAGTTCAATGTAAGGAGACTTAATTTCTGTCCCTTCAGACATCAAAAATGTCAGACTTTTAATACTGTCTTTCAGCACCGCTATTGTTTTGAAGATGATGCTTGTTCTGTGCAGTTTGGATATACAGATGTCCTCTGCCTGAACAGTTCAGTAGAAACTAGGTGTAAAGTGTAAGAAGCCAGAGAGAGTGAGAGAAAAAAAAATAAATCTCTTTATTATGGTGCATAAACCTTCAGTGTGAGGGAGCTTTGCAGCTGCGCAAGGAGAAAAATGCATTCAAAACGATAATGCCAGTGTGAATAATCCTTTCCCGAATGCTGCTTGCAGACTGCTCCAGCTTTGTCAGGTGAACTTGAACCAAGCCTTCAGATTGGCCCCGTACCCATTGCACACCCTGTCTATCACCCCGGGGCATTCACCATCTTGACTGTTGTTTAAAGAGAACAAGCAATCCATCATTGAACCAGGGAGTCACTTTCTCATAGAAAAGTAAAATCAGCATGTGACACTACTCAGCCCTAGTGTTTTGCAGATTAAAATGATACATGGCGACTCACGTGTTCCTAGGAAGATTAAGTCAGTTATCTTGTTCCGCTGCCCAGACAAAAGAATTCCCCTCAAGCAGTAAGTGGAAGCTTTACAGAAACTGAAAAAGTTGGGCTCAACTGTACAGTGGTAAAACAAAATTTAACAAGAAGATAGAAACAAGAATGTTACTTTACATGTAGGCAACTTGCCTGCAAAAGATGGTACAAAGAAGAATCCATCCTGAACAGGGGGGCTATTAAATCTTTGTACAAGCCTCTGCTGTTTGAGGTGCCAGTTTTATTACCAGAGATGGATACACAATTTATTGTCTGACTGCCTTAGCAATTGATTTAAATACAGTGAAATAAATGAGCAGCCACTGGCCCTGGGGCAGTTAGCTTCCTAAGAGTAGGTTACAGTCCTGCAACTACAGTATCCAGTCATTAACACTGTTACTCCATTGTGCCATCTACACAGTGATAAAATTTTTAATGACTCCCATACAGAAATGAGTTCACAGTGGAAGGCTGGGATTATAGCCTTTAGTTCCCTACGCTGAGGCAAGTATTTATTGCATTACAGAAAACAGATTTTTAAATATTTGAATCTATAACAGTTATATTTGTTTTTAAAAGAATTTTCAAAAGGAAGAAAACTAGAGTAAGTACCAAACTGAGATTAAGTAAGTGCATTAATTACAGTCATCATAAGAAAAATTCATTTCTCTCTAAATTTTTTAACTTAAAATAATATTAAAGTTTAGTTTGTGTTCTACCATTTAGGCCTTACACTGAAAATGACACATGAGAAAGAATTCTGTTTACTTTTAGGTCCTCATGAATTTTAGGCAACACTGTTGTTAGAAATGTCTGTTTTTACATTTTGCCTATACTTTGCCACACCAAATTTTATTAAATGGTGCAGACCATTTTTCTAGTCAAAAGGGTTTCAAGTCAAAGAATGCCCTATTTTGTAACTTTTAACTAGATTTTCAAACGTTACTTACTTAGTAACCATCTATATGTTCTATACATGTCCTGCAAGAACAGATGATAGTGCTAGAGAATATATGTTTTCTGTGCCAAAGACAAACACCCGATTTAACCTTCTTTTCCTACACAAATCACCAAAGAGGAGAGGGACTATTTAAACACTTTTGTTAGACATTGGACATGGTCTTTTCCAAATAACAGAAGGACCCACAGAGCCTGGCTTTGAAGGGCCGTGTTCCCAACATGTTTTCAATAGGGAACATTCTCCCCGGGCCGAGCACCTGGATCGTGAGCAGCGTTCCCTTGGGCCGGACAGCAGTCACTGAGGCGCCTGCAGCCCAGACGCCGAGATGAGGGACGGGAGCCTCTGGCCAGCTGTATCCTTCCCCAGCCTTCAGGGCATGTCAGTGCAGCGGCCAGGCCAGGCCAGGCTAGCACGCAGGCAGGCATCATCTGAGTGGCTTTGCCCCTTTGCCCCGCTGTGGACGAGCTAGCAAGGTCCTTCAATGGGTGTGGATAAAGGTTAAATGCAGTGGGGCCCGGGGCCGTTGAAACGTACCTTGTGCAAGGCCTCAAAGCCGTAAATTGCACTGACAGCAGCAATTTAAGTTATCAAAGTCCTAGGACTTTCAGACAAGCACCAAAGGAGACCATCTGAGACCGAGCTGGATATCAGTGAGAGCTCCACAGTTCAGCATGACCTCGACAACCTACCGCAAAGAGACACGAGCTCATCCCCTCCTGCCTCTTCCTGCCACTCCATCCTGGCCGCCCAGCCTTTGCCTTGTCTGAGCTGAGCAAGGACACACACTCAACAAGCTTGAGACAACATAATCACATATAAAGTCGAATTAAATTTGGCATCTCTAAAACTCTGCGTTGCTAGATATCAGCTTTTATTACATTTAACTCTTGGTTACCAGAGGGAAAGGAAAATTGCAAGCAATCAAAAAGAAGCCTATTGTTTTAGACCCTTTCTATACAGGCCAGTAACACGCTGTTGTTGTTGTTGTCAAGTGGCTAACATACCAGCTGATGATTGGGAAATTGAGAGCTTCAAATTGCCCCATATGTCAAGAGATGTCAGATTTTTGTCAGTAACTTAAAAATTAAAAGATTGAGATGAATTAAGTGCTTTGGTCACTTGATATATGTCAGCTGTTTTACTCCCTTGGTGATTTTTGAAAATGTGCCCAAAATGCCTTGCTCAGAACTCCTACCAGAGTATATCTCAAATGCTAAAATGGTGAATTGAAAAACGTATTCAAGAAAATTTAATGTTTTATAAATTTTAAAAATCAATCCAGTCATCAAGAAAATATTTTTTTCAGGAAGCATTTTATAGTTTGGTACAGCTTACTCAGGCAATTGCTAGAAGAGAGAAGAGACTCTGCCCACTGGTTTGTGTATTTATTTTAGTGTTTTCCTTTGGAAAGACTAATTATATATTTCATCCTACTAAAAATCGATATTCCCTTTTGCCTCTGCAAAATAACGCTAGAGTTATTTTCTTTTTCAGACACTTAAGAACATCATGTTTCTTATGAAAATAACTAAGACTCAGAGAGCCACAGGCACCTAAGTCTAAACTCAAAAGTATGACCTTTCAGGAAATACACCCACTTTTTTTGGAGAAATCTGTTTAAAAATCCAGACTCTGAATAGCTGCTTCTCAGTTGGAAAGGTCACTTTAAGTGCACTGTTCACAATATTAACTAAAAATGACCCTTGTCATCACTCTCAGCATGTGGGACGGAAGAAACAATTGAAAAGACACACCCAAAAGATGGTTTCTAGAATAGGCCACTTGGATAATAGATGAGACCCTGTGAGTGCGGACCACAGGGGCGCCTAGGGCATTGTTCCTGCCGTGTGTGTGAGAGCGCTGGCTGGCTTCAGGATAACAGGACTGCAGAGAACTGCAGCAGCTCCCTGGGCCATCATCCCCAGGAGTTGAAAACCTTGTCTCAAGTTTCCTGGCTAAGCACACTCCCTCGGTAACATGTTTCAGATTTAGATGTTGCATTTTTGTGATTATAAATTCCTTCCTATGCACATATTATGGGGAGTAAATCAAGAAAAATGTTTTCATTATATGATGTCCACACAGTTTCTTCGCCTCGCTGTTTAGCTGTTGTTGGGAAGGACTTCACTAAGCAGGTTGTGCTCTGTCCTCGAACAGTAAACAGAGTTAAATTATAGAGCCAGCTCCTCGCTTGCCAGGGAGGTTGGAAAGAGCATCCTGTCTTCACTTTTCTTCCCGTGTTACCAAATCTCCTGCACCCTCTCCTCCTTCTCCCTTCCTGCCTCTCTAAAACCAAAACCATGGAAATTAAAAATCAAGAACTTCTGGCATTGAAATGATGCATGGGGCTACATACATTTTCTGGTCTTTCTACTTCTGGGAAACAAGTTTTAAGCACCAGCTGGTGGTCAGATGGTCCCTTCTAGGTCTATCTGCAGTCACTTCCTTGAAGGGAAGCGTCTGGTAAAAGAATGGTTATATACCCCAGCTCTGCCACTTCCTAGAAGAGTGATACCTAGCCTCTCAGAGCCTTTGAGTTCCCATATGTGAAATGGGTGTAAAAAGAAACACCTTGGAGTGTTATGAGGATTGGAGGTTACACATGTGAAGGACTTAGTCCAGTGGCTGGCATATCTTGGTGTTCAGTAAAGGATAGAATTGCGTTATCATTATTATCTAAACTCTTTTCTCTTTGCAGTCCTGCTGATTTTCCCAGCACCACTCTCACTAACGTTAGTGGCCAAGACCCCTTAATTACATGTCATCTTGGATTCTCCCCCAGACTCAGGGAATAGTCTTGTTTTTAAGTCGTTTCTTTTTTAAGTTTTTTTTTTTTTTTTATTGAAGTAGAGTTGATTTACATTGTTGTGTTCGTTTCTGGTGTACAGCAAAGTGACTCAGTACTTTCTTTTCCACTATGGTTTATTGCAAGTTATTGAATATAGTTCCCTGTGCTATATAGTAGGACCTTGTTGTTTATTTATATGAGGTGTAAGAATGCATACTCATTAATCCCAAACTCCTACTTTATCCTTCCCTCACCCCCTTTCCCCTTTGATAACCATAAACTTTTTTTCTATGTCTGTGAGTCTGTTTCTGTTTTGTAAATAAGTTCATTTCTGTCATTTTTTTAGTGCACTGATAAGTGATATCATATTTGTCTTTCTCTTTCTGATCTAATCACTTAGTGTGAGAATCTCTAGGTCCATCCATGTTGCTTCAAATGACACTGCTTCATTCTTTTTGACGAGTAATATTCCATTGTACAATGTATATGTACCAAGTCTTCTTTATCCATTCATCTATCAATGGACATTTAGGTTACTTCCAGGTCTTGACTATTGTAAATACTATCACTATGAATTTTGGCGAGCATGTATTTTTGTGAATTAGAGTTTTTTTCTGGATATATGCCCAGGAGTGGGATTCCTGGATCATATCGTATTAATAAAACTATTTTTAATTTTTTAAAGAGTCTCCATACCATTCCCCATAACCCCTATACAAATTTACATTCCCACCAACAATGTGAGAGGGAGGATTTGCTTTTCTCCACACCCTCTCTAGCATTTGTTATTTGTAGACTTTCAGTATTGACTGTTCTGACTGGTGTGATACTTCATTGTAGCTTTAATTTGCATTTCTTTGATAATTAGTGATGTTGAACATCTTTTCATGTGCCTATTGGCCACTTATATGTCTTCTTTGGAGAAATGTCTATTTAGGTCTTCTGCCTGTTTTTTTTATTGGGTTATTTAGGTTTTTGCTTCTAAGTTGTGTGAGCTGTTTATATATTTTAGAAATTAACCCCCTGTTGGTAGCATTGGTTACAAGTATTTAGGAAAAGTCAGTTCTAATCAGGGTATGAAGAAGTGGGAAATGTAAATAACAATGGAAACAATAGTAGGTTCCATTCATGTAGTTATTTATTGGGTTTTGGCCAAAAAGTTTCTTTGTTTTTTTCTGTAATACTGATATTTAGTCACCATTATCATGTTACCTTGAAATATATTTCAGCTGTATCAAATTACTTGTTTTTTAAGTCAAAATCATCTTCTATTGGCAAGTTCATATGATTCAGCCTAAATAATATTCAACGTGATCCTCTTGTTCCATCTCTCTTCAACCTCACCTCCCGGTAGCCCCACATCCTCCCAGCCCCATCTGACTGCAATTCCCCAGGTGTGACATGCCTTCCTACTACTGTTTCCCGAGGCTCTTTCCCAGGCCTGCAGTATCCTCCTCTGCCTCTGCTGGGAAACTCTTACCGTGCCCTTCAAGACTCAGCTCAAGTGTCACCTCGTCAAGGAGACCTTCTCTGACTCTTCTCCTGCTTCCCTCTAGTTACACATGCACACAAATCCACACTTGCACACACTTGCAGAGTCTCCATTACATCATCACAAACCTTTTATGGTGGGACCTCAATCGCCCAGTAATTACTTGTTTATGTATCTGCCTCCCCCATTAGATTATGAGTACATGAAAGCAGAGACTGTGAGTTCATTTTGTCAGCACCAGTGCCTAGACTAGCACTTGGTCGTTAATAAGGCCCTGTTGAATGAAAGAATTAAATCATTAAAAATCACAAGATTAATTAAGAGTGTAGTTTTATGATTGACCCATTGGGGCATAACTCCTGGTGTAATACAGTATTTAACGTTGTGCCATGCACGTTGCACGTGTTCCATAAATGTTTGTGAATTGAATGAATGAATGATGGCAGGTGAAAAATCTCTTAATTAGATCCAGAGGGTCCTCTTTATTTGTAAAATCCAAATAAGAAAGGCGTTCTCAGACCCTGAAAAAACCTCTGCTGCCATCTTTGTCTTACAAAAGACTCATCTGAATGATAATGAGTGTGGAAAATGGATTAGCTCCTGGGTGGACAGGGTTTTTTTCTTTATTTGTTTGTTATTTGTTTTTGTTTTTTGTCTGGGTAAAAAAAAAAAAAGATGAGTGCTCCATCACTTAGGGAGATTTAGTTCCCTCTTATTTTCCATGATTTTGATTTTAGTGTTTAAAATAAAATTATTTTGAATACATGAATTAAAATTATTTTAAAACTATAACGGTTCCCAGTGTTGTATTAAAATGTTGATTTTTATCATTATTTGATGCATCGGCCAATAATTTGACTTTGGAGAAATTGATTATTACTTATTCTTGGATTCTAGTGATAAGGCATAATTATCTCTAGGAGTATTCTACTATTATGTGGTCACATTTGTTGGTTATATAATTTTTAAGATGATTATTATAAATGTTGTCCTTATATGTATTATTACATGATGTGCTTCAAATAAAGAACTGAATTATTATAAAAATAAGCAATAAAGAAGACCTAATTATTGGTTTTGGCTCAGAAACCAAGTGTTTTAAAGTGCATTAAGAAGGGTATTTTTCAAGTTTCTTGAATTAAAGACTGTGGTCTGTCCTTTAGCCTGAGCAGCTAAGCATCATTGAGATTAAGGGTACATCATAAAACTAAAATCAAGCAAAATAGACTTCAGAAAAAAAATCATGAGGGATAAAGAGGACTTTTAATTGGGTTAGTATTGGATTTATAAATCAAATTGGGACTCTAATGAAGTGTCTGACTCTGACTTTTGGTGTTTGCTGATTGACAGCGGTGAAGCCCCACCACTCTGCCTTACCTCTCTGTCCCACATCTGGACAAGCTGTCCGGAAAGCCCAGGTGCTGTCTCCTTTGGCACCAGCAGGAGGTTAAAAGCACGGGACCCCAACCCATGGAAAGAACTCTCACACAAGCCTCATCCTCTAAACACCATAAAACCCTAAGCCCATTCTTTCAAGCCATTCTGCCCTCCTTTGGGAGGCTGCCTTGTTCTTCCCAGAAAACTTCCTTATGTGAATAATAATCTTACAACCTTTGGTACATGTGTGGCATCATCAGTCTTGACATCCAGACTGTGGATGGGGCAGGGTTCCATTGAGCATCTGCAGACTGACCACAATAGGGGGAAATTGGCATTTTTAACCATGTGAAATATTCTGATCCATGAGTACCATACATCTCTCCATGTATTTGAGTCTTCTTTAATGTTTCTCATAAATTATTTCTAGTTTTCAGCATGTACATTTTGCCCATATTTTATTAAATTTTTCCTAAGTAGTTTATATTTTGATGCTATTCATAGTCTTTGATGCTGTACATAGTATTATTTTCTTATTTCAGTCTAGCACAGAGAAATATAATTGAAGTGATATCAGCAGAATGGCAGAATGGCAGAATAGGAGTTCTCCACCTTCTTCCCCGCACAGTACATCTACTTTTGTAATCATCCACAGATAAGAACATCTTTGTTAGAGCCAAGAAGTCTGGCAGAGAAACCCCAGCATGGCATTGAAACTGAAGAATCCAAAAATAAACCATTGAAGAGGTAAGAGGAATAGTTTCACTTTGCCCACATCACTCTTCTACTAAGGTGCAGTGCCAGGAATGACCCCCCACAGCCATGATTTCTTTCACCAGGAAAACTGAGAGCACGGGTGAGTACCTGGATTCTCCAGCCAGACAGGATGCTACCCAAGAAACCCACTTCTTTTTTACCTCACCCCGTTAGTACTAAGGTGATCTGCAAGCTTGCGTGGTTGGCAGAAGTTGAGCGTGTACCAGCCAGGGCTCAGAATTCATCACAGGGATGCTGCAAACTGCTTCATGCTGCTCACTGATCCCCAGATCCTGTCAGAAAGCCCATCTGTGAGAAACCACAAATACCGTAAATCGGAAGCATTACCCTAATACAGCTCCCCCTCACTTTGCAAAAGAGCCCTTCCAAATTATATATGTGCATTTTAATCAAGGAAATCTAGAAATAATCCTTCATATTTACCTGTACTATTTCACTCCACAGTTTCTGAATGGCCATCCTAGAACTAGTGCCAAGCTGGTTGTGTCAGAATCATTCTAGTTTAAAAAATAAAAAAACAGATTCTGGGCTCTAGCCTCAATAATTCTCATCCTATAGTAAGTCTGGAAAAGGAGCTGGGAATTTATAAAATATAACACAAGGGATTCTAGTGATCAGCCCCATTTGGAGACAATAGAAACATCCATGTTTCCTGGAAACCACATTGGCCATATTAGTAATGGAAGATAAGCTTGTGGTCAACTGCAAGTCAATTCACTTAGCATTATTCCATTCTTAGCATGGTAGATAGTATTGCACCATGTGAATGTGCCATGCCTTGTTTAACTTATGCCCTATTGATGAACATTTAACTTGATTCCAAACTTTTTTCTACAAGTAATACTATAATAAACATCTGAGTATGTGTGTGTACTTGTGTATGTAAAGACAGAGAGACAATAAGAGACAAAAAGAGAATTTCTGTGAGTAGCTACCTAAAAATGGAATTTCAGCTTCAAGGGGATATGCTTTTCAATTATTGAAACAACCCCTCCAAAACCACACTATATAAGCTCCTCTCTTGTTCCATGATGTATAATATTATCAAAGGATGAAATATTTTATATCACTCTCCAAAGAATTATATAATTATAGTTATTAACTATAAATAATGTCACTCAAGTCAACGGTAGTAATGATTATTCTAAATTTTTACTAATCTGGATTTTTATACTTAAAATACTATGTATATTTGTTTCTGAACTTTGCTCCAAAGTTCAGCATGCCAAGTGCTGAGACATGGAGGTTTGAAGCAGAGAAAAGGTTTATTCAGGAGTCAGCCAAGTGAGGACAAAGGAGACCAAGTCTCAAATCTGCCTCCCCCCAGGCAAGAGGCTGGGAATATTTATGGGATGAAGCTGAGGCATGAGGAGCATGGAGAAAGGTGATCAAAAGCAAGGAAAACGTGAGATAATGGTCCTTCCATGTAGATTCCAAAGGTACAAGTCAGTTGCAAACCTCTTCGTGGGAAGAAAATGGTGGGGTTAGCACAATGTGAGGGTGGAGTTTTGGGGCTTCTAATGTCACAAGGTCACCAAGCGAACACTTGAGCATGCCCAGCTGGAGGGTCAGTGGTCTCAGCCAGCCAAAACCAGCTCAAACTAGACACAGCTGACCCCAAGTTCATGAGAGAATGTCTTGAGCAAACATTGTTCAGGCGACGTGACACTTGGAGGACATGCAGGTTTTTGCAAAAATACTCAAAGGGAAGATTCATCAGAGAAGGTAAGTTGTAGTCCATTATATATTAAGCAATTTATAGTTTAAAGGATAGCTGGTGACTACCCTTGGTTTCATATTTAGTACACATTTCCAAAAAATAACAAAATAGCAACCATTTGTTGGGACTTCCTATGTCCCAACCACATTCTGTGTACTAGCTCACTTAGCTCTATTTAGAAATAGGGAACCAAAGCTAAAATTAAGGTGACCACACAGCTATTAAATATTAGAAGTGGAGTTTGAACCCAAGCTAACTGATCCCCAAACCCGGGTATGTGATACTCTTAGTATTCAAATTTAACTTTCTATCTTACTGTGACAGAGCCATGTGAATTGTATGTGTGATACAAGTGTATTACAATATACATAGAAAGGCCTTATGGTCACCTCCACCTGTTGAAACAACTGTGTTTATAGAGCACATATCCAGAAAGGCTAACTCCCACCTAATCCACCATCTCCTTTCTCAGGTCTTCTGTATGTTCTTCAAGGCTTCAAAAGATTCTAGGTATGGCTGGAAAAGGTGAACTATTGCATTAAAAAAAAAGGATTGGACAAGGCAGACCTGTTAATAATGACCACATCTATCTACTACAGGGGCCGAGGGGAGGGTTAACATTCCAACTCCCTACTTTCTTCTTCTCAAACAAAGGAGGGGAGAACTTTTGAGATGTGTCATAATTGAGTGTAATATAAATAGGAATTTGGAACTGATGGTTATTTTGTCTATAAAAAAAACTTCCTTCCTTTGTCAGCATTAACTCAACAAATACTTATCGAGCTCCTACTATGTGGGAGGCACTGTTACAGTTGCTGGAGATAGTGTTGAAGGAAGCATGAATATGCATACACAACACACACACATACACACACACACATCCTCATAGATGTTCCAGGGAGGGGGAAGACAAGGTAAGCAAAATAAGTTAGTAAGGTAGTATACTTGTTGGTGATAGGTGTGAGAAAAATAAAGATGGCTGGACCTTTCCAAAGCAATGTACACAACTGGACAAGAATTTTAAGAATCATACATGTATTCAATACATTGTCTTTAATTGAATTAATATCTAAAAATAAGCTATAAACTTATAAAGGAAAAAATCATATGTTGACTTGGATCTCTCCAAGTCTCTGCAAGATAAGGTGAAAATCAGATCTCCTTACTAAAAGAGCCATACTTTTATTACTTTTCATGAAACTCAGTGACAGAGTAGTATACTTCATCCAGCCTTTGGAAAACAAGGAGAAGAGAACATTAGTTCATAAGGAATCAAGCAAAACTCCAAACTGCCATGCTTGGGGCTGGTTCCTCCAGGTTTTACTACCTCTCCTCTGCTCCAGAGCTCTCTGCTCTGAGACCCACCCTTCCCCCTCTTCAGCAAACCAGACCATCATGTTAATAAGAGTTGATTTGTAAATAGCGTCTCCCTCATGCCATCTCCACCCCCCTTTGGCCAGGATCCTACTTTTCTGCTCAGTGGCACAGATGCGGCTTTGAGCTGACTGGGACCAGGCAGCTATTAGCAGCAAATCCAGTGAGGGAAATTAATGAAGGGGACAACTAATAAAAGACAGCTCAGGACAGCCAGACTAACTTGCTCCGAGCAGTAATTAACTTTTTTCTTTTTTTTTTTTTCCAGCTCATGAAGGTAAATATGCCATCGGCACTGGTCCAGTCTAACTCTTCTTTATTAAAAAGGAAAGAGCAAGAGCATTCATGGGGAGCTGAGACTTAATCTATTTTTCCCCCCAAGAAGAACCATTTTAAATTACTTGTGTGATGTGTTTGTAGATCCGTGATGCCCAAATCAAGATATACCTTTAAAGATGAGAGAAAAATGAGGCAGATGAAGAATTATGAGTCTCTGAATAAAAGAAATAGTCATCTTCTACTTGGAGACAACTTGAAAGAGAAGATTTTTTTAAAGGTTTGCTTTTCTTTCCTACCTAAAATGATTGACGTTTTCTGTTCAATGCAAATGCTGACTAAATACAAGATTGGATTCAAAGTGCATGACAAGTCTTAGATGTCAGTGTTAAATATTAGCCTGGCTTGAGGGACATTTCAGTTGCCTTGCTCCAGCCTCCATCTTCCTTTTTTAAAGACACAATTATAAAAAGCAACTTACAATTTGCTTTCTTCATCTATTTTTAAAAAATCGACACAGCAGTTCTTCTGAAAATATGTCTTCTGAAAATATATGTATCAACATAAAACTGTTGAGGTTTGTCCAAAGTGTTTCTAAAAACAAACCTAAAGTATTTTATAAAAAAAAAAAAAAAAAAACTTTGAAAGTCAGAACTAGAAGAGATTTTAGAAATATCTAGTTTTATCAGGCTGAGAGACTTACCCCTGGTCACATAGCCAATCAGTAACAAAAAAGATCCTTATCAAAAATTCAGTGCTCTGGCTTCCCTAAAACAAGAAGCCTCATCACATACTCTAAAAAGTTAATAAGCTGATTTTGGTACTTCAGCGAAATCTGTAATTTATCGATATAGTCCCCTTATAGGCTTGGATATAACAAGATCAAATAACATTTCATTTGTTGAGTTCTATCTGAGCATCCCAGGAATCAATTTACTCTTCCATCTAGCCTCCAGAACCTATGGTACCATGTCAATCACATTCAGAGTTTTGTTGTTGTTCAGTCACTAACTCGTGTCCGACTCTTTGTGACCCCACGGACTGCAGCACGCCGGGCTTCCCTGTCCTTCACCATCTCCTGGAGTTTGCCTCAAACTCATGTCCACTGAGTTAGTGATGCCACCTAACCTAATCCTCTGCTGCACTCTTCTCCTGCTGCCTTCTATTTTTCCCAGCATCGGGGTCTTTTCCAATGTGTCAGCGCTTCGCTTCAGCTGGCCAAAATATTGGAGCTTCAGCATCAGTCCTTCCAATGAATAGTCAAGGTTGATTTCCATTTGGAGAAGGAAATGGCAACCCACTCCAGTATTCTTGCCAGGAGAATCCTGTAGACAGTGGGGCCTGGCAGGCTACAGTTCAAAGGGTCACAAAGACTTGGACACGACTAAGCATGCAGGAGCACATTCTGGATAGGATGTAGCAAATACAGAATTATGTGCAGGATTCTCTCAAGGATTGATGGCTTCAAACAATGGATGCTCTCCCAGAAAACCACCTTCAGGCGATCAGTAACACTACGTAAAGGAGAGTACAACTCCATACTGTTATTTCCCACAAGATAGCAGAAAGGCTAGGTGTGGTGAAGAAAAGGACTTCATACATACTCACTTCTACATTAGCAGCATGGAGAAATAAAATTAGTTTATTAAAATAGAGAAAATGAGGACAGTGACACTAGATGCTTCAAAAATAAAATAGCTTTTATTACATAAGGTATGTAAAATAGTCAAATTCAAAGGACCAGAAAGAAAAATATTGGTTGCCAGAGGTTGGAGGGGAGGGGAAATGGGGAGTTGTTGTTTGCTGTGTGTAGAGTTACAGTTTTGTAAAATGAAAACGTTCTGGAGATTGGTTGAAAACACTGTGAATATACTTTAAATTAACTGTACAGTTAAATATGATAAAGATGATTTTAAAAAATAACTTTTAGAATGGCGATAAAACTTTCTTGCGTGTCCAAAAATAAAATTATCTTTTATAAGAGAATCTTCAAACTATGCAACCCTATGGACTGTAGCCTGCCAGGCTCCTCTGTCCATTGAATTCTTCAGAAAAGAATACTGCAGTGGGTTACCATGCCATCCCCAAGGGGATCTTCCAACCCAGGATTGAAACGCATCTCCTGTGACTCCTGCACCGCAGGCAGATTCTTTACCACTGAGCCACTGGGAAGCCCCATTCAGAGGTGAGCCACCAAGTTTTCAGACTTTTATTTTGCTACAAATAAGTTATAAAGGCTTCAAATAAATATGCATCCATGTTAATCAAAGTGGGCTGTTATGATGCAATAACAACCTTCCAATCTTCATGGCTTTTAACTCGAAAGCTTTTCTCCCTCAAGTAACATCCACTGTGAGTTGAGGTGGACACTTTATATACTCTTTATATGATCACCTAGAATACCAACCAGCTTTGATATTTTGGCCTCACCACTCAAGAGAAGAGGGAGATAGAGACCACAGATGAAGTCTCGTCCTATTGTAAGGGGCCTGAGCATGCCCAGTAGGGTTAGAACCACATTGGTAGAGACGAGAAATGTCCTCCACAGTATCCAGCAGCAGGATTTTGTCCAGATGGAATGAAATGAAATCACAGGCTTTAAGAATTCTAGAATAGAATAAAGATGGCACCAATGAAACATGTAGGAATATTGCCAAGTGTATATGGGAGGCGCTATCACGACAAGAAATAATTCTTTTCAAACAGTGATACAGTGCTGAAGGGCAGTGGCTGATGGTTGTGACTGTTACAGATTCCATGAGACGTGGTGAAGATACCGTATGGTATACTCATAGCTGCTTTGTTATGTTTTTTGAAGATTCCTAATCCCTTCAAGTATGCTATCAAAATTCTAAAGTGTGTCATGAATATCAAAAAGTGGAGAAGTCCACCATCTATGAATACTCTCCTTCTGCTCTCTTACAAAAGATCTTGTAACGTCACTTATTTTACTGGGGCAGATGGTGACTGAACCAGGCAATTAAAAGACGCTTGCCCCTTGGAAGAAAAGCTACGACCAACCTAGACAGTATATTAAAAAGCAGAGACATTACTTTGCTGACAAAAGTCTGTCTAGTCAAAGCTATGGTTTTTTCAGTAGTCATGTATGGATGTGAGAATTGGACTATCAAGAAAGCTGAGCGGAACTGATGCTTTTGAACTGTGATGTTGCAGAAGATTCTTGAGAGTCCCTTGGACTGCAAGGAGATCCAACCAGTCCATCCTAAAGGAGATCAGTCCTGGATGTTCATTGGAAGGACTGATGTTGAAGCTGAAACTCCAATACTTTGGCCACCTCATGTGAAGAGTTGACACATTTGAAAAGACCCTGATGCTGGGAAAGATTGAAGGCAGGAGGAGAAGAGGACAACAGAGAATAAGATGATTGGATGACATCACTGACTTGATGGACATGAGTTTGAGCAAGCTCAGGGAGTTGGTGATGGACAGGGAAGACTGGTATGCTGCAGTCCATGGGGTCACAAAGAGTCGGACATGACTGAGCGACTGAACTGACTGACTGGAAAAGAGCACCACTGAAGAAAATTGAACTTTGTTGTCTTTTTAGTGGAAAGAAATAGAATTAGCAATTATCTGGAGAACTATGAACCAGGTAGTTTCACCATAGGGATTTGCTCCAGCCTGCTTTGTAATACAGTATCACCATTACCATCTTATACATGTTATCATCAAAGACATAAATATCTGAGAGATTCAGAATAATGTAAAAGTGAGGAGTCTCTGACCAGTGCCTTTATCAGCTCAACTTCACCTTCTATAGCTTAGAACCATGTTGCTCTGAAAAAACTCTAGGAAAGTCTTGACAACTCTCCCCAATGTAAGTGAGCAGAATAGTCTAAGATTCCAGAAGTTTTATTCTAGTAGAACTGAAACCCCTTTTAAATTATTTGCTCACTGAGAAATAAAACTGTTTTCACTACACTCTTTCTGATTCTTCCCAGACTGAAGATGTCAGATGGACTCTCCTAGGTCTCCTGAAAGTGATAGGAATTTCCGTTGCAAAGCCATCAAGAGCTATGTTAGCAAGATTTGCTGCTGCTGCTGCTAAGTCGCTTCAGTCGTGTCTGATTCTGTGCGATCCCATAGATGGCAGCCTACCAGGCTCCTCTCTCCCTGGGATTCTCCAGGCAAGAACATTGGAATGGACTGCCATTTCCTTCTCCAATGCATGAAAGGGAAAAGTGAAAGTGAAGTTGCTCAGTCATGTCCAACTCCTAGCGGACCCATGGACAGCAGCCTACCAGGCTCCTCCATTCATGGGATTGTCCAGGCAAAAGTAGTGGAGTGGGGTGCCATTTCCTGCTCCATAGTAAGATTTGACTTCCTTCTAATTCAGAAGAAACACTGGGTTTGACCTCAAAACTTTTCAGTGGCTTTACTGCTCTACTAGCAAAATTCAAGTTTTCTTATTTGTCCATTTCAAGCTGCTGCCGTGGCAGTTTTGAGTTAAGGAAGATACTAGTTCAGACTGATTTGATTCTGTCTTCTTGACCATGTTCTAGGCACTGTGAAATGAAAGAAGTATTAATGCATTAATGCAATAGTCATCTGAAGTTTATGGTTAGACTTTCTCCATACATTTTCAAAGGTATATTCCAGGTTTTACCTCATTTGATTTCTTTTCCAAAGTTATCTGGAAAGTGAGGCAAAAATAATTATATCCTCACACTGAATCAATCTTCTTGTACATGTTTGCATGTAGTGTTTCAATTTATGTAAAAAGTTGAAAAAAACACAAAGTTATCCCAGAATCTCTCATTTTTAAATTATTTCAATGTGTAGCAAGATTTATATGTTAACAGAAAGAAAGCAACAGCAAGCCCGTGAGGCTGTCTTTTGTCACACGGGCACTAGTTTGGCTTCTTTCTGCTATTCTTATACCGAGGAGGCAATAAACCCCCTTGAGAGTCATAGAGCTGCCTGCGGAGCTCCGACAGGGCATAGAAGCCTTTATGCCAAAATACAATGCACAAAGGGATCATAAACACATTTGGAAAGGAAGATGACCTCTTTGTCACAAGGAATTAGGCTTTACTGCAAGCTGCTACCATGGAAACCAGCCCCCCAGCTTTCTCTGTTTATTTTGAAGTTTCCTGTTCCCCATATAACATGGACTTCAGCACTTTTACTTAATTGTTTCTAGATCAAATACAATTGGTGAAAGGTTTTGGTTCTTTGCTTCATGGTTTAAAGTCTCCAAGTATGCCTGCAGGTCCTAAAGAAAAACAAAAGAGAAAGTAGTGATGGAGTCAATAGAAAGGAAGGAAAAGTGAAGAAAAATACTGGAGTCACGGTCTGTTTTACAATTCAACAAGATCAGAGCAGAGATACACTTGTTATTAAATCGTTCAAAGACCAGCTACAGTCCAACAGTGTCTCTTTAGAGATGTGTCCTTTGAAATAATTTTAGCTTTTTGCCTCTCGATTTCTTACATCTCTGAAATTCAGTATACCCTATAGTGTCTACAGAGCTCCTCTCAAAGTCCAAACAAAATTCCAAGTATACTGCCACTGGGGGAAAATCTTGAATCTTTTATCTTATATGATACAAAGAAAACCGATTGTTTATACGGCTACAGCCTTCAAAAGTAAAAAGAAGAGAATTTATAATGAGCTAAGCAACCGTTGAAGTTCTGCGTCCAAAAGCTGGTGAGACACTTGAAGAATGGCCCGGGGTCCAGCTCGGAGAGATGCGGGGACTCGGAAGACAGACAGGTAATGGGACCCGATGGCGCAGGTGCTTCGGAGATCCTTCTTTCCCTCCGGAGTCTCCCCACTCCCGCCCTCCCGAAATCCTGGACTCAGGGCGGGGAAGGCTGTGCGTTTCTGCCACAGGTGAAACCTACCCAGCCTGGAGATCAGAGCTGGCACCTGTCCAGTTGTTGGGGCAGCCCCGGCTTTTTAACGTAGCGTTTCGAATAATCCAAGCTGACTTTTCCCAATTTGCGCTTGAGGGACTGGAGAAGCTGGGCGCAAGCGAAAGCAGACAGCAACATTCGCATCGCGCCCCTCCTCCCGCAGAGAGAGAGAGACGGAGAAATCATTTATTGTAGCGCGCACACACCATCAGGACTCTTTCCCACTCCATCTTCCGACTCCCGCCACCTTGCAGGGAAATCGCAGCTCCGGCCACACTGGCTTTCTCGATCTGCTTTCCGGATGAGTGAATTTCTTTGCTCCTCTCGCCTGTCGGGAACCATCTGAAACTGCCCCCAAGTCGCGTTCCCAGGGGCCCTCCCCACTCCGTTTCCACTCGGAAACCAAAGAGCAGCTCACTTCGGCATCCTCCAGAAGACAAACCGCATCCAATCATTCACCTGTGGGTGAACTTGAAGGAAAAGCAGAAACCCAGAGGTGGGCCGCCAGGAGAAGCGGGAGCGAGAGGAGTACGGTGCTGGGTAAACCAAACCCGGAAAAGAAAACCGGGTGAGGGACGAGGAGGACAGCTCTAGCCGACCTCGCCCCTCCTCGGCCCGGGTGGATCCCTGCGGGTGCCCACGGCGAGCCACGTGGAGAAGCCCCAAGGGAGACGCAAACCGCGCCCCCTCCCCCCCAGGGTTTTGGAAAAGAAACTGCTGGGAACAATGACCCCTGAAGGCCAGAGGGAGGTGGAGGGGGGTGAGGACCCTCGTCCTCCCCCCCCCCTTTTGGACATTCCTTAGGTTTAATCATTAAAGTGGATCCTTTTTAAAAAGGAGGCAGCAGCTGAACAGTGCTGTTTCTGACAATCTGCCACACACTGTCAGTGAAGTGAAAGATCTGGACCGAGCTTGGTTGCCTCGCTACCAATAACGGACTTGGGGAGACCAAGCCTCCGATTTCTGGCTACATCAAAGCAGTGATTATGCAAATACCCATTTTTTTTTTAAAGAATAAAATGCAGGGGGAATTATTTATCAAACAATGAACCCCCTGCCAGGGCGGGAAACAATAGATCAGACTAGATAGCCCTTCTAGCCCCAGGCTGGGGGAGAGGGAAGGCGGGGGGGGGGGGGGGGGGGGGGGGATGCTGGCGCCCTCACGTTTTATTGGTCTAACCTAATTTCACTAATTCTCTTTTCACACATTTTCTTTGGCGGATTCGGAGGCCAGGACTTTCACGCTCCCGGGAGCGCCCTGCATTGGCGCGATTCAAGGGCTGCCTGCTTTATTTAATTAATACATTCAAAGCTCGCCTGGGCCCGGAGAGCCTGAGGGTGGGGAAAGACCGAGGCCGGGCGTTGAGGAGGAGGCGCTTTTAACGGGTTCCAGGTGTCGACGCCCAGCAGTCACAGCCGGCCCAAGGCTATTGCGATGCAGGGGGTGCAGGCGGTGGGCGGCAGCGGCTCGCAACTTCAGTCTCTCCAGCAGACCCGACCTTGCCGCAGCCGGGAGCCCAGGCGACCCAGACCCGAGGGTGGGCGCGGCAGAAGCGGGCCTCGGGCCTAGACATCCTCTACGGGAAACGGGATCCTTGCTCCTTCCCGGCCAAGGCCGCCCGGGGCCTTCAGACGCCCTCACCTCCACCGGGCCCTCGGGGGTCTCTTCCCGAAAGGCGCCCACCCGGCTCCTGCCCAGGGGCACCCGGGTACTCCTCTGGCTCCTGCTTCGCCTGGCGGCGCTCCGTTTTTTCTTTTCCTCCTTGTTCGCCCGCAGATGAATGTATTTTAAATCTGGTGAAGGAAAATCAACCTTAAGTCCTGGGCACTTCAGAACAAGTAAATACAATCAATGCCTGAAGCCTGGCGGCGCCAAAGCGACGATCCACCCAGGGCAGGACCATCCTCACACTTCGCGCTTAGGTAAACGCGCCGCCGCCGCGCGCCGCTGGCTCTGGGAAGATCTGGCAACTGTAGCGGTGTGGGACTGTCATCAGAACAGTTCCACGGTCTTGCTTGAAACGTCTCTCAGCAGAGGGCTCCGGAAATAGAATGGCTTGGCTTAGCTTGCCCAGGAACCTACTTGGTGCAGATAAACCAGGCTGGTCACGGGGCAGGCACAATGGGGGAGGGACGAATGGATTAAATCGAGGAGCGACTGTATTCCCTTCTGCTGAAGCTGCGACCTGTAGTTATTCTTACAGGGGAGGGAAGAGGACCTCTGGGCTTTAACCCACAGGCTGTGGAGCTTGCGGTGGGCTGGGAGGGAAAACTCCTAGTGCGAAGTGAGGAAGGAAGAAACGTTCTAATTAATCGCTAGAAGTGATTAGACGCCATAAAGAATAATTGCACCTATTTAGTGTAAAATAGGGCTTCCCTGGTGGCTCAGTGGTAAAGAATCTGCCTGCAATGCAGGAGACCCGATTTCGATCCCTGGGTTGGGAAGATCCCCTGCAGAAGGGAATGGCAACCCACTCCAGCACTCTTCCCTGGAGAATCCCATAGATGGAGGAGCCTGGTGGGATACAGTCCGTGGGGTTGCACAGAGTCGGACACGACTGGAGCGGCTAAATAGCAACAGCAGTGTAAAATAAGGTGTGTTGTAGATAGAGAAGGGAAAGCCTGAGTGTGGATCACAGGTGGTAGACGGAATTCCTCCATATATGAGGTGCTTCTGGTGTGGAAGGAGGACCTGCAAACTTTGGCTGAACGAGACCCTGGCCCTGGAGTAGCTGTGCGGAGGCGGCTGCTAGATTCAACTGGGTCACAGGTTAAGTCATTAGCTGTATTACCATTAATCAAAACTGTGACTATTGAACCCTCTCTCGATCCATGCCTCTCCAAATAAGCCATTAGGGTCACCACCTAGTTATAGGATTCCCATCCCCCCTCCCCCCCCAGTCGAATTTTCCTGAGTACCTGCACCTGAAGTGTGGCCTCCCCAGACCTGTGTCCTGAACCTGTTTCTTGGCAAGTTCTCACAATAACCATCACCATCACTAAAAGAGCAGGGATCTGGCATTAAAACTGATGTTTTAGAATTCTCATACCACAATTGCTTGGCTTTTTAAACTCTAGAAACATAGAAGTGTAAGAGAAATATCTCTTTCTCCTTATTAGATAATCAAGAGTGGTTAACAATATAAAATCTTTAAGCTAGAAGGGGTTTTCCAACAAGTCTCCCTTACATCCAGAGATGAAATCCAAACAAATCTTGGGTTGGTTCTTTCTTTTATTAAAAATAGCTATTCCGTTATTAAACACAATATTTCTACATGAACAGAGAGGAGGAGTAATTAGGACATTTTAGAATGATCATGGGTTTAGTGGAGGATTTGCTTAAACCAGAAGCAGATATGAAATTCATGAGGCAGGGTAGGACTATGAACAACCAACATTTCTTTGCAGGCATGATTTTTTTTTTTTGGCTTGTGAAGTCCTGGCCACCGTCCCCTAAGGGACTCAAACCTAGAATGTGGTCAACCTTCACTTGGTCATCTTTGACCCAAGGCCAGTCAAAGAACATTGATTTCTGCTTAGGACACTGAGCTGCAAGTTACAGAGTTATGTATCCTGGAGATTAGGAAACCATTTTTGCTTTCTTTCTGAAGATGTTTTGACTATGTAAACCATTTTAACAAAGACTGAACTGGCTAACATGAAGTCAGCTTCCAATAATGAATTTATTAAACGCTCTATTATGTCACAGATATTAGAGATCACTGTCCAGTCCCTTTTGTTTACAGATAATAACTGAAGCTCAAAGAAGTGAAGTGTAAGAACCAAATTTCTACACACTCCGTCTAGATAGCTCAACTATACTATTTTTTAAAAGCAAAGTTTCTGAACTTTGGTGCTCATCATTAATTATAATTTAAATTCCCAAAACTTTTTTTTAAACTAATCTTGTTTGCTCAGAAATTGATTTCTTAAAAACCAAGCTTTTATTTGTATGGAGAGTTACATTTTTATGCCATTTTAGTGTCTTAAATGTAATTCAGCTTCTTGTGATTGCTTAGACCTTATGTGTCAATGAAATCCACACACAAACATTGACAAAAAACAAAAACAAGTACTCTATTCAATTTGATATAGGGAGTTAAGAAAAAAATGAAACATTCTTCTAAAAGCCACCTAAACAGGAAAAGTAATAATGAAACACACAAAAATTATGAAAATTAGATACTTTATTTATAGTTTAATCACAAGAACAATTTTCTTGTTCTTTCAAGATGTAAATACATACTAGAATAAACTCTGTAGAATATACAAAAAATACATACTTTTCCCATGAAATTTTTCTTTATAATAAATAGAAGGAAACACGTGTGTGGCTGATCCTGATAATGCTCCGTGTCTGCTTAGGTTTTCAGTCTGTTGATTTATTTTTAATCTCTTGAAAGAATGGGGGAGTTTCTTCTCCCCTAAAAGGTCGAGATAAATAATTCATGAAGCAATCCTCCCTCCTGATTTTTCCGTTTTCCTCCACATTTTTCCTTTTGATAGAGAGTTCAGCCTAAATTTCCACGCTTGCATTCAATCATTACAAAGCCTACAAATTATACAATGACTTCTAACCTGGCCCTCTAACAAAACAACTTTTTCCCCCTTATAAATCATAAAAGACAGATGGCAAAATGGAGAAGAAAAAGGAAAGAAGAGCGGGACAATAGGCATTGTGACGAATCTGGGAAACAGAACAAAGTGCACATCAGAGAGGGAAAGTTTGGTCTGACAGGTGAAATTCCCACAGCCCGCAGGCAGCACTGGGAATAAAGCAGATGCCAGCCATTGCAAATCTGTGGATAATATTATTACCGGTAAAATCATTCAGATGCTAAGACACATTTCTTTCTACTCGACATTAACATCTCTATGCAGAAGCAAAGGTGAAGAGATCGCAGGAACCGGTTGCGTTCCCCCTGGGAGATTCACAGGAATCGCACCGAGAGGGCGGGAGCTTCAGTCCGCTCTACAAACTCTTCAGACGCGTCACCTTTATCTCTTCCCAGCATCTTTTTACCTTAAGTGCCTCCCCCCTCCCCACCCCAAACTCTAGAATCCTCTTTGACAATAAGCTCCATCACACCAATAAATTGGAGGGCCCGGCTGGACTAAGGAAGCCCTTAGCCAAGGAATGCAACAAATAACGAGTAATGAGAACGGCTACACATGCTCAGAGGAGTGAGATGGTTTCCGGGGCATGGGAAGCGGGGGGCAGGAGGCGGGGGCAGGAAAGGGCGCCCACTAAGGCCTGGCGTGGGTAGGAGAGATGGCAGTTCTAGATACAGTCCCTGACTATGGGGAGGTGAGGTGCGTAGCGGTGCTTGTCTGGAGGTGGGGGCTGCCAATAGTCCATGTCTGAACCCTCCGGGCTGGCGGGAGATAAAGTGCAGCTGTAGGGGGAGGTGGAGTTGCAGGAGGCCGAGGAAGACTCCGCGGGGCTGTTTGTGCAGCTCCACGTGGAGGCGGGCGAAGGGCTGTCTCCGTTGTTGCTCAAGGCGGCGCCAGTGCCTCCCGGACTCAGCAGGACGGCCTCGGAGAAGAGCGCCCCGGGCAGGCCGCCGCCCCCACAGTGGTCAGCCAGGCGCAGGGTCTCGGTGAGCGCCCATATGTAGTTGTGGGCGAAACGCAGGGTCTCGATCTTGGTCAGCTTGGCGTCCTCCGGAAATGTGGGGAGCACCTCACGCAGCGCGTCCAGCGCCGCGTTGAGATTGTGCATGCGGTTGCGCTCGCGGTTGTTGGCCTTCAGTCTCCGGGTCTTCTTGATGCGCTGTACGGTCTCGGCCGTCTTGGCACCCCGAGAAACAGCCCTTGCCCTCGAAGGGCGCCGCTTGCACTCATGCACCACACCCAGCAGCCGCGCGGGCCGGCAGCCCTCGGCTCCTCCCGGCGAGCCGCCCAGCGCCGCGGGCGCGGCCTCTGCCCCAAGCTGCCGCCGCGCTCCGCCCGCCGCGCCCAGCTCCTCCTCTTCCTCCTCGTCAGCGCTGGAAGACAGAGGGGTCAGAGCCGCCGAGGCGGGGGAGGCCGAGCGCAGCAGCACCAGCACGTCCTCCTCCTCCTTTAACTCCAAGCTCTCGGATTTGACGAACATCCTGGAGAAGAGAGCAGAGCGGGAGAAAGAACCAGGCCGGGTGTGAATATAGAAGCTGAGATAGGCTGTCAGCGTTAGCGGGACCACTGCTGCGCGCCCGAGAAGACCCGCTCGGAATCGCGCCAAGGAGGAAAGTAAGCTGGGGAGGAAACCCTGCCCGTGTTCTCCCAGCTCGCGGGCGCCCCTTGTTGCGACCCTGTCGCCAGCCACCTGGGTTCCGAACTCTGACACGCCCTGACAGCTGTGTTCTCTCCCGGGAAGGGACTGCGACCCCGCGACAAAAGATTCGTCGCGAGCGAAGGGCGTTCGGATGTGGCGGGACGCCGTGCGGGAAACGCCCCTGAGCTGGAAGCCGCAGCGCGGGTACTTACTTGCTTCTCTCTCTGAACGTGCCCCGGCGTCGCTCTTCGGCGCGTGCTGCGATTCTCCGCGCAGCCGGGAGCTCAGCGCTGCTCCTTCTGCCGGCTTGGAGGCACCCGGCCTGGCGCTGCGGCGGCGCGGCTCCGCGGGGGACCTCTGCGACCGGCGACTTTGCCAAGAGCCCCGGCGGCCTCGGCGACCCGCCCGGGTCTCGTGTGTTGTGGTGGTGGTGCGTGTCTGTCTTGTCAGTCAGTCCCTGGACGCGCGGCTCCTGGCACGCGACTCCCAGGCACTCCAGTTAAAGCGAAGCTGCTTGTGGTTCAGTGGCTGCGTGTCTGGCACACGACTCTCCTTAAAACCCCTTATATACCACCAAGAAAACAATCAGATCTGCCCCCGGGGCCCCCAGCTCCCCCCACCCCAACCCTCGGCCGCCGCCTTCTCCTCCCCTCCCCTGTGCCGGCCCCCCTTCTCCCCCGCTTTTCCCTACCCGGCTAACTCTTTTCATTGCATTATCATCATTCATTTCTTTCTTTCTTCACCCACTTCCCCCCCTCCCCTGGCCCTGCCATCCATCCATCCTCCTCTTTCCATCGCCCCCCGCCTCTCTTTCCCCCCTTTATCTAATCAGCATAACATGGTTCTAAAGCTCCCGTTGGAGCTCGAGGCTGCGGTCGGACTGCTGGAGCGGCGGCAGCGGCTCAAGCTGCGGCTGTTGTCGCCGTCGCTGCCCATTGTGATTGGTGGCTCGCGCTCGGCTGGAGCGTGCCGCTAATTTATTAATGAATGGAGGTCGCGAGGCGCAGCTGGCCAATCAGGGCGCCCCGGACTCCGGGAGGCCTGCGAGCCACGCGCACAGGAGCCCGCTCCCTTTCAGCGGCTCATTAGGGGCCGGGGCGCTGGGGGCGGGTGGGGAGACCAAGGCGACCGCCCGGGTCCCAGTCCTCGCGGCCGCACCCCACCCCCGTCCCGACGCGCACGCGCCGCAAGGCACCCGGCGCTGTCTGGCCTCTGAGCTCCCGGACGTCGGGATCCGAGAAATTAGTTAATAGGGGTCAGAATCCCAGGAAAAGTAGGAAGCCCTCTGCTGCAGCCGGACGTCTCTTGGCAAAGCTTCTTAGGAACGGTATCAAATAGTAAAGTATTTCAAAACGCTTTCCTTTGGTTAAAGGAGGCATAGGGTATGGATGGCGAGCTGTGGTCACTTGGCGGGCAAGCATGTTTAGGTTCCAGAAAGTCTGACGCGGAAGGGTGAAGAGAGAGGAGGCTGGAGGATTCATAGAGGCGTCTCCTGACAGGGAGCTCGAGTGGAGGAGCAGCTGATGGGCTTTTAGAGGAGGTGAAGCTGAAAGCACTCACAAACTAGAGCTAAAAGGGGCCTCCTCATTTTACGTGTGCTTTTGCACCGTAGGGGATTTTGGTTTTCGGTGAAGGGTGGGGGGCGTTTGGGCTGACCCCTGTTTATGGTGGGGCGGGACCGCAAAGGGCTTCCTGCGTAGGTGGCAGCGGGAGGAGCGGCCAGCTCGTAGCTCAGCAGAGCGAATGGGCTGCGCTGACATTTCCATGACCTCTGCTCCGCGCTGGGGGGCGTTGTAGGGACATGGGGCCCGTCCTCCCGCTTCTCCCGGCTTTTCAATAGGAAAAAAGAGCTGGAGGGCTACTGGACCTCGGAGGGAACTTGTTCTGAATTGCTCAACAGCCCTCCCTCCCTCCTCCTCCTCACGCCCACCCTCTTGTCCAAGTGGCTGACTTCTTAGAACCACAGGGCCCCGAAGTGTGTGCTGGGCCGAGTGTTAGATGGTGCATGAGTAGCGGGAATGGATCTGGCCTACAGTAGATTGCAGAGCAGTTTCTTTTGCAGATTAAGTTTCAGCAAGGCGCAATGGGAATGTTAAGATTTGAGAAGTGTTGAGAGAAAAAGAATGTTGTCTGTGGTCTCTGTCTCATTCGGATTGTAGGAATTGGAAACAAGCTGTATTTCAGAGAAGGGGACTATGAAAGTGGGCATGGTTTTAATTTGTTTGATGTTTCCTTCAGGGAGATAATGAGCAGGCTTGGAAGGCATAAAGTAAAGAAAATGAAAATTAGAATCTCATGAAAGGGACTGCTACCCGCTGCAGCTATCCAACCTCAGACTTCTTTGTCTTGAAATTATTTGAAAATTGCCACAGTTTTCACCTTGCTGGTTGATACTTGTTCTTTGCGTCCCCCCCCCCCACACACACACACACACACACACACACACACACACTTTAAAAACAAAGTCCCTAAACATAATAGCACTATTTCCCCAGTTCCCTCCTCAGTTCTTTTAGAACAGCTTAATTTCATATGGCAGAAGTGCAGATATTAAACAAAAAAGAAGGGAAATGTTTAGTCTCTTCAGAACACAGCATCTGCCTGTCCCACCCTTCTTTGGGTGTCTCTCTCTGTATCACGAACCTGCAGAATAAAAAACGCCATAGAAGAGTTTGTTCAAGAAAAAGATGCATCAATAGTGAAAGATACCAAAAGTGCTTACCTTGGTTGATGCATACTTTAGCATTATTTTATAGGATATGATCACTGAGGCCAAATAAGTAAATACTCTTTACAGTCCCCCTAAAAGAAAACTTTCTAATGTCTTGTCTAGTCAAAAATTGAAGGAACACATGGGAATGGATGCAGGATTTTTGTATTAATTTTGAAAGAAATAGGATGAGAAAACTGGGTTCTGAGGAAATGATCAAAGACTGCTAAAAACAAATACTGGAATGATGGGAGATATTATGGAGTGTCAGCTTTTACATACCTACATCTCATGGCAGGAGTGGCCTGCAAAGAAAGACAAGCCAGTAGGTTAATGTAATAGAAACAAAGGAAAGTTTACTTTAGTATCAGTAGAAACACACTTCTTAGACAGGTCTTAAATTTTTGGTCTGGCTAGGAAGTGCTGGGTTGATTTGATGATAAAATATATTAGGGGGAAAAACAGAATCAGAATCTAGTTAAGTGGTGGCTTAAAGGAAAACCTGATCAATTGTGTATAACTCCAAACACCAAGATCAAGCTGGTTTTAATGTTTAGTGCTAGAAACACACAATGGATTTCTTTAGATGATTTTTAATACTATTTTGGTGTCTGACCACTGTTTTTATTTTCTTCCAAGATTTTATGTTTTTATGATGCACTGAAAGGGTACATGCTTTTCTTTGTTAAAACCCAAACTTCCTATGCTGTCTGTAAGAAGTTAATTATGAATATTTAAGAGTATCCTGTGGAGATATTTAGTAACAGTAAAATATTATTAGGGTAAATTGCACATTTCTGATTCTGGAAATTTCCAGGAAAGGAGAGTCTTTCCAAAAGGAAAAAATATGCAAAGAAACATAAGCTTGTGTACATATTTGAATGACAGAAATCAATCTCTAATCTATGTAGCTATAAAGAGATCATGGAGTTTATATAACTATTTTTAAAGTAAGGAGTTGGTTGGCTATATGCAGTGAGTGGTTTGTGTTAGATTACTGTGCAAAAGTTTTTTTTTTTAATTACCCGCTATATTATCTTCCAGCTTCCCGTGTAGCTCAGTAGTTTTAAAAAAATCTGCCTGCAATGAAGGAGACCTGGGTTCAATCCCTGGGGTGGCAAGATCCCCTGGCAAAGGAAATGGCAGCTCACTCCAGCATTCTTGCCTGAGGAATCCAATGGACAGAGGAGTTTGATGGGCTACAGTTCATGGGGCTGCAAAGAGTTGGACACGACTGAGTGACTAAACAATAACATTATTCTGTTTTTGCTTTGTAGCCTTCAAGAAAAGCATCACTGTTTTTTTTTTTTTTTTTAATTTGTTTGGCTGTGCTGAGTCTTAGTTGTGGCATGTGGGATCTAGTTCCCTGGTCAGGGATCAAACCTAGGCACCCTTCATTGGGAGCTTGGAGTCTTAGCCTCTAGACCACAGGGGAGGCCCCAAGAAAAGCATCACTGTTGATAATATTTCTGAAAATATTTCCTACTATGAAGAGTATTGTTTTTTAAAAGAAAAGAACATCAAGAACTATTAACACAGTAGTGCAATTCAGAAGTCAGCCATTCACACTCAGTCGCAAAATTTTATTTGTTCCACATTTTGCTTGGTTTTGCTGAAAGAAAGCAATTTCGATTTGTATTCAGATTTGCAAAGACGCGGCCAGTGCCAGATATCCTTAGCTGGGCCCTTCTAGCACTCTTTTAACTTAAATAAATTCAAGAGGCACTTGTGTGGTCTAAAAGATTGTCCAGATGAAACGAGGCTGAAATGTTATGCGAAGGGGGAGGGGAGCGCGTGAATAGCGTCAGTGAATTTGGTGACCGAGGGCCGCTCCTGTCCATTGCGTGAACTGTCCTAAAGGGTCAAACTGTTCATCTTCAGCCCCTCTTTCAGCGTGCAATCCCTACTTTAAGAGAACAAAAGCTCAAAGCAGGCAGTTATCAAGAAATGGGAGCCCAATGATTTAAACTCATCCCCAAGCCTTAAAAAGAAAGGAGGCCCGAGTATGTGTAGGGAGAGAAAAGTGAAGTAAGGGGAGCAGCGAGGGGGGTGGAGACCTTTAGAAAGTCTTTGTTGTTTTTAAGAAGCTTGAACTTTGAGACGACCCAAGAGCCCTGAAGTTTAGGGTAGGTGTTGCTGTGGGGCCAGAGACTGATCCCATCCACACTTCGACCTCACAAGTGGCCGAAGAGGACAAAGGGCCACCCCGCCACACTTCTGCTGCTGCAGGTGAATGTGGGGGGGTGGGTGTGAAGAAAGGTCCTGTCCCAGAAAGCACAAGAGCAGAAGTTTGCCTCCCGTCCCCAGGTTCACAGTAAACCGTCCTGACTACGAGGAAAGAGAGGGGCTCTGCTCTGCTAAAAAGGACTAGATGATGCGTCTGCCAAGGATGGCTTTGTAGCCTAAACCCTAATCCACCCGGTTAGCTCTCCGAAAGGCGGAAAGATGGACAGAAAAAGTTAGCCAATCCTGAATAGCTTTAGTTATTTGTTGGGGACTAGAAACACTCCGGTTTCCAGAGTGGGTGAAGACCGAGTGGAAACGATTAGCCCCCTCCGCTTCCCCCGCCCTTCCCCGCAGAGGGCTCCTCGCCACGCCAGAGTTCATTACTAGTGATGAGCAGATGGTGAAGCGCTGGGAGGCAGAGTGGGCTCGGATTTTTGGGGGGTCCCCTTCTGTGGAGCCAAGGAGGTCGAGAACAATAACAGTGTAAACCCATCACCCCCTCCCTCCCCGCCGTACTGGGCCCCTGTGCGGAATCCTGTCTCACCCTGGATCTCTCCCTCGGGTCCTGTGGGGGAGGGCTTGGCACCCTCGTCCGGCAGAGGTCGGAGCTGGGATGGTGTGCGGCAGCTTCACTGCGCCAGCCCCTCCCGCTTCCGTATTTGGGGATCGGCGGGGGGAATCTACAAGGGGGGGTGCAAGGCAGAGAAGGTCGTAACGCCCCTCTCTGGGGACCCTTATTCCCTTGCATTAAACCCGTATAATGTGCTTTGGCGCCATCCAGGGAATCCAGCTTGACGCACGAGGTCTTGTTGGTGTTGAAACCCACCCGGCAGGTGCGGAAAGGCTCCCTTCCTTTTGCGCCCTCTCTGCCCTCTTCCCAGCAGCTCCAGAGAGGCAGCGCCCAGCAGGCGTCTCTGCACTCGGTAGGCGACCCGCTGCCCGAGCACTCCCCTTCTTTCCCACGAAGGGAAGAAGTCACTGTAGGAGACTGGGCCAGTCTCCGCCAGCTCCCTGATTGTTTTCCCCAGGTAAGGGGAAAAGAACAGCCGGCGATTGAATGGGAGGCTGGGGGCCACTAGGGAGAGAAGCCCCCTCATCCCCTCTGTGCCTGCAAAAAGGGACATTGGCTATCCAGGGGAAAGTGCAAGAAAGAGAGCACTAATCGCTGAACCAGGAGACAAACACGATTACCAGCTCCGAGCCTTGAGTCAGAAAGTCTCATAGACTTTAAGATGTTAATCCCCGGCATAATCCTTCCTTTGGCGTGTAGGAATAGCGCAGCCACAAGAGTTGTTTTGTTATTTATATTGGCGTTTAATAAAACTCAGCCAGCGGTGAATGGGCTGCCCACTCTCCAGTGGTAATTAATTCCCTATTTCAGTGACCCAATTGTCCTGGGACAGAGCTGTGAGCCCGGCCCGCTGCCCCGGCCCCTCTTTGTGCGGATACACGGCCCTCGTGCTTCGACAGCTATGGAAACTCATTCTTTTGATGTCATTCAAGGAGTTTTCCTTGGGCATCTTCTAAACTTCAAGGACCCTTTTCTTTCTCCGTTTCATGAAAAGCAGTGCGAGCTTGACCACCTCTGTAGAATTTAATGATTTGCTGAAAGAACTCTTTGGGGTTTGTGTAAGGAGTTAGACAGAGAGAAAGGAAATTTGGCAGCCTGCTCTCTCGCAGGACTGTCCCCAACCTGAAAAACACAAAACTCATTCAAAGCAATGGAAAAAAGATCTGAAAGCTGATTTTCCCTCTCCTCTCCCCACTAAGGAAAAATGTAACCTCCCCCAAACACTGAATTCTCTTCTGGAAATTGTTTGTTGATGATAAATCAAAAGGGTCAGGTTGGGATGAATAAATTCCAGTCTTAAGCAGAGACAGTTCTTTAATTTGTTCCTTTGGGAAATACCATCTTTCTACCTTAACGCATTCATTCAGTCATCCCTCCTTTATGCATACACGGGCAACCAGTGTGTGCCAAGCACTGCAGCAAGCCCTGGGAACAATGCCTGCACAAAATAGCCACCGTTCCTACCCCCAAAGAGCTTACATTCAAATCGGGAGACAAAAAAATGAAAAAGTTAACACATGTCAGAAAACTGTGTTAGGTAGACAATAAGACTGCAGTGTAATGTTGGAGGAGAGCAAGGCTACGTTTAATTTTCACGGATCCAAAAGGATACTTTAGGACACAAACCATTTGGGGTCGACCCTAGCACCTGATTAATTCATCTTTTCTTTGGCCCCAAATTTCACTCCCTCGCGGAGTCCGCGTGGCAAACGCACCGGCGGCTCCGGCTGCGGTCGGCGGGGCTTAGCCGGCGCCACTTTCCGCGCGGCCCGCCGCCGGGCTCCAGGCCGGGAGGGGGCGGCCGCGGCGCCGGCTAGCCCTGCACAAGGAGCTCTTCTATGTCTTTATACGCACTTCCAAAAAAACTTTCGCGAGTCACAGAAACAATTCAGAATTCAACTAAGAAAATACAGAGTGAACCATATGGCCTGGGTGGCTCGAGTCGGCTGCATTTTACTCCAGACAAAGAAGGGATTGAGAGTTGAAGGAAAGGAGAAAAAAACCAACTTTCCGGCTGATGAAGCTGTTGTCTGGAGGCAATGATCCCAAATCTGAAGGCTTTATTCCGGCTCCGACGGAGACGTGATATGTCATATGATTAGCATCTTTCATATTTACAAGAGTGGTATGGGCTGCCAGTCTTGAGAGAAAGGCTAGAGAAAGAAGGGGGCATATGCTGAAATGGATTTAGCATTTGAAAGAGAGAAAGGAGATCGGATAAATACACTTAAACGAGGATTTCGTTTTACTCCTGTTGAGTTCTAATGGATTGTTGATTGAGATTTTAGGGGCCTGGAACCGAGGTGTCAGCAGTAATTTAAAGAAGGCATTCAGTCCTCCCGCGCCTCTTTTCTCTATTTCCCCCTCTCACCCCTCCCACCCTCTCTCATTTACGCCTTCAAGCAGTACCGGGGCGGGGAAGGCTTTTAAAACAAAACACAGAACAGGATCTCAGGCTCGGGCGCTGGCCGAGGGAGCCGGAAAGCGGCTGGGTTTGGAGGCGGCGCCCCCTACACCCCGCGGCGGCCCGGGGGTGGCACCTGAACGCCTGTAGGTCTGGCTGCAGGACTGGGGCCGCCGCGCGCGCGGCGGGGTCCTGGTGCCCTCTGGCGGGGTCCGCGGAGGAGCCCACACCGCGTGGGGCTGGGCGACGTTTCGCATGCCAATGGGATGCGCTCTGGGGCCTTCACCTGTGGCTCCGGTTACGAGCGCATAGGCTCGGCCACTTCTGACCTTCAGGCTCAAAACTGTCGATGGTGTGCTTCTCCGAGTCGAAATAAACAGACACGTAAGACACCTCCCGCGGTAGTTCTGAGGGCTGCCAAGTGTGAGACAAGCGGGCCTGGGTCCCAAGACTTCCGTTGTGCGGATTTAGCTATTTAGCAGCTAGAAGTGAGGCCAAGACTCAGTACTTTGGGGGAAAGCCCTGGACTCCAGACTAGTAAAAGGACCTCTTATGCACTTGCTGGGAATACACTGTATTTATACGGATCAGTACTTCTCCTCCCACCTAGAGCCATTTCCAGAGTCATTCTCCAGACTGCTAGTCGCTCCCCAGGTATTTATTATTCTCTTCCGAATTGGTGTTCAGTGCCCACTTTAGCTAGATGTCGGGTGTGTAAAATGTTGGGGAAGGAATGCGGGAGGCTCTAAGTGCAGTCGCCTTAGGCCTCATCCCCTGGATCCAGACACCCAAATTCCTGTTTCCCCTCTGCTTCGTCGCTTTCCTGCTTCAGCTTGCTTGTCCTTAACTGTGTCAGGCAAATTGTATTTTCCCAAGTGTACCTGTGAATCTTTTGGGCTGTCCACATCTGCCAAGAATAGAGATTGATTCATAATAAATACAATACTGCCACAATACCAAACTGTCATGCAGACTTTAAGATCACATTTTTGATTGATGTTTAATTTTTATTTATTTTCTTTTTTGGCTGTGCTTTTCTCTTGCTGCTGCGAGCTGGCGCGACTCTCTCCTTGTGGTGCCAGGACTTCTCCTGGTGGAGGCTTTTCTTGTAGTGAGCATGGGCTCTAGGTTGCAGGGCTTCAGGAGTTGTGGCTCCAGGGCTCTAGAGCACAGGCTCAGTAGTTGTGGCTTACAGACTTAGCATGTGGGATCTTAGCATCTGCAGCATGTGGGATCTTCCCGGACCAGGGATTGAACCCATGTCTCCTGCATTGGCAGACAGATTCTTTACCACTGAGCCCCCAGGGAAGCCTGGATGTTTAATTTTTTTTTAATTTTGAGAAAATGCTTAGTGTGACCCCAATCTGTACATGATATATATCTCTGAATGATTGTAGGGAAATACAAACTCATACATCCTGGGCAAAAAAGTATTCATAGTGGCTATCTTTTTGTTATTGGTAATTTAAATTTTCTCTTTTTGTGTTTTCCAGGTAAATTTTGGAACATTTATAATCAGAAATTGTTATTAAAAAACACCACCACCACTGGCCTTCTGCAAAGTGTCTCTGTCTTTTCTATTCTTATTATTAAGGATTGGATCGCTTCTCAGCCTTTTGGCTAAGATCAAGTGTAGTATTAAGGATTGGGAGTAAATTTCAGATCAGAGATGTCTGAAGTAGGGTGAGTTATATCACAGAACTTGCTCACAGTTATAATTAAGGCCCTAGGAGTTGGACCCTTAGGGCTGCCCAGGTAAAGAATCCCGGAAAAGGCTTCCATGGTAAAGAATCTGCCTGCCAGTGTAAGAGATGCAATCCCCAGGTCAGGAAGATCCCCTGGAGCAGGAAATGGCAACCCCTCCAGTATTCTTGCCTGGAAAATTCCATGAACAGAGGAGCCTGGCAGGCTACAGTCCATCAGGTCGCAAAGAGTAGGACAGGACTGAGCACACACACCATATTGTAACTTTTGTTTTTTCCTACAAACATTTAAAATTCGTTCTTGCACTATGATGGAAATGTATGGAAGAGAAACATTCACTGCTAATTAAAAAAAATTTTTTGGAAGATAATTGTTTTACAATATTGTGCTGATTTCTGCCCTACATCACATGAATCAGCCATAGGTGTACATGTGTCCCCTCCTTAAACCTCCTCCTATCTCCATCCCATCCTAGCCTCTAGGCCATCAGGATGCACTTGGGTTGAGCTCCCTGTGTCCCACAGTAAATTCCCACTGGCTATCTATTTTACATATAGCAATGTGTTTCCATACTGCTCTCTCAAAATTTAATTTTTGTTAACTCACAGTTCCTGGGGTTTCAGAGAAAGAAAAGCTTCTCAATTGCTATTATTTTCTCTATTCTGGGTAAATCACATCTAATTTTCCTAGAGAGATGAGATCCCAGGGACTTGAGGAATTTCTAAAGAAAGATTTTTTACCAATGTCTCAGAGTAATAATTCTCTTATTTATTAATATCTGCTAACAGGAAATTACTTGTATTTAATCTTTCTTAAATGTGTTTCTTGACCAGTCCTCAGAGGTGATTAAAAACTTGCCTCCTCTGTTATTCTGTGCTTGAATATATAGCATCTAAAGCTTCTATTTTAAAAATAATCAGGATCCGGAAAATGTTTAATTCTGAATTTTGCTTACCTATGCTTTTAGGCCTTAGGGTTTCTCTGTTGACAGAAACCATCTTTAGCCCAAGGGAGGCTATTGTGGGCTTCTGTTTAACTCTGCATTTTTAAAGCAGCGATCACCACACTGAGAATATGTCTTATTATTGGCAGTGCATGAGACAGCAGGACTCGGAATAAGAGAAAGGAAAGGATTTGCAAGAGGATAATTCTTGGCTTTCTTCTCAGCAAAGTCTCTTTTTCTCCAGAGTTTTTATTTTTGAGGATTTGAGAGCTCATTTTCTCTTGAAGGAAAAGAAAGAATAATCTCACAATGCAATATTGTACAGAAAAATCAAGAGATATTTTCATGGTAAATGTTTACTAAGAAATTCTGAAGAAAAATGAAACACGCTAGAAATAGAAACTAAACCTTTATGTCAATATTAACCCACACTTGAACTCTTGTTACTGCCTTAACTTGAATATAGCTTTTCCCTTTTAAAAAATTTCCCAGCTGTAGAGAGTCTGTCACGAAAAATTAGAGGGAAGTACAGCTTTATTATTTCCGTGAACCTAGTGACCACTGCTCTTACACTACCAATGATTTGAGTTGTACTGGATTTGAGACCAACACTATTTCTCAGAGAACCAGTCATGGAGGCTCAAGAACACTGTTTTGGGGTTAAGTGCATTGTTTCTTAAGTTGCTGGCCACTCCCAAAGAATCACAAGGTGTTTTGGATTTTGTTCTGAATCTTACTTTCATCCTCAGTCTCATGAAATTGGCATCAACAGTGCTCACTTTTCCTGTGCTGATGCTTGAAAACAATCCCTTCGTTTGAAATAAGCTAATTATGAAGTAGCATCGTATTGAAATAACAGCCTTTTCCCTTCCTCTCATCCCAAGTGTTTTTCTTTTCCTCCCAAATTGGGATGAAATAAAAACATGCCACACAGAATTTTAAAATAATAATGAAAACATGTGCAGACAGTCTAATCAGAAGTCAGTAATACATTCCTTGTGTTAGGTAGTTAGAATAGGGAAAAGGAGTTCAAAATGGCAGTGGCTAAAAGACAAGGAAGGGAAAAGCCCACGAAAATAGAACAGAGGAAGGTCAAAGGAAAGTCCGAGGACCGGAGTGAGGACTTCAGGTAGAACAGCACTCCTGGCCAAGCCCAATTTGCACAGGGCAGGCCCAGGGAGAAGAAAAACACATAAAAAGAGGGGCCAAAGGGCCCTCTGTCTCTCCCCGCCCACCCCCCTACCACCACCCGGCACTGGCGCGCTCCTCCCCTCTCTCTTCTTCCAGGATGGATTCTCCTGCTATCTTCTAAATAAAATAGAGCTGTAACACTGACTTGTCTAAGAGCTATGACACGGTTTGTCCAAGGCCCGAGAGCTGTGACACGCCGAGGGGACCTTATTGTCCGTCGCTCCAAATCCTTGTTGTGACGAGACAAAGAACCGAGGTGCATATACTCACTGACAGTTGGTTTCACACACTTGGCCAGGAAAGAATACCTTGATGTGACTTCAATCACAATTTGCTGCCAGCTGGACATTTCTAATTCAGTATTTAAGAAGAAATAAACCTGTAGCTATAGAACACAGAGTGAATTTAATCATGATAGGAAAAGTCAAGATCGGGGTCAACAAGGCATGCGGACTCTCACTTTTTTCATTTCTCCTCTTTATTAATTAATATGGATCAAATGGTATGTACTTCATGGCTGTGCCAAGGCCATGCAGATCAATTACAGTGCTCTTGGCAAAACTGTTTTCCAAGGGAATGAGTGTGTTTTTTATTTATTGGCTGCATCAGGTCTTCTTGGCTTTCTCCAGTTGCAGCAAGCGGGGTTGATTCTTGCCGCAGTGCACGGCTTCTCACTGCGGTGGCTTCTCATTGCAGACCACAGGCTTTGGGCGCACGGGCTTCAGTAGTTATGGCTCAAAGGCTCTAGAGCTTGGATTCAGTGGTTGTAGCGCACAGGCCTAGTTGCCCCCTGGCACGTGGAATGGAGCACCTTCCCGGACCCGGAATCACAGCTGTGTACCCTGCATCGGCGGGCAGATTCTTAACCACTGGACTACCAGGGAAGTCCAAAACTGTCTTCTTTTCTTTTGCAGTTTTTAGTTTTCCCCTATATTTTTAGGTTGCAGCAAGTAGCCAAAGGAGGCAGCGTTTTCTGGAGTGCTTTCCTAAAGATTTATACTTGTGGCTGACACTCACGAAAGCTGAGGAAACGGGAACTACCTCTTGTAGAGGAAGCAGACCTCCACTCAGCCTGTTGTTCAGTCGCTCAGGTGTGTCTGACTCTTTGTGACCCCGTGGACTGCAGCACCAATAAAGGCTTTTTAATTTAAAAACATAAAAGATAAATTCAAAGGAATCTCCTAGAGTATAGAAAAAAAGTCAAAGATATAAACAACAGTAAGGATAAGATACTTATCATTCCAGGAGTCCATCATCTAGCTAACTGAACAGAGAAAATAGAAAAGATGGAATATCTCAGAAGTGAAGAACTGGCAAACAGATTTAAAACAACAACAAAATTCATACAACAGAATATGCTCCAGTTAAAAGGAATGAACTGCTGATCCATCTAATAACATGGATACACCTGAAAACATGCTGAGTAAAAAGACTCAAAAGAGTAGACACTGGTTCAATTTACATGAAGTTTTAAGGCAGGCAGAACTGATCTATGGTGACAGAGTGGATTAGTGGTTACCTCATGTAGGGGAGGGATTGATTGAATTCATAGGATTTTTGCATGTTAAAAAAATTATTTTGGTGGGAAGAGTGGCTGGAAACAATGAGCTGAAGCGCTTATTAGGGACATATAACTTCTGGGCCTATGGGACCTGTGAGATCAGTTATCATGAATGTATTGTGGCAACATCTGCACATTAGTATAATTTTCTCTCCAGCACCCAGCAGCCCAGGAGTAAGAAAATGGAAGAGGATGTTTGGACTAATCCCTGGAAGAACCTGCAGCAAAGAGGCAAGGCATCAGGACTGTTGAGAATGATTAAACACAATGGTGTCTTGACAGACAGGAAAAGATAAAAGGAGGCTGGTAGAATAATAAGGAGTCAGGAGATAGGGGATGTGGAGCTGGAAAGTATGTGGAGGTGAAGTGAGGGTGAGGTTGTGGTCAGTGACATGTTGAAGTAATTTAGGTGATGACAAATCTCAGGCGATTTTTAAGAAGTATAGACGTGGAATGAACTGTAAGATGTCTGTTTAGTGGGAAAGGCCAGGTACAGGAAGATGTGTGTGGTAGTTGTCGTTTCTCTGCCCAGTCGTGTCTGACTCTTGGTGACCTCATGGACTGTGCACGGTAGGCTACCATGTCAAAGGGGAGACCATTTATATGTATGGACTTGCATGTTAATTAACTGTTTCTTGAAAGAAATATGGTATCAGTTGACTCTGGAAATGAGAGCTAGGTAGCTGGGGACACAGGATGGAGGAAGACTTTTCACTCTCTTCCCTTCGGTTCCTCTTGAATATTGACCCCATGCATATGTTATTATCTATTAAAAATATATAAATAAAACTAAAAACAAGGAAAGGGCAATAGATGTGCTATAATTAATAAAAACAACACAAAATGAGGTAGTCATACTTAACATATAAAGGTCTGCTTCATGTTCTATATACTTAGGCACATAAATGACCCAGTAGAAGATGGCAAGAGAAACATGTCCTATTTGGTTTGTTTTACAATATAGGAAAAAAAAAGTGCTTAATAAGAAGGCAATCAAAGAAAAGAAAAGCAGATCACTGGATATTCTTAATTTTATTGTCTAAACACTTAGCATCTCCTGTGATGGTGCTGATCCCAAATTATAAATGCAAAATAGCATTCTGAGGAGCATTGGCACTAAAGTTATATGTGTAGTTTCTTTGCAATATGTCATCTGTTTTGTCCTTGACTCTTTATATTCAGTCAGCTTGCTTACAGAGTATGCCAGCACATAAAAGCAAGTCACATACAATATCTAGACTCAGTAATTACACTTTGCCTGATACTCTGACTCGTGTGATGTCACCATGTCGGTCCAGATTATCACTATCCATTCAAAACCCTGGATAGGGCCCATGATCGCTAAAAGAAGTCAAAGACCAGTAGATGTCCTTTGGTTTTACACATGCACACAACTGTGTTGAAAGAGCTAGAATTTTTCATGCCTCAGAATTTGTCAACCATGTATGGGTCTTCCTCACCATGTGGAGCCATCCCTCTTTTTACTTCTCACTGCCTTACTCGGTCCTCAGTGTCTGGCCTTGACCTCAAAACCCAAAGTGTAAAAGCCTGATACTTACTCTAGAGGTAAGAAACCTGAGGATTTCTTACCCTGAACCTGAGGTGAACCTGAGCTCAGGTGTATCTGAGCTCCAATACATCATGGCCTTGTTGGTTCTTGGTTTATTTAGAAGTATATATTCCAAAATTAAGCCCTCAAAAAGCCAGATTTTCTTACTTCCAGGATTCCACCCAGTTTCTCTATTAGAGCTGAAGCTTGCCCCATATAAGGATAGAGTGATATGTAACTGATTCACCTATTCGTCATGCCTGGGCTGACAAATAAAACAAGTTGCACATGTCTGTTCCAGAATGAACCAGACTGATCTCCATTTAACACAGACCAGCCACAGAGTGGGTGCTTTGTGAATGCACTGACTTCAGTGGAACCAAAGAATCTGTTCTGTTCTAAGAATTTACAAATTCACCTTCATTCAGCCAATAAAATCAATGTACTTGAGGGTTTTGTTTTAATAAGAAGCAATTGATATCTTAAAACTCACTTAGGAAGTCTTCTCTACTAATTCTTTAACCTGCGAGTTGACTGCTTCCTAATTTTTCTATACACACACACACACACACACACACACGCAGACCTTCATTTACTATATTATCAAGACCAGATTTGCCCAGCTAGAAAGTCAAATAGTAAAGAATATCAATAATTAAGAGACTAATAGAAGAGTTTTTTAAAAAATCAGCCTAACTGGTGTTTTAGGATGAAAGGAATTCAAAGGCTTGCAGTGATATTTGGATTGTATTCTTCCTTTACTTTATAATCAAATCATACTAATATAAACCAAAAAACACAACTTGAACTAAACATACATTTCACTCAAGACTAATTACAAAGCAGGCATTTCAAATCAGTGTTGAGCTAATGCTTTTAGAACAATTATTTAATTTTCAGGGTCCAATATCTGTCGAGTAAATCACCAATTTCCATTTCATTCTTATTTAATATAAAAAAATCAAATTAGTATAAAGCTATTTCACAGCTGTCTTTAAATTAAACTGTAGTCAAGAAGAGCATGAAGGATGTGGGTTTGCTTTGGCATCTCCAAATCAAACATTCTTTTTGTTCAAATATTAAAGAACTATACCAATAGTTATGTTTTATCTTGAAGTTTTAAGCTGGGCTTCATAATCTCAGATTTTAACTTCTGATTTTTCACAAGTAACTCAAATATTGAAACATATGTTTTTAAGGATAGGGGTTTGCTGCAGAGTGGAGCAGAATATGAATCATAATTATTAATTTTTCACAAACTTTTGATAATAAAAATCAGCTCAGCCACATCACTACCTTTTTGTTGATAAATCAGTTTTTCTTCCATTATATCCAAAGAGATCTTCTAGTAGCAAATGTAAACCTTCAAGAACTTCAAAGAAAAATCAACAATCCCATTTTTCTAGCAAAGTGTATTTACCAGGAAGGTATAGATTGTACAAATAAATTATTAGTAAAGTGCTGCATATAAATTAATCAAGTTAAATTAACAGCAAATCAGTCTGGTTTAATCAAAGAGGATTGTAGAATCTTTGGTTTCAGTGTCTTTCACAGTTTGATAAAGTGAATGACTTACCACTCAGGCAGTGCAGTGTAGTAAAAAAGTTAAAAAGTTGGATTAGTCTGGGTTCTAGCCCTGACTTGTACTACTCATGGTCAATTAGAGGGATCACTTCAATTTCTCTGTTGGCTTTATCATTTATAAAGTGGGGAAACTACTTGTTCTCCTCCCTAGGGATCAATGTGGTGTTTGTAGAAGAATCTTAGAAAAAACCTAACACACATCCCCAATTGCCTGTATAAAGCAAAGGCAATTGATGAGTGGATTACAGTCTAGAAATTGCATTGTTTCATTCTGTGATGCACAGACTTCTTTTATAAATAAAAATCTAGAGAACATTCTTATTTTTTATGGCTGGGTAGTATCCATTATATAAATATACCACATCTTCTTCATCCATTCATCTGTCAACAGGGATGTAGGCTGCTTCCATGTCTTGGCTATTGCAAATAGTACTGCAGGGAATCCTGCGGTGCGTGTGTCCTTCGAACCATGGCTTTCTCTGGATATAAGACCAGGAGTGGGGTTGCAGGATCATGTGGTAACTCTGCTTTTAGAGTTTAGTTTTTTTCAGGGACCTCCATAGTGTTTTCCCTAGTGGCTGTACCAATATACATTCCCACCAACCATGGAGGATGTCCTTTTTCTCCACATGCATTTGTAGACTTTCTGATGATAGCCACCCTGACTGGTGTAAAGTGATAGCTCATTGTGGTTTAGATTTGCATTTTTATAATAATAAGTGATGTTGAGCATTTTTTCAAGTGTCTGTTGGCCATCTGTATGTCTTTTTTGGAGAAATAATCTATTTATATCTTCTGCCCATTTTTTGATTAGGTTGTTTGTATTTTTGGTATTGAGCTATATGAGTTATTTGTATATTTCAGAGATTTATCCCTTGTCAGTAGTATTGTCTGCAAGTATTTTTTTCCCATTCTGTAAGTTGTCTTTTTATTTTGTTCATGTTTTACTTTGCTGTGCAAAAAAGCTCTTAAGTTTATTTTGTCTCATTTGTTTTAATTTCCATTGCTCTAGGTGGTGGATCCAAAAAGTCATTGCCACGATTTATGTCAAAGAGTGTTCTGCTTATGTTTTCCTCTAAGAGTTTTATAGTATCCAGTTTTACATTTAGGTCGTTAATTTACTTTGAGTATGTGATGTTAGAGAATGTTCTAATTTCATTCTTTTACACGTAGCTGTTGAGTTTTCCCAGCACCACTCACTGAAGAGACTCTCTTTTTTCCATTCTGTATTCTTGCCTTTGTCGTAGATTAATTGACCATAGGAGCATGGTTTCTATCTCTAGGGTTTTTATCCTGTTCCATTGATCAATATATCTGTTTTTGTGCCAGTACTACATTGTTTTGATTCCTATAGTTTGTAGTATAGTCTACAGTCAGGGAGCCTGATTCCCCTAGCTGTTTTTCTTTCTTAAGATTGCTTTCACTATTTAGAGTCTTTTGAGTTTCCATACAAATTTTTTTAAAATGTTCTAAGAAAAATGCCATTGGTAATTTGATAGGAGTTGCATTGAATCTGTAGATTGCTTTGGGTAGTATAGTCATTTTGACAATATTAATTCTTCTAATCCAAGAACACAGTATATCTTTCCATCTATTTGTATCATCTTTGATTTTTTCATCAGCATCTTACAGTTTTCAGGGTGCAGGACATTGTCTCAGAGGTCTTTTATACTGTTCTAATTTCTTTTCATTTTTTTTTATTGTTCCAGGGCAGTGATTTCCACCATTCTATCTTCCAGCTCACTTATCTGTTCTTCTGCCTCATATATTCTGCTGTTGTTTACTTCTAGTGTGATTCTCATTTCGGTTATTGTATTCTTCAACTCTGGTTGTTCTTTATATTTTCTGACTCTTTGTTAAACACATCCTGTAGCTTCTTGCTCTGTGCATCCATTCTTTTTCCCAGTTCTTGGCTCATCTTCATGATTATTACTCTGAACTCTCTTGGGTAACTGCTCATCTCCATGTCACTTAGCTGTTCTGGGGTTTTGTCTTGTTCCTTCATTTGGAAAATACTCCTTTGCCATCTCATTTCGTTTCAGTTTATATCTGTATTTTTTTCTATGTGGAAGGTTAATTATGTTCTCAACCTTGGATAAGTGGCCATCTGTGGGGGATGTCGTATGTGTCCTATCAAGGGCCAGGGACCAGATGGTCCCAGAGTAGGTTCTGATCTGCATCTGCAGATTCGGTTCCACAGGCTGCAGGATCTTAATTTTCTTACTTCTGGTTTCTGCCCACTGGTGGGTGAGGCTGGTCTGGAGGCTTGTGCAGGCTTCCTGATGGGAGGGGCTGGTGCCTGTCCACTGGTGAGTTGAGCTGGGTCTTGGCCCTCTGGTGGACAAGGCCATGTCAGGAGCTGTGTCTAGAGGTGGCTATGGGCTCAGGAAATCGTTAGGCAGCTTGACTGCTGATGGATGTGGCTGTATTCCTACCCTGTTTGTTGTTTGGCCTAAGATGTCCCAGCACTGGAGCCTACAGGCTGTTGGGTGGGGCCAGGTCTTGGTCCCCAAATAGAGCCTCCAGGACACACACCAGTGGATGCTCCCCAGGACCTCTGTCACTGGTGAGCTCCCGTGCACCACAGCTGCCCTACACCACCCCAGGAGACCCTCTCAGCCCAGCGGGTACATCTGGCCCAGACTCCTATTAAGTCACTACTTTTGCCTAGGGTCCTGGTGCACATGAGACTTTGTGCGTGCCCTCCAAGAGTGGAGCTCCTGCACTCAAGCCCTGCCAGCCTTCAAAAGCAAATGTTCTAGAGACTCCTCCTCCTGATGCCATACCCCCAGGCCTGATGTGGGGGGTTCTTCCTCACTCCTGCGGAAGAACCTGTGTAATGTAATTGTTCTCCAGTTTGTGGGTTGCCCACCTGGAGGGTTTGGGATTTCATTATATCAAATTAAATCTTGCTGAGTTTCATTATGTCTTTGGATCTATAATTTTTTTTTTTTTGGCTAGGTCCCAGTCTTTTTATTGACGGTTGTTCAGCAGTCAGTTGTGATTTTGGTGTGCTCACGAGAGAAGAGCTCAAAGTCCTTCTGTTCTGCTATCGTTTCATATCATGACAATGTGGCTTCCTTCTTATTCATATAATTGACATCATGTGGTGCTCAAGTTTGAATTCTCAATAGAGCCTGCGAGTAAACTGGTCCACTAAAGTTACTCCTCTTCTTCCGGTTGTAAGACACACAATTACAGGGCAGGATGGTAACTTCTGGCTCAGTGAGGCCTGTTTAGGGTAATGACAGATCGCTAAAGGTGTCTCTCCACTCCTGTTTTCCCGGATGCTGATGCAGAGCTCACTCTGCTGACCACCCTGCAGGGGGCATCTCACACACTATCTCCAGGCCTGGGTCTCTGTCCTGGTTAACCTACTGAAGACATGCGGAGCACACAGGGGTCTGCAGCAGGCAATGGGTGATTTCTGGGGTGTCTCCTATCCAGTTGTCTATCACCTGGAACTCAAGCTACCGCTTTCATTTACCTTTAAAGAGCACCTGCTGTTGGAAACATTAACACGTTGTGGACAAGGCTTGCAGAACTACAACTTTTGTTTGTTAGATTCATTTTCTCCCAAACAAAAGAAGAGTTTCATTTTTCATAGGGAAGTAATTCAAGTAAGCAATTCTCTGCATCTTTGTTTTACTGTGCTGGATCTATATTGTGGCATATTATTCCTCTTGTGGCAATGTATTCCTATTGCAGCACACAGGCTCTAGAGCTTGCAGGCTCTCTAGGTGCACAGTGCAGGCTTAGTTGCCCTGAGGAATGTGGCATCTTAGTTCCATGACCAGGGATTGAACCCATGTCCCCTGCACTGGAAGGCAGGTTCTCAACCACTGGACCACCATGGAAGTCCTGCCTCTTTAAAATAAATATTGAGTGACTTGAGCCATGAGTTTGTAATTGGTAAAGACAAATATTTCATTGATGTTAATTATAATCAAGCCCTTGCTATTTTTCCATGAAGGATAAGTAAATGTTCCTTTGTTAATAATGGCTAAAAATCATACAAATGGTTTAACTTATTTACATACATAAATATAGAATATATTAGAAATATAATAGCATAGAAAAAAGACTGAAGCAATATATTAGCAATTATTATCTCTGGGTAGTGAATCTCTAGGTGCTTTTTATTTTTCATTGTGTACTCTTCTGAATTTTTCAAATTTTCTATACGGGGAATGTATTCTTTTTATAATAGTTAAAATTCATTATAATATATACCAGTAACTACTGTGCAAATAAATGCATAGGAAAAAGACCAGAAGGAAATGAGCCAAAGGGAGTTTTTTATTCATTCTTTATTCATCCAACAGATCGTTATTGAGCACCTACTATTCCACAGTCATGGCCAGTTTTGAGCACTGCTATCTCTAGGAACAAACTTTTAGATAATTTTTTTTTTTCTTTCTTTTGTACTTCTTAAAAGTTTTATTGTGAAGGAATGTTCCTCATGTTCCAGTGGCTAAAACTCTGCATTCCCAATCTGGGCATGTGGCCCAGGTTTGATCCCTGGTCAGGGAACTAGAGCCCACATGTCACAACTAAGACCCACCACAACCAAATAAACAAATATTTTTTTAAAAGAAGTTTTATTGTGAATGTTTTTACTTACAGAATGATAGGGCATTATATTTCTTTTTTGAAGATTATGATAGCACTGTAGTTCAGAAAGCAGTATGTTGGTATAACTGTGTAGATGCATTTTAAAAGATGAGTTTCTGAGAAAATCACTTATTTTTGAAGTAACATCCCCATAAAAGCTTTTTCTTACTCCTTGAAAAATTCATTTCTTTAGAAACAGAGCCATAATTTTTAGAAAGAATTTTACTGGTGAGATTTTATAGTTCCTTCAACATTTGTCTATCTTAAGTAACTATACTTTTTATGAAGAGCAGATTTTACTTATATTTAAATCTTTTTCCCCCCAATTACAAGGGTTAGGGAATAATAAAAATATACAAATGTATAAAGTGAATTTGAACTTTACAAACTATACCATGTCGTTTTGTGAATAAGATTTTTTATCTGTCAATTTATCTTTTTCAGTCTTTTTCTTCTGTTTTTCTTCTGCTTGTTTTTCAAGATAATCTTTAAGGAGATGGTCCAGTTGTGGTTCATACTGGCTTGCATGTTGCAATCCACCTTCCCTCCCTTAAAAAGATACAAAACATGAGACAACTGTGTTTTACCATGGTGTCCTTTTCATCATTTCATTCATCACCCATAGTGGCAAATTCATCGTAGTTCCTACCTGAAACACCCCAAGCACTAACACAAAAGTCAGTTTTAATTCAAAATGCGTGAATTAAATACATTTTTGTTTTACCTTCACAGTGTTGGATCACACGCCCCCATAGTCGATTTTTCCTCAGACAGGCTAAATTTCCTACAATCAACAAATGCCTCCTTCCTCTGGTCAATGCAACATTCATTCTTTTTTCTGAATCGATAAATCCTACTTGTCTGGTCCTTACACAGGACAGAATAATGATCTCCTTTTCAGCTCCCTGAAAAGCATCTACTGTGGACACCTGCACAGCTTTCATGTTAGGATGGTTGAAGTCCACAGCACTGAGCAGATGACAGAGCTGCGGAGAAGAGAGGACAAGAATCACGCAGTGCAGACAACGTCTTCATGAAGAGCCCTCACCTCGCCGCCTACCCTTGGCAGTCATTATCATTTAACTAATAGTGGGTAATTTTCATTTTGTTATTACTCACAGAGACTTGGTTTCTGAAATGATAAATAACTAGATGATAAGTTGCCAAACAAAATCAAAGTCATGATTTATCTATTGCTGGGAACTCATCTGGATATTTAGAGTTGATAAACTAATAATGAAACATGAAAAATACTAAAAGTAAATTAATATAAATTAAAACTAGTTAGAAGTAACTGGCTTGTGAGTAGATTAATATCTGGGATCTATCTTCGATTTACCGATAAAATGTAACAATAGTGAAAGAACATTTCGGAAAACAGATTCAATCCCATCTGTCCCAAAACACAAAGCATACACCATATTTCCTTCCCTCTAATTTGTTTATTTGCATTTTCGCTCCAACAGCTGTAAACAGAATTTAATTAAACCTTGTTAGGTTTACATCTAATTATATAGAAAAAAACCACAGTAGACAAAAATCTAAATGCTACTTTTTAATACCTTAAAGTCCTAAAAGTTTTTCTAGCAGCAAACCAATACAACCTAAAGCACAATGAATGTAATACCAAATATTCTAATATGCAATTATATTTAATAATGATAAGTATCATCATATGTAGCACGGACCTTGTGCATCTGGGACTTGTATAATGTTATCACCCCAATCATGGCGCCCGCTATCCCACTAGCAACCAGTGATTGAATCAGCTTGAGTGTAAAAGCAGCTTCTGCCACATTATGAAAGCTGTTACCTCTTTCAATCTGGAATAATAAACAGAACCGAGATTATATTTCCCAGAAATGCTACACAAAGTCCAAGAAAACCATACAGACAACAATACAATTAAAACAGGAAACTAAACTGTGTTGACTCTTATCAACATTAATGTCATTTACCTGTTCCAGTCCTTTTACATCATAGAAGCACAGAGTTGGGAGCCATTCCAGTAAAGGGCTCCTCTCTGTTGCGGAAATGCCATTCACGAGATGTCCTTCATAAAACAGATCATTAGCAATAGCGCTGATTGTGGGGTGACAACGGTACTGAGTTCTCAACAGAATTGGCTTGTGACCCTAAGAAATTTAAGTACAGAAAAATAAGGAATTAAAACAATTTTTTTTCCTTAGGGGAAAAAATCCACAATAACATTTTAAAGTTTAAAACTACTGCCATATTGTGCTCTTAGTAAATAAATTACAACCATGATAAAATGGACTATAAATAAAAAGAACTTTAAAAAAATTTAATAAAAATATTTCCATAGTAAACTTTTTATATTAAAATTATAAAACAAACAAATCTTAGACTAGTAAGTTTGGTATCTAACATTATACCTTCAGAACCTGTGTGTAATTGGCCTAACACTAAATTGAAAAGAAATCTTTAAAAACAAATCAGAAATTGTTGGTGATAACCCATTAACTTTCCTCCTTGGGTACAAGCTATTTTCACTCTGAATCTTCAAACAAGTTTTCAATTTTGTGAACACGTCATAAACTACTTCCCATCTATTTTAGGGCTCTCCTGGTCTTTATTTGCTAAATGTTCCATAATATTGTTTGAACATTTTGAAAAGTTACACAGTACGCTGATAATAATATGTAATAAAATGCAGGATTAGTGATCACATGGACAAAGGGTCTTCTATGGGGGAAAAATATGTGAGGAAAAAAATCAATCCCCAAAACTCTTTTAGGGCATAAATTTATGGACAGACAACCCAGCAAATGGAAGAAAATATTTACAAATCATATATCTGATAAGGAATTAAAATCCAAAATATATAAAGAACGCCTACAACTGAACAACAAAAACAATCCAATCCAAAAGTAGGCAAAGGGCTTGAACAGGCATTTTTCCAAAGATAAGTGCATGAAAAGACACGCAGCATCATTACACATTAGGGAAAACGCAATCACACCCACACCCATACCGTTTCACACCCATGTACTACTACTAATCACACACTACTAATTTTTTAAAGATGAAAAATAACATTATGGTAAAGATGTTGAGATATTAGAACTCTTGCACATTGCTGCTGGGAATGTACAATGTATAGCTGCTATGGAAAACAGTTTGACAGTTTCTCAAAAGTTGAATATAGAAATAGCATCAGACCCAGCAGTTGCACTTGAGCTCTATGACACTCGACATGGATGAGAGAAACGTTATAGACTGTTTTTATTTTATAGCAAAATCAATATACTTACTACCCACTACTAAAATTCACAGGGGAAAGATTCATTTTATTAGTTTTCTCCTTATCTTTAAGATAAGTACTTTCTAAACGACTCCAATTAAAATAATTTTGGGGCAAGGACCTGGTCTTGCCCTAAATATATTTTATTTTCTATCAACCTACACAGTGTATAATCAATAAATGATAACTGTATGAATTCAGAAGTAGTACCATTAAGCAGAGTCGGTCAAAAAGAGTTTGTTCCAGTCCATTTTCATGAGCTGCATCAGAACCCTGAATAGTAGGAGGAAGCTGTTTAGGATCTCCAACAAGTATCAGCTTTTCACACTCAAACCTAAAACAAAATTCTAAAAATTAATCTAAGCAATGAGAAAAATATGCATTAACATCATTTATTGCACCGTTTTCTAAAACGTATTTCAAAGAGTCTTAATACCGTGAAGTGTGCGGAGAACAAACAAGGCTTAGTAGCGCTACTCGGTCTACTCAAAGGCTTTACAAAGTCATGGAGTCAAGAGTCCTCCACATAACTTAACTTCTTCCACATAAAACCTATTCAGTGTCCCCTGCCTTGGCAAGGAATCAGTATTTCACAGAGCACACTTTGAGAATAATGATTCTGAGAATCTACAAACTTAGACTTAAAAACTTTCTTAGACGTCATTTAGCTTAAACTTTTGTTTTAGAGATGAAGTATATTAGGTTCTCAGGGGTTAAATGTCTTTTTAAATAGGAGCAGTATATAGTGGGGAAAAACCCAAGTTTTGTAGAAAAAGCCTATATCCAAGTTTTAGCTCTATTATATTCTATGGACACAGCAAGTTATTTAGTCTCCAGTGTCAGTATGTGTATCAGTAGCCTTGATATAGTAACGCCTTGCAGGGCTGTTGTAAGGACACACGCATGTAGCGTGTTTAGCGTACAGCAGATGCGCCATCAATACTGCCCCTCTGCCCTCTGTGCAGGGCCTTACTTTCTCCGTCCCTGGCTCCTAATTAGGGTGACCAACTGGCGCTGGCGCCCAGGACTGTCCCAGTTTAACCTTGAAAGCCCTCTGATGCAGGAACCTCCCAAGCCTCAGGCAGAGCGTGACAGCTGATGCCCTCCCCCCTCATCCTTTACAGCTGGGAAAAAAGATCTGTAAATTCACCAAAGTCATGTGTGCTTTCTTTTAAAAGTGTTTGTTAATGTTACATCCCCATTTTTTTTTAACGGAAGAAACCCCATACTTTTGGTTATGATGTGTGGCGATTTATTGCCATATACATATTTCATCAAAATATATTAACGTAAAAGTACTGGTGAAGTAAAATCTTTGTGTATTTTCAACACTTGTAAACTGGAAATCAGAAGATTAAATATTTACTATAAAGAAGGAAAAAGCAAAACAGCAAAGGGGGACAGAACAAGGCCTAGGACTGGAGCCTATTAGTCTGGTCTAGTTTAGCACACCCTCCTCTGCCTTTAGGATTCCTCAGGAAGAGATGCTTTAAAAGCAGTGTTTTAGTGGGCTGAGACAGCTTAGAAGATTTCACAGTTCTCTAAATTTTAGTAGATAAATGTTCATTTTCAACTTATTTTTCTTTATATATCTTATCTACTTTCATAATCTAAAAACTATTTTCAAACCTAACACTGGAATTATATCAAGGTAAGAACTAAAGAACTTTCTTCAGTAGAGTTAGGTTCTTAAACTGTGACTAAAGACGCACCTTTAATCTGGTTAAGAGATCTTCAATGTTCCAGCAGAATCCTAGCACTAGAACTTTCAAGGCTTTTGTGAATTATATGATTCAGGTGTCTAAACTGTGATCTAACCAAATTTTGATGTACTAACACCTCCCTCCTCAAATTTCCTTTCACATTCTTTTAAAGAATCAGTTTAGTACTTGCATTGCTAGGAATTTTCACAAAAGTTTGGTAAGAGTTTGAACTGAGGGAATGTTTGAAATAATCGCAACATCCGAGTATCTTTGGAAAAGAACTCTTTAGGTTACCTTGCAATGGGAAGGAGAGAAGCCGGTTCTGTCATTTGACTACACTCATCCAGGACAACCACGGGGAATTTCAGATCATTCATGCATGGAAACGGGCAGGCTGCACAGGTAACTCCAACTACTTGAACCTTTATTGTAATAAGAATGTTGTTAACAATTATTAAACAAAGAATATACTTACCAAAGAACTTGTAGGCTAAAATCATAAATGAGTTAGTCCTAATTTAATCACCATCAATCAGAATAGGCCACTTGACATCTACATTTTCATTATCCCCACATAAGGAATTCCTCTTAAAAGAATTTTATTAGTGAACAAATAATACCAATGAACAACAGATTATAGTAACATATCAGTATGTTGGAAAAGGATGTAAAATAAGTGTGTGTGTTAGTCACTCAGTCGTGTCTGACTCTCTGCGACCCCATGGACTGTAGCCCACCAGGCTCCTCTGTCCATGGAATTCTCCAAGCAAGAATACTGGAGTGGGTTGCCATTCTCTTCTGCAGGGGATCTTCCCAAGTCAGGGATCGAACCCTGGTCTCTGGCATTGCAGGCAGGTTCTTTACCGTCTGAGCCACCTGAGAACCCAAGGAGTTCACATAAATGACTAATCTGCACTAGCTGAGTGTAGTCAAACTAAGCCCTTCTGGATTTGGTCGGGGAAAAAGGAGGGAAGTTAAGTCCATACTTGGGATAATAAAAAGCTAGTCTGACGCATTCTGAGGACTCCTAGAACTAAAACTTGTTGTAGACTAATTTTATTTCCAATTTTCTCTCCTTCACCACAAGAGTAGTTATTGCTCATCCACACCCTTTGCTGTGTGGCTTTGCAGCACTTCCCACCAGAGAAGCAGGTGAAGTGTATTTCCCAGCCCCACTGACACTGGGCTTGGCCATACGACCTGTTATAGCAAATGGAATGTTAGCAGACATGCTATGAACAAAAGCTTCACGTGTATCTATATGATCTAGCCTGCCCTCCTGCGCTTCTGCCATCTGTCAGGAGGGGGCCATCAAGCCACAGACAACTGTTCTCAGAATGAGAGGTCTGACCTACACCAACTGACCTGTAGAATCATTGAATCATTAAGTTTGTTGTCTTAAGTTGTTGAGATTTTGTTTGTTAAGCAATGGTATTTCAGCAGTAGCTCACTGAAACAGGGTCCCAAGCACCACGACTGTCTCAAATCTCCTGCAGAAAGTGACCCATGTCCACACTGTCCAACAAGTCAACAGCCCTCTTTTCTTCCATTCCCTTTTCTTTCCCATGCTTTGTTTTATAGGAGAAAGCTACTGAAGACTTCTTTCCTCAGAGCTGACACCCAATCTTGAGTCAGAACTTGACAAAGGCGATGATGCTTCTCGCTACAGCCAGAGACCCTATGGTCTCATTGTGGGCTCCCAATACCTGGGATCCATGGTCTGAGCCTCCCAGGTTCTTGGACAGATTTTAGACAGACCCTGAAGGGTTTGGTTTTCTAGGAAAGCATCAAAGGTAAAATTCACTTGGATATTTTTCCCAGTGTCAATAAAATAAAACATGGATTACATAGACAGGCACACTTTAGTTGAATCTAAGCTATCGTAGTTGGGTGTTTTTATTTACGTAAGGGAAATAAATAGGAATAATATTCCCCTCAATAGGAATAAACATAATGTAAATCATATACATAAATTAAAGAAGTAAACAGCTGGCGCTGTTTCCTCTCACCTGTTTGAGCAGGGTTTTATTGGTCCCCAGTTTATGCTGCTCAATGCTTTTCCTCACGTAGACTCTTTCCATAGGAGTCAGGTCTTCCTTCATGAGTGCATGCAGTTCTTTTAATTGTTCATTTTCATTTTCTGAGCCAGCATACAAACTTAAAAAACAATTACATAAAAGAATACCCTTTTAATTCTATTTTAGTAGTATCCCAAAAAAGCAAAACACAGAGTTCCTAAATTAACACCAAGAAAAAGGCTTTCTCTAGTCTTCAGAACCAAATTTAAGGTAAGAGTTGTGTAAAACTACACTTCTTTGCACACTCTGTGACTTCTGGAATCTGGCGTTCTTACCTGTAAGGTAAGACTGGCCTGGCAATCTTTCTGACACTCCCAACTCTGACAAACTTCTCAAATCCGAGACTAAGAAGCCTTTAAAGAAAACAGGGTGAAACAGATTTATTATTTAGAAAACAGAATCTAAAACAAACTTTCATATAATATACACATTATTAACATAACTTTGTATACTAATATATTTTAGAGTTATGTAGTTTAATGTGAAATGCCTAAACTCAAAGGCAATGTAGCTGAAAAACTTTATAAAACATGTTTCAGAGAATTTTAAAAGTATGTATTATGTTGAGGGCTCATGAAATGTTCACAAAATACTGATGTTAGAATTTACCACAAATAAAATTGCCCTAGGAACTCCCTGACAATCTACTGATTAGGACTTTGTGCTCTCATTGCTGTGGCCCAGCTCAATCCCTGGTTGAGGAATTATTAGACCCTACAAGCCGCATGGCATGGCCAAAAAAAAAAAAAAAAAAGACCCACAAAAATAAACAAAAAAGACAAAACTGCCCTAAAGACATAATGGAAAGCAACAGCTACCATATATTGAGCATCAAGATTTAGTGGGAAGAGTGTTAGCCTCTTTATATACCTTGTTTTGTTTAATACTCCTTACAGCTCTGCACAGTATCTCATCTTAGAGATGAGGAACTGAAACTAAGAGCTCTAAGTCAGGTATTTTGCTAAGTCAGGCCGCATGGCTAATAAGTGAGGCAGTAAGTGGGCAAGTCTGTCTGCCTCCAAAAGATGGGTAACTGTTCTTCCACATCCGTGACCCCCTAGTGAGGGCTCTGTGACGCAGCAGAGAGCACCTCCCTTCCTTCTTACGTATCTTACAGCTCCTGCTTTATGTGAGGAACAGAGGAGGGACCCACTGAACACCTAGACTTCTGAAACATCCATCACCTCAAATGGGGGATAAAGAACTGGAAAACTAAAGAAACTGGCTCTCCAAACATTGTTTTCCTAGATAATCTTGAAGCAATTTGTTTAATGTCAATCAATACATGAATAGACTTCAGGTTTTGCATTTTTTTAGTTTTTATCTTGGATAATAGCTATTTTTCAGTCTGAAAAACTAGTTTATATATGTTTTTCAATATAAGTGTGTTAATTCTATGAGACCAGTGTAGTATCCTCAAAATATCATGGGGCAACAAATATTTTATTTCTTCTCAAGAAATTCTTCATCCTATTCTGTCCATTGCAATTGAAATGCATTATCCAAGTACATAGCTAAATGTCAGTCCAGTGTGAAGAAATGTCTGGGTCCAGGTTACACGCAGGTGGGGTGGATACAGATCCTAACTGCAGTCCACACCCCTCAGGTCCGCAGCAGAGGCTTAAGCATGAAAGAATCTCTTGTATGGTTTTTGTTACCTTTTATAGGCAGTCCTCACTCTTCTTTGATTTTTCTCTTCTAAACAGATTAGAGTTAAATTTTTATCTAAAGCTAAGCAATCTAAAGTTCTTTCCAGTTTGTCCCCAAGTAACTGCTCATTATCCTGAGTCAAAAAATGTCCTCAGCCACTGTTTTAGATTACTTAGAATAGTACACACAGGTAGAACTTGCCTAGAAAGCAATCTTACAAAGTATATCAAGAAGCTTTAAAATGCTCATATCTTTTGTTCTAGGCCTATGTTTGTCCTCAGAAAAGAATCAGAAATGGAGACAAAGATTTATGTTTAAGGATCTTGGTTATAATATTATTTATAATAGCAAAAGCTTGGAAAGAACTTACTGATCAAAACTTGTTTATAGTACAAAAATTGTTTATAGATCAAAACTCATGGCATATAATAGAGCTATGGAAATTTTGCTTTCTAAGATTTAATACCATAAAGAAATAATCTGAGTAAAAAAAAAGCAGGACACAAAACAAACAGTATATATTATTGAAAACTAAGTTTGGAAAACAACATGAATGTGTATATATGTATTGAAATTCTGTAAATAAATATAATAAAATGTTAGGTCTGCATATTTTCTACTATACCCATTACCTAATGCAATTATAAAAGTTAATTTTTAAAAGGCTATACTTATAAATAATGGATTATTTCTCCCAATCAAACTTTATCATATATGTTGAAATTCAGATCATTAAACATTGGAATACTGGTAAAACATTATGTAATACTTTCTTTGCATTTTTAATAAAATCTTACACAAAAATTTTACCCTGTATGACAGACTGCACTATTGCTTCCATGAAAGAGCAAGAGGCTAACCTTTTAGTTTGTAAGTAGGAAAAAAGATCAAGCTTCCCTGGTGGCTCAGTGGTAAAGAATCTGTCTGCCAATGCAGGAGTCACGTATGGATGTGAGAGCTGGACTATAAAGAAAGCTGAGCGCCGAAGAATTGATGCTTTTGAACTGTGGTGTTGGAGAAGACTCTTGAGAGTCCCTTGGACTGCAAGGAGATCAAACCAGTCCATCCTAAAGGAGATCAGTCCTGAATATTCATTGGAAGGACTGATGTTGAAGCTGAAACTCCAATACTTTGGCCACCTGATGCAAACAGCTGACTCATTGGAAAAGACCCTGATGCTGGGAAAGATTGCAGGCAGGAGGAGAAGGGGACGACAGAGGATGAGATGGTTGGATGGCATCATCGACTCGATGGACATGGGTTTGGGTAAACTTCGGGAGTTGGTGATGGACAGGGAGGCCTGGCGTGTTGCAGTTCATGGGGTCACAGAGTTGGACACGACTGAGCAACTGAACTGAACTGATCCCATCCTATGTCAAAACTGTCAGGTTTTGTATGTATTTTATCCTACTTACAAACTGGTAAGTCATCCTCTTCCTGTTTCATGGACTCTGGCTCTTGAGTCAGAGACAAAGGCCTTGCCTGTCTGGCATGCGCAGCACAAATGTGCATGGACATTCAGAGCCCATGGTGGACTGCCTCTCAACAACCTAACACATTAGGCACTTACATACACCTGTCACACCTACCCAAGAAGCACTCTGTCAACAGCTACATTAGTAGAAGAAGAAATCAGAAGTTTCCATGGTCTTGCATTTCCAACTCTAAGAGCTTCACATTTTTCAAATAGTTGCACAAAAAACAAAATCACCACGGCCAGCAAGTAACTCTTTCCTGCTCCAAAAACGCCTAATTATTTTGAAGAGGGGGGAAGAAAAGTAAAAGCAACATCATAAACAAATTTCTGAAAAGCACAAGAAATATCTCATCCATCTCCCTCCCTCTCTCCTGCATTTAATTAATTTATTAAAAAATATTGCGTGCCAACCATGTGTTTAATTAGCACAAGGAGTAAATGCATAGATAATCAAGACTTTCACATTTAACGAGACCACAGTCTACTTAGGAAGATAGACAAGTAAAGAACAATGATAAAACAATACAGTTAAGTAATACTATTGGCATCAGAGGAAAAAACATCTCTCTTTCCTTTGGTGGAGATGGGAATGCTTCCTAAAAATAAAAAGGAGAACTAAGTCTTCCAGGGTAAGCTATCCCAGTTCTTGAGGAAAGGATCATTCCAGGCAGAGATATGACAATGCATGAAGCTGGTAAGTATTTCTGTATGGGCTGTAGCAAAAAGACAGGAGAGGAGGCTGTTTGACAAAGAAGGCAAGGGGATAAATCACAAAAGAGTTTTGCTTGCTACGGCTAAAAGTTCGAATTATATTTTAAAGGCCAATGGAAATCAATGAAGAATTTTAAGCAATGGAACTGACTTAATTAGATTTTTTTTTTTTTAAGAAAAACTGCTTGAGTGAAGCCTGGTTTGTTGCAGTTCATGGGGTTGCAAAGAGTTGGATATGACTTAGCGTCTGAACAACAACTTGAGTAAAAAGAAGAAGAAAGGAAGAACTGAAGGTAGATCAATTAGAAAGCTGTGTGAGATCATAACAAATACATGCTAACTTTACTAAGTGCCTCCCATGTGCCAGGTACCGTTCTGAGCTCTTTATCTATGTTAACATTTGATCCCCAAACCTATGAGACAGATGCTATTATCAAACCTTATTTTACAAAGGAGGGAATTAAAGCTAAGAGAGCCCGCACTCTCACTAACTAGGTGATATGGAGGTATGTTAAAGGCCTGGATTGAGCGGGTACAAATGAGCTGGAGAGGATAGAAAATATGAAATGAAAATGAAATATTAATATGAAAAATAGGAGGAAACTAGAAGGGACATCTCAGTGACTGATCTAACGGGGGAAACAGTAAGAGAGATGGAGGAGGGTTAAGAGAAAATCACTTAATCTAGAGAGAAAGATACTAAAGGGGGTTCAGGTTTGAAAAAAATCTATTGAGTTATTCTGGAATCTTGTTTGACTAGGAAATTACAAAGGTGCAGATTGACTAACACAAGCTTATATAACAATGTATTTACTAGAGCTGTTTTCTTTCCTGCTTCTTACCGTGTATGATCGTGATAGGTAGAGTATGAACTGCCAGTTCCTTCGCTTCTTCAACACTCCGGCGTGATGCCATCATTTGAGCTATCTGAATCAGAGCTGCAGCTTGATCCTCATTTAACTTGTGCGCCTGAATTAACTCACTAGCCAACTTCAGTGTTGCTTCTACACTGAGAAGTTCACATTTTGTGTTGCTATTTGAGAAGGCTGGTGGGATAAACTTTCTCTTGCTGACTCTCTTGTTGCCTGTTGCAGTTGATGAAGACCTAGTAAAAAGGCAGCATGAAAAAAATTTTTTTAAATGACAGGCTTCTGAAACAGGTGAGCAGACCTACTTGTAACTTAGCCTTCACTTTATAAGCATCACAGAGAATATTTTTTTGGAGACACAAATGAACATATACCCCAGTTTGGAGGAGGGTGGATGAAAAGAGAACATTTGTTGAAAACCTACTATGTGCTGGCATTATGCTAAGCATTTTATGTTACTTGATGTAATCTTCACAACAATACTATGTACTTAATTATCCCATATAGAAATACAGAAATATTAACCTTTTATTCCCCCAAAAGCACAGAGTTAATAAGTGGTATGCTGACTTTAAAGCCCATGTTCTGTTACACAAAACCAACTTAAGACAATTAATATAGCTTCATTTAAGGTAAAATGGAAATAAACTGGTTTTATTTCTATTAAGACTGAATTCATTTCAAAGTAGATAAATGACAAAATGGATAAGGGTATTTACTTTTTTACCTAGGACTTCATTATGGTGGAAAAAATGAAATACCACAAGTTAGATCATAACATTCCAAATTAGAATGTAGACTTTTTCTATCACTTTAGTGAATTCAACATGTCACTTCCAATTTTTTAAAGAAAGGGACAAGGTGGTTGAGAAATTTAAAATGAAGATATAGGTTATGTCAAAAATAAGATCCGGAGAAGGCAATGGCACCCCACTCCAGTACTCTTGCCTGGAGAATCCCATGGACGGAGGAGCCTGGTAGGCTGCAGTCCATGGGGTCGCATAGAGTCGGACACGACTGAAGCGACTTCACTTTCACTTTTCACTTTCATGCATTGGAGAAGGAAATGGCAACCCACTCCAGTGTTCTTGCCTGGAGAATCGCTGGGACAGGGGAGCCTGGTGGGCTACCGTCTATGGGGTCGCACAGAGTCGGACATGACTGAAGCGACTTAGCAGCAGCAGCAAGAATAAGATCAGTATCAATACATACACTGTATTAAAGCTGTAAAATGTTACGTAACTATAGTTCTAATGAGATGGGTGAAACTGGAGCCCATTATACAGAGCGAAGTAAGCCAGAAAGATAAAGACCATTACAGTATACTAACACATATATATGGAATTTAGAAAGATGGTAACGATAACCCTATATGCAAAAAAAGAAAAAGAGACTCAGATGTATAGAACAGACTTGTGGACTCTGTGGGAGAAGGCGAGGGTGGGATGTTTCAAGAGAACAGCATCGAAACATGTAAATCTAGGGTGAAACAGATCACCAGCCCAGGTTGGATGCATGAGACAAGTGCTCAGGCCTGGTGCACTGGGAAGACCCAGAGGGATGGGGTGGAGAGGGAGGTGGGAGGGGGGACCGGGATGGGGAATACATGTAAATCCATGGCTAATTCATTTCAGTGTATGACAAAAACCACTGCAATGTTGCAAAGTAATTAGCCTCCAACTAATAAAAATAAATGGAAAAAAAATTAAAATAAAGCTGTAAAATATTATGTAACTTTAAATGTTTAATAATTTGCAACATAAAGGTACAGATAAATAAAAAAATAAAAACACTCAAAACATCCTTAAGAAATTATTCCTTAAAAAAGGAAAAATATCTGCAGGTAACCCTTGTTAGCCCCAACCACAATAAATAAATAAATAGATGAACTGTTGGGAAATGATGTGTACCTCCCCTTTCTCTTTTTAACTACTAATGGAGAGTAACCCCATAATCTCCGAAAGAAAACTAACACTTCACTGGCAAAAATTTATGTAATGTACTTTTACTCCATTTTCATATTCATGATTAGTCACCATTTTTTAATACCAATGACCCAAAGGTAAATAATGACTTACATTGTTATCAGGTACTGTGTTAGAGGTAGAGTAGCTGGATTAAAGTAGTCCCGAATATTTCTTAAACTGGTCAGCTCTGTGCTGGCATTACAAACCAATAATGCATGGACCACTGCTGTAGACAGAATACAAAAAATGAACATTAAAAAAAAAAAATGAACATTTAATGTAAACAAATGGACCATTTAAAAAAACTATTAAATGTCCATATAACTCAGAGTTATATGAATTAGTCACAACATAAAATAAACCCTTAACTATATATGCAGAGGTCCTTTTATCCATTAAACCAGTATACGACCTGCTCATTCATACTTTATAAACTGCATAACATATCAAATTTGGACTTCCATATATCAGTTAATGAAACAAGAACAACTGTTTTGAGTTAGGGCATGGTGGCACTGCTTAACAGCTGGCAGTCCCATTTAATCAGTACACCACATTGTACTGTATAGTAGTGTGTGTGTAATTTGAACATTTGTTTCCTCAGTTATTTTATAGAAATATACGGGAAGCAGGAAATTAGAATGCTGTTTATTGGTGAGGAAACAACTGCAACAAATACGAAAATATGCATTTGAAAAATGACAAATGTTCACTTAATTAGGCTCTTATTGAACTCAAGCTGATTGACTAGGTTTATTTAGTTCTAAAGGGAAAAAAAATCAAGTTTAAAAAGTCTATGAAATAGGTGAAATGGGTCATTACATGCTGTGTCTTAATTAGTTATGGATCAAATTCAACCATCAGAAATTATCCCAGAGATCAAAATGTATAGAGAAGTAACAGATTCATAGAATTGGTTAGAGATTCAGCTTACTGGGTTGGGAAGATCCCCTGGAGAAGGGAAAGGCTACCCACTCCAGTATTCCAGCCTGGAGAATTCCATGGACTGTACAGTCCATGGGGTCACAAAGAATCAGACATGACTGAGTGACTTTCACTTTCACTTTGAGCTTACTAAAGCTTTCTTTATTAAAAACTAATAATAATTTAAAAAATAAATAAGGTTCATACCCTATTGTCTTATTAAGAATTTCTTGGGACCTCCTTGGCAATCGAGTGGTTAAAACTCCACGCTCTCAGTACAGGGGGCACAGGCTGACTCCTGGTTAGGGAACTAGGATCCAGCATGCCACACAATATGGCCAAAGAGAAAAAAGAATTTCTAAAGGTAGATGATAAAATAGCCTCAAAATGAAAATCATCGTATCCAACTGCTCACAAAATCTCTTGTAAAATCTACAAGACCTTCTCAACATAAAAATGGTGTATTAAATGTATACTACTAGAATAAACCAAGAGAATTAAATAAATCAAGAACCAGAACTTGCTGTAAGAAATTAAGAAAATTCTTATTTATATTTTTAGAAATTAAATATATACCATGTAAAATTCAACTATAACAGAACACTTAAGTGAGGGGTCCAGATTTTACTGTACTGTTAATGCTCTGGGACTTGAGCTGTAGAAATATTTTGTATACACATTTTTAGGAACATCGTATACAATAATAGGAAGGTGTGAAAGTAGCTCAGTCATGTTTGACTCATTTCAACTCCCCGCTGTCTGACTCTATATGATCCATGGAATTCTCCAGGCCAGAACACTGGAGTGGGTAGCCTTTCCCTTCTCCAGTGGATCTTCCCGACCCAGGAATAGAACTGGGGTCTCCTGCATTGCAGGTGGATTCTTTACCAACTGAGCTATCAGGGAAGCCCAATAGGAAGCAGAGGTGGATGTCTTTTTGTTGGCTTTTTTATTGCTACCAATCCATCTGCATCCATCTGCCTCATGCATGTGTGCTCAGTTGTGTAACCCCATGGACCGCAGCCCACCAAGTTTTTCCGTCCATGGACTTTTCCAGGCAAGAACACTGGAGTGGGTTGCCATTTCCTTCTCCTTTTTTGTTGGAGATTAATCAAATAATCCCACACAAAGTTAGCAGGCTTGCTTACCGTGCATCACATGTCTTTCATTCTTTTTTAATATAAAGTAATATGGTCATAGTAATACTTACTGTTAGCGGGCCAGTTCGAAGGGGAATAACCTTTCAAAGGTAGAAGCTCTACCTCATTGATAGATGATGGTCCAAAGAAAGTACTACATGCAATAAAAGTATCCAATTCAAAGTCTAGGGTTTTTGAAACCACCCAAAGATCATCTGAAAAGACAAACACTTTTACAGGTCTCAGAACAATGCTCAATCCAAAGCTACCTTGGATTTTCTTTGATGCTTAGTCCTACAATTTTTGAAGAAAAAAAAAAAATGTGGTTATTGTAATTGACATGATTCCACCCAAACAGAGAGCTGAAGTCATAACATTTCATTTCCATGACTTTAACTCAATTTTATGCTTTTAAAGTTACTTCATAATTATTAAAAAAAAAAACTATAAATAAAAACATCTAACTCATTTTTCTCTTATAAAACAGTTTTATAGCTCTGCCCTTTAATGGTTTCCATGTTCAAATAAATTTGGCAATCTGTGGACAGAATACAAGTTCTCTTAATAGACTTCCAGTTAACAGATGCTCCAGATTAATTAATGTTCTCCTTTCTTCTCCACAGTACACTGAGCACTCAGCTAGGAGGCTACTTTCCAGACTACCCCTGCATTATTTCTACCATCAGTTTGAATTTACACCTACGAAGAGTCAACTGCATTTGTTGTAAAGCTTACTTATAATATTAATAGCTGTATTTGCTACTATACTTTTATAACTTCCCTCGTGGCTCAGACGGTAAAGCGGCTGCCTACAATGAGGGAGACCCAGGTTCAAGTCCTTGGTCGGGAAGATCCTCTGGAGAAGGAAATGGCAACCCACTCCAGTACTCTTGCCTGGAAAATCCCATGGACGGAGGAGCGTGGTAGGCTACAGCCCATGAGGTTGCAAAGAGTCGGAGACGACTGAGCAACTTCACTCACTCACTCATACCTAATTTATTTAAAAATATCTGCCAATTGAGGTAACATATACTTAAGCAATTTCCTATTTGCAAATACTTTTTTATTTAATATTCACAATTTTTAAAAAGATCTCCAATTCAAAATAGTTGACAGAAGAAAAGTCTCCTTTCTCCCTAAATCCTATTGAAATGATAGAAGAAATATGAAATTCAAATCCAGTACAGTACTGGAAAACACCAGCAGTGTGGCAGGAAAAGCCAGACTTATTTCAGAGATTCTTAAGGAAGTCACAAAGGGAATGGGACGAAAAGGATGATCACATCTTACAAAGCTGGGAAACCACTAATCCTTCAAAGGTAGAAAGGAATTCTGAAAACACACACACAGAGTTTCCCCCAACAGATTCCTACGTTAACTCCAAGCTTATCAACCAAGGAATTACGGGTACAGAAGGCCAACTGGGACATTATTTAATAGATGATGGAATAATCCTATCACTCTTGGAGCAGTTGACTCCAGGATCTATCCTGAGGTTAAACTCTGGGGAAAAACCTGAGGCTACCAAGAGGACTTTGAGCATGAGAAGCGGGGCAGCAGCCCGCGTGACTGCTAAGCACCCAGGACAGGATAGATCAGAGTCCATCAGCGGGTCATGTCTCTATGGGAATTTTGTTTTTTAAGTAAAACACAATAATCTATGTTAGGTTCTGGGTCAACAGACATTTTAAATGTCAGATAGATACTATTATTATTACTACTATTTTACACATGAGGGAAGATAGTCACTATATATATATATATTTATCAACAAAAGATTACATGAAAAATATATAAGAACTATAAGATTATAAACAACAGAATAATAAAATGGGTAAGAAGAAATACATAACTCATAAATGCATGAAAAGCTATTCAACATCCCTGGCAAGCAGAGAAGTGCAAACTCAAACCACAATGAGATCACTTTATGCTCATTTGAGTATGCTGAGTCACCGACAGGAGTATAAATTGATGTAACCGCTTTAGGAATCAGTTTGGCTCTACAGCCTACAGGTTTGTGTGGCATTTTCATTCCTAGGATTCTATCTAAAAGAAACTCTTGCACATCTACAGGATAGTATAATAATATTTACGGCACACTGTTCACAATGACAAAACTTAGAAACCAAATGGTCATCTATGGAAGCGGGAATGAATGAACTATGGCACAGTCACAAAATAAAATACTATACACAAAACACGTAATCTAGACTAGATTTTAGATCAACATCAATAACATCTATATACTACAGCAATATATTATACTATTCAGTGAAAAAGATAAATTCTATAAGATTACTTACAGAACTATATCACTTGAATAACATTTTAAAAACCTTAAAACTTAAAATATGCTTTCTAAGGAATTCATTTATATAAACATATACAAAGGAAAGCAAGATGTTGATGAACACAGGGATGAAAATGCTAACTGCCTTAGGTTAGGAGAAACAACTAGATAAGTTAGTGGGGTTTCTTTGTATGAACTATAGGTAGCTATAATAGGTACCAGATTTAGCTTTGCTTTGTTGATTCACTTTTATCATTTAAAATAACTAATCAAATAACTAAAGCAAGCTGCTGCTGCTATGTTGCTTCAGTCGTGTCCGACTCTGTGCGACCCCATAGACGGCAGCCCACCAGGCTCCCCCGTCCCTGGGACTTTCCAGGCAAGAACACTGGAGTGGGCTGCCATTTCTTTCTCCCATGCATAAAAGTGAAAAGGGAAAGTGAAGTCACTCAGTCGTGTCCGACTCGTAGCGACCCCATGGACTGCAGCCCACCAGGCCCCTCCATCCATGGGATTTTCCAGGCAAGAGTACTGGAGTGGGGTGCCATTGCCTTCTCCTAAAGCAGGCTAGGTGAGAATAAATCACAAGAGTAGGTCATGAAACCAAGATAGTAATTAACCCAAATTAGTGTACATAAGGTCCTTAGAAAAATAATTTATTAAGAACTTTATTTCCAAATATACAAAATCTGGGGTCCAGTGTGGTCATGTTGTGCAGCAATGACAGAAGTATCAATAAACTCTACATTTTCAGCTTATTTTTGACATTAAGTTCAGGATACAATTCGTCTAGTATACTTATGATGCCAAGAACTCATGTGACTTTTTAAACAAAATTAAACAGTTTTTGACAGCTTATAATAAAGTTTTTAAAAAATAAAATTTAAAATTTATTTTCTAGAGGTGAGGGGAAGAATTAAATATGCTTTTTTCAAAAGAAATGGTTTATTATACAATAATTCACAGTATATACTATGAAACTGTACTTTTAAAAATCTCTTTAATACAAAAAAAAAAAAGTCTCTTTAATACAAAGAATTTACAGAGCTGTATGTAACTGAGATGGGGCTTCCAGTGGCTCAGGGGTAAAGAATCTGCCTGCCAATACAGGAGACAGAGTCAGGTTCGATCTCTGGGTCAGGAAGATCCCCTGGAGGAGGAAATGGCAACCCACTCCAGTGTTGTTGCCTGGAAAATTCAATGGACAGAGGAGCCTGGAGGGCTACCGTCCATGGGGTCATGAAAGAGTCGGACACGACGGAGCAACTTGAGCACGACGCAACACACATATAACTGAGAACAAGGCTAGACTCAGTCACAGCATCATCAGATCAACCCACCTTTGCTGTAAGTAGATGAACTTTCTTTCCGACTCAATTTAAGATAAAGTTTGCTCTTAGGTTCATTATAAAATTCAGGATCTACAGTAGTAAACTTCTTTAGTTTACCATACCGTTTTCTTTGAAAATCAAATCCTTTTCTGCAAAGTGAGTAAGAGACAAAACTGAATTTGAATATTAAGGTATGAACTTTAAGATATAATTGATATACACTATATTATTCCAGGTGTACATCATGCTTTATGTGTATACTGTGAAATTATCACCATAAGTCCAGTTAACATCCATCACCACACAGTCACAACGTTGTTTTCTTGTGAAAAAAATGAATGACATGTTGTTGTTTATTTTTAAATAAATTAAGGGGAATTCCCTGGTGGTCCAGTGATTAGGATTCCAAGCATTCACTGCTGGGACTTGGGTTTGATCCCTGGCTGGGGAACTAAGATCCCACATCTGCAAGGCATACCAAATAAATAAATATATTGAATATTTTTCAAAAGTAATGAAGAACTCATTGCATGTATAAAATTTTTTTAAATAAAAGTTTTTTCTTGTAATAAAGAGAACTCTTACTCTCTTTATCAACTTTCAAATATACAGTAAAATAATATTAAGCACAGTCACCATGCTGTATATTACATCGGCAGGATTTATTTATTTTGCAACCAGAAGTTTAAAAGCACAAATGTTTTCTAAAAAATTTCTTTAAAATAGAGTATGAAGAGGAAAGAACCAAAGAGAGTGTATGTTTATACGCTTTTATATATTGTAGTTCTGATTAGTCACTAAGTCATGTCCGACTCTTTTGTGACCCCAGAGACTGTAGCCTCCATGGACTGTAACTGTGTAATTCCAGATGTTCAAGCTGGATTTAGAAAAGGCAGAGGAACCAGATATCAAATAGACAATGTCCACTGGATCATCAAAAAAGCAAGAGAGTTCCAGAAATACATCTACTTCTGCTTTACTGACTATGCTAAAGCCTTTGACTGTGTGGATCACAATAAACTGTGGAAAATTCTTAAAGAGATGGGAATACCAGACGACTTTATCTGCCTCCTGAGAAATCTGTATGCAGGTCAAGAAGGACAGTTAGAACTGGACATGAACAACAGACTGGTTCCAAATTAGGAAAGGAGTATGTCAAGGCTGTATATTGTCACCCTGCTTATTTAACTTATATGCAGAGTACATTATGAGAAGTGCTGGGCTGGAGGAAGCACAAGCTGGAATCAAGACTGCTGGGAGAAATATCAATAACCCCAGACATGCAGATGACACCATCCTTATGGCAGAAAGTGAAGAGGAACTAAAAAGCCTCTTGATGAAAGCGAAAGAGGAGAGTGAAAAAGCTGGCTTAAAACTCAACACTCAGAAAATGAAGATCATGGCATACAGTCCCATCACTTCATGGCAAATAGATGGGGAAACAATGGAAACAGTGGCAGACTTTATTTGGGAGAGGCTCCAAAATCACTGCAGATGGTGATTGCAGCCATGAAATTAAAAGATGCTTGCTCCTTGGAAGAAAAGTTATGACCAACCTAGACAGCATATTAAAGAGCAGAGACATTACTTTGCCAACAAAGGTCTGTCTAGTCAAAGCTATGGTTTTTCCAGTAGTCATGTATGGATGTGAGAGTTGGACTATAAAGAAAGCTGAGCACCAAAGGATTGATTCTTTTGAACTGTGGTGTTGGAGAAGACTCTTGAGAGTCCCTTGAACTGCAAGGAGATCAAACCAGTCCATCCTTAAAAGAAATCAGTCCTGAATATTCACTGGAAGGACTAATGCTGAAGCTGAAACTCCAATACTGGCCACCTGATGTGAAGAACTGACTCATTTGAAAAGACTGATGCTGGGAAAGACTGAAGGCAGGAAGAGAAGGAGACAACAGAGGATGAGATGGTTGGATGGCACCACCAACTCAATGGACATGAGTTTGAGCATGTTGGTGGGAGTCGGTGATGAACAGGGAAGCCTGGCATGCTGCAGTCCATGGGGTCGCAAAGAGTCCGACATGACTGAGCAACTGAACTGAACTGAACTGGACTGGACTGTAGCCCACCAGGCTCCTCTGTCCATGAGATTTCCCAGGCAAAAATACTGGAGTGGGTTGCCATTTCTTCTCCAGGGGATCTTCCTGACCCAGGGACCAAACCTACATCTCTTTCAACTCGTGCATTGGCAGGTGAGTTCTTTACCACTGAGCCATCTGGGAAGCCCACGTTCATATGTATATATACACAATAAAAATATATTGTGTCAAATACAAGCCTCACAGAAACATCATTAGTTTTAAAAGAGACAGATAGGAATAGTGTTTAAAAGAAAGAATACTTCAGTTTCTATACCTGTAAAATGCAATAATAGATTATATTTCCATAGCTTATGACAATGAAATGAAATAATATTGCAGTGTTTAGAAGAGTACCTGACATATAGCAGCTCCCAATAAATGCTGTTATTATTAAATTACCATCCAAATGCTCATTATTTTATTTTTTGGGTAGTTCAACTTTTATAAGGACTGTTTCCAAAAAGTAGCATTCTGTGATCCTATAAACTATGTAGTTGAGGTTTGTGAATGATCACTATGTATTATCCTGCACTGATACAAATTATTCTTGGGATTTGTTTCACAGAGTTTTCCTTAGGATTATGATTAATGTAAAAGTGGTTAGAAAAATGGCATTCCTGCCAGTAATCCTGACATTGCTGACACTGCTCAATGTTTGTTTAATGTGGTTTAGTTGCTAAGTCGTGTCCCACTCTTTGTGACCCAATGGACTGTAACCCACCAGGCTCCTCTGTCCACGGGATCTTCCAGGTAAGAATACTGGAGTGGGTTACCATTTCTTTCTCCGGGGGATCTTCCTGACCCAGGGATCAAACATGTATCTCCTGCATCTCCTGCATTTGCAGGCAGATTCTTTACCACGGGGCCACCCCAAATGTCTGCTCAACATTTAGAGGGGACCAACAACAGCTTTAGAGAGTTATTCTCATTTTATAATTATAAAAAACTGAGGTATCTTTTAGATATTTTTCCTAACTCAATCTCTTTGAAAACTGGTGATAATTCTGTGAGGTTACTATTTTGATATGATTAGAGGCAGTTAGTTAGCATCATAAAACATACCTCACGAAAAGTTGGCATTCCTCATAGAGGGGTATCTTTTGACTTCTTAAGTATAAGCCAATGCTTTTTATATCACTTAAAACCATGCTAGGTAGAGATTTTTCCTGTGTTAAATATCCTGGGGTCATTTCTTCAAACCACTTAAAAAATTTACATTGGTCAGCTTTGGGTCCATCACAAGTATAAAAGAGACGACCCTGAGGGGACAAAGATATTGAAACTTAGTGAGAAAAATAATGTTTATTTATTTATTTTACTATTTTAGTACCATGTTTGTCAAGACTTTTCTAAAGGCTGCTTGGAGACTTCTCCAATATTATTTATGAATTCTTGCTTTTGCAACTAAATTTAAATCCAGATTTACATACTCAACTAACGATGAAGTGGAATATGCAAGCAGTGGAGGAAAGTTGTATTATGACTGAAAGTACAGTTACGAGTACAAACCATCAGTCAACATTACACACATTTTACTAACTTAACTTCTTCCATAATAATGTTATCAGCAATATGAAATAAGTCAGCTTGCTTCTCTATTCCTCTGGCCTTACCAGTTTTATTACTCGTACTAGAGACCAGTTTCAGCCCTTACTTTCATTTTTTTTTTTTTCTTTCAGCCCTTACTTCCTCCAGGCTCATCTCTGCATTCTCTAAGCCCACAGGTTGGGACACAGTCCCTTCTAAGTGCCCTTCCTGTAATTTGCGCATCCCTCCTATTTTATAAATTCCAGTATTATATAAAATTTCCTTTTACATCTTTTTCTCCATCTACTACTATGCAGCAAGTTCCCAAGCAATCTGAAAGCTGATCTTAACTCATATTTTTGTATCCTCGAACGCAGACCATCTTTCAGGAAAAATGTACCGAGTGTTAACTATGTCAGTTACTAATGCCTCAAGCAGAAGACTCCTAGTCAAGACTTAACACTTTAAACTTTTTGTAAAGCAACAGGTACTAAGCCTTTTATAAACAAGTAAGTCTAATAAAAGGAGGGGAAGAGGGAAAAATACCTTATTTGGACCTTCTTTTTTAACCATGACCAGTTTTGCAGGCTGCTGATGATGGCAGGATGGCACATTATTTTCTACATTTTTCAGTTTGTCTCCATTTGATGATGTGTAAAATGATATGTCAACTTTTGAAAGAGCCTTGTGCAACCTTTGTGCCAATCCAAATAGCAATATATTTAAATGTTCTACAAAAAATTTTTTTAAAGGTAATTTAAAAATATACACAGATGAAAATTAAATACAAAATAATTTCACGTATCAGATATATACTATTAGTTAAATCTGAAAATAGCCTTTTGACTGTAATATAACATTAACATCCATTTTTAAAAATACAAGTATTACTCATCATACACCATACTTAAAATTTCCTACTTGATTTATCAAAACTACCTGTAACACTTTAAAAAAAATTTTTACACTACATCTTGAAAAAGATAATGCTGTCATTTCCCACTCTTAAAACTCAATTTTGATCTGAAATATGTTACTGTCAAAACCTGGATTAAATACATAGAAAATAGCAAATCTCAAGTAGAAATTTAATGTAAAAATTCATAATATAAGATACTACACTTTCTCACAGTTATACTATCGACATTAAGCAGCAGTCAATCATAATAAAATAATCTCGTCTCATACCTGTGAGACAAGATGTAAAAATCTGCTTATAATGAGCAGGAGACTGAAAAACAGCTGGTATGTGAATGTGCCTTTGGGGAAGACATGCAGATTTTACATTCTGCCCACTTGGGAAGCATAGCTCAGAGTCATTTACCTCCTGAAATGGAATAATTCAAGTTATTACAATAACTCCAGAAAAATACTGTTTATTAATAAGCAAATTCTACAGATAATATTAAATTTTTCTTTTGATTTCCAGAATCCATGAAAATCATTTTCTAATTTTAAATGAGAAACTGAGTGTAGTGGGAAAGGCTATGACATGGCACTTTTAATGATAAATAAGACTAACTTTTCTTGTCTGTCCCTTAATAAGTTTTTAAATATTTTTGTAGGAAAAAGTTAACTGATGTCAATGAATCATGATGTATCTCTACTTCTGGTCACAACTATAGTAAGAATTGTTCATAACCAATGTAAACAGGAGGTACCTTTATCCTAATAATGATCTGGTCAGCAAAACTGAGCTGATAGTAAAAAATGAAAATAATGGTAATAGTAGTGGTGGAAGTCATGGTGGAAACAGAACTATAATTTAAGTACCTTTTATGTGCCAGATACTGCACCAGACACTTTCGAATATGCAATTTAGTGTTTACAACCTCTAGAAAGGTCTTATGTCAAAGAAGATGTGACGGACTTTCCTGGTGATCCAGTGGCTAAGACTCCGTGCTCCCAAGGCAGGGGCCTGGGTTTGATTCCTGATCAGGGAACTAAGATTCCACGGGCCACAACTAAGACTGGGTGCAGCCAAATCAATCCATTAAATAAATAAAAAGAACTTTAAAAAAAAAAATGTGACTGTAGCAAGAGTTTTGGAAACTCTAAAAAAAAAAAAAAACCCAAAGCCACTGGCCTCAAGACTAAAATCATTTCACTTGTATGACTTTGGTAATTCTTTTGCTGAAATTCAGATAAGTACTGGAAAAGATGCACCAAGAAAACACTGGTACATTTCCTCACCTGTAAATCTCCTGTTACACTGCAGTTGTAGCAGGCATACTCTCCTAACATATTTTGAATTTCCTCAGTCTTAGAAGCCTGGTTTATATTCAAAGAAAATGTCTTCCTTCTGCAAACCGAATCTTGACTGCTAAAATCCTGCTGCTGCTGAAGCATGTGTTTTATCATTTGTAAATGCACAGACTCTAAAGAACTTTCATTCACAGCATCACTCTCTCTTGCACCTGTGTTACTAAAATGCATCCCAGAAACAGCCTCAGCATGGAAGCCATCTGTTACTTTCTCATCAACTCTGTTTGGAGTAGTCAAGTTGCACTGGCGTATATTTTGATATTTCTGCCACTTGCTTTGAGTAGATGTATTATCAAGAAGTGAAGCATCACCTGGAGTCACTTCCCTAGATTTGTTAGGGAAAGAAGCCTCACTTTGGTCCTTGGGCCCAAAGCTAGAAGAAGGAACTGCTGACTCTTCACACAAGCTGCGTATGGGAGAACCAGAAGCCTTTAGCCTGTCGCAGCCCATCATGGATGAACGAGAGTCTAAGTCAGGTGGCCCGCTGGCAGGGGGAGCTCGGGTTCTACTTACTTCGAAGGAAAGCCTTTGAAGGTTCTTATTCTCCAGAGAACTTGATTTTTTCATTACTGAAAAAAAGAGCTAATTAAAAATGTATTACAGGTATCATTCAATCTTTAGAAAACAGTGGGTATCCATACAAAAAAGCAAAAAGTACCAACATGCCTTGTACCAGGAAATCACATTTCCTTTTAAAAATTTTTAATGGTTTTGGTCTTTAAAAAATAAAGATTTCAAACATTTTAGACTCTGAAACTTTTTTAAGGTTGATAAATTTGAAATCCTTCTCTTTTTCTTTTCTTTCTTAGCTAATAATTTCCCACTCACCACCATCACCACAAGTACACCCACCCCCAAAATACTGCATTATATTTATATAACACTGAACTTTTCAAGTACTTTACAACCAAGAAGGGATTCATCATTCTCACTTTACAGATGAGGTTGCCAACCAAGGCCTAGAGGTAACATAACTACCAACTGGCAGAGTTAAGAAAGTTAAGACAGAAAACCAAAGCTAGGTTTTATTCTCAACTTTATATTCCTTCTCCAGAGACTGAAGTTCAAGGTTTATTTATTGATGTGATGTAACCTCTCTTATATATTTATTACATTCATGGATTAATATGTTGACCTTCAAGGTAAAGAAGAGTTTTAGCTTTATTTTGATACATTGTTATGTGATAAGAGCTCAACTGTGGTAAACTCATGTTATAGCAGATTTTGGCTGAGTATTAGAATTCCTTTCAGCATCATGAGTAGTTGATATATTCCTGAAAATATTAAAAGCAGTAATATTTGCTGAATAAATAGTAATACTGTATGAGAACTATATAAGCTTAAAGTTTTTACCTAAAATGCTATGGTTCCCTATTTTATAATAATGTTCCTTCTTGACAGAGGTTCTGTTTTGTTGGAAATAAACCTTGGCGGTCACTTGGGAAGGTAGCAGGACAGCAGGTAAGTCAATGACATTCTTTTATAAAGTGTTATGATGTAATCCTAACAAATTGATTAAGCAACATTGACAGAAAAGTTAACACCTGATTAAATAGTAACAGTCATGGTAGAACGGTGTAACTCATCTATATGTCACTGTGACTTCACTTGTTTTAGATACTCACTCTTCCCACAGACTCCTTCCTACCTCGTTTCCTCTACCATCCACACCCACTAAACCTTCTCCAACCCAATTATCCAGACACTTTAACAGCTTTTATATCATCCACCCATGACCAAAAAACTACCTACAATTTTACTCCTCACTCAGCCTAACTTCAGAATCAAGGGAAGATACATTGATGAGATTACAAGAAAAGAGAGAGGAACAGAAAAGTTAGTGGAAGAGATCCTACAGATGTATTATCTTACCAAGAAGCAGGAAATTACTCATAGGGAAGAGGTGTAGTGTGTGAAGACACAGAAGCCTGAGAAGGCACTTGAGGTCGCAGCGGTTGAAGAGCTCCCTGATAATGCCAGGACCCCAAAGCAAAAGAGGGGACGCTAAGAGGTTATGAGAAGGTCAACCATGATTGACATTCACAATGAATCCGCTCCCTGGGAGGGGAAGGGGCTACAGAGGGGCCAGGCTCTGGAGTTACAGCTGTGAGAAGTGTTGGCAATGGCAGAGGTCTGAGATGAGAAGATGAGAGGATAAAGAAGGTATCGGAGAGCTAGAAGGGAGTATTGGGTTTGGAAGTAAGAGGCATCCGCAACAGAAAAAGTCAAAGCAGAGTGTGGGAAGGCATGAGGGTATAAGACACTGAGTCTGGTTTCAAGGTTATTTTTAGTTTAGAAGCAATCTCTCAAATAAAAAATTTCATTTTACATGGACAGATAGATTAGAACCATATGGGAACAATTATCTTCGTTGAGAAAGTGAAGATTACCAGGTAAAGTTTGTGCTTTCAGGGGCTCCTCAGAGAATTCTAGCATGAAGTCATCATCTCTCGAGTTAAAACATAAAGTAGAAACAGGGCTTAATGTTGAGATCTTCTGTTCTGGTGACATCACCTATCCAGAAAGAAGACACAAAACTACAGACCAAAATCCTCTTATTGCGTTTTTTCCCTATAGTCTGAACAAATTCTAGTAACTGTATTATAAAAACAATGCTTTCAAGCACATTGTGTAGAGCTATAGTGGGGCAAAGTTTCTTCCAAATGGGGCAGGATAGAATAAATGCACTAAAATAAACAAGGATAGTGAAATACAGAACATAAAACCTGCTGGGTTTATTTGAAATGGGTCAGATTCTGATTTGGATTGATACGGGTTATGGGGATTTGGTTGTGAAGATCAGGTTCCAGTCTTAGGGACACAGGCTTAAGCAGACCTCATGTCTGGAGCTGTGAAGGCAACACTTCCTGCAAACCCAAGGCCTGAACAGCTTTTCTCTTTATGTCCTTAGGTCTAAGGCATATCTACAGTTGATCTAAACTTCAAAATATTGCTTCTAAATGGAATAAACCTTTTAAAATATATTCCATATCTGAACAGTCATATCATTCTCTATGTTATTCTCTTCCTAATAGGATATAATTTTGTTGCTACTTCTAGAAATTAATCACCTTAAAAATCTAATATGAGTTGCAGTGCTTTGTGATAACCTACAGGGGTGGGGTGGAGTGGGAGGTGACAGGGAGGTTCAAGAGAGAGGGGACATATCTGTATCTATGGCTGATTCATGTTGATGTATGGCAGAAACCAATGCAACATTGTAAAGCAATTATCCTCCAATGAAAAAAAATCTAGTATGAATTGAACAGAACAACTGGGCCCAGGGACTCAAAACCAGCTGGAATCAGGGCTTCTGCTGCCACTAACTCTGGCTCTTCTCTGAAAGTCTGCTTCTGTGTCTTTCCCAGTAGACCAGACTCCTCTGCGTGGCAGAAAGCACAGCCCACTTGAAGAGTTCCTAAGATCTCCACCATTGACCGCTGTGACAGACGCTGTTGCTGTCCTGCCATGTCTCCCTGGCCTACCTCTGAGGTCATCTACAGTTGGGAAATCGCTCCTCTACCTGTCCCAGGCTTCCTACCTCAAGCATCTACATCTTTCTGTCTGAGGACAGTGGCTGGGACAGCAGGTAGGGCAGGCCAAACGTGCCAGGAGGTTAATATGACCAAGAGTAACCTTCAGTCAAATATAGATGGGAACTGGTGTATGAATACCTAACTTTTCTATTCTTCAGGGAGGACAATCCTGGAGGACAATCCTGAGTTTTGTTTTACAGGAGGCCTCTTAGTGGGTGCCCACTACGACGCAACACCTTTTATTACTGCTTTCTTCCCCATCTCCCAGTGTGACTGTGTTTGGAGATGGGGCCTTTGAGAGGTAATCAAGGCTAAAGAGTGGTACCCTGATCCACCAGCATTAGTGTCCTTACAAGAAGACGATCTCACTCTCTTGCACTCTCTTTACCCATGTGCACACGCCAAGGAAGTATGCATGAGGACACAGTGAGAAGGTAGCTGTCCGTACGCCAGGAATAGAGTTCTCATCAGAAACTTCATCTTGGACTTCTACCCTCCAGAACTGTGACAAAATTAATTTCTGTTGTTTAAGTCACTCATGCTCCGTTACAGCAGCCCTAGCAGACTAATAGAGCCCTGCAGCTGACTCCACTCAGTAAAGCCCACTTCAGTTCACTTTGTTATGTCAGAAATCCAGGTGGCCTTCTCCTCCCCTTCCTTCACTCTGCTCTCTACAGCCAATCTAGCAACATCCATGCTTCTGACTCCAAAATTTATCTTAAACCTAATTACCAACTCCTCTATACTTTCACTGCCACAGTCTCTTCTTCAAGTCACTGTCATCTACAGCTCATTTTAACTGGTTTCCTTGCTTCCACCACAGTGTCCATCAAGTCCATCTTCCACACAGCAGCCAACAAAACCTTTAAAAAATGTAAATGTAATGAGTTTTCTACTGAAACCCTTCAGTAATTTCCTAATGGAACACAGACCAATATTACAGCTCTTAATCTGACCTGCAAGACTTTGTGTATCTGGTCCTGCTCACTTTCCCAATTTCATTTGATTACTGCTTTCCCTGTGACTTTCCACAATCCAGCTACTATGGCCTCGTTCACATTCTTGAACCCACCCAGCTCTTCAATCTCAGGGTATTTACACTTGCTGTTTCTAAGATTCACCAAAATTTTTTACTCACAACTATTAAAACTGTTTAGGGGATTCCCTGGCAGTCCAATGGTTAGGACTCAACACTTTACTATCGGGGCTGGGTTCAATCCCTAATTATGGAACTAAAATCCCACAAACTGCAGGGTGTGGCCACAAAAACAAACAAACCAAAAAGAAAAACAACTTTGTTTACATTATACCTTATTTTTTTCCCACGAAGTCCTCTCTGTTGACTTAAAATTATAATCCAAATAATTATGTAAATGGTCTGAATCTTTAGGAGGGAAATCTAAAATTGCTGTGGGGCAGGAAAAAGCATGAATATTTTTATACACTAGTTTGTTTAATGTAAAATAACTTTTTAATATTATATTTTATTTATAATATACTTACAATCATTTTTAATCAAGTCCTTATTAAACTCAGCTATCACTTGAAAATTGTCTTCAATAGTAAAGCTAGTATCTCCTTTTGGAAAATTTTCTTCATTTGGGAACTAGAAAATAGAGATCCATTTATCAGTTTACAAAAAAGTGTGTATACATCCATAACTTTACCTATCTGTATATATATACATATATATAGTTTATAGTTATAACTTGAGACACAGAAAAACAAAGAGATGTTATAAAGCCAATTCCATTCAGAGAAAGTAGAGTATATTATATTTCATCAATTCTTATGGCTCATATTTCTTATCTCTTAACATCTTTGATAGGGACACACCTTAAAAATAATGGCATTTTTATATCTCTATAGCACAGACAACAGCTGTGACATAGTTATCTCTGCCTGTGAAAGGGCAACTATATGCAGAGAGTCATATTGGTCAAATAATGATCACAAATATGAATTTATGCATTGTTAATATTAGACATATTAAAGCAATTCTACTGTTTATATGTCTTCAAGAAGATCAAACTAGGGTTTAGCACCAAACAAAAAGTATTGTATTCATGGAAAGACAAGAAAACAAAGCAGTGTGATATACAATAAAACTCTATGCTCAAATAAATCTAAGAGTCTTTCACTAAATGTAACATTAAAAATCCAAGTGAAGGTGAACAAAGTTCTGAAGATCTATTTCATGGCACTGTTAATGTACTTCCCACTACCAAAGTATGCACATAAAATGGTGAAGATTGTAAATCTTATAGTGTGTGGTTTTTACCACATTTTTTAAAAGGGCAGTGAAAAAGCACTGTGTAATGTTAACTGACTGGTGTTCGTTTCTTAGAATCATACATTATAATGGTGCTTACAGTTAATTATAGTGTCTTGGGATTTTATGAAATACAAGATAGCTTTTAAAGTTCAGATACTGCTGTGTGCACACAATCTGTCACACTTCTCAAAGTTCTTATCTCTGTTGGTAAGTCAGTCACTTTGCCTTAGAACAGTTTTTATAAACTCAGGATATAAAACATGACCATACTGATGTATGTGAAAATATTTAAAAATAAAACGAATGGACATAAATTTCTTTTTCAGTATGGAATACCTCTTTATTCTCTTCTCAGAAAAAGAAAAAAAAAAACAAGAAATGAGAAATAGAAACATCTCTTACCTTTGATGAAAGTAAGAAATAATGGTATCCCTGAATTACAATATATTAAAAGGACAGGGAAACAGTATAGGCTTAGCAATATGGAAGAAAGGCAAACCAAAGTACCTACTACAAGAGATCCCAATAAGAAACAAGCTGATAAACCCCAATAACCATGGTAATGCTGGTAATGATCTGTTTCTTAAGGGTGGAGGTTACACGGCTTTCTTCACCCTATGGTAATTATTGAGCTATGCACTTGTGGTCTGGGCATTTATTTTTTATGTGTATTATGCTTTAATAAAAAATGGAAAATTTTTAAATCTCTTTAACAGATACTGTTTCAAATACATGCATACATCCTTTTCTCAATAACCTCTTCTATTTGGTAGCAATGAGAGGTACCTGGTATCTACTAAGCGGGGGAGAGGGGTGCATATTAGAAGGAAAATAGATCTAGTAGCTATTAAAATATATTTTCTATATATTATCTGCCTATTTGCTCCTGTCATGAATTCCTACTATTCTCTGAATTGAAAAGTAATCCTTTAAGTTCCTGATCCTAAAAAAGGCAGTAAATCTTCCAAACAGTTTTGTCTTAGTTTGATTTATGATGCTTCATGTGAATTTACTAAACTTTTAACTTACAGCTGTATGAGGATGTAAATATGCTTTCTTTGCAAAATTTAGTACTGACATAAAGAAAATGCTTTGGCAAGGTGTGACTATAAGAATAATTTTACCTGCAAGAAGTCAATCTGCATACAAGTGCTAGGCAACTCTGGTGTCAAAACACAAGTGTTTGTTGTGCAGCTTTCATACACAGTGCTATCCAAAAACTGACTGCATTCAACCTGTGAGCTGTGTCCTCTGACCATCACAGCACTAGTAGCAGATCCTTTCACTTGGTGCCCTTGAAACTCAACAGGCTGCAGTAAATTATTAAAAATGAGTAGCGAGAAATATATTTACAATGCATATATACAAAGAAAACAATGCATAACTCAGCTTTCTATTAAGTATTACTTTTTTTTTTTTTTTGGCCATGATACACAGCTTGTGGGATCTTAGTTCCCCAACTAAGGATCAAACCTAGGCCCTAGGCATGAAAGCACAGAGTCCTAACTACTGAACCACCAGGAATTCCCCACAGCTTTGCATTATAGACATCATGTGTGTGAGTGCATGCTAAGCTGCTTCAGTCATGTCCAGCTCTTTATGACCCTATGGACTGCAGCACACCAGGCTCCGCTGTCTATGAGATTCTCCAGGCAAGAATACTGGACTGGGCTGCCATGCCCTCCTCCAGGGGATCCTCCTGACCCAGGGTTCGAACCCGTGTCTCCTGTGGCACCTGCACCGCAGGTGGATTCTTTACCAAGGCCACCGGGGAAGCCCCTATAGACATCAGTGAAGTTTCTTCTTCTCTGTGTACTAACTGAACTGCAAGCTCCTTGAAGGCAGAAACTCTTCTGCTTCATCAAGGTATCCTGTGCATTTAACACCATGTTTGGAATGTAGAAAGGGAAGAAAGAAGGAACAGAGGAAGCATTTCCTTTGTTTAAAGGTTTTGTGAACTATCAGGCTATTAGCAGGGATATATATATATATATATATATATATATATTAGGGAGATGCTGGGCTCTTAGCCTCCCAGATAATCTGATCCTGTAGCTCTGAGGACAAACGAGGTCTAAGAGTACCTCACAGGGTGTCTCTCCCCCACTCAGAGACAGGGTCTGCTTTCAGACTTCAAATGGCTTTCTCTGCTGCCCCCTTGAGGGTTCTAGGATTTTTACTCTACACAAGGTGACAAAGTCTACCCAGAAGGTGGAAAAATAGTGTGTAGAGCTGAAGGAAAGTACGTAAAGAATGAATTTCTTTCCAACTGATAAATTAACAAAATGACAAAAAATATAATCTGAACATCCTTACTTAATAATGAAGATTTTAAACTACACATTTTAAAGGAACTAAAATGCCTCTGGAACAGGAGTTTTGTTGAAAACATTCTGAATTTTAAAATATAACACATATCAATTAAAAAAAAAGTCTAAACCTTTAAAGACTGTATATTTCTGCATTGTTTGATGGGGAATACAAATTCTCTATAAGCAAACAGATGCCTTGCTTTCTTTGCCGCTATGTCTATCTTTTCCAGAGGTATGCTGAGTTTTAAGAACAGAATCATTATTTACAAAACCCACCCATATATATGCTGTTATCTCTATCAACTTTTGCTGTGGAGTGGGCAGTACTACTTAGAGCTTTGGTTATATATACTTCTACCCATTTAGCCTGAAGTAAAAGTGGTGAAGTAAACTATAGTAAATAAAAAGCTATGGACATCTTCACTTTGTTCTGCACTGAACATTCATTAACTGTACTTTAAATATATCATTGTGTCCAATCCCTAGGGTATCCTATGTATAAATAATGCATTACCAGGGAATCAGTAACAGAGAGAGGGCTCAAGACCAAAAAACGGGGAGCAGTCATTAGTTTCTCTTGTTCTTAAAATCAGGCTAATTCATTTTGCTCACTAACCTGTCTATGAAAATTCTAAAGTTGTGTAAAAAACAGCAGGAAAACACAGTGGGTTAAAAAATCAATTCACAAATTTTACCTTGGGGTCTTTACAGGTTTCTCTCTCCATTTGTTTAGGACTGACAGCTAGAAAAGCAGTCTCTTCTTCACTGCCCAAGGAAAAAAACTAGGATAAAATATAAATTAGTGTGTTAGCTAAAATAATCTTGTAGGTGGTTTATAAGTTTGATGGGAAAATATTCCCAAACTTAAGAGTACACATCATCTCTATCTCGCTTCTCTCTATACATACACACAATAAACTGCCCCTGACAAAGGAGTGCTTTAGGAAAAAAAGGACTATCCTAGTGAATTTAAAAACTCAGCATATTCGAAAATTCTAATTCTAAACTTTAATTGAAATCTTTTAAGGCTTTATGTTATAAATCCCATACTAATATTTATGTTAATGCAGATTATTTAATTCAAAAATTAGTGTGAAATTAAAGGAGAAAAATCATAAAAAGTATAATACTTTATTTAAAAAATGAATCATTTTCTAGCAACTACAAAACACAATATATAGACAACAGCAACTAGGCATTTTTAGTTCAAGTTACTAAATAAAATAGCCATAATTTCCAATGTGAATTATAGACTTGGAGACTTTAAGACTTAGAAAATGAACTCAACTGTAGGAGTAATTTTTAATAATTATGAAGAAAAAAATTGTCATTAAAAGAGGTAAACTGTATTTCTTCACACAATGGTCACTTTCCTTTTATAACTCTATAAACACAACTGCCAATCAAGTAGCTCTTAAAAACATTCAACTCCTACTAGCACTTTTAATATAGTGAATTTTAAGTTAATTAGCATAGTATAGTATCTTCTAGCTCCTTTGCTATGTGTGACTAATTACACTTACAGAACTAAAGTGAAGGTGGCATTAAGTATATCCTTAAAGAGCACCCTAACTTTAAAGTCCCATCACTACTATATATGAAGAGTTTGTTTCAGAGTTGTAGCAAGAAAACTATCATAAAAACACAAATGTACTTCGATATTAATACTAAAGAGATTTAAATTAACTTTTTTTTGCAAAAGATTCTAAGACCTTTTTCATTACTGTGAGATTATAAAATATTTTGCTTTAAAAATATATGACATTTATTTTAAATGGCAACTCATCCTGAAGGGAAAAAGTGACAGTGGTAATTTTTTATACTTTGTGATAATTATCACTGAAAAAGTTTAAACCATATTTTTTTAACTGAAAAAAAAAAACAGTAAGAATGTGATCATTTGTAAGTTAAATTAGGAAGCTGCTGTTATGTTATACATTTGATCTTGTAATACTAATATAAGGGTGAAAAATGACTGAGTCACCACAATGAATTTTGTTTTGTGGTGTTTGAAGCAACACAGCCTGCAGATGCAGCTGTAACTGTTGATGGCAATTCTTGGATTGCGTAATGCTTGCAAGTTTGCAAAATTAACTTTATGATAAAAGATTTGTTATTTAACCAAATCCTATTGGCTACACAGGGCACTTAAGCCAGTATGCTCATCTAAAAAGGGTAACTAATTACAAATAAATTTGAAAACTGGCAATATAAAACACAAACATATAATTACATGCCATACTTATCTGGCATATACAGATACATACTTACCTGTATATACAGATACAATATCTGGTTACATTACATTTTAAAAGTTAACTCACCTGCAAAGACTGAAGTGATTCACTTGGTTCAACTTTATTTTCTTTTATCATCTTAGGAACAGAACATTAATATAAGCCAAAAGGTAACAGTAAGTTAGAAAATAAAAAATAAAGGACACCATTACTAGTAATCAAAGAAATAAAAGGTAGGTGTTAATTAAATACTATTTAACTTAGGAAGAATTTTAAAAGATCTTAGTACTGGTAAATATAAAGCGAAACAAATATTCCTATTGTAAAACATTAAAATATTTCAATCTGACTTATAGCAACATCTAAGATGTTCTTGGCCTTTCAAATTATCAGTTCCACTTCCGAGAATCAAATCTAAGGAAACACTTTAAAATGTAAATAATCATTTATGTGCAAAATTATCTACTAAAGTTTTATTTACAAAAGCAAAATGCTAGAAATAATCTAAATGTCCAAAATAGGGAATTACTTGTCCAAAGCATAGGATATCCACAGAATGGAATGGTAAGTAACCTTTAAAAGGTACATGTAAGGGACTTCCCTGGTGGCCCAGTGGCTGGGACTCTGTGCTCCCAAAGCAGGGGGCCCCGGGTTCAATCCCTGGTCAGGGAACTAGATCCCACATGCTGCAGCTAAGATCTGGTGCAGCCAAAAAAAAAAAAAAAGGTACATTTAAGAGTTTTTAATAATGTGAGAAAATAAAATACAATATTAAGCAGAAAGGATATACAACTATTTAGAAGGGACATAAAACTATTTGTACCCATTAATCTAACCACATTTTTTAATAGGCCAAAAAAAGCTGGAACTGTTAACAGTAATTATCTCCAGGTAATATGCATGCTAAGTCGCTTCAGTCATGTCTAACTCTTGTGATCCTGTGGACTGTAGCCTGCCAGGCTCCTCTGTCCAAGGGATTCTCCAGGCAAGAATACGGGAGTGGTTTGCCATTTCCTCCTCCAGGGGATCTTCCCACCCTAAGGATCGAACCCATGTCTGTTAAATCTCTTGCACTGGCAAGCAGGTTCTTTACCATTCAGGTGGTTTGGTAAGTTTTATTTTTTTACCTCTTTCTGTATTTAAAAACTGAGGAAAAAATTGATATTTTTTTTAAATGGTAACATGACAAATAAAATATGATACAAACTAGGAGTAAATGAAACAATAAAAGAATTGTTTCTTCAAAAGTGCTAAAAGCATCTTCACTGGGAAACACTAATTTAGATAATTTATTCTAGAATTTCAATTCACCCTAATTAGTATTATTATTTTTTACATTATTTCCATGGTTCCCAAACTGGTGTAACAAGGTACTTTGGAGTGCCTCAGTGTACTCAATGGGGCTCCACAAGATGATTTAAATTTGAGGGAAACACCGTGTCATTAGACATCTATCAGAAACTGAACAAACTACTAATTCAAGGTAGCTCAGTTTCAACATCAAACCTCCTGTCATTTCCGTCAGTGACAGCTTATCTTTGTGAAGCTGGGTTTTAAGAAATTGCTATGATAAAAATCAATTACCATGCAAAAATCAGTGTGGACCTAGAAACTGAATCTCTTCCAAGGTTTGAGAAACTGGACAGTGTCCAACAGGGACATGCATTCCATTAGTAAATGTTTAAAAATAAAATGCTTATTGCAATCATTTCACAGTCATATATGCATGTCATATATCAAATCATTATGTTACATATCTTAAACTAATACAGTACTGTTAGTTATATCTCCATAAAACTGGAAAGAAAAACCAAAATGCTTACTAAGTTAATAGGGCATGGTAAGTTTTTAATACTACTAACTAAATAAATGGAACTGCTAGCTATTTCCTCTGGCCAAGCGATGCAATAAAATCACTGAGATAAAGGGGAGGTGGTGAACCAAGATAGCTTCAAACCTTCGGTATTCCTATAATATCATTACAAATTCTAGAGCATTCTATCTGAAAATAATAAATACTGAGAAAAAAAATGTACCTGATGAGGATCCTGGTTCAGATGAGGAGACTTTGGTGTAGCTTGTGAAACTATTGTAGTCAATGGTTTCCTAGCTATAATGGACAAAATCCAATGATTTATTTGTCAAACATATAGTAGTGCTCTAAAATTTTTTAAAACTTATTTCTAAAACTGAGTGAAACAAGCAATGTAACCATTATCTTGAAATTACAGTATGCCAGACACTGGGGAAATAGCAGTGAACAAAACAAACAAGATCCCTTGAAAACAGAGGGACACAGAAGGTAAATAAATTCAGCCTGTGATACAGAAGGATTTCATAACACATGGCGATATAATAAAGTGGTTTTAGCAGGATGATCTGGAGAGATCTCTCATGGGAAGAAATGCTGAGACCTGAGGATAAGAAGACCGGCTATGCAGGAATAAAAGTGTTCAGGCAAAAGGCAAAAGTGTCAAGACTCTGAGACAGAAAAGCTGGTAAGGCTGCAGAATGGAAAGAAGGACAGGGTGGCTAAGTCAAAACACCTATCAGTTATCTGCTTAAAATGGGATTTTTACCCTTAAAAGAGATTCAATAATCTCAGTTTCTTCTAAAATCACCAATAAGACTATAATTTTTAAGTGATTACTTCTGGTAAAAAAAAAACAAACAACAAACATAGCTATATCTAGTGTAAACTTCATTCTTTACCAATTATTATTTTTGGTTTCATTATTTTCCTGTAAACATTCAGACTATATTTAAATGAAACAAAAATTTTGGAACTTGAGCTTATTTATAAAAAGAATTTTTAAAAGGCACTGGATGAAAATTATTTTTTCCTTTACTGCCTTCACTCAAGAATAAACTTCTAAATTAACATTTCTAAAATATATGCCATTACCTCACAAAAACTTTAACATATTGGAGAAAATGTTTTTAACATTTTCACACATCCTAAAATGGCGGTAAAACTGATTCTTCTCTAATTCTGAATTAAAATCCATGAAGTCATTTGCTATATTCCAATAAGAAATTCCATCTCCTCAAATTGGTCTCAAGAAAACCAACTTAATCATTCTTTAGAGAAACATCTATATCAGAAAATAGTCGATTCTCATTATTCAAAGATCCCACTTACTTACTAAAATTAATTTGTAACTCCCAGATCAAAGCTATCTTTCTGAGGTCATTTGCAGACACGCAGAATTATGAAAAAATGAGTTTCTTGATGTGCACATTCCCAGCTGAGGCAGAATAAGGAGACATTCCATCTTCTAATTTCAGCTCTCCTGCTACAAGTATCCCTTTTGCGATCGAGCTAGTACATTTTTCACAGTTGAGGGCTTTTCACTGGTGACTTTGCTATTTAAAATGTTTCCTACGTGTACTGCTGCCCAGCGTTCCTAAGTGCAAGAAGGCTATGGTGTCCCTCATGTAGAAAATAAGTGATAGGTTTCATCCAGGCAGGAGTTAGAGTGCTGCTGGTCATAACTTCAGTGTTAATCAATCACCAGTATATATTAAGTAAAGCATCTTTAAATGGAAACACACATAAAACAAGGTTTTACCACCATATGACCCAGCAATTCCACTCCTAGGCATATATCCTGAGGAAACCAGGGTTGAAAAAGACACATGTATCCCATTGTTCACTGAAGCACTGTTTACAAAAGCTGGAACAAGGAAGCAACCTAGATGCCCACTGACAGATGAATGGATAAAGAAATTGTGGTACATATACACAATGGAATATTACTCAGCCATAAAAAGGAACACATGTGAGTCAGTTCTGATGAGGTGGATGAACCTAGAACCTATCATACAGAGTGAAATGAGTCAGAAAGAGAAAGATAAATATTGTATTCTAATGCATATATGCAGAATCTATAAAAATGGTTCTGAAGAATTTACAGGGCAGCAGTGGAGAAACAGACATAGAGAGTAGACTTACGGACAATGGGGAGAGGGGAGGAGAGGGTGAGATGTATGGAGAGTGTAACATGGAAACTTCCATTACCATGTGTAAAATAGACAGCCAATGGGAATTTGCTGTGTCTCAGGAAACTCAAACAGGGGCTCTGTATCATCCTAGAGGGGTGGGATGAGGAGAGAAACTGGAGGGAGATTCAAAAGGGAGGGGATATATGTACACCTATGGATAGTTTATGTTAAGGTTTGACAGAAAACAACAGCATTCTGTAAAACAATTATTATCCTTCAATTAAAAAATTAAAAAAAACAAGGTTTTATACTGATTAGCTGATGAAAATGTTCTGACCAGAGGTTTGAAGGAAACTAACCCTGCATTTCTCCTAAAAGCAATGGCCTACTGTTCACTAATTTATGTTTGGTAACTTTATAGCACATATATCACACAAATAATGAGAATTAACTGTAATCCTCTTCTCCAACGTGATGAGAAAAAAGAAAAAATTTCCCAAAACTAAATTCTGTAACTCCTAAATCTTATATTAGAAATTTATATCCTTATCTGATATTGCATAACTACATCTACCCACATTTATTTTTCAATATTTTTAATTTTTTATAAAATAAATTATAGTAATAACCATCAAATTAACTACATTAAAAAAACATTTTCTAGGTACAATAATTTATTTCTATTTTTCTCAGGGATTCCTTGAGAATAGTAAGAGTTCAATTTTAACTTTTGAATATTATAAAGTAATTGTTCATATGTACATAATATTAGCTATCTCCTATATTATTTTTCTTTAAAAAATATGCTGTTGGCAAATACCATAAGCCAAGTCAAAAGGCCAATTAATAACAAAGTGAAAGAAAATATCTGCAACATATATCATAGATAAAGGGCTGATATTTCTAATATTTAAAGAATTCTTCCAAAAGAGAATAAAAAGACCAACAACCATGAAAAGACTGGATAAAAAGGTAGAAAAATAAATAAATAAATAAATAAAAACTGAAGCACAAAAAAAAAAACCAAATAGCAAAATGGGCACTGATGTTTCAGAAATGTTTGTTTGCTTTATTTAATGGTAAACTGAAAACACATCTTTTAAAATTTTGGTATGTATCCTATAATAAAGTGCCATTTTAAAGGTTGTGCTAATTTATCTTTGTATTAAAGACTGCTGAATTTTGTTAAAAAAAAAAAGGTAGAATAGACAGTTCAAGAAAAAAGACAAATGATGTTTAAGTATATGAAAAGCTCAACTTCACTTGCAGTAACAGAAATACAAACTTAAAATATGGTCTCATTTCTCATCTATTAGATTGGTAAAAATTCAAAAGCTTGGCAACATACTCTATTGGCAATGCTGTGCTGAAACAGGCACTCTCATACATTATTACTGAGAGTGAGAAACGGTATGATTCCTTTGAGGGAATTATGAAGTATCTAACAGATACACATTTACGCAACAAACCTACTGCTAGGAATTTGCCCTGAAGACAGACCTGCAATAACATGCAAAAAACCCATAGAGTTATATAGATATGAAAGGTTACTCATTGTCACATTATTTGCAATAACAAAATACTGGAGACTGGTTGCACAAATGATGGCTCAACCACACAGTAAAATATTACACAGCTGTAAACAAATGAGGAAGAGACATGCCATTCTAACCTTCAGGATTGCTATCTGACTCATATGTCTGCAGAGTTCCTTGTTGTTTAAAGGACATATTTTTCTTTTTCAATACTTCCAAGCCTTCCAAAGCCGTACTGTGTTCAGCCAATGATTTTAAGAGAGAAATGCTATTTACTAATCCAGAAATTTCTGAAGAATTTCTAAGATTATTCCTGTTTTGTTTGCTTTCTCCAGAAGTTTCAACATCAATATGGTCCTGGAATAAACTTTGACTCCTTCCCACCTCTTCAGATTCAGAAATATGTGATTCTGTGTCTCTGGAAATATGTGTTTTTCCCAATGGGTAACACAAAGAATTGGAAGCTTGGGTCTGTGATTTATCAAGTGCAATACATTCTTTAGAATGAATCTGTTTGGCATTTAATAGCTGGATACTGTTGCCACTGCGAGAGGTTAATAGTAAAACCTGATTGGTATTTTTGTCTAAGTCACTTCCCAAAATAAGAGGCCGAGTCTGAGCCTGTTCTGAAAATGGGTTGTTCTCAGGTTTCTGATCAGTGGCTGTGTTTAAAAAATGAGTAATATTTAAATTTGTGTTCATACTTTCAGATTTACTTGGGAAGGAAGCACTAATGGATTTATTAGCGCCTTCATCATTTTCTACATATCTATCATCAGTCCACTCTAAAGATGAGTCAAAATTGCTTAATGTGTCACTACACACCTCCTTTATTTCTTCTCCAGTGTTTCCAGCTTTCCAAGTTTCTGTGTCATAACCTACACAAGTTTTATCACAAAACTGTGATGGCAGAATCTCTTTCGTGGGAAATGTCTCTGAAAGTTTGTCCCCAATAGACGTTGAGAGAGGCAGATGTTCACTGCTAACTTCTTTACAACTTATATTCTCACATCTTGAATTGCTGCTATTAACCGAAGTTTCCTTCACCCAATCCTCTGAATCCTGGGAAATTTTGCTGCTTTCCTGTGATTCCTCTTCAGTGTCACTGGTTTCAAAATTGTTTAGATTAAATGTGACTTCCACAAGTGGCTGTGATATATCACTCATGGGTTCATGAATACTACTAAGGCTTTCATTGTTAGTACTACTTTTAGAAAATATATTAGTACTATCATCAGAGATCCCAGAATTGTTACTTAGTGAAGATTCAATTTGTAGATGTTCATACTTTTTTTCTGGTGTTCCACTTATATTTATCTCCTGCGCTTTTTCTCTAATAAGAATTGATCCTTTTATGCCTATCTGGTCATTTTGATCAACAGATCTTTTATTACTTTTTTGAATGTCAGAATCTAATAATAAGCCATCATTTTCTACAATGCTACAATTAATTGGTAAGCTACTGTTTTCATAGAATGAAGAAATTTCTAGTTTTCCTTCTTGATCCCAGGATTGATCATTATCATCTATTAGCTTATCTTCATTATACCTTTTTCCCTTTTCAGCACATGTTTCAAAGAACTGGATTCTTTTTTGCATCGAAAGGTCTTTCAAGTTTAAATTACCTTCTTGGGTCTTGGGTTTCTTTTCTGCATTTTTTCCATCTACTGTAGAAGAATGTACAGGTGAACTCTGTGAGGATAAATACATGGCCCACCGACTTTTATTTCTCATGGCATTTTCTGATTGATGCTGGTTGTGTAAACTTTCTGTGCTCTTCACTTCAGCAAACTCTTCCTGTTCAATTAAGCAATTTGGTTCAGTAGGAATTTCTAAACTTCCATGTGGTTGTATCTGAGGGAAATGTCCTATAATCTCAGAATTTCGCTCCTTAGACATACTTGTGGATGTGGACTTCAGAAGAGCTAATATCTGGGCTTTGCTTCTAATGTTTTGTGAAACTCCTAAACCGTGAGATACCAAACTATCTCTTTTCATGGACTCATCGGTCAGTAAAGGATCTGAATGCTTATTTACAGAACTGATAGGAGAGCAAACATAATTTTCTTCACATAGCACTTCTGGGTTAATCTTGAAGGATGGAGTAGAGATAACTGAAGAAAAAGGTATGCCATTTCGCTCTCTGTTCTTGTAAGTGACAATGTTCTCTGAGTCTGTTGGCGTATTACTTGTATCTTTCTTGCCAACTGTCGAAAACAAAGGAGGTGTACTGTACAATGGTGAAAGAAAAACAGGACCAGGTTTCTCAGACTCAAGTGAAGCAGCTGGTTCACTATTTTCTGTAATAACCGTTTTCTTTGGCACTTGACGTGGTCCTTGAAAACCCTAAAAATATTAAACAATTATTAGCTGTTCTATAGATGATAAAGAAAATGTAAAATGAACTGGCTAAAAAAGAAAAAAGAATGTGCATGTTTTACAAGATAAATAATTAAGATATAAATTTTGGGGAACTTCCCTGGTGGTCCAGTGGCTAAGACTCCCTGCTACCAATGCAGGGGGCCTGGGTGTGACCCCTGGTCAGGGAACTAGATCCCACATGCCACAACTAAGACCCAGCATAGCCAAATATATATATATGTATATATATATATAAATTTTGCTATGCTAAAATGCAAACACTCATTTGTATTAAGATTAGAGTTTACTTCCTTTCTCCCATAGCCTTTACTATGAAGTACTGTTTTAATCATACAGTACAACAGCTTAGCAATTCACTACTTCTTGAAATGATTTTATAAATATATATTGACTTATTATTTTCAACAGAGAAACTTACAGTAAACTTCCTTTTTAAACCAGCAAGCTGACACCCAAGGGATCGGCCAGAAGACATACACCTCTTTGAATTTAATACTGGTGCTTCTTTAATGACATCCTGCTTGACAGCTGTGCTTCCAGCAACTTTAACCTCCTCAACTGTGATTAAGTACCGATCACTTTCTAAATCATCTCCAGGTTTAACCTAAATTTTAAAGAATAAACATCAAAATCATATATGTCTAATTATTTGATGATATATGTGTTGCAATAAGCTTCCAGCACAGGCAAAGACACAATGGATATCCAATAAATAGTTGCTAAATGAATCAGTAACTAAATTATTTATTACTATGCACTAGTTACCTATCAAAAAGCACACAAAAAAGTAATACAATAAAATAAATTCACTAATTTGTTTATTCAAAAATATATATTAAGAATTATATGAGCACTTTTGTTACATGCTGGTGATACAAACAACAAAACTCTGCTTCATCTCAAGGATTTTACTTAGAATTCATAAAATTAAATGTAATTCTTAAATTAGAGCTATTAAATAATCAGTTATATGTATATCTTTATAAATTAATTGAACTAGATACATAAAATTATCATGAATTATTATAAACTGTTACTTAAACAATTATATTCCAAAATAGCATTTCTAATCACTTTAATAAACAGAATACAGTACTATCACCATTTCAGACTGCAACATAAAAAGATTATCAACCTTGTTGGTAATATGCAAAATCTGTGTATTATCAGATAAGGTACTCAATCTTTACTCGTGAAATGACAATAACCGTTGTTACCATCAACTAAGTATCTACTAAAATAACGCTCCTCCTAGACCCTCTTTTGATAAATATAAAAATTCCACTACCATTTTTGTCATAAAATTTTAAAACAGATTAAGTACCATGGCCAAAATCAACACAATGATAATAAAAGTATACATTTTAGTACTTTGAGAATCACTGTACTAAACAGCGAGGCACTTTATTTACCTAAGCTATTTCTAATTTTCTGACCAATCGAGTCGACTATGTCCATGGGCCTCATTTTATAGTAGAGAAGGTGAACATAGAGAGGTTAGGTTAGCTAGGAAGTACGTGAAAGTGGGAAATAAATCCAGAACAAACAACTTCTACTATCCTTATTCTTTATACTAAAATATGCTTTTGGTTCCCTTTTCTTCCTTCTCCAGAGAAACACATAAATATTTGAGAAAATATTTTAAATAAGAACAACTTCACAAAATATATCCCACTATAGTTCTCTGCTTTTCACACATAATAGAGTTAGAATAATTTTCTTGGCTCAAATCCCAGCCTTACCACTTTAACATGGGTAAATTACTTAATCTTTAATACTTTAATCTTTCTATACTCTTAGTCTATAAAAATCACAGGGCTATATAAAGATTAAATAAAACAATATCTAAAAGCCTTTAGCAGAGTCTAGCTAATAATAAATGTTCAATAAATACTATCTATAATTACTAATATCAGTACCATTACTATACTATTTAACAATATTCACAAAGGAAGTAAAAGATTTTTTAACAATAGCTTAAAAATAAGATATATTAAAATACCTCAAGGCACTTAAGAAATAAACTCTCCAAACATCCTCCTTTGTCATCATATAAAATTGCCTATATTAAAACAAAAGAAATATTAACACTGTTTAAAAAAAAAGACAATATAATTCTACTTTTCTTAAATATCTTCAAAGCAAATAAAAAGTTGTTATATAAGTAAATCATGTCTTGAAAGGATTACCCACTTTGTAAACTTGGATTAGAAATCCATGGCTGATTCATGACAATGTATGGCAAAAACCACTACAATATTGTAAAGTAATTAGCCTCCAACTAATAAAAATAAATGGAAGAAAAGAAAAAAAAAAAAAGAAAGTACATCTATCTCAAAGGTTTACTAATCATCCATTCAGTGTGTGCAAGACAGCAAAGGCATACACATAAATTCAAGAAATTAATCCCTACCAGGAGAATCTTAGAATGAAACTGGGGAGAAAACAGAATTAGAATAAGTTATAGGAGGCAAATCAGGAAACAGTATCAGTGAAGAGTTTATTGTAATGGTGTGATATGAAGGATCAAAGAGATGATTAGAACTTGAAATAAGTCCTCAGGAATGGGCTAAAACAATTGTTTGAGGCATAAAGAGTAAAGCCTACTGAATGTACAGCACATGGGAGAAAAAGGAAACTAAGGTGAGCATCACTTTCTGGCTTTCTCCTGTGTCTCTCTAGCTCTCTAGCCATGCTGCTCGATGTTCGATCTCACAGTCATGTCTGACTCTGTGCGACCCCATGGACTGCAGCAAGCCAGGCCTCCCTGTCCCTCACCATCTCTCCAAGTTTATGTCCATTGCACCAGTGATGCCGTCCAGCCATCTTATCCTCTGACGCCCTCTTCTCCTCCTGCTCTCAATCTTCCCAGCATCAGGGACTTTTCCAATGAGTCAACTGTTTGCATCAGGTGACCAAAATACTGGCGCTTCAGCACAAGCCCCTCCAACGAGTATTCAGAGTTGATTTCCCTTAAGACTAACTGATTTGACCTCCTTGCTGTCCAGGGTACTTTCAGGAGTCCTCTCCAGCACCACAGTTCTAAAGTATCAATTCTTTGGTGCTCTGTCTTCTTTACGGGCCAGCTCTCACAACTATACAATTGCACATGGCCACTGAGAAGACCATGGCCTTGACTGTAAGGATCTTTGTCAGCAGAATAATGTCTCTGCTTTTCCACATTGTCTAGGTTTGTCATAGCTTTCCTGCCGAGAAGCAATCGTCTTCTGATTTCATGGCTGCAGTCATCATCTGCAGTGATTTTGAAGCCCAAGAAGAGAAAAATCTGTCACTATTTCCACCTTCTCCCCTTCTATTTGCCATGCAGTAATGAGGCCAGATGCCATGATCTTAGTTTTTTTAATAGTTAGTTTTAAGCTGGCTCTTTCACGCTCCTCCTTCACCCTCACCAAGAGGCTCTTTAGTTCCTCTTTGCTTTCTGCCATTAAAATGGTATCATCCACATATCTGAGGTTGTTGCTGTTTCTCCTGCTTGTCTTAATTCCAGCTTGTAACTCATTCAGCTGGCATTTCTCATGATGTGCTCAGTGTATAGGTTAAACAAACAGGGTAACAGCAGACAATCCTGTCTATTCCTTTCTCAATCTTGAATCAATCAGTTGTCCTGTACTGGGTTCTAAATGTTGCTTCTTGACCCGCAAACAGGTTTCTCAGGAGACAGGTAAGATGGTCTGTATTCCCATCTCTTTAAGAGCTTTCCATAGTTTGTTATGATCCATACAGCGCAAGGCTTTAGCCTAGTCAATGAAACAGTTTCAAAATGAAACTCAAAATCTTCATTGTTCCCTCTAAATGTGCTTTTCTTTCTCAGAGATCCTATCTCACTCAGTACCATGATCATAATATAGAAACCTAAAAGTCAGTCTGGATTCTCCTCTCCTTCATATTCAAGACCTTCAGATTCTGTATTTTCACAATTTCTCTCTATTATCATTTCTCTCCATTGTCAAGGCTAATGCCGGCTTGGTCAGAGCCCCATTACGTTTTGTCTATATTATTCTACAGCCTCTTTATTATAAGTCCTCTAAATCCAATCTGACTTTCATCATATGCCACTTGAAGGGTATGTTAGACATAGCTGCCAAAGTGATCTTTCTAAAAATAGAAACATGATTATGTCATTCTTCTGCTCCTAATTCTTCACTGGTACCTCAGGCTGAGCACACAAAGTCCTTTATAAAATGCCTCCTGCCCACGTCTTTAGCTGTATCTCCTACAGTTTTCCAACATAGACCCTTATTCCAGCCACAGTCAATTGTTTCTAGTTCCCAGAAGTGTTTCACACTGTGCTACACCTCCACATTGTTACAGCCATGACTCCAGGCTCAGCTTCCTTCCCTCAAACCTATCAACTTTGTTTACAAAATGAAACAAATACTCAAAAGAATGCTCTTCATCCAGAAAGACTTCTTTGAACCAGAGTCAAATTTTGACATCTCTCATTTGTAATCTCACAGAACCTTAAGCATATCTCTGTACATATTTTAATTATTAGGCTCTTAGATAAAAATTAGATAAAAGTCCCTTGAAGACAAAATCTATAACAAGTTACTATTCACTGCATGCTTTAAATGTGCCTGATACCTCATTAAGAGGTTTGTTTTCTTACAAGTAGTCTTTCTATATTAAAAAGTTTCTTTTACTGATAATTTCAGAGTGATAGATATGTATAAGTAGAATAAGGACGGAATATGGAGATCTTTAATTGCTGGCTTCATTCAGGAGGCTACAATCTTGCCAATGTGTCCAATATGTTATCAACTCATCTGTAATAAAGTTCTTCTTTTAAATTTGGTAATATTAAGAGAAACAATAGAACCTACATCTCCTGCATTGGCAGGTGGATTCTTTGCCACTGAGCCACCTGAAAAGTCCAAAATATACAACAGATGCAGGTTCAAACCCTGGGTCAAGAAGATCCCCTGGAGAAGAAAATGGCAACCCACTCCAGTATTCTTGCTTGGAAAATCCCATAGACAGAGGAGCCTGGCGGGCTACAGTCCATGGGCTCACAAAGAGACACAACTCAGCAACTAAACAACAACAACTGTTAATTTGATGAGAGTAAATCTTAAAAGTCCTGATCACAAGGAAAAGAAAAAGAATTTTTCTAACTGTGGATGGTGATGGATGGGAAACAGACTTACTGTGATCATTCTGCTATGTATACACATATCAAATTATTAAGTTGTACACTTGAAACTAAAATAAAGTCATGTCAGAAATATACCTCAATAAAATAAATGACTACAGCATTGCTCTCCCTCATCCCTTCACTGGAAGGCCTATATAGAACAAAAAGGCCAAGTAAGAGAAAACTCTTGCCTGTCTTTGAACTGAAACATCAGTTTTTTCCTAACTTATAACTCAAACTGAAATACTGGCTCTTCCTGGGTGTCAGGCCTGTTGGCATAAACACTAAAACCACATTATTAGTTCTCATGGGTCTCCAGCTTGCCAACTACACATGTTGGAACTTGCCAGCCCCTGTGATCGCATTACACAATTCCTTCCAATAAATCTCCCTTTCCTCCATAGAGAGAGATAATTTATGCATCTTTATACATTTCTACAAAAGCATGAAGGCCTGAGTCCTGAGCAAAAATTTTAATCATGGGAAGAGAATTAGCCAGCAGAAAATACTTACAAGTGGACAGTAAGCAACATTAGGATAGTCTGGCATCACAGAAGTCAAATGAAGAAGAGGTGATATGATGAATGAGGAGACCAGGGTATTAAACAAGGTCATGAGAACTGATAAGAGTAGAACATTTAAATTTGACAGATAAAGGTAATGATAATCAAGGCAGGAAAAGACACCCATAGAAGGATCACTATATCTAGTAGGGTCAAAAATTTATCCTAGTAAATAATTCTCTCAAGACTTGATAGGATATCCAAAAATAATGAAGAAAATCCAAAAATAGAAGAAATGAATCCTACACATAATTTCAGAAATTGGCAGCTTTTCTAAAATATGTACCACTACATTGTGAGCATTGTTGTGTTACAAATATATTTTATAGTAGTTTTTTTGGTATAGTTAAACTCTTATTACTGCATAGGAAAAAAAAGCACCAAAATTCCTAAAAAGTTTCATAGAAAATCTCATTTAAAAAAAAAAATCAAAGGAAATTAAATAGTATGAACTGAGCTTTTATAATCCACAAATTAATCACTGTGATATAGGAATCATTTGACAACTTCTGTTTTCATATCAGCTTATAGACATATCCAAGATTTTATCATCCACAAACTTTTCTTAATATTCAATCAAAAGAACCCAACTTTTAGACTCCTTAGTCCACTGTTTTGCACTTACTTTGTTTCCTAAGTGAGTGATCTTCAGAATTCCATCTTGCCATACTTTTGACTTCTTCATCTTTTGATGAGTATACAGTACCTTATTTCCAAAAGTACAAAGGAGAGAAATGGTTTCTACTTCCATGTATTAAATGTTATATATTTTTATACCCTTCTTTTATACAAAAAATATGTAAGACATCACAAGGATCTTTTATTTATCAAAATAAAAGCACAGATCTCATAACAATGAAACATCAATTAAAAAAAAAAAGAAAGAAGGAAACTTGATAGTGAAAGACAATGGAGGGGAAAAAGGAGAGGTAAGAGTATAAAAGGGTCCTGACACCAAAGAGGTTAAGAGCCATTCATCTAGATAGAACAGACATGCCAGTTTTTCAAGAGAAAGAAATTATTTCCTGGTTCCAAACTTCCAAAGAATTTGTTCCAAAGAACTTTGCATAACCAATGTGAACTCTAGGCAAAATACAGGGCTGCCAGACAGAATACAGGGCAATATTTAAGAGAGGCATACTTATACTAAAAAATTATTCACTGTTTAGCTGAAATCCAAATGTAACAGAGTGTCCTATTTTAGTTTGGGTTTTTGTTTTTTGTTTTTATTTGGTTGCACCAGGTCTTAGTTGCAGCATGTGGGATCTTCTATCCTCACTGTGGCATTCAGAATCCTTAACTGCAGCATGTGAACTCTTCATTGCAACACGTGGGATCTATTTCCCTGACGAGGGATTGAACCTGGACTCCTTGCCTTGGAAGCAAAGAGTCTTAGCCACTGGATCACCAAGAAAATCCCAGGTTTGGGGTTTTTAAAACATTTATTTTAGGTTTTTTATAGCTAAATCTAGCAAAACAATTGTGAAACATGAAAGGAAGGAAGGAAAGAGGAAACAGTGAAAACAAACATGACTTACAATAAATTCTTGGCTTTCCATTGTTTCTTCTGAAATTATCGTCAGGTCCAGAAAATAATCAGTGGTCACTCAACTATTTATAGCACCTAAAATGAAAAATGACAAACATTCAACCCTGATGAACAGAGTAAGTAGCAACTACAATTTTTCCCTGCAAACTCTTGACCAAAGAGAGGTATTTATGTGTTGAGACTAAGTAACTACCAAGGAGAACACACACGTAGGGAATTCCCTGGCAGGCCAGTGCTGTGCACTCTGCTTTCGCTGCACACGGCCCAGTATGAACCACTGGTCAGGGAACTAAAACCCCACAAGCTTCCAGGGTAAGCCAAAAGAAGAAAAAAGAAAAAAAACAACCCACAGATGCAATCAAATTATCTGCCGCTGAGGACCCTACAGAATAGTGACACCACACGGGAAAAAGAATTTTCCAAGTAAAGAGAAAACTAATTAAAATATATAAAATAATGAGTAGGCTGCAGACATTTTTCCAGGTGCCATAATATGTATCAGAAAATTGATTCTTCCCTCCCCCAGAAGCATGGTTTCTCTGAGAAAGAGCTTCAATTTCTAAAATTCTCTGAATTGCTATGATCACCACAAGGTGGCCCCCTTGCATTTCAAATCTTTCCTTTTACATTTTCAAAGTCAATGTAACATAGTATCTAAGACCAAATATAAATTATAATACCGCTCCAAGGAAAAACTTTTCCAATATAATTGCAATGAGCACTATACTTATCACTTGCTATTGGATAAAACTGTTATTGTGGGCAAAGCTGGAAATCTAAAATCACTGATAATGAACTGAAGAAGTAAACAGAGATGCCAAAGAAAAGTATTATTATTTTTAACCACTGCCTTAGATCCCTGGGCCAACAGCATTAGCAACACCTGGGAGCTAGTTAGACATTCAAATTCTTGAGTCTTGACCTATTAAATCATAAAGGCAGGCATTGGGGTCCAGTACCCGTAATTTAAAAAGCACTGCAGGTGACAGTGATACACACTCAAGTTTGAAACCTACAGGTATTCAGTAAAGCAATAATTTGGAATTCTGGATTAAATTCATCCTTTTTACATATAAAATGCATAAAAATAGGCCACCTACATGTTATTTATAAATCACATATATTTAGTACTTATTGTGTGCTATGTACTGTGCGTACATAGCGCTAGGCCAACATACTAAAATGAACAAAATACTACTCCCAGTCTCAAGGAATTTTCAGTATAGCAGGGTAATAAACAGTAATTGCAAAAAATATGGAAGGAAAAGCACTGGAGGGGCACCCAACTCAGTCTAGGGCATCAAACAAGGTTTCCTGAAAGACATAATGCATATACTGTAAACTGAAATAATCATTAACCAAGGAAAAATTCCAAGGAGGGTATTTCCAAATAAGAATAACATGTACAAAAAAGCTGTGGAAGACTTAGCAAGACATCATCAAGAAATTCTAGTTTATACTCAAGTGTAAGATAGTGAGTTGTGAGAGATAAGACTAAAAAAGTGAGCAATAACAGGATGCGAAGGACATTCTATTTTATGCTAAGTTGTTTGGACTTTTTAAAAAGACAGTAGGAGGCCAAGGCAGAATTTTAAGAATAAGATTACATAATCTGACTTGGGTTTTACAAAGATTGCTCTGGCTGCCAAATGGAGAAAGGGTAGGGCAAACAGTACACAAATGAGATATGAATACTTGTCCCATGACATAGTTCACAGCACAGGACCAGACCTACAGAGGCACTGCCTTTCAGAAATGTAACTCCATATCCTAATCCCTCCCCTCCAGCTTACAGGATCGCTAGGTGCCTAGTGAATGCCAAGAAGATAACAGAGGTCCAAAGAAACACATAGTTCACTGCTGCTTTTACAGCAACTTGCCTCCAGCCACTGAATGGGTTAGACATCCCATATATGTAGATGAGACTACATAGTGTCAACACAATGCTTGGCATGTAGCAGTTAACATTAGATCGCTTTAATAACAGCTATTATTTATTCAGTGTAAATTATATGCTACACACTGTTAAAATGCTTTAAATGTTTACACCTTATAGTACAGATACTATTTTTTATATTCATTTTACAAAAATAGGAAGTGAGGTACATAATAAGTATGTAATTTGCCTAAGATCATGAAGTAAACAAATGGCAGATTCAGAATTCAAAACTAAATCGTCTAAATTCTAGTGTTCCTATTCACAAAAACTACATTATGTGACTATGGAATACCTACTGTATCAGGCAAGAATGGGACTGGATTCTTTACATATAATATTTATCAGTCTCATAATCCTGAAAAGTTATTACCATCACAATTTACAGGTTAGAAATCCAGTATTTACTTCTTTAGGATTACTTATATGCTGTTTACCAACTGCAAAATAAATTTCCCCATTGTTTTCCTAAATTAGAAATATTACTTGAGGGATTTGCAATTTAAAATGTATTGAGAAGGTCCAAACTCTTATGAGTGGTAGATTAATTTAAAGGATTACACTTCAAAAAAAAGGGGAGAGATTAGATGTTTTGTGATAATTTACTAAAGAAATACATACATATCTTCACACATACACATACATTATTGTGCTTTTATAAATTTATGTATAAATTCGGTGTTATCACTAAAATATGAGCTGTTCTTGCTAGGTACGATGAGATGTTTTTGGTTCTTTTCTTTTGGAACAAGCAGGATCTTTCGAATCCCTAAATGGTTCACAGATATAAAAATTTTAAGAATCACGAGCCCAATAGCCTTTTAAGAAACCGTCCAGTGCTCGCTTCGGCAGCACATATACTAAAATTGGAACGATACAGAGAAGATTAGTATGGCCCCTGCGCAAGGATGACACGCAAATTCGTGAAGCGTTCCATATTTTTCAGCCAAATAGATAGATAAATATTAAAAAAAAAAAAAGAAAGAAACCGTCCAGTCCAGACAACCAAAAGATGCTCACATTTCATTTGCCAACGTTCTAATTATCACGATCTTCTGTAACCAGATGACAATGAAGTGACCCTTTGTCAGTCCTAAAAATAAACAGCAAAACCATCCCCGGTTCTCACACGGATACCGGAACTGCAAAGCAGGAGTTGGGGGAAGGTGGTAAAGACAAAGCACTAATTATTTACAGGTTGCTGGGGAAAGCCGTGATCCAACCTTGTCTCCACACAGCTTCCTTACCGGACCCCGTCTGGCGGAGCAAACTCCTTCGCCCGTCGCATCAAAATCACTGACAGCACCTCGGGCTCAAAACTCCATCCTATCTACCCTCACTCCCCAGAAACTCCCGACTGGAAACAGCTCTTTTAACTTGCTTATTGCACAAAACCCACTTTCGAACTTCTCCCGCGAAAAGTAGTGACATCATCAACTCGCGACCGCACCAAATCAAACCCCAGGTTCCGGAACTGAATGGCCGTTTTCAAACTGCCAATCAAATTCCTCTCCGGCTGCGAGCCTCTGTGGCTGCTGCGTTCTCCGATGTCCCGCCCCCACGCGAGATTACGCCTGTGACGTAAACGGCGGTCGCACAGCCTGTGGGCCTATCTTTTCCAAGGCGTTCGGAGGAAGTGTCGCTCGTGTGACGCTAAAATAACTACGACTGTAAGGTTCGGGGGACGCGGAGGACTGAAGAACGCAGTCTCTGGCCCTGTATTTTGGGAATTGGACAGAGTAAGTTCTAAGTGGACTCTAGGGTAGCCCAGGTTGGGTGAGGTCTAAATTACTCTCAGTCTTTTTCTATGCAGTCCTTTCTGTCATCTCTGGTCCTTCTCATCCCGTCCCCTCCCACCAACCCATCAGTTCGATTGTCCTAGTGTCCTAGATCTGTGTGCGCACGCGCAAGAGTCTTCCGGCGGCCCTTGTAGTTCCAGTTTTCTAGTGATTGGGGGCGCTTGTCGTCCGGTTTTGGAAGGTTTGGGGGCAGTCCCGCGTTTGACCGCTTCCGTAAGGAAGGACGGGTACTTAATGGGGCGGTAATCAAAAGAGGAATTGCTTTTCTTCGCAGATTTGAGTTTTGGTGGCCAAAAGAAAGCGAATGTGGACTTGTATTTTAATATTAAGTAATTTCCTTTTTCAGAACTTTTATCTCTTTCAGAGAGTTGAAAATTCAATTGTGGAAGGAAGAACTAATAAGTGTTAAATACAGTGTATTATTGAGTGCGTTAATAGACATGCTTAAAGGGAAACAGATGAGACGGTTGTTTAGGGGAAATGTGCTAGCAGAAGCCTAGAAAGAGTGAGATGCCGTTTAATCTGGGCCTTGAAAATTGAATAGGAGTTCGTAAGACAAGGAAGACGAGAAGACTCGTTTAAAGCAGAGGCGCATAGACAAAGTGGGCACCGCCGAATAGTCAAATGTGGCTAGAACTATAGTTCTTAACCTTTTTGACACGCCATTTCCTTTTAAAACATTATTTAAAAGATATGGATGAGCCTCCCAGGAAAATGTATATACATGTCTAAACACTTTGCTATAACCTTTTAAAGAAAAATTGTGAAACACGTTGAAATGGCCCAAAAAAAAAAGGTGTCTAGCTTACTTTTCCAGCTTACCTCTTCTCTTCATTGTCATTGAGCTATGTTACAATTATGTAAGTTATAGAAAACAGTCATAATTGAAATGTCTTACAGTTATTGCCCTGATTAGTGTTGCATCTGTTAACAAGGTCATTTCAGCGTTTCTGCTTGCTTGTATTTGTGCGTGTCTAGTTTTTTAGTTCACCTTTAAACTGGTTTTTAGCACTTAACTCGTTCCCTGGTTTATTACTTAAATAAAATGATTGACGTGTTCATTTTATAAATGTAGAAAAGTCATGGTTTCACCTTTTCTTTAAAATTTACCTTTGAAAATTTCATGGGATTCACAATAATTTTTGAAATCCATCCCAAATTCCATGGATTTCAAGTTAAGAATTTCTGAGCCAGGATGTAGAGAATGAACTTGTGGACACAGTGGGGGGGGGGGGGGGGGGCGGCAGGGAGGTAGAGAGTGGAATGAATGGAGAAAGTAGCATCACCATATACACACTGCCATGTGTAGAATGGATAGCTGTTGAGAAGTTGCTGTGTAACATACTGAGCCTAGTCTGGTGCTCTGTGATGACCTAGAGGAGTGGGATGGAGAAAGGGGAGGGAGGCTCAAGAGTGAGGGGGTATATGTATATTTATGACTGATGGTGGTGCTACTGTTAAAAAAATCTTGCCTCCCATTGCAGGAGATGTAAGATGCAATGTTAGATCCCTGAGTCAGGAAGATCCCCTGAAAGAGGGCATGGCAGCCCACTCCAGTATTCTTGCCTGGAGAATTCCTTGGACAGAGGAGCCTGGATGGCTGTGGTCCATGGGATCACAAAGACTCAGACACTGCTGAAGCGACTTAGCATGAACACACAGATGGCTGATTCGCATTGTTGTATGGCAGAAACCAACACAACCTTGTAAAAAAGATTTTTAACAATTTAAGAAAAGGATTTGAGTCAAAACATAGACTACATGGTAAGAGGTTCTACTAAAACGTAGGCAGTGTGAGAGTTAAACATACCTGAGCTTACTTACCTAGCTAGCTTTAGCCAGGTCACTTAACCTTTGAGCCTTTGTAAAAAGAGGCTAAGAGAAACAACCTGAAGGGATTATGAGGATTTAAAACAAGGTGTGTCAAGTAGCTGGTGTTACACAGTAACTTTTATTCTTTGTTTAAAGCCTATGAAACTAATTGATTCATTTAACAAGTTTTTAAAAATATATGCTGTGTTACCAAAAGATGCTAAAGAATTACTGTTGTTCAAAGTTTTAACATCAGAGTCACAAAATTAGACCTGTGTTTAGACAAGTTACACAGCTTCTGTGACGGATGGATGACTTCCCGAACAATTTATAAACTATTTACATATTATTATGACAGTAGTTGTGGAAAACACTGGATGAAGATAAGAGTCATTCCAAAGGTTACATTGATAGGACTTAATAATAGATTGGTAAATGGCAATAAAAAACAGTTACATATTGTTGACTGTGTGCTGTATAGCAGCAATGGAAAGTACTTTATTCATTTTGATTAATTTTTACAACAACCCTTTTATGTCGGTATAACTTTTATTCCACTTTATAGATCGTAGAAAGATGAGGTAACGTGCTCAAAATCCATACAGCTAGTAAATAGCTCGACTAAGTGGATTACTAAGTGGAATATGTCATCCTTGAATAAAATGAGGGTGGTAAGAACAGTAGAACAGACATTGCTAAGAAAGATAACTTTGATTTGGAATGTGTGGAATGACAGTATACCTATTTGTTATCATAGGACATTAAGAAAGTAAACTATGACTATCATGTAACTTCCTGATCTTCTATAACCAATGTGTAGAGAAGAGAACTTGTACCATAGCTTATGTCCTGTTTAATCTGATCCATATCCGTACTCAAAAATGAAGGTATGTTTGAGTCTTTACAGATTTTTAAGATTGAAAATTGCAGATGAGTGTTATTCACATGGGGCAAGATTTTCTGAACTTAATTCTCCAGGCCACACACACACACACACACACACACACACACAAAATCTTAGAAAGGAAGGAGAGTATCAGGGCTGAGAAGAGAACGCTGGGAAAAGTCTGATTTCTGGGAGATTTGTGGCTTTCTGTGTTTATGCAGTTCTGTCCACTATCTCCTTAGATGGTGGCTTTGACGATGAAAACAAATGGAGAGGTGGTAATCTGCTCTTTATAGATTTTTTCAGAAGAGTTAGTAGTGAATTCTGTAGTGACAGTCATAGCCTGCATTTGTATCTTGTTTATAATTCTACCCCATTACAAAATAACTTGAAATGCTCAACACTTGACAGTTTGTTAGATACTGTTATATTACTTAACTATTCAACAAATGCCAAGGTTGTGATCAAGCTGAAGTCTCTGCCTTCATTGTGTTTATATTATAATGAAGCAGGTAGGCAATAAAATTATAATTCCAGATAGGAATAAGAGGATATAAGTATAGAAAGTGGTGAGTGAGGCAGAGGGTAGGGTTATGGTTGGCAGGGAAGGGATATTTTAGATTTGGTGAAAGAAAACCTCTTTGATAAAGTGACATTTGCAGAGGCCTAGGTGAACAAGGAAGTAATCCCTGCAGCTGTGACAGGAACGCTGGGGAACAGCAGGAGCAAAAGCCGCGAAATGGGAATGCATTAGACTGTTCAAGAACAGACCGATGTTGTGTTGAGGTTGTAATGAGCACTCTGAAAGAAGTTGCAAGTGATGAAGTTAGAGCGAGATCCCCAGGCCCGATCTAATAGGACCTATAGGCCACAATAAGGATTTTTTATTTTATTCTGACTGGGATAAGAAACCTTTGAAGGATTTTGTTCAAGAAATTGACATTTTATTTACATATTTAAATGATCATTCCAGCTGCTGTCTGGAGAATTGATAATGGAAGAGGAGTAGAAGCAAGTAAATGTTGAGGATGTGTTTGAACTGTAGGCAAGACACTCGTGATAGCTTGGAACAGGTGGTTGTGACGGATGAAATGAAGATTCATATGAATTTTAAAAAGCTAGAGCTAACAGAAATGCTAATAAATTGGCTGTGGGATGTGAGGAAGGAATGAAGAAGGATTTCAGTGTTTTTGCCCTCTCAGCAATTTTTGCTGGTATTTTCTGAGATGGGAAAGACTAGGCAAAATATGTGGTTTGCTAAAATTTGAGAGTTCAGTTTAAGCTTGAGATATGCTTTAGATAAGTAAGAGGTCAGGTGGGTATTTGCATGTTGGAATGGGGAGATAATGGGAGAAGTCGGGAGTGGAGAAGATAGGTTTGTGAAACATCAACATATAGAGAGCCATGGAGCTTAAAGCCAGAGACCCTGTGAAAGGACATCTGTGTAGATAAGGGAGCCCAGGACTGAATGTAGTCTTGGGCATCATGGAAGGGTAGAGCAGACAGAGTCGGAGGTTCCAGAAAAGGAAATGGAGAAGGAAGACAACTCCTGGAAGCCAAATGAAGAAGATGTTTTCAGTGAGGGGGTTAGCAACTGCAAATGCTCCTGAAAGGTCTGGTAGACAGTGGAGATCATTGTTTTTAGTTTCATTAGAATGATGGAAAGGAAAGCCTGACAGGATGGGTTGAAGTGAGTGTGATAAATGGTTATGCAGCACTAATGCCACCTGGTTATTTTTCTAATGATTAATTTTGGCATGTACTTCCATTTTATGAGTCAGGCTAGTATCATCTAAATAATTACTTATGTTTTAGAAATTAGTGTTTAGCTGATCAACGGAAGCCTGCTTTAAAAATGCCAAAATACTCTTCCTTTGATGAGAATGCATACTTAGCTGGAGGTTTGAAGTGAAATGCATTAATGGCTTTATACCCTCATCCTGGGTGTCACTTTGAAACTATCTGCAGCTTCACTGCTGCACTGTCAGTCAGACTCAGGAGACACAAATAGGCTCTATTAATAACTGTTTACTTAGCTTTAAAGGGGTTAAGACAGAAGATAGAGTAGGGACAGAATCTTTATCTCATATGGAGACCTAGTCCCAGTCTTCCCCAAATACAGCAATTAACCCAAATCCACTGCTTCCCCCCACCCTAGATGCCTAAAAGCTTTTAGCCCTTTTGCCCACCAATCTATTCTGTCATGCTGCTCATAGCCTCAAGGCCTGCATCCCAACTAATAGCATCTCCCAGCCAGTGTAACAGAGAAGACAGATGAAACTTCGCATTTGTCTTACTATCACCCCAGGCCTCCTATTAGGGCTTTGCTCACTCATTTGTGTGTATATGACACCATTCAACAGATCTTTGAATTGCTGTATACCAGGAACTGGGGATGTACCAGTAAGTACATTCTACGATAAACAGATTAGTAAGGTTTTAAGTTCACAAGAGAAGAGGACGGGGAGATAGTTGTCTGTCCAGAACTTTGGAGTCTGAGTATAAGAGATCTTGGAGTCTTGAGTATAGGAGATCTCACTTTACTTCAGCAAGTAAAGAACATTTTTAAAAATCAAGTGTTTTTTTCTCAGTGGAGGTTGTGGAATGAACACATCAGTCTATCATTCTTTAGAACGTATAAAAAAATGCTGTTAACATAGGAGGTAAATTATATAAGAAACAGGCAAAATGAAAGTTGCCACAGCTAATAGTGAAAATGTCCAAAGTTTGAGCCCATTTCCATTCAGATAAAGGCTAAACTAAGTTTTTTTAATATCACTAATAATTATTTTGCTGACTTAATATTTCTTTCCTTCCCATTTCACAGAAATGGAAACTGAGAGTGGAAATAAAGAAAAGGCAATGGAAGAAGAAAGCATAGAAAAGAAAAAAGAAGTAGAAAAAAAGAAAAGGTCTAGAGTTAAACAGGTGCTTGCAGATATTGTGAAGCAAGTGGACTTCTGGTTTGGAGATGCAAATCTCCACAAGGATAGATTTCTTCGAGAGCAGATAGAAAAATCTAGAGATGGATGTAAGTTTCCTTCAGTGTATTGTACCAGATTTAAGAGCTGTATCTACTTCTAATCTATATGTGCTGCATATAATGTACAATATACACTGTATAAAAGTTTTAAGAGCTGTTAAAATATGTATATGCCACATATAACGTCCAATATACACTGTGTATAAAACATATTTTTTAAATTTTAACAATTGAAAATGTTTTTGAAACTTTTTCATTAGATGTTGATATATCACTTCTTGTGTCATTCAACAAAATGAAAAAATTGACCACCGATGGAAAGTTAATAGCCAGAGCTCTGAAAAGTTCTGCTGTGGTAGAGGTAAGAATTGTTACATATTTTGTGTCACATGATGCCGTTAGTTAATATTGACTTTATGTACCGTTTTACAGCTGGATTTAGAAGGCACCAGAATCAGGAGGAAAAAGCCGCTGGGTGAGAGACCCAAGGATGAGGATGAGCGGACAGTGTATGTGGTAAGCCACTTTTCTGGACAGCTCAGAACTGCGGTCTCCCAGCAAAAACATTGTAGTATTCAGTTTAAGTAAGACTTTATTTTCAGTTAAGGTTTTCAACACTTTATTTATTACTAATTTATCATAGGAACTGCTTCCCAAAAATGTTAACCACAGCTGGATTGAGAGAGTATTCGGGAAATGTGGCAATGTTGTTTATATAAGTATACCACATTATAAGTCTACTGGGGACCCGAAGGGATTTGCTTTCGTGGAATTTGAAACAAAAGAACAAGCTGCAAAAGCTATTGAGGTAGGTCCACAACCTAAAATAAAGAGAAAGAAAATTACAAAGTGTTTTAAACAGTAACAGAATTTTGCTTATTTCATTTCAGTTTCTTAATAACCCACCAGAGGAAGCACCGAGAAAACCTGGTGTATTTCCCAAGACAGTGAAAAACAAGCCCATTCCTGCTCTGACAGTAACTGGTGAGTTCTCATTAAATACTTTATTAGACATAGATGAAGCAAAATAAGTAAATATAATAACATTGTTACAGAAGAAAAGAAAAAAAAGAAGAAGAAGAAAGGCCGAACAAAAAAAGATGACAATATCCAGCCCAAGGAGTCAAATACGGAGGCAACCAAGGAAAGTGTCTGTAAAAAAAGATCAAGGACCACATCTGAGAGCTCTGAAGTAGAGGTTACTGAACCCCAAAAGCAGCCCACAAAGAAAAAGAAAAAACGAGAAAAAACTGAAGTATCCAGCTTACCTTTAGTCAAAGCAGGAAAGAGGAAAAGAAGCGGCTCTGAAGATGCAGACTGCTTCTCTCCCAAAACGAAAGCTAAGAAAGTATCTCAGAAAGACAACGTTAAAAAAGAAGCTCCAGAAGTTTGTAAAGAAAACAAAGGTATTTCTGACTTTACATTTATGGTTAGATGAGGATTTTCTTTATTTCTTTATTTCTTGTTATTTCTTTATTTCTTTATTTCTTGTTATTTCTTATTATTTCTTGTTAATTTAGAATTAGAAGTCTCTACGGAAGAGGAAAAGGATACTGGAGATATAAAAGACGGATCCCTACTGAAAGCAAAAAGAAAACATAAGAAAAAACATAAAGAGAGGCATAAGATGGGAGAAGAGGTTATTCCATTACGAGTGCTATCGAAGTAAGTCACGGGTGCAAATAACACACTCCATCACCATTGCTAAAGTGCAATTCCAGGTTGAATTGAACAGAGTTGCATATTAGCAACAGTAATGGCCTGAGGTCAGGATCTGCACAGAAGTTGCACAATGCTGGGGGTTAAAAAGGAACCACCACACTAAAACATGGAAGCACTTATTTCCTTATGAAGTCACAGCAAGTGCCTCCATGTTAAAGTAGAGGGTATTCCTTAAAAGGTGCATCTTGTGGCATACCAAGGCGCGGCAGTGTAAAGTAAGCATTCTACCTTTTCTTGGAGACAAAATGAAGAAAGCAGACTTACCATCACTGAAACATGGAAGCACTTACTTTCTCAGCTACAAAGCAAGCACATCCACGTTTGAGTGGTGGGGAGCCCACGGCATCTTCATTATGTTCAGAACTTCATTATGGCCAGTTTTCAGACCCAGCATTGCCTTGGAGACACCTCCACTGAAACACGGAAGCACTTGCTTTTCTTTCCGCAGCAGGTGCCCCCGTGTTAAAGCAGAGGGGTGCCCCTCAGCCTCAGATTGTGAGCGTCGCCGTCTTCCATCCGGGGGTTCCCTCGGATTCACTTCCACTAAAACATGGAAGCACTTACTACTTTAAAGTCACAGAAAGTGCTACCATGTTAAAGTTAAAGGGAGTCCAACTTCTCGAGAGGTGGGAGACACGGAGAAGAAAGAAAAATGGCATACCTTTTAAAAGCAAGTTTCCTTCTTAACCTTGCTGGATTACGGCTTCCAAAGACCCCAGTTTTCGTCTTGGAGGGTTAAAAGGCTAGGACTTTGGGTACTTCTATTTATACTATTCTTAACTCCTGAATTCCTCTTCCCTTTTTATCTCAGAGAATCCTTACGAGAGCCCTTTGTTATTCTAATGTATCAGCTCTCAGGGAATGTATGGTCCTGGGTGGGTCTGGATTTTTTTTTTTTTTTTTTGAAGTATACAGATGTCAATGTTAACAGCTAAAACCATTACCACAGATATTCTCCTCTTTAAAAAAAAAAAAAATCCCCTATCTGCATGTTTGATGGCACAGATTAAGGTAACAATGAGTGCTCCTGCAGAGCCAGGAGAGGCATTGTGTTTCTATCTGGAGGACCTCTAGCTGTTTGAGGAAACCTCTACTCGACCAATGTATGTAAATAAATTAATTGCTTCCATGGGGTGTTTTTTTTCTTCTTTGAAATTCCTTTGACTCCAGTAAATACTGAGGAATGTTACCGTTCAAATTGGAAGCAGTTTAACAAATGTTAAAATTTTAATTTTTCACCAAGAGTTAACTGATTTTCTAGTAAATCTTACTAGTTAGTTAACTCAATGCTTTTATTTTTGTCAGTCAAACATTTGAAGCAGACTCAAGAATTGAATCAGCAAATATAAAACATTTAATGTGAATGTTGGGACAGAGGGAACTCCCCTTTTCTTGTTTGCCAGATGGACTTAGAACTCAGGAAATAATTTAACTGTGTTTAAAGAAATATTGGAAGAAGGAGTGGTTGTAAGTCACTGAATGTCTGTATTTTGAGACTTACTTTTTATTTAATGATGTGTTGTCGCTGTTTAAAAGTACAATTATTTTCACTACAGGACAGAATGGTTGGATTTGAAGAAAGAGTATTTAGCACTGCAAAAAGCCAGCATGGCTTCTTTAAAAAAAACAATATCCCAAATTAAGTCACAATCAGAAATGGAAACAAATGGAGTGCCTACTAATTCCGGAATGAAAAGTGAAAAAAGTAAGCATCAATATGATAGTTTTTGTAGCATTATATTCTACTTATACTAAAACGCACTGAGTTATTGTAGGATAAACTTTAGTTTTTGAAACTCAATTATATAGTGGTTGTTATTAGAGCAATTACTGATTTCTCAAGTTGTCCAGATGTGATTTATCCTTAACCTAAAAATATTTGAAGGGCTCATTTTAAACTGAATCTTTTTTAATCACATACATTTTCTCTATACAGTTTTCATTAGTAATCAAAATTAGTGATGAGTGCCTAGTTTGTAGTTCATCGCGTTTGTAGAAACAAAGATGATCTTTGATATTTATATTTTAAATTCCCGTAAGTTGAAAATATAAATTTCCACATTTGAATTGTAATGTTATACCTATGCCTGTTCTTTCTTTATTGAGTAAAACAATTTGTTACTGGTTCAGTGAAAGGGGACATTTTTTCTTTAAGATTTTAAAAATGTTCTTCTAATGGTAAAAGTTTGCATTTATAGAAATAAGAGTTTCTGTATTTTACTTTATGGTAATCTATAATAAATAGTATAACTTAAAACATAATAACCTTATGAGTAAGTTTAAATTACTTAAATAAAGCTGGGAGACCACTATTGATACTCTAGAGCGGGCCTATAAGTGTTAAATTATTAAATGGAAGAGATATTTTTCTGGTCTTTTTCTTTTTGCTTTAACAGCAAACAGTGAAGAGTGTGGTCCCCAGGAGAAAGTTAATGCAGCAGGACCACAGTTTGTGAGTGGTGTGATTGTGAAGATCATTAGCACCGAGCCTTTACCTGGCAGGAAGCAAGTCAGGGTAATGCTTTTGAATCCCCATGATAGTTGTTTCTCTTTCTTCTTAAAAACCCCTGTGTGAAAGTGTTTTGAATGTGGAAAATGAGGCAAATCAAATTAGAATTTGTTCTCTTGTGGTAAACTGCTTATTGAGTTTGATTCCATAATAACCCTTTAAGTCTGACTTGAGGCAAATTCTGATACCTGAAATTCCTCACTGAATCAAATTTATAGTGAACTTCGTTTAATCCTTTTATAGGAAAACAGCAATCTGTGCTTATTTTTCTTGGTGCCCCAATGGTTGTGTATAGGAAAAGGACGAAACCCTACTGTAGTTATCATATCAAATGAGGAGATTAAGTAAAATGCTTTCCCAATATTCATTTTCTCAGGGGACCTTTTCTGTTTTTCAGAAAAATCAAGAGAAACTAGATTTTGGGGCAATACTTAGGGATAAAACTTTCATAAAGATTAACTAACATTAAAGTTGATTTGTGATTGTTTCTAAAATAAAACTATTTGCTGTTGTCTTATTTGGAGCAAACTAGAGAATTTGTAATTTGTTTTCATTAGATCTTTGAGTTTTCAATAAATTCCTAAAAGATTTTGTGACGTGAAAATCAGAACTATTTTGAAATAAAAGGGATAGTGTGCATATTTTTCACTTACCATAGACTTAGTTTATTTTTGTCTGTCAGTGAATCCTCTTGAGAATTGAAAATTTTCTCCTGAAAAAAAATGCAGGGTTGTTGTTTATGGCAAGAAGAACCTTTTAAAATTTGATTCCTAGAAGTTTTTTTGGTACTTTCAGTCCTCACCAGTTAGTTGAAGGTTTTTGAAACAGTTACAGGAAAGTGTATTTTGAGTGTCTCCAGAAACTTATCGCTGACACTAAACCCCCATCCCTGCTGGTCGCTTTCACCTCAGAGTCTGTCCCCTGCAGCACGCACTAGCGTGGCGATGCGTCTTACTCACATCCTCCTCTAGTGGGGGCAGCCTGTCTGCTGTTGAACTTTGTCATCCACGCAAGTGAGACTCTTCCTCTCTAAACTATGTAAAGTGCTCTGTAACATAGCAAGCGTATTCATAGTTCTTACACTGGCTTCAGCACCGTGTGGTATGTTGCTTTGGTTTTCCATAGACTGTTACCAGTCAACATTCTTTAACTTCTGTAAACATTAAACTTGCTCATTGTAACCATCTGTAAGCACTCTTTATCTGAAACCCTATCCCCTGAAATCCTTTAGCTGTCACTAACAAGTAAATCTAGACTCTTACTATAGTATTGATGAGGAATTTAGTCAATCCCAAATTGATATACTAGCTTGCACTTCAAAATTTGGTAGCAAAATAGACTTTGCAATAAGGATTAAAAAATTGAAGATGTAAATGCTGCTGTGGTTAGTCAGATGGCCCAATGTTTTAAAAGAAAAATTACTCAAAGTTTGTTATTTTGAATAACTGGTATAGGTTTAATTACATTTATCAGATTTTATTATCTAAATGGTAATTATGTCAATTACAAATTCTTCATTTTTGATCATCAAAATCATAAAATAAGTGCATTAACCAAATTATTAATTACTTACATTTTGCGGGAACAAAAACTGAGCTATGATTCTTACTGCAGTCTGTGAGTTGCCCCTGTGATTGCCAGGTTAATTTGTTATTCTAAGAAGGGTTTTAAATTTGGAGATTAGCCTGACATTATAATGGATATTTAGTAAATATCTTTTGAATTGAAGTAATTGAATCTGTCTGATAAATCAGTTACAAAACCCTCACTACTGCCAATAAACACATTCAAATTTCATCACTTAATACCTTATTTTTCCTTCTTTGTGTTTAAATTAAATACTCATTAACTAGATAGAGAAATGGGAAGAATTGGCAAGTATATTTCTCTCCAGTTTTCAGTTTTAAATTGAATTTGCCTAAAATTATAAAGTGCCTATTTTGTGATAGGCAGTGATTTAAGTGTTCAGATAAATTAAGACTTAGTACCTGGCTTGTATAAATATATAAGCATGGATTTTTACTACTTACTTTTTTTTTTTTACTACTTTATTATTAACTAATGCACTTTTCTTTTGAAATGATATTTCCAGGTATTGCTGAGTTCTTTCTGTAATTCAGAATTTTAAAATTCAACATCAAAAAGTAATCTAGGGTATTCTCTGGTGGTCCAGTAGTTAGGACTCCAAGCTCTCACTGTGAAAGGCCCTGGTTGGGGAACTAAGATCCACAAGCCAAGAGGCTCAGCCAAAAAAAATATTTCCTTTAATAAATAAATAATCTAAATTAGTTGTACCGTGAAATTTTGGGTTTAAACTGTAGGGGTTGAGGTAGGTAGGACTATTTTTTTCTTTCTTTCAGTTGGGAACCCTCAGTACTTCTTTAGCTTTATGAATGGAAGTTGATGAATTAAGAATTAGTGTAACATTCCTGCATAATTACCTTGCTTACAGGGTAGAACCTGCTGTGAAAAAAAAATGACCTGGGAATGCAGGAATCTTGTTAATTTACCCTCACAGCAGGCCTTATAGGTAAAACTTCTCATTGTTATGTGACTCAAAGAGGTTGCTTAGATGTTTTATCAGGGTAAAAACTCTGGCCTATCTGTATTCCATAGACAACTTAAGAACCAAATATCTCTGTGTGTGCCTTGAAACTTTTTTCACAAGTGGTTATAAAAAAAAGTTTGCATATATTTTAAGTCCTAAGTGATTTTGTACAGGTAAGTGGAAACACAACTTCTTCCTTAATGCCATTTCAGTTTTGTTTTTTGTTTTACTCTTTGCCTCCACCCAGACATGGAACCCGTCTTCTAAATTTGAGGGTTAGAGGAAAGTATTTGTACATTCTATACTATAGATCTTTTTTACTTATTCCATATTCCCATCTAGTACAATTTTAAAGATACTGTTGAATGAAAGATAGTTGATAGACTTGATGTTAAATTGGTCCTCAACTTTGTCCAAGTCCATTTCTAAGAGCATTTCTTTTGAGGTCTTTGTTTTTGGTGGTAGTTTGGTTTTTGGTTTGGAGTCTTTTTTGGGCATCTTTCTTATTAGCTTATGGGATCTTAGCTCCTGGACCAGGAGTTGAACCTGTACCCTTGGAAGCGAGAGTGAAGAGTCCTAACCGTTAGACTGTCAAGGAATTCTCCATTTGTATATATCTTGGAAGCTAACTGAAATGAAATAGTTACTCCTCGTTTGAAATGATATATGGCTCAATTTTATAATAGATCCTACAGTGGAATAATTTTAGAATTATAATGAAATGTTTTTATTGTTTATTTTAAGCCCTTCTAAATTCTAATGCAGGATACTTTGGCAGCAGTCTCAGAGGTTGTTTATGTTGATTTGCTGGAAGGAGATACAGAATGCCATGCTAGATTTAAAACTCCTGAGGATGCTCAAGCAGTAGTAACTGCACATTCAGAAATTAAAAAGAAACACTGCTGGAAACTAGAGATTCTTTCTGGTAAAACTTTATAGAACCTTCTCTCTCTCTTTTTTTTTTTTTATTTTAACAAAGCTTATTTTGGGGTGATTGTTTTATAATTTCCGAGTTTGGCAAATGAAACTGGGGGGGGGGGGCGGTTCTTTACACTAATATAAAGGCATACTAGTAAAAAGGCATTAAATAACTCGGACAACTATTCTGGTTCTACTGAAATTATAAAGCTGTGGATATGTTTCTTCATCTATATCCTTATGTTCAGTGATAAGCATTTTTGTGTTTTTTTTTTTTTTTTTAAGGTGATCATGAGCAGAGGTATTGGCAGAAGATTTTGGTAGATAGGCAGGCCAAACTTAATCAACCTCGTGAAAAGAAAAGAGGCACTGAGAAGGTAATCAGTTCATATTTTGTAATTTAAATTTCTGGCTGTTTTCTTTTATAACTTGGTAGTAAATGATTATTTAAAGATTGTCTTAATGGTAAAAAGCACAATATATTTAGAGTGCAGTTTTTAAAGATATGAGTCTCCACAGATAAGATTGAGAATCTGTGCATATCATTCCCGTTAGCAGTGGTAAGCTTTATTCCTTTTTCTCTAGAATAGCTCACAGGGGAAATAAACAGTCTTAAAATTAGTACCTTAAATAATTTATAGAAAAAAACAATAATAATTTAAAGCAAGTCTCTCAATAACTTTACTTTAAAAGACACTTAAGAATTTATCAGATGTTTATTGTTGCTAGTAAGCTGTTTATTCTTTTTAAAAATATTATACGTGTAGAAGTTAGTACATCTTAAAATGCTTAGAGCATAATAGGGCACATAATAATATTATCAATTTCTAAATGTATATTATAAAAATCAATAAAATCCAAAAAGATGTATGTGCATTATTTTATGACCCGTTAGTCCTTGAAAGGTCATACTTCCCGTGTTCTGGGTTTGTTAAGGTCCTATTTATAAAATTCTTTTTTTTTTAATTGGAAAATCAAGTTTTTTTCATCAGTCTTGCATCTCCTAGGATTCATTGAGATTTAAAATGATTTGGGAGGAGGTTTTCCACTGATCTTTGTTAGTTCTCTTTCCGTGAGAGCAGACTGAACTTGCTGAGACAGAGGCCTCCTTCCTCTTTAAGAGCTCTTTCAGGTCTGTGAGGTGTTAATTTCAAAGCCTACTTAAGCTTTGATTATCTTAAATGTTAAAATCATTAATCCAGAACTCACAATTGAAATGAAATCACTTTGTTAAATAATACTTTTACTTCTAATTTATGTAAAATATCATTTAAATTGTATATATTTTTAAAACTAGAAAAAAGCAGTTATGTTTTTAAGAACGACCCCATCTGCATAAATTAAGTTCGAGACAAGGAAATAAACATTGACAGAGAATTTTATAAATTGGGTTGAAACCAGTGAGTAATTCTATCACTGAATTGAAGGGTTCTCATGTATTGGTTAACAGGATCAGGCTTTTATCATTAGCATGATTTGTATGATAAGCAAACTTCTGAAAGTATAGAATCCTAGCTAAAGCAATGAAAGTACTAATTTGCTCATTTCATAAAATGAAGAAAGGTTCCACATGACCTAGCTTCTCAGAGGAGAGGAGGTTATTAGTTTACTACTTTGTTAATTCATTTAATTAACATTTTTCGCATTGGTTTGGTTAGCCACTGTTTAAGAACTGAGTGTTTAGCCATGAGTAACAAGGTCTCCTTCTTTCATGAGGCTTAGAGTTAATATAGTAAGTCAGATGATGACCAGTGCTGTTCAGAAAACTCAAAAATACAAAGGTGACCATAGAGCAGACCTTAGGGAAGTGAGCAGACAAGCCAGGAGAATTTAGGCGCTCCACTTTACACTCTTAGGCAACAGAAATACAGAGGTCTTGGAGGGAGATTGTCAGGCTAGGAGGCCAGTGTAGCTGGGGTACAGGAAGCAAGCAAGCATATTAGTGATAGAAAATAAGCATTTAGGACAAATTAACAGCCAAAAGTATAGTGTAAATACTTCACTGACATACCATTCTACCATTTCCACAGTAGTATACTTGAGTGAGAGAAAAAAAACACTAATAGAAAATCCTGGTTCTTCTTTTCACTCTGTGGAGAAGAAGGCTACTGGGGACAGTTTTCTAAGCTCTGTTCAGTTTGTATAGAATTAAAAGACAATTGATTAAGAAATACTTCATTTTCTATGTATGATATTTTGACATATAAACATCAAGTGCAGATAAATTAAATTAAGACCTGAGACAAAGATCAGTAAGATGAAGAAAAGAACTGCCAAAAGGGCTCTCATTCATTCTACCTCAACCACATCTTTCTAGTGTACCCTATCACATTGAGCATTTTAGTAAAATTAGATAACAAGTATTGGAGACACAGTGAGGCTTTTCTCATTTTTCTTTATAGCTTGTAAAGCACATTTGAATTTCTCATTGTTTTTACCAAAATCGTCTTTCCTTTATAAAGTACTGACAGGTCAGCTATTAAACAGATAAAGATAGAATTCATAAAATTTGTGAAAAGAATATGGTTGTGAGTTTTAAACACTTAAATTTTGACTCCACTGACAGTTTGTTTTTAGTTTAATCTGAAAGTGACTTCCTAAAAACTTACCACAATAAAAAAAATGAAAAATAAATAAAGGTGACTTCCTGCTGATGACCACTTATCACCAGTTTAAAGAAACTATTTTAATGAATAGTCATTAGAATCTGTGTTTATAAGAGAATAAGATTTTCATTTCCTCCAAAGCTAAATATGATACTTTAGTTTTTCTACAGGAAAGCTTTTGGGCATTTTAAATGGTCTTCTTCATTCTGTATAATTTAATTTGCCTTCTTTAAAATTTTTGATTATTTATGTAAGGGTGTAATAATAAGTACTTTTAATAGCAGACCCTTATTTAGAATATTTCTCAAATTTGTAAGCAAAGTTTCTTAATAATTAATACTCAAACCCAAAGGGATATGATGAAACAAAGATTGGTCTTCAACCCTCCTAAAATGTCAAAAAAAATTTTTTAATTTTATATTGGCACATTGGAAATTAACAGTGTTGTATTAGTTTCAGGTGTATAGCAAAGTGATTCAGTTACTACACATATACATGTGTTCTTTTTCAGATTCTTTTCCCATTTAGGTTATTACAGAATACTGTGGAGCATTCCCTGTACTGAATAGTAGGTCCATGTTGGTGAAATTATGGTTATTTATTAAGTAATTAATAACCAAATTATTGATTATTTTTAATTGAAAAAAATTTTAGTAGTCTAGCACTAAAATGCAAGGATCTTAGATAATTCAAAGATTTAATATCTACTATATTTAATAAGCTCTAATTTAGGCAGTTCTCTCTGTAACTGATTTGATCTGAGCTTAATTATCTCATTTGTTTTCCTCGTACCCCTTTTAAAAAATTTTATTCAAGCTAATAGTTGTGAGATTTTTCTAGTCATAATTATCTTTCTGTTTTTACATATCCAGTTCCTTCTAATTTCTGATTTTTTTCTCTGTAGTTAATCACCAAAGCTGAAAAGATTAGACTCGAAAAGACTCAACAAGCAAGTCAACACATCAGATTTTCTGAATATGACTGAAAAAAATTTTTTGTTCACCTCTTCAGATTTCACTGGATACTAGAGCTATTCTTAGGAATATCTTTTTTTATGGTGGTAATGCATAATGTTTTTCTAAAACCTACATTTAATTAAATAGTTGTTCTTTAACTTGTAAATACGACTTTTCCTGGAGACAGTTACATTGTTTACCACAGTTTTTCTGTAAATGTTGCATTTGTTGAAATTATATGACACAAATCAACCTCAAAGTGATTTAGAAAATAAATGTGTTTGAAATTATCATTAAGTTTGCTGTTTTTATATTGCAAAAACAACATATATGCAAAAATAATAGTGCTATCTAAATAAATAGGTTGGGGGAAATGTTTAACAGAGAATGCTCATTGTGCTTTTTGTTTTGTAACTTGCTTTTTCCATTTGAAATATCTTGGATATCCTTTCATGTTGATTTATACAGAGACATGTGTGATATTTCATTCTGTTTATTGTACTTTGCCTGTCCCAGCTCCCATTGAACTGACCATATGAACTGTTTGCAATTTAAATGTTTTAAGCATATTGAGTTTGTTTTCATAAATGAAGTTAAACATTTTATTTTGATTAGACAAAATAAAATGTACCAGATGCTGTAAACAAAGAAAAAAAAATTCTAGGAACCAGCCTTTGGTATAACTGAGTGTGTCATTTTATTCAGGAAAATCACAGAAGGGAGTGTTGAAGGCCTTTCTAGAACTGAATGTCCAGGGATGTACATGACTGGCATCTTAATCTCTCATCAGGATATCAGGAAAGTACTCTGACTACCTTGGGATTCATTTCCGTGAACTACAAACTCATTTCTAGTCCCGACAGCTTTGTCCAGCAGTGGGGAATTAACTTGGTTGTCCCTTGGATGCATTGTGGGAGGCAAAGAATCAAGAATCTGTTCATTCCTATGGGCCAGAGATTTGAGGAGATTGGCTGCATCAGGGTGGGGTAGCAGCAGTTTACTACCAAAATTAGGCATGCTGGCAGGTTGCCACTGACCACTAGTTTTTCTCTCCCCATGAAGAAAAACTAGCAATACACTCATGAAGAAAAAGAATGATCAGTAAATTGTTGCTAAATCCTCTTATGAGGATTATGACTAAATATGCGCTGGTTGATCCAGAATAATCAGTAGTAAGTAGGTGTATGTCTCAAGAATTCAGTTAATGTCAAGGAGGGCTGTCATAAGGTGACTTTGGAGAGGTTATCAAGTAAACGTTCAGAAATTCTCCCCTTGGCAGTCTTTAAAACAAGATGATCAAGACACCATAGTAGCACTTGGGAGGCATTAGTGAAGTAAATCAAAGATCCCTCTGTCACGGTGCTTATATTCCAGCAGTAGATAGAGACAATAAGTAAACACAAGGAAAAATTACACAATGTTAGATAAGTCCTAGGACAAACAGAAAAGGATGGAGGGAGAGAAAATTTCATTCATTCATTCTTGCGTTTATTCTTCAGTTCACTTAACTAAAGGAATACTTATTTGACCCCGGATTCCCTGGTGGCTCATTTGGTAAAGCATCTGCCTACAGTGCAAGAGACCCGGGTTCGATTCCTGGGTCAGGAAGATCCCCTGGAGAAGAAATGGCAACCCGCTCCAGTGCGCTTGCCTGGAAAATCCCATGAACCGAGGAGTCTGGTGGGCTACAGTCCATGGGGTTGCAGAGTCGGGCACGACTGAGCGACTAACACTAACACCACTAACCAGCAGATCAGACACTCACACTGTAGACTTGAGAGACATGAAGAAAAGGTAAGGTCCCCTGCCTTTGAGGGATTTACAGCCCTGAGGGAAACAGGGACAAGTCAACAACATAAACTGGCAGTACAGTGTAAGTAACAGGACAGTTACTCCAGATGATACGGGATAGGTTCCTGAAAGCAGAGTCCTAATTCTGCATCATCTTTCAAGACATATAACCTTGGATCCTTCAGGTAAGTATATTCACTTCCTTATCCAACACTTAGCACATAGTAGTTGCTTTATAAATGTGACTTGGGAAAAAAAAAAAAGTGACTTGAATGTGTGCTTCAGGGTGTTCCCCAGGGTCAGAGGTTGATTTAGTTGCATAAAGGATATTTTCTCTTACTCAAGTCGCTGATTCTCAGTGTTCATGTTCCTTTTTTTTTTAAGTGTCTGCTACACACCTGTCTGTGTGCATGTCAATGGGGTTTGCTTCCCTTAACTGCAGTACTGATTTAAGCACCTTGCAGTAGCTCCCTATCACTTTCACAAAGGAAACCTGATTGGCTATTGTCTTTTCTTACTTGTTTGCTGTGTTATCTCAGTGAAGTAGGTACCAGTGGTATCACCACTTTAAAAATGCAGAAGCTGAAGCACTTGCCAAAGGTCATAATAAACAGCTAGTCTAGGATTTAAAATCAGTTTCTCTTATTCTGAAGACCACACATTTAATGATTAGGATACCTCCCTTTCTCCCAACCTCTTGCCAACTTCTTTTCTTCCTAATTTCTTTTTTAACCAGTGCTTTGCATCCCATAGTAGAGATGTACTGCAATTTATGTAACTGTACTTCTACTGGGCTTGTAGTTGTCTGCTTTATTTTACTACTAAAAGCAATGCTGCAATGAACATTGTATCCCCCACCTTTGTTGACATGGGTACGTCTGCATGATGGATTTCTGGAATAAAGATTGCTGGGAGAAATCTTTTATATAACATGACTGAAATAGTCCAAAAATGCTGTATAGAATTTCACTGCCAGCAACAGCTATTGCGTTCTTATAAATATTTTCTCCCATTCAGTCTCTTGCCTTTAAATTTGGTTTATGGCAGTTTTATAGATATTTTATATTTTTACAGAGCCATATCTTTGTTTTCTGTTTTTTTGGCCCTACCACATGGCTTGTGGGATCCCTGACCAGTGATCAAACATGGGCCAATGGCAATGAAAGCACTGAGTCTTAACCACTGGACCCTCAGGGAATTCCTAGAGCCTTATCTTTTAATCTGCTATTAACAGAACTTGATTTCTCCTTCTGACACCTGTGAGTCCTGTCTGTACTTCATTTCTTGATTTTGATACCCAAAAGAGAGAGTTACAAGCAGAAATCTTTCTTGAGTTAGCATGAGTGAGTGTGTTCTTTGCAGCTAAGCACAACCTTAAGTAAATATCATACTTCAAAAAAAAGCATTACCATTCTTTAAAAAATAAATCATACTCTTAGGTTTATTAATTTATTAGGCAGTAGTAATTTCTCTAAAACTCCACAGACTTCCTATCTGATTTTAGAGAATTCCACATGCTAATAACCACATCCTTGATTTGTTTTTTTTAAGACATACTTCTGTGCTATCTTGGTTTCTTACCTCTCTCTGGATTTAAGAGTTTCTGTGGCAAAGTTATACTATTCATCTAAAATTTTTTTCCCTGAATTTCCTTATTTTTTAAACCATTTTTAAAATTGAAATATAATTTACAATATTATGTTAGTTTCAAGTATACAGCAAAGTGATATATGTGTAAATATTTTCCAGATCCCTTTCCACCATAAGTTATTATGAGATATTGAACACAGTTCCCTGTGCTCTACGGTAGGTCCTTGCTTTTAAATCAAACATTTTAAAAAATGCCTTAGAAAGTTTATAAGAGAGAAAAGCAATTGGAATGAAAAACTAGGAAAGAGTTACACCAAGAAAGAGTCAACTTTGTCACTTGTACTTAGTCCACACTTGTCTATTGACCTTAATGATACCACACCAACAAGGCTGCCTTATTCCTGTAAAGTCTTACTCTGATGGCAGTATTTGCATAGGTTACAATGAATGGTGTTCTTGGATTTGTGCAGTGCACATCTGCCCACTGTTCATGGCAGCCCAGTGCACAAGGATGTTCAGCTTTTTGCATTTTGTATTTGAGAATATTCTTCCACTGTTGAAGGAAACAAAACAAAAACCTAACATTCTTTTAAATCATCACAAATTGGTCTGAGGTAATCCAAACCTAGAGTCAGAATTTGTAATATAGACCAGATCATCATCTAAGTAGAGACTTCAGGATCAGGAATTAAGAATCTCTTAAATGTGGTCCATCTTCCTGAGATTTTCAGCTACTAAAGGGGACAGTATTAGTTTTTCATGATTCTTTTCTGTAGCAGTAATTAAAGCTTAACTCCACTCCAAAGGTATGGAATATAATTTATGTTACCAGAAGTTTTTAGATTTGCTTTGTCTTGACTAAACAGAGCTTGGTCTTAAGAAAAGTGTTTTAGTTTTTAATACTGTAAACCAATGAGGAAAGATTCAACAATAGAAAAATGAATAAGGATTAGCAAGTATTAATATAAATGGCAGAGGAACCAGAGATCAAATTACCAACATCTGTTGGATCATCGAAAAAGCAAGAGAGTTCCAGAAAAACATCTACTTCTGCTTTATTGACTACACCAAAGCCTTTGTGTGGATCACAACAAACTGGAAAATTCTTAAAAGAGATGGGAATACCAGACCACTGGAACTGCCTCCTGAGAACTCTGTATGCAGGTCAAGAAGCAACAGTTAGAACTGGACATGGAACAACAGACTGATTCCAAATTGGGAAAGGAGTACGTCAAAGCTGTATATTGTCACCCTGCTTATTTAACATATATGCGGAGTACATCATGAGAAATGCCAGGCTGAATGAAGCACAAACGAGAGTCAACATTGCTGGGAGAAATATCAATAATCTCAGATATGCAGATAACGTCACCCTTAAAGAAAGTAAAGAACTAAAGAGCTTCTTGATGAAAGTAGAAGAGTGAAAAAGTTGGCTTAAAACTCAACATTCAGACAGCTAAGATCATGGCATCCAGGCCCATCACTTCATGGCAAATAGATGGGGAAACAATGGGAACAGTGGCATTATTTTGGGGGGCTCCAAAATCACTGCAGATGGTGACTGCAGCCATGAAATTAAAAGACGCTTGCTCCTTGGAAGAAAATCTATGACCAACCTAGACAGCATATTAAAAGGTAGACATTACTTTGCCAGCAAAGGTCCATTTAGTGAAAGGAATGGTTTTCCCAGTAGTCATGTGTGGATGTGAGAGTTGGACTATAAAGAAGGCTGAGCACCAAAGAACTGATGCTTTTGAACTGTGGTGTTAAAGATTCTTGAGAGTCCCTTGGACAGCAAGGAGATCCTACCAGTCAATCTAAAGGAAATCAGTCCTGAATAGTCATTGGAAGGACTGATGGCTGAAGCTGAAACTCTAATACTTTGGCCATCTGATGCAAAGAGGCGACTCATTGGAGAAGACCCTGATGCTGGGAAAGATTGAAGGTGGGAGGAGAAGGGGACAACAGAGGATGAGATCATTGGATGGCATCATCGACTCAACGGACATGAGTTTGGGTCGGCTCTGGGAGTTGGTGATGGGCAGGGAGGCCTGGCATGCTGCAGTCCATGGGGTCGCAAAGAGTTGGACATGACTAAGTGACTGAACTGAACTGAACTGAATATAAATGGCCAATAAACAATGAACAGACCCATGAATTCATTAGTAATCTAGAAAATTAAAATAAGGTGTTCTGCCCTTGTATGGATTGATTAGATTGACAAAAAAAGATTAGTATTACCCAGTGTGGTCAGGGATAAGGTTAAAGGGGTAATATGCTGTATTGTGAATTGATAGAACTTTTGTCACCATGCAACTGGAATCCATGGTAGTATACAGAGTAATAATTATACCACTGAGCAGTTATTTGATAGAATAACAATATCAGTATCAGCACGCTTATATCTCTGCGATAGACTTAGTTGATGCCAGGCAAAGAAAAGGCTATTTTATGTCCTGAATCCATTTGATAAGCCTCTTGCTTTGTTAATCTTTTGCCTGGAATAGATTTAGATTATTTCTGTGAGTCTCTAGTGGCATGAGTAAAGAAAAATTGTCATGATATAAGGAGTTTATTTTCCTGTACTTTGAGCAATTCGTGGAATTACTTATGAGGTAACCTTTCAAACGTACACCTACCTAATCCTTATTTTAGTATAAAGGGATATGTACAAAATTAGGATGGATCGTTAGCAATTAAGCATCTTGTGTGTTAACTAGTGAATTCATTGTTCAGTTGATAAATTACATTCTGAACCGAATGAGTATAGAAAATAATAATGTACATCTTTACCTAAAATACTACAAAATCCATTATTTCTGTTGCAGTAGAAGTCAGCCCACAAACTAAAGTGTACAAGAAATGTAACTTTATTTTCCTATATAATTCAACTCAGTTTCAAGCCCCACATCCCATAGAGGTTTTTAATCTCAGTCAATTTAGGGTTCTCTCCCTTTTACTTAGTGTTGAGTCAGAATTCTCCAGGCTTTTGCCGTACCCAGTTGTGGAGGCCATTTGCTCCAGAAATCTATCCAAGAAGGCCACTCTCCCAATTATGAAGTTCCAAGTCTTGGATTCACCTCAGCTGCATGGATATTCCCGTGTATTCAGCCCAGTAGATCTCCTGCTACTTCTGGGCCATGCATAGGACAGAAGAGTTAACTCCAGAGCTTTTGTGCTGTGCTGGAACTTGCCCTTCTCATTAAATAATCACTCGGTGATTGTCGACTCCTTTCACCTCTCAGTCAGAGTAAGTCTAGGTCAGTATGGGACCTATATTTGTAGAATAAATGTGGAAGAGAAAGTAAGTGAGAAAGTATATTATGCATGTATAGTTTTTTCAGTTGCAAGAAACAGATAATAATCCATTAGATTAAGCAAAGGAAAAAAAATTATTGTAAGAATACAAGGGAGGCACGTGAAATATGAGGAAGAGGTAGATGAATAATAAAGTCCCAAGAAGTACAGGATCCCGGGCAACTCTGGACACCTGGATAGCAGGAGTTTTTAGAGAGGCTACTTCTACTATTCTGTTGCAGAATTCCCAGTTCCCAGAAGGCAAACTCTGACAGACCAAGCCTAGAGTTGGGTGCAATCTTAGATCAATCAGCTGTGGCCAGAGGAGTAGATGTTCTGAACACTCACACTGGGACTACAGGTTTGAAAGTATTTCTTAAAAGAGGGCAAAGGTTGTTAGCTAAACATTTATAGTGGTAAAATTGAGAGGACAGCAGTGTAAAAATAATAAATTTGGAACTCGTCTGGCATGTTTGGAACATAGCAAAGAATCTCAGCAGCTGAAAAGTAAAAAGAAAGAAGGGAAAGATATAAGAATAGGATAGGTTGATAAGGATCAGTCTATAGAAATTTTCTGAATGTCTGACTCAGGGGTTTGCCCTGAAGGCAACTGAAGATTCTAAGCAAGGGAAAGATATCATGAAATACCAGTTCAATAAAACCAACATCAGTATGTAACTCTTTGAAGTGAAGAAGGAAAATCAGATACCAGTGAAACAAGATGAGAGAGCCACTAGAATATCTCAGTCATGAGAAAGTGGAGTTAAGTGAAAATGGAAAGGGTATGAAGAACGCAAGGCCTGCATCCAAGGAAGAGCTTACAATCTGTATTGATACATCAGATATAAATGTTGATGGAAGTGGAATCTCCAAAGCCTGAGATTTTAGACTGGGTAGCAGAATACAGCAGTTGATTTTAAAAACAAATAAAAAGGGGTTAAGGTGAGAATTTATTTTCAAGAGGTAGACTGGTACGGTAGAGGCATGACTCTTAGCTTCTTAATATGTGCTAATTTGGGGGTGGAATTCTAAATGGTAATGTCTTACAGGTTATTGGATGAATAGGAACCATGATCAGATAATATCAAGAGGCCAGATACAGGGATTTGGGTTTCCCCCACATAGCTGTGCTACTGAGGCTGTGATGCTAGCATAGTACTCTGGATAAGAGGGTATAAGGTCACATATATCAGTCATTTATTTGTAACATATATTTAGCCATTTAACCATGCAAAAGTGCAGAACTAAAACTCAACGAAAGTCACCTAAGTGTTCAGTATGCTGCCGGAAGAACCAGCATTTAAGTCTTACAAACAGCAGTTACACTAACAACTCTCTTTTCACTTTCTTACTGAAGTACAACTTGTATACTGAAAACTGTACTTTAAAGCTTAGTGAACATCGGTGAAATTTTACGAAAGGAATACATTTGTCCCCAAATAACCAGGATAACCAGCACCCAAATTAGAAAACAGGGAAGTAGCCTAGAAACCCCTCCAACTCCCTTCACCAAGTGAGGACTCGGCATAGATTAATTTCACCCGATTTCGTGTTTTACGTAAATAAGATCAAACATCTAGATGTTCTTTTTAGATCACTGTTTTGCTCATTCCAGAATTATTTCTAAAAGAAAAATCCTAAATCATCAAAAAGAGACTAATTGTTTACATAATGGTACATTTATATGGGGCTTTCCTGGTGGCTCAGTGGTAAAGAATCGGCGGGCAATGCAGGAGACACAGGTTCATCTCTGGGTCGGGAAGATTCCCCTGGAGAAGGAAATGGCAACCCACTCCAGTATTATTGCCTGGGAAATTCCATGGACAGAGGAGCTTGGCAGGCTACAGTCCATGGGGGTCACAAGAGTTGGACATGACTTAGTGACTAAACTACCACCATATTTATACAATTGAATACTCTATTGCATTTAAACTGAAGTGGAGAAAAGATGTTACAAACCAGTAATATAGTATGAGCCCATCTGGGCAAACATATTAAAAAGAGAATATCTCCTTTAAAAATGCTTATATCATATATGTACTGTAAATGTATTAAACACACTTTAGAATAATACATAGGAAATTTGGTAATAATGATCCCTTCAGTGAAGAACTGAAGTAAAGACAAAGAATATTATGTCTTTCTATCCTGTTTGCATATTTTAAAAAATGCATTGCTTGTATTTAATTTTTAAAATATGAATAGAAAGTTGAAGAATCCTCTAAACATAATCCTTACATTAAAATGAGAACCCTTCCTGACATTTTTCAATAAGACATTGGCCCTTCAACTTAAACTGTAGTGTTGGAAAGCCTCTGCAGATTCTAGGAGGAGATGGTGACCCACTTAATTGTTTGTTTAAGCTGTTAAAATTGTTGGTTTAAACTTTGAATCAGGCCATTTTCACAGTCATCATTTTGAAAAAACCCTGGAATAAAACTGGACTGATAATTAGTATGCATATCTATTACTCAGGAAATCCAAACAGTTTTAAAAGAAAGTAATGGGAAGAACAAAAAGAATGTTTGGAAGCTTTTGCCGCTATTACTAAGGAAACCAACTTTATTTGCCCCTTTTCTAGATTAAAAAAAAATTTGATTAAGGGTAAGGAAGGAATACTAAATAAAGGAATGGAAATACATTTATTTCTAAACTATCTCAAGTACTGAAAATTAACTTTAAATTTTTTTTAAAAAATGTTACCCTGTTATTATATCTCAGATACATAATTACACAAATTCTGAGGAAAAAATAGAAAAATATATGAGAAAAAAAAGAAAAATTCATCGAAATTCTATATGTCTTATTATACTGTTTCATAACTTTCTATGTTTACCGAGTAGTATACTATAAAGTAGTAGTACTGTAAAGGTTTTTCTGTCAGCAAATATCTTTGAGTCAGGTTTTTAATCTGCAAAGTAGAGATAGTAATATTACCTACCATTTGGCACATGCTTGGCATATAGTAATCATTCATCAAATCTCTTAAAATAGCATCCTTATTTTTAATAGCTATTTGGTATGCCCTTATGTTATCTGCCATAATTTATGAATCAATACATTATTGCTTGACATTTAGTTTCCTACTTTTTTTATTATTGTAAGTTTTCGTGTGTGCTTAGGATAAATTCCTAGATATGTTCATGGCAGGTAAGGAGTGGAGTACAGAGGAGGCTGGGCCATGAAATCCTCAGTAAGGGCCTGCTAAATATTTCTAAAAGCCTTTCTTTGCCTATCCTGTAAAGTTAATATGGTTTATGCTATGCATGTCAGGAACCTACTTGCTACCGTGACCACGACTGGCTAGAGCAGAGCTAAAGGCACACCTGTGTGCCGGCCCGGGGGATCCAGGCACTCCAGTAGGCGTGCCTTCACTCTCGGGTGTGGGCCACTGAGGAACACGCTGGGCTAGTGGGAGGCTCTCCAACAGGACTGCTTTCATCACGGGCTTGGCTGGAATGGCTGGTGAGTTGACATCTGTGTCATATTCTAAAGTCATCTGAGTATGTCTCTCTCCTACCACTTTAAAGGCTCTAACCTTCCATCTGCAAAATGAAATAAGAGAAACTGGAAGAAAGGAACACCTAATGAGAAAGTTCTAAGACACTATAATTTTGTTTTTTTTTACCTCTGAATATGCCTGCTGTTTCTGAGCATCAGTTGCTCACTGTCAATGCCTGGATGAATCCTCAGATATGTTGTCTCTTCCCAATTGTGTGTTCAGTGTTTTAGTTATCTGATTAAAACACTTCTCTACGAATAAGCTGTCTGAGATATGCAGACGATATCACTGTAATGGCAGAAAGCGAAGAGGAACTAAAGAGCCTCTTGGTGAAAATAAAAGAGAAGAGTGAAAAAGCTGGCTTAAAACTCAACATTCAGAAAACTAAGATCATGGCATCTAGTCCCATCATTTCATGGCAAATAGATTGGAAAAAATGGAAACAGTGACATGTTTTATTTCATTGTGCTCCAAAAATCACTAGGGATGGTGACTGCAACCACAAAATTAAAAGATGCTTGCTCCTTGGAAGGAAATGTATAACAAACCTACACAGAGTATTAAAAAGCAAAGACATCAGTTTGCCAACAAAGGTGCATCTAGTCAAAGCTATGGTTTTTTCAATAGTTGTGTGGGTATAAGAGTTGGACCATAAAGAAGGTTGAGTGCCAAAGAACTGATGCTTCTGAATTATGGTGCTGGAGAAGACTTGAGAGTCCCTTAGACTGCAAGGAGATCAAACCTGTCAATCCTAAATGAAATCAACCCTAAATATTCATTGGAAGGACTGATGCTGAAGCTGAAGCTCCAATGCTTTGGCCTCCTGATGCAAAGAGGCGACTCATAAAAGACTGATGCTGAGAAAGATTGAGGACAGGAGGAGAGGGGAGTGACAGAGAATGAGATGGTTGGATGGCATCATCAACTCAATGGATATGTGTTTGAACAAATTCCAGGAGATAGTGAAGGACAGGGAAGCCTGGTGTGCTTCAGTTCTTGGGGTCACAAAGAGTCCAACACAACTTAGTGACTGAACAAGAAACTTAATCATATTATGCTATTCACTTGCATTCCTCACTGATCCTACCTAATACCAGCCCTCAGGACTGTTCTGTTTCTATGGACTTATTTTGTTTTGGATGGATCTGGCATTAGTCTCAGATTTAATATATCATATATCAAGATTTCTTAGATTACTTTTTAAGAAGAAAGACTGACCTCAATGACGATGAATAAATAGATTTACCAGCTTACCAAAGACCCCTATTCTCTACTACATGTTTATCCTCTCTAACCAGAAAATATCCAGCTTGGTTCAAGGTAGCCTAGAAGTCACTATCCTATCCATATTTTATTATGATTATGTATGTGGAAAGTGAAGCGTTAGTCACTCAGTCATGTCTAACTCTTTGTGACACATGGACTTGAGCCTGCCAGCCTCCTCTTGTCTGTGGGATTTTCCAAGCAAGGATACTGGAGTGGGTTGCCATTCCCTTCTCCAGAGAATATTCCCAACCCAGGGATTGAACCTGGGTCTCCTGCATTGCAGGCAGACTCTTTACCATCTGAGTCACCAGGGAAGCCCATGTGTGTAGGAAGGGGCTTAATTTATGTATAGTGTATTTAATTTTTTTTAAGTAAAAAAAAAATTTGGCCACTTAATTGTGGCATCCTAGTTCCCCGACCAGGAATTGAACCTATACCCGCTGCATTGGAAGCAAGGATGGAGTCCTAACCTCTGGACCGCCAGAGAAGTCCCTGTATTTAACTCTATATGATATATTGTGAATATCCATTTCTTTCTGATTATGAAATAAATATAGGTAAGTGAACAAACAAGTTCAAGAGCAGAATGATCCCACTCATGTAAGAGAATTAACATACCTAATCAGGTGTAAATTTTATATATGCATATAAAAATAGGACACGTACTAGCCAGACTATTAACACTGGTTATGTATTCAGAGTGGGATGGGGTATTGATTTTCGTCTTTTATATTACACACGTCTGTCTGAATTAACAATAGAAAGAATACTCACAGCTGGTTACTGTGCCAAGCATGGTTACAAGCACTGTGCATTTATTCACTCCTAACAGTCCTAGGAGATATATTTTACCCTCAGGAAACTGAGGGTCAGACAAATTGAGAAACTTGTCCAAGGTCACACAGCAAGTAAATGGCAGAGCTGGGATTTCAAACTAGGTGTCTCCAGTGCCTAGATCTGCACCTGGTACATAGGAAGCATCAAAAAAGAGATGCTGGTCACCTCAAAATATGCAGAAAAAGAATTTACCAAAATTCAACATCCTTTCACAATAAAATTCTCAACAAATTAGGTATAGAAGAATGTATATCAAGATAATAAAAGAAAAATAATAAAAGAAATTTAAAAATAATCATAGAAATACCACAAATAGTCAATGTATCCTGGGGTAAAAAATCCCCCAAATGTACTGGAAAAGCTTGTTCTTTAAACTCAACCAAGTCCATTTTCTACCACTCTTAGAAGCAGTCCCTCTTCCAACAGGTGAACACTAACGTATATGAGGGTTGTGTCATGTGACAAATGAATCCGTAAATGCTAAAGCACGCTGAAGTGTAGCTTTATAATCACACTCAGGATTGTGGAAAAAGAAGTCAGGGAAGAGCATATTCCCATTTCCCAATTAAGGAGACTTTTCCATACTAATGAAATTGTCACACTCTCAATCCTCTCCCCCCTCTTTCCTTTTCTTCTCTCTTTCTTTTTCTCCCTTTCTCCTTTCTGAGCATGTATGCTTTGCTTTTCAAGGTCAACATACATATTTTATGACTCCATCATATTTGATGTGCCCATAGGCACACAAGAGGAGCTGAAATAGTGACAAGAGGGAAGAAAATCAAGAATGATGGGTGTCTGCTGGCCAGGAAGCTACCCAGTGATTTTCTTTGGTTTTTATCAATGAGGAAATCCTTACACTTCTTTTCTCACCATCCCAGTGACTTACTTTCCCAAAACAAAATCTCATTTCTATATAGTTTTGGCTAAAATTTAGTGCTGACCCTTAACATGTGTTGAATGAAGACCATGAGTTCTGCTTTTTAAATACTTTGTTCTCCCTAGCTCTTAGAGTCCTAAACTGGTTTGGAAAAGTTTCTCTTTGAAATTGTCACCTCCAGGCTGTGAAGTCTTAGCAAAATTCTTACACCGATTTATTATTCATCAAACCTGCTCTTGATTTAAATTCACCATGGTACTCTTGATGTAGATGGACCCCAGAGTGAACAATCAGAGCTCAATTATAGATGCCTTCTTATGCATGTAGACTATCAAAAAGAAAAATAAAACTCAAGATTGGTACTGGACAGTATATCATCACATTTTCCCTCCTATTTAATATCTTTGACATTTCTAAAATATCAAGATTTTTAAGAGCTATTTCCAGCTTTGTTGCTGCTCCAGTTAAAGATGGTGAAACTCAAGTTTTAAATGAAACTGACATTGTACGCAAAGGATGCAGCAAGCAGAGAGTTCACTGGTTTGACTAAGGTAAAGTGGTACAGCCTTCACAGCTGAAGGCAAGCAGAGGTTCAGAAATGTAGTTCAGAAATACAATGTTAGCAGTTCCAAAAAACCTGAACTACTTTTGCATGATAGAAATTTGGTGTTAGAGATTTTTTTCCAGCCCAAATTTGTTGTTGTTTGGTTGCTAAGTCATATCTGACTTACACGAGAATTAGTTTACATAGTCATGCTGGGGGAATAGGAGAGTTATAAAGCAGATTAAGTGTAGAAACAAAAGGAGAGAGACACAATAGTGCAAATAATTATGTCTTATTCACAACAATTCCTGCTGTAAATGCCTTATATTGCCAACAATATAAACCTATGGATTTTACTTCTGTATCAGCATTCATTTTGGATGTCAACCTTTTTTTTTTTTAATTGTTTCTATCACATCACTGACTCATTATAAATCTATCAAGAGTCCCTGTTTACTAGTTACCGTATCTCTCAGTTTAGCATTCTGGGCTTACTGTCAGCTCTCCAACCTCAACTTTTGTTATTCCCTAACATGACCTTCTTCTTGAGCCAAGTTAATTGGCAAATAGTACCCAGCATATGACTTGCTAGTTCCTCTCTTTGAGCCTTTGGAACGGCCATTCTGTAAACCTAGAATGACTGTCCTACTCTCTGCCAGTCCAGATCTATCACTTCCTCCCGATGCTGATCCAGAACTTCATTTTCTCCAGGGAGCATTCCCATTCTGATCACTTCTTTACTGTGTATTCTCTAATCACTTAAGTACTGTGGTGCTTCTCACTAATTTCCTTAGATTACTTCAGGTGACTGTTGTCTGCAGAACTGGGATGGATTCTTTTTTTCTTTGTTATTTGAATTGAATTTAGCACATGGTAGCACTTTCTGCAGGAGATTCAAATGCTCTTGCCACTGTTTGTCATAAAAATCAGAGTTAGTTATTTTCTATTTTTAAGCCACTGAAAAGGAAACACACAGAAAGATTATAAAGTATAAAAATGAAAAGGATATTGGCTAAACTGATACATGGGAGTGTGTACATAAATCAAGTGAAAAAGAAGCGGTAGCCTCATATCCTTAATAGATAAAGGTAAAAGCATAAATAAAAAATCAAATTCATATTGCAAAAATAATGCATATACACTGATTTCAACTAAGCAAAATGTTATGCATACCCACTTCATACAGTTTAAATGGTGTTAGAGATGAATTTTTCTGTAAATTTGTTTTTTTCCCAATTGAGGTATGGTTGTTATATTTTATTAGTTTCAGGTGTACAATATGGTCCATATTTATATAGATTATACTCCATTTAAAGTCATTGTAAAATAATCCTCTATTTTCCTGTGCTATACAATATGTCCTTGTTATTTGTTATACATAGTAGTTTATATCTCTTTGTAAATTTGCTTGAGTATAACAAAAACCAAGACATGTGAGAGGAATGATGGAAATTGTTAAGTTCTGCTTCTTTGAGATGTATGAATACAGTCCTCCCTTCCCTCCTTTCCTTTCTTCCACAAGGCCTGATGAAAAGCCTAGTGTGAACGTGGCGTTAGAGGCTGTGATCTATCACCAGGTGATGACCCTGAAGCTCATTAACGTGGCAGAACTCCTGCACAGGGCCCGAGATTCACTACTTCAGTGGTTCTCAAACTTGAGCGTGTAGCAGCAGACTCCTTGAGGGGCTGGGTAAACGTGTTGGGCTCTACCCGCAGGGTTTCTGATGCAATAGGTCTGGGGTGGGACTGACACTCTACAGCTGAAACAAGTTCCCAGATGATATAGATGCCGCTGGTCCAAGGACCACACTTTGAGGACCACTGTTCTCATGACTATCTCATGATTATACATGGAAGTGTATTATTATCTCATACAACACATTTTTTGCAATCATCTGGCTTCTTCTACTTGCGTATGCCCCACATCATATTCCCATCTGGGGTAACCTATAGTCTGCTTCCAACATACTCCCTCTCTATTTATACTTAATTTCTCTTCCCCTAAGATGTCTCAGTAAAAAAAGAACACCATCCTCTAAATAGCCTTTCACTCCATCACTGCTTCATAACTTACCTATGCCAAGAAAGAGAGTTATAATTAAAAGTTTTCCAGAGCAAGTTTTGGACGACTCTGCTTTAGTTGGCATCCAAAGCTGGTGTTTAATCCTAAGGCTATGAGACCCTGTGCCGGGCAGAAGTGTTTGTTTTCACTACACCTCCAACCCCAAACTGTATCACTGAAATGTTGTCTCTGCTGATCCTATACGTACCTTTGAAATAGCTTGAAAAAGTAGGAGGGAGCTTAAGACCTTTCTCACATTGTTCTAATCTCAAAGCATTCTTGAAAATTGACTTCACAGAGACAGAGACTTGAAGAGGCCCTGGGTACTGGTGTGAGAGTGTGCGTGCTATCAGAAGTGAGAAGAATGTTGTCACCACATGACAAATGTTCCTGCAGCAGCTGGGAAGGCATACATGGCTCCCAATATGATACAGTGTATTTTTGTCTGGAGTCACGTAGCCTCTGCCTTTTAATATCCAGTTCACACTTGGAAAAGATGGTCCAAATACAAAATCATTTTAAATTTCTAATTATTATATGAAAATAGAGAATTGCAAATCTTAGTTTCTTAAACTTTCCCATCTCAAGGTTGAAATGAGGAACAACAGAATGTGTTCCTTGTTGACAGCATCTTATTTTGGCAGACTTACACAGTCTTTATTTCTTACAGTACGATGTGGCTATATTTAGTTAAGTCATTCCCTTCCAGGCCCTTGAAGTAATTTTTCTTTTTTGGCTCTAATGCTCTTAGAGGAAAAGGAGAGATCTATTAACATGAATGAGAAGTGACCACAAAAGGGTGATTTATTTATTTATTTTTTTTTTTTTTTTTTTTTTTAGTTGCAGCGTCCAAGATCTTTAGTTGAGGCCTGAAGATTTTTTTTAGCTGTGGTATGGAAACTCTTAATTACAGCATGTGGGACCTAGTTCCCTGACCAGGGATGGAACCCAGATCCCCTGCATTGAGAGCATAGAGTTTTAGCCATGGGAGCACCAGGGAAGTCCATAAAAGGGTTTTAATACAGTGGAATTTCTGAAATGAGGTTTAGGTTTTCTTCAGTTGCCTATATTAATGCAGTATTGTTTCTGGCCCACCAAAGAGGCTTGACTTTCTGCAAACTAATCAAGTAGATGAGTTTATCTTTTGATCTCCAAGACTGTTGTGTTCTGTGCTCTTTACCTCCTTGGATGTCCCATCTGAGTCTCATGCCTCCTCTCAAGATTATACTTCTACTAAAATATTTTCTTAGATAATTCATTTCAAATGGCACCATATATGATTCATTCATTTATTCTTTCAGCAAATATTTACTGTGCAGCTATCAATGGCTAAGCATCAGCAATAAAATATATATCTGCCCTTGTTGAACTTAATGCACTAGTGGAAGGAGACAGCAATCAATGTAGAAACATATATACACTATTCTGGATTATGACACATTCTATGGAGAAAAATAAAGCCAGGAAGGGTTGGTGTCATTGAGAAGATGACAGTTGAGTGAAGAACTTGCAGGATGTGAGATGGGGGAGTCTAGGGTTTAAGTCCAGGAAGGTCAAATGCGAAAGCCCCGAGGTGGGAGTGTGCCTTGGCTATTGAGGTCCAAGGCTGGCATGGCAGCGGTAGAGTACGCAGGGACAGCATGGCAGAATGAGAGGCCAATCACAGAGCTGGAGATCAGGCGATACAGGTCCTTGGGGGTAAGGCAGTAACTGTAAAATTTTCAAAAATTTTCATTTTAGAGCAGATGAGAAGTCACTGGAGGGTTCTGAGCAGAATAATGTGATCTTAAACATCTTAAAGTACTTCTCTTCCAAGACACAAAACTGTAAAGATAAAAATAGGGAATTTCCTGGCAGTCCAGTGACTAAGACACGGAGATTCCACTGCAAGAGGCACAGGTTCAACCGCTGGTTGGGGAATTAAGATCCTGCATGCTTGCAGCATGGTCAAAAAAAAAAAAAAAGTAAACACAATATGTAATTTTATATATATTATATGGTAATAGAAATAGCCATCACATATTGACCAATTAATACATATGTGCTAGTACTAGGCATTTTACAAGGAGCTTCTGAAATAGAATTTCAGGGGCAGGAGGATATTTTTAGGCACAGGGTATCATCTTTCTGAAATCACCTCATTTTCTCTCTTCCCGTGTCTATAGATAAGACCAGCCAGGCAGTGCCCTGAATTTTGCTGGCAATGTGAGTATGAAGCTCTTCTTTTAGTGACAAGAGGTAAAATAAAAAGTAAAGAGAAAAATTTCAAAATACACTGTTCCAGAAATAATATTCTCACTGTTAACCTATCATTAGAGGATGACCCATCATTGCTAACTCATCATAAAGAAATTGTGAGCAACTTTTAATGCTTAATACTCTTTCTCCTCTTGGACCCTAAGTTCATTCAAGGATGATGCAGGACAATTATTTCTCTTCTCTTTCTTTCTTAAATTATCTGCCTCAGCCAGATTTATATTGAGAGTCCCTGGAGTTGATGGCTAATGCAAACTCCTGTGTCAATCTGGTAGTGCAGGGTCTCAGGCAACACACGGGAAAATTCCTAGATCTGGGTCCTACTGGGCACTCTGAGATTCTCAGACCCTTTCTTTCCTTTGCCATGCACCCGAGGAGACCCCGTAACCTGGGGTACTCATATGTGAGTGATAGTGCTAAGTACCATTTTGTGACTGAAGGACCAAGGCAATTTCTCTCTCCCTTGCAAAAATTCTCAGATGCCTATGCTGGCAAAGGGTTTAAACTCATGTTTACATATATTAATCTATTTAATTCAGTTGCAACAAATACACAGGAGACACCATTATGGTTGTGATAAGAAATAAAGGTTTAAAAGAAAACTATCTGCTGGCACTCAATTAGTCATTTAAAATATATCATTGCATTTAAGACTTACATTTGCAGTTGGGAACTATTAGCGTCATTTCATCTAAAGAAATTGAAGCTCAGAGAATTAAATTTCTTAATGAAGTTCCCACAATTAATAAGTAGGAAAGTCAGGAGTAAGATTTCAATCTTAAATTACATCAAAACCCATTTTTTACCAGCACAAATGATAATGTTTTACAAGGTAGAATATAAATATGAAGCATACAGTTTCTATACAGTTTCATTATTTCATGGAACATTGAACATAAGTAAACTATTCAAATTGTGTATTCCTGTGGCAAGAGATTTCTTTGATTTTTTATTGAAGTGAGAATGTCTCCCGAACACAGGGAAGTTCCCTGAAACCATGAGGAGCTTAAGGGATGGCTCAGTACCAGCCTGAGTCTCAGGGGGATGTGCGTCTGCGGTTAGCACAGGAGTGGGGGTTCAGGCTCGCCCTGTCTTAGCGTCTGTCTCCTCAAGGGCAGGGCGGAGGAGGAGGGTGGGGGGTGGAGGGCAGCCACTGGCGTCCGGCAGGAGGCCAGATGCAAGATGAGAGGCAGCAGCAGCTGAGGACCCAGGGCCTCTGAGAGCTGTCCTTCCTCTTCGACCTTGACTTGTTCTTTCCATTTCTTTGACATCCAGCATCGGCGTCCTCTCACTTTGTCTTGTCCCTTCCCTGAACTGAACAGGTGACGCTTTCTGCATCCCTTTGGGAAAAACTTTACAACAATATGAAACTTTCATTCAAGGAGGCAGCTTTTTTTTCTCTTCAAGATGAAAAGTTAGGTTAGTCTTAATTGTTGATGACCAATAACATGATTGCAGGTGAACGGCAAGGGGCATATATACATATGTTTAAAAAAAAAGGCAGGGGGAGGGGACTTGCCTGGTGGTCCAGGGTTAAGAATCTGTGCTTCCCCTGAAAGGAGCGTGGGTTTGATCCCTGGTCGGGCAACCCACATACTGCACAGCATGGCCAGAAAGAACAAAGGTGTAGAACCAGGATGTATGCCAGGAATTACCGCTGGTGCTTAGATGAGAGCTCTTGGATTCCTTTCTTCCCCTTGTACATTTTATAATGTTCTTTAGTGAACATTGCTTTTTTAATAAAGAAGATGAAGGTCATTGTTGTTTAGTCACCCATCTGTGTCAGACTTTTTGTGGCCCCACGGACTGCAGCATGCCAGGCCTCCCTTTTCCTCACCATCTCCCAAAGTTTGCCCAAGTTCATGTCCATTATATTGGTGATGCCATCCAGCCATCCTCTGACGCCCTCTTCTTGTTCTGTGCTCAATCTTTCCCAGCATCAGGGACTTTTCTGATGAGGTGGCTGTTCACATCATGCCAGGAATTAGCATTGTTGCTTGGATTACAGTTTTTGGATTCCTTTTTCCCCCCTTGTATATTTTATAATGTTCTTTAGTGAACATTGCTTCTTTAATAAAGAAGATGAAGATTATATGTAATTTTAAAACGTGTATATGATGACTTACCAGTATATTTAAAAGTGGAAAACAGCATATGAATTGGAAATGCTACATAAGAACAGATGTAGCACCAAGATAGAATTAAAGAAACCAAAATTAATAGGTGGATAGTTAAGGAAACTGTAGAGAGTCTAGCATGGAGACTTCTATAAGCCTTCTTTTCTGGGAAAACTGTTCATTGGACGCTAATAGCTTGCTGAGGAAGGAAGGACTGAAACAACCGCTGAGCTTGATGGGTTAACCTGCTTAAACTCCGATGGGTAGGTTAACAATAGTCAAAGACAGATTGTATTAACATCCAAGTAAATTCCATAGCACATGACAGCCATTTATTTATTTATTTATTTATTTATTTACATGACAGTCATTTAAAAAGTCAGTTGGGATGGGAATTCCCTGGAGATCCAGTGGTTAGGACTCAAAACTTTCACTGTTGGGGGCCCAAGTGCAATCTCTGGTCAGGAGACTAAGATCCCAAAAGCCCTGTCGCTAAAAAAAAAAAGAAAGAAAGAAAGAAAAGTTTTTTATTAAGTACGTTTGTGAAAACTGTGTGGAGAAGGAAATGGCAACCCACTCCAGCATTCTTGCCTAGAGAATCCCGTGGACAGAGGAGCCTGGTGGGCTGCTATCCATGGGGTCGCACACAGCTGGACACGACTGAAGCAACTTAGCATGCATGCGTGCATTGGAGAAGGAAGTGGCAACCCACTCCAGTGTTCTTGCCTGAAGAATTCCAGGGATAGAGGAGGCTGCTGTCTATGGGGTCTCAGAGTCAGACACGAATGAGCAACTTAGCAGCAGCAGCATGAAAACCGTGTGGAAAGATGTTAAATGAACAAACTGGAATGTGAGACTATTTGTAGCAGGAAAACAAATTTTTTTTTTTTTGGCTGCTCTGGATTTAAAGTTTATGTAAAATGGATATGTTTTTGGATTTCTGACTCATTAGGTACAATCAAAATATTAAGCAATTCAGCCTTCCAAAGAACCAACCATGAAGTCTGAAATACCAGTGTTCTCAGGGCATTGGGATTAGCAACCTCTACCTTCTTAAATTCTGTGAACTGATATGCTGTACTTTCTCTGGGATACATTCTTCAATTAAGCTAATATGACTTTGTCTCTTGGGAACCTGAAGCTGTGATTGTATTCCATTCCAGGATATGACACTGCAGCATGTATAGTCGCTCAGTCATTTCTGAGTTCCATAGACTGTGGCCCACCAGGATCCTCTGCCCATGGTATTTCTTAGGCAAGAATACTGGAGTGGGTTGCCATTTCCGTCTTCAGGAGAAATAAGTTTTTAAAAAATAAAAATAATCTGAGCATTAAAAAATAGACTTGAAGGAAACCCACTAATAGTTTATCAGTGATTTTGAGAGTAGAACATGAGTAAAGTGTTTTTCCTACTTCCATTTTTCAATGTTTCTAAAACATTTTAAGTGTGTTACTTTTGAAATAAATGGTAAAGCCATAGTAATAGAAGTTTAAAATAACTGCCTTTTCACCTATTAACCAAAAATTTTGAGAAAGATTATTCTTCTGGGATTTTTTACTGAAAACTTAGATGCTTAGGCCTCCAAAAAAATTTCATATTCACCAAGTTCATTTTAATTTTGGTCTTATTTATACACATATTTAATAGATGTATTTTAAATGAATTTTAAATTATTAGGCAAATTATTCATTATTTTTGACCCAACAATCCAAATCTGAAAATTTGATGTAAAATTATAATCCAAAATTAGAAACATTCCTTCAGGGCTACTTATAATAAGGAAGAACTGGAAGGAGCTACAAGCAGAATAGTGATTGAAATAGTAACCATTATAAATGCTACTTTTGAATATTATGTAGACGAAAGGCAAAGCTAAATATGCAATAAAATGATAGATTATGCTCAATGATGTCCTTATGTAAAAATATGCTTGTATCTTGCAAAGTACTAGGAAACAAATATACGAAATATTAGTAGTAGATTTAGGGAGATGTAACTAGGATGATTTTCCCTCTATTTCCTTAAAAAATGTTTTTTTATAGATGTGGCTTGTTCTTTAAAGGGAAAAATTATCTTTAAAAAAACAACAACAACATCACTCAAAAAACAATATAGGAACAAGAGGGATTACTTTGTCTGAACATGAGTTTTGGCTTGGGCACAGGTCACAGAATTTAGGCCCTACGATAAGGATGAGCAAATGAATGAATGAATGAATGAAGACAAAGTCCTATGCATTCAGGCCAGTTTAACTGCTATCTTTTCCCCATATCTCATGTTCAATCAGGTTTGGTCAGCCTTAGCTCCACAAATAACCCAAATCTGACCTTTCTTATCACCTACACTGGTACCATCCTAGTCTAATGTACCAAACTTGCAGAACTGGGCAATTGTAGTAAGCTCTTAACTGCCCCTGCCCCTACTTGCATTCTTGCTGCATACGATCTATTCTCCATAAAGCCATAAGAGCGTGACTCAGAGTTTCTCACTGTTCTGCTCTAAAACCCCAATGACTTTCAATGTCAATCAAAATGAAGTTAGAAGTCCTTACTGAGGCCCACCTGGCCCTCTGCATCTGCCCCCATCTCACATCTCTCTGACCTCATCGCCTACCCGTTTTCACTCCATTTTGGCCACATTAGCTTTTTGCTCCTTCCTTAGGTCCTTTGCACCTGCCTTACCCTCTGCCTGGAATTCTCTTCCCCAAAATAACTGCAACGCTTGCTTCATCACTTCATTTAGGTCCCTGTGTAAATGTCAGCACATCAAAGAGAACTTCCCAGATTCTCCTATTAAAAATAGCCCCAGTTCCATCCACCACTCTCCTGACATTCTCTGTGTCTTTACTCTTCTTTGTGTTTCTTCATAGCCCTTTTAACCACCTGAATATTCATTTTCATATTACATATTCATTTGTAATATCTATCGCCCCTACCATTCCCCTGGCTAGAACATAATCTCCATTGAAACAAGGTATTTTCTTGTTGTTTTTTCACTACTAGACACAAAATTAATTTTTTGAAAATTAAAACACAATTAGTAATTGTTAAAAGATTATTGATATGTTCCCCCCTCTGAATTATCTCAAAGATTTGTAATAAGGGCACCTTAAATTCATTTCTTCTTTAATTTCAATTTTGAAAGCTGAAAAGTTCCAAAAATATCCTACTGCTAAAAAATAATGTGTTAAACTGACTGTACAAGGACAAGAACCAGCTATCTGGCATACGAGATACTAGAAAGTAACTTGTATATTAAATTGGAAATATTTTGATTGATTGCATTACAAATTTTAAATATATTTGTTAGCATTAATTCATATTGGAAATGATATATAACTTATGACAGAAATATGGCAGCAATTATTTCTTGATATTTTTCAGAGGTTGTGTCTCTATGTGACTATGGGAATCTGAAACTTGATTTCAACCTACTGACTGCAGATTGTCTTAACAATTACCTAGAAATACTGGTTCCACAGAGCATGCCCTGCACAGTTGTCACAAGCAATTTAGAGGCAGGTCAAGAAGCAACAGCTAAAACTGGACATGGAACAACAGACTGGTTCCAAATAGGAAAAGGAGTACGTCAAGGCTGCATATTGTCACCCTGCTTATTTAACTTATATGCAGAGTACATCATGAGAAACGCTGGGCTGGAAGAAGCACAAGCTGGAATCAAGATTGCTGGGAGAAATATCAACAACCTCAGATACGCAGATGACACGACCCTTATGGCAGAAAGTGAAGAGGAACTAAAAAGCCTCTTGATGAAAGTGAAAGAGGAGAGTGAAAAAGTTGGCTTAAAGCTCAACATTCAGAAAACTAAGATTAAGGCATCTGGTCCCATTACTTCATGGCAAATAGATGGGGAAACAATGGAAACAGTGAGAGACTTTACTTTTTTGGGCTCCAAAATCGCTGCAGATGATGACTGCAGCCATGAAATTAAAAGACGTTTGCTCCGTGGAAGAAAAGCTATAACCAACTTAAACAGCACATTAAAAAGCAGAGACATCACTTTACCAACAAATGCCCATGTAGTCAAAGCTATGGTTTTTCCAGTAGTCATGTATGGATGTGACAGTTAGACTATAAAGAAAGCTGAGCGCCGAAAAATTGATGCTTTTGAACTGTGGTGTTGGAGAAGACTCTTGAGAGTCACTTGGACTGCAAGGAGATCCAACCAGTCCATCCTAAAGGAGATCAGTCCTGGGTGTTCATTGGAAGGACTGATGCTGAAGCTGAAACTCCAATACTTTAGCTACCTGATGCAAAGAACTGACTGATTGGAAAAGACCCTGATGGGAAAGATTGAAGGCGAGAGGAGAAGGGGATGACAGAGGATGAGATGGTTGGATGACATCACCGGCTTGATGGACATGAGTTTGGGTAGGCTCGGGGAGTCGGTGATGGACAGGGAAGCCTGGTGTACTGCAGTCCACAGCATCACAGAGTTGGACACAACTGAGCAACTGAACCGAGCTGAACTGGTTCCACAGAGCATGCCTGGTAGAGTTGTCTCAAGCAATTTAGATGCACTGAATGTTATGATCCTTGCTAATGAATGTATTCTGAGATAATTTAACTCCTCACTGGTTTTGTGATCTTGGCCAAGGGACCTAACCTCTCTAGATTACAATATCCTTGTCTGTAAGGGGATAATAATAGCAGACAACTAGTAGGCTTATTATAGAAATCAAATCAGATAATATCTGTTAAGTACTTTAGAAAAAAGCAGAGGTGCGGGAAAAGGGACATGCTAGTAATGAATATAGAAGGAAACTGCATTTGCTGAATTTGTGCTTCCACTACATGCCCAGACTTCCCTGGTGGCTCAGATGGTCTGCCTGCAATGCAGAAGATCCAGCTTCAATCCCTGGGTCAGGAGGATCCCCTGGAGAAGGAAATGGCAACTCACTCCAGTACTCTTGCCTGGAAAATTTCCATGGACTGAGGAGCCTGGTAGGCTACAGTCCACGGGGTCGCAAAGAGTCAGACATGGCTGAGAGACTTCACTTTCACTTTGACTTTATGAGCCCAGACCCACTAAGTGCTTTATTCAGTAGCGCAGAGCTCATGCTCTGAGACCAGACTGGAGCACCCAGTTCTTTCTTTTCCTTTTGATGTTTATTTATTTGGCTGTGTTGGGTCTTAGTTGTGGCCAAGGGATCTTTGTTGCTTCATGCAGGCTCAGTAGTTGTGACAGGCCAGGTTCAGTTACTCACAGTCTGTGGGATCCTAGTTCCCCCGACCAGGGATCCAACCTGCATCCCCTGCATTGTAAGCGGATTTCTTAACCACCCAGCGGTCCACCCATGGGACCACCAGGGAAGTCCCCTAGACCACTTGTTTCTAACCCTGCCTCTGACACTACCAGGGTGATCTGGGGTAATTTGCTTAAACCAGAGATGTCCTACAGAAGCATAATATGAGACACATAAGCGATTTAAAATTTTCCAGTAGCCATGTTAAAGAAAGTAAAAGAAACAAATGAAATAAACTTTATAATGTATTTCACTTATGCCAATATATGCAAAATGTTATTTCATCATGCAATCAATGGAAACTAATATTAATGAGATAGTTTACATCCTTTTAATTTGTGCTAAGTGTTTGATTTCTTATGTGTACTTCACACTGACATCTCAATTCAGACAAGTTACATTTTAAATTCTCAAATGTCACATGGGCTAGTGGCTATCATGTTGAACAACTCGGCTTAAACTTCTGCCTCGGTTTACCTATCTGTAAACTGTGTGTAAGAACGGTACAGTCTGAAGGGTAGGAAGGAGGGTGAAATGGGTGAATGCCGCGGTCCAGCCCCGGCAGGACCAGGAATAGCGAAGGGATGAGTGGCATCAGCGAAGAAGAAGACAGACACACACACAGAAGGTTGCGTAGAAGAGGTAGCTTTTTTTTATTTTTTAAGACAGCTCAGTTTTTATAGGATGAACGTTACCTCCCCCTTAAGTCACCACATATTACATCAGATATTGTTTCGTGCTTCTGTCAATATTTTTTTCCCCATGTTTTCCCCTTATGCATTCATCTAGAACGTTCCCGATTACAGGGTTTTTTTCTTAAATGTCCCATACATAGTCTTCTTGCCTCAGTGGCCTAACATTCTCATTCTAACAAAAACAATGTTCCATAGATTCCAGATATAGTATGAATTCTTTGGGTAATAAAACAATACATGGGAAGGGTCACAGTAACATGTTTGACATTTCTGAGAATAGTACCATGAGAAAACCCTGATATTTTTCTTTACCTGAAACCACAAAATCTCAATTTACAATTGAACTATTAAACAGCAAAAACACTTCTAAAGCAGCAAAACACCTCTATTAATAGTTAGATAATGGCAGTGAAACCGATTAATATAAATCTTCTATTGAAATCCTATGTACCCCATTTTCTAACTCTACAAAAATACCCATAATATCCCATGTTGTTTAAAGAAAGAGAAACAATGAACAAATAGCAGCAAAGAAATAGCAATAGTGAAAACCCTCTCAACCAAGGAGCAAGTAAACTAAAGCAGTATATCTACTTCTAAATCTAAATGCCTCTACTCTTTTCTATTCTAGAACATTATAATCTTTTAAGCAAGCAGCGAAACTGTACCTGTGGCCTTTTCTTTTGACTTAATGTTTATGGTCGTGTCCTGAGCCAGAGCAATCATGAGCATTTCCAAAAAGGCTTGGACCTTTCCAGGGAGGCCTTATTACTATATATTATGTTTCCAAAAATTAATAGAAAGCCCAACAACACTAAGAAAGAAGGAGGAGAGGGACGTACCAGGCCCCCGGGACAGCCTCGAGGGGAAGAGCTGCCTTGCACGTTTCTTTCTCGTCCTGTGACCTTGTCACGGCCCGGGCACGTCCTGGCGGCACCCGACAGGTGAAGAAGGTCAAAAGGTGCAAACTTCAGTTTTAAAATAAATAGATCATGGGGATGTGATGTATACCATGGTGACTATAGTTAATAGTACTGTATTACATATTTGAAAGTTGCTAAGAGAGTAAATCTTTTTTTTTTTTTTTTTTGAGAGTAAATCTTAAAAGTTATCACAAGAAAAAGAAATTTTGTAACTATGCATCGTGATGGATGGTACCTCGACTTATTGTGGTGGTCATTTTGCAATAATACAAATACTGAAATCATGTTGTATACCTCAAACTAATATAATGTTATTTGTCAATTAGACCTCACTTACAAATTAAGATAACATAAAAAAAATCCTGTCTAGTGTGATTAAATGAGTTATTAGATATGAAAGCTTAGCAGTTTTGGAGTTCAAATAACAAAACCTTCTCCAAAAATGGCCTGGTGGTCTGTCAGGGAAGAGGAGTCACTCAGAGTAGAAGAAGGGAGATCTCCTGGCAGGAGACTAAGCAAGGCTGTAATCCTAAATTAGCTAAGGTCACAAGATTGCTTGTAAGAGTCACTGATAGCATACATTTAAAGCGTTCATAAGATTTGCCCAGTGAAACTTTAATGATCTATCATTTTGCTGAAACTTCAACTTTCTATTTATTACTGAAGTATATTCCTATCTTATTTTGCAGGTGCTCATTTTTGCAAGTTCAGTTCAGTTCAGTCACTCAGTCGTGTCCGACTCTTTGTGACCTCATGAATCACAGCACGCCAGGCCTCCCTGTCCATCACCAACTCCCGGAGTTTACTCAAACTCATGCCCATCGAGCCATCTCATCCTCTGTCGCCCCCTTCTCCTCCTGCCCCCAATCCCTCCCAGCATCAGGGTCTTTTCCAATGAGTCAGTTCTTTGCATGAGGTAGCCAAATTATTGGAGTTTCAGCTTCAGCATCAGTCCTTCCAATGAACATCCAGGACTGATCTCCTTTAGGAAGGACTGGTTGGATCTCCTTGCAGTCCAAGGGACTGTCAAGAGCCTTCTCCAACACCATAGTTCAAAAGCATCAATTTTTCCGAGCTCAGCTTTCTTCACAGTCCAACTCTCACATCCATACATGACCACTGGAAAAACCATAGCCTGACCAGACAGACCTTTGTTGGAAAAGTAATGTCTCTGCTTTTTAATATACTATCTAGGTTGGTCATAACTTTCCTTCCAAGGAGTAAGCGTCTTTTAATTTCATGGCTGCAGTCACCATCCGCAGTGATTTTGGAGCCCCAAAAAATAAAGTCTGACACTGTTTCCACTGTCTCCCGGTCTATTTCCCATGAGGTGATGGGACCAGATGCCGTGATCTTAGTTTTCTGAATCTTCATTTTTGCAAGAGGAAATGCCAAATAGGCAACTACTCTTAAATTATTTTCTTTAAAATTCTTTTATTTTACTGTGGTATGTCCACTTAACATAAGAGTTACTCTCAACAATTTTTTTTTTCAACAAATTTTTAAATGCACATGACTGTTGACTATTTAAATTATTATCTTATTCTACTTGTGAACAAGTCAGTAAGAAGGGTGACTTAATCTCTATTTTTCAGACTGCAGATCTTATAGGTGAAAATTAAGGGAGATAGCCAAAGGTCACCCAAAGAATGAACAAAGATTTGGGCTTGTATTTTATCTGTCTCCAAAGCTCATGCTCTTTTCATATACTGAAGAATACAGTGTCAGATTTTTTAATTAAATTGACCTTGTGATTTGTCTTTTACAATACCATACATTAATACCATTTCTATCTAGAGCTCAACATATCATGAAGGAAAGCAATCTTAGTAGGCAAAAATAATTGTCATTACAACTACTACCCTAGAATCCATGACCATTCTCAGAAGAGAGTCTTCAGGACTTCATTCTGAATCTGTCTGTGTTTTGTTATAGCAATTTGTTTCTGTTACAGTTATAGCAATTTTCACAACGTGGCTTCCAAACTTGTAACAGATCAGAATGGTGTTAGAAGAGCAGCCGCCTCAGGTGGCATGCTGACAACAGCACTAAGTGACCAATGATTTCGTGTCAGCAAGGAAGGAAATAGAAAAATGTAGAGGGAAAACTTAAATACTTCAAAAAATAGCAACAAGGAGTCATTTAGAAGAGTCAAGCAGTCTCTGTATTTTTTTTTAGGATGCAGGGAGGTTAGAATATATCTTAGAAAATTTTCTACATAAAATGATTAATATAAAAAAATTTTTGATGCTTGTAAGAACACTGTCAGCTGTCCTTAAATATCTCCACCCATCCATCCATCTATCCATCCACTAGACACTGTATTTAAATTGAACCCAAAATCCACGGAGTTTGCATTCAAGTGGGGAAGAGAGACACATAAATCATCACCACATTATGACAATATAATTAATGCCTGGCACATGTAGGCACTCAAATGTTTGTTGAATGAATGAATGAGTAAGATAGGTAAAATAAGGATGTAAGACAGATTAATTTAATGAGACTGACATGGGGGTAGGAGTAGCAGAACCTAGAAGAGGGATCTTAAGCTGTGTTTTTTTTTTTTTCTTTTTTTCTTTTTAATTTATTTCTTTGGCTGCACTGTGCAGCATGTGGGATCTCAGTTTCCCCACCAGGAATTGAACCCTGGTCCCTGGCATTTAGAGCACAAAGTCTTAACCCCTGGGCCACCAGGCAAATCCCTTAAGCTGTGTTTTAAAGACTGGAAGAACATATGAGTGATAAGGAGCAGAATGTCTGAAGGCAAGATGATGGAAAACGTGTGCAGATACAGGAACGGTAGATGGTGTTAGATTGTGAAGAGCTTTGTGCATTGAACTAAAGAGTTTAGATTTTTTCCTGAGTACTATACAGAAACTTTGAAGCAGTGGAAGCAGAAGTGCCCCCCTGATTAGACATTTCCTTAAAAAGATCACTCTAGGATAGATCACAGGACTGGAGTGGGAGAGTCCAGTCAAGAAGTCCCTGCAGTAAAACAGGAAAAAAAAGAGCAGTGAGAGCCTGAAATGAGATTGTGGCAACTGCGATGAAAGAGAAGGTGACTGAGACGAAAGAAACTGGTATGAAGAGAATTTAAAAACTGATGTGGGTATGACTGGACGAAGAGAGAAAGGAGAGTGAGATAATCTCTGAATTTCTGGTTTTCACTGTGAGAACATGGAGAAGCAGCAGCTGAAGTGGTTGTGGACATGCTGAGTTAGAGATGCTGAATGGGCCTGAATAGTTGACCTATAAAGGATGCTTCATCCTCATTCAGGTCTCTCATTATTATTCTCCATATTCCTTTTTGCACTGTAAAAATAAAGAAGAAGAAGAAGGCATAAAAGTGAGGAATCTATTCCAAGGACACAAACTGAAATTTGCTTGCTTGTTAAACTGAAAACAATAGAGATATTTATCTTAACAGCTAACTAATATATAAGCATTTTCTGCAGAAATAGGAAAATATTGTTTAGTTTGGGGATCTAGACATTATTTTTTTTGCCACAGAAATAAACTACTCCCCATTTCTCTCCTGTTCTTTCTGATCTATTTTTACAAAAGTCACATTTATGTGCCATCTGCAAACCAATGAAATTTGCTATTCAGATTTTCCTAGTTGCCCATGAATATTCTACTTCTATTTACAGATTCTTAGATCACATTTTAATTGATTAAAAATACATAAAAGGTCAAATGTACATTTTCCCATCTATAAATCTTTGTCTAACTTGATTTCCTATGCTTGTATTCCCCCATTCCCTTGTCAAGAATTAACATCCCTAAGGAAACAAGTTCTATTATATGCAAGAATTCTGATAAATTTGCACAATTGTTTTCTCTTCTAATTTCCTTTTTTAGCAGAGTGTTTTTTGAGAGCATACTATTGCACATTTTCTGAAACACCTTAGCTGTTTCAGCAATTGTGAGGTTAAATGTGTCCTAAATTTGTGGTTTTCCTCAGTCTTCCTTTTCCTTCGCAGTTTGCTAACTGCTCTGAAGCGACGATATTATCTTAGTTCACTAAGACACTCCCTGTTCTTCAACAGGAAGTTCTTCCAAACACAAGGGTGAGTCCGTGAAAGACTGCTTGCCCCAGTGCCCTCCTCAGATGGCTGGTTTTCACCTTGGCTGTTCATGCACCAGGCACTTTGCCCTGGTTGAGCTGGAGGATATCCCAGTGGAGAAGAACGTCAGAAGTCTTCTGGGTTTCCTCCAACCCAAGGTGACTTTCTGTCTCTGAAGTTCAAATTAAATCATGTTGACCAAATGATAAAACACATAACAAATGAAATGTTTTTTGAATATTACATATTTTCTATTGGAAAGACTGCCATACCCAGCATGATATTCATGAAGTTAGCATTACACTCCTGAAAACAGGCATGGCCTATCTCAATCTCATAACATAATTCCTGATGGTTAAGAGTCACTGCGATGTGATTTCTTAAAATAAGTTATGATAGGAGATCCTGTGGCATCTGATTATAGCACACTGCTTATAGTATTAAGATTCTAAGTTATACCGCTATTCAGTAAAAAGGAATGAAAAACTCACTGGTGGATGCAACAACTTAATTGGGAACTCAACAAAAATGTTAATCTCAAAACTAATATATGATTTCATTTATATTCAATATGACATTTTGAAATGACAATATTTTTAGATAGAAAGGACAGATTAGTGCTTACTAGGGTTAAGGACAGAGGTGTCTATAAAAGAGCAATGTGAAAGATCCTTTGGTGTTAAAACCCTTTAATATCTTGCCTTTGGTGGTGGATATCTGAGTCAACTTAGATGGTAAAAATGTATAGAACTTAATGAATACCTGCCTTCTTCCACACACACGCACACACACACAAATACAAATAATACTGAGGAAATCTGAATATGATTGGTAGATTGTATCAAAGTCAATATATTTGTTGTGAAATTATAACTTCATAAAATGTTACCATGACAGGTAACTGGACAATGTGTACAAGCAATCTTGGCATATTGTTTCATAACTGGAAGTGAATCTATAATTATCTCAATAAAAACTACAATTTAATGAGTAATATGAAGAATCCATAGTTTGATTTATCAATATAGGCTCATATTTTTTAATTGTTATAAATTTGTTACATAAGTTATTTGTAGGTATCAGTTATTACATTAAAATTTTTAAAAGTAGATTTATATGTACTGATATGGAAACATGTTATACTGTACAGTGAAAAAGAAATAGGATGTATAACACAATCCCCAAATTATACTTATTATCTCTTTGCAAATATGTGTACTAAGAATTTAGGAAGGACAATAAGAGACAGTTTCTGGTAGCCTGCTGCTGAGACATGGGACTAGAAATAATGGGGAATGGAGGGCTCTTAATTTTCACTTTATACACTCCTGTAATGTTTGTATGTTGTTTACCATGAACAGGTGTTACCTTCACCTTTTTAATTAACAGTTTACAAAAAAGATTATAGCTTAAAAACTTCTAAATCTTAATAAAATTTATGAAATACTGAAATATATTTGTAAATATGAGAATCAAAAATATCTGGAATACTTTAGGTAGTATGGTATCAATAAGTTGTCAACTAAAAACCAATGTGTTCTTCAAAAGTTGCCTCTCTACAGTCCCTATTATTTTGATGAAACCAAAAATGACTTGAAAAGGAGAAAAATAATACTTTTTTTTTTCACTTTAAAAACCCCATGTATTTGGAAATTAAATGTCCACTTTTAAATGATGGGTATATTTAAGAAGCCATGGGCTTCCCAGGTGGCACAGTGGTAAAGAATCTGCCTGCCAATGCAGAAGATGCAGGAGATGCAGGTTCCATTGCTGGGTTGGGAAGATGCCCTGGAGGAGGAAATAGCAACCCACTCCAGTATTCTTCCCTAGGAAATCCCAGGGACAGAGGAACCTGGCGGGCCAGAGTCCATGTTGCCGCAAACAGTCAGACACAGCTGATCACATACAAGACCAAGAAGCTGTAACAGGAATTACTTATAAATTAGATAACTTATGGATAATATAATATATTATATTAGAAAATATTTGTAACAGAATAAAAATGAAATGAGAATTTACCAGAATTTGTTGCATGCAGCTGAAGCTGCTCAATGCAACTAAATACAATGTGGAGTCTTGAAAAGAATTTTTTAAATTAATGAAGTTGAAATATTACATGGGTGTGTAAGTCTATCATTCACTTCCTAAGTATAGTCTTAATGAGGACAGAGAGCGGCAACAGGAGCTTGTGCAGCCCTGCTGCTTCTATGCGGTGGAGATGGAGGAAAATAAATCAGGGTCAGCTGTGTCAGATGGAGACAGTGCTCGCAGCGGCACGGGCCAAGTGCCCGCAAGGAAGCCCTGCGAAAGTCGGAGAACATCCAACCTGCGCTGGGTGTTGGAGATTTTAACAGTCTGCGAAGGGGTGAGCAAGATGAAAGGAGGGCAGGAAAGACACGGCAACACAGAGGTGTGCCTCTGCGTGGCAAGTCACTGGGATGGGGCCATGCTAACTCACAGAGGAGATGGGGCCCGGTTCACGCTTAAAGTCGGACTTGATCCTGAAGGCACTGGGAATCCATGTAAGGATTTTTAGCGGACATACTGAAATACAAGTTGCTTAGAAAGAAGAGTGTGTGGAGACAGGCTGGATTGGACAGAGCACTAAGGCAGTATCCTTCTGGAACGTCGTTAATCTGTGGTTGACGGCGAAGATCACGCGACGGAAGAGGGCAGGGCAGGCGGTGGGTCTGCCACCACCAAGGTCTGCGGCAGGTGGGGGGCAGCGGCTGACGCACCTCTCTGGGGTCTTCAGTTCACGCTTCTCCAGCCTGCAGGCTCTCCTCGCTGGAAGCGCTCCGTCCTGTCCTCGGTGACAGCGACCCAATAAGTTCCCACGCGCCCGGCAAGTTGATCCAAGGCGGCCGAGCGCGTCCCGCCGGGCGCTGGAGAGTGTGCGGCCTCCGAGGAAGACCTGCCCCGGAGACAGGAATGAAGAGTTCACGCTTCCTGAAAGAGATACCAGTTCCTGAGGTCATGAAACTACCGTTGAAACAGGGTTTCTAGGTCCACGCCCTCGTGAGCCAGAACCCCTCCACGCCGGCCCGCGAACCTGCGTCCGGACTGCGCATCTGCACCGCCCCTGCGCTTCCCGAACCGGAGGCCGAAAAATAATACTTTTTCATTTTTATTTATTTATTTATTTTTAAAATAATACTTTCTTAAAAAGTTTCCTTGTAAAAAAAAGTTCATTTCTTTTGCTTTTTCCCATTTTTGGCAACTCCCTCAAATAATAAAAAATCATCATTTTTATTTCATGTCTATTTGTAGTATTTGTGCTGGGTTTTGGGGGGAAAAAGCAAGCATATGACATAATCTCTGACTTCAACATGTTGATGATATAGCTACTGGGAAATAGAGTATATAAATAAAATGTAGATACTGTACAATAAGCATTATACATAGGTATTATATATATGTAAGAATTATTTAATTGCTACAGACAGTAAGTGGCAATAAATCATCAGAGGATGAGGCAGTTACAGAAGTTTCGGGAAATCCAGTAATACTTTTGCTAGCAGGCCAAAATAAATGTGGGGATTTAATCTAAGGATGAGTGGTTCAGCTCTACAAAGATTTATGTAGAAATAAAATTGAAGACAAGCAGGTCAGGTCTAACATGTAGTCTTCAATGTCAGTTTGCTAACATTCAGTCTATATTTAATATGAAAATAAAACTTGGATCAAGATCTATACAAGTAAAGCAATTGTCCTTCAATTAAAAAATAAATAAAAGTACCAAAAAAGATCTATATAAGCTAGAATATCTGAATTTCAGTCTCTCAATCTGTTTTGTGTTCTTTCAGTTGATTGGTTTTAAGACTGTTTTGGAGTTTATGCATATTGGTTTGAAAAGTGAATATGGTTTTAGTATGTTTATTTGGGAATGGGCCCAATTATCCTTAGAGATTTATTACCCTTTTCAAATTTGTCTGGAAGCTAGAGAAAGACTTTTTTAACCTTTGCTAGGCTTCCCTGGTGGCACAGTAATAAAGAATCAGCCTGCTAGTGCAGATGTGGGTTTGATCTCTGTGTAGGGAAGATGCCCTAGAGGAGCAAATGGCAACCCACTCCAGTATTCTTGTCTGGGACATCCCATGGACAGATCAACCTAGCAGGCTACAGTCAATGGGGTCTCAAAGAGTCAGACATGACTTAGGGACTAAACAACAATAACAGGGTATATTGTGGAATGCAAGGACGAGGGTTTTAGACTACAAATCCCAGCTAAAATATCAACTATACTGTATTAGAACTATTTTTTCTTATGCATAAGATGGGTCCTTAGATTCTTTTCCAGCTATATATGGAAGTCGAGGAGGAGAAAATGCCTGCAAGCTAACTACAAAGCTCTGGTCAGGTGCTGGGCTGCAAGCAATGATCCTCAACATTCAGATGCCATACCCACTTATCACGTACAATGTGCTATCACATGGATCTCATCCTCGGGCGTGCGGCCTGTGAGAAACATCAGAATGGGTAAGGTAATGGCACATCAGTGGCAGACCTGTACCTTCTTAGGAAGTTGATTCGGCTTTTTATGTGACCTAGTCTGGTTTCACACTGAAGCATTTATTTCATGTTATTCATGGTCTTCAGCTCATCTGAGCAAACAAGTAAAAGCAGGTGGAGGGAAATCAAGCCCCAGAGTTAGAAAAGGAAAGAAAAGAATGCTTTTTTGTCAGAATCAGAAAACACCTGGGAATTTTAATAAAATCCCACAGTAGTAAAATCGACAAAGTATTTGAGAAGGGTTCTGAAAACAGTGCTTACTAGCCATGTGACTAGGGTCATAGAAGGAGACTTCTCTGGGCCTTATTTTCCTTAACTGTAACATGAGTGTCATGCTCTTCCGCTCCCCCATGTACTAGTTGTGAAAACCAAATCTGTGATAGGTATGAAAGCCTGCAAATGAAAGAGCAATTCTAATGGGAACTTCAGATTGATGAAAAAATAATATCTAATATTGTTTCACGTTCACTTAGTTCCCAGACACAATAATTAAGTGTTTTATACCCCGATTAGACCTCCTTCCCCAACTAGACACACACACACACACACACACACACACACACACACACAAAACAACTGATGAGGTTTAGAGCAGTAACTTGCCTAATGTAACAGATTATAAGAAACAGAATCCAAACTCAAAGCCAAGGTTGTCACACCAGAAAACATACTTTTATTTTTCGGGACCTGCACAAATATGTATGCATTTTGGCAAGATGGTAATGAGTCTCCGTTATGAAACAGAGAAGAGAAGCTAATTGGAAACGTTGGAGAGGCTGGGGGCCCTGTGTTTTTTGAAGCTTGATTTGAAATGCTAATTAATGCAACTGTAAAATATATTATTAACATATATATGTATTTATGATGCATATAATAGCATTGGGGGAGTTTTGTGACTCTAAGAAAGTCAGAAGATCATGAATTTCTGTGTAAATTTCTATTAGTCTGTAAGAAGTTATAATCTCTTAGAGGAAACAAAGCATTCCCCTTTGAGAAGTGTTGGCTGTTTTCTGAGAACTGTAAATTAAGAATGATGTGGTCATGTTTCTTTTTTTTTTCTTTTTAAGGTACTGCTGTGCAGCATGCAGGGTCTTCGGTCCCCAACCAGGGACAGAACCCGTGTCCCCTGCACTGGGAATTCAGTCATAACCACTGGACTGCCTGGGAAGTCCTGCGCTTATGTTTTTTTGCTTCATATTTGATATAAAGGTCTCTCAAAATTATTTATACAAAGACACATACCTACCTTACACACACACACACTTTCACACACACAGTTTGGTGGAACTTCAATGCAGTCAGCTGTCCCTGGTTATAGATTATGATTCAATATTGTTTCAAATTGTGGTTCTTTAAATCATAAGCTTTACTAAGTACTTTTTAAATGTGAAGAAATATGCTAGGCATTGGGAATTTAGAAAAAAATAAAACCCAGCCTTAACTGTTAGGCACTTGTAGTCTGTTTGGGGAGACAGCTGTGTAGACAAATTACAAAGTGCAAATATTAAAATAGAACTAGGGAAAATTGCTTATGGGACACAGAGAACAAAACTCTAGTGTGTCTGAGGGAGTCAGGAAGGCTTTCTCTTGATGCAGGTGTTGCAAGGTACAAGGAGGTTATCAGATGAAGAAGAGAGATGAGGGCATTCGGGCCAGAGAGAACCCAGCATATGTGAGGAGGCCTCAGCACAGGCAAGGTTGCTTTCAAGAACTGAGAAGTGGAACTTCCCTGCTGGTCCAATGGTTCGGACTTCGAACTTCCAAGGCAGAGGGCGAGGGTTTGATTTCTGGTCTGGGAACTAAAATCCCACATGTCATGTGGCTCACCCAAAGGAAAAAGCAAAACAAAACTGCGGAGCGGCAGAAACAGAACGTGAATGAGGAACAGAAGGAAACAGGCTCAAAAGGCCAGTTGTGGGCGGCCTGGGAAAGGCAGGCGCTAAAGAGAGAAAGTTCCAACCAACTAATAACTTGAAACAGTTTTATTAGGACAACTATACCTGAAATAGTTGCCTAAAGAAAATAGTGTGTAAATGGCATAAATAGCATTCCATTATACATCACGATATATGGAGTTTATATAATGGATGTACTCAATTTAGGTGATTTCCAGGTTGTTATTGTTTATTTGTTTATGTTTTTAGTATTATAAACAGTGTTGCAGGTAAAAAAAAATTTGCTCTTGTTCATGATTATTTTCCTAATTCAAAAGTTATGCATATTTTTAAGGATTTATTTTTATACAGAGTGACAAAGTACACTTCAAAGTGTTTGAACCAATTTACATCTCTATCAGCAATGCCTGAATATTCTTTCTGAAGCTCTAGGGAAATTTTCATTACTTGAAATCTCTTCTTTGACAGTTTATAAGTTTGTAAGTGAAAATAGTACTTTGCATTTGAATTTCTTTTATTTTTAATGAGTCTAAACCTTTTTTTTCATCTGTTCATTGGAAGTCACTATTCTTTTGTGAGTTTTCCTAAAATCTCTCCTCCCTTTTGATAAGGTGTTTGTCTTCTCCACATAAGGATATTAACTCCATCTGTCCATAAAAATTGTGTACATACTTTTTCTTGATGTCATTTAACTTTTTAAATTTTTCTTTTCATACATATAAATATATTACACATTTTCATACCCAAATTATAATAATGTGAGCTTTAACATAAAGAAATCTTATGCTCTCATATGGAAAAAAAAATCCATTTTTTTCTTTTTTATTCTTTTATAGCTATCCATAAAATTACAGAAAAGGTCTTGATGACCTGGATAACCATGATGATGTGGTCACTCACCTATAGCCAGACATGAAGCATTACTACAAACAAAGCTAGTGGAGATGATGAAATTCCAGCTGAGCTATTTAATATACTAAATGATGATGCTATGAAAGTGTTGCACTCAATATATCAACAAATTTGGAAAACTCAGCATTGGCCACAAGACTGGAAAAGGTCAGTATTCATTCCCATCCCAAAGAAAGGCAATGCCAAAGAATATTTAAATTATCGCACAATTGTGCTCATTTCACACGCTAGCAAGGTAATGCTCAGAATCCTTCAAGTTAGGCTTCAACAGGATGTGAACTGAGAACTTCCAGATGTTCAAGTTGGATTTAGGAAAAGGCAGAAGAACCAGAAATCAAATTGCCAACATCTGTTGGGTCATAGAAAAAGCAAGGGAACTCCAGAAAAACATCTACTTCTGCTTCATTTACTACACTAAAGCCTTTGACTTGTGGATCACCACAAACTGTGGAAGTGAGTACCAGACCACCTTACCTATCTCCTGAGAAACCTGTAGGCAGGTCAAGGAGCAACAGTTAACTGGACATGGAACAATGCCAAAGAACTGATGCTTTCGAAATGTGGTGCTGGAGAAGACTCTTGAGAGTCCCTTGGACAGCAGATCAAACCAGTGAATCCTAAAGGAAATCAACCCTGAATATTCATTGGAAGGACTGATGCTGAAGCTGAAGCTCCAATACTGTGGCCACCTGATGTGAAGAGCTGACTCATTGGAAAAGACTCTGACGCTGGGAAACATTGAGGGCAAGAAGAGAAGGGGGTGACAGAGGATGAGATGTTTGGATGACATCACCTACTCAATGGACATGAGTTTGAGCAAACTCTGGGAGATAGTGAAGGACAAGGAAGCCTGGTATGCTGCAGTCCATGGGTTTGCAAAGAGTTAGACATGACTTAGGGAATGAACAATATAGCTATCATTCTTAAAAACATGTCCTTTAACACAAAAGATATATTAATATTAAGAAGGGCTTTTACTTCAAAGTAAAGGGATATTATAAATTTTATCCTGAGGGCAATGGAAAGCCATCAGGGCCTTTGAAATCAGAGAATATCTTTTTAAGGAAGGTAATTCTGGCTGAATTATGTAAGATGTCCCAGGATACAAAAAGCTCTGCTTAAAAAAAGAAAAAAAACCTCTGCAGTGTCATTATTAAGAAACTACACTAGGCATAGCTGAAAGCCTGGACTGAAGCCATGGCTATGGAGAAAAAAGAAGCAGGATGTTACCATATGAGAGTTCCCAGGGTCTGGTGAGAGATTACAGAGTGGAAGAAGTGTGGAGAGGCCTCGAGTTACAGCACCGATTCTCTTTTGAGCCACTCAGCTGATGGTGAGAATCTTTACCCAGGTTAGGGATGAAGAGGATGGAGCAGGTGTTGAGTGTTTGTTATATGGATGGATAGATGGGATGGATAAGCAAAAAGGGATGTGCTGTGCTTTAAACATTGCCTATTCTAGGGACTGAATAATGTCATTAGTTAACCCCCTGGAGCAAACACTTTGCCAGAATACTCTTCACTGTTGTGGCAGGTGACAACTGATGCCAAGATTTATGAAAGTAAAAAGGAAATATTTCCCAGTCACAAGATTATGTTATAAATCTACCTGTCCATATCTATTAGTCTCAATCTCTACCTCTGTTGTTGTACCTATTACTTACCTATCTGTCTACTTCAAACTTTAACATTATTTATTGATATGCTCCTTTTTTGTTAACTTGAATTAAATGCTCCAAGCCACTAGAGACCGAAGACTCTGCTTGGATTTCCATGTGTCCAGTCATGACATAGAAGAGCAGGAAGTCATAGCTGAATTACTGTCATTTACTTGCCTCATCAAGTTTCCCTCAATTCTCTGAAATAGAGATTTTCTTTTTAACCATCTTTATCTTCAGCCTCCTATTATTTTTTCTTTTCTTTTAAGCTGAAGTATAGCTGATTTATAATATCATACTAGTTTTAGGTGTATAGCAAAGTGATTCAGATATACATTTTTTTTTCAGATTATTATCCATTATATTAGGTTATTACAAGATGTTGAATATAGTTCTATGCAGTAAATCCTTGCTGCTGATCTATTTTTTTAAGTCTTCATTTTAAAAATGTATTCATTTATTTGGCTGCCCGGGTCTTATTGCAGCACACAGGATCTTCTTCCTTGCAGCATGCGGGATCTTTTTGGTTGCAGCATTCAAACTCTTAGTTGGCGCATGTGGAATTTAGTTCATTGATCAAGGATACAACCCAGGCCCTCTGCACTGACAGCCTGAAGTCTTACTCAGGACCACCAGGGAAGTCCTTATTTTATGTATAGTAGTGTATATTTATTAATCCCATACTCCTAATATATCCCCCCTATGACTCAGCCTCCTATTTTTTAGGTAGCTATCATTACAAAAATAGGTAATGATAGTAAAGAGGAGAGGGAGAAGTTGGGGAATTCAGATTGGCACGCACACATTACTATAAATAAAATCAATAACTAATAAGGACCTACTGTATAGCACAGGGAACTCTACTTGATACTCTGTGATGGTCTATTTGGGAAAATATTTTTAAAGGAGTGGATATATGTATAACATTCACTTTGCTATAAAGCAGATACTAACACAACGTTGTAAATCAACTACACGCCAATAAAAATTTTAAAAAATAGTAGTAACTATATTATTATGTTTTTACATTGTGTGTTTATAATGTCTATGTATATTATCTCATTTAATAGTCATAGTAACTGTAAAGTAAGTACTGTTATTGTTTCCATTTCACAGATAAGGAAGTATAGAAATGTTAATTAACTAGAATTTCAAGGTAGTAACTGACTTCAGTTCACCATCTTAACCAGCTGACACCCTGAGTTTTCACATTGGTTGGCTAGAGGAAATGCTTGTAAGGGGTCAACAAACAAACAGTTTCTATGATGTAACTTCATATTTGAACATGAATGTAATTCTTATCTACACATTTGAAAAGCCACAGTATAGTATCTGAGTTATGGTATAGAGTTTGGGCTTGAAGATTTGAACTAGAATTTAAATAATGATTCTGTACTCAAACAAACTTGACAAAAATACTTAATTCATTTAATGAATATTTATTGAACATCAATGCGTCAGGCACTGTACAAAGTGCTGGAGGTTCTAGGTATTTTTTAACAGTGAGCAGGACATCCTTGATGGTCCAGCACTTAAGCATCTGCCTGCCAATGCAGGAGACACAGGTTCGGTCCCTGGTCCAGGAAGATTCCATATACGGTGGAGGAACGAAGCCTGTGTGCCACCACTACTGAGTCCATGAGCTCTCGGGCCCATGAGCCACAACTGCTGAAGCCCATGTGACTAAGCCTGTGCTCTGCAACAAGAGGAGCCACTGCTAGAAGCCTGCGCACTTGAAATGAAGAGTAGCCCCTGCTCACTACAACAAGTCTGCACATGGCAACAAGATCCGGCAGAGTCATAAATAAATTTAAAAAAAAAAAAACAGTGAAAAACCACTTCCCTGTCCTCACACTGCCGTCTAGTGATAGGTGAATGTCAATAAACCAATTAGTAAATACATAAACTCTGTCAGGACAGTGATAAGTGTACAGGAGAGATGCTCTGCAAAGTAACAGAAACAAGAAAGGTAGAGTGTTATTATCTTATAGTATACATTAATCTTCTAGGGGTGCTATAACAAAGCACCACCAAGCAGGTGGCTTAAACCACAGAAATTTATTGTCTCACAGTGCTGGAGGCTAGAAGTCTGTGATACAGCTCCACAGGGCTGGTTCCTAATGAGGGCTGTGAAGGAGATTCCGTTCCATGCTGCTTTCCTGGAGTCTGGTCGTGTGCTGGTTTTTAGGTAGATTGTCTAAATCTCTCTCTTAATGTTCACATTCTAGGTATATGTTCACCTAGACATATACCTATACATATAGACATACACCTATCTATATGTCTATGTCCAAATTTCCCCTTTTAATAAGGACACTGGTCACATCAGACTGGGCACCCACCCGACTCTAGTATGACCTCAATTTAGTTAAATACATCCGTAACAACTCTATTTCCAAATACGGTCACATTCTGATATAATAAGGATTCAGATTTCAATATCTGCATTTCGGAGGGTGGGCACATACAATAGTTAGAACTGGACATGGAACAACAGACTGGTTCCAATTCGGGAAAGGAGTACATCAAGGCTGTATATTGTCACCCTGCTTATTTAACTTATATGCAGAGTACATCATGAGAAACACTGGGCTGGATGAAGCACAAGCTGGAATCAAGATTGCCAGGAGAAATATCAATAACCTCAGATATGCAGATGATACCACACTCATGGCAGAAAGCAAAGAAGAACTAAAGAGCCTCTTGATGAAAGTGAAAGAGGAGAGTGAAAAAGTTGGCTTAAAACTCAACATTCAGGAAACTGAGATTATGATGGCATCTGGTCCCATCACTTCATGGCAAATAGATGGGGAAACAGTGGAAACAGCGAGAGACTTCACTTTTTTGGGCTCCAAAATCACTGCAGATGATGAGTTCAGCCATGAAATTAAAAAACGCTTGCTCCTTGGAAGAAAAGTTATGACCATAATAAAAAGCATAGACAGCATAATAAAAAGCAGAAACATTACTTTGTCAACAAAGGTCTGTCTAAGCTTTGGTTTTTCCAGTGTTCATATATGGATGTGAGAGTTGGACTATGAAGAAAGCTGAGCACCGAAGAATTGATGATTTTGAACTGTGGTGTTGGAGAAGACTCTTGAGAGTCACTTGGACTGCAAGGAGATCCAACCAGTCCATTCTAAAGGAGATCAGTCCTGACTAATCATTGGAAAGACTGATGCTGAAGCTGAAGCTCCAATACTTTGGCTATCTGATGCGAAGAACTGACTCATTGGAAAAGACTCTGATGTTGGGAAAGATTGAAGGGGGGAGGAGAAGGGGACGACAGAGGATGAGATGGTTGGATGGCATCAGTGACTCAATGGGCATGAGTTTGAGTAAGCTTCGGGATAACAGGGAAGCCTGGTGTGCCGCAGTCCATAGGGTCGCAAAGAGTCAGACAAGACTGAGCTACTAAACTGAACTGAACTAACAATGTACCCCATAACAGGGTAATCAGGAAGACCTCACTGATAAGGAGTTAGTGGCACTGAGGCTTGAAGGAAGTAAGAAAATGATCCATGCTGATATCTAGGGGAGGAGAGGTCCAGATACAGAGGACCTGAGACCTGAGTAGGCCTAGCATGCTCAAAACCAAAACATAGAAATAAGGTCAGTGTGGCCATGGTGAGTTAGGGGACGACTGGAAATAAAGTTCGAGGGATGGTGGGCAGGAATGGAGGATAGGTTACACAGCTCTTAATCTTACATCAGAAGATGGAAAGGCCTTGGTTCTTACTCTGAGTGAGAGGGGAAGACACAGGAGGACTTTGAGCCCTTCTAGGCGCTCTGTGTAAGCCACATGTGAGGAGCAAGGTAGAGAAATAGACTGTTTAGGAGTTTTGCTATCAGGCACATGAAAGATAAAGGTGATTTGGACTAGACAGATTGTGGTGGGAACACAGAAGTGGTTGGATTCTGTATGAATTGCTGTTAGAGCAAATGGGATTGTGAGAACAATAAGGAATTAAAAATATCTCTGAGGTTTTTGTCCTGAGCATCTGAAAGGTGGGCAAAGCTATACTAGAGCAGTTAATTTGGCAGTGAAAGATAAAACCAGAGCCCAGTTTTTTCCAATTAAAACCAAAAAGGAGCTCAGGTTTGCACATGATCAGTTTCATACTCTTAGATATCAATCAGGTAGAGGTGAAGACAGTTGGCAATAGAGGTTTGAACTTAATGGAGAAGATTAGAGATGGAGACATACATTTGGACATACATATCAGAATATAGATTCTATTCAAAGCAATGAAACTGTGAGATCCACCACAGAGTTGTTGATTAACAATTGAGATAGGGAAGAAAAGGAGTCCCAGAACTAAACTCTTTGGCATTTCAAAGTGTAGAGGTCTGAAAGATGAGGAAGAACAAGTTAAGGAGACTGAGGACAAGCAACCGGTGAGGTAAGGAGATGATTGAAAGGGAATGGTGTCCAGAGGCTAAGGGAAGACATTTTCAAGAAGGAAGGAGTGATTTGTAAAACTCTTGTTTAGAGGACAAGCCAAATGAGGACCGAGAAGTGACCATTAGACATAGTACTGTGGGGGTCACTGGGAAGCTTGTCAAGAGAAAGTTTGGTGGAGAAGGTGGAAGAAAGCCTGCCTGGAGTGGGTTCAACGAAGAATGTGAAGAGAGGAACTGGCGATGTTAAAACTTTATAGAGGATCTTGCTGGAAACCAGTGTAGAAATTGAACACTAGCTTGGGGGAGAGAGAAAGAAGGCAGAGGAGCCTGTCTGTGGCGATGGGAAAATTAGGAGGCAACAAAGTAATCTGTTGAGAGTCATCTTCATATCTGTAAAGAGTCATAATAGTTCCCACTTCCATAATAATTCCCACTTCCTCAGGCAGCTGAGGGAGATAATGACCAGGTGTTGGAAAGCGGTTTGCCCTCAATGACAGTGCCAGCTGCATTCCTGAGAAAGTGATGCCCCTGTGCGGGAATTCACCTCTCCTGCCACGAGGCCTGGCACAGACGAGGGTCTGCAAAACCTGGTCCTGCCCTTTCAGTTCTTCAGAGTGCTGCAGAAGGCGAGCCATCTGTCTTAGTGAGGATGGGGGCCAAACCAACCCTGTACAGTAGCTGGAAGATGCTTTCTCAAAGTGAAGAAGGCGGGATGGGAGAAGCTGGATCTTGGGGAAGTTGGAAACGCCCAAAGCGTGAAAGACACACGGCTGAAGTCACTTCACTCAGCCAGCTCACATGTGACACAGGTGAAGTCGCAGTGGCATTTCTTCACACTGCGTTCACTCCAGAAATTAATTCCTCCTTATCAAGAGGGAGTGATTGGCGGAACAAAGAATGCATGTCTGCGGAGGCTAGCGGTGGGGTGGGTGCCTATCACAACGGGACAAGGGCGAACACGTTTGAATAGGACGTGTGTGCACGGTATGAATGGAGAAGAGCCGAGCGAGTGTGGCGACGCGCAGGGAACAGCCGGACGCGCCCCAGCGGCCGGGGGCCTCCCGAGGGAACGTCTGCTTGTGATGCGGGAGCGCCCGCCGAGGAGCCTCCTTTTCCCCACCCACCTCCCGAACGCCGGCAGTCAGTGGTGCATATAGACATATTTCTGGGAGCTGTCCATGAGCTCATCGCTTTCCCGGCGATAGCAGCAGCAGCAGCAGCAGCAGCGAGGGAAGCAGCCGCATTTCTCCCGGCGCCGCTAGAATAAGCCCCGCCGCTCGCACATCCAGACACACGCGCGGCGAGCGGCCCCGGGAAGCAGACGCCGCCGACCCAGCCCCGCGGCCGCGCTCGCGCCCGGCCACGCCCGCCATGGCCCCGAGTCTCCCCGCCGGGAGGTAGGTGGGCGCGGGCAGGGGGCGAGAGGCTCCGGCCAGGACTCCCGGCCGGGCCGGACCCGCCTCGGGGGCGGCCGCCCCTCGCGCTCTGCGGCGGAGCGGCCGGGCGGGGCCGCGGAGGAGCCTCCCGGGCCGGCGGGGGCCGCGGGCGGCAGGCCCGGCGCTGAGCAGCCGCGGGAGACCCGAGAGACCCGGGCGTGACAGCAGGAGGAAACCGGAGCACCGGGAAGATGGCTTCTCCCACCTCCCCGGCCGCGGAAGGCGGGGCCTCCACCCCGCCGAACCCGCCGCGGATTCGTCAGGTGGGTGCACGGGGCGCGGGGAGGGGCGCGGCACCCCATTGTCCTCGCCGCCCCGGAGGACGAGGTCCTGGCCCCCCGGTGCAGAGGCTGACGGCTGGGACGGACGCTGGCGGACCTGGCCGCGTCGCCTGGCCCAGGACCCTTCTCGCAATCCCCTTTTCTCGGTCTCGCTTCACACGGGAGCAGAGAAACATGCACAGAAACACACACACGCCTCCTGGAAAAACGCGTTCTCCAGAACCAGACGTGTAACTTCTGCGCGCACACACATACACACGCAGGCTCAAACACACCCCGCAAACTCGTCTCCCCGTAGCGCACAGAGGCACACGCCCAGCTATCACATGACCCACTGCGGCGCTACACCACGAGAAAGGAGCCCCTGCCGCCCTCATGGGGGCATCTGCCCTGGACCCCCATCCCCTTGATGACCTTGCGAGGGACGGCTGGCAGCATTCACGTCCCGCCCTCGGGAGAGAAGTCACCGGTGTCTAGAGGTTGCTTACCAGTTCTCAACTTTCAGACCGAGCTACACCCAACAATTGCAGCCCTGTCTTAGACCTTAGTACTAGAAAGAAAACATGTGTTCCTGTTCTCCCGACGTCTGCAGAGACACAGTTTTTCCCCAGCAGTGCAAGGGAGGGCGGGCGGTGATGCACATGTCTTTGGCTGTCTGAATAAGCCCTGTTTTCTGTTTATATGGTAATATTAAAACATGAGAGTACTCCATCTGGTTGTGATCTGTGATTCGGCATCTAAAAAAGCTCTTTTTCTCTCCTTTTTGTGCTACCATTTCGTTGTCAGGAGCTGTAGCATTAGCGCTTTAGGTTATCGCAGTAGTAACGCTAAGTGTCAGGGAGCCCTGGGCCAGGGTAGTGGATGGGTGTGAGAATATGATCCTCTTTACCAAAGATAATTGAACTCCTGCTTAGAAACAGGAGAAAATTGGATAATGGAGCAGGAAGATCATGTCAAACAGAATGGTTTTTCTCCAAGCTGTGGGGAAATTTTGAAGAACCCAGAAGCTTTAGAATTTAAGATATGACAGTAAAATTTGGTTGACACTTAACAAGGTCTTTGCCGCATTTGAATTTTAATGTGTATTGATAATGTATTTTAGGAATAACCTTTTTTAATGTGCATTTTAAATGCAATGACTAAAAAAATCAATGTGTACTTTTTTAATGGCCCTCTATGTCTCAATGAAATTGTTAAGGTTTTAAATGCTTATAGAATCCAAGACTAATTTTATGACAATACATTTTTAATTGCACTTGGAGCTATTTTTTTTCCCCCTGAGAAATTGTGGTAGCTGGCATCATTACACCTTTATTTGTGATATTTAGCCAGCTAAAAATGAAGGCAAAATTACTATTTGCAATATAAAAAAAATCATATCCTACAGGAAAAATAATTTTTATTCCTATTTGGCTAAATATGTGTGTATGTATGTGTACATAGTTACATAAGCATTGAAGAAGTAAAATATGTTAATTTTAGTAGAATGTAAATACTCATAGGAATCTCTCTGAAGTCTCATTCTATATTTAGGATAATTCTGCTGATTTAAGACATAGTACTATGAAAATAGCTACTAGGAAAAATTTGCATGAAAGGTCATTGCTGTTTTGCAGAGTAGATACTTTACTTAGAGGACTTCCTAATTAGAAGCTGTGTAAATGACATCATGCTGCAACATACAAGTAATTGATATTGTCTGTTCAGCCTTTCATTTATGTGACCTTACAGAAGCACTTTTTCAGTGATTGGTGCATTAATTTGCATAGGATGTAGAAATGGGTTGCTGGAATTATTGGTCATCTTGGTCTACCTGATTCATTCAGGCAGGTGGAATGGAAGTGCTGACAACATCTGACTGCAGCATCACCACTTTCCTGCAAGTGATTTTGAGCACATCAGAAATTTAAAAAACAGGAGGAATAACAGTGTTTTCCTGCAAAGCAGTGAAGTATTTTAGTTTCCAGTCCTAATATATTTTAATTATGTCACTCTTTCTCCTTGTTCCTTAGTAATTCTTTTTCCAAATCAATTCTAGACTGAATCAGAATTAAAATAAAATCTGAGTTCTTTTCCTCTTTTTAAACCATAATTGACAGAAAAAGTGTTATTGAAAGAACAGAAAAGTCCAAAGGTGAAGGATTTTAATGAAATACGTAGCATGGGTTTTAGTAACAGATAAACTTATTGGCCATCATTTTAACTATATAATAGAAATATTTTATTTTTAATAATTTTATTTATTTATTATTTTTGGCTGTGCTGGGTCTTTATTGCTGGGCAGGCTTTTTTCTATTTGCAGCAAGCAGGGCCTGCTCTCTAGGTGTGGTGTGCAGGCATCTCATTGCAGTGGCTTCTCTTGTGGAGCTTGGGCTTTAGTGCATGCGGGCTTCGGTAGTTGCGGCTCCCTGGCTGTGGAGCAGAGGCTCAATAGTTGTTGCACAAGGGTGTAGTTGGCCTGCGGCACGTGGGATCTTCCTGGACTAGGGATTGAACGAACCTGTGTCTCCTGAATTGGCAGGTGGATTCTTTACCACCGAGCTACCAGGGAAGCCCCTAGAAATATATTTTAGAAAGGCTTTCAATAAATATATATATATCTTGTAAACTCGTATATTTAATTGCTGATTTCAATGAAAATATGCTATGTAAAGACTCATTTATTCAACAAGCAGTTATTCAGTACAACGTAATGTTTCATACCCTAAAGATAAAGAAATGATAAAGATAAAAATCTTATCCATTAGGAGGTGTGGGTGTTTTTAATGAGGACAAGCATTAAAGTAATTGAAATTTGAATTGCCTATGGGGGCCTTTCCACATTATTTAAAAATGTATTGCTCAGCTTTTTGTTTTGATCATTCTAATAGTGAGTCTAATTCATAAACTTGCATATACCTAAAAAGTCATTGTATGATTGAATTAAAGCCTACATACATTTGATATATAATATATTTCATTCTCTTTTAATTACTTAATCTGTTATTAGAATGACATATTGAACAGTATATATTCTTTTTACAACTTGATCTTTTAGACAAAGTTTTATCTTTTTTTTTAGCTTTTGGAAAATGCTGTTGTAGCATGAAATAGCTGAAATAGTCCAGCGCCTTTGCATAGTGCAGTTAAAATCGAGGTTTCCAAAAATGAGATGATCAAGGGAAAATGACCTTCAACTACATTCTATCCTTAATTATTGTGTTAAGGGAAAGAAAAATTTATTAATGTGCTCTGTCTTCTTAGGCTCCTAAGATAATAGATATTTATTTTTTCCTGTTTTAAGAAAGAGGTTATATTTTATTAATTTTCTATACAAGATAACTATAGTACAGAAGTTTCACTAGTTTTTTAAAACATTTAAGTCAAATTAGCTACCAAACTACAAATTTCCTGGATTTCATTTTGTATTTATTCTTTATTCATTTTCTGATCGTAAAAGAAAAGATTAAGAAGTGACAGTTTTGCAACGAACTTTTGAAATAGTTTGTCTACACATATTACATACATCAAGAGATCCATATGATTTCTATGGCTATTGCCAGAAAATTTAAATCAGTTAATTAAATGAGTATTGATTAAGATCTTGAGTTAAGATACTTAGCTAATATCTTTCTGGGCCTTATCATCTTTCTGATGAGCTATGATGAAAAGTGAAAGTGAAAGTCACTCAGTCAAGTCCGACTCTTTGTGATCCCATGGACTGTACAGTCCATGGAATTCTCCAGGCCAGGATACTGGAGTGGGGAGCCTTTCTCTTCTCCAGGGGATCTTCCCAACCCAGGTACCAAACCCAGGTCTCCCGCACTGCAGGTGGATTCTTTACCAGTTGAGCAAGGGAAGCCCGATGAGCTATGATAGGAGTTTCCAAAGCATTGATTACTCTGAGAATTGGAGAGCTATAAGACATCCTTTTTAATTGGTGCCGGTAAAATTTGGTGTCCTTTCTTGTTTCTTGAAAAGTCCTTCTTCAAGATCTGTGGGTATTAGTGTTATTTCATTTCTGGCAGCAAACCAGTGTTCTTTCTTTGCTGTAGAAACTCAGAGACAACCCAGATGGTAATAATAAAATATTTACAATGGGCAGGTGTGATGCTAAGCAAAGCACAGTTTTCCCAACAGTCCTGTGAAAGAGGTATTATTATTATTCCCATTTTCAAGATGAGAATTGTGGGTTTAGAGAAACTAACCTACATCCTCAAGGTCATAGCTAGTAAGTTGCAACTATGCAACATGGGGATTTAAAACTTGGTCTTGATGCCTCATTTCACACTCACTGTTGTTTTTTGGTCTTCCTCTTCTAATTTGTGACTATTGGGGGAGACCTTCTTAGTACCCTTGCTCCTTTGAGCCGTGTGTAACCATTCTCAGGAATTCTCCTTTAGTTTGCCTTGATTAACTGTAGGATTTACAACACAATTGAAATAATTTTTATTATATCAATTCATCAAATGAGAGTGACTTGAATTCCATTTTTACTTTTGTATTCTTTAAGACTGCGTTTCTCCAGCTTCATGGCTGCTGAGAGGAGAAACTAAGGCGCTCATTAGCTCTTGTCCCTGATGTGAAGTGTTAGCCACTCAGGCGTGTCCAACTCTTCACGACCCCATGGACTGTAGCCCCATGGACTGTAGCCCGCCAGGCTCCTCTGTCCATGGGATTCTCCAGGCAAGAGTACTGGAGTGGGTTGCCATTCCTTTCTCCAGCGGATCTTCCCGATCCAGGGATCAAACCCAGGCCTTCTGCATTGCAGGCAGATTCTTTACCAGCTGAGCCACCAGGGAAGCCCTGGTTTTCTCTGAGCGCTTCTCCATTGTTCCTGCTCTTTCCATGTTGTTCCAGAGTATCAATTGAGATAATAAATTCATTTTGAGAATGAGTTGGATTAATGGAGAGTCTTCTTATTCAGGAATAAATAAATAGTAGGCTTTCATTTTCAAGTTTCTTAGTTTCTTCCAGTATTAATTCTATTCTTTGTTTATGCTTGTCAAAGTAATTATATTTTTGAATTTTCATGTTATGCAAAGTATTTGAGTTACAAAAAGAGGATTTGTTCCTTTAGCGGGTGAAAGGCTGAGAGAGAAAAGCAATAAGTGACTTTAGTGATTCATTGAATATAATTGGTTTCAATCTTTAATTTTTTTAGTTTATATACAGTAAAATTCACTTTTTTATATTTTGATAAATTTTGACAGAATCTTAGAGTTGTGTGTCTTATCAGCACAATCTAAGTAGAGTATAGTTCTAGCTCCCGGAAACCTTCCCTTGTGCTTATGCCATTGTAGTCAAACAAATCCTCCTACCTTCAGCTTCTGGCAGCCAGTGAGCTGTCCTGTATCCCTGTATTTTTGCCTTTCTCAGACTGTTATATAAATGGAATCTTTCAGAACATTACCTTTTGAAACTTTTTTTTTTTTCACTTAACCTAATGTCCTTAATAGCTATCTAACTTCTTGCATCTGTCAGTATTTTGTTCCTTTTTATTATGGAGTATTTCATTGTATGAGTATTTAGCCATTCAGAAGAAGGACATTTGGGTTGTTTCCAGGTTGGGGCAGTTTTGAATAAAGTAGCTATTAAATATTTGTGTAGAGGTTGTAAACGTAGATTTTTCACTTCTCTTGGATGTATACCTAGGAGTAGGATTGCTGGATCATATAGTAAGTATATGTATAACTTTATAAGAAACTTATTTTCCAAAGTGGCTATACTGCTTTTGCATTCCTTCCAAGGATGAATGAGAGTTCCTATTGCTCCAAGTCTGGTAAGGCCTTTCCCCCCCTTGTTTTAGTCATTCTAATAGATCCACTGAGGCATTTAATTGTGATTTTAATTTGTATTTCTCTAATAACAAATGATGTTGAATGCTTTTGTCAACATTTTCTTTGTTGAGGTGTCCATATATTTTGGCAATCTTTTAAATTGAGTTGTTGTTTTCCTTTTGTTGAGTTGAGAGAGTTTTTTTATATATTCTGGAGACAAGTTCTTTGTTAGATATATGATTTGATATTTTCATCTGTTTCTCCTCTTTTAATTCTCTTTCTAGTGTTTTTCTCGAGCAAGGGTTTTTTTTTTTTTTATCAAGTCCAATTATGAGTTTTTTCTTTAATGAGTTGTCCTTTTGTTGTATCTAGGAACTCTTTCTCTAACCCAAAGTCACAAAGATTTTTTCCTATTTTTAAGAAATCCTATCATTTTGACATTTGTTTGTCAGTCACTTTGAGCTGATTTTTGCGATGTGTCCTTCAAGGGTTCTTTTTTTTTTTGATCATGCCTTGTGGCACTTGGGATCTTCCTTTCCCTATCAGGATTTGAAGTTGTACCCCCTGCATTGGGAGAACCACTGGATCTCCAGGGAGGCCTCCCAATATTTCTTTTTCTTTTTTTCTTTTCATTATAGATTAAATTTTTATTATGGATTAAGAGATTTTGTTATTTTGTTGTTTAGTCATTAAGTCTTATCCAAGTCTTTGTGACCCCATGGACTGTAGTCCGCCAGGTTCCTCTGTCCATGGGATTTTCCAGGTAAGAATACTGGACCCAGTAATTCTTAAAATCACTTAAATGACCAGACTTCATTGGCAAATAACTTAACATCACCGGCAGTCCAGTGGTTAAGAAGCCAGCTGCCAATGCAGGACACACAGGTTGGATCCCTGGTCTGGAAGATTCCACATGCCATAGAGCAGCTGAGACCATGTGCCGCAATTACTGAGCCCTCGCTCTCCAGCCTGTGTGCTGCAGCTACTGAAACCCACACACCTGGACCCGAGTTCTGCCACAACAAGGGGAGCCACTGCAATGAGGATCCCATACATCACAAGAAGAGGAGCTCCTGCTTGCTGCAACCAGAGAAAGCCAGCTTGCAGCAACAAAGACCCAGCACAGCCAAAAAGAGAAATCACTTAATGACCAATATGTGTAGCAACTTGCAAAGCAGATAATCTGTATTTTAGATTTCAGATTAGTTAAGTGGATGCACAAACAGTATAAATAGTTATTTCGGGATTATCTGGCAAATGAAGGCAGTCTGAACAGAGCCCTGATTAGTTAATTATTTGCTCTTTATCCAGTGAAAAGATATTGTATTTTAAACAACTAGAGATCAATCAATCACATTTTCAATTTTAACTATCATTTGGTGGAGGGTTACTAATAATGTAACTCTTCTTTACATTTTCACTTGGATATAGAAAGTATATACTTGGATATATATAAAAAGTAGCTCTTAAAATGAGAAATCAAATTTATTTTCAATTGTCACTTGTGGGATATACCTTAGTGGCCATTTAAAGAGATAACTTCCTCAGATTTTTCAAAAGAAAAGCCATTATTCTATAAAATTAGCTATAGTTCATTTGGAAAATTCTTCCTAAAAAGGTTGTTAGGTGTATCCCTGCTCTCCAAAATCTTACAGTCCTCTAGAAGAAGATATCAAGAGTTACATGGCTTGCTATAATATAGATAGAATATGGTAAGTATAATAATAGAGTACAAAATACTATGGGAGGAAGATAAAAGAAGTTTATTTTGGTTGGAGGAAATCATATTAGATTTGGTGAAACAGTTGAAATCTGGGTTGAATAGTGAAGAATGGATTTCATTTTGACAGGTAGGGATTAGATAAAAAGCATCAGATCCAGAATAAAGAGCAAGAAGAGACACAGAGATGGAACAACATTAGAGGGTAGGCAGAATGGTTAGTAATCAATCCTGATTGGCCACAAAATAGGAGACAAGGAGTGATTAGTGATAGACAAATCTGGAAAGAAAATGGTATGATATCATGGAGAGTCTCCCATTTACCTGAGTTTGGTCTTTATTCTTTAGAATATGGATACTCCTGCTAGGGTTTGCCTTTATTGTCCACCTCTCTGTCATCCCCAGATAAAAGCTACCTTCAAATAAAATCATCATCTTCATCATCACCTAGTTATGGATATGCCATATTTTCACAATCTTGTGAATAAAAGTTACTTTAGGAAACATTGCTATTTTCATCTATTTTGTAACATAAAATCTAAGGAAAACAATATGTTTACTCTATGCATAGATAACTTCATGCCAAGCTCCCTTAGATTCTCTGTGTCTTTTGATCAGATTGCCTTTTCTTTTTTTTTTTTTAATATATGCAACTTTTCTTTTTTTTAATATTTATTCATTTATTTGGCTGCACCAGGTCTTAGTTGCAGCATGTGGGATCTAGTTCCCTGATCAGGGATCAAACCTGGGCCCCCTGCATTGGGAGCTCAGAGAGTTAACCACTGGGCCAGCAGGGAAGTCCCTGATTGCCTTTTCTTGAATAAAAAATTTTGGAGCTTTTGCTGCATGTCAGGATTTTAGTTGAGGGACTAATTTATTTCAAAGGCTAAGCAGTAATAAATTTAAAATTATAGCTGTCACTGAGATGCTTTTGTGCAAATGTAACTTGTAGAACACTCAGGAAAAAAAATGATCATTTTAGTAGTTATTGCTTATTTAGTTTGTCTCATTTGAGCACCAGAATCTTGACTAATGTCTGAGAATTAGACTAGATATTTTTTTGTAATAATGCTTGCATTAAGTTCTTTAGTTTATGACTTTACAAAGGTAATAAAAGAATACCTAGGGAATAATGGAACTTGCAAGATAGAATGAAAATTACCTGTATTTAAAGATACAGTAAGTTAAGCATATCCTTGCAATTATTAATACTCTTCAGTGGGGTCTTATATGAAGTTCTGTGCTTCTTCAGTATCTCTCAATCAATCCTGTCTGGGTTTCCTTTCTTCCAGATAGAGCCTGATCACATTCTGTATCCCATATCTTTCCCAGTAGTGTTTGTGCTGTGGTTTGGTAAATTCTTTAAGGTCATTATCATTATATTAATGTCATTTGATGCTGTGTTTAATTTTGGAAATTATTAATTAATTTTATTAAAAATTAGTTTAAACGTTACTCAGAGTACTAAGTTTTATCCTCTGATTTGTGGACTATTTTGCCACTGTCGGTTTATAAATGTTCCACCATTATATATCTATTATCCTGTTCATGGTAGGTCTCCAATCAGTGTCTTCTGTCTTGAGAATGTGTATTTGGCCATGATCACCATTTGGGGAGCTGTAGGTGATGGAAAGTTTATTTTAAGTTACAGCTTACCTTACTAGGTCATTTCTGGACGAGAGTTCAAGCTCAAAACAGAATCTGTTGGGCAGAATGGTGGTACTTCCAATATCACACATGACCAGAAGCAGAGTCTGTGGGGATGTGCTCAAGTTTAGGGAATGGAAGCCCAGCAGTAAATCAAAGATGTGATCATGCTCAGTGAGAACGGTATCTCACAGGTGAAAAAAATTAGAGGAAATACCAAGATCTGAGTTCTTGGCAAGTGCTTCATCTGGATTTTATTTTTTTCTTTTAATGGAAGTTAAACATTCTTTTATTTTACCTGAGAAGGTCTGAAAACAGTTTGGTTCTTTTAAATGCTTTATTTCACATAGGCTGAAGTAGTAACAAATCTCCTCAGATCTCATATGCTTTATTTGTTTATTATTATTTTTAATTTTTTGGCTATGCTGTATGGCATGTGGGATCTTGGTTGTCTGAACAGGATTGAACCCGCATGCCCTGCAGTGGAATGGTACACTATATATAAATTATATCTCAACACTTTTCCTTTATAATAGATGGTAACTTGCTGGCCACTTAGTATTAAAAATCAAACTCCAGGAAATGCAATTTTTCAAATCCATTACCTTTTATTCAACTCTTATGGTAATAAATGTAGAAGGATCACCTCATTTTTCTGCAGTGTATGATCTAATATATTGCATTTATCTGACCTTTTTTCTGACTGTCCTAAGGATAGGCTTATAAAACTAAAAGCAATCTTCCCACAGATTTTATGAATACTGTGTTTCTCTTTTGATGTCCATCTTTGCTTTAATATCATAAGGTTATTTCACCCTAGTTTATTTTGGGATCAAGCAAGTCAAGTAAACCTTTTCTGGAACTGGATTTAACCTGGTTTAACCAATTTGCTGCCCCATGTAATGACTGATAGTCATAAACACAAGCAAGAATATTAGATGCATGATTTTGTGATATTGCTTAAATTGTGTGAGCTTATAAATTTAAGAGTAACAGATATATTTAATGTAAATTTTATGGGCTAATCACTTTCATAATGCCACTTTAAAAAGAAAAATATTTATTTTATACATTTGCACTATTGAGCTAAAAAATAATACTCAGTAAGTCAGTATATTTAGTATTAGTCGCTATCCATGATAGTTATTAAATATTTGTATAACTTTGTTAGTTCTCATAGATTCTATTTAGATACCAATGAATGAATATTTGCTTTAAGAAAACATGAATTTATAAATATAAATAGCTAAAATGTACAAGAGTCAGAGTCTGTTGACTAAATCAGACTATTTGGATAAAAGACCTTGCATGTCAACATAGAAAGTCCTATCTCTATTTTTGATAAAAGCTTAGATTGTTGTATCACTGAATTAATTCTTTCATCTGAGTACAAAATGTTTTATTCATGAATGCCTCTTTTATAGCCATCTTCCTCAGTTGTAAAGGAAAACCAAGAACATACCTCTCCTTCTGAACATGGTATTTTCACATACTCTTGCTTTCTTCCTATTTCAGAAGAATTAGCCTGACTTCAGTCACACTCCTTTTTGCTTATCCTAGGATTTGACTATGTCCAGGGGCTGCTTTTCTTTTTTCCCCAGTTATTTTCTTCTTCATTGTTATAGAGACTGGGGCAGGGATGAGCCTGATGGTGAGGTTAAGGAAACCCAACTGCTGTGGATAGCAGGATGCTTTGGTTGAGAATTTAGTAATCTGACAGCCATAATCCTTCTAGACTTCTCAGAAGTGTTGATTCTGTTGAACTTTCTTTCCTTCCTGGAACTCTTCCTAATATGACTATACAGCTCCATTCATAGGCTTGTATTAACTCCGCTGAAGTAATGGTGTTCACACTTAACTGAGCCTGAGTGTGTGCCAAGCTCTGTGACAAGTGCTCTACATGTATTATCTCGTTTCATTCTCCCATCCATTGTATAAGGTAGGTACAATAATTATCCCAATTTAAATTACTCCAGTAATTATGCCGATTAAACTGAGGCTTAGGATTAATAGTTTGCTCAAGATCACACACTAAGTAAGTGGCAGAGTGAGGGATTCATACTCACATGTGTTAAGCAGAATGCTTGTCCTTAAACAGAGCCTGTGATACCACCTCTTCATGCCAGATGCCTTTGTAGTGACTGGAGATACAGAGGTGAAAACATTCAGTACTCATGGAACTTACGCTGTAGTTCTGTGGGGAACATGTTAAAGTGAAGACAAACTATAAACAGTTATTGTTCAGTCACTCATTTGTGTCTGACTCTTTGCGACCCCATGGACTGTAGCACGCAAGATTTCCCTGTCCTTCACTATCTCCCAGAATTTGTTCAAACGCATGTCCATTGAGTCGAAGATGCCATCCAACCATCTCATCCTCTGTTGATCCCTTCTCCTGCCTTCAATCTTTCCCAGCATCAGGGCCTTTTCCAATGAGTCAGTTCTTTGTGTCAGGTGACCAAAGTATTGGAGCTTCAGCTTCAGCATCAGTCCTTTCAATGAGTATTCAGGACTGGTTTCCTTTAGGATTGATTGGTGTGATCTCCTTGCAGTCCATGGGACTCTCAAGAGTCTTCTCCAACACCATAATTAAAGAAACATCAATTCTTTGGTGCTCAACCTTCTTTATGGTCCAATGTTCACATCCATACATGACTACTGGAAAAACCATAGCTTTGACTAGATGGGCCTTTGTTGGCAAAGTGATGTCTCTGCTTTTCCATGTGTTGTCTAGGTTTTTCTTCCAAGGAGCAGGCATCATTTAATTTCATGGCTGGAGTCACTGCCCGTAGAAATTTTGGAGCCTAAGAAAGTCTGTTACTGTTTCCATTTTTCCCCCATCTATTTGCCATGAAGTGATGGTAAAGAGTCTGTAACATGACTAAGATAGGGAGGGAATTCAGGCAGAGGAAGAGCAGATGCAAAGGCATGAAGGTAGCTAGCATATTGCGTTTTGGGGAGTTATCAGCAGTCCTGAATGGCTGGAACACAGTGGGGGAGGTCACAGGAGATGAGACTGGTGAGTTCATCTGGAGCCAGATCATAAAAAGCTTTATTTATTATAATGACTGATTTGTTGTTTTCTGCCTATTGTTTCTCAGGCACTTCTTTATCATTCTCCTCCATCACTTCCTCTTCCTTCCCTTGTTATCTAGATATTCATGTCTCTTAGAGTTCTGCTTTCTTTGAGTTTCTTCTTTTATGTATTTGTACTTCTTCCCAGATCCTATAGCCTCCACTGAAATTCTCATCTTTCTTCTATCTCTATCTTCCACCCACTCTTGAGTTAATATTTTCATCTGACCTCTGTAAACTTTCTCCTTTTTATTCCTCAGATCCTTCAAACTTCAGTTCAGTTCAGTCGCTCAGTTGTGTCTGACTCTTTGCAACCCCGTGGACTGTTGTTTCATGTCTAGTTCTAACTGTTGCTTCCTGACCTGCATACAGATTTCTCAGGAGGCAGGTCAGGTGGTCTGGTATTCCCATCTCTTTCAGAATTTTCCACAGTTTGTTGTGATCCACACAGTCAAAGGCTTTGCCATAGTCAGTAAAGCAGAAGTACATGCTTTTCTGGAATTCTCTTGCTTTTTCGATGATCCAGCGGATGTTGGCAATTTGATCTCTTGTTCCTCTGCCTTTTCTAAATCCAGCTTGAACATCTGGAAGTTCACAGTTCTGTATTGTTGAATCCTGGCTTGGAGAATTTTGAGCATTACTTTGCTAGTGTGTGAGATGAGTGCAGTTGTGTGGTAGTTTGAGCATTCTTTGGGATTGCCATTCTTTGGGATTGGAATGAAAACGGACCTTTTCCAGTCTGTGGCCACTGCTGAGTTTTCCAAATTTGCTGGCATATTGAGTGCAGCACTTTCAGAGGGTCATCTTTACGGATTTGAGATGGCCTTCAAACTTAATATATCTAAAAAGGTATCACTGTTTGTTCCCCACCCCACAAAAAGTCTCACATATATGGACTAGAATGAAGGTAAAAACTAGAGGTTGGTTTTATAATGTATTTTTAATAATTAAGGTATATCAGAATACTTTACTATGCAATGAATAACTCATATATGTGTTGTCTATAGATTACGTTGGCAAATGGAAAAACCATTATGTTCTGGGAAAGGACTTACATTTGGCTATGACTATTTGTGAGAGATGAAGTACATAACATGTCCATGATTAAGAAGTTTTGCCTCCTTGTTGTTTTTCTGAAAAACTATATGGGGTTATCTCATATTTTAAAAAATCCTCTACTGTACCTGCACCAGCTTTGTGGGTTCCTTTTGCTCTTTTTTTTTTTTTTCAGTTTTAAAAGCCCATGCTCCCAGGCCACTCTGAAGGTTAGGTACATGGAAGGTATGGTAGGAGAAGGATGCTGAGGAAAGGGTAGGACCGAAGATGAAGAGTTCCCTTGTGCCTCTTCAAACTGAGTTTGCTATTGTGATGAAGGCAGTAGATTCCTGTATCATTTTGCAGCAGACTAGGAGTTTGGCTGCTCTGAGGAAGGCAGTGTCATTGTTTGAGTAAGTGAATCACCCGGGATCACACTAATCTAAACTCATGGCATCTAGAGTGATTTGAATGAGTTTCTCCTAGAAGAGAGGTAAAAGCGTCAGAAAGGGAGTGTGCATATCTCGCATGCGTTATTATTGGACTCCATTGGTTGTCCTCAGATTTCATAGGAAAAAGTGTAATCTCATAAAGGGTTTTCTTTTATTAACTTTTTAATTGTTTAGTTTCTTTGTTCTGGCTGCACTGGGTCTTCATTGCTTCCCCCGGGCTTTCTCTAGTTGGAGCACACGGACTTCTTCCTGTGGTGCTTCTCATATTGCGGAGCACAGGCTCTGGAGTGTAGGTGCTCAGTTGCTTCCCAGCAGTGTGGAATCTTCCTGGATGAGGGATCAAACCTGTGTCCCCTGCAGTGGCAAGTGGCTTCCTAACCACCAGACCTCCAGGGAAATCCTTGTTTCATTAGCTTTTATGTCCACCAATTCCTGTGTCTGCAGGCATATTGTTTGGATGATTTTTAACTAGGTCCCCCCATTCTCTATGCTCTGAATTGCTTCCAAGCTAGCACGGACAGTTCCTGCAAACATCATGTATCTGCAGCATACCTTCTATTTGGTCATCAACTCTCTCTCTTTTAAAATCTTTTAAAAATTATTTTTAATTGGAGGATGATTGCGTTACAATCTTGTGTTGCTTTCTGCTGTCCAGCAATGTTAATCAGCTGTAAGGATACATATGTCCCCTCCCTCCTCAGCCTCCCGCCCGTCCCACCCCCTAGTCCACCCCTCTAGGTTTCAACTCTCTTTTAACTCACCCTTGCTTCTGGTTCCCAAAGCTTATAAATTTGAATCACCCAACAGTCTCTCTCTCTGTCTTTCTTTGCAAGTGATGAAGTTATGGTCTACATTCATAGCCATTTAATGGAAGAATTTACCTACAACACCCACAAGATAAATACATACACGTCATTTAAGATATTTCCCCTAATCCTGCCCTAAGCCTTACAGATCTCTACTGTTTAGCTCACCAGGAAGCTGAAGTCATTTGTCCGGAGGTGGCTGGTTCAGTGGCTCAGTAATGTGATCAGTGATTGAAGCTTCTCTGGGCCCTCTGTTCTGCAGTCCTCAAGTGTTATGTCATCTCTCTTGGCCACAAGATGGTTGCCACAATTCCACGCATCATGTCTCTGTATAATAGCTAAAACCAAAAACAAGGGTAGGGGGAAGGTGGTGGCCAGGTCTTTCCCTGGTTGTGCCTCCTTCTTAAAAGAGAGGGAAATCTTTCTTAGGAGCCATCCTGCAAAAGCCTCTTTCATTTCATTGTTAGAACTGGATCATGTGCCTGCCTACCCTTTGAAAAAATCCCTAAAAATGAACAAGATGGCATTTGGTTGGGTACATTGTCATCCAACCAAAATGGTTGGGAAAAATTAGAGAAATGTGTTTGGTAGTCAAGCAACAAATCTGATACATCTACATAGACAGAATTCCATTGAATTTTAAATCTCATAAATCTGCAATTAATTTACTGGATGTTTACCATCCTTAGATTTAAAGGGTGTTATCTTATATCAATATATCTATCTATCTCATAGATACATATATATCTATATATCTATATCCATTTATCTCATATATATATATATATATATATCTACCTCAATGGAAGGAAAAGTTGTTTTTAAATTCTTTTTTTGTTTAGGTATTGCTATAAGGACGTTTGTAGTTGGTGTTTCCATGGTGATCAAAAACATTGTCGTCTAAGAGCATTTCTTTAGAACTTAACAACAAAAGACACAGTTTAGATGATGATCACAGGAACAATGAATATGGTTCTTGACAACTGCTGAGAATGTGTTTTGAAAGAATTTATTCTTCAGTTGGATGTGATGTATGAAATACATTACTGAAGTTATATCTACTTTTAAATTTTAAAATGTTATCAACAGTAATAAGAGTCTCAATTTTATATTCAAACTTCTGAGGGAATCTGTTAGAGATGGTCTAATAATTCTTATATTAAGTATTCTCTTATCTTTTCAATTTCAAAGTTACACTGAGATAAATGAAATTTTTTAGGTGGGCTATCATTAGTTCATTCCACAGAGTTTTTGGATGCCTAATGTGTATCAGGCAGGATTATAGGATTTGGGAATAGAACACTGACAAAAATGAAGTCCTTGCTCTCACAGAGTTTATTTACTAATAGGTAAAAAAAGTAGGAAATAAAAGACATAAAAATAAATATATATGATCTCACTGGCATTAGGATGACTTCTATCAAAAAGCAGAAAACAGTGTTGGTGAGGATGTGCAGAAATTCAAACCCTGTGCACTGCTGATGGGAATGTAAAATGGTGCAGCTGCTATATGAAACAGTATGGCATTTCCTCAAAAAGTTAAAAATAGAATTATCATATGATCCAGCAATCCCACTTCTAGGTATGTAACCAAAAGAATTGAAAGCAGGAACTTGAACAGATATCTGCCCACTTGGGTTCAAAGTAGTGTTATAGCCAAAAATGTGAAAGCAACTCAAGTATCCATTAGTGGAATAATGGATAAAAAATCTATACACATATACATAGGGCTTCTCAGGTGGGGCTAGTGGTAAAGAACCTGTGTGCCGTTGCAGGGGACATAAGAGACTCAGGCTCAATGCCTGGGTCAGGAAGATCCCCTGGAGGAGAGCATGGCAACCGTCTCTAGTATTCTTGCTCGGAGAATCTCATGGACAGAGAAGCCTGGCAGGCTACAGTCCATAGGGTTGCAAAGAGTGAGACATGACTGAAGCGATTTAGCATGCACAACACTACATGTATATATATGTTTATATACAGAGCCATCTCTTGGTATCCATAGGGTATCAGTTTCAGAACTGCATCAGATGTCAAAATGTGAGGATGTTCTTGTCCTTTGTGTAAAATGGTGTAGTATTTGCATATAATATGCACATCCTTCTGTATTCTTTATATCATCTCTAGAGTACTGGTAACACCCAATATAGTGTGAATGCTATGTATTTAAATAGTTGCCTGCCATGTGTCAAATTGACAGTTTGGTTTTTAGAACTTTCTGGAAAATTTTTTTGAATATTTTCAATCTGTGGTTGAGTGAATCATGGATGTAGAACCTTGGATATGGAGGGCCAACTGTACATAAAATGGAATATTATTCAGCCTTAGCAGAAAGACTCTGACATGTGCTGCAGTATGGATGAACCTTGAAGACACTGTTAAGTGAAATGAGCCATCCACAAGAGGACAAGTGCCCTCTGATTCTGCTTATATGAGGTGTTGTCAGGTTCATAGAGACAGAAAGTAGAATGGTGTTTGCCAGGGTCTGTGGGGAAGGGTCGTGGGAATATTGTTTATCGGATATAAAGTTTCAGTTTGGGAAGATGAAAAGAATTTTGGAGATTGGTTGCACAACAATGTAAATAATAGTTAAGATGGTACATTTTATGTGTCTTTTACCACAGTTAAAAAAAACGTATCAGGTGGTGATAAGGGCTATTGAGAAGATAAAAGGAGACGATTGTGGGAGCATGCGGGGGGAGGTTGGGGAGGTGTGAACTGTTATTGTACATTTGGTGGTCAGAGAAGACCACCCTGATGAGTGACTATCAGGCCGAGGTATGGAATATCCGAAGGAGGGAACACACATCTGGGAGAAGAGCATTTTAGGCAGATGTTAAAGCAAATGGGAGTGGTCGAAGGCAGGGCCGGTTTATGTTTCGGGAACAGGGAGCTTGGCAATGTTGCTCAAGCAAAGTAGGTGAGGAGGAGAGTGGCAGAATGAAATCTCAGCGGGGTCGGGGGGTGAACAGCTCATGTTTCAGGTTATGACACTGAGTATGTATAATGCATCCTGTATGAATAAGATATGTGTATTATATTTCTCTGTGATTGCAGGCATAGTGTTGGTTTTTTTGAAAGCAGATGATTGTATTGATCTAAATGGTATATGTTTCTCCTCTCTACACCTCTGCAGTTAAGAGATAAACATTCGTATTGGCTCACATAGTCCCTGGACTGAATTCGTATGATTCTTTCTCACCCCTTCAGCTCCCCATGCCAGAATTTCTTCAGTCATAAATTAAGCTTATCTTACGAATTCTATTATTGTGAAAGTAAATTAAAAATAATGAATATCAAAGTATCAGCCTTACTGATTTCAGTATTATGAGTCATTCACTGGGCAGTATATACTAAGGTGGGTCTTCTCAGTGTTTATAAATATCTAGTTAGAGCTTACTATGGATTTTGTGTATGAAATTAAATAATACATACATGGCTCAGTATATAGTAGTAGTTGTAGGGCGAGTTATTGTCAAAATACCATTTATAAGCTAACCCAAATTTTTACATGGAACTGAAAAAAATGAAAACCAAACCAAAAAAAAAAACTCAAGATACTCATGAAGTGATTTGTGATAATGGAGCAAACCTAAAGTTTAGCCTCAAAAGACTAGGTTAAGTATTTATGTTATGTTATTTCCTAGATGTGTATCCTTTGGAAAGTTGAGTCCCCTCTGAGCCTCAGTTTCTTCACTTGGGAATAATATCCATTCACACAGTTGCTGTAAGGATTTGCTGAGACATTGTAAGTGAAGCGTGTGGGATATACAATTAATTGTTATGTAGTTATAAATCATATATCATAAATAATATCACTCAAATAAAAATCATTCATGCATTTGCAGTGGCTCTACTCTGTCTAGGAGGGAATAAGGGTGGAAATCCTACTAGAAGTGACGGAGACCTTGAGGGAATCTGTCTTGAGCTGTATTTCCATAGTAAACATAGTATTTTAGTTACATGGTATGTTTTGGGGGGCCTCCTGGGAAGTAGGGCTCCCTGAGCACCACTATAAATTTAGCTGTTCTGAGTATTATAGGGTATTTGAATGATTCAAAATCAGAGAAAATGCTGTCATATATATTATATTAGTATATTTAGTAACTAATATCTGCATATTGTGTGTGTGTGTGTATAGATAGATAGATAGATAGATAGATAATGGTTACCAAGTGCCAAACACTTTTATAATGCTTTACATGCAGTGGTATGCCATGGCCAGCTTGAGAGAGCCAATTTGCAAAATATGAGGAATTCTGTAAGCTGATTGGCTTTATGTTGGTAACTTAAAATTAGTCATGGAAGGAAATAAGCAATCTCTGCAATGCAACCTTATCTCACAAACCACTTGTTAAACATTTCCCATCACACCACCGAATGTGTATCAACTCATTTTAATCTCAAAATGACTCCATAGAATGGTACCATTATCATTCCTATTTTACAGATTAAGGAACAGAGGCAAGGGAAGTTAAGGTCCGTGGCCCTTGGTCACTCAGGTAATAAGTAGCAGAGTAGAAATTTCAGTTGCAGCAGTCAGGCTCTAGAGTTCATGGCCTTGAACTCTCTGCATTGCTACTATTGATTACCCCCAAAGAAGAGTTCTCTCCTTACAGTGCTTTCTACAAAAAAAATGCAGCCTCACAATGAAGGTTGTAAGGTACTTTTAAAAGTCATCTAGGTGGGTCTTCATCGACACTGGACAATATATCAGGTCTACTCTGGATTGTAAAGGGCCTGGGTCTCCTTCTGCATCTAAACAGCATTCACTGTTCTTCCTGAGACTCAGATTCCTCACCAAAAAAAGTAAAGAATTTGGATTTTATTATGTCTAAAACATCTTCCAGGAGTAAAATTCTTGCTTAAGCAAAGCTTATTAGTTCTGCCTCTTGGCCCTGATCCTTGGAGACTCGGCGTCAACTCCGTGTGTAGGCCATAGCTCTATCAGTGATTAAGCATTTGAGTCCACTGGTAATTTTTCTCTAGTTGTTTCATACAAGTATATTTTTTGCACAAATTAGGTAGGTTTTAGACCAATAGCCTCTTGTGATTTTGAAAGTTAGACTTTAAACTTTGTGATGGCAGAAACTCTGTTTGGTTCACTGGTGTAGGCTCAGCGTCTAGTTCAAATTAGGCATTTGTTGAATAGTAAATGAAATTTTCTTTGACTGAATTGAACAAGTCAGCTACAACAGGGATTAATACTGTGAATAGAGGTTGAATATATTGGAGGTGGAAAGAAATTGGAAAATTGGACACAGATCAGGTTTATGATGTAATGTGATGTGATAATGTGTGTTTTAACATACATATTTGTGTCTATATACACAAAATATGGAAGAAAATGGGAGAAACTAGTAACACTGCTTTCTTTTTAGGGGTGAAGAGTAAGAGTTCAGTTGTAAGCCCTCTCAGAGTCTCTCCTTATGAGAGGATGCCATGTTTTCTGATTTCTGGGTGAGGGAACTAACTCCCCAAATTGGCTTACTGACGTGGCCTGACAGTTGTATGAAACATTCTCCTTAGTGTAATAAGTGATGGAGCCTTCCTGCTGTTCCCACTTTCTAGTTAAGTTCAGGGCCAAAATGCATCTCAGGGACGACTTGCTCCCTTCTGTCTTCTGTGTTCAGAGTCCTTAATTGTCAGGAACTATTTACTGAGAAAGAGGGCTGGGAAGGGCATTGTTAGGGGGATGTAAATCAATGAAAGACAAGTTACCTGCCACCGTGTGGCTTTAATCCTCATTTTGCTTGGTGATACATGGTTGTGGAGAGTGATCTGAGAAGGCTTTGAGGAAATCTGACCAAGAGAATATGTCCTTTTATTCTACCAAAGGGACCCCATCTTTCAAGGAGTACCTTCATTTTCCATTGCCATTTATTATAATGAAAATTTGTTTCATGGAATGATTTTCTTTTAGACAAGGTGCTCATGCTTATTTTTAAGACAAATTAAAAGTAATACAGGGAAGATAAAGAAAAAAAGTCTTCCATTGTTTTACCATCCAAAATAGAACCAGCATTATTGTGAAACATTTGTTTCCATTTTTACTTTGTATAGTACTTTGTTGGTGTGTGTGGGAAGTAATCTGGGCGTTTTGCCCAGTTTGGTTTAATTTTTGTTTATTTGTGAACTGTCTTAGATTGCATTACACTTATTAAATCATTACTGTTATTAGCTGTTGCTAATGATACATCATAACATGTTCTTGTCAATCTAAGTTTAAAGCAATAAAAACTTCCTTCCCTAGGGCAGTCTTGTGCGTTGTCTCAGTTCTGAAATACCATACAGTGGAAATATAACTGTAACTACCTTGAAGTTGAAATTCCCTGGCGGAAAAAAAAAAAAATAAATTCCCTGGGTTGTGGTTTTTGAAGCATTTCTCCTCTGTGCTCATTGCTTAGTGCGAGATCAGAGTGGCTCTCTTCTGGTCTCCCAGTACCCTAGCCTTTTATACTTTGCTCATCACTTCAATCTCCCCTATCTCTACCTGTCAAGGCTCAAGTCCTCTTCAAAGACTGACACCAATTTTACTTCCTACAAGAGGGCTTTCCTTATCACAGTAACATTCACACCAAACTGATGGATCTCTCACTTCCTTGAAACCCTACACTACTTACTTTCTGTACAATTCGTGTGGTATTTATATTCTGTTGCCTTTCCTTTTTATTGTGGTAAAAAACTTCTGACATAAAATTGACTCTCTCAAGCATTTCTAAGTGTGCAGTTCAGTAATGTTAAATATGTTACATTATTGTGCAACTGATCTCTACAACCATTTCAACCTGCAAAACTTAACTTCTGTAGGCATTAAACAGCAGTACCACATTTCATCACTTTAACAGCCCCTGGTAACCACCATTCTACTTTGTGTTTCTATGAATGTGGCTACTCTAGATTCCGCAGGTGAGTAGTGTTAGTTGCTTCAGTCGTGTCCGACTCTTTGCAACCCCGTGGACGTAGCCGGGGTCCTCTGTTCGTGGGATTTCCCAGGCAAGCATACGGGAGTGGGCTGCCATCCCCTCCTCCAGGGAGTCTTCCTGACCCAGGCATCAGACTCTCCTCTCCTGCATTGTTTGGTAAAGTGGATTCTTTACCACTTAGTCACAGCAGCGGGGAGGCCCCTCATGTAAGTAGAATCATACAGTATTTCATATATTACATTTTTCTTGATTGTAATTATCCACATATGTATCTTTTCTTTCCTACTAGATTTTCAGCTACCAGATACTGTCGTGTACATTTCCTTCTTTTAATGTACATTTTTGATTGTTCATATTGATTAGAACAGAAATGTTTTCATTAAATACTTTCAGTAAACTTATATGGAATGAATAAATGGAGATTTTAAAATTTAACCCATCTATAGCTTTAGCTGCATGCTGTGCATGCTGGTGGAGACCATGAGGGCTACTTCTGTCGCATTTCTTATTCTTGGGTTTAAACAATTTTTTTTTCTCAACAGGTTTTAATTTTGCTGGCAGACTTAATGTAGATAATTTGTCTGGGAGTCATCTGTACTAAGTGTTTCCTAAATTCTTCCTTTTCTTGTAGGTTTCAGAGTAGTAATCCCATGTATTACCAGTACCATTCAACTAAGTCATGGTATTTTATACTGCTTTGCCTAGCTTAATGACTGAAGCAGTCAAATTATCTAATTTACCTAATGTAATGACATTGCCAGAGAAGGTAATGGCACCCCACTCCAGTACTCTTGCCTGGAAAATCCCCTGGACGGAGGAGCCTGGTGGGCTGCAGTCCATGGGGTCGCTAAGAGTTGGCCACAACTGAGCAGCTTCACTTTCACTTCTCACTTTCATGCATTGGAGAAGGAAATGGCAACCCACTCCAGTGTTCTTGCCTGGAGAATCCCAGGGACGGGGGAGCTTGGTGGGCTGCCGTCTATGGGGTCGCACAGAGTCGGACACGACTGAAGCGACTTAGCAGCAGCAGCAGCAGCGACATTGCTGCTAAATTTATCTTAAAGAAATTAAAAAATAGAACCATAGAATTAAAAAAAGATAGAATTCTCTAATTTAACACATGAAGAAGTTGACTCCAGAGAGTTGGGTTTACAGAGGTATGTAAAGAGCATTGTGACTTCCCCTCTGAGACGGCACATTTCATGCATCTACCAGTTGGGGAGAAAAGTTTTGGTCAGACAGATTTTCTTTGCACAGTCGTATCATTACCATAGTGCTGATGTTGGCAAGGCTAAAGCTCTCTCTGCCAACCGCGTTTAGAGGTGAAATAGTGCGGATTCTCACACGTGACCTGGAGGAGCTCTGCTGGGACTAGGAAGAGAGGTGGTTAGTGTGACAGATACGCTGTCTTCTTCCTTTAAGGAGCACAATGAAATGGCTCGTGGTGGTGATGCTTTTTGAGAATCACTGTAGTGTTTTTAAGATCTTGGGCTCTGAACGTGCATTGCTGAGTTCAAATCCTGGCACTGAATCTTGCTTGCTGTGTGACCTTCGGCTGGTTACTTCATCTCTCTAACCTTCAGTTTGCCCATCTGTAAACTGGGACTAATATGTGTTGCATGGGGCTTCCTGGTCTCTCAGTCGGTAAAGAATCTGCCGACAATGGAGGAGACCCAGGTTTGATCCCTGAGTCAGGAGGATCTCCTGCAGAGGGAAATAGCAACCCATCCACTATTCTTGCTTGAGAAATTCCGTGGACAGAGAGGAGCCTGGCGGGCTATAGTCCATGGAGTCACAGTGAATTGGCCATGACTTAGTAACTAACTACTACCACCATGAGTAGCATAGAACCCTTGTGAGGATTAAGTGATGCCTACAATGTGCAGACACTTCATAATGCTTGATTTAATAACACATCAGATTCTCTTAGGTCTAGAAAACATGTGACTGCTAGACTGGGGTTGGATGGTCCATTTACAGGCCTGGGAAGTTGGTGCTGGCTTGGGGAAGAGATTCCTTTCTTGCTGTCAGCTACATTCTCAGTGCTCTTCCATGGAGCCCCAGCATATAGGTAATTTGGGCTTCCTTCTATCTCAGTGGTCTCCGGGTAGTTGGATTATGTACATGGTGGAGGTTGTTTAGTCGCTAAGTCATGACCAACTCTGTTGTGACTCCATGGACTGTAGCCTGCCAGGTTCATCTGTCTATGGGCTCTCCCAGGCAAGAAATACTGGAGTAGGTTGCCATTTCTTTCCTTCTCCGGGGACCTTCCTGACCCAGGGATCGAATTCACGTCTACTGCATTGGCACGCAGATTCTTGACCACTGATCCACCATGGAAGCCCCTATGTACATGGATTAACTTCCAAATCACCGAAAGAGGATGCTGCTAAGCTTTCTAAAGGTTTGGGCCTGAGTATCGGCACAGAGTGTCGTCTGCTGTGTTTTATTGGGTACAGTGTCAGAGTTGAGAAGAGGGGACTGCACAGGATGTGAACAGCGGAGGGGCAGTTTATTGGGGCCATTCATCTAACAGACTGCCACACTTTTCATCTAATGTAAATATTTGACTACCCTTAGCGTATAAGAGGATATTCACTTATTATTTCCACCGCTATTTACTGAGCATATATCCTGTGCCAGGGCTTGTAGTAGGCACTGGGGATACACAATTGAACAAAATGCACAAGATCCTTGCCTTGATGGAGCATACGTCAGGCAATTAAACAAATGATTTCATTAACTTCTGATTTGATGGGTGCTCTGAGAATGGTAAGAGCTATTTGTTGGCAGGGTTTAGCAGGCATCTTAACGTAGTCTATGGCTTCCGCAGTAGCTGTAAATAATTGGCCTGCAGTGAGGAAGACACCGGAGACACGGGTTTGATCCCTGGGTCGGGAAGATCTTCTGGAGGACGGCATGGCAACCCACTCCGGTATCCTTCCCTGGAGAATCCCAGGGACAGAGGAGCCTGGTGGGCTGTAGTCCCTAGGGTTGCGAAGAGTTGGACATGACTTAGCGACTAAGCATTAACCTAGTCTGTGGGTTCAGGAAAATTCTGGATTCTGAGGTAAAAATAACATATTCAGTATGAGTTCAATGAAAGAAGAGAAGCAGAGTTAAAATAAGTAAGGAAAAGTCTCTCTTGTCTGAATGCTAAATAATGTGAAACACTTAATATGGTGAGAAGTAGGGGAGAAAGCCTTCTAGATGTAGAAACCGATTGCTGAAACTGGAAGCACGTGCGTGTGTGATGTTGTTTGGTTGCTCAGTCGTGTCTGACCCTTTGTGACCCCATGGACTGCAGCATGCCAGGCTTCCCTGTCCTTCATCATCTCCTGGAATTTGCTCAAACTCATGTCCATTGAGTCGGTGATGCCATCCAACCATCTTGTCGTCTGTCGCCCCCTTTTCCTCCTGCCTTCAATCTTTCCCAGCACCAGGGTCTTTTCCAATGAGTTGGCTCTTTGCCTCAGGCGGCCAAAGTATTGGAGCTTCAGCTTCAGCATCAGTCCTTCCTATGAATATTCAGGGTTGATTTCCTTTAGGATTATGTGTTCCTTTCTGTCATGGGACTGCTCAGGGTGTGCTGTTTTTTTACTGCTCTCTAACCTAGAGTCATGATCCTGTGCTTAGAAACAGCAAGCAGAGAGGACTGCATTTGATACTCAGGAGTCTAGGGATTGACCCTTTGACCTTGAGGTTATCAGTAAAATTCCCAAGTGATTCCAGAAGTGGAAAGGCAAGTATACCTGGTGCACATATACATATGTGGAATCACTTTGCTCTGCAACTGAAACTAAGACAATATTGTAAGTCAACTATACTTCCTCCCCCCAGTAAATAAATGATATGCATAGGATGGAAGCTTTTAAAAGCTACCTCTGTCCACGCCCTCTTATGCCAAATTACCAACTTTCTGATATTCCCTTCCGAGAGGAGAAGCAGTTTCCTCCTACCTCCCCTCTACTCTTTCTGATAAATCTGTATTGCCTTCTCTTTTGTTGGCAGAGAAAAATATTAGACTATCATTGATTTAACTCAAGTACACTAAAAAGTTTCCAGAAAAACAGTTCTTAAAAATATCATTGTCATTATTGAACACAACCAGTGTCCAATTTCCTATTCCAAGTAGGAATTCTTATCAATAGAATTAAAAGGAGGCCAGTGTAATCAATTGAGGTATACTCACATGTGTAATGAGGAAGCTGGATTCAATCTAGTGACTTAGGCTTCATACTGTGTTTCTGCTTTAGAGATGAAAACCATATGGTTCAGGTTTTATTTTTTATTGTTTTTGGCTCCATCACGTGAGCTCGTAGTTCCCCCATCAGGGATCTAACCTGCGTCCCCTGCATTGGTAGGCAATTTCTCAACCATTGGACTACCAGGGAAGTCCCCAGGTTTTATTTTTCAAATATATTTTTGTTTTATTTTTAACATTGATAAAAGCATACATTGAAATGAAAAAAAAAAAAAAAGTACACTAACAGGAATCCACAAACTTGAGTTAAATTAAAATCTCCATTTACTTCAAGCCTGGCACCCCACCGTTAAATCTGGCCGAAGAAAAATGTGCAACAGCAGTACCTGGTTTCCTTTTATATTCATGATCCTGAACCTCCAGGGGCTGTTAACACTGGCCAGAAATGTTACAGCAGTTCCCTCACCCCATGTATGCAGATTTCAGTGTATTATTACTCTCACTGGGGCAGGTGCTAGTTAGAAGAAGATATCCAGGAGTACCTCTCCTTCGAAGTTTCTGATTCAGTAAGTGTGGTGGGCCTTGAGATTTGTAATTTCTTGTAACTTCCCGTGTTTTATTAGTACTGCCGTCTGGGCACCACACTTGGCAAACTAGTGCCTTAGACCATTCGCTTTATCACTCTGTGTTATAATTTCATTTCTCCATTCTCTTAAACCTCTAATACCTCATCCTTCACCTTCACTCTCACCTTGCTTCTGGATTCACTGAGAAAAATTAAAGTGATCAGAAGAGAACTTCCCATAAGCTCCCATCAGCACCACCAGGCTTGTCCACCAAGTAGAGTCAAGCACATAGCCAGCTCCAGGTTATTATCTTAGGTAAGTCTTACCAAGTGTCTTTACAGGAAATATAGATACACATTTATTCTAGTAAGATAGAGCTCATATCACTTTATATATTGGGTTGCTGTATAATTTTTCATTGAGTTATGCAGATAAAAACAAAACTAATGGAGGTTAGGACCTTTGAGATCCTGTGTAGCTGAATCATTTTCAAACTTCATTTAATGTGGAATAGTGAGACAGGAATTGAAGTGAGACAGAATAATACTCAAGAAGCAAAGGTGGGGGAGGGGGTGTTTTGCATCCATGGAAAAATTAAGTAGATAAAAAAATGCAACAGTTATTCCATCATGACAGATCACTGTCATGATGAACAACTTCTGGAGAGCTGCTTATTAGTAGTTGCTTATGAGTTACCGAACATTGATCGATAATATGTAGGTGAGTGACATCATCTGAATTACTTTTTAAAAAATTCACTCACGACTGATAGAGAGTAGGTGAAAGGGGGACAAGAGTATTAGCAAAACTAGTTAAGATAATGTAGTAATCCATGAAGAGATAATGATAACCTGGATTAGAGTAGTATCAGTGGAGACAGAGAAAAGCGGATGGTATTGAAGGTATTTAGGAGATAAAGAGGCAGACTTCCTGATGAATTGCCTATGATGGGTGAAGGAAGCAATAGGATGCAAAGTTTGTGATTAAAAAAGTAGTAGTTGTAATAATTTAAAATTTCCACTTAAAATACTTTCTATATTACCCAAATTGTCACCTTGAATTGATAATGTTAAAAATGATTCTAAACCATTTAAAAAGAAATGTATACACAGGATGAAAGTAACTTCTGAAATATTTGAGTGCTTTATATAATCAAAACAAAAGTATGCTGCAATTTCCTGGCAGTCCAGTGTTTAGGACTCTGAGCTCTCACTGTAAGAACTGGGGTTCCATCCCTGTTCCGGGAACTAAAATTGCCACAAACTGGGTCAAAGGAAAAGAGAGAGAAAGAGAGAGTGAGAGGAGTATGCTATGAAGTACATTTTCAAATTTACTTTTTATGACATAATATTTTGTATTCAGAAAATATGAGGATATATATATGTATAAACCTTTATTTTTTCAAGTGTAAATTCCACAAGGGCAGGGATTATGTTTCATTTTTCACTTCCCATGAAACCCAATTGGAACTAAATAAATATTGGTAAATTATATTATATATATGCATATATTATTTACATAGCTACATATAATATATATAATCTTATATATACTTGCTAAGTTTATATCTAAAATATTTTGTTTCTAATAAACATTTTGACTAATTTACTGAGTGATAGATACTTGAGGAGGCCAATCTTCAATCTCATCAGTATGACCTTGTGTTACCATATTTTCTTCAGAAGGATGTGGGAAATTTGTCTAAATAGATTGCATCACTGTTCATCCTAGGAAATTCTTTCGAGCTCTAAGAAAGCCCAGGTAAATGTCAGGTTCGTTTTCTAGTGAATGGTTCCTCTACCTATTTCCATGAGACTAACAGTTTGCTCTGAACTAGAAGGTCTTCTTTAGATGCCAGTGCACTGTTAGCATTAACGCTCCTGCAGGGCTATAAAACAACCCATATGCTTCTTCTGGATTTATCAGGAAAGTATGGTTGGAGTTTCAGGGCTGGGGGAAGATGTGTACAGTACAAACATTTTCATACTAAAACAATGGATTAAAAGTTAGTCTTTGTCAGTATATCCCCCACCCCCACCCCAGCTAGGATGATGAAATAACACTTCTTACATGTACCTTTGCTGTTTTCCACTTTTCTGATTCTCATCTCTTTTATCCTGCCTAGAGTGTTCTCTATTTTATCCCTTACTTTGCCGCCCGCAAGATCTTTTTAAAACTCAGGTTTGATCCTTGCCTGTTGTTTCCTTGCCTGAAACTATTAAGTGATTCTTTATTGCCTTTAAGATAAAGCTCAGATTCTTAATAAGGCTTCTAAGATCCTGCACCGTCTGACTTGGCCCTTCAGAGCCGGGCCCCACATCTCTGAATGGGCCATGCAAATTTTGCTTCTCATACAAATTCCTTTGTTAGGATTCCAAGCCTTCTGCCCTCCTTGCCACCCAAGCAGTCTGCTGCTTTCTCTAGACTCATCTTAAGAGTCATTCCTTTAGGGGAGCCTTTTCTGGGTCTCCCAGGTTGAATTGATCAGTCTTTCTTTGTGCTCAGCCTCTACCTTTATAAGCTTTCATTGTTGCCACCTCTAATAGTTTAATACACTTCTTTTCTTTTGCTCTTTGTTTTTGGCCATACTGCAAGGCATGTGGGATCTTAGTTCCCTCCTTGGATGGAAGACGAGCCCCCTGCAGTGGAAGGGCGGAGTGTTAACCACTGGACCTCCAGGGAAGTCCCAGTTTAATGCACTTCTTTGTTTTAACATCTGTAACATCCTCAAGGCGATGGACTGTATCTTATTTTATCCCCAGTGTCTAGTATGATGTATCCTGCAGAGAAGACACAAAATATATATTATCTGACTTCTCAAATGAATGGTAATGCTGTTCTTGGGAAAAACCACTCTTAAGAAGTAAACTCATGTGTGCGGGCTCTGTTTTCTAGCTCGGCTGTTTTATTTTCCAAATTCTTACCACCAACCAGCTCCTTTTAAATGTGCTTAGGGGTCAGTATTTGTAGGCCAGGTTCTGTTTGAGGGAGTGGGGGGGAAAGGAAAAAGCAGAAACAAATGGTTATTACCAAAAGGAGAAAAGCATATTCTCTGAAGGATTATTATCACATATGACAACCATTCTGTCCCTAGCAACAACCATTTACTGTGTGCTTCAGTATCCAGAGATTCAGCTTGCCTTTCCCACTGGGACATAAACACCCAGGAGACCAAGATGAGCGTGACTCCTTTTGTTCAGTGATCTCACGGCTCCCACTGAGCTTTTCCCTAAACAGTAGACTTTCTTCCTTCCAAAAGCGTTTTCCAGGAAGACCTCATCTTTCCAGCAGGCTGGTGAGCTCTGTACTTGGCTCTGCCCAGGTAGAGGGCTTCCTTCTCCTTACACAGTCACCTGGACAGAGCAAACTCCCCCGTCCGCGCTCTCGTAGGGAAAAGTGTGGGGAGTGTGGGCTGGCCCCTGCCCCCGCCGGCTTAGGTCTGTAGAGTTGCCTAGGATAAATACTCACAGTCATATTTTGCGCTGGATGTAATTTTATCATGATACATTTATTTTTTGTTTTTTGTTCCATTTGAATTTCATCGTGCTTCCTGTGAAATGGTTGGTTTGTGAATCTTTAAAGCTGGTATTGGGTTCCATTTTCCTTATACTTTACTTGAATAAGTTATTTACTCTTTAGGGCAGAGAATAAGCACTTAAATAAATAAAATAAAGTGGCATAAATAACACACAAACTCTGGGAATGCTCCACAGATAATGTGAAGTCCACACTATATTTCTCCTGTGTCCTTATCAAACTTTTCACTAAGTTGTTTTGTGTGTGTGTGTGTGTGTGTGTGTGTGTGTGTGTGGAATTGGATGGACTGAGATGCTAGATAAGGCCAGTTAAGGTAGGTTGGGACCACAATGTTAAGCACCTGTTTGCCTTGATAAGGAAGAATTTGGGCATTATCCTTTGAACAATGGTTACCAGTAATAGATTTCTAAGTAGGGAAGTAACATGAACAGATTTACTTTGTTTCTTCTTAAAACAAAGTAATACTAAAATGAGGAAAAAGTCTCCCTAAATGAAATGCCAGATGATCCAAAAATTCCATTCCAACAATCCACAGACAGATTTTGGAGATTTCCATCTTCATTCCATATGTCCTTACGAGATCTGCTGGGGCCAGCAAATCAAGTCAAAGCCCAAATGTTGACTCTGCTCTTTTGCATGAAGACTATGGAACTTTAATCTTCCTTAGGTTGTAAAAGCAAATCTTTTCCCAGATTAGCTCACTGCATTGCTTGGTCAATAACACAGTCCTTAGGGAACTGGCTTCTTTCCCAGTCTCACCATCTTAATGGTTTCTATGTTCTTTTCTTTCCATTTGGAACAGAAACATGAAAATACAGGCAGTCCACGGTTGGTAACTGACAAGTCCATTACGGCAGACTCCTATAGGAGTCACTTTGTTTAGTTACTAAATTATTATTTACATATTTTATTTTAGCTGTACATATTGAATTAAAGTATGTATTTTTGTGGTTACAGCATGGGTTGTGTGTTTGCTGTTCAGTCATGTCCAACTCTTTGTGACCTCATGGACTATATCCTGCCAGGCTCCTCTGTCCATGGGATTTTCCAGGCAAGAGTACTGGGGTGGTTGCCATTTTCTTCTGCAGGGGACCTTCCTGACCCAGGAATTGAACCCAGGTCTCCTGCATTGCAGGCAGACTCTTTGCCATCTGAGCCACCAGGGAAATTACAGTATAATACATGCTTATAAAAACTTGAAACACTATGGAAATATATTAATGGAAAATATAAGATAAAGATAACTTCCTTAGTATGCAGTCTTCCAACTTTTTCACATGTCTGTTGTTTAAACCAGCACATGTAGATGTATATTATTCTGTAGTTTATATTTTTGCTGAACATTTTAGGTAAAATAACACAAGTATCTTTACTTAATGTCTGTGGAGTATTACATTTTATGGGTAATTCTACTCTTTGGGGACATTTGCATTGTTTTCAGTTTTCAAGTTACCTTTGATATTTCCTTAGGATTAAATCCTTGAAGGTGAATTTCTGGGTCAGATTATGTGTATTTTGAATTTTAGTATGTAGTGCCAGATTGTCCTCTACAGTTACAGCACAAATTTGCATTCCTGCTGAAAGAATGTAAGAGTGTGTGTTTCAGCAAATGCTTGCCAATGGTAATATTTCCTCTCATTTTTTATCTTTGCCAATCTGACAGTCAAAACACATTTCATTGGATTAACATGTACTTACTTCTTGATTTGTCATTAGGTTAGACATATTTTTATAAGCTTGTTGTCCTACTTGTGAATGTTTGCTCACAGTCTTTGTTCTTTCCAATTGGTGCTTTGGTCTTTTTTTAATTATGAGAACTTTTTGTATATGGTACATGTGATCAACTAACTTCTTTTGCAGTTGATTGGAATTCTTTTTTTTTTTTTGATTTGGAATTCTTGAATTCCGTTTATTGCAGTTTTTCTTTATCCTGTTCATAAATAGGTGGTCATATTTACCACTTCTTTTCCTTTCATTATATACTTCTCTAAATTTTTTCCTTTGATTAATATTTAAAAAGAAAAATTCCATATACACCTACTGTACAGGTACTGAAACATAAGCATAAATATAAATTCATACATAAGAACTCTAATAACATTTTTTTTTTTTTTCTTTGCAATACAGTATAGATTTTATCCTGTCAACTTACCCACCGCTGCTCCTCACTCCATCCCTTGAAAGGAATCTACTGAATTTTCAATGGTATAGTTGCTAGGATAATTTGGAAGTTATTAGATAAGATTACACATATTTGTGATGACAATAAAGTTAGCATGTATGACCAAGTTTTGTTAATCATTAAAATGTACAAGAATTAAGAAAATTGAAAAATTATATTAATTGTAAAGAGCACTTTTTTGTGTGTTTTACATTAGTTGAAGCTGCTTTTTAAAAAATTTCTTACATATGATGCAAATCCAAATAAGAGTCCAAATAAAATGTTTTTTGGATTGTGGAGGTAGCAGAGTTAACTTAGGGGCCAGAAATGCCTTCACACACCTACCTCTTTCTAATGTGAAAAATTATCTGGATAAAGAAAAACATCATTATTTGTCTTTTATTGGAAAGATGCAGATGATGAGGTTCTTACCTTTTACACATGCCTTACTGTTAAATTATATTTAGTTTTTATTTATTTTTCTTTTTTATATATTTTTTAATTTTTATTTTTATATTTAGTTTTTAATCTGAAGATTTGCAGAATAGGAACAACTCTTTTACATGTTAAAAGAATTTAGTAATTTTATTAATATTTATTACTTTAGAATTGGTTTAAATGATTTATTATTATTTTTCATCTATTATTTTAAATGTTAATTATGCCTAGCAGGGAAAGCCTGTTAAGTATTTTTTTTTAAGTTATTCCTATTATTTGGTGACCATATACTTTGGTTATTTCATATTTCTGCAGAGACTTCAAATGTATTCAAATATTCAAATTTAAGCTGTAGCTAGGTCTATGACTGTATTCACTTATTTCCAAGATGCCTGAAATGAATTTCAGTATGCATTATATTATTTCAGGAATTGAGTGCAATTAACAATATCAGATGCATATTCTCCCACAGAAAGGAGTAACAGTAACCAGGTCTTTTGAGATTGAGGAATTTCTAAGAACGAAAGTTATAATGAAGGGTATCAACATCCTAAGGTGATACATTCTTCACCCAGAACTCTGTGGGGATTCTCAAAGTGAGAAATTCTTTTGTATCTTTGAAAACAGGAAAATCAAAGGAATTTCTTTTAATCTGGTTTACATCCAGGCCAGTGAGCGGCACTAATAAGGAACAAACACATTAGCTAGCACCAAAAGGAAATGATAATTAGAAATGAAATCTTAATCCAGAGACCACAGGCTGAGATCTCTAAAGCCTCACCACTGGCCTTTAAATAGAAAAATCACATTTAAAAGTCCTAAATGGTAATGTACAATGATATTTGCATGTGAAAATGAGTGGTTTGAGCGCAAATTGGCTAGCTGAATACCTTTTGTAGGAGAGAGGGAAGGTGACTGTTCTCCTGGGGTATAGGGCATGGGGGAGGCAGAGTTTTACTGGCAGGCATTAAGTTGAAAAGTAGTCTTATCTGCAAATTCATAGTTACATGTCAAGTCTTGACATTAAGCAAATTGACTTTGCTCTGAAGTGATTTAATAGTGATTCTCTAATTCCTGATTCCGTTTACTGGAATTCAGCTGCCCTCTTCTTTTTTTTCAGTATTTATTTTTAAATTTTATTTATTTATTTGGCTGCACAACGTCATCGTTGAGGCATGCGAGACCTTTAGTTGAAGCAAGTGAAGTCTTAGTTGTGTCTTGTAGGACCTAGTTGCTCAACTAGGGGAGGAACCTGGGCCCCCTGCATTGGGAGCAGGGAGTCTTAGCCACTGGACCACCAGGGAAGTCCCTGAACCGCCCTCCCCACCTTTAATATAGGCTTAAGATATTTATTTATTTATTTGACTGTGCTGAGTCTTAGTTTCCACGGGCAGGATCTTTGATCTTCCTTGCAGCATCTGGGATCGAGTTCCCAGATCAGGAATTGAACTTGGCGGGAGGACAGAGTCTTAGCCAATGGACCACCGAAGAAATCCCTCAGTTGCCTTCTTAATATTGAGAACTCAAAGAAGGAGGGAGAAGTATGCAGAATGATAGGACAGAATGAACAACATTGACTCTAGTAATAGACTTTAACCCTTCAGTACCCTAGGGTTGGAAAGGAAAAATATTAATGATGAGATCAATTCAGTTCACTTCAGTCAGTTCAGTTGCTCAGTCTTGTCCGACCATTTGTAACCCCATGGAGTGCAGCACCCTGGCCTCCCTGTCCATCACCAGCTCCCAAAGTTTACCTAGACTGCTGTCCATTGAGTTGATGATGCCCTCCAACCATCTCATCCTCTGTTGTCCCCTTCTCCTCCTGCCTTCAATCTTCCCCAGCATCAGGATCAAAGTATTGGAGTTTCAGCTTTAGCATCAGTCCTTCCAATGAACACCCAGGACTGTTCTCCTTTAGGATGGACTGGTTGGATCTCCTTGCAGTCCGAGGGACTCTCAAGAGCCTTCTCCAACACCACAGTTCAAAAGCATCAGTTCTTTGGTGTTCAGTTTTTTTATACTCTCTTACATGCATACATGACCACTGGAAAAACCATAGCTTTGACTGGATGGACCTTTGTTGGCATTGTAATGTCTCTGCTTTTTAATCTTCTATCTAGGTTGGTCGTAACTTTCCTTCCAAGGAGTAAGCGTCTTTTAATTTCATGACTTCAGTCATCATCTGCAGTGATTTTGGAGCCCCCAAAAATAAAGTCAGTCACTGTTTCCACTGTTTCCCCATCTATTTGCCATGAAGTGGTGGGACTGGATACCATGATCTTAGTTTTCTGAATGTTGAGTTTTAAGCCAACATTTTCACTATCCTCTTTCACTTTCATCAAGAGGCTCTTTAGTTCTTCAATTTCTGCCATAAGGGTGGTGTCATCTGCATATCTGAGGTTATTGATATTTCTCCCGGCAATCTTAATTCCAGCTGGTGCTTCCTCCAGCCCAGCATTTCTCATGATGTACTCTGCATATAAGTTAAATAAGCAGGGTGACAATACACAGCCTTGATTACTCCTTTTCCTATTTGGAACCAGTCTGTTGTTCCATGTCCAGTTCTAACTGTTACTTCCTGACCTGCATACAGATTTCCCAAGAGGCAGGTCAGGTGGTCTGGTATTCCCATTTCTTTCAGAATTTCCCAGTTTGTTGTGATCTACACAGTCAAAGGCTTTGGCATAGTCAGTAAAGCAGAAATAGATATTTTTCTGGAAGTCTCTTGCCTTTTCAATGATCCAGTGGATGTTGGCAGTTTGACCTCTGGGTCCTCTGCCTTTTCTAAAACGAACTTGAACATCTGGAAGTTCACGGTTCATGTATTGCTGAAGCCTGGCTTTGAGAATTTTGATCATTACTTTACTAGCGTGTGAGATGAGTGCAATTGTGTGGTAGTTTGAGCATTCTTTGGCATTACCTTTCTTTGGGACTGGAATGAAAACTGACCTTTTCCAGTCCTCTGGCCACTGCTGAGTTTTCCAAATTTGCTGTCATATTGAGTGCAGCACTTTCACAGCATCATCTTTTAGGATTTGAAATAGCTCAACTGGAATTCCATCACCTCCACTAGCTTTGTTCGTTGTGATGCTTCCTAAGGCCCACTTGACTTCACGTTCCAGGATGTCTGGCTCTAGGTGAGTGATCACACCATTGTGATTATCTGGGTCATGAAGATCTTTTTGTAGAGTTCTTCTGTGTATTCTTGCCACCTCTTCTTAATATCTTCTGCTTCTGTCAGGTCCATACCATTTCTGTCCTTTATTGAGCCCATCTTTGTATGAAGTGTTCCCTTGGTATCTCTTATTTTTTTGAAGAGATCTCTAGTTTTTCCCATTCTATTGTTTTCTTCTATTGCTGTACACTGATCACTGAGGAAGGCTTTCTTATTTCTCCTTGCTATTCTCTGGAACTCTGCATTCAAATGGGAATATCTTTCCTTTTCTCCTTTGCTTTTTGCTTCTCTTCTTTTCACAACTATTTTTAAGGCCTCCTCATACAGCCATTTTGCTTTTTTGCATTTCTTTTTGTTGGGGATGGTCTTGCTCCCTGTCTCCTGTACCATGTCACGAACCTCCGTCCATAGTTCATCAGGCACTCTGGGCTATCAGATCTAGTCCCTTATATCTATTTTTTGCTTCCATTGTATTATTGTAAGGGATTTGTTTTAGGTCATACCTGAATGGTCTAGTGGTTTTCCCCGCTTTCTTCAATTTAAGTCTGAATTTGGCAATAAGAAGTTCGTGATCTGAGCCATAGTCAGCTCCTAGTCTTGTTTTTGCTGACCGTATAGAGCTTCTCCATCTTTGGCGGCAAAGAATATAATCAGTCTGATTTCGGTGTTGGCCATCTGGTGATGTCCATGTGTAGAGTCTTCTCTTGTGTTGTTGGAAGAGGGTGTTTGCTATGACCTGTGCGTTCTCTTGACAAAACTCTATTAGGCTTTTCCCTGCTTCATTCTGTACTCCAAGACCAAATTTTCCTGTTACTCCAGGTGTTTCTAACTTCCGACTTTTGCATTCCAGTCCCCTATAATGAAAAGGACATCTTTTTTGGGTGTTAGTTCTAAAAGGTCTTGTAGGTCTTCATAGAACCGTTCAACTTCAGTTTCTTCAGCATTACTTGTTGGGGCATAGACTTAGATTACTGTGATATTGAATGGTTTGCCTTGGAAACAAACAGAGATCATTATGTTGTTTTTGAGAAATTATGAGATACAAGGCATAAATTGGTATTTCTAAATCTAGCATAACGGTAACCCAAGAGCAACCCTTGCACAATGAGTTAATAGTTCGTTATTGTTGAGATTCCCAAAGATGTCATCATATGTATGTTTATTTTTCTTCTCATTGTTGAAAAGATCTGGCTATCATCCTAGAACTTAATGAGTTCTACATTTGCTATTGAGATATAGTAAAAGTTGTTTTCATACATACATTTTTTAGTAAGGCATCCTCTAAGTGATTCAATATCTTTGGTACATCAAGAAAATGTAGTGATTAATATTGTATGACATGGAACACTAAAAGCCCTTTTGGAACACTCACTTGTTCCTGAATTTCTGTTCCAATTTACAAGGGATACCTGAGGCAAAAATCCCTTTTAAAATCTGGATCTAAATCACCACATTTGCCTTTTTTATACAAACATGTTTCCCATGTTTAATTCTCATGTAATAATTTTTAGACTGCAGATTAAATTGGTCTTTGTGGATTTCGTAAAGCAAATGTGGAGGCGCCATCAAATAAAATTCAAGGTCCCCAAGTATGCTAAGATCTAATTCAGGCTTGCTTCAACTAAACTGTCACTGGAAAGATAGAAAATGTCTTAATAACAAATCTGAAGCACTTAATTTTAGGGAAGTGACTGACCCAGGGTCTTTAATTCCTGGAGAGGGCTAGTTCCTGGAGAGAGAGCTCATAATGATAAACTCTTTCCTTAAATCTGATTTTTTAAGTTGGCTGTATCTTTGTCTGTGGTTAAGCTGTGAGTATTTGTTAATTTCATACGCAGAAAACACATTCCTGTTTACTCTTGTTTTCTTACCTGCTGCTGTTGGCTTGTTGGCAGACTCTTCCAATGTGGTTGATTCTGCCCTGCCTGTGTTCTGAGAATGAATGAATATAAGATTCTTATCTACCCAGAAGCAAGGCAGTTGAAAACCACTTAGTTGGAGAACATTTTGAAACACAGTCATACTTTTTAAATGCTTGGAATTATTGGAAACAAAAATTACAGATAATCAACTTACTGAATAACAAAAGTAGAGGTGGTTCTTCAAAATAAAGGCGTTGGATTGATTCAAGATTCTAAGTTACTTTTAATCAATTCTTTTCTGTCTGTTGCACATTTCAGCATTTATCACCATCTGTAAAATGTTATTATGGGTAGTAGTGTTAATTTGAAGATTTGAGATTTCTTGTGGGAACATATCTTGGTTGACTATGTACTTAGGTATAAAACTAGATCCATAGATATTAATGGCAAGCATTTGCCTAGGAACCTAAATAAATAATTTGAAATTTAGGAGAAAATATTTCATTCAGATAATGTACGAAAAAGCATGGGCTCTTTACTTTAAAACTTCCTGAAGTCATCTGTTCCAACAGTGCAGTGCTTGTGAGCTAGATGGTCTGCTACTGAATAGAATCACTGGGTTGAAAACAGTCACAGTAATATTTTCTAGGATTGCGCCATGATGTTCTCCATGGTGCTGGATAATAAAGGAGCAAATTTTTAGGCATAGGGAGTTCATTTCACTATTGTTCAACTTCAGTTACCTTCCAACACATTATTCTCTTACTTCCATCATTTTTTACTTGGATATTCATGAAAGAGAAGAATTTAAACACATAAGTTATAAATAAGCACCTCATTGTTTCCATGTTGGAGAGCATGGATATTGTTAGGCTTTATTTATCTGTAAGGCCACTCCCTTTTTCTTAAAGAAAAACAGATATTCAAAAGGTAATGCTCAGAATTCCAGAAAAACATCTACTTCTCCTTCAATGGCTATGCTAAAGCCTTTGTGTGGATCACAACAAACTGGAAAATTCTTAAAGAGATGGGAAAACCAGATTACTTTACCTGCCTCCTGTGATACCTGTATGCAGGTCAAGAAGGAAGAGTTAAAATCAGACATGGAACAATGGACTGGGTCAAAATTGAGAAAGGAGTACTTGAAGGCTGTTTATTGTGACCCTGCTTATTTAACTTATATGCAGAGTACATCATGAGAAATGCTAGGCTGGATGAAGCATAAGCTGGAATCAAGATTGCTGGGAGATTTATCATTAACCTTAGATATGCAGATGACACCACCCTTATTGGCAGAAAGGGAAGAGGAACTAAAGAGCCTCTTGATGAATGTGAAATAGGAGAGTGCAAAAGCTGGCTTGAAACTCAACATTCAAAAAACAAAGATCATGGAATCTGGTCCCATCACTTCATGGCGAATAGATGGGAAAACAATGGAAACACTGATAGACTTTATTTTCTTTGGCTCCAATGGCAGATGGTAACTGGAGCCATGAAATTAAAAGATGCTTCTTCCTTGGAAGAAAAACTATGACAAACCTACACAGCATATTAAAAAGCAGAGGCATTACTTTGCCAACAAAGGTCCATCTAGTCAAAGCTATGGTTTTTCCAGTAGTCATGCATGTATGTGAGAGTTGGACCATAAATAAGGCTGAGCACTGAAGAATGATGCTTTTGAACTGTGGTGTTGGAGAAAACTCTGGAGAGTCCCTGGGACTGCACATAGATCAAACCAGTCCATCCTAAAGGAAATCATCCCTGAATATCCACTGGAGGAACTGATGCTGAAGCTCCAATACTTTGGCCACCTGATGCAAAGACTCACTGGAAAAGATCCTGATGCTGGGAAAGATTGAAGGCAGGAGGAGAAGGGGTCGTCAGAGGATGAGATGGTTGGATGACATCACCAGCTCGATGGACAGGAGTTTGAGCAGGCTCTGGGAGCTGGTGCAGGACAGGGAAACCTGGCGTGCTGCAGTCCATGGGGTCACAAAAGGTCAGACTAGGCTACTGAGGGACGACAGCAGTGCTCAGTGAACTGATGGGTAATTCGCAGGAGGAATCAGTGCTTATAGAAAGCCCCGAGGACATCCTGCAAAAAACCTGTTTGTGATGGAGCACATCAAGGAGAGGCTAAGCAAAGTGGAAGCCCTTCAGACAGAAGCTCACTCAGTAGGAAATACCTAGTTCTTTTTTAGAAAAAAAAATCACCCTTCAGACTTTTATGTATTTAGGTACAGATGAGTTATAACTTCGAGCAAGTGCAGACTGCATTTTGAGCAGATGCATTGTTTGCTATCTAACATTACTATTTACTACTGATGTAACTATTTGTATCTATTGTATATATCTATGGGCTTGGATTTCTCCAAAGCTCTGCTACCTGTCAGCACAGTCCTTCAAATGTCGGCAGATGAAGCAAGACCAGTGCTGGGTTCAGGAGAAGCCTCCAGCTGAGGCCTGAGAGTCAGAGGTTCTCTGTGAAGGAAGGGAACCTGCAACAGAGACTTGAGGAGACTCGGGCCTTGTGGGCAGGTTCTGAGAACAGCACTGCTGTGAAGTGGGGCCGTGAAGGAAAGAGTCAGACCCAACCAGGAACCTTGCTTACAAGAGAGGGAAGGAAATGCTGCTTGTATCCTCTGAGCCCTGGCCTAGAAGGAAACAGGAGACACCCATTGCCCCAAATTTTAACAACCAGGCAGTAAGCATCTCTCCTGCTCCATCCTTCTGTTCTGGGGCTGAGAGGGATGCTCACCCTGCATGCATCTCTGCTTGTCACTCAGGGAGGGTTGGTGGGGTTGAAAGGGATGATGAAGAGCAGAGAATGCTACTGAGTGAGGTTCCTAACAGTGTCTTGTGTAGACCTCAGTAGATGACTGATGAATGAATAAAGGATTGATCTTTTTTCCCCCTTGATTTTTCTGTCTCCTAAAGAAACTATAGTTCCTTCAGTTATCATTTATCCTCAGGTAGTAAGTCCTAAGAATTGTAACAAAAATGTCAACGAGAGGATACTCCAAACTATGTCTCCCCCTCTTCACTGTACTCACAGTACAAGCAACTCCCTAAAATGTCCCAGCCTTCATTAAGCAGACTTCCTAGCTCTGCTTCAACACCCTTTCTTTAAACCTCAGCACATCCCCCCACAAGATAAGGTCTAAAAAATTTGCCCCACTTCTTAAGTTGTTAACAACTCCCTTGGATTCCTTATGCAGATAGACCTTACTTCCTACTTTAGAGATAAGATCTCTGCCATCTGGTGTAAACTCCCTCCACACCTTAGCATATCTCAGGATGCATACCAGCCCCTACGGCTTTGCTAAAGTTATTTCCTTCAGTGCCCACCCCCTGCTTCTAATTCCATCCCTCCCCCCCTTCTACTTAATCCTCCTCATCCTTTAGGACCTAATCTGATCCATAACTCCTCTGCAGTTTTCTCTGCCCCCGTTTCCTACCCATAATAATATCTTTCATGTTTGAATTTCAGTGAAGTCTGTCATAAAAAGTCTTAAGATGACTGAACTCCCAGCTCCTTAAGTCACCTCCCAGTCTCACTCCATAGGTTTAGGTATTTGCCTAGCTGGTTAATGGCTGAGCCAGGTCTAGACCTCTGCGTTTTTCATTTGCAGGGCTGTTAGCTGCGCCACTAGGTTTTGTTATTATATTTTAAAAAATAATTTTGTTTATTTTTGGCTATACTGAGGCTCCCTGGGCGTGCGGGCTCTTCTAGCCGTGGTTTCTCGTTGCGGTGGCAATCACCGTGGAGCTCGGGCTCTGGGGCACTCAGACGGAAGCAGCTGCATCACCTGGGCCCAGCAGCTGTGGCTTCCAGGCTCCAGAGCACAGGCTCAACAGCTGTGGCTCACGGGTAAGTTGCCCTGTGGGATCCTCCCGGATCAGGGATCGAACCCGTGTCTGCTGCATTGGCAGGTGGATTCTTTACCACTTGAGCCACCTGGGAAGGCCCACCATATTTTAAAAATGAAAATCTAAGTATTTCTTCTCTTTCACAGATCATCTGATTGTGGTATATGGCATTCTAAAGGCTTGCACCGTCATAAAGCTGATTTCCAAGTGTTCACAGATTCTTTTCTCAACTCTGTGAGCATGTGAGCAGCTTGGATAGCTCTTGAGGGCGTCCATGAACTCTGCCTGCCACTGGAATTCAACCAGAGTTTACACTGGTTCACTTGCACTGAAGGTGTAGCCACTCCCTGGGCCCCAGGTTCCTTTTCGCAAAGTTTTTGCACTTAATGATTTCTAAAACCCTTTTCAATTCTAAATTTCTGTAAGTCATCTAAAACTTCTTGTAAATTAAAAGCATAGGTAGCTGTCAACTTGTGAGCTGAGTTGGGTCCATGTTATATTTTTTGTTGCATGGGTTTTGAGGGCTGAATTAATGCAAGATTTTTTTACTATCTAGTGGTTTAAAGGCTTCTCTTAAAAGTGCAGATTTTAGCTTCTCTTGAAAAAAGTGTGGTTTCCTTCTGATAGATATTGGTTGGAGTCACTTTCTTAGGGTGACTCTCTGTGGACTTGATGAAGCTTACCATTTCTCAGGCCTACAAGCCTGTTTTAGCGTTTTTGTTGTTATTTCCTAACCACTCTGTTCTGCATCTGAGTCCCTGCCCTAAAGCTTCTGAGGACAACTTGCTAGAGAGGGCAGTGGTGGAAGTCAGAGAGAGGAGTCCTGTAAGAAAAACTGGGAGCGGAGATTGAGGGGGATGAAATACTGAATGAAGAATTCTAAGCTAACAGTGGTCACCCCTATAAATTGAGACACAGGAGGAGGGATGGAGAGAAGACTTTTACTTTCTGCCTTAAATTCTGTGTCCTAACAATCTACAAGTGGGAAAAATCCAAGATGAAAAGTTTAAGGCACATCAGCAACTTAAAAGTAGCTGATATTTACTCTGACGAGATTTTAAGTCTGATAGTAGACCAAATGTATAGACCTTGTGGCGGGAACAACTCCTGTTCATTCTTTTAACTACTCAGTAAGCGCTACAGAGTGATCTGGGTGCAGAGTAAATATGTATTGAGTTTAAATAAGAGAAGTCATAATCTTCAGATTATTGAATATATTTCAGTATTTCTCAAAGTTGATCCCTGAAATCCTTTGGGCTATTCTTTGGCTAGCTGAGATTTATAGATGTGATTTGAATCTGTTGGGATAATGGCTCCAGTGTATCTGACCATGAATCTGTCAGCGTCTAGTCTGACTATTCACTGGAGGATGTTTACTCATTTGGGCCCAGGCGGGTCCATGGGTTCCAACATGTCGCTATGTCATCTGACTTGGATTTTGCCCTTTAAATAATATGGGCCTGGTTTCTACAGTTTAAAAAGTCAAGACTAGGTTCCTTAAGGCCAGGTGGAAAGTCCTTCATAAATACTTGTTCAACAGAAGACTGTGGCCCTTCCATTGTTACCTTATCCACACTATTATTTAGGGATGTAAATGCTACAGAAAAAAGTGGAGGAAACCAGAGCGTTATCTTAAAAATAACCATACTTCTGGTTTCAAGAAATTAAATCATCTAAACCTGAAAGCTCTGTTCAGATCTGTCAGTAGTTCCCAACCTTGTTTAAAACGTAAAGCATCCAGTCCTAAATCTCAGATAAAAAAATATGCACGTCAAATGCACCATTTAAGATTGTTTTCAGGAAAATGTAGATCTCTGATCTGCCTTTTCTAATTTTTAGACAAATATCTCCTTTAATTTTGAGCAAAAGTATACTGTTGCCTTTGCATTAAGTTTTGTTGGAAAAAGCTTAATATAGCGCTAGCCTTCATAAAATCATAGATTGCTGAGAGAGAATATGAAACCAATAGGTGTCCTGTCCCTATCAGATAGAGATTTATAAGAAAACAATCTGAGACTCTTAAACGTTCTCTCTGATATATCTTTGACATTATTTGATATATATAGCTTAATTAATGACATTCAGTTCTTTTTTTTTTTTTTTTGACATTCAGTTCTTGCTGCAGGTGAGAAGGCATAGATGAGTAAGGAGCCTCTTAGCCCTAACTGCTGACAGAGTCGGGAGGCAGTGTGATAGGGAAGGGGGCTGGCAGTAGTATCAAGAAAATGAAGACAAAAGTGGAGATGTTGCAGGGAACTCCCTGATGGGCCACCGGTTAGGACTCTGACCTTTTTCTGCCCAGGGCCTAGGTTTAGTTCCCCTGTGGTGCAGCCAAAAAAAGAAGTGAAGGTGATGCAATTCAGAAAGACTGGGAGCATACCGAGTGAAATGAGAATTACTCAGCAGGCCCTTAATTAGCATTGTTTCCCCCCTAATTTGATTTGCAACCTTTGCTAATTTTGTTAATCCTTATAAATAGGGGAATGGTTTTATTATTATTTCCTAACTAGTGGCCATAAGTTTTCTACATTATTTATCTGTGTAACATCATCTTCTATATTAGAAATTATTATTAAACTAAGTCACTAAATTTCTGAATAGTTTTTGAAAAGGGGAGAAAATAGCCCATATTCCTTAATAACTGTGAGTGGAAAATGTTTTTTGACTAGAAAGACTCCTTAGTTCCTTTTACAAAGGGTCTTTCTTGCGGGGTCTTCCCTGATAGCTTAGTTGGTAAAGAATCAGCCTGCAATGCAGGAGTCACTGGTTTGATTCCTGGGTTGGGAAGAATCTAGCCCAAGAATACTGGACAAGGGATAGTCTACACACTCCAGTATTCTTGGGCTTCTCTTGTGGCTCAGCTGCTAAAGAACCTGCCTATAAAGAGGAAGACCTGGGTTCGATCCCTGGGTTGGGAAGATTCCCTAGAGAAGGGAAAGGCTACCCACTGCAGTATTCTGGCCTGGAGAATTCCATGGACTGTACAGTCCATGGGGTCGCAAAGAGTTGGACTTGACTGAGTGACTTTCACTTTCACACTTTCACTTCCTTGCTGGGAGGGCAGCAGGAATACAAGACTGACTTCTGGATACGAGAGCCTTCAGCAAGTGAAAACTGGGATCCGGGGAATCCCCTGGCGGTCCAGTGGTTAGGACTGTGTACGTCATTGCAGGGGGCATGGGTCTGATCCCTGGTCTGGGAACTAAGATCCCCAAAACGAAGAAGCACAGCCAAAAAATATTGACCCAGTTAGGTCAGTGCAGAAAGGGGCTAGAGTAGACAGCAAGCATTTGTGGTTTATTTATTTATTGCTTTAAAACACTGTTTTTCCATATTAGAAAGCAATGTCCAAGTATTGTAAATAGAGAGACCGTGCTTTGTAGAATTTTCAAAACACTAATATTATTTGTTCTCTTTGAGGATAGGAGATTATGTTAGGTGAGGGGAAGTATACTTTGAATCTTAAAATATTTGAATGTAGTAAGTAAAATAGTTTCAGTGATATCGTATAGATGTAGAAAAGCAAAAATAGGAAAGCATATAAGCAAAGAGACAAAAGTAAAAATCCCTGATTTTTCATCTGCAAATGGACATCATTAACATGTTGATATATGCTTTTCTGTTTTGTTCCCCTATGCATCTAGTTTTTAAAAGGAAGCCACTCTTCTTGCAATTAGAAATCAAAATATTTTATATCTGGGAGGAACCTAAGAGATGGAGGTCAGATCCCTCATTTAGAAGTGAGTAGATTGGCAAGGAGATCCAGCCAGTCCATCCTAAAGGAGATCAGTCCTGGGTGTTCATTGGAAAGACTGATGTTGAAGCTGAAACTCCAATACTTTGGCCACCTGATGTGAAGAGCAGACTCATCTGAAAAGACCCTGATGCTGGGAAATATTGAGGGCAGGAGGAGAAGGGGACGACAGAGGAGAAGATGGTTGGATGGCATCACCGACTCAATGCACATGGGTTTGGGTGGACTCTGGGAGTTGGTGATGGACAGGGAGGCCTGGCGTGCTGCAGTTCATGGGGTTGCAAAGAGTCAGACATGACCGAGCGACTGAACTGAACTGCGATTGGGTTCTGAGAGGTGAACCACACAGCTGGTTGTTAATAGATTGAAGCCTCGATCCCAGATGACAGTATCTTCCTTCACCACTTCACACAGACACATCATTCTTCTAAAAACCTTAGATTCCAGTGTATGGACAGATTGTACAAGTGGAAAGCATAGGAGAAACTTGACTTCCCTTGACACTGAAGTTCAGTTTTGATTTGTTTAGGAACTTGATTTAAAGGCCAAGATTATTAACAGCAGTAGGACCAAAGAACAAGCCAACAAAAATAAAACTGAGTTGATAAAAACACTTTAAGCTCTCAATATGTTCAACAATAAATAATAGTAATTATATTGTCATTTTAAGAGTTGTGTACTTCTTCGTGTTTTCTGATTTTTAAAATTACTCTTCTTGTTATGAAAGTGTTCAATCCTATAGAGTAGCAGAGAGAGTAGTTTAATAATCCTCTCTATAACATCACTCTGACTCAACAGTTACTAACTTTTGCTCTTACTTCATCTAAACCCAATTTTTTTCTTTCCTCCTTTCCTTTATTTTTGTGGCTATAGTGTTTTAAAGTCAATCCCTGACTTCTTTTCATTTCACCTTTTCCATTTGTGATTATATCATCCTGCAATTCCCTTGTTACAATTTTGTTGTTGACAGTTTAGCTTGGCACTTTCTTGAGGTTTGTTTGTGACAGTGACATTTCTTATTAGTAACTTAGCAGTATTGATGAGAGTCTACCTTGATGGCACACCATTTGTCAGGCACAAGTCCAAGCATTTTACGTGTATTAATTTATTGAAGTCTTACAACAGCCCTGTGAAATATGTCTGTTATCTTCTCTGGTTTTATAGATGAGGAATTTGAAATATAGAGAGTTGGTATATGATGGATTACTTCTGAGAAGTTCATCACTTCATAAGGAATTCACAATTAATAAAATTGAAGTTGTAGAGTTTTTCAGGCATGAATATCTTACCTTTTTCAACATTTTCCCTGTTGCATTGTAGAGTTAATCTAATTTTTCTGTCTGTAGCCATCTCATCATAATCCAGGAGTAAGTTCTGTGGATTGAGAAATGGTGTATGTGGTCAAAAACAGGAATATCAAGGGCTTCATGATTTGGTATTGTTGGCTATAGGAGAAAAAAAGTTTTCCTTGATCCTTTTAGGTTCCTGGCTGGATTTGAACATGAGATGCACAAAGAAAGATTAATAGGAGAAAGTGTACAAATTTATGTAATATTCGTTGTTGTTGTTGAGTCGTTAAGTCATATCTGACTCTCTGCAACCCCATGGACTGCAGGCTTCCCTGTCCTTCACTATCTGCTGGAATTTGCTGAGATTCATGTCCATTGAGTTGGTGATGCTATCCAAGCATCTCATCCTTTGCTGACCACTGCTACTTTTGCCTTCAGTCTTTCCCAGCATCAGGGTCTTTTCCAATGAGTTGGCTCTTCACATCAGGTGGCCAAAGTATTGGCTCTTCAGCTCCAGTCCTTTTTATGTAATATAAGTGTTTCAGAACACATGCGCCCTTAAAGCAAATATTAGAAGAAGTTAAACTGTCAGGAGAAACACGCTGACTGAATCCGCTCATCATGGCCAGGCACCATAGTAACCACTGAGCAAGTTATTTTATGACGGGGTTCTTGTAAGGAGCAAGGAATTAAAAAGCCGTCAGCAACTAGAGGAGTTCGAGAAAGATCAAAGGGAGACACCGTGGTCCTGCCACCTCCCAGAATCCTTCTCACTGGCATCCATCTTGGTTGAGCAATGTGTGTGCCATCAGGAAGGACCCTGAGTCAGAATGATTGGCCTCAGACCACCCAGAGGACTTCCCTGGGAGCTCAGACGGTAAAGCGTCTGCCTACAACACGGGAGGCCTGGGTTCGATCCCTGGGTCGGGAAGATCTCCTGGAGAAGGAAATGGCACCCCACTCCAGTATTCTTGCCTGCAAAATCCTATGGATGGAGGAGCCTGGTAGGCTACAGTCCATGGGGTCAAAAAGAGTCGGACATGACTGAGCGGCTTCCCTTCCCTTCCCTAAAACAACCCAGAAAGTAATCCCATCCTCATAAAACCCAAGACTGTGAGCCGAGAGGTAGGGCGGCCCTTCTGGGTTCCGTTACCCGCCGGCTCTTCGCCAGTAAAGTCTCTTGCTTCATCACGTGTGTTCTCCTCAGACAGTTTAGTGTTAAGACAAGAGCCCCCTTCCGGTCCTGGAAGGGGTCCCCCTTCCTGCAACAAAACCTGAGGGTGTTTATGCTTGGTTGACACACAGTGGGCGGTCCTGGAAGGGTAAGGTGAGTCAGAGGGAATGAGGGCGGCGGGGTAAACTGGGGAGATGTAACAAGTCATGCCCGTTCGGGCTCCTCTCTGCGTCCCCTTTTCTTAGAAGATAGGAGTGCCTGTTTCCTCCAGTGTAGGGAGGGCGACTCTCACCTGAGGAACTTGAGACCTGCTTCAGGGGAAGGTCAGAAAGTTCTTCCTGCACCTGCCATTTCTCAGATTCCTCTAGCTCAAAATGTTTACTGTGCCAAATGGCCGTATTCTGAGGTGAGTATGTCCTGATTATGGACTGTCATAATCTTTCCAAAGAAAGTGAGTGTTACTTGCTTGGTCCTGTCTGACTCTTTGTGACTCCATGGATTGTAGCCTGCTAGGCTCCTCTGTCCACGAAATTCTCCAGACAGGAGTACTGGAGTGCGTTGCCATTCCCTTCTCCAAAGAATCTTCCCCACCCAGGGATCGAACCCCAGCCTCCGTCATTGCAGACAGGTTCTTTACCATCGGAACCACCAGGGAAGCCCCTGGCTTTCCAAAGATGCAGTGTCGTAGGTGTGTGGTTGTGTATAAGTTTCAAAGTTAGAAAATAGAATTTTAAAAAAATTTATTGTCTAATTTGGATTTGAAATGGAAGCCTACATGTATTTTATTCTCTGATCTGTTTTGAATGTCATTTTCTTCCAAATTAGTTTTTCTATTTATGATTTTCAGAAAACAGTACCAAGGATCAGATTTACTAAACTGTCAGAACAGTCTTTACAAGGCAGCAGATCTTTCTAATTACCAAACTTGAATTGCAATTTTCTTTTACCTTCCTAGGAATTGATATCAGACAATAAGAACAAAGGTGGAAATTGCATGAGAATAAGGGGATTCCCTCTGGTCAGTTCATTGGTAGTAAATTCCATCTCAATACTGTAGAGAGGTGGGGGGTGAGTAAATTAGCACGTGAAAGGAAAGCCCCCTTTCAATCTCATTCTTAACTTCTGTCGATTTTGATTGGCTTCAGTGGGATCCCTCAGCATTTGCCTGTCATCCAGGCTTGGAACTTTATTTAATTATTAGAGATTATTAGAGTCTAATAATCTCAATGAGCTCTCAGAATCTCTTGTAGAGGACTTTATGCTTTTCAGAGTGCTTCTGCATCCATGATGTATTTCATGTTATTTCTTCCCTTCATCTTCTCCCTATCCAGTTTGTGTTAAGTTCCTGTTGATTTCCTGACTATCGTGTCTTTTACTTTTTTGGGTGGGGCCATGCCAGCAAATTGTCAGATCTTAGTTCCCTGACCAGGGATTGAACCCGGCTCATCGCAGTAAGAGCACTGGACCATCAGGGAATTTCCCATATCTTTTAATTTCGACACTTCTATTCCAATAACTGATACCACAAAAATCACAGCATGGTGGAGCTGGAAGGATTCTTACAGACCATTTAATTTGAACTCATCATCCGTTAAATAAAGAAGGTGAGATATGAGTCACCGAGCTTTGACAGTTTTATAGGTCAGCCCCACCATACCTCACAGCCCCCTGCAGGTACCTGGACCACTTTGCTTTCCAGGCAGAGAGTCGTGGTTTGACTGCTTAGTTCCCTACTCTCATTCCCACCGCCACCCCAGTTCCAGCTCATTCTGTGTGAAGTTGGGAGGAAAATATTTTTCTAATTCCATTTTGTTAAGGTAGGGTTTTCTCCTCTAGACTTAATGACAGCTCTTATTTTCTGATACATGAAACCAAAAGTTCTTTAGGTGGGTTAATCGTGTATATCTTCTTTATAAATTATTTCCTTTTATGTTGAAACTTTATCTATTTTCTTTACGGTAAAAACACTTCATTTAAATGTATATGGCTTCTGTAATATGCTGAAGTTTGGGGTATACATTCTTGAAATATCTTGAGTTAGAATCTGTGCCATTTGTATTTTTTTGTGTACTTCTTCTTCACTGTGTTTAGTACAGTGTTCTGAGTTGGTTCTCAAAAAAAATAAAGTTCTCTTTGAAGCTGAGTGCAAAGATAATGCTTGGAAATGTTTCTTTCTGGAGTAGATTGCTGTTCTGTTCTCCAGGGGATCTTCCCAACCCAGGGACTGAACCGGGTCACCTGCATTGCAGGCAGATTTTTTGTAGTCTGAGCCACCAGGGGAGCCCCCTTTCTTTCAGTAATGAATGTTTATTTAATATTTACTAATCTTCCTCTATTGTGCTTCCTCCATTCAGTTCAGTTCAGTCGCTCAGTCATGTCTGACTCTTTGTGACCCCATGGACTCCAGCACGCCAGGCCTCCCTGTCCATCACCAACTCCCAGAGCTCACTCAAACTCAAGTCCATCGAGTCGGTGATGCCGTCCAACTATCTCATCCTTTGTGGTCCCTGTCTCCTCCTGCCTTCAATCTTTCTCAACATCAGGGTCTTTTCAAATGAGTCAGCTCTTTGCATCAGGTGGCCAAAGTATTGGAGTTTCAACTTCAGCATCAGTCCTTCCAATGAACACCCAGGACTGACCTCCTTTAGCATGGACTGGTTGGATCTCCTTGCAGTCCAAGGGACTCTCAAGAGTCTTCTCCAACACCACAGTTCAAAAGCACCAATTCTTCTGCACTCAGCTTTCTTCACAGTCCAACTCTCACATCCATACATGACTGCTGGAAAAACCATAGCCTAGACTAGATGGACCTTTGCTGGCAAAGTAATGTCTCTGCTTTTTAATATGCTGCCTAGATTGGTCATAACTTTCCTTCCAAGGAGTAAGCATCTTCTAATTTCATGGCTGCAATCACCATCTGCAGTGATTTTGTGGCCCCCCAAAATAAACTCAGCCACTGTTTCCACTGTTCTTCCTCCTTTACCATATACCTATTTTCGCTTGTACTTGTATTTTTTTTGTCATGTCACTCTGTTTTCTCTATTGTTTTTAGTTCTGTGCTACAACTCCTGTAACAAGAGACAGATTAACAAGAGAAAAGCATACAAGTTTCTTAAAGTAAGTTTTATATTATCTCGGTACCTTTCTAAGGAAATGAAGACCCAGTGAAACTGGATGATTAAACCCGAGTGTCTTCATGCTAGACTTAATGAAGAGTGGAAAGGCTTGGGAAGTTGCAGTGACAGGACAGAGGGTCGGAGGCAGGTGCAGTGAGTGAACTGGGAAAACTCAGCAAGGCCTGTGCACTCAGATTTGCCTCTGTGTCCCTGTCTCTTTGGAGGTAGGGATGACCTTTTAGTCTGAGTTTAGGGAGGGTTTTTTAATCTGCTTTAGAGGAAGGTCACGAAGTCCTTCTTGCACTTGCAAGTTCTCAAATTCCTTCAGCTTAACATGTTAGATATACCAAGATGCCATAATTTAGGGGTTTCTCAGGTGATGCAGTGGTCAAGAATCTGTCTGCCAATGCAGGAGACATATAGATGTGGGTCTGATCCCTGGGTTGGGCAGATCCCTTAGAAGAGAATGACTACCCACTTCAGTATTCTTGGCTGGAGAATCCCTCGAACGGAGGAGCTGGCGGGCTGCAGTCCATGGTGTCACAGGGAGTTGAATGCGACTTAGCACGCACACACAAGCACATATGCCGTATTTTAGGTCGGTGTGTTCTGAACCCCATGATATAAACTCTTTGAGGGAAAAAACAAAGCCTCTCATGCGTGGCATATAGTAACTTTTTAAGAAAAATGTCCTTCATCTAATTACCCTGGAAATACCAAGTGTTATGGGAGTACAGAGAAGCACAGAGGGAGGAATTTTTAATTTTTCTATAGGTGATATAGTTTTAAAGGAAGGTAGACCAGTATTTGAGCTGGTCCTTGAATTTGTTGGGCTAGGGGGAAGGACTTTTCAGGTAAAAGACATCATATATATTAATATAGGGGGAGTTACAGCATTTTAGATGTGACTTTATCCAAGTTGTCCCATTTGATCAATGCACCGACAGAATGAAAATATAGACTTCTAGGAGTTAGTCAGTTTCTTTGGAATACAAGTAAATAATGTTTTCTTAGCTTTTGATTAAATAAATCGTAACACAAGAGAAGACAAGTAAATGTGTTAGCTAAGGCGATAATTACTAAGCTGAAATCTGCACCCTCAGTAAAGTGAGGTAATTTATTTCATTAAGCAGAATATCTTCTAATTTAAAATTGCAGTAAGCTTGATAATACAAGATCATTCTTTTGTAAGAATTTCTAATATTATCAAGTTTTTAAAAATTGGTCTAAAATATTTAATGAAAAAGGGTAAAATTAAGCAATGAGTTAGATTTTTCTAAATATTTTGACACTCTAACCTGTACTCTATTTTTTAAGTACTTCAAAATTGAATGAAAATTTAGAAATGACTTTTTAGCAACTTGAAAAACTCTGGCATTTTTTAATGCTCATGCTTCTGAGCATCTGGTGCCCTCTCGTGGCAGGAATGAACTATTAAATCCTTAATTTAGTGTTTTGAAAATGCTCAATACTACTTGATTTAGTTAATTTTATGCATATTCAACATTTCATTAGGAGAAAATTAGGCTTTCAACTAATGAGAAGGAAGAACTAATTTGGATTAACATAATGTAATAACTCCTAGAAACACTGTTGGAATACTTGATGAATATTCAATTCATTTAAGAAAAAAGAATCTGTGGGCTACAGTCCTCGAAAGGTGTTAAGGTACATAGTTTGAAACTGACACAGTTATCTAAGAATCTGTGTGTATCACATCAAGAGTAAATGATGTGATGATAAATGACGATCACTCCAAAGTGGAGTGATAATCTACATAGTTTCTTTCATCTATAGATTTTCAATAATTAGGAAATTTTGCCCCTGGGAGGTAATAGTCTGCTACATTCAAAAGATAACCAAATGCAATGGAATTTTCCTTGATCCCAGAAATCAGTTTATACGCGTACAGATTATCGGATATTTGGTCAGGTTTCTTTTGAAAAACTCAAGGCAGGGTCATGCAGCTTTAAAATCTTAAAATCTTGTTTGTTGTTGAAGATCAGTTTCCATACCAGTGGAAAGATGGTGCCCATGACATTTAAAATGCCTGTGTTTGCCATCACGCCAATGGTGGGCTCAAGTTTGAGAGTCTGGAGAGTGAGTTTGGACAGTAACTTCTACCCTGGCTGTTGGCATTTATCCTGTTGCCGAGCTGTTGCTGGGCTTCAGTTTTCTCGTCTGTACAGTGGAAACTGTAATAGCTCATTGTTTATTAGCTTGTGTCTTAAATGTGTAGGTAAGGCACTTGCTAATTTTAGAACTACTTTAAAATAAGGTTATTATTATTCCTAGTAGTTGTTAGTGTTAGGAGGCAGAGCTTGAGGAGACACAGAGGGAGGGCCGATCAGGAGGATTATTACAACCCGGCTTCTGGCAACTGCTGAGACGTTTTAAAAATGCCAGTTTCTGAGTTCAAAACTATAATGTACAGAGGAGGTTAGGCCTGAAAGGTCAATAACAGCAGGTAGAATTAGCCTCCCCCGGGAAGGGGACTGGACATTTCTCTCTGGGTCTGGGAGCAGGGTTTATTGTGCACCTTTCTCTTTTTCACTATGTAACTGTTAAGGCTTAATTTGGGTCTTTGTTGGAGTCTCTAGGGTGTTTCCATTTGCCTTTGTGAATTGTCCTTGAAACTTTTCAAAACACATTTTATATCAATTATCACTCTATTTGGGGGCTTCTCAGGTAGTTTTAATGGTAAAGAGCCCGCCTGACAGTGCAGGAGACACAGACAGGGGTTCGATCCCTGGGGTGGGAAGATCCCCTGGAGGAGGGCATGGCAACCCAGTCCATAGTCTTGCCTGGAGAATTCCATGGACAGAGGAGCCTGTTGGGCTGCGGTCCATGGGGTCGTAAAGAGTCAGACAAGACTGAAGTGACTCAGCACGCACGCACACACGCACGCATCGCTTTATTTAGGATGCAGCCATTAAGATTCAGGCTTCATCAAAAAACACTGCTTCTCCCTCCTTGAGTCTGCCAGTAGAAGGTAGCACTGTCAGACTCCAAAGAGGCTTTTGGAATGGAGGATTCACTCATCTAAGGTTCATTCCGCACTTTGACTAGCTCTACCATCTGGCAAATAGGAAGTTTTCCCTTAAAGAAGTCATTTCCTTGGAATCCACACACTTTTCTTCCACAGATGCACTTCCCTGCATCTTCTAACCTGGTCTCCTCACTGCACTCTCTCTTCCCTCTAACTCAGTAATTCCTAGTCCCAATCAATGGAGAACCCATAATAGAATTGCTGAAGCTAATTTCAGGAGTTGCAGGGAATCTTGACTATTAAGTAAGCCAGAGGAACCTTGCTTGTGTCATATTAAAATAAAGCAGTGACAGTTGCAAGTATTTCTGGGGCAAAGCTTCTCAATATATCTTTTCTTTCACTGGAAATCACCTTTTTTTGGCACTGTCTATGCCTCCTAGATTTTCTAGCCTCTCTTTTTACTAGGCACCCTGACTCTGCTCTGGCTTCCTATCTGAGCTCAGGATTTCTATTTCAGTTCTAAATTAAAACCATAGTGAAGAGGCAGCGGTACCTCCAGTGGCTACATGTCTTGGATTCTGGCACTGGCTTTGTTTCCCAAGACTCTCCTTTGTCACTGATATGCAGCCTCCCTTTAGGGTCTACTTGATCCTTTCCACCTAGTTCTAATTTAATTGCTTTTATAGTGAGTGGGTTGGTTAGTCTAGCTCTTTCAGTCAGCTGTTTCTGTGTTCCTTTCTTCTTAAACTACTTACCATCCATATATGAAAAGTGGATGTGCCTTTGTACACATACGTTGTCCCATTTGATCTCACACGATCCTTTTGGATAGGTTATAGTGATCTCATTTCACATGTGTGGTTCAGTAACTTAATGATTTGCTAGATGAACAAAAATTCTTTAAAAAATTTTTTAAATGACTTTTCTTTGTTTGGTTGTATTGGGTCTTCATGATCGTGCAGGCTTTTTTCTAGTCGTGTTGCTGGCTTCTCACTGCAGTGTCTTCTCTTGTTGCGGAGCACAGGCTCTAGGGCGTGTGGGCTCAGGGGTGGTGGCGTCCAGGCTCTGGAGCAGAGGCTCCGTGTTTGTGGCACACGGGCTAGTTTCCCTGCAGCATGTGGGGGTAACTTCCCGGACCAGGGATTGAACCCGTGGCTCCTGCATTGGCAGGTGTATTCTTCACCACCGAGCCACCAGGGAAGCCCCCAAATTCTTTTTCCTACTGCCCTTCAAGTTCTCTGGCTGGAGTCCTATAAACTGATAAAAAACAGATTAGTAAGAGAAAAATGTTTAAGTGGATATAGCATAAGTTTTATGTGACTCAGGAGCCTTCATAAGGGAATGAAAACCTGAAGTAACTGTTAGTCCTGAGAGTTTTTGAATTAGGTTTGATGAAGAGTGAACAGTCATGGAAAAATATGATAGGAGAAAAGGGTAGTTAACTGGGGGAAACTTAGCAAGGCCTGTTCCTCTCTGCATCTTCCTGTCTCTGGAAATAACAATGTTCCTTTCCTCCAGGTATAAGGAAGGCAGCTCTCACAAGAGGGTCTTAAGACTTGTTTCGGGAGAATCAGCAGAGGTCAGAGAGTCTTTCCTGTATCTGCCATTTCCAGACTTCTTTAGCTTAAAACATTCATTATGCAAAGTTCCCATATTTTGGTGACTGTGTTCACTGGGTAATGGCAGAGCCAGAACAAGATTACTCATCTCCAAGATCCTAGTCCAGTGTTCTGTCCATTGAATTACTGTCCCTCACTTTTATCTTCTTGACCTCTTACCTCTTTTTCCTTCTTCAAATACGATCTGCCTCCTGAGATTTTTCAAGGATAAATGTTGAGTGTTTACTACATCAGTATTTTCTTTGCAGTCTGTCATTTCCCCTCATGATCTTGTAGGGGAAAGATATTACTATGAAATTTTTTTTTTTTTTTAGTTTTTTAAAGCACCAAAGTATAGTTGATGTACAATGTTACATGTTACAGATGTACAATATAGTGATTCACAATTTTTAAAAGTTGCCCTCTATTTATAGTCATTATAAAGTATTGACTATATTCCCCATGTTGTACAAGCTATGAACCTTGTATTACAAATGACGAACTGGATGAAATATGAAGTGAAGAGGTCTCAAGTCATGTGTCTAGTGTTTGGCGATGTGAATATGTAAATCAAGAAATGGGATTTCAGAGTTCTTACTGTCAACTCCAGTGCTATGCAGGTTTTTTTTTTTTCCTTTGACTTAAAGATCCTTCTAAAAATAAAATAAAATAAAAATCCTTCTCTGATCTTGTCAACATGTTCTTTTCCTTTCATCACCAAAAATCACATCCACTGTCTCTATTCCCTTATCACCTACTTACTCTGCCACCCCTTGCATTCTGATTGTCCATCAGAACTTGTTTTTAAGATCAGCAGTCACTGGAGTAGGAAATGGCAACCCACTCCAGTGTTCTTGCCTGGAGAACTCCATGGACAGAGAAGCCTGGCAGGCTGCAGTCCGTGGGGTGGCAACCAGTTGGACACAACTGACCTACTAACACTGGGGAGAGGTCAGAGGTGTCCCCCTGGGGCCCTGCTCCACCCTGCAGAGACCCGGTGGTCCATGCCGCCAGTCCTAAGGGCTGGACCTGCCCAGCAGACTCCTCAGAAGTGGCCAGCCCTGAAGACAGTATTTACAAGGAGAGGTTCTGGGGGCCAGTGCCCCCTTCCCTCCTGGGGCTCGTCCACAGAGAGCCTCCAACAAGGCCAGAGTGGGGGGCGAGGAGCTTGTGGAAAACGGGCCAAATTCGGGTCCCAGGGCAGAGGCCAAGCCTAGTGCATCTTCCTGTCCACTGCTTCAGCTTATCTGTTCAGAAAATGGCCCAGGGAGAGCTGGGCAGCATTGGCTCCAAAACTGGAGGTGGAGTGGAGGGGCTAACGGCAAACAAAACCCCAGGCCCTCCTCCTGCTCTTTGCCAAAACCATTTCCGTTATCCCGAGACAGGGGTGAGTGGATGCTGGCTGCACGGCGGGCTTCAGAGAGGCCTCTGCCCTGCCTGGGGCCTTGCCTTGGGGGTCTGGCACGCCCCCGGTCACCAGCAGTACCAGTGGCACTTACATCTATCTGTGCCACGTTCTGGGCGCGGGGAGAACGGAGCAGCCCTGCCCAGGGCCCTCACGCTTGCTTGCTTTCTTTCTTGAAGAAACGCAAAACCCTCGAGATTCATGTACTGTATGATGGAGAGAAAAAAAGTACCTAATGTTCCCCCCAAAAGACAGTATATTTTGTACTTTGTAAAGTGTTCATTAAAATGGAAGAAACAACAACAACAAAAGATCAGCAGTCACAGTTGTTTAACATTTTCTCTCTCTCTCTCTTTTTAACCTTCATTTACTCTTGGCATTGCTAAGTTTTCCCTCTTTCTTGAAGCATTTTCCTTTGATTTCTGTGACACATCAATCTGACTCGTCCTTCTCCAAACCTCTTATTCAGGCATTCATTCATTCAGTGTGTGTGTGACTGTCTTATAGGAGGTTGAGAGGCACTGTGCTAGTCACTGGATGTTGGAAAATGAGTTCTGTGGTGTTATGTTTTGTTTGTTAACTTGATTGCTTATTATATGGATGTGTTTACTTTGTGAAAATTTGTCAAGCCCTACATCATGATTTATGCACTTTATTCATCTTTAACAAAGTATTTAAAAACAGTAAGTGCAATGAGGAGTTTCGGGTCTGGTGTGGGAAAGACACCCAGCATTACAGTACCGTCCGATTTCAGTGCTATGGCATTATGCTGATGTGGGTTACGATCCATGGGGTCCTGGGAAATCACAAACTGAGCCGTGAGAACCAAGGCAGTGTTGCCAGAGTGGGAAGTTAAAAGAATGTTTAATAAGGTCAAGGAGTTTGAAGATTTAATTAAGACTAAGTAGGTATAAGTACTTTTTGGGCAGAGGTTATAGCATGTGAAACAGACATTTGAAACATAGTGAGTTCCCTGGTAGTCTAATGGTTAGTGTTCACTGCCATGGCCTGGATTCAATCTCTGGTTGGGGAACTGAGATCCCAAAAGACAAAACCAAAAAAAAAAAAAAAACAAAAACCCAATACAAAACCACAAAAAACCCCCAAGCAAGCAAGCAAGCAAATAAAAACCATAGAGAGAGACATAAAGAGAGCCTGAGGAAGACTCCATAGCCCCCCATCTGCCTGATAAATTTTGAGGACCTTTGCTTAAGTGGGCTTCCCAGGTGCCTCTTGTGGGAAAGAACCTGCCTGCCAATGCAGGTAGATGTACTAGAAACAGGTTTGATCCCTGGGTTGGGAAGATCCCCTGGAGGAGGCATGACAGCCCACTCCAGTGTTCTTGCCTGGAGAATCCCATGGACAGAGGAGCCTGGCGGGCTGCGGTCCATGGGGCCGCACAGAGTTGGACACGACTGAAGTGGGCGCACGCGTGCATGCATGCTCGCGCTGCACGGGGGTGACAAACTTGGTCTCTGCTCTCAGGGAGTTTACTCTGTAGTGTGGCATGTGGGATTTTCAGTTAAGCAGTCAATTTAAGGTGTGATGAGTTAACTACTACCAAGAAAGAACATGGTGATACTGAAATTGAAACTTAAAATTAATGAACAGACATTAGCCTGGAAGCTGAGACCAAACCCTCATGGTCATGTTAATTGCTTAGGATTTTATCCCAAAGGCCATTTTTTCACTGGCACATGAAAGGATTAGATTTGTAGTTGAGGAAGTTTCCTTCTGTGCCTGCAGGATTTAGACTAAAAGCAAGCACGTGTGAGTGCGAAGTTGCTTTAGTCGTGTCTGACTCGTTGCAACCCTGTGGACTGTAGTTGGCCAGGCTTACTCTTAGTCACTGGGCCACCAGAGAAGCCCCATCACTTACACTTTAGCATAACTGTCGTATTTATTCCCCTGCATCTCATGATTATTTTACCTCCACCATCCTCCTACTATATAGCGACTAAATATTGACATTATCTTTGACTATTTACATATCCAATTAGATGGCTCTTGGTCCCACGGATCTCTTTTCTGTTGTAGTTCCCTAATCTATGGCTCCTTCTAATCCAGTCACTTTTGTGTTTTTTATATTTCCCATTGATTTTTTTCCCTTGTATCTTCTAACTGGTCTCCTTGACCCCACTAAATCTCTTTTATCTTATGGTTTGAACTTGGCAGGGCTGGCACTGGTGGTCATCATGCATCAAGATAACCTAGAGAGCTTTCTATTACATTCTGCTCCCCTCAAGCCACCCAGGATGTATCAGACCCTCAGCAATACACTTTGTCTTCTCTTCTGTCTACATTCTACAGAGAACTAGTGAGTTCAGTCCAGTTTTTAGCAAAGAATGAGAATCAGCTAGAGTGATTTCTGGACTTGGGATTACATTCACTAGATTTTTAATGGGGTTCAAGAATGTGTAGTTTTAGACTCTCTGGTCTAATTAATTCTGTGTGCTATGTGCTAAGTCACTTCAGTCATATCTGGCTCTTTTTGACCCCCATGGACTGTCGCCCACCAGGCTTCTTGGTCCATGGGATTCTCCAGGCAAGAATACTGGACTGGGTTGCCATGCGCTCCTCCAGGGCATTCTGTATACACTTGCTAAAGTTTTATTCTTCAAACACAGGTCATGGCTAACCTGTGGTTTCACTTTTTTCAAGCGTATTGAACCTGGAGTCAGAAGCCTATGATTATGATTTGCCTACATTGTTAATGAGCTCTGTGACTCTAGGCTTCAGTAGTATGTGAACTGAGACCTTCCAGATGTACAAGCTGGGTTTAGAAAAGTCACAGGAACCAGAGATAAAATTGCCAAAATTTGCTGGATCATGGAGAAAGCAAGGGAGTTCCAGAATAACATCTACTTCTGCTTCATTGACTATACTAAAGCTTTTGATTGTGTGGATCACAACGAACTGTGGAAAATTCTTAAAGAGATGGGAGTACCAGACCACCTTATCTGCCTCCTGAGAAACTTGTATGCAGGTCAAGAAGCACCAGTTAGAACCAGACATGGAACAATGGACTGGTTCCAAATTGGGAAAAGAGTATGAGAAGGCTGTATATTGTCACTCTGCTTATTTAACTTCTATGCAGAGTACATCATGTGAAATGCCGGACTGGATGAATCACAAGCTGGAATCAAGATTGCCAGTAGAAATAGCAGCAGCCTCAGATATGCAGATAATATAACTCTAAGTGAAGAAAAGTGAAGAAAACTAAAGAGCATCTTGATGAGGGTAAAAGAGGAGAGTGAAAAACCTGGTCTGAAACTCAACATTCAAAAAACTAAGATCATGGCATCTGGTCCCATCACTTCATGGCAAATGGAAGGGGAAAAAGTGGAAGCAGTGACAGATTTTATTTTCTTGGGCTCCAAAATCACTGTGGATGGTGACTGCAGCCATGAAATTAATAGATGCTTGTTCCTTGGAAGAAAAGCTATGACAAACCTAGACAGCATATTAAAAAGCAGAAAAAAAAAAAAACCCCAAACAGAAAACCCAATCAAAAGCAGAGACTTCATTTTGCTGACAAAGGTCTGTATAGTCAAAGCTATGGTTTTTCCAGGAGTCATATATGGATGTGAAAGTTGGATCATGAAGGAAGGTTGAGCGCCAAAGCATTGATGCTTTCAAATTGTGGTGCTGGAAAAGACTCTTGAGAGTCCCTTTGATTGCAAGGAGATCAAACCAGGCAATCCTAAGGGAAATCAGCCCTGAATATTTGTTGGAAGGACTGCCGTTGAAGCTCCAATAGTTGGCCACCTGATGTGAAGAGAAGACTCATTAGAAAAGATCCTGATGCTGAGGAAGATTGAAGGCAAAACAAAGAGGGGGAGGCAGAGGATGAGATGGTTAGAAAACATCACAGACTCAATGGACTTGAATTTGAGCAAACTCTTGGAGATAGTAGAGTACTGAGGAGCCTGACATGCTGCAATCCATGGGGTCATAAAGGGTTGGATACAACTTCATGACGGAACAACAACAAACTTGGACAAGTCCTTAATATCTTTGAGCCATAAGGTCTATAAAATGGGATGATAATAAATCATGACATTGAATTCTTATCTGGATCAGAAACTTCTTCAATTATGAAGATCTTTTATATATTCACATTCCATTTTCTGCTTATGGTGATTAGATAGTGATACCCCCTCAGTTTATCTCAGATTCCAGAACTGGATGGTAAAGTGTGAATGGCCCTAGAAGAAAGAGTAGCCGAATTGTGACATATAGGATTGGAGCTATTAAAAAATCCTCTCTTGACTCAAGCCAGTATAAATTCCAAGCTGCAGGCTGGTATCAGGAATTTGATAGGGCATCACTGAGACAGGATGTGAAACCACCACATTCACACATGCAAAGTAAAATTTGGGTCAGTGGTTAGCAGCTTGGCTGCTCACAGGACCTGAGAAGTGTTAAAAACTACTGATGCCCAGTTTCTAGTCCCAAAGTTTCTGATTTAATTTGTCTACAGTAGGGCCTACAAAGAAGTTTAGAACACTCTCCAGTACCTGGTTTGTTTTAATGTACAGTTATAATTTAGAACCATTATTTTAGGATATCTCATGAGGAATTTACCTTTTTCTTCCAAACTGTCACTTATTAAACTGAAATGGTCTTTTTAAAAAGAATTTATATACAGCTTAATATGTGCCAGGTATTGTTCCAAGCACTTCACAAATATTAATTCATTTAATCTCAGCGATATATAAAATAATTATTATATCTGTTTTACTGTTGAAGAAATTGAGTATTGAGATATTAAGCAACTTGCCCATATTTTAGATTCAAGTAGTCTTGAAACAATGTTCTAAGTATATAGGTTAAGGTGTTTCTCTAGATTTTCTTTAGTCTTAAGGTAAAAAGGAGGGGGGAGACCAAAATATTATAGCACAGTTCATACCCTTCTGTTTTTTTTAAATTAAACATTTATTTAAAAGTTAGAAATTGTTTAAACTAATCTTTAAATAGTATCATTATATAGAAACTATGCAGAATAGGCTATAGAAAACTGTAGAAAGGATGCATATGTATTATTTCTTCAGTTAACTGATAAAGTTCTCATTTTTTAATTGACATTTTATTAGAAAAATTTTTCTAATATAAAGAAAAGTAGAACAGGCTAGTGAAAATCTATATATCCTGCAGCATTTTAACAAGATAATTAAAAAGCAGTTAAAGAGAGAATTAAAATGCTAAATGAATCTCTAACACAGTGTACTAGCTTTAACAATTATTAAGTTCCTACCATATTTGCTTCATCAGTCAAAATTGACAACTTCTTAATGTCGTCTGAGATTCAGTCTATATTCAAATTTTTCCAATTGTTCCCAAAATGTCTTTTACCTCTTATTTGTTAAAATCAGGATCCAAGCAAGGTCAGCGTATTTATTTTGTGTGGTTGTTTTGTTTCTTAGGTCTCTTTTAATCTAGGATAGTTCTCACTACCCTAACTGCTTTTTTAACTTTGTCTTGCTGAGAGGGAGGACCAATTCTCTGCAGAATGTCTCCTTTTTGCATTTGTCAGATTGAAGCTCAATTTTATTAATAACTTGTTGTATCTTACTCCTGGCTACTGGTGACCTCAAACATTTTTTTTTTCTCTTTGTCCTTAATCATTTGCTATTTTGTAAATCTCTTTTTCTTCATTGAAACCCTTATTTGCCTTTTACCTTCTAATAGTAGCTATCATTTTGTTCTGACTTGTTGAACAAATTTTTCCCACTCTATTTTTTTCCTGATGGGTACTTCTGACATGTCCATTATATTGGCTATGTCTGACAGCTTTAAAATTCTTAGTTCTATGATGTCAGAATCAGGGTCATCCACCCCCCAACCCTACCTCCCCAGTTCAGTAATTCTCAATCCCTTGTGGCTCAGAGGTCAAGACTCTGCCTGCAATGCGAGAGACCCCGGTTTGATCCCTGGGTCTGGAAGATCCCCTGGAGAAGGGAATGGCAACCCACTCACAGAGGAGCCTTTTGGGGTACACAGTCACAGAGTTGGGACACGACTGAGTGACTAACACACACATTGCCCCCTAGGGGAACTTCTGGAAATGTGTGACAATTCCAGTTGTCGCAGTGAGGACTTATTAGCATGTATATTGATCATAGACCAGGGATGCTACATGTTCTTCCCTACTTGGAGTAATCCTGACCAACTAAGAATTACCTTGACTAAAGTTATTATAGTGTCAATGTTGAAAAACACCATGCAGGTGACCTTGGTTAATTTACTTTTGGCTGATTGATACACCAGTACATAGTAGGTGCTCCATAAATATTTGTTGAGTGAATACATTTTGGAATTTTTCCTTTTAAAGCAAACTGTTTTGACACACTCACACACAAACACACACACACACATTATACAAAACTATTTTGTATCTGTAACTATTCTTTTAGTTACAAGTGAGAAAAACTGAGTTCACACTGCATTATGTAATAGAAAAGTTCCAGGATTTTCAACTTCAGAATTGCTAGATCCATGGGTTTAAGTTGTATTAGTGGTACTTGATTTCCTTTAACTTTTGGCTTTCTACTCTGAATACCCTTTCTGATGGGTTCTTTCCTCAAGAGAGTGCCCAACAGCTCAAGGATTTTATCCTTTACCTTGAAGTTCAGGAGAAGGAAGGATTTTCTTTTCCTAGCAGTTCCAACCCACACTTTAATCTTACTAGAGTCATTTGTATCACCAGCTTGTCCATAAGGGCTTCTCAGGTGGAGCAGTGGTCAAGAACCCACCTGCTGGTGCAGGAGACACAAGAGACTTGGGACCCAGTCGGGTTCAGTCTCTGGGTCGGGAAGCTCCCCTGGAGTAGGAAATGGCAACCCACTCCAGTGTTCTTGCCTGGAGAATCCCATGGACAGAGGAGCCTGGTGGGCTACAGTCCGTGGGGTCACAAAAGGGTTGGACGCAACTGAGCTCGCATCCTCACACGTGTGAAAGTGAAAGTGAATGTCGCTCAGTCGTGTCCGACTTTTTGCGACCCCATGGACTATACAGTCCACGGAATTCTCCAGGCCAGAATACTGGAGTGGGTAGCCTTTCCCTTCTCCAGGGGCTCTTCCCAATTCAGGGATCGAACCCAGGTCTCTCGCATTGCAGGCGGATTCTTTACCAGCTGAGCCACAAGGGAAGCCCATACTCACACATGCTTGTACCCAAACCCATCACTGTGGCCAGAGGAGATGGGTAACATTGATGGGTCAGGCATGATTCATTCTTTTCCTTAATCAGGGCAGGCATTGAAGTTAGCCCATCTGCACCAGACACTTTATCAAAAGAAGAGGGGATGGATGCTGAATAGGAACAAACAGCAAAACAGCATACATTTCCATTGCTTAAACCCAGCACACAGTAGAGAACACTAATCAAATATTCACTCAGTCATCATCATCATCAGTATCTGAACTGGGCACAGATTTTTAAAATGTAATTATACAGTGTAATTTTAATGTGATTGTATAAGACCAAATATTAAATATTATTTGTGTATTTTAGATATCTTATGATGTAAAGCATTATTCCTGTCTTACCACAAAGCTAGAAACTAAAGGAATACTCCAAATAGAACTGAAGGTTTTTTTTTTTTAAGTCATTTCCAGCCATGCTGCATAGCTTGTGAAATAGTTCCCTAACTAGGGATTGAACCCAGGTCCTTGGCAGTGAGAGCCTAGAGTCCTAACTCCTGTATCTGTGTGCTAAGTCTCTTCAGTCATGTCCTGCTCTTTGTGATCCCTCGAACCGTAGCCCACCAGGCGCCTCTGTCCATGGAGTCTCCAGGCAAGAATACTGGAGTGGGTTGCTGTGCCATCCAGGGCATCTTCCCTAACCACTGTACTCCCAGGGAATTCCCCAGAAGAGCTGAAGTCTTCTTTTTTATTTATTCATTTGTGGCTGCTCTGGGTCTTCGTTGTTGTGTGCGGGCCTTCTCTAGTTATGGTGAGTGGGTACTGCTGTCTAGTTGCACAGGCTCCTCAATGCAGTGGCTTCTTTTGTTGCGGAGCACAGGCTCTAGGGCGTGTGGGCTCAGTAGTGGTGCCTGGGCTTAGCTGCCCCACAGCATGTGTGGTCTTCCTGGACCCAGGGATTGAACCCATGTCCCTGCATTGGCAGGCAGATTCTTAACCACTGGGCCACCGGGGAAGTCCCTCATTGGGAGTGCCCTCCTCCAGGGGATCTTCCTGATCCAGGGATTGAACCAGCATCTCTTAGGTCTCCTGCATTGGCAGATGGGTTCTTTAACCACTAGTGCCACCTGGGAAGCCACCTTTTAAGTGATGTTCCCCAGATTTCTTATTTTGCTGTTTAAAAAAAGACTTACTCTTTGTTCTCTCTGGGATCAGTTTTATGCTGACCGTGCAAACTTATGTCACTAGCTCAAAATTTTATTTGGGTTCTAGACTTTTGTTTCCATGTTGCTTTTAGTTGTTTTTACCTGGCCGTCTTTTTTAATTTTTATTTTATTTTATTTTTTACCTGGCCGTCTTATAGTGAGCTCAAACTCATGATATCTAGACCTGAATTTATCTTTCTGTACTCACATGCTCTGCTCCTGTTTCAAATTCTATAAAAAGAGAACCATTGGGTTCCTTAGTATCTCAGTTCCCTGTTGCTACAGAAATGCTGTTTAACATTAAAATACATTCTTTATTAGAGCTCCTAGGTCTCAGCTGGGTTCCAGCATGTAAAGTGAGGTCAGCTGCCCTTTGGTTGCAGGGTTCTGCTGAGCCTGGCTAGGCTTTCACATGTTTGAGGGGGCAGCTGGCTATAGGCTGGTCTAAGATGACCTTAGTTTAGATAACTGGGCTCTTTTTCATGTGTCTGTCATGTAGATGTTTCCCTGTAGGCTAGCCTGAGCATGCTTGGAGAATATGCTCCTAGTGATCAAAGAGGAGCAAAAAAAAAAAGGTGGAAATTCCTAAAGCTATTTCAAGTCACTTTTTGCTCCAAGCCTGCTATTGTCCCGTTGGTGAAAGCATGTCACATCGCCCAGCCCAGAGTTAGAGTAGGCGGGATCTAAGTATAGGGTAAGGGTATAGATATTGGAGTCCATTTAATTGGGGCCATTAGTGGAATCAATTTACTCTACTTGTCTAAGTTTAACTCAGAGTTATCCTTGGTTTCTCTCTCTTACTTTTCATGCAGTTCATTGATCATGTCTCATTTTTTTTAACTTGTTTTTTATTTTGTATCAGAGCATAGTTGATTTTTGTAAATGTTACCTTCAGGCATGCAGCACAGTGATTCAGTTATACACTTACATGTATCTGTCCCTTTTCAGATTTTTTTTCCATATAGATTATTACAGAATATTGAGTAGAGTTCCCTGTGCTCTACGTTGTTATTGATTATCTATTTTATATATAGTAGTGTGGACATATTAATCCCAAAGTCTTAATTTATCCCTCCCTTCTACATTTCTACAAATCATTAGTTTGTCTTCAAAGTCTGCGAGTCTGTTTCTGTTGTAAATAAGTTCATTTCTGTCCTTTTTTTAAAAAAAAGATTCCACCTATAAGTGATATCATGTGATATTTGTCTCTGACTTACTTCAGGTAGTGTGAGAATCTCTAGGTCCATCCATGTTGCTGCAAATGATATTATTTCATCCTTTTTTTATGGCTGAGTAATATGCTGTTGTGTGTATATATATATATATATATATATATATATATATATATATATATACCACATCTTCTTTATACATTCCTCTGTTGATAGACATTTAGGTTCCTTCCAAATCTTGGCAGTTACAAATAGTGCTGCAATGAACACGAGTGTTCATTTTCCAGTTATGGTTTTCTCCAGGCATATGCCCAGGAGTGGGATTGCTGGGTCACATGGTAGTTCTACTTTTTGTTTTTTAAGGAACTTCCATACTGTTCTCCCTAGTAGTTGTACCAACAGAGTAGGAAGTTCCCTTTTCTCCACACCCTCTTCAGCATTTACTGTTTGTAGACTTTTTGATGATGGCCATTCTGACAGTGTGTGGTGATATCTCACTGTATTATTTCTCTAATAAACTGAGCATCTTTTCATGTGCTTTTTGGCCATCTGCATGTCTTCTTTGAAGAAATGCCTATTTAGATCTTTCCATTTTTTTATTTTTATTTTTTAATAAGGAGCTACATGAGCTGTTTGTATATTTTGGAGATTAATCCCTTGTTGGTTGCTATGTTTGCAAATATTTTCTTCCATTCTGTGGGTTATCTTTTCATTTTGTTTATGGGTTTCCTTTGCTATGCAAAAGCTCTTAAGTCTAATTAGGTCCCATTTGCTTTTGTTTTTATTTTCATTACTCTATAAGGTGGTTCCAAAAAAACATTGCTGCGATTTATGTCAAAAAGTGCCCTGCCTGTGTTTTTGTCTTAAGAGTTTTAATCATGTCTTCTTTATTCTTCTTTTGTCTTCATCAGTGCCCACTAATACTAGTTGATTTAAGACCTTAACCATCACTCTCCTAAATTATTGTAATAGTTTTAGTATTGTTAGGCTTTCCCCACCCTTACCCCATTTTATCAAGTTCTATATCAAATCACAATAAAACTGGTTCAGTTTCTCTAAGAACCGTGTAGATTGTCATCAGTTTGGTTTCCCTTTTCTGGAAGTTCTGACCCACAACCCCAGAGGTGTTTTAGCCCTCCTAGGCCTGTGCCCAGAGGAGCTTCAGGGAGTGTGGACATACAGTGTGGGTGAGCCTGCTGCGGATTCTGTGCTGTTTGTTCATCCCACTTTGGGTGTGTTACTGAATGCAGGTTTGTGTGCCTGACACACGATGAGGCCAGACAGTAGCAAAGCCTTGGAGTCTGGAGGAGAGAAAGGTTCATTGTAGGGCCAGGCACGGAGATGGGTGACTCATGCCTCACAAACTCTGAACCCCCAGGGGTTTCAGCAAAGCATTTTTAAAGGCCAGGTAAGGGAGGGGGTTCACAGGGCATGTGATCAGTATGTGCACGGTTCTCCAACTGGTTGATATCGAGGCAACAGGGTGGTTAAAATGCTCAGTCCTTAGGCACCAGTGGGTCTGGAGGCTACACGTTCATGATCGTCAAAACAGTTAATTCATTCCAATTGGTGGTGGTTTTTAACATCGGAAAAACTCAGGAAATACGCATGAGATACCATTATCTGGGAACTTGGAAGAGGAGCTAAAGCAGAGGATATGGAGGAGAGGTCTGTCCTGGGCAGGGCCCAAAGGGTCCTGTTTGCTTACAGACAGGGTATCAGGAAGCATCCCAAGAACTCAGGCTTCATTCATCAGTTATGTTACTGGTTACATGGGAGGAGAGCAGTTTTAACAGTAGCTAATGCTCATGAAGATTCCAGTTCCCCATAGAACACTCATCAGCAGACAGCCGGATGCATCAGCATTGGAAATAGATTCTGGAGGCCTCTAATGCTGGGGTCACAGAAGGTCACTACAACAGACCTTGGTTGGGATGCCAGTGTCTCTCTGTGGTGTCTCCTGGTGGGCATGCCTCTGGTGATGCCTTTCAGAGCCTTAAACTGCCAGATTTTCTACAGGATCAAGCAGCAGTTGGTACCACAGGCTCCACATTTCTAAAAGAAAGTCTAGAATCTCTTGTGGCCAAAAAGCTGGGTGGGACATAGGAATATTTCCACCACAAGGATGGAGTGAAGAAGTGTTTGGGGAGCACTGTGATCTTGGGACCATCACGGTGGAAGTTAGCAAGTGTCTTGTCCAGGTCTGGCACGGGTGTCTTCTTTTTGTTTATGGCCCTGGGACACAAGGGATGGAGAGGGAGCCCATGCTGGAAAGCCTGGTACCGACTTACCCTGTTGATCTGAGGAGCTCCAGGGCTTTGTGGCGAAGGTCCCAAAGGTACACTGGCCCAGCAGAATCTACAGTATCAGTGTGCCCCACTGAGGCCCATGCACGTCGGTTCTGGCCGTTAAGAGAGGGACCGGGGGACTCAAAGGTCGGTGTGTGAGAAGGACATGAGATAATGAGCAGACAGTGACCCACTGGCCCAGCAGAGGCGGCAGAAGGTCGCAGGCACGAGCAGCTTGAGGGGACCCTTTGTGGGAGCCCTGTACTGAGGGCTCTCTGGGAGTTTGAACAGATAGCCTCACTGGCTTTCAGTCCAAACAAGACATCAACCGGTAAAGTCCCTGTTACTTGATACACTCCAGGTACAATAGAAATGTTTGATTTCTTGTGTTTCCTTGGGCTTTGATTTACACTCTCAGAGTTATCTTCCTAAAACAGATTTAAGTACAATCATTTCTTTGTTTTAAACCAGCAGTCACTGCTTTTCCTTTTCCTTTTTTTTTTTGACATGGACCATTTCTAAAGTCTTTATTGAATTCATTACAATATTGCTTCTGTATTCTGTTTTTTTTGGCCATGAAGTGTGTGGGATCTTAGCTTCCCTATCTGGAGAAGGAAATGGCAACCCACTCCAGTATTCTTGCCTGGAGAATCCCGTGGACAGAGGAGCCTGACGGGCTGTAGTCTGTGGGGTCACCAAGAGTCGGACGCGACTGAGTGACTAAAAAACTAAACAAGCTTCCCTCTCAAGGATGAATCCATACCAGATAGGAAAAGAAGTGAAACTCTCGCTGTTTGCAGATGACATGATCCTCTACATAGAAAACCCTAAAGACTCTACCAGAAAATTACTAGAGCTAATCAGCGAATATAGTAAAGTTGCAGGATATAAAATTAGCACACAGAAATCCCTTGCATTCCTATACACTAACAATGAGAAAACAGAAGGAGAAATTAAGGAAACAATACCATTCACTATTGCAACAAAAAGAATAAAATACTTAGGAGTATATCTACCTAAAGAAACAAAAGACCTATACATAGAAAACTATAAAACACTGATGAAAGAAATCAAAGAGGACACACACAGATGGAGAAATATACCGTGTTCATGGATTGGAAGAATCAATATTGTCAAAATGGCTATACTACCCAAAGCAATCTATAGATTCAATGCAATCCCTATCAAGCTACCAACGGTATTTTTTGCAGAACTAGGACAAATAATTTCACAATTTGTATGGAAATACAAAACACCTCGAATAGCCAAAGTAATCTTGAGAAAGAAGAATGGAACTGGAGGAATTAACCTGCCTGACTTCAGACTACTACAAAGCCACAGTCATCAAGACAGTATGGTACTGGCACAAAGACAAATATAGATCAATGGAACAGAATAGAAAGCCCAGAGCTAAATCCACGAACCTATGGACACCTTATCTTCGACAAAGGAGGCAAGGATATACAATGGAAAAAAGACAACCTCTTTAACAAGTGGTGCTGGGAAAACTGGTCAACCACTTGTAAAAGAATGAAACTGGAACACTTTCTAACACCATACACAAAAATAAACTCAAAATGGATTAAAGATCTAAATGTAAGACCAGGAAATATAAAACTCCTAGAGGAGAACATAGGCAAAACACTCTCTGACATAAATCACAGCAGGATCCTCTATGACCCACCTCCCAGAATATTGTAAATAAAAGCAAAAATAAACAAATGGGACCTAATGAAACTTAAAAGCTTTTGCACAAAAGGAAACTAGAAGCAAGGTGAAAAGACAGCCCTCAGATTGGGAGAAAATAATAGCAAACGAAGCAACAGACAAAGGATTAATCTCAAAAATATACAAGCAACTCCTCCAGCTCAACTCCAGAAAAATAAATGACCCAATCCAAAAATGGGCCAAAGAACTAAACAGACATTTCTCCAAAGAAGACATACAGATGACTAACAAACACATGAAAAGATGCGCAACATCACTCATTATCAGAGAAATGCAAATCAAAACCACAATGAGGTACCATTACACACCAGTCAGGATGGCTGCTATCCAAAAGTCTACAAGCAATAAATGCTGGAGAGGGTGTGGAGAAAAGGGAACCCTCTTACACTGTTGGTGGGAATGCAAACTAGTACAGCTGCTATGGAGAACAGTGTGGAGATTTCTTAAAAAGCTGGAAATAGAACTGCCATATGACCCAGCAATCCCACTCCTGGGCATACACACCGAGGAAACCAGATCTGAAAGAGACACGTGCACCCCAATGTTCATCGCAGCACTGTTTATAATAGCCAAGACATGGAAGCAACCTAGATGCCCATCAGCAGACGAATGGATGAGGAAGCTGTGGTACATATACACCATGGAATATGACTCAGCCATTAAAAAGAATTCATTTGAATCAGTTCTAATGAGATGGATGAAACTGGAGCCCATTATACAGAGTGAAGTAAGCCAGATGGATAAAGACCATTACAGTATACTAACACATATATATGGAATTTAGAAAGATGGTAACGATAACCCTATATGCAAAACAGAAAAAGAGACACAGATGTACAGAACAGACTTGTGGACTCTGTGGACGAAGGCAAGGGTGGGATGTTTCAAGAGAACATCATCGAAACACGTATATTATCTAGGGTGAAACAGATCACCAGCCCAGGTTGGATGCATGAGACAAGTGCTCGGGCCTGGTGCACTGGGAAGACCCAGAGGCATTGGGTAGAGAGGGAGGTGAGAGGGGGGATCGGGATGGGGAATACTTGTAAATCCATGGCTGATTCATGTCAATGTATGACAAAAACCACTCCAATATTGTACAGTAATTAGCCTCCGACTAATAAAAATAAGTGGAAAAAAAAAAAACCCTTTAGAAAAAAAAAGGTTCAACCCACAGCCCCTGCAGTGGAAAGTGAAGTCTTAACCACTGGACCTCCAGGAAAGTCCCATTGCTTTTCCCTTACATTGGTAGTTCTCAGATTCATGTACATTTGGGTCACCTGGAGGACTTTTTAAGAAACACAGTTTTCTAAGTCCCACCCCCAGGATTTCCCGTTTAGTAGATATAGGTTGAGGTCTAAGAACTGCGTTTTCTAGCAGGTTCCCAGTACTGGGTTGATGCTGATGATCAGGTAATTGCCCTTTGAAAGGTCTTTATTTCAGGTTGACGTCCCAGCTCCTCAGCACAGTTAGTGAGGACTCCTATACCTTGAGCTCACCTGTGAGTATGGGGGATACTCCTGAGGTGAAGTGACAATGTATTTCCTGTATTCCCCTCCCCGTTTGGCTAGGCAGTATTTTATTCTCCTAAATCTGGCTTAAAAGAATATGAAAGATGGTTTTGAGGGGCAAAGAAGACAGTAAAGGCAAAGGCAGCCTCCCTGAATAGAGCAGCGTAACCTCAGGGAAGAAGTGTGTGTTCCAGAGGGAGAGGCCAAGACCTCTGCTGTGTCGTCTGTTTGGTGCCTTTGTGTGACTGATTTTGTCGCCAGGTTACACCTTCCAGTCCATTTTGTTATCTGCTGGTGAAGTCGCTTTCTTCTTCCGTTACACATTTTTTTTTTGACCACACCTCTCAGCTCCTGGTATCATATAGTTCCCCGGCCAGGGACTGAACCTGGGCCCTTGGCAGTGAAAACATAGAGTGCTAACCACCGGACTGCCAGAGAATTCCCCTTCTGTTACACTTTTATTAAATATAAAGATACGCTTTAACTTTTATTTATATTTTAAATATTTATTGCTAGCCGTGCTGTGTGGGGTTTTCTCTAGCTGTGCTGAGCTGGGCCACCCTTCATGGCGGTGCTCGAGCTCCGCATGCAGTGGCTTCTCCTGTGGAGGATGGGCTCTGGGTCGTGGGCCCTAAAGCATGGGTTCAGTAGCTGTGGGATCTTCCCAGACCAGGGATTGAATCCGTGTTCCCTGCCTTGGCAGGGGGATTCTTATCCACTGCACCATCAGACAAATCTTTCTGTTACACTTTTAACAGAAGTTGCCTCGCCCTTTTAACCACCAGAGCTAGGAGGCTTGGATAGCTTGTGCCCCCGGGTGGTTTACCAGAATCCTGTGGGGAGATTGGAAAAAGATGCACATTCCCCACTGTAGATTTACCAGCTGAGAACCTTCAGGATGAGCCCTTAGAATCTATATTTTATTTTAATTTTAAAACAATGTATTAGGTTTTAAAAAAATACAGGAAACTATTTTTTTAAAATCCATAAAAAGTGGCATATGTTGCTGTAATCAGATAACCTATATTGGCATTAAGAAAAGAATAGAAATGTGAATGTACTGGAACACTGCTGTAGTAAAACTTTCCCTCTGTGCTCCTTTCTCTGGTCCTTTACTAAAAAGTAAGCACATATTGCTTTTCCCTGTTTCTGTCTAGATGGTATTTTGGGAATCTACTTTTTGGGGAAGAAATGTACATACTGAATGTGCAACTATTTTTATTACAATGTGAGGAACACTCTAGAACATATGTGTAAGTGTCCCGCCCTAGCTCCTCTTCATTTATTTCCTTCTTAAACTGGGCACTCTGCAAAATCCACTCTCAGCTCTCTTCTTTCACCATCACCCAGCTGTGACAGCCGCTGCTCTGGAGAAACTAGAAGACACCCATTCAAGCATTCAGTTTGTGTCAAAGACAGGTTGGGTTGGTTTAACCCTTGTGTGGTGATTGATACAATGTGTATTTCCACTGTTAGTGTTTATTGAGTTAGTGTTAGTCTGTTTGGCTGCTGTAACAACATAGCACAGACTAAGTACCTTATCAACAAAAGCAGTTTAATTCTTGCAGTTCTGGAGGTTGGGAAGTCCATGATCAGGATGTTAACACAGTTGGGTGAGGATCTCCTTCCCCACTGACAACTTGTCATTGTATCCTCATGTGGCCACAGGGGCCGGGAGGTCTGTGGACCTTTGTATAAGAGCACTGATCCATTTATGAAGACTCTATCCTTATGACCTAATCACCTTCCAGAGGCTCTGCCTCCTAATACTATAACATTAGGTATTAGAATTTCAAAATACGAATTTTGGGAGGACACAAACGTTCAGAGCCCAGTGCAGTGATTTTAAAGTAGGCTAAATAGTAGAAGAGACAGAAGTGAATTAAGGTCACCATCATGCCCTTAAGGGCAAATATTATTAGGTAAGTAAATAGCTACCGTGTACCTGTAAGAAAAAGGAAGCTCTCATGGAGGTGTGAGCAATGAGCCATGGGTGGCACAGAGATACCTGATGCTCTCAATCCCAGAAGTCTGGTCTTTTTCAGGAAATCAGTCTCACTGTTTAATTCCTGAATGGCTTTTGTTTGGGCGTCATTCATTTTGTTCAAGTGTCAGGAGCTAGTCCTTTCATTAACTGAGCAGCTTAACCCATTCCTGGATAAAAAAGTCAGGTCAAGTTTATAATCTGAGATTTCATGTGAGTTGCTTCTAAAAGTTGAAATGAATTTTAATTTTTCTTACTAGAGGAAAATAAAAATAATATTGGTAACAATGACTCTGTAAATGTTGGTGTGGTATGTTCTTGTAATTGGGTTGAGTCATTACCATGCACAGTTTTGCTCTGAAGGGTGAGCTACAGCTGGCCAGCAGTATGCCCATAGAAGACTCAAATGGGTTTGTGGAGAGCTTGCTCATTAAGGCAAATTTCTAAAAAGCCCTGCTGATAAAAATATTAAAAATTATAGAAATTAGTTTAACAAATATCTGTAGTTTCATATTAGAGAAGTAACCACTGTGAAGATTTAGGTATATTTCTTTCTAGTCTCATATATATTGTAGGGGAAGAAAATTAAAAAAAAAATAATTTTATTTATTTAGTTATTTGTTTTTGGCTGTTCTGGGTCTTCATTACGACATGGGCTTTTTCTCTAGTTGCGTCCAGTGGGAGCTACTCTTCTTAGCCGAGCGCGGGCTTCTCATTGCAGTGGCTTTTCTTGTGGAGCACTGGCTCTGGGGCGTGAGGGCGCCGTAGTTGCAGCTCCTGGGCTCTCGAGCACGGGCTCAATAACTGGCACATGGGCCTAGTTGCTCCGCAGCACGTGGGATCTTTCCAGATCAGGGATCAAACCTGTCTCTCCTGCGTTGGCAGGTGGATTCTTTACCAGTGAGCCACCAGGGAGGCCTGTTTTACTTTTTTATTTTTTACTATACTTCTAGGTTCTCTGGCTGGGGCCCTATAAATTAGACTGACAGAAGACAAATTAACTAGAGGAAAGCAACCACATTTATTTTAGCTTTATGTGACACGGGAACCTTCATAAGGAAATGGAGACCTGAAGAAATGGTTAAACCTGAGTGTTTTTATACTGGATCTGATGAAGAATGGACAGTCATGGGCAGAAAAGTTTGAGCTAAAGGTAGTAAACTGGGGGAAACTTAACAAGGCCTATTCATTGGGCTTCGTCTTGGTGCCCCTATGCCTTCAGAGATTTCTTCCAGGTATAAGGAGGGCACCTCTCACATGAGGGTCTTATGACTTGTTTCAGGGAAGATGGGGGAGGTCAGAGAGTCCTTTCCATATCTGTCATTTGCCTTGAAATAGTCATTATGTCAAGGAGCCATATGTTGGGGACAGCATGTTCTGAACTCCATCAATATTTAGAAAATTTAAATTAAATAATTGATTAAATTTTATGTCATGCTTTTTTCTCTTACTGAGTATTACAATCATTAGGTATCTTTTGGAAACTTCATTTTTTTAATCAGCAGCACCATATTCTACTTTATGGTTCTGTCATAATTTAACTATTGCCTCAAGTTGCATCCTTTTAAAGTTTGTGTGTGTTAGTCACTCAGTTGTGTCTGGCTCTTTATGACCCCATGGACTGTAGCCTGCCAGGCTTCTCTGCCCATGGGATTCTCCAGGCAAGAATACTAGAGTGGGTTGCCATGCCCTTCTCCTGGGGATCTTCTCGATCCAGGGATTGAACCTGGGTCTCTTGCGTTGCATTTGGATTCTTCACCCATCTGAGTCATCAGGGAAGCCCTTTTAAAGTTTTTCTAATCTAAATATAGTGAGGTAAAGATTAATATTCTTCTTTGTATGATAGAGAATTTCTACCAAAATATCATAATCAGAAATTAACTTTTGGCAACATTCTCTTTGCTCTTTAGATATTTAGGTGATATCTCATCTGAGTCTAATGGATATGTCTAGTGCTTAAATATGGAGAAGGCAGTGGCACCCCAGTCCAGTACTCTTGCCTGGAAAATCCCATGGATGGAGGAGCCTGGTAGGCTGCAGTCCATGGGGTCGCTGAGAGTCGGACACGACTGAGCGACTTCACTTTCACTTTTCACTTTCATGCATTGGAGAAGGAAATGGCAACCCACTCCAGTGTTCTTGCCTGGAGAATCCCGGGGACCGAGGAGCCTGGTGGGCTGCCGTCTATGGGATCACACAGAGTCGGACACGAATGAAGTGACTTAGCAGCAGCAGCAGTGCTTAAATATGCTCAACAGTGTTAATTTTCTTAATTTCTCTCATTTTGTTAGACATGAGTCACCTGCTTGAGACATTTTTTTTTTGCTAATTGTATGTGTGTAATTTTTAACAATACCCAGTAGCAAGCATTTATTAAACTCTGTATTGACAAATATTAGATATGGGAAATTACAGAGATAAGTAAAATGAGGCCTCTGCTCTCCAAGACATCTAATGTAGTGAGGCAAAAATATGAGAAGACTATAAATGATAATCAAATTTAGTTTATTAGTCAACTATTCTCTGATCTACAGTTCTGAATTAAAGGAAAGAAATTAGGCAGTAGAAATTATATATATATTTCTTCCCTTCTCTAGTGTTAGGAAAATAATACCATTGTGTTAAATATGTGCATTGATTATAAAATGCATCCCTATTTCACAAACATTACATTTGTAAAGATATATATTTCAGGATTAAGAAATTATAATTTGTATGTATGTATCTGATATCTCTCAGATATATATCTACCTACCTATCATTTATCTAAGGTTCAGCTATTGATCCATATTTCTTTTCCTTTCATATTATTTATGTACATGCTAAGTTGCTTCAGTCATGTCTGACTCTGCGACCCTAGAAACTGTAGCCTGCCAGGCTCCTCTGGATTTCCCAGGCAAGAATGCTGGAGTAGGTTGCCATGCTTCCAGAGGACCTTCCTGACCAAGGATTGAACCCACATCTCTTACATCTCCTGCATTGATAGGCGGGTTCTTTACCACTTGTGCCACCTGGGAAGCCCCTTATATTACTTAAGAGAGTCTTTTATTCTAGGGCTATTTTCATGGTTCTTCCTGCTTCAGGTCACTTCTCATCTTGCTTATTACTTCCAGATGAATATTCCCAATCCCCAACTCTCATCAGAATGTAGTAAAAACCAAGACTTTGCTGGTCCTGGGGCCACAGCTGATTCTGGGATTGTCAAGACAGTTGATCTTTGTATTGGCCACAAACAAGACCAGGGTCCTGCTGATGATAACTGAGACCTTGAAGAGATGATCATGGTGGCTGTCATTGGTCCTTCCCATTTCTTTGGTTGTTGGAACTGGATAGTTCAGCAGATGAGGCATGGAGAAAAGCACGCTGGATATAGTCTACCAGAGTTTGAGGCCCATTTTTGTTACCTATCTTGATGTCTTCAGTGCAGTCCCATGTAGTCTTAGTCAGCTTTTGTAAATCAGGATAGTAATTACTCTAGCTTTCTTTAAGACTATGGTAAAGAAGAAATCAGCTATGTATATGAAAGTTCTTTTAAAAGGATGCATTGTTTCATGAGTATATAGAAGTTAAATTTTATCAGCATCCTGCTACTTCAAGGTCTGGCTGCACACAAATCCTGAAATATTATGACTTCCAGCCAGCTTCCATGTCAAACAAACACCTGTGGAGGATACAGTGAGACCTGTTGATGCCAACAACTGAGAGGATGAGTATATAGAACGCATTGGTCTTTACCTTGAGAGGGTCATCTTGTCTACCTCCTCTAAAAGCAGGTCCTCTGTGCCTTGCTTACCCCTTTGCAAGAGCTGTCATGGAATCAAATCTTTTGAGAATTGATGGCAGGCTACAAAAAGATTGGCTAGCTATGTTATTCCTGTTTGTGTTTGAGGCCTGGGGACACGAGAGAGTGACTTGACTGTCAGTTAAACATTCCACACACCATTGCCTGGAATGGCAATTTGTTGCTTTGCTATTTTTTCTTCAGTGGGGAAATTGAATTCCATAATACCTTCCAACTTCTAAACATCACCTTTTCCAGGAAGCACTTTGTTGTTGTTGTTTTTTAGTCACTAAGTCATGTCTGACTCTTTACAACCTCATGGACTGCAGCATGCAAGACTTCCCTATCCTTCACTGTCTCCCGGAGCTCGTTCAGATTCAGTTGAGTCCGTGATGCTATCTAACCATCTCATCCTCTGCTGGCCCCTCCTCCTTTTGCCTTCAGTCTTTCCCAACATCAGGTCTTTTCCAATGAGTTGACTCATCAGGTGGCCAAAGTATTGGATCTTCAGCTTCAGCATGAGTCCCTCCAGTGAATATTCAGGGCTGATTTCCTTTTGAATTGACTGGTTTGATCTCCTTGCAGTCCAAGGAACTCTCTCAAGAGTCTTCTCCAGCAGCATAGTTCAAAAGCATCAGTTCTTTGGCGCTCAGTCCTCTCTATGGTCCAACTCGCACATCTATACATGACTACTGGAAAAACCATTCCTTTGACTATACCTTTTATTATTACCACTGTTTTATGACTTCCTGAGATAGCTTAAATTGCCTATTCTTCACATCAGATTGAACCTCTAGGGAAATCTCCTTTGTATCAAAGTGGTCAGAAATGAGGGGCTTCCCTGGTGGTGCTAGTGGTAAAGAACTCACCTGCCAATGCAAGAGACATAAGAGACATGGGTTCGATCCTGGGTTGGGAAGATCTCCTGGAGGAGGGCATGGCAACCCACTCCAGTATTCTTGACTGGAGACTGCATGCATGGTCAGAAATGAAAACCTGTTTCTGTGCAAGTTTTCTATATTGTCATTCAGTTTGTGTGATATGCAACTTCCATTTATCAATGCTCTCTTCTTGGACTGTGGAGACACTTTTTGGGTGAGGTTCTGGTGTATTTTCTATAGTTGCACATATCTCATAATATCTATGTGAAATGGGTAAGTGATATTTTTTATAATTCTGCATTTTCTTTAAAAATCACTCACTTTATTCTCATTGAGTATGCAGTGTAATAATATATAGATTTCTCATTTTCTTCTCATTTACTCACATAATTATCTTACTTTTACAAATGTATGAAAGACAGTCTCAGATTTTATCACCAGCATTTTTCTCAAAATCCTAGAGAGCAGTGTACACTACACGATTGTTTCATATAAATATCTATCTATCTTAATTTCAGATCTTTTCACAATTATTTTCATCAGTCTTTTCTTGCTTTCTCCTGAATGTATTCTTACAGTCAAATTATGGAGGAAAATAAAAAATTTATGATAGAGCTTGACTTTCTGTTTTCCCAGAACAAGGTATTCATTGCAGTGCATCTTTCAAGGTTTCCTTTCTCCCAGGAACTCTGCCAGAAGACAGCATCCTGCTCCCAGATGCCCTTCTCTGCTGCACCCAGTCATTAGAAATCAGTGAAAACTCTGCAGTTGGAAGGCCCATTAGCCTTAGAGGGGCTGGCAGGAAATGAATTTGCTGTACATCTCCAGTCAAGGACAATGCCATTAAGGGCTGCAAAGCTACCATATCTCAGAGTAAAGATTTTCAAGTTCTATTAGTGGCATACCATTAAGAGACTTTTATTTCATTGTGATTCAGGGCTGGAAACTCAAGAAGCACAGGTAGAACACAATTATGATTATTGAAAAAAACAAGTAAATTCCGTAAGTGAATCTCTACATTGAGTTAGCTGGAGAATAGATCTCTGGGTGTTTACTGTTCTTTAATGACCATAGTTGAGTCTGTTTTAATTTTCAATGGTATTTCCTTTTTAAAAAGGCTGTTTGTTTGTAACACCTTGAATAACTACGCTGCCAAATTTCTGACTTCCATTCCCATTGCCAGTGGTAACATACAGTATTTTATATATTCTTTTAGAAATAATGAAAAGCATCTAAACTGTCTCAAAAGTAGAATTAGGTTCATATCCTTCATCACTGTAATGTGAATTTAAAAATGTAAAATTACTGTGAAAGAGAGATTGTCAACCATTTGTAAGATGTGACCCAGTTTGAATCCTGATTTGAAAAAAATTGTAAAAGGCACACACACAAAAGAAAAATTCAACATTCTATTTCTTCTTTCAAGTGCTGACTGATTAAATGGGAATATTCACTTTGTAAAAATTCAGCAAGCTGTGTACTTACTTATAAATATTGCAAGACATATGAGGCAAGCCAGGAAATTGAAGCAATGAGTAGATATTTGATAATATTAAGGAATTTTTAACTCTTAAAGTGTGATAATGGTATTTTTGGTTGTATTTCTGGAAATTCTTCTGTTTTAAAGACATGTAATAAAGTATTAACGGGTGAAACCTAGGGTTCCCTTTAAAATAATCTAATGTATGTTTCTGGGAATGGGGGTAGAAATGAAACATATTGGTCATGATTTGCTAATTATTCAAAGTGATTGGTACATTTGGACTTATTGTACTAGTCTCCTTGCTTTTGTTTATATTTAGATAGCTTCCCGTAATAAGTGAAAAATATTGTCATGAAATCGTACGGCTGTACAGAAAGCTGTAGAATATAACAGTAGTGACCAGAGCACAGCCGAGCGTGGCCAAGCACAGCCCTTAGCGCTGCAGCCTCCACTGTGTGCCACCCCCCACCCCCATCCTGCTAGTGGGCAGGGGTTACTGTGGGACCATTACGGTCGTTACGGGTCCTACTCAGCCATTGGCTGGTTCTGGGCCCCTCCCACAAGCAGCCAACTGTCGGTGAGTGACCGTTAGTGGTTCTGCTCAGCCATTGGTTGGTGCCAGCGTCCTCCTACAAGCAGCCAGCTGTTCGTGAGTGACTCTTGGTGGGTCCGTTCACCAAACTTGGCCGAGTCGTGGTCCTCAGGCAGAGAGTGAGGTGAGAAGTGGATCCTGGATCCAGCTCAGCGGGCCTCAGGTCAGGGGGCTGTGTCCTGCAGGGCTCCAGAGCCCTTGCCAAGACTGCCCACTGGTCAGGCTGAGGCCTTGAGGTGGCAGTGGACTTCTCCCCGATCCCCGCCTCTCTGAAGTAATGGCAGTGGCCCTCTGTCTGGGTCACAGTCTGTGGGGCCTGGCCCCTGCCATTGGTTGGCCTGAGAGTCTGAGGGCCAGTTGGGTCCTGGGCATCTGGCTCCCTCAGCGGTGACAGCTGGGTATGGCTTAGGAGCTGCCAACTGAGATCTGCCTCTTCAGCCAGGACCTGGACCTCAGGGGGGCGGGGGAAGTTGTACCTAGGGCCTTCCCTTTCTTGTTAGAACAGAGAATAACATTTGTTTGGTGGAGATTTACAAGGGCATCATTACCTGACAACAAAGTGACCACAGAACAAAGGATTTGACACCAAAAAGTTTGCAACAACTAATCACACCTCTCCCTCACCTTTCCTACCTTTCCTAGAAAAGAGCTTTGCTGAAAGCCTTCAGGGAGTTTGGGTTTTTTCAGGCATGAGCCACTCATCTCCTTGCATGGTGCTGCTGCTAAGTTGCTTCAGTCGTGTCCGACTCTGTGACCCCGTAGACGGCAGCCCACCAGGCTCCCCCGTCCCTGGGATTCTCCACATCCCTGGGATTCTCCAGGCAAGAACACTGGAGTGGGTCATCTCCTTGCATAGCCCTCTGCAAATCTTTCTTTGCTCCAGACTGCAAGGTTTTGGTAGTGTTTGGCCTCTCGGTGTGTTGGGCGTATCAAAACACTTGTGTTTTCATAACAGTCGTTGTTCTTTAGTTGCTGAGTTGTGTCCGACACTTTGAGACCCCATGGTCTGTAGCTCGCTAGGCTCCTTTGTCCATGGAATTCTCCAGGCAAAAATACTGGAGTGGGTTGCCATTTCCTTCTCCAGGGGATCTTCCCTGACCCAGGGATTGAACCCATGTCACCTGAATTGCAAGCGGATTCTTTTCCGCTTAACCACTGGAAACAGTAGCTGAATCTGATAGTGCTTACCCATGTGCCAGGTACTATTTAAGTACTTAATACATATTCAATTATTTGATCTTCATGTGCTCTTGTGAGGTATGTTTTCTTTTATCCCCATTTAAAGATGAAGTGGTGGTTTAGTCACTTAGTCGTGTCCAACTCTTGTGACCCCATGGCAGGCTCCTCTGTCCATGGGATTCTCCAGGCAAGAATACTGGAGTGGGTTGCCATTCCTTCTCCAGGGGATCTTCCCAACCCAGGAATCGAACCCATGTTTCCTGCACTGCAGGCAGATTCTTTACTGACTGAGCTACAAAGGAAGATCAAACACTTTCTGTCTGAGCCCCCAGGGAAGTCTACAGATGAAGAAATTAGGTTAAATAACTTGTTTCGGCTCATAGAGCTAAATAATGGTGGATTGACATGGGTTCTTGTGAACCCATGTGTATCCTCCTCTCAGCTTAAAAAAAAAAAAAAACTATTTAGCATGGTCAAACACCACTTACATGTGAGGTTGAACCGTATATGATATTGTTTTTGTTGGTGAAAAATGATGGAACATTGGCAGTATCATGTGGCTTAATCTGATTGTGCTCCTGTTCCGTCGGCTTAACCCCATATCTTGTCCCAATTACATCCTCCCCACTAATACTCAAGTGAGTAACTAACATCATTCTGATGCATTTCTTTGTATTCTTATTTCATATATGTGTGTCCCTAACAGTAGATGGAATTGTCTCTCATGTTTTAAAAGTTCATGTAAATGATATCATACTGTTAGTATTAATACCATTAGTAAATATCATACCATCAGTAATCAATAAGTATTTTTTATTTGGCTGCTGTTGCACAGCATGTGGGATCTTAGTTCCCTGACTAGGGTTCAAACCTGTGCCCTCTGCATTGAAAGTGCAGAGTCTTAACCACTGAACCACTGGGAAAGTCCCTTATTAGTATTTTAGTAATTTGCATTTTATCCTTATGTTTAGGAGGTACATTTATGTTGATATATTTTATAAATATACTGTGGTATACTCTGGTATACTATACAATTGAAAATACATAAGCTAAAGCTAAACTTTTCATTTTCACTTATTTTTCAATGTTGCTTATTCTTTGGTGTGCATTACATCTTCAAACTATTGGTGTACTGCATTCCTTTTAATTAGTTGCATAGTATCTATTCTTTGTATGGGATAAACCAATTTGTTTAACTAGCTCCCTAATGATAGACATTTAGATTGCTTCTGGTCTTTTGTTGTGATAAACACTGCCCCTGCAAATGTATTTGGCATACTTGTATGATTTACATTCAAAGGATGAATACATATCAACAATGGCAACTTAAAAACTTTACAGTTAGTGGATAAAAATCCCACATTGAACTTCTTTTCCTTCTCGAACATATTTGATTGGGTTTCATTTGGTCCTCCCTGGAAATATTCCAGATGGTTCTCACTGATTCTCATGACACTGTATTTCATTTGTTCTCACAGAAAAACATACCCCGCCCCCCCCCCCCCCCCAACATCTCTAGTGCAACTTTGAATGTGCATGGATCGACAAAGCAGATGATGTGGCTGAACTGGAAAGTGTTTACTTAGTTTGATGCTGTGGCCAATAATATAAAAAAGAGAGAAAGAACCAGAAATACGAATAAGGAGGAGGTTTTCACATAATAATATATTGTCATATAGCAATAACCTTTGGTGAAACAGCTGCTTGCTCTTGAGAGAAATTCATCTTCAAGAGTCTAGGGGCTGTGGATGCAAATGATGGAAGGGTTTGTACATCTGGATTGTTGGGGGAAATATTTATCCTTTTTTACTGTCCCAGTCTCACATTTGTTTTGCCACCTCTCCTTGATCCCTAATATATCTTTCTGCATAAGTCTGGATTATCCACACCCTTTTTGTTGACTCTCAGTGGTTGAGGCTCTTGGAAGCAGTGACCCTTTCTCACATACAACCTTTAAAGATAACAGGGAAGCCTGAGCTTCAGTAATGACTGCTAGGCATACCAAGGTGAATCTTCTCTGCCAAGCTTCCATGGCCCTTGCACTATTGGTACGTGCATTTGTAGAAAGAGATGAGGTGCTGGAGTGACTGGAAAATAAGTCGTTACCACTTGGTATTGTTTTTTAATTCCAAGCTTTTCTCTTATTCCCACGTTAGCAATCCTTAGTGGTCAATGTTCCTGCATTGTATGTAAATTTTTAGTTGAAATTATCTTGGAAAACTGGATGCTTATTTTTTTTTCTCTGAATATGAAAGCTTATTTTTGTAAAAGGTTTCAGTTGCCCTCACTTCAGAGACAGTCAAGGAAGATATTTCAATTAAAGAATTATGACTAAATTTAAAAAAAATTTTAAAGCATATAACTAGACACAAGAAAGAACATTTTAACATCTTACAGGGCTTCCCTGGTGGCTCAGATGGTAAACAATCTGCCTGCAATGTGGGAGACCTGGGTTCGATCCCTGGGTTGGGAAGATCCCCTGAGAAGGAAATGGCAGTATTCTTGCCTGGAGTAGTCCATGAGGAATGGAATACTGGTGGAACACAGGTTCCACAGAGGACCCTGGTGGGCTATAGTCCATGTGGTAGCAAAGAGTAAGGACACGACTGAGCAACTAATAGTATCACTTTCACGTGTCTTTAAACTTTCTTGCTACTTATGCTTTGCATTAAAAATACTTATAAAGCAGACCCAGTTATTATGCATTACTAGAAACTCCAATACTTTGGCCCCCTGATGCAAAGAACTGACTCATTTGAAAAGACCCTGATGCTGGGAAAGATTGAAGGCGGGAGGAGAGGGGGACAATAGAGGATGAGATGGTTGGATGGCATTACCGACTCAATGGACATGAATTTGAGTAAAGTCCGGGAGTTGATGATGGACAGGGAGGCCTGATGTGCTTCAGTCCATGGGTTCGAAAAGAGTCAGACACGACTGAACAACTGAACTGACCTGAACTGATGTATGATGTGGAGCATCTTTTCAGATGCTTATTTGCTATCTGTATATCTTATTTGGTGAGATGTCTGTTAAGGCCTTTGGCACATTTTTTAATCCAGTTGTTTTCTTATTATTGAGTTTTAAGAGTTCTTTATATATTTTGGATAACAGTCCTTTTTTAGCTGTGTCTTTTGCAAATATATCTTTTTCTTGACAGTGTCTTTTGCAGAGCAGATGTTTTAATTTTAATGAAGTCCAGTGTATCAGTTAATTTTTTCACGGAGCGTGCCTTTGTTGTTATTGTTCCCAAGGTCAGCTAGGAATTTATCTTCTAGCTTTATAGTTCTTGCATTTTATGTCTAGGCCTGTGATCCATTTTTAGTTAACTTTCAAGTGAAGAGTGTAAGGGCTTTGTCTAGATTATTATTATTATTTTTTTTACGTATGGGTTTTCAGTTATTCCAGCGCCATTTGTTGAAGAGGTTACCTTTGTTCCATTGTCTTGCCTTGGCTCTTTTTTTTCACAGATCAGCTGGTTATATTTATGTGAATGTATTTCTGTCAACTCTGTTCTGCTCTGTTGATCTGCTTGTGTATTCTTTCACCTATACTATGCTCTCTGGATTACTGCCACCTTGTTGCAAATCTTGAGGTTGTGTAGGATCAGTCCTTCAATTTTGTTATTCTCTTTCAATATTGTGTTGGCTGTTCTGGGTCTTTTGCCTCTGCATACAGACTTTAGAAGCAGTTTGTCAATATCTATAAAAGAAGTTGCTATGATCCTGTTTAGAATTGCATTGAATCAATAGACCAAGATGGGAAAAACTGACATCTCAACAGTATTGTCTTCCTATTCAGGAAGATGAGTCTCTTCCCATTGATTTAGTTCTTTGATTTCATTCATCAGAGTATTGTTTATATAGATTTTATACATATTTTGTTAGATTTATACCTAAGTATTTCTTTTATTTTTGATGTAATGCAAATTTTATTGTGTTTTTAATTTCAAATTCCACTTGTTCATGGTTGGTACGTTGAAAGTAATTAACTTTATATATTAATCTTGTATCATGGAACCTTGCTATAATTGCTTATTGGTTTCAGGAATTTTGTTTGTTTGTTTGGTCCTTTTGGACTTTCTACATAGATGATCATGTCTCTGCAAACAGACAGTTTTATGTTTTCCTTCCCAGTGTGCCCTTGTGTATCTTCTATTTCCTTTTCTTGCCTTACTGCATTAGCAAGGATTTCCATTATGATGTTGCAAAGAGGTGGTGAGAGGAAATGTCCTTTCCTTATGCCTGATCAGAGTGGGAGATGCCCATCTTTTTTGTGTATGAAAAAAGAAAAAGTTTAGAGAGCATCTGCTTATTATGTCAGCACACTACTGGATATTTAAATACCTTTGGTTATCTGTTACAAATAGGTATAAAATCAAATATTGTTATTTATGGTACTCAAGTCACACTTGTAAATTAATTTATTTCAGTCTCAACTGATAGGCACTCTTGTTTTTTTAAAGTTTTGTCAATTGTGCAATGGCAAAATGAAAGTAAGATTAGATAAGATTAAAAAAAAATAAGGAAAAATATAGCTAGTGTTGAAGATTCTTCACAAGTGAAGACCCTAATCTACCGAATCTAATATACTTTTGCTGTCCCCTGGATAAACCATTCTTTAGCGTAGACCTGTGTTTTGTGTCTTTCCTGGTGGCTCAGAGGTTAAAGCGTCTGCCTGCAATGTGGGAGACCTGGGTTCGATCCCTGGGTTGGGAAGATCCCCTGGAGAAGGAAATGGCAACCCACTCCAGTATTCTTGCCTGGAGAATCCCATGGACGAAGGAACCTGGTGGGCCACAGTCCACGGGGTTGCAAAGAATCGGACACGACTGAGCGACTTCACTTTCACTTTCACTCTGTATTTTGGCTATTCCTAAAATATATCACACTAGGCTTTTTGTTGTTGTTGTAGCGAAGAAATTCACTACGGTAATCTTAAGATATAAAGGATTTATTGTAAATACTAAGGACCTAGACTTTGTTTTCTGGTGCCTTTCTGGTTGACTGCTCTCTTCTTTGCTTCCCCCTGTTCTATCTTCTCTGTATTCTCCTTATGAATTCTGGAGGGAGTAGTTCTGATTCTGATTGGACTAATTTCCATTGTCTCAAAAGGAAGATGATTGGAGACCAAGGAAGTAGAGAAAGGCCTAGAGAGGAATGACTTTTTCAAGAGGCTGTAAGAATGCAAAAATGAAAATACTTATATCTACTGAATTTGAAGTTGAATTTATTCTGGGCTTAGGAGTGTGGAGAGAAGCAACGTGACCTATAAGGACAATAAGGACAATATAGATTAATGAATTCTTCAGAACTTACCAGTGATTTACTCAGGTATATGGTTTGTATTCCCTATCTCCGTTATACTCTAGTAAATCTGTGCTTTTTTAAAAGAAAAATTAAAGTATTACTGTTGTTTGTTAGGCAGTTGCTCAGTCATGTCTGACTCTTTGTGATAGTTGATTTATAATATCGTGTTCATTTCAACTGTACAGCAAAGTCGTTTGGTTATACATGTACATGTATATATTTATATTCTTTTAAATTTTTTCCATTGTAGTTTATTATAAGATATTGAATATGGCCCCCTGTGTTGTACAGGAAGTCCTTGTTATTTATTTTCCATGTGGCGGTTTGTGTCTGCGAATCCCACACTCCCAGTTTGTCCCTTCCTTGCTTCCCTTTTGGTAGCTGTAAGTTTGTTTTCTGTCTATGGGTCTGTTTTTGTTTTGTAAATAAGTTCGTTTTTACTGTTTTTTAAGATTCCACATATAAGTCATATCATATGATGTTTGTTTTTATCTCTGACTTCACTTGGTATGATCATCTCTAGGTCCATCCACATTGCGGTAAAGGCATTAGTAAATCTGTGCTTTTGATCTCTGTGCTATGGATCACAGCAGTTGGTATTCAAAGTAATTTTTTTGATGATTCAGATGTGACATATTTAGAACAAAACACAATAGAAAAAGTTAGAGGAAAAGAAAAAAAAATGGGTGGGAGAGGACGTAAACCAAAAAGTCCAGGACTTGAGGACAGAAATCTCCCTCTCTTTGATCTTTAGAAGAAGCCAGAGAGTTACCCAAGATGGTGACTGCAGGGGATTCACTGAGAAGCTACCCAGACCTCACAGGACTATGTGTATATGCTCTTCTGATATAGTAGAGGTAGTTTACAAAGATGTGCATTGGGCCACCTAGTTTATCCCTATGGAAAAAAGAGAATGAGCAAGAGAAAACTCATTTAGACTTTTTGGACATAAGAAAGGTGATAAAAAATTAAGGAATTTTGCTGGTGAGAAGGAATGAATAAATTCTTTGTCCACAGTGACCTTGAGGTAAGTAGAGATAATTGTTCTCAATGATGTGCTTGAAGTATCAGATCTCCAACCAGTTGATCTTGAAGTATATCTTGTCGATTTCTGAGTCAGCTGACTAGATTTCCAGCAGAATGAGGGGGTCTTATAGAAGGTTTTTCTTTGTAGACAGGTGGTCTCATTGACTGTTGCCTTCTTAAGGGTTTTTAGTGGTTTTCAGAAAGTAGCTTTTTCTCAGGAAAATGTAGGACTAATTTATCAAAGTATCATGACTCTGTATTACTCATATTTACAGAGTATTTCTAAAATCCCATGGGCGGAGGAGCCTGGTAGGCTACAGTCCATGGGGTTGCAAAGAGTCAGACACGACTGAGCGACTTCACTTTCACTTTTCACTTTCATGCACTGGAGATAAAAATGGCAAGCCACTCCAGTGTTCTTGCCTGGAGAGTCCCAGGGACAGAGGAGCCTGGTGGGCTGCCGTCTGTGGGGTCGCACAGAGTCGGACACGACTGAAGCAACTTAGCAGCAGCAGCAGCAGCAGCGTCCACATTTTAAAGAGAGTCTTGGTAAATTAGAGTATGTCTAAGTAAGAGCCCAAGGGTATGGAAGAATTGTTAAAATATTGGAGACTCTTCATGTAATCTCTTCTTTTAATTGTGAAGATGGATTAAATTTATTTCATGTAGCCCCAGAAGTTTGGATTATTGGGTGGAAGCTGCAGAAAGCAGGTTTCTACTTAAAATAGGAAATGTCCAACACTTTGAATTATTTGAGAGTGGAATTAACCACCTTGTGAAGCAGGATGTATTATTAGTCAGCTGCCAAAACAAAATTCCATGCCCTGGGTGGCTTAAATAAGAGAAATTTATTTTCTCACAAGGCTGGAGGCTGGAACTCCCAGGTCAAGGTTCTGGCTGATTCAGTTTCTAGTGAGATCTCTTTTCCTGGTTTGCAGATGGTTGTCTTCTCATTTGTCCTCAAATGGTCTTTCTTCAGGACATGGAGGGAGAGGGAGAAAGAATGAGTGAGTGCTCTGGTGTGTCTTCTTGTGAGAGCATGAATCCTTTTCCGATCAGGCCACCTTTGACCTCATTTAATCTTAATTACTTCCTTAGCAGCTCCATCTCCAAATACAGACACATTGGAGTTAGGGCTGTAGCATATGAATTTTGAGGGGACACAAATAAGACAGGAGAAGGCTCTGTTTGGAGTGTTTAAATAGAAACTGGTTGCCATCTGTCAGGAAAGTTTTAGAGAAAATCCTTGAATTAGGAAAGTCTTGGCCAGATGCTCTCAGTTTTCTGAAGGAACAAGGTCAAGCTGTCAACTTTTGAAGACAGGCATATCTTGGGGCACACATTTGAAAAAAAAGAATGTTGATTTTATTCTGGAAGCTTCTTGGGAGCCAAAATTATAGAGTTCGGAAAATCAAGGTAGAAATAAAGAAAACCTCTAGAGCTGCCTGTACATAGTTAGATTTGAGAATTGAGAACATTAAAATCTCCCTAGATAGAATTTCAGAATATTTTAATCTTCATAAATAACAGAAATAAAGGGAACATATATGTTTTTGTAATGTTGTTGGTTCTTTAAAGGACAAATTGATAATAACATTTTAAATATGTTGTATAATCCATGGATGTTGATAACTACTTTTTAAAATTAATTAATTAATTTTATTATTATTATTTTTGGTTGTGCTGGGTCTTGGTTGCTCTGTGCGGACTTTCTCTAGTTGTGGCAAGCAGGGGCTGCGCTCTAGGTGCAGGGCACTGGCTTCTCCTGATTGCGCTGGCCTCTCTTGTTGCAGAGCATGGGATCTAGGGCATCTGAGCTTCAGTGATGGTGGCATGTGATTTCAGTAGTTGCAGTCCAAAGGCTCTAGAGTACAGGCTCAGTAGTTGTAGTTGACGGGCTCAGTTGCCCTATGGCATGTGGCATCCTCCTGGACCAGGGATTGAACCTGTGACCCCTGTATTGGCAGGCAGACTCTCAACAACTGGACCACCAGGAAAGGCTGATAACCTACTTTTTGAGAACATAAACCTCATGTAATTTTATTCTTCAGCATGTTCCAACAGAATTTCTGATTCAATAGGCAATGAGGTAAATTTTGCATCTGTTAGGATATCAGAATTGAACCTAATAACAACTAAACATTTCAGTGGTTTGAAAACATTCTTATATAGGTCATATCTCCTTGGAACTTGAACCCTTTCTTTTTCTCTTTCTTTTTTATTTTTTAAATTATCAAAATATGATACATTTACAGGAGACTTGGAAAATACAGAAAAAAGTTACATATAGTTCCATTGTATATTACATTTATTTTTTCAGTAGATAAATTAAGATTTTAGTTGGAGTTTTAATATCAAACTGTATAAAATTAATAGAACGAGTATACAGAAAAATAGAAGGATATAGTAGACTTGAAAAACACTATGAACCAATTCAACATAATTAAGGTTTACACAATTTTCACACAATAGGATATGAATTCTATTCAAGCAACTTGAATTCTTTTAGCATGAAAAATAGGTGATAGTTTGCATTGTTCAGTGTTGTGATGACTATAGAATGATTACTTAGAGGACAATCATCTTAGGTGTTTAATATTTTTTTTTACTTACTGAATTTTTTGGCCATGCTGAGAGACATGTGGGATACCAGTTTCCTCACCAGGGATCAGCTCCGTGCCCCCTGCAGTACAAGAGTGGCTTCTCAGTCACTGGACCACCACAGAAGCCCACAAGAATATATACTTTATTCTAACTGCAGCATAATAAATACTTGGTCTGCACAAGATGTTAGAAAAATGTAGATGCGACACATCATAATTGTCTACCTTCCCTGCTTAGTTGATTTGCTACTTTTTAGAACCATGGAGAAATGAAGGGCCAAAAGAAAGGAGAGAAATAGAAAAGTTTTGTCCTGAAAAAAAGGAAAATGTGAATTTTATTTGCATGGCATCCTATTCTTTTTGTTTTAGTATATATTTGATACATGCTTATTATAGAAAGCTTGAAAAAGAGTGCATTATTTTTAAACTTACCATCTGTTACCTTGAAACTAGATTTTTCTGGGGATAACATGAACTCATCATCCCTTTTGATCTAAAATTATAAAATAAAGCCACAACAATGTGGTTTACTTTAAAAAGAACTTCAATTTTTAGAATTAAGAACCAAAAAGTATTAAAAATATAAGAAAATCTTCAAATTAATTTTTTATTCTTTGATGCCATTCTTTAAATTATTTTGCCCCCAAAATGAAAATGTCACAAATGAGCCAAAGATAGGTTAGTTTATATCAAGATTATTGATATGAAAGGCTGGAATATTATTTATATTTTGCTCAAATAATGTAATTATAGGCATTTTAGTTATACAATAATAGCTGAGAAAAGTAGTTATAAGAAAAGTAGTTTTTATCATTGTTATTTACCCTTAAAACCCTTTGTTATGAATTTTATCTCATCATGCAATTAATTATTCAAAATTAGATAAGAATTATTTTGTGTTTTGGTTTATCACATTGCTGAATAACCAAATCATAGAAACTCAAAGACTGGAGTATCCTTAGAGATGATTTTGGCCAATTTTTATCTTTCATAAATGAGAAAACTAAAGCTCAGATAGAAATGAGATAATTTCCTTCATTGAGTAACTATCAGCTCCCCCTTTCCTACCAGCCCCATTGCATTTCATCACATTTCATTTGTGGGTTTATGGCATAATGAAATGAACTGTTAATTTCCCCCATTTCAATCCACCGTGTTGGAAGACTTATTAACAGTACAAGAGATTCTGAAGTGATTCTGTGACAAAAGTGGATTTCATTTTAAGACAGGCCATAAAAGGTTGTGAAAATCCTTTGGAAAGTTTTCATGCAGTTAATAGCTTGTTTGCGTAGATTTCTAACTCAGAAGTCTTATAAAATCATTTGCTGTGTAATAAGATTTAATTTTTAAGAACTTGATGGATTTAATTCAGTATTTTGATAGACAAGTCCCCTGTTGTCTGGAAGAGGAACTGGTCATTTACTGGAAGATACTCAGTTGGTTGAAAGATTAACAAAAACAGAGTGTATAGTTATCTTATTCATTTATTGCTTTGGTTATCTGTAGCCAATAAAGCAAAATCAATCCCTTAACAATCCCTATACTCCTGAAAATACAATTAAAATATAATTAAGTGTATATGGTCTTGAATGCTTGTAGGGGAGTACAGTATACAATCTTGCATTTAAACCTAGTGATTTTCAGGCATCAGGTTTAATTTCTTTCATCAATATGAGGCAGGGCTGTTTTCCTTTTGAGCCAAGGTAGGTACTGAAACAGAGATAAGAAGCACTTTCTTCTGTTGCCTCTAATTATTCTTGTTGGGAATCAATTTTTAAGTGCTTTCATCAAAGAACAAACTTGCTGCCAAGAGCCTTACTTGCCTGACAACACAAAAGTTTAGGTATAGATTTTTGATTTCAGGTAACATCAGTTCAGTTGCTCAGTCATGTCTGACTGCGAAATGATGAACTGCAGCAAACAAGGCCCTCCTTGTCCATCACCAACTCCTGGAGCATATTGGGCACCTACTGACCTGGGGAGTTCATCTTTAAGTGTCCTATCTTTTTGCCTTTTCATACTGGTATCTTTTTGCCTTTTCATACAGGGTAACATAGCTCTTTCTAAAGAGGAGCCAGTGGCAGAAATTGACTCCGTAGGCAACTGTGAGACAGAACAACAAAATGATTCTGGCCTAAAAGAGTTTGAAAATAATTAGGTTTGAATCCTAGTCCTTGGACTTGCAAGCAAATGACTTTGGGAAATGCTAATTGCTCTAAGCCTTAATTTGGTCATCTATAAAATGAGGATAATAATATGTTCTTTATAAGAATCAAATGAAATCATGAATGTCAAGCACCAGTGGCAGTATCTGGTACGTGCTACAGGTCTTATTTCCATCCCTGTCTCCCTGCAAATCCAATTCTACTTCCTTTGGATTCCTTTGGAGACCAAACTGCAGAATGACTGAGGTGTGGACACTGGGCTGCTACAGAAGCCATCTTGTCTGTGGACACTGTGTGTGTGTAGGAAGGGGATTGGGATTCCCATTCCCCAGGGTGCCCCCTTCCTAGCCCTTTTCAGCCCTAGCTGCATTTTCAGGTTGTGTAAATCCAGTTAATTCCAATTCCCCAAAGCCTCATCTCTGGTTATATTACTTAGAAACTTGACATGAGGATGAAGGCCTGCATTCCAGGGTAAAGTGATCCAAGATTTATCCCAGTTGCTTATAGAATCCCAGTGCTCAGGTAAGGTGGGTTACTGTTCTTCCTCATGAAAGATGGACAAGACTGCAGATGCTAAATTAAGATAAAGGTTAAGTTAACACGATCAGAAAAGGAAACTGGGTTAATCTTTAAAACAATGTGGGAAAATATAGTATAAACTTTACTATTTTAACGATTTTCAGGTAAGTGTACAAGTTTAGTGACATTAAATACATTCTTAATGTTGTGCAAGCATTACTTATATCCACCTCTAGAACCTTTTTTTTTTTTTTTTTTTACTTTGCCATGATCCTTGACCAGGGATTGAACCCAGGCTCTCAGCAGTGAAAGTACCCAGTCCTCATCACTGGGCCGTCAGGGAATTCTCTCTAGAACATTTTTATTCTTCTAAAACTGAAAGTCTATGCCCATTAAACAGTAAGTCCCTATCCCCAGCCCTTAGTTACTACTGTCCTACTTCTATCTTTATTTGGCTATTCTAGATACTTCACAAGGGGAATCATACAGATTTGTGCTTCTGTGACTGGCTTGTTTTGCTTATCACAGTGGTTTCAAGGTTCAACCTATATTGTAGCTTGTCTCAGAATTTTCTTCCTTTTTGTGTAGAATAGTATTCTATTATATATTATATATACATTCTATTCTATTCTGTGTGTGTGTGTAGTGTATATATATATATATATATATCCCCCACATTTTGTTTAGCCATTCTTCTGTCAACGGATACTTGGGTTGCTTCCATTTCTTGACTATTGTGAGTAAACTTTTTAAAGACATGAGTGTATAAATATCTGTTCAGGTCTCTGCTTTCAGTTCTTTTGAGTATATACCAAGAAGTAGAATTACTGGATTAAATGGTAGCTATGTTTATAATTTTTTGAGGCATCACCAAAACTTTTTCATAGTGACTATATCATTTTACATTCCCACCAGCAGTGCACAAGAGTTCCAGTTTCACTATATCCTTGCCAACACTTGTTCTTTTCTTTTTTTTTTTTTTTTTGATAATGTAATCCTAATGAATGTAAAGTGGTAGATTAATTTTAAAGAAATGATGTATAATGCATAGTCTGTCTAGGCTCCATGTATGTAATGGGTGCCTATTAAATGAATGAGCAAGAATTTACATTTCATATATGAAGTGAAATATCATTAGAAAAAATCCAGAATGTGTTACAGTACAACTTAATCATCTATCTGTTAATGAAATGGAATGTGTGCCATGCACTATATTAATTATTAGGAGTTCAAACTTCAATAAAAAGTGAAGCTAAGACAAATGTGGTTCTGATCACTTGCAGTGAACAATGTTGGATTTGTGATCTCTGATGAAGTAGATTTAGCTCTGGGACCAGGGACCAGACTTGATGATTCAAGAACTTTTGTGTAGCAGAGTTTTATTAAAGTATAAAAAGGTACAGAGAGAGCTTCTGACATAGACATCAGAGGGGGGATGGAGAGTGCCTGCCTCACTAGTCTTGTCAAGGCCTTATATACTTTTATCAGACCCACTCCCACAACATACATCTTAAGTTAACAAGATTAAAACTAACAATAGAAAGGTCTTTTGGCTCTAGAGTCTGTATTTTCCAAGCTACATTATTAGTAATGATTCTGTATTCTAGTTTTTGTGACACATGTATTTTCTTTTATAAATTAGTACATATAATACATACATACCAGCTTCCCAAATGGCTCAGTGGTAAAGAATCTGCCTGCCAATGCTGGAGACGCAGGAGACAAGGGTTACGTCCCTGGGTTGGGAAGATACCTTGGAGAAGGAAATGTCAACCCTCTCCAGTATTCTTTCCTGGAAAATTCCATGGACAGAGGAGCCTGGCGGGACATGACTCATCACGTATGCACACATACATACATATACACATGTATACATATGTATGTATAAAGTTTATATGTATGCATGTATATGTATATAATTTACTTCATGGGATTCAAGCCCCTGGGGGTACTGGAAGTGAAATAGGCCCTAAAGGCTATAAAGCATCTATTATATGTAATGAATTAACTTCTCTTCCCATCTAGATTGGGAGTAGCTATTTGCCATCCTTGGGAGAATTGAGAAATAATCTCTCATATAGTTTTCTGTATTCTGTGTTCAGATGAAGAACCCTTGTTAAGAAAGTCTACCTCGGTGACTTTCTACTTTTGTGTGAAACAATAAAATCGAGCTTCTGAACCTGCTAAGCTGAGGACTGTTCACTGGACCACAGTAATGGCAGAAGCATGGCGGAATCAATCAGCTCTACTATTCTATTACTACTTCCGCTTTCTGTATAAATTCAGAAAGATAAGGAGGACGTATCTGGAGCTGAGTCACAGTCAGATTTTCTTCCTGTGCAGAGGGGAATGGGCTGTTTTTGGAGGGGAGAAGGTGGGTTTTATTTGTTGTATGACCAAGTAAACAAAATGCTGTAACAGTTATGCTCCCATTTTGTTTATTATGCTCAAGTTATGTGTTGAACTGCCTCCCTGAACATACATGTATGACAGTTTGCTAATGGGATCTGCATTACTCTTTCTACATATTTAATTACATGATGCAAAGAGCTGACTCATTAGAAAAGACCCTGATGCTGGGGAAGATAGAAGGCAGGAGGAGAAGGGGGCGATGTTGGATGAGAGGTTGGGTGAAGAGGATGAGATGGTTGGATGGCATCTCTGATTCAATAGACATGAGTTTGAGCAAGCTCTGGGTGTTGGTGAAGGACAGGAAAGCCTGGTGTGCTGCAGTCCTTGGGGTCGCAAAGAGTTGGACATGACTGAGAGACTGAACAATGAACAACAAATAAGTGTTTGCTGAGACCCTACTATGTCCCCAATACCAGGCTTTGTTATTGTTGTCTTGTGCCCAGTTGCTTCTGACTCTTTGAGACCCCATGGACTGCAGCATGCCAGGCTCCTCTGTCCATGGAATTCTCCAGGCAAGAATATTGGAGTAGGTCCTGATTATACAAAGGTGATCCTGTAGTCTATTGGTGGTGAGAAAGGCAAGTGAATATGCAATTATAATTGCGAAGAATTAGTAAATGACAGAAAGCACAAGATGCTGAGATAGAACAGAAAAGAGACCACTAACTCAGACTAGAAGAATTAAGGGGAGACGTCCTGGGAAAACTGGTAACTAAATTAAGAGCTATCAATTTAATAGGACTTAGGTAAGCAAGGAGACGAAAAGTTCCTTTTCTTTTTTTTAGAAGAAATAGCACATACAAAATTCCAGCGTGGGTAAACATGCATTCTTAAGAAAATGAAAAAAATGTGAGCATGGTGGTTTGAGACCAGAATTGTGAGGGTGTGAGATGAAGCCAGAGAGGTAAGCAGGAAATCGCTAATCTAGGATATTATAATCCTTTGGTGGCTTTTTGGATATATGATGTGGGAGAAGAGGGTGACTCTCTGGTTTCTGGCTTGGGCACTGGATAAATTGGAAAACAATAGGAGTATCAGGTTTCCGAAGATAGTAAATTCAATTTTAGGTAATTTATATTTGAGGTGCCTGTTCAACAACCAAGAAGGGTTTTGGGGTGAAAAGTTTAGGGGAAGATTAGGGGACATTATTGTTGTTAATGTTTTAATTCTTACCCTATTGCCAATCCTCTTTTAGGATCCCACTATAGAAGAAATAATTTATGAATCAGAGATATTTCCTGTAGGATTGGATCCAAAGAGTATAATAAGCAGGAGCATATAACTTGCTGCTTCTTGGAAGCATAATGGGCTGTGAGGTGGCATTGTTTTGATTATCACTTTCTGCCAACAGCTAAACAATTGCACTTTCCTGTTTACTTAAATATATATATGGTTGTACATAGATAGATAAGGTCTTGATATATCTGTTAATGTGTGCTCATTAGCATTAGATGGAGATAGGAATATTGCTTTATATACCTTTGAAAAAATGAAAGTGAAGTTACTCACTAGTGTCCAACTCTTTGTGACCCTATGGACTGTAGCTTACCAGGCTCCTCTGTTCATGAAATGTTCTAGGCAACGGTACTGGGGTGGGTTGCCATTTCCTTCTCCAGAGGATCTTCCCAACCCAGGGATCGAACCACGGTCTCCCACATTGCAGGCAGATGCTTTAACCTCTGAGCCACCTGGGAGGCTTATATTGCTAGATTTTTTTTTAATGCAGAACACGATTTTAATGAAAATAATAACATGAAAATTATTGAGTGAATGATTGAGCAAAAGTTTTGAGTACACTGAGTTGATAAAAAGTAGTTAAAGGGGTAGGGAAGTTTTGAAGGGCATTGCAGAAGACATAGAAAATAAAAAGACTGGAAGTAAGATACGTAGTTTGCGGATACTCCACAGACTACATAGAGCAGGTCTTCCTGCCTTCTTGCCTCCCTTTATCAGGAACCCTGTATAAGGACTTTTGTTATTCAGTTGCTGCTGCTTATTTTATTCTCTTGTAGCACTCCTCCAACTTTATACCTGTTAGCAAGAATGATGCTCAACTGGTACTCACTGGTAGGCTGTAGTGGTGATTTATAGCTAATGTTTCTTGTGATTGGTCTGATTCCTGTTTCTATCTATCACTGTTGCTTTGGTTATTTATAGTCTCTGGCATCACTCACCTAGGAAACCTTTCTTGGCATCTTCTTTTTCTTCCAACTCCTTTCAAGGTGAACTGCCTGCTCTTTTTCTGCTTCTCCAGTGTTTCCTGATAGATTCTATCATGGCTCCTCTGGTGGGCTGATGAATGACCCCTAAAAATATCTGGTCCAAATTCCTGAAACCCTTAAATGTTACCTTGATTGGAAAAGGATCTTTGCAGATGTCATTAGGTTAAAGATCTTGAGATGGGAACTATACTGGATTATCCAGATAGGCCCTAAATGCATTACAAGTATCCTTAGGTAGGCAGAGAGAGATTTGACACACACAGGGGAGAAGGCAGTGTAAGTGGAGCAGATAAGAGATTTGAAGACATTGGCTTTACAGATTGGAGAGATGTGGCCACAAGCCAAGGGATGCTGGTAGCCACTAGAAGCTAAAAGTGGTAAGGGGCAGATTCTCCCCTAGAGCCTTGGGAAGGAATACAGCCTTGTTAAAACCTTGACTTTGATTTAGTGAAACTGATTTCAGGGTTCTTTAACTCTAGAAATCTAAAAAAAAAAAAAAAAAAACAAAAAACCCTCTAGAAATCTGGAAATCTGAGAGAATAAGTATCCTAAATATACTGAAAATAAATTGTTTGTTGTTTATTTGAAATTTCAATTTAACAGGGCAGGCATTTTATATTTTATTTTGTAACCCTAAATAGAGATTATGTGTTAATGTTTGTACTACTATTTAGCAACATTTGGTAAAATGGATGCTTGGGGGAAAAATATAATAATAATTTTACAAATAGTTTAAAAATATTTTATCATTGAAATTTTCAAATATATTCAAAAGTAGAGAGAGTAGTGGAGTGAAGCCCCATGTATTTATCCCTGAGCTTCCACAATTATCAGTGATAGCCAACCTCACAGCTTTTAAAACAATACATTGTTCACAATAAGCAGCTCTGGTGGTTTTGTTTTGTATGTATATATTTATGAGTGTATGTTCATATATATAGCAAAAAAGGGGTGTGGTGTCAATAGCACTGAATTTCAAATAGCATATCTTTCCAAAGGAAACAGGGAAGTGGAGAATGATAAGCATTTATGTATGAATAACAGGAGAGCAAAACAAGATTTCAGTGATTGAAGGTGCTTGCTATAGAATGCTGGTTACGATAGAAGACGTGGCCAATATTTTCCAAATATAAATTGAAACATAGGCACAGAGCCCAGTACATATAACTTCTGGTAGTCTTGTTCTGCTAAAAACAAAGCATTTCATGAGCCCTCAACTAGCTTTCCTGCTTTTTACCTCTCAGTATAGCAAGGAAGCAATCAGGAGAATGGACATCCAGAATCTGATTCTGAACGCCAAGGAAGAACAGGTTGGAAGCCTGGAAGTGCCTACCACTGAGGGAGGGTGTACCGCACGGCCATATCATCCCTGAATGTGAGGTCCTCAAGGAGTGGAGGGCTGCGCTTAGTCAGACCATGGTTTGCAGGAAAAGTAGACTTACAAAATTCAGGTTTAGTTGCATCATGAGAATGGTGCATGATGTGCAGGTGTGAGAGAAACACAAAATTCTGTAAAATAAAAAAAAACTTACAGTTAAGCTTCATACATTTTTATGGGGAGAGCGAAGACCAGAAGGCATCTCTAGCACCTGTTGGTGCTGTTGGTTGCCCATCCTTATAACAGGTGATGTGAACCAATGGAGTGGGCCAGGCCAGTAACTAGCTGAGAGAGCCTTTGCTTTCTTTTATTTTTTATTTAAAAAAGTTTTTTGGAGTATAGTTATTAACAATGTTTTGTTAGTTTCAGATGTACAGCAGGGTGAATCAGTTATACATATTGAGAGAGCCTTTTCTTTTTCCAGCTTTATTGACGTTTAATTGACAAATTTGCATATGTCTAAAACATATGAAGATATAAGAATGAGGACAGAAAAATGAATAGCATAATAGGTCAGGGAAATGTGCAAAATGTGTCAGAAGAAAGATTGCTTTTACATGTCAAGCATTAAGCATTTATTGTTCTTTCACTGTGCACCTCAAAAATGATACTGTATTACTTTGGGACCTGAAAATTCTTTATAATTTTAAAGTAAATTTCACAAGTACTATGGCTTAGATAGGTCACTTTTCTCTTTGTGTGCTCAGTCATGTCCGACTCTTTGTGACCCTGTGGGCCACATTCCGACAGTCTCCTCTGTCCATGAGATTCTCCAGGCAGAAACACTGGAGTGGATGGCCATTTCCTTCTTCAACTTTTCTCTTATCTCTTTTTAAGATTGTTGTGTTATTTATATAAATACCAGTTATTTGTATCTATAATTATCAATAATTGAAATGTAAAAATAATATCTTTAATATAAATAATGTATCTAAAAAAGATTAGGGACTCAATTTTGATTCTTATACCAATGAATATTTATAAAGTCTTTGCTGCATGCCAGGTAACATACTAAACACATTATATCCATTAACTAACATAATTTTCCCTATGTCCTCTACAAATAGATATTATTTTATTTTTCAGTGTTTGTTTTTGTGTATATGGCTGCCCTGGGTCTTAGAGCACACTGGATTTTCCATCTTCACTGCAGCGTGCAGGACCTTTAGTTGCAGCATGTGGGATCTAGCTCCCTGACCAAGATCCGAACCGGGTCCCCAGCATTGAGAGCCTGGAGTCTTAGCCACCGGACCACCAGGAAAGTCCCAATAGATATTATGTTAATCTCCATGTTATAACTGAGGGAACTGAGACAAAAGAAGTGAAGCAACCTACCTTTAGGTAGTAAGTAGAAGAGGGTTTTGAGTCTAGAATCATGCACATTAAGTAAAATACTTCCTAGTTATTCTCCAAAGATTAATATCTATAATGAGAAATATTCAGTAGAAGAATCCAGGTCTATAGTAAATATACTTGTGACTCCATACATGTCAGCCTCACAAAATAATTGAGAAAGATGTCTGAATTAATTGAAATCTGATTTAAAGAATGATTGAGAAAATTATGTTCTCTATTTTGACATATACTCTTTGGCAGTACTTCAAGACAACAAAGTGCAATAAAATGTCACCAAAGAATAATTTGAAATCAGTATCGCTAATTGTATGTAAATGGGTCTTTAAGTAATCAAAATCATTATGATAGTTAAAATAACGTTAATCTATTTATACTCCTTTTTAAACGTACAATGTGATGACTTATTATATGTATACAGTGTGAAATGATAAATTAACACATCCATCATCTCAGCTAGTTACCAGTTTTTATTGTTCTTTTGATAATAGGCATGCTAGCATATGTGAAGTGATATCTCACTGTGGTTTTGATTTGCATTTCCCTAGTAACTAGTGGTGAATATTTAAAAATGTGCCTGCTGCCAATTTGTATGTCTTCTTTGAAAACATGTCTGCTCATGTTTTCTGCCCATTTTTTAATCATATTTTTGTTTGTTATTAAGTTGTGTGTATTCCTTGTATATTGTGGATATTAACCTCTTATGGGATATATGATTTGCAAATATTTTCTCTTATTCCATAGGCTGCTCTTTTATTTTGTTGTTTTATTTGCTGTACAGAAACTTATTAGTTTGACATAGTCCCACTTATTTATTATTGCTTTTGTTGTCTTTGCTTTTGGTTTCCTATCCAAAAAATCATTGCCAAGAAGTTGTTTTCCTGTTTTATTCTAGGACTTTCAAAGTTTAGGGCTTACATTTATGTCTTTAATCCATTTTGATTTAATTTTGGGGTTTGGTGTAAGGTAAGGGTCCAATTTCATTCCTTTACATGTAACTGTCCAGTTTTCCCAGCACTGTTTTTTGGAAAAGATTATCTTTTACCTATTATGTATTCTTGGTGTCCTTGTCAAAGACTAGATGACTGTATGTGCATGCATTTATTTCTGGGCTCTCTATTCTGTCCCATTGATCTATGTTTTCTGCCAATCACATACTGTTTTGAATACTATAGTTATGTAGTATAGTTTGAAATCAGGGAGGCTGATGACTTCAGCTTTGTTCTTTCTCAGGATTATTTTGGTATTCAGGGTCTTTTGTTGTTCCATATGAATTGTGGAAATTTTTCTATTTCTGTGAAAAATGCCTTTGGAATTTTGATAGGTGTTGCATTAAATCTATAGATTGCTTTGGAAATATGAATCTTTTAACAGTATTAATTCTTCAAATTCATGAATATAGGGTATTTTTCCATTGATTTTTGTCTTTAATTTCTTTCATCAGTGTTTTATGGTTTTCAGTGTACAGGTCTTTCACCTTCTTGGTTATATTTATTCCTAACTTGTTTTTTTTTTTTTCTTTTGATGCTATCGTAAGTAGGATTGTTCTTTTTTTAAATTGCCATTTCTGATAGTTGGATGTTAGTGTATAGAAACAGAACTGATTTTTGTACATTGATTTTGTATCCTGCAACTTTACTAAATTTGTTTATCAATTCTAAGTGTTTGTGTGTGTGTATGTGTGTGTGTGTGTGTGTGTGTGTGTGTGTGTGTGTGTGTATTTAGTGTTTTCTATGTATAAGGGCATGTCATCTGCAAACAGTTTTACTTCTTTCTTTTCTGTTTGTATGCCTTTGGTTTCTTTCTGTTGCCTTATTACTCTGGCTAAAACTTCCAGTACTATGCTGAATAGAAGTGCCAAAGTGGACATCTTTGTCTTGTTCCTGACCTTAGAGATGCTTTCAGCTTTTCACATTGAGTATGATGTTAGATGTGGGCTTGTATTATATATACATAGACAATATATATTGAGTATAATGTTAGATGTGGCTTGTATATATTCTTTTGTTGAGGTACATTCCTTCTATACCTAATTTCTTGAGGGTTTTATCATGAAAGGATGTTGAAAATCTTGATGCTTTGTATGCCCCAGACTCTGAGGACACCGTTATAAAGTATCCAGGGGAAGGCCCAGTGTTCCAAGAGCTAATATTCTGGTTGCAGTTTAAAACCCCAAGGAATTAGGGACTGTGACAAAGTATAGCCTGAAGGCTCTCTGGACTTTTGTATCTTTTTTTTTTTTAAGATTGTGTGGGGCAAACAAAATGAGTCTGCAGGGGAGCCAGGCTTTTGGGAGGGCTGTTTGTTACTTTCTCCTGAGGGATAAAGTTAAAGTTTCTTAGCATGGCTGCCAAGGCCCTCTCTAACTGAGGTCTCTTTCTACCCTTGTTTCTGCTATTCCGTACTCTCACCCCAGCAGTGCAGAACTGTTTCTAGGCCCTGTACACGCTATGCTGTTTTGCATCTCTGTTCGGTATTTTCTCTGTTGTCTCTCCTTCTCCTATTACAGCTGCTGTTAAAATGCCTGCTACTCATTAACTAGGTTGAATTGAACTGAATGTGACTCGGCATTATTTAAGTAACTTAACATCTTGTTGAGAAGACAAATGTGTATGCAAACACCTTCACAGAAGTACATGCAGGTACCATAATAAATTCATGGTTCTAGGGCCTAAGGAATGATATTTTAGAGCAATGAAAAAGTGCAAATACAATTCACAGTCAATATTTTTTTTAGGAGAACTGGAGAATGGCAAAGATACTGGGTGATGGGTGATTTTTACTCATAATTTTAGAAAAGGGATCATCTTTGGATTGTGATGTACCATTGGGTTTGCCATTGGTTCTCAGCAAAATTTAGAATGAACTGAAAATAAGAAGTATGTGAGCATTCAGATTGGGAAGAGATGATCATTAGGAATCAGTATGGGTTTACAAAGAGCAGGTGAGATCAAACTTGCTCCTTTTTTCATAAATCTCCTAGTTGAAGGAAATGCTAAAGATCTACTATTTCAACTCAGCCTCGGGTGATCCCCCAGAATGAAGTATTTGGTTATTTTGTCATTGGACTTGTTTTTTTTCTCTTTGTTAGACATGTTTATTAGATTTACAGATGACTAAGTTTTAATTCCTTGAAAGTAAAATTAGGATTTATAGTTAGGCTGAAATGATGGACCATTGTTGAAAAGATGAAATTTCATAAGGATACCTATAATGATATATATATAATTAGATTCAGCATTCATCTGCTTATGTTCAAGAAAATGTAGATCTATTAATATTTTAAGAACAATTTAGTGGAAAAGTTCTAGTGATTTTAGTTGACTGCAGGCTCATTCTGAGCCAATAGTGTAGAGGACTGCCAAGAAAAGTGGATACAAATCGAGACTGCATTAATAACAGCCGAGTGTTCAGGATAAGATAAATAATAATCCCATTTCTTTGTGCTTCTCAGACCACATGTATTTGGAGTCTTGAGTCCTTAGATCTGAGTTTCACATTTCAAGAGGAAACACTGACAAAGTGGAGTGTATTTGGAAGTGGGTAAGCAGGACAGTGAAGAAAACGAAAAATCGTGTCAGACAGGAAATGGCTGAATAAACTGGGAACTCAATTGCTCTCTTCAATTATGTAGAAGGAGGAGTACATAAATTATATGTCATTCCAGAGAGCAGAACTGAAACAATGGGGTGGGAAGTTTGAAGGAAGCACATTATAACTCAATATGATGAAGAATTAAAAACTAAAGCTCCTAAAATTTTAGTGAGATTAAGTATTAATTGTCAGTAATATAGAGATGATAATTCTTTCCAATTCAATTTTAATCAAACTGCAATGGAAAACAAATAAAAATGAGATTTTTGGGAAGGTTGGGGGCAAATTCCAAAAATTACCTGCAAAATCAAATAGACAGGGAAAGAAAAATACTGGATGATATCACTTGTATGTGGAATCTAAAAAAATAAACTGATTAGTGAATATAATAACAGCAAACAAAAACAACAGTATAAAAAAACAAATGGGCAATAACGGATTTAAAAATTGGAAAGATAAGTTGTTTTATTATTATTATTATTACGTAAAGCTATAATGATTAAATTAATATGACATTGGTATAGACAAGTTATTGGAATAATTATCTCAGAAATAGGCCCTAATATATCAACACTTTAATAAAAGACAAAAGAAGTATAACAATTGAGGAGAAAGAGAAGGATTATTTAATCGATATTTTAGGACAACTGGTTTTATAATTGAGGAAAGACAAAATACTGCAAAAAACAATCCAGGTAATTTAAATTGTTAAATAGTTTAAAAAAAGTCAAGTCATAAAAATTAGAAGTGAATATTTAGAAAACTCTTGGACTTGGAAAGAATTTTCTGTGTTACTATGTTTTACTATAAAACCTATCAAATATGAAAATAAATGGAGTGAATAGCATGACAAACACCCATATACTCCCATATAGGTTTATTGATCATTAAAATTAGCCATATTTACTTAATTTTCTTTTTAAAGCATTTGGAAATAAATCAGAGCATGTTGCTTTATCCCTAGATTCTATAGTATGCACCTCTAAACTAAAGATATTTTTCCTAAGCATTATTATCACATCTAAAACATTAATAAAAATTTCCTGATATCTTCTAATATTCAGTACACATTCACATTCTCTCAGTTGTCTCTAAAAGGCATGGTTTTTTGTTTGCTTGTTATTAGCTAATTTGTCCAAACCAGGATCTAATCAATGACACACAGGGCCGTTACCATTTGGCTATTATAGATCACATTTCTGTTAGTCCAGGAAAGTTCCTTCCCTCTCTACTCCCTCTTTTTAAAAATTTTATATGCTGCTGCTGCTGCTAAGTCGCTTCAGTAGTGTCTGACTCTGTGCGACCCCGTAAACGGCAGCCCACCAGGCTCGACCATCCCTGGGATTCTCCAGGCAAGAATAATGGAGTGGGTTGCCATTTCCTTCTCCAGTGCATGAAAGTGAAAAGTGAAAGTGAAGATGCTCAGTCATGTCTGACTCTTTGTGACTTATTTAAATTTGGCCTTAGAGTACAGAATGAAGTAGGGCAAAGGCTAATACAGTTTTCCCAAGAGAACGCACTGGTCATAGCAAACACCCTCTTCCAACAACACAAGAGAAGACTCTACACATGAACATCAATACCGAAATCAGATTGATTATATTCTTTGCAGCCAAAGATGGAGAAGCTCTATACAGTCAGCAAAAACAAGACCGGGAGCGGACTGTGGCTCAGATCGTGAACTCCTTATTGCCAAATTCAGACTTAAGTTGAAGAAAGTAGGGAAAACCACTAGACCGTCAGGTATGACCTAAATAAAATCCCTAACGATTATACAGTGGAAGTAAGAAATAGATTTAAGGTACTAGATCTGATAGAGAGTCTAATGAACTACGGACAAAGGTTCGTGACATTGTACAGGAGACCGGGATCAAGACCATCCCCAAGAAAAAGAAATGCAAAAGAGCAAAATGGCTGTATGAGGAGGCCTTATAAATAGCTGTGAAAAGAAGTGAAGCCAAAAGCAAAGGAGAGAAGGAAAGATATACCTATTTGAAAAAGATGATGCTGTGAAAGTGCTGCATTCAATATGTCAGCAAATTTGGAAAACTCAGCAGTGGCCACGGACCTGGAAAAGGTCAGTTTTCATTCCAGACCCAAAGAAAGGCAATGCTAAAGAATGCACAATTGCACTCATCTCACACGCTAGTAAAGTGATGCTCAAAATTCTCCAAGCCAGGCTTCAGCAATACGTGAATTGTGAAGTTCCAGGTGTTCAATCTGGTTTTAGAAAAGGCAGAGGAACCAGAGATCAAATTGCCAGCATCTGCTGGATCATTGAAAAAGCAAGAGAGTTCCCGAAAAACATCTATTTCTGCTTTATTGACTAGGCCAAAGTCTTCGACTGTGTGGGTCACCACAAATTGTGGAAAATTCTGAAAGATATGGGAATGCCAGACCACCTGACCTGCCTCCTGAAGAAATCTGTATGCAGGTCAGGAAGCAACAGCTACAACTGGACATGGAACAACAGACTGGTTCCAAATCGGGAAAGGAGTACATCAAGGCTGTATATTGTCACCCTGCTTATTTAACTTGTATGCAGAGTACATCCTGAGAAACGCTGGGCTGGATGAAGCACAAGCTGGAATCAAGATTGCCGGGAGAAATATCAATAACCTCAGATATGCAGATGACACCACCCTTATGGCAGAGAGTGAAGAAGAACTAAAGAGACTCTTGATGCAAGTGAAAGAGGAGAGTGAAAAAATTGGCTTAAAACTCAACCTTCAAAAAACTAAGATCATGGCATCTGGTCCCATCACTTCATGGCAAATAGATGGGGAATCAGTGTCAGACTTTATTTTTTGGGCTCCAAAATCACTGCAGATGGTGACTGCAGCCATGAAATTAAAAGACACTTACTCCTTGGAAGAAAAGTTATGACCAACCTAGACATTAAAAAGCAGGGACATTACTTTGTGAAAAAAGGTCCATCTAGTCAAGGCTATGGTTTTCTCAGTAGTCATGCATGGATGTTACAGTTGGACTATGAAGAAAGCTGAGCGCCAAAGAATTGATGCTTTTGAACTGTGGTGTTGGAGAAGATTTTTGAGAATCCCTTGGACTGCAAGGAGATCCAACCAGTCCATCCTAAAGGAGATCAGTCCTGGGTGTTCATTGGAAGGACTGATGCTAAGGCTGAAACTCCAATACTTTGGTCACCTGATGCAAAGAGCTGACTCAGCTCTTTGGAGAAGACCCTGAATCTGGGAAAGATTGAAGGCAGGAGGAGAAGGGGACAACAGAGGATGAGATGGTTGGATGGCATCATTGACTCAATGGGCATGAATTTGAGTAAACTCTGGGAGTTGGTGATGGACAGGGAGGCCTGGTGTGCTGAAGTCCATGGGGTCACAAAGAGTAGGACACGACTGAGCACTGAACTGAATTGAACTGAACTGATATACTTGCTCAAGAGATTGGGTTAATTTTTTGGTAGAATGCACCTTCTGGTAAAATTCCACCCTCTGTGCTTAAATGATTGTTTCCTTCTGGCTTTATTTCACTTTTCATTAGCTCTCCATTGTATTTTCTATAAACTGAAAATTGTGATCTCAAGTTATGACTAAAGTCAGGTAAAACATTCTTGTCAGGAATACTTCATGAGTGATGCTGTGAATATCGTATAATTTTAGGAGTTGCATAGTACCTGGTTGTTTTTCTTTTTTTGTTGTTGTTTTCCTTTTTATAATGCTAAGCTCCTTCCCTGGATTGATGGTTAATGTCAAAGTTGCCACATCAGTCTGTTGTAAAGTTACCATTGTTTCCCTTGAGGCAAGTAAATATTCTATGTGTTGATAACTTGGCAGCAGATTAATATCCAGTCCCTTGTCAACCTCATACTCTATGCTTTTAGCATCCATTGCTGATTCTTGCCGGAACCACATTTTCCATTACAAGTTGCAAAATGATGACTTTCCCAATTCTGTCAGTCATTTTGCATTCATTAATTGGAATTCTTCTGTCAAAAAGAGCTTTCCCTTGTCAACTGGAGCTAATTGTTAACTCTGAAATACAGTTCCACATGGAAAAGAAAGAATTAATACTTAAATTGCTCTCTTTACAAAGTGTTTTACAATTAAATTTATTTTTAATTAAAGGATAATTGCTTTACAATATTGTGTTGGTTTGCCAAACATCAACATGAATTAGCCATAGGTGTACATATGTCACCTCCTTGAACCTCTCTCCCACCTCCCTCCCCATCCCACCCCTTACCAATTTTTGAGTAAGGAATTAGTAGTCAGTGTGTTAATTTTGTTCCTGTGTTGAATGTCTTTAGGATTTTTACATATTCAAGTATATCAATCAACTATAGTATTCTTTATGATGCTGTGATTGTGCTTTGGTTCATGCACATTAACCAAAGAAGGCTCTACCAATATACTTGGTCTCACATGTTCTTAGAATGTCATGCTGACACTTGCCCATCACTTCTGCTCAACACTCTCTTGAAACATGAGTGTTCACTGAAATTCAATCACATTGAAGCCACTGCATTGAAAAGAGGTTGTGAGAAGACACCACAGAAATATAGAGTTAATTAATTGTTCTAATTGTTCCATTCTTTAGGTGTTCACTTCCAGGCAACAGAGATGCGAGGGAACAAGCTCTCAGGAGGTTTCAGCCTCCAGCTTTTGTGATGCTCAGTTGATACTGACAGAGTAAACATTAGCTGACCTCGCATTGAGTCTTGCCCCGAGTGAAGATTTGAGCAAAGAATAAATGTTTTAAGTCCAGTTTGGTGTGGCTCTTACATGGCCACAGTAATTAGGACAGATGTTTTAATGAAGTTGGTCTTTGGGAGTCTCCCCAAATTGATTCCTGTGTCCTTTGACACAATGCCAGTGCTCTTCAATACTTTCCCTGTTTTCTGGCATAAGAGAATGTCCTAAATTTACCTTGTACATTCTGTGTTTCAGATCTGAAATCAGCCTCTGCTCCTAAAACCCCCTAAAAACTTTTTACTGGGTAATAGTATTTAGGTTTCAAAATCATGGCATTAGGAATGCTTTTCATGAAACAAGTTGTAATAAAAGAATTACAAACCTGATGACAATAAAACATTTCAGCATATTTCCCAAAAGCAGAATTGAAAGACAAGCTATGAAGCTTAGCAGAATGGACAAGAATACTAAAATTCCAATAAAAATAAAAATAACATGAATAAGCAATTCTCAAAAGATGGAATGCTGATGAGCAGTAAATCATGTTTAACTTTCTAATAATAAGAGAGAACATATACTATTATTTTCCTTTATCAATTCAGTAGATTTTCTTTGAAATAAATAAGCTTCAATCTTGATAAAAATGCACTAAAACTATAATATTGTACACATTGGTGGAAATGTCACTTGATTTTTGTCTTTCTGCTAAGTAACTGGACAATATGAATTAAGTTGCAGTATTAAAAATGCAACCACTTGTATTAGTTAGGATAGAGCCTCAGATGCTGTGACAAAGAGGTGCCAAATAAAGGGTCTTAAAAAAAATTAATTTTTCTCCCATGTAATAGTCCATAGTACATGTATTGGGTTGGAAGAAAAGCTCTGCTTTCTCTGATCATTTGGGGGCCCTGTTTCCTTCCCTTCTCTTGCTCTGCCATTTCCAAAGTGTTAAAGCTGTGTGGTTGATGCTAGGTCACAGGTAAGTCTGTGTTGCAGTTCGTATGAAGGGTAAAGAAAGAAGTCTAGAATAAGCCGTTTTCTTTTAAACAGGAGATGTAGAGTTCTACTTACAAGGCCACATCTAGCAAGGGGGGTTGGGATCTGTAGTCTGCTCAGTTAACTGTGTATCTAGCTTAAACATTATTACTTTGGAAGAAGGCCATATCCTTCAATTCAATAATTCCACTTTCTGATAGTCTATCCTAGTGAAATAAATCAGTTACAGAAAATTTATTAATTACTTAAAGAATAATAATTCAGCCAAGGAGAGCAATGTTCAGTATGTTACTTACTAGAGAAGAAAGGCTCTTGAGAAACATCTATGCACTATTATTGAAGGGTTTTAGAGGCCATGGTGAGGAATTAAATGAGATGGGAAACTGCTGGAAAGTTTTAAGTAGCAGAATGATTCAATTTGATTAAGAAGAACATTCTGCTTCCTGTTTGGAGGACAGAGGAGGCAGTTGTTATAGTCTAGGAGACAAATGGTGATGTAGTTTCGACTAGGGTTTTAGCAGTAGCAGTGTTAGTCTTTTAAATATTAAATTTTTATTAACTGCATAGATTTGGAAGGACTATTTTGTCTGTGAGGCCAGATTTCTTACTTTACTCAGACCATATAGTAAGGAACAATGGCACAATATCACTAAGTGAGTTATTGGTAGAGACACTTACCTGGAAAGTGTTATTTTAAAATATTCAAGTTAAAAAAAATAAAAATATTCAAGTTAATTATGTTTATAAAGTTAAAGGTGAGTAAAATGCCAAGAAACTAAAGGATACTTCTCAAGTAGAATAATACATCAATTTCATTTTCTTGTATCTTAATTAATATGCTCTTTCTTACAGAATATAAGCATTTTAGCTTTGTTCTTTACATTTAAAGTGGATTGTGTTGTTTTTCTTGTGCATTTATTAAGGCTGTAATATCAGTGTTTAGATAATATTTACATATCCTCTTTGTTATGGAAATAATCTAGTCTAATAATCTATTAATCTATATAATGATTCATCTAATAATTTATCTGTCATATATATGTAATATTTAAGCTATCTATTTGTTTTGCATCAAGCTTGTGTTATTTTTTCCTGAGATTACCAGGTTGCTTGTGTGGAATTCAATATGAGATTCCGTGGGGCAGCTAATTTCCATTTGATCTCTATTGGGAATAAGCCACATAAAGAATAAAACTGTTTTGAGCCAATTCATTCTCACTACTTATTGAACAACTATTATGTTTAAGTTACAGTAAGTAGTACCGAGTTGCATGACATACAGTGGGTTAATAAGCTGGTTAGGGAGATCCAGTTTCCACATAAATATCTGAAGTGAAGTTGATTAACCAAACTCATGGAAGTAATACAGTTAAAGCAGACAGAGTGAATCCTCCTCTTGATTAGGGAAGAATGTATTTTCTGGTCATTGCTGCCTAGCTTGGCTATTATTTTGCTTCATAAAAGTGTAATAATTTTGGTTATTCTTAAAGGTTATATTTGTTACCATTTATCATAATGAAATTAGGGTAAAACGTGGTTTTGTTATCAGCATTCAGATTTAGTATTAGTTGCAGAACATATCATAAGGAGCCTTGATAAAGCTATTACTTCCACAATTATTACAGAAATAAAATGAGGAAACCTGTGCCAAATTAAATAAAATACTGAAACTATGTATATTGTTCAAATTTTCACCTCCTCCCTGCAATTTGATACTTCACCTTTGTGGTTGGGTACCTGGTAGGTGGTTAGTAATTGGCCACTGAATGAGTGAACAGAAGCGTTAATGACTTTCTACCTAGTTACTTATCTGTCTCTCTGGGTCTACAAATCAATTTCTGTTGGACTGTATTATGAGTTCCCTCACAGTGGAATTGTTGTAACTGGCCCTGAGGCCCTGAGTCTAATGGTTACCTCCCTGAGATGATCTGTGGACTAAAATCAGTGGTGACTAGCTTATAAAATCTATACAGAACCCACCAATATTTTGTGATACATGTGTGTGTCTGTGTGTGTGTGTGTATAACATGCATGATAATCCACAGGAAAGTTGGGGAGGTGGTGGTGATTTGCAGATGAAATAACTCCCCTGGTATTGGCATCGTGACAGGGGCTCATTTCTCACCTTCCCAGAACCAGGCATGGAAGTCCAGTTACTTCCCAGATAGCTGATAAATTCTGGCTGCAAACAAATCCAAGTGCTTTTCTTATTTTTCCTTCTGTTAGAAACAGAAGAAATCAGGCCAAAAAAATATTTTGTGAGAAAACAACAGTTCCTTATTCTGTACCACCTGCTTAAAGGCAAGCTCAAGGCACCCAAATGATGCCACCCACGAGTGTGGAAGAGGCTGGCGGATGGGCTGTCACGTCTGGCTGATCTGATGTCACAGCAGATCATGTGGTGCTCTGTGGGCAGCTGGGACTGGCCCGCCGAAAGCACATGGATCACAGTCTGAGGCTGTGATGGGAAAGTCGGCTCCTGGGCTACTGTCTCCCAGACGTCAGCCTGCGGGGAAGCTGGGGCTCTCCGATTTGCTCTGCTCCGGGGCCCCTCCTGCTGCATGACTCACGGGCACACTGCTGAAAGAAGCTGCTGCTCCCAGTAAGTGCTTCAAGAGGGGCTTTATTCAGAGCGTTTTGGAAGCGGAAAGGAAGCGATGGTGTTGATGGGGGTGCCTGGAAGCCCTTTGTAAAACACTCTCCCAAAATCTGGGCTGGGCAGCATTGCTTTCTATGCCATCCTGGAGTTCACAGGCAGCGCCCATGTGCAAATGTCCCCCAGCCCTGATTTCGGTTTGTTTTCCATGTGATGTGTTTTTCTGAATTTCATTTTCTATTTTTGTGATTGTAGTGTAGATATGCTGGATGTGGTTAAAGCGAACTGATTTCAGATTTGCAGACCCCTGGGTGGACTTGGTGTGGTCTCTGTGTGGTAAGCGAGCCGGGAGAGAGGGTGGTGGCTCTTTCAGTCAGAATCACGGCTCATGTTGAGATATTGACTGTGTCTGTGCTGGAGAAATATTCAGCAGTTGCTGCTGCTTTTCTGCTTTGGATGAGTGTTGAGAGAGAAAGCAGGATGAACCAGCAGTGAGGAGCATGTAGATTTAGAGTTACTGGTGTTGATAAATTGCCTTTTATTAATGGTCAAATTATGTTAGGTGGTGCCAGCTGGCGGAACAGGTGCCGGCAGTGGGAAAATGATGGAGTTCTCACTCCCTTTTCAAATTGTCTCGTCTGGTTCAAAAGCCCAATTAAAGAGTGATGAGAACTGCGAGAGTGCAGATTCCTAAGCCCAGCTTTTGGGGGCTATTTTTTTTTTTTTTTTGCTGGTAATATGTATCACATTGCCACACTTAGGCATCAGAAGAGATTCTCACCTTGGCGATGTTTAGGTGTGGCCTTTTTGGAGAACAGGGGAATAAATTCAGTAACATCTTACTGTTCTTTCTGGGCATATGACACTAAATGTTTCAGAGACTGAAAATAAATGTGTATGGTTGTAAGGGATTTTCAAGGGAAATTTAGAACAAATTGTCTTAGCATTTTTTTTATGAAGACAGTTTTAGGTCAAAGTATATAGGATGTCCACTTGAAAGACAATAGCAAATAAATAGAATATGTCTTTAAGCATTGAAAAATATTTATTCTTTCTTTATTCTGAGGGATAACATTAGTCTTTTCTATGAGTCTCTGCATAAACTGTAGACTTTGGGGCCAAAGATCAATTCCAGAAACATTTAAGCATTGAGGAAACTTTTGGGTGGGAAAGACGGTGAGGGAGCAAAGAAAGTAAGCGGAGATGAGGTCTGTTCTTTTATTGTAGCCTTTTGCAAGAGATGATTTAAGTCACAGAACATCACACAACAGACAAGAGCTTGCCCCACCCATGGTGCTGTGAACACGGATTTTTCACTTGCCATTTTATTCCACTAAATTGTGTGAGCACTCAGCGCAGAGAGGCTTCCAGGTCATCCTTTGAGCTCTGTGGAATAGAGCACAAGCCAAATAAAACGAAGCACAGAAAAATGAAGCTTCCCCCTGTTCTGCCCCACCCCACCTTGTCTGCCTTCCATGTTGTTGAGTGTAGCCAGATTTATGCCGGAAAGGGCGCTATCACTGCTTGTAATTTTGTTAGTGATTTCAGAGACGCCGACAAAGGCAGAGGCAATGCAGCCGGTACTCTGCCGGTGAGGTAGGTGAGCGCAGTGTGAGGCGTGCCTTCAGAGGTGCTTTCACCCACACAGTCCCCTCTCCCTGAGACCACACCCCCTTTTTTGGCCACGTGCCCAATACCGTCTCTCCGAAGGGAAGCCTGATGAAGCGCTGTCCCTGCTTGGGTGTGTTGATTGCCTGGACAGAAACCTGAGGAGCCCTCATCTCTTTGTAAGAGAACACTGCCCACTTCTCAGGATAAAGATGCCCCTTCCTGGGAGTTTTAGAATTTCTTTTCTGCAAAAGTTGATACACTGCTATGAAAAGAAATGGAAGGAAATTACCCATTTCTCCATCTTACACAAGCTCCGTTTACTGTCTTAGCGTTCCCTTGTCTTAATGTCATCTCTTTTGGCAGGCTATGATTAATGCAGAGAGGCCATCTACACCCCACATTGCTACTTTTCAGGGAAAGCACGTGCAGGGAGGGACTTAGAGTTGGACAGACCTTATCCCCTTACTTTAAGAGGGGAAGACTGGCCAGAGTTATACATGCGATGAGTGATAGAATTAGGACCAATACCCAGATCTCAGTCTGCCTTCTGCAATCACGTATCACAAGGAAAGAGTATTTTCCTATGTACTGAGGTTCCTCCCTTCCTGCCCCCCACAATTTGAGGTTCTTTTAATATAGGCATGGTATTACTGGAGTTATAAAACCACTGCAACTTCACTTCCCTTAGAATATCTTGGAATAGATTGGAAAGTCCTTAAAGAGAAAATTTTCTTTTCCTTAGGGGTGTAGCATGTATATAGTCTTTACAGGTCGTGTGGTGAGGTCTCAAACACCTGATCATCAGTTTTCCAGTCTTGCCTTACTGGGAATGGGGACTACTTTAACTAATAAAAGGATTCTTGTTCAGTTTTGGCAAATCAAATATGCCAAGAACATTTAGAAACTTCTTCCCATTTGGGTAATTTTCTGAGTCATATTAATGTTCTTTCTTCATACAGGCCCTATTTACAGTAACATGTTTAAAACTATAAGAGATGCTTAATTTAAAATAAAATTTCAGCTTGACTTACTCTCCTAAGATTACTGCTAGACCCAAAAGAATTTCTGAAACACACTTATTGATTTAATGATAGGATATACAGAGCACCACAATGCCTCTTATGAGTATAAAAGATGATGTAGTATTACACTGTTCCTTTATGGTATTAGAATGTCCATCTGTTAATTATTCAATCTAATTTCAGTGAGGGTATGATAAACATAGTAGTTTGAAATCTTTTTTTTAAATTTAAATAAATATGAATAAATGTCACATGTTATTCATCTATGGTAATTCTATTTGTAAAAGCAATAAACATGTAGTTAGACTGGGTACAGTTTAATTACATTTTTTTGAATCCTTGACTACAATCTAGACGCCCTCTGATTATATCCTTAATGTGCAATAATCCGTTTCTACTGGTCCAGTGAGGGCATCTTTTCATTCTAGACATTAAACTATAGTGATATATTGGGAGAAATTAGTTCTGGTAGCTTTGGGTGGTTTCAACAAGAATAATTGGAACACTGTTCTAAGAGCCTGCACTCTCTAGCTCAGAAACAAATGGCTGCATGTGTGACATTTCTAAATGGTGACATAGTCAAGGAACCCTCTGATTTTTTAGTTTAGGCTTCAGGTTATGGAGAGGGGGAAAAAAACAGAAAAGGGAAATTAGGCGTTAATGTTTCTAATACGGGAGAGACTTCAAATAAAGGTACCACTTATTTTTAAAAAGATGTAACTAAGAGGAAACTAAAAAAAAAAAGTTCAGTGGAGCCTCAGTACAGTGAATAGCTGCTGTCACGGCTGTACATTTCACTCTTAGGTCTTGGGTGCCTTTGACTGGTTCCATGTAGCCCGAAAGCACAAGCAAATATCTCTTGTTGTAAACAAAGCAACAGATTTAAGTTAAGGCTAATGTGTTCACAGCCAGAGCCAAAAGCTTTTCAGGGTTATTATAACACACTGGGCTCTTAGCCCATCTATCTAAATGTCTGAAGTAGACTAAAGTTATGGATCAGTCCATTGTATACACCATCCCACATGAGAGCCAGATGCTACTGTTTACTGTGCTAGTAACTCAGCCAGCTTCAATGTGAAATTTGAGATTGCAGTTTGGGGTCAATGGAAGTTATAGATTGATTTTTCCAATCATGAATTCAAGCTCCTATGCTCCAGTCTGTTTTGATTAATGTTTCTTTTTAGAGCAGTCTCTTAAACCTAATATACACCCAACTGTCTAAACTGTTTAGACGGAGAACTTCCTTGTGAAAACTGTTTGTTGTCTTTTGGGCTTTGGGTTTGGTATAGGTCTTCAGCATATTTTTGTCCTTTGTCTTGAGCACAGAAAGGAAGGCATGAAGATCTATTGCACAATACTACACTTGAAAATACCACTGCCACACAGCCCTTGAGAAGACTGCATAGAAAAATAGTTCTGTGTATACCGATTTAGAAAAAGACTACCTACTCTTCTCAGTTTCAGAGAAAATTCTGTCATTCAGGACCCAGTATTGCGTTTGGTTGACTTGGGTATATGCCTTATTTTAATCTTACTTCATTTTATTTGTGCCTTTTTAGCAAATTTTCAGGAAGTAGCAATAAGTAATGATAATAATAATAATCATAATGATAATAGCAATTACCACTTGCTGAGAACTTCCCATATGCTATACCCTGTACCAATATTTCTTTATTGTGGACATTTCACAGATGGTAAGGTAAACTTGCATCAAAGCACATGACATCAGCCAAGATTCCAACCAGGTCTTTTTAAGTCTAAAGTGCTTTATCTTATGCTTATTGTTTCACCTATGGATTTCTATAGAGTTGTGCACACATAACTAAAAGGTTATGACACAGCCCTTTTTATATAACACAGATTTAGTGATCGGGGGGATGTTAATTTACAGATGAGGAGGGACTGCCTTTATTTTAGGTAAGATTTCATTGTGTTAATGAATTGTGGTATGGTATGGTTAAAAGATATGGGGGAGGCTTAGAAGTAATACTAACTTGCTTATTAGTTTTACTCTTAGTATCTAGAAGACAGTCCCCATAGCAAGTTACTAACAAAATATAATTTAACAAAACTTTGAATTACAGGATCTTATTTTTTAAAAAGTAGTTCTTTCAACTTTATCCAAAACATGGTAGACTTTACTATAAAGTCCTGCGATGATTAAGGACTTCCTAAATTAAAAGACGCTTAGTCCTTGGAAGGAAAGTTATGACCAACCTAGATAGCATATTAAAAAGCAGAGACATTACTTTGCCAACGAAGGTCCATCTGGTCAAGGCTGTGGTTTTTCCAGTGGTCATGTATGGATGTGAGAGTTGGACTGTGAAGAAAGCTGAGCACTGAAAAATTGATGCTTTTGAACTGTAGTTGGAGAAGACTCTTGAGAGTCCCTTGGACTGCAAGGAGATCCAATCAGTCCATCCTAAAGGAGATCAGTCCTGGGTGTTCATTGGAAGAACTGACGCTGAAGCTGAAACTCCAGTACTTTGGCCACCTCATGTGAAGAGTTGACTCACTGGGAAAGACCCTGATGCTGGGAGGGATTGGGGGCAGGAGGAGAAGGGGACGACAGAGGATGAGATGGCTGGATGGCATCACCGACTCGATGGGCATGAGTTTGAGTGAACTCCAGGAGTTGGTGATGGACAGGCCTGCTGTGATTCATGAGGTCACAAAGAGTTGGACATGACTGAGCAACTGAACTGAACTGAACTGAAAGTAATCAATGAAATTTAATGCACTAATATCCAGAGAAAACCATAATTCAAAAAGATACATGCAACCCAATGTGAAGTAAGTCAGAAAGAGAAAAAACAAACATCATATATTAACATATATATATATAAAATCTAGAAAAATTTACTGATAAACCTATTTATCATGCAGATGTGGAGAATGGACTTGTGGACACAGTGGGGGAAGGAGAGAAGAGATGAACTAACATATACACTACCATGTGTAAAACAGATGCTAGCGGGTGGCAGCTGAATAGCACAGGGAACTCAGCTTGGTACTCTGTGATGGCCTAGATGAGTGGGATGGGGAGGGGAGGTGGGGTGGGAGGGAGGCTTTAGAGGGAGGGGATATATGTATACTTATAGCGAATCATGTTGTTGTGTAGCAGAAACCAATACAACATTGTAAAGCAATTATCCTCCAACTAAAAATAAATTAAAAAAAAAGAAAATAAAAGTAATTTAATGCACTGATACTCCAAGAAAACTATAATTCAAAAGACCCATGCACCCCAGTGTTCACTGCAGCACAATTTGCAATAGTCAGGACACAGAAGCAACCTGAATGTCCATCAGCAGAGGAATGGTTACAGAAAATGTGGTACATATATACAAATGGAGTATTATTCAGCCATAAAAGGGATGAAATTGGGTCATTTGTAGAGATGTGGATGGACTAGAGACTGTCATACAGAGTGAGGTAAGTCAGAAAGAGAAAAACTGATGTCGTATATGAACGCATATGTGTGGAATCTAGAAAAATGGTATAGATGATCTTATTTGTAAAGCAGAAGCAGAGACACGGTTGTAGAGAATAAATGTACTGACACCAAGGGGGAAGGACAGGGAGGAATTGGGAGATTGGGATTGACACTTATACACTATTGATACTGCGCATAAAATAGATAACTAATGAGAACATATTGTATAGCACAGGGAGCTCTCCTTAATGCACTGTGGGGGCCTGAACGTAAGAGGTCCAGAAGGGAGCGAATGCATGTATGTGTGCGGCTCATTCATTTTGCCGTACAGTAGAAACTAACAACATTGTAAAGCAGCTATACTGTAATAAAAATTTATTTAAAAAATTAAAAAAATTTTCACAGAACAATATTACTAAAAATCTGAAAAAGCATATTATCACATTTGTTATGTTTTCCTTCTTTTGTGTATCTCTCGCGTCCCTGAACTTGAGTAATCAGTTGTCTATGTATCTTTGAAATCTAGTTCTTGAAAGAAATGTCAGGTTTTACCTTTGTCTTCTCAGCTGGGCACAGTGGCTGGTACAAGATGTTGCTTGTTCACAAAATTACCATCCACTCAGAGGCCAGCTCTTTAAAGATGTAAGGTTAAAGGTTGAGACTTCGAAGTAGAATTTCTTTGACTTAACAGAAAAGCATCTAAGTAATCCAAACTGAACTGCTTGTGCCTTGGTTTTTAGCAAAGCAATTTGACAAATCCTTTCATGCCAGCCATTCTGGATACCTACATATTGTTGCTGGTCTTGTGACACAAGTATGCCCTTAAATGTGCTATTCAAGAGCTAATGCAAAATAGGTTCCAGCAGGTTTTACATATCAGATCTTTTCCTCATCTTGGTGTTGGAACATCAACTCTGCCATTCATAACTTTTCCTCATAACTCAATATCATTGGTTTTATAATAAAAAAGGGATTAAACCATCCCCAATGAAGAATGAAGCTGAGTTGCAAAGTAGATTTTGCATTATTTTACACTCACATAATTATTTTGTTTTGCCTAGAAAAGCCTATTGGTTCTCCATCTTATATATTTTATGCTTACTAAAACTGTCAGTATATAGAAAAGCATATTCTTTCCAGTTGTAAAGTGACTTGTGGAATAATACTGCAGAATATTAAGTGCCACATCCTAATATTATATGGTATTTAATTTCAGAATGAACTAAATCGTGTAAGAACATGTGACCCAGATGTTACTAATAAAAATAGTTATTACTCTAAAATTTCATACAGGGAATAATAACATTCAGTGATTTTCTATTTGTTATGTACTCTGACTTCATTTTCCATTAGTGATTGAAAAGAAATTTGGAAAAAAAGTATTTAAGAAAGAAGTGTCTTGGTGCTTTATAATCTCCTAATATGCTGCCTCAGTTAAATCTAAATTGTTAAAAAAAAAATCTAAATTGTTGCTGTAAAAAGACAAGTATATGTTTGTGTTTAGGCACTAACCTATTTAAATTATTTAAAATTTAATTTGGAAAAAAGGCAAATCTCTCTAATGACTCTTAGCCTGGTGTATGTTAGCTGATCAACAGTTCGCTGGGTTGAAAGGGCACAGAATGATCTGTAGCAGCTGGATTGCATATAGGTCTTGTTTGAATGTGGGACAGTTTTTAGTTTTTCATTTGGAGGATAATTCCTTTACAATATTGTGTTAGTTTCTGCTGTACAAAAATATGAATCAGTGTAAGTATGCACATATTCCTTCCCTCTTGAGCCTGCCTCCCCAACCCGTTCCCATCTGTCTATCAGGGCACTGAGCTGAGCTCCCTGCGTTAAGCCGCAGTGTCCTCCTAGCAGTCAGTTTTATACATGGTAGAGTGTGTGTGTCCATGTTACCTTCTCAATTCACCCACCTTCTGAATGGTGGTCTTGCTTTCAGCTCAACCACCTGAAAAATAAACAGAAAAGATTTGCTCTACTGAAGAATGGCTGGAACACAGAAATAGGAAAAGGATTGAACAAGAAGAAGCCAAACATGAGGTAGTAAGTAAGGCAGATGATAGTAAGCTGAAGTGGCATTCTTTTAGACCATAGTAACTTTAAAACACAATACGCAATATTGGATTAAACAGATGGCTGGAGATATCTGATTTTAGAAATATCAGGGCAATTTTCCAACATAATTGGAAGGATCCCAAAGTTAGATTAGTTTAAGCTGTGGCCGATAATCACAGTTAATGATTAGTTTTGATGATACATGATATACCAGATGTCTATACATTGCTTTTTTTTCCTTTTAATTTCTGATGTATGTTTTTGAGTATAATATGTTTTGATATTATAGATATAGATATAGATATAGATATATATATAATTATGTTTTGATATAATATCCTAAATTTTCCCTTGTGGCTCAGTGGTAAAGAATATACCTGCAGTGCATGTAGCCTCAGGAGACATATGTTCGATCCCTATGTCATAAAGATCCCCTGAAGAAGGGCATGGCAACCCACTCCAATATTCTTGCCTGGAGAATCCCATGGACAGAGGAGCCTGGCGGGCTGCAGTCCATGGGGTCGCAAAGAGCCAGACATGGCTGAAGCAACTTGGCACACATCCTAAATTGAACAGATACAAAAGGATAAACGCATCTTCTTTCTTCCGTGTGCTGTAGTTGCCCTCTTCAGAGACAACTACTGATTTTAGTTCTATGTGTATTTTCTGATTATATTTCATGATTATGTGTGTGTGTATATATATATAGTATATATTCAATGTATACATATATATTAGCATAGTACATACACTTTTCTATGTTTTTTTCACTTAATATGTCTTGAGTATTGTTCTATATCAGTATACACAAAGTTGCCTTATTCATTAAGCAAATATTTTATCATGAAAAATTTCTAATTACAGAAATTTGGGATATATAAGGAACTCCAGGTATCTATTATCCAGCTTCAACATACATATTAAGATTTTGACAATTTTTCTATATATGTTAGAAAATATTGAGATAATCATTAACTTTGTTCCAGTGATACTGGCCTAGTTATTAAGTTAAAAAGAAAACTTCCTTATTGAGTAGTGATACATGCTGATGTATTTATAAGTGAGATGATATGTTGTCTGATGTTTGAGATTTACTTTAAAATTTACAAGAAAAGATATGTATCGGAGGAATAGCTTGAATCAAGATTGACAAAATGTTGAAGTTGGATGAATGCCGATTCATGTATTACTTCTCTGCTGTTGGTATGTTGGACAATTTCCATAACAGTACCTTTGCTATTCTGATTTCATCTTTAGCTCTCCTTTTTTCTCTGGAGTGTTTTAAAATAAATAGAAGATATCATGTAATTTCACCTATAAATACTTTAGTGTGTATTCCTAAGGCATTCTGAACAGAAACCTACTACAATGCTATTATCGCACCAAGAAAATTGATTTCTTTAAATGTAATTTATAATAAAATCCAGTCTATTTTTACATTTCCTTGATTTTCTCAAGAATGTCTTTTTAAAGTTGTTTTGTTTAAATTAGGAGCCAAATCAAGTCCACATATGGCATTCATTAAAACTTTTAAACTTTAATAATTCTCTTCTTTAAAAAACCATTTACTCATTTAAGAAACTAAGTTATTTATCCTAAGTTATTTTACCCCACCATCTGGATTTGACTGTTCCCTCCAGGTGTTGTTCAACTTGTTCCTCTATCCCCTTGTATTTGGGGCTTGACTGTATTCAGATTGAATATTTTTGGCAAGAATCCTTCCTGGGTGGTGCCTGCCATGTTCTGCTGTGTTGATCCATCACCTTAGGAGGCTCATAGGTCTCACTTTTCACTTTGAGTGATTCAGAAATTGAGCAGAGGATTTGGGTGGTGTCGGTCTGATCTGCCTATTGTAAAGTTTCCCATCAGCATTTTATCTAATGTTTTTGGAAATCTGTGATTATTACTACCTCAGTCTATTATTCCATTAAGGTGGCAAAATGATTTTCTAGTTCTTTCATTCCTTTTTTGCATTTATTGCCTGAAAGTGTGTACAAAAATATTTCCCATATCAACTTTTTGATTAATCTAAATACAGTTGGCTTATTCTTTTAAAGACCATACGGCATTTTGTTGTTGTTCAGTTGCTAAGTTGTGTCTGACTCTTTGCAACCCCATGGATTGCAGCATACCAGGCTTCCCTGTCCTTCACTGTCTCCCAGAGTTTGCTCAAACTCATGTCTGTTGAGTTGATGATGTCATCCAGCCATCTCATTCTCTATCACCCACTTCTGCCCTCAAACTTTCCCAGCATTGGGGTCTTTTCCAATGAGTTGGCTCTTTGCATCTCATGGCCAAAACATTGGAGCTTCAGCTACAGCTTCAGCATCAGTCCTTCCAATGAATATTCAGGGTTGATTTCCTTTAGGATTGACTGGTTGATCTCCCTGCTGTTCAAGGGACTCTCAAGAGTCTTCGCCAACACCACAGTTCAAAAGCATCAATTCTTTGGTGCTCAGCCTTCTTTATGGTCCAACTCTTATCTCACTAAGACCTCATCTTAGTGAGGTCTTCATCTTAGATTTATTCCTCCACTTACCGCTATCAGATCATGACCACATTTTCCCTCTCACCCCTATGGACTTTGGTTTCTAGCATCTCCTCTCCTTACTTGCTGATCTATCTTTCAATTCTCAGAAGCACCAAATGTTCATGAAGTAAGGAGACATTTTGCAGTACTCCTTTGTCCCTGTTATTGGATAAAACTGGCCTTTCTCAGCATTACCTCATTTCTTTTCTCCCATGTTTCTATATAATAGCTGACAAGCGCTTTTCTTTCACTGGCTCCAGGTATTTTAGATATACAGTGTACAGGAAGGTTAAGTGATTTGAAATGATATGTCAAAGATAATAACGGAGTCAGCACTGCAGACTGGAAAAGAACAGTTGGCTCCCTGATGCTTGATCAGGCCGTTTTTAATGAAATCTGCTGAAGGGGCACACTCATATTTTAGTAACAGTCTGGAAAACAAGAGGTACTTTTGGTAATTCTAGTGATACTTGATCTGCTTTGACAGAAACATACCATGAACACGTGCTGAGTCTTTAAAAAGTGGTGAGGCTAAATATTTTCACAAATTTAAATGACTTTTAAGTATTGAAAAATGATCTTGGTTAAGATAAATGGTGTATTAATGAGATTTGGAGCAATCACAAACTCTCACAGAATAGTTTTGTTATTTAAATGAAAAATAAAATATAAAGCAGAGGAAAAGATCAGGAACATGGAGGCTGCTTATTTTTTCAGTCACTTTACAGTTAATCCATGACAAGTTAGTTGAGATGCCAATGACCAACTTTATTTATTTATTTTTTTCCATTTATTTTTATTAGTTGGAAGCTAATTACTTTACATCATTGCAGTGGTTTTTGTCATACATTGAAATGAATTAGCCATGGATTTACATGTATTCCCCATCCCGGTCCCCCCTCCCACCTCCTTCTCTACCTGATCCCTCTAGGTCTTCCCAGTGCACCAGGCCCGAGCACTTGTCTCATGCACCCAGCCTGGGCTGGTGATCTGTTTTGCCCTAGATAATATACATGTTTCGATGTTGTTCTCTTGAACCATCCCACCCTCGCCTTCACCCAGAGTCCACAAGTCTGTTCTATACATCTGAGTCTCTTTTTCTGTTTTGCATATAGGGTTATCATTACCATCTTTCTAAATTCCATATATATGTGTTAGTATACTGTAATGGTCTTTATCTTTCTGGCTTACTTCGCTCTGTATAATGGGCTCCAGTTTCATCCATCTCATTAGAACTGATTCAAATGAATTCTTTTTAATGGCTGAGTCATATTCCATGGTGTATATGTCCCACAGCTTCCTCATCCATTCGTCTGCTGATGGGCATCTGGGTTGCTTCCATGTCCTGGCTATTATAAACAGTGCTGCGATGAACATTGGGGTGCACGTGTCTCTTTCAGATCTGGTTTCCTCGGTGTGTATGCCCAGAAGTGGGGTTGCTGGGTCATATGGCAGTTCTATTTCCAGTTTTTTAAGAAATCTCCACACTGTTTTCCATAGTGGCTGTACTAATTTGCATTCCCACCAACAGTGTAAGAGGGTTCCCTTTTCTTCACACCCTCTCCAGCATTTATTGCTTGTAGACTTTTGGATAGCAGCCATCCTGACTGGCGTGTAATGGTACCTCATTGTGGTTTTGATTTGCATTTCTCTGATAATGAGTGATGTTGAGCATCTTTTCATGTGTTTGTTAGCCATCTGTATGTCTTCTTTGGAGAAATGTCTGTTTAGTTCTTTGGCCCATTTTTTGATTGGGTCATTTATTTTTCTGGAGTTGAGCTGCAGGAGTTGCTTGTATATTTTTGAGATTAATCCTTTGTTGCTTCGTTTGCTATTATTTTCTCCCAATCTGAGGGCTGTCTTTTCACCTTGCTTCTAGTTTCCTTTGTTGTGCAAAAGCTTTTAAGTTTCATTAGGTCCCATTTGTTTATTTTTGCTTTTGTTTCTAAAGTTCTGGGATGTGGGTCATAGAGGATCCTGCTGTGATTTATGTTGGAGAGTGTTTTGCCTATGTTCTCCTCTAGGAGTTTTATAGTTCCTGTTCTTACATTTAGATCTTTAATCCATTTTGAGTTTATTTTTGTGTATGGTGTTAGAAAGTGTTCTAGTTTCATTCTTTTACAAGTGGTTGACCAGTTTTCCCAGCACCACTTGTTAAAGAGGTTGTCTTTTTTCCATTGTATAAGGTGACCATAGGTTCGTGGATTTATCTCTGGGCTTTCTCTTCTGTTCCATTTATCTATATTTCTGCAATGACCAACTTTAAACAATAATGATCCATCTCTGCTCTTTAATCAAAAATTCTATGTGCCCAGGATGAAGGGATGATATTAACAAATTTATATGTAGCAGTTGAAATTTTGTCTTGCACATTCTTAGTACCTGGGACTTCTTCAGAGGAAAACTTCTAAAAAATGCTTTCATGTTGGGTGTTCAGTTACATGACTAATAATCATTAACAAGTTTAAAAAATGTTAACAAGGAAAAATACTTGTGAACTCTGAGCTTCTGACATCAAGAGTTATTAGACTTGAGTTCTTTTTCAGGAGTTATATAACGTTCTTTCACATATTGTACCAGCTGTCAGAGACCTGGCTTACAAACAGATCTGGAGTTGTCTTCAATCAGAAGGAAACTGATAAATAGAGATAACTCACTCTCTCTTCTTTTTTTTTTTTTTTTCATGTAGACTGAGGAGCAAGAGGTCTGCCATTTCTTGGAAATTTTGCTCAGTAGTCTGGTAATGTAGACATCTTCCAGGCCATCTTGTAGGAAGAACTACATGCACAAACCGTTATCCAAAACTGACCAAATCATTCTTAGGCATAGCTTTGCAGCATAAATACTTAACTCCTGCACTCAGCAATACCCCTGCCTAACTGGGCCAGCTCTTGTAGCTTTACTGAAAGGCATGGTTATTTCTGTTACTTCTGACTGTGAAAAGATGCATGAATTTCTGATGAACCCCACTGAATATTCAAACCCAAATTATTTTGTTAATTTCAGCTGTTTTCCATTAAAATAATATGTGCTCCTTATTAAAAACATTCCATAGAATACAACTCAGATTTGCCAGCAGCTTTTGTGTGGGAGAAATTCATATTAAATTAGCGCTTCTCCCTCAACTCTTCTGTTTTCATCCAAATACCGGGAGTTCCATTAAGGTCTCCCATTTGATTTATCTGAGAACACCTGACCGTGATGTGAAAAGGGCCCTAGAGCAGCATTTACCAAACTGGAGCTCTCGAGGTCCGTGAAGTGTTAAAGATGTTCTGTATCAAAGAGTGTTCTGAGCGAGTTCCCTAGTGGGCCTGCGCTTGGGACTTGGTGCTTTCATGGTTGTGGCCCCAGCTTCAGTCCCTGGTCGGGGAACTGAGATCCTGCAAGAGGCAGGATGCAGCCAAAAAAAAAAAAGTATTCTGAGTTGAATAAGATTGAAATACATTGTATGCTCGTTCCCACGCGCCTTCCTCTTTAATATACATTAGCATATTGTCTATGATTCTAAATATATTTGACAATAAATTTTTTTTCTATTTTTTAAAAAGAATAATTATCAGTAGTCTTCTCGAGGATATGAGTGTATCATGTTCAGTAATGTTTTTCTTAATGTGGTCTTTGATTCTAAAACTTAACTAAATTGCCCTGAAAAAAATAAAATAAAAAGCATATATTAGAGTTGACTCTAAGTATCTCCTAAATGACATATTTCCTATTTAATTCTCTACTTATGTGGAACTTAGTTTATTTCTATTTTAAGGGAACCAACTTTCATAATTTAAATTCAAAAACTAATATTAAGAATGACTTCTATCTCTGTTAATAAATATTTAGAATAGTATTACATACAAATGTTATGTGACTGTGACCACACAAACAAAATTGTTTTAAGAAGGGAGATGATGTCTTGATTTTTTTCAAGGTGTGTAGAAAAATTGACTATTTCTGAATCACCAGACTACTTGAATCTGTTAATTTGTTGAAAAATTATATTCATCTTTTTCCTATTTTGACAAAACAGTTCCTTTAACGGGGTCCAGAATGGTACTGATAACTTATGTTGATTCACCTGAAAGCTTCCAACAATAGTGTGAAGAGAGCTTTAGCCTCCCCTTCTGGGTTCATGGAAAGATGGTCCTTAGCATAGGTTGGCAGTGCAGTCTTTGTCAGATAAGACTTTCATTGTACTTTCTTTGTTTCATTCTTATGACACCAATAACTTTTTAATCATGCATTATTAGTTGTGTATTATAGTTTATCTGCACCAAGTAAAGTTCCTGAGGGTATATATCCCTCATGTACCTGTTTCAATGCTTTTCCCTTAGCATGGACTGGACCAGTGTTTGTCAAATGAAAGACTCAATGAATGAATGAATGCATTAATTTAGAATGGAAATCCTAGCAATATCAGGTGTGTTTGTCAATTATTTATCAGTTGATCCATGCATTTATATCCTTCCCTACTTAAAATTTGAGGACATTCCCAAAGAGACATATATAGAGAGATTAAGGAAAAAGCTAAATTAAAATTAGGTAAGATAATTACGGCATTTCGAAAAGGGTTGGAAAGTAAAATGAGTAGGACTGAACCTTGTTCTGAAAAATATATACCATAAAATGTTATGCATTTGCAAGTGGAGAACATTGATTTGGTGTTAAACTTAACTAGAAGCATATGAAGGAAGCAGTTGATTTTCTATACCTAGAAAATTACGATGCCAGTTGCTCACATGAAACAGTTATTGCTGGAACTAAGACCAGAGAGAAATTCTTCTCATGGTATATCAGAAGGAGTTTACTGTGTAGTATAAAGAATAATGTATTCAGCTTATCTTTAACCACAGCAAGGCATTTCAAAGTGTATTATATTACCCTTGGTTTATACTGGTAGCATCTCCACCAAAACTTATATAAAGAGTACGGATGTGGAAAGGGATAAACAGTGGTTCATGAACTCCTGTGATAAAAACAGAATTGCAAAACATCTGTCAAACATTTTTTGCAAAATCTATATTTAGCAATTAATGTGTATATAAAGTTTCACTAGCAGGTAAAAGAAAAAAAATGTGGAAGAGTATAAAATGTATTATATATTTATTAGAATAAATTATAAACAATTGTCTGGAGATGGGGCTCAAATATTGATGAGCATCATTTACTGTTTTTTTTTTTGTTTTTTTTTTTTACTTTTCTATGTATAACTACAGAATGCAGCAAACAGAACTAGTTGTTAAACAGCAGGGAAAATTCAGTTAAATAGAGAATACATTTCTTCTTTAGGTTGTAATTTAAGCTCCTTTTCAGTAGAAGGAAATGGACTGTAGTGAAAATTCATAGATACCAATTATCCCAGAAAATGATTACTTAAAGAAAGGTGAGAATAGAAACCAATTAAAGAGCATGCACCTGGAGCCCTCTCTTGGGGATGGGAAAGTTGGGTAGAAGTGTTGTAACTGCAGGGATGTGATAGCAATAGTATGTCTTTTGGGAAATTAACTGTCAGTTTCTTATGTACTTGTGTGGATTTTATATTGCCATTTTGTAACAGAGGCACCACCAATGTCAGTTTGGAGATATTTGTCCACATGCAAAAATTTACTGAGGGCTTCCTAGGTGGCTCACTGGTAAAGAATCTGCCTGCCAAAGTAGGAGCCGTAGGAGATTTGGGTTTGATCCCTGAGTGTGGAAGATCCCCTGGAGGAATAAATGGCAACCCGCGTCAGTATTCTTGACTGGGGAATCCCATGGACAGAAGAGCCTGGCAGGCTACCATTCTTGGGGTCACAAAGAGTCAGACACAACTGAGGTGACTGAGCACACACAAAAATGTACTGAAGAGTTTTATAAAATGTGACATCCCCAGAGTTAAATCTTGGGGACTTTTTGACTTCTTGTCTTAATATTGGAAATTCTGAGGTTGGGATAAAACCTTACTCTGACCTCCGTCCTTACTTCTGACTTGTGGTGTTGGTGCTGGCAAGGGTAAGCAGACAGATCTAGGATGGTAAATAAGCATTATTTGGTTTCTAATTTTTTTGAGTCACCATACATTCAGGAGTTTTAAGCCACTTAAAAAATTATAATCCTGACCCTCAAAATATTTTCTCTGTCTCTTTTCTTTACTTTTTGAAACAGTAGTCTTGCCCAACTGTATCTTCTTCTTTCTTATTAACTTCTAATAGGCTAACCCCTACAATTTCACTGACTTTGTGCCGGCAAAAATCCCCAAGTTTATTAGCCTCTTTTAAATCTCCATCTTAGTTTTCCTGTGACCCATTTTATATTTCTAAACCAGTCTTCTTCCCGTCTGGAGCACTCTCCTCTCTCTTGATCTTCTCCTACCCCTGTGGCTATTTCTTTTTGGCCTTGTAAAGTGCCTTTCTTTACTTTTTAGAGATTATGCTTTTGTGTATTTCTCTAGGTTTTCTCTCCTTTTTCTGTTGATCTCATTCATCCTAAGGTTTCCATTATATGCTGATGATCCCTGCAGTAGTCAGAGTGAGGCTAAGCTGCTGCAACAAAGAGGTAGACGGGTGATTCTGCTCCATCTGGTCACCCAGGATCTCAGATTTCTTCTCTCTTGTTCCTTCACCATCTGCTAATGTGCTGTCTTTATTTGTACCATCTGCAGTAGCCCAATAGCACCATGTCTGTGTTCTAACACCCAGGAAATGAAGATCAAGAATGGCCTAAGGAAGTGACGGGGGAAAAAAAAAGAACCTATGCAGTGTTTCTGCTGAAATTGCATTGATGAGGATGTAGTCTGCTGACCCCCTGTAGTATCTAAAGGGGTTGGGAGTGAGCTTAATGACTAGGAGGATGAAGGGGAGAAGGCAAAATTATTGGTCCTCACAAAAATACCTTTAGCCCCACTCTCTGATGATCCACATTCACAGATCTGTCTGCTTTTTAAAAAATATTTCATTAGTTTTTTTTTTTTAATTTCAACTTTGTTGAGGTGTGATTGACATAAAATGATAAGATATTTAAAGTATACGTTGTGGTGATTTGATTACATGAGCATTGTGAAAGAATCTTCTCATTTAACGTTATGTCTTCTTCTGTGTGTCCTGTAGACACATCAAACTCAACATGTCAAAATGAAACAAATGTGAACTAATTGTTTTCTCCAAGTCTACTACTCCTAGCAAACTTTATCATTCTTAGTTAGTGGTCATTACTATGTTGCTTGAGCTTGTTACTTGTTGTTCAGTCACTAAGTCCTGCCTAACTTTTTGAGACCCCATGAATTACAGCATGCCAGGCTTCCCTGTGATTCACTATCTCCTGGAGTTTGCTCAAACTCATGTCCATTGAGTCGGTGATGATATCTGACCATCTCATTCTTTCCCCACCTCTTCTCCTGCCCTCAATCTCTCCCAGTATCAGGGTCTTTTCCAATGAGTCGGCTCTTTTTTTTTTATCCCCCATGGCAAATTTGTGACCAGGTTCTATATACTTTATTTTGGTCATGCTGCATATGGGATCCTAGTTCCCTGACCAGGGGTAGAACCCTTGCTCCCCTGCAGTGGAAGTGCAGTGTTTTAACCACCAGACTATCAAGGAAATGCCACCAAATTCCACATATTTAAATTATTGAATCCATCCTACTACCACTGTCTATGTCTTTCTAGACCCTAAAAAACTTGATCTTGGGACTCCCCTGGTGGTCCAGTGGCTGGGACTCCGCACTCCCAGTGCAGGGAGCCTGGGATTGATCCCTGGTTAGGGAACTAGATCCCACATGCCACAACTAAGACCTCACCCAGCCAAATAAATAAATAAAAATAAATATTAAAAAAAGCTTTATCATATATAATTTCTGAAGCCTTCTGACTGATCTCCAGTCCAAAAGTTGTTTCCTTAAATGTCTGTCCTCTCTACGCAGCCACCATATTTATCTTTCTAAAGCACATATGGATGATTAAAAGTCTGTAATGGCCCTCCATTTGCTGTGGGTTTTCTTAAAATATGATTTTTAGAAATGGAACCCCTTTTAAATACTACTCCAAATTCCCCCTATAAAAATATGCAGAGTTCTTGAATGGGCATTGTCCTTAGAATGCCATTTGAAAATTACTTGCCTTGGGATTTTAATTCAGATTACTTGTTGATAATTAGAAGTCCTTCACAAGTTCTCACAACCTAGTCCTAGCTGACCTTCTCAAACTTACCTTTAGCCAGTATTTCTATCATCTCTCTTCTCGTCACATGGCATCAATCGCTCCTCCAACACGAGTCCGGTTCTCCTGGGTCTGCATTTGCTCCTGTTTCTTCTGCTCCTTTCTCCTCCCTGTTCCCTGGCCACACCATTACTCACCTGAGAAAGCATGAGCTTTGGAGCTAGATAAACTTGGATTCAGAGCTCATCTGAGCCTTGATTTCTTCATTGGAAAAATGGATTTAATAAGGGAATCTACACAAAGCACCCAAGCCATAAGAGAACCTCAAAATGTCAGTTTCTTCCCTCCCCTTCTCAAATGTCACTTCTCTATTTCTGTGTGTGTGTGATTACTGCGGGAGGAAGTTGGTTTCCCCAGTCTGTGTTTTTACAGCATTTGATAATGCTTCTGTGGGCTTCCCTGATGGCTCAGTGGTGAAGAATCCATTTGCCAATGCAGGAGAGTCAGGTTTGATCCCTGGGTCAGGAAGATCCCCTGGAGTAGGTAATGGTAACCCTCTCCAGTATTCTTGCCTGGGAAATCCCATGGACAGAAGAGCCAGTGGGCTACAGTCCATGGGGTCACAAAGAGTTGGGCATGACTTAGTGACTAAACAATGACAACAACAACAATGCTTCTATAAGAGAACTTTAAATTATTTATTTAAGTATATGGTTGTCTCACCTGTTGGACTTTGAGCTCTTTGAAGTCTGGAGTCTTGACTCACTCACCTTTGGTCCTCGGTGCTAGGCAAAAACAGATATAAAACAAGTGTCTTTTAAGCTGATGTGCATTGAATTGAATTGAAATGAAATGGATTTCTAGTAGAAAAATAAAGGTCAGTCAGTTTTCTTGGCTCTGACTTACCCTTCCCATGAGGAATGGTAAAGGAGTTTGATGGATGTGCATATGCTGTTTTGTAACAAAAAGGAGCAGACTTCTGATTTTGAACATGAAATGGCAACTGCTGGACTGTGAAACAATCTGCAAAATTGCATTTATTCTGGAGTGTTTTGTTTTGGCATCACTAGGGTAGAATGTTGTTTCATAGTCCATGTTTATTGAACCATGTAAGGGATTTACAGGAGCATCTGTTTGGAGGCCAAAGTTGAAGTGGGGCACAGTCCCAAAAAAGTGACATGTAAGACAAATTGATGTATTCAAGCATTCAGAGTTGACAATTTAATCTGCTATTTTTATAGAGGACGTTTTGGCACTAGAAGCAGGGTATATATTTATGTGACAAAATCAGGCTTAACATCAGCTTCGCCCTATCAAACAAATAAATTATTCTTCTCTATTTCTTTTTTTCAAATGTGGCAAAAACATAAAACACATGATTTACCTTCATAGCTATTCTTGTGTGTATGCTTAGATGCTCAGTTGTGTCCAACTGTTTGTGACCCCACGAGCTGCAGCCCGTCAGGCTCCTCTGTCCATGGGGCTTCTCCAGGTAAGAATACTGGAGTGGCTTGCCATGCCCTCCTCCAGGGGATTTTCCCAACCCAGGGATTGAACCTATGTCTAGCGAATTAAAGGCAGATTGTTTACCAACTGATCCACCAGAGAAGCCCAAGAATACTGGAGTGAGTATCCTATCCCTTCTCCAGGGGATCTTCCTGAGGAATTGAACTGGGGTCTCCTGCATTGCAGGTGGATTTCCTACCAGCTAAGCTGCCAGGGAAGCTCTCATTATGGTTCTTAAGTGTATAATTTAGTAGTGTATATTCACAATACTGCACAACAGATCTCTAGAACTTTTTCATCTTGTAACAGTGAAATTCTACACCCACTAAACAGTAATTATTCTTTTTGTTTTATCCCTGCCTTTGGCAACCACCCTTTTAGTTTCTATTTCTGATTTTGACTTCTCTAGGTACTTCACATGAGTGGTATCATGGAGCATTTGTCTTTTCATGACTGGCTTATTTCACTTATAATATGCTTGAGGATCATCCATGTGGTACCATGTGATGAGATTTCTTCCTTTTTAAGGCTGCATAATATTCTATTATTTGTATATGTCACATATTCTTTATCCATTCACCTGTCAATGAACTTTTGGATTATTTCCATCTCTTGGCTGTAGTGTTAATGCCGTGATGAACATGGGTATGTAAATATCTTAGAGATTTTGCTTTGAATTCTTTTGGTTAAATAGCCAGAAATGGGATAGGTCTATAATATGGTAATTCTATTTTTCATATTCTTTTCAATAATGGTTGTACCACCATGTTCTTTTCAATAATGGCTGTACCATTTTACCCTCCCACCAATGTGCACAAGTGGTTTCAATTTCTCTTCATTTTCACCAACTGTGTTATTTTCTTTTTTTTTGTAATGACCATCTTGATGGGAGTGAGGTAGTATCTCATGTGATTTTGATTTGCATTTCCCTAATCATTAGTGATGTTAAGTATCTTCTTTGGACAAATGTCTATTCAAGTCCTTTGCCCATGGTTTAATTGGCTGTCATTGTTGTTGAGTTTTTCCTTACATACTTTGGATATTAACCCCTCATCAGATATATGATTTACAGTTATTTTCTTCTATTCTGTAGGCTGCTTTTTTCACCCTCTTGGTTGTTTATTTTGATCTTCAGGAGATTTTAAGTTTGATGTAGTCCCACTTATCTATTTTTGCTTTTTTTTGCCTGTAGTTTTGATGTTCTATCCGACTTTTAAATTTCTTTCAATGACGTTATCAGTCTTTCTATTATATGGGTCTGAAGTCTTAAGTTATCCCTCTCTATTCTACCTTGTCCCCTATAATGAATGAGTGAATGTAGTAGTTCTTACACCCATTCTCTCTCTCTCTCCACTCCACTGCACATCTGGCTCATCAGTCCTCTCAGGATTTCTCTGTCTCTTTATACATTGTCTCTCACTTTTCCAGGCTAGTTGATTCACTGCCTCTAGGTTATGCTTCTTAAAGAAGCATGTGTCTTGTCATAGATCTGTTTAGAATACTTACTGTTTGCCCATTGCTATCCAGAAATGTCTAAATCTTTCTAAAATCTGGCTCTGACTTACCTTTCTAGCCTATCATTTGTTCCTTTCTCTCATTCCCTACACAGACTTTATAGTTTAGTCCATCAGGGTTAATCGCCTTTTCTTACAATGCCCCATAGTTTCCTGATTTTGCCTGTGCTGATCTTTTTGCTTGGAAAGCTTTAGCATGCATTAGTGACCTGTGTTTGGTTATTCATCTCTCTGTCTGCCATCTTCCACTCTTATTTCTTTATACTCACTGCTAGGGAATTCAGCATTAACTGTAAACCTATATGTTGATATTTCTTAAATCAGCATCACTGTGTATGGTCTCGTTGCCTGAAGGATATTACTGAGGTTTTAGGGAAATAAAGACTAGCTCTCAACCTCCACACCTGGATGTGAGCTAGGTAAGAGGTAGACTGGGAGCAAGTCAAATGAAACCAAAACATCATCTTTACTATTATTAAAGTTGCAACTGGAAAAAGTGGCTTATACATAGGAGAAATCGAGTTCCTAATCCTGGGCCTAAAACTAGACAGTCCACTTTGAAACTTGAACAGGTGGAGAATGAGCAGGATGTACCTCCTCCTGGCAATTGCTGCCCAAAATAAGGAGAAAAAGGAGGGATGTGGTACTCGTCCAACTTTTACTCTCAAATTCCTCAATCAGCCTCATGTGGGGAGGAGTGAATGAGGAGGTGGAGTGAGGCCAGGGGATTGCACTACTGGACATTCATCCACGTGGAGGAAACATCGGGAGTGGGAGGAACATTTCTCCTTCTCCCCTCCACATACCTATCTCCTTCCTGATAGCCCAGGCTCATCCCAGATCCATGTTCATCAAATCCTCCTCAAAGACAGCTTTCCTTCCTGACTGCTCTTATTACACTTGAACTTCTCAAGTAACTTGACCTTGCTCATTTGCCACAAGTATTATAATATCATTCAGTTCAGTTCTGTTGCTCAGTTGTGTTTGACTCTTTGCGACTGTATGGACTGCAGCACACCAGGCCTCCCTGTCCATCACCAACTCCCAGAGTCTACTCAGACTCATGTCCATTGAGTCAGTGATGCCATCCAACCATCTCATCCTCTGTCGTCCCCTTCTCCTCCTGCCTTCAGTCTTTTCCAACATCAGGGTCTTTTCAGATGAATCAGTTCTCCACATCAGGTGGCCAAAGTATTGGAGTTTCAGCTTCAGCATCAATCCTTCAATGAATATTCAGGACTGATTTCCTTTAGGATGGACTGGTTGGATCTCCTTGAAGTCCAAGGGACTCTCAAGAGTCTTTTCCAATACCACAGTTCAAAAGCATCAGTTCTTCAGCACTCAGCTTTCTTTATTTTTTTTTTTTAGGATGTAGTTACTTTATTTTTTTTCCCATTTATTTTTTATTAGTTGGAGGCTAATTACTTTACAATATTGTAGTGGTTTTTGTCATACATTGACATGAATCAGCCATGGATTTACATGTATTCCCCATCCCGATCCCCCCTCCCACCTCCCTCTCTACCTGATCCCTCTGGGTCTTCCCAGTGCACCAGGCCTTTGTAGTCCAACTCTCACATCCATACATGACTATTGCAAAACCATAGCTTTGACTAGATGGACCTTTGTTGGCAGAGTAGTGTCTCTGCTTTTCAATAAGCTGTCTAGGTTGGTCATAACTTTTCTTCCAAGGAGCAAGCATCTTTTAATTTCATGTTTGCAATCACCATCTGCAGTGATTTTGGAGCCCCCCAAAATAAACTCTGTCACTGTTTCCACTGTTTCCCCATCTATTTGCCATGAAGTGATGGGACTGGATGCCTTGGTCTTAGTTTTCTGAATGTTGAGTTTTAAGTCAACTGTTTCACTCTCCTCTTTCACTTTTATCAAGAGACTTTTTAGTTCCTCTTCACTCTCTGCCATAAGGGTGGTGTCATCTGCATATCTGAGGTTATTGATATTTCTCCCAGCAGTCTTGATTCCAGCTTGTGCTTCACCCAGCCCAGAATTTCTCATGATGTACTCTGCATATAAGTTAAATAAGCAGGGTGACAATATACAGCCTTGATGTACTCCTTTCCCAATTTGGAACCAGTCTGTTGTTCCATGTCCAGTTCTAACAGTTGCTTCCTTTCCTGGATACGATTTCTATCATTACTTTTCTTTAAAATGCTTCTTTTCTTTGTCCATTCTTCAGTATTGCTATCACTAACTTATGACATGCCCTTAGCACCCTTGAATGAATTTACCCTATCTGTAAGCATTCTCATTTGTTTCTTATAGAAGACTGTTTATAAATCTGGGGTATTTTGGATTAAATGCACATTGGTATTTAAGTGGTTCTTCATTGCATGGCATTCTTTTGTGACAGACTGCAGCTTACCAATAGCACTTTAGAAAGGAAATGCTTTTGGAACATTTCATGCTCATTGCTATTTCATCTTTGCCCAAGTGGACATTTATTCTTGGAAAAAAGCCCTTTGACCCTTTATATTCTTAAATTTCCAATTCAACTTCCGTCTCTCCTAGATAGCTTTCTGTGTACTCTAGTTGGCATCTCTGCCATGGTACTTAAAATTTATATTTTATAATTCTCAAATTATTATTATTTTTGGTTTTAATTTTTCAACTAATTTTCTTTAGGTCAGGAGGGTTTCCTTAGCTTATGTCTGCTCAACCTTACCCTACATATCTAGTATGGACTAAAAACAGCAACAACAAAAAAAACCAGTGGAACTGATTAGTAGAGAAAGTTAGGATAACATGAGTTACTTGATATATTTGAGGTTAAATTTCCAGGTTAAGTTGTGAGTCTTCCACATTTTAAAAAGTAAAAAAAAAAAAATTCTCTGTTTTCTAGTTATGAATTTCTGTAAATAAATAGGCGTTTATAAGTATCCTATTTAAAGCCCTGATGCATTCCTTACTGGATTATAAGACCCTAGACCCTTTTCTTTGTTGGATCCTGAGAGAGAGTATTGCAATGGAATACTGACAGGAAAAAAAAAAAAACCTCTCAAGATAACACATGGCCTCAATCAAGAAAGCATCAGAAGGAATTAAGCTGGAATTTGGAGAAAAGACATATTGTCATCTGGGCTCATTGATTTTAAAAGAAAACATTTGGGTACATTTAATATTTAAAGCCACTTTCTAGACCATTGATCTTGGAAAATAAAGTAAGTTATTTATAATGACTCCAGTTTCTCTCTGCTGTATGTACTGGTAAGTTCGAATTGAATTTGTGCAATAGCATAAAATATCTGATGGAAAGTCCAACAAGTACTCTAGAAATACCTACTAGAATTTAGTTTACTAAAGGAAAATATTATAAGAAGGAGACTTTGTCTTCAGTTCAGTTCAGTTCAGTCACTCAGTCGTGTCTGACTGTTTGCAACCCCATGGACCACAGCATGCCAGGCCTCCTTGTCCATTACCATCTCCCAGAGTTTACTCAAATTCATGTCCGTTGAGTTGGTGATGCCATCCAACCATCTCATCCTCTTCATCCCCTTCTCCTCCTGCCTTCTTTCTTTCCCAGCATCAGGGTCTTTTCAAGTGAGTCAGTTCTTTGCCTCAGATGGCCAAAGTATTGGAGTTTCAGCTTTAGCATCAGTCCTTCCAATGAATATTCAGGACTGATTTCCTTAAGGATGGACTGGTTGGATCTCCTTGCAGTCCAAGGGACTCTCAAGAGTCTTCTCCAACACCACAGTTCAGAAGCATCAATTCTTCGGTGCTCAGCTTTTTTTATAGTCCAACTGTCACATCCATACACGACTACTGGAAAAACCATAGCCTCGACTAGTCAGACCTTTGTGGACAAAGTAATGTCTCTGCTTTTGTCTTACTTACATCCACACAATTGTTTTTTCTGATAAATGCAGAACAACTTGAGAGATTGATTCCCTAAATTTTATTGTTCTTGACTTTTAGTCGTTAAGAAAGTCTTTTCTTTTAATAGTAGAGGAATAACTATTGCAAGTTATCTAATTAATTGAGTCTCCCATCTTTATGAGTGTTTTGGACAGCTAAGAATAAGAAATATTGAAGAAATTTGGAATGTTTCTTAATTCACAGGATTTCAGGATCTTGGAGAAGGTGCCATGTGTAAGAATGACCACAAGAAGGTGTAGAAATAAATACCTTAAACATACATAAATGTCATTCATTCACTCAGTAAACAAGCACTTAATAGTCCCCAACTACATACCAGGAATAATGTTAGGCACCAGAGATACTGAAATAGTTTAGATACAGTTCCTGTCTTCAAGGAGCCCAGAGTGTAGTAGAGGGAGATGTGCCTGTAAGGAACAAAGGGCGATAGGAGTGTTATAGGGATTAAGCTAGGACTAAGGAAATGGCAACCCACTCCAGTATTCTTGCCTGGAGAATCCCAGGGACAGAGGAGCCTGTTGGGCTGCCGTCTACGGAGTCACACAGAGTCGGACACGACTGACGTGACTTAGCAGCATCATTTATTTATTTATTTTTGGCCGCTTGGTGTGGCTTGCTGGATCTTAGTTCCCCAGCCAGGGATTGATCACCATACCTCAGCAGTGAGAGTACTGAATTCTAACCACTGGACTGCCAGGGAATTCCTGAAGCTAGAACTCTCTATGACCAAGAATAATAGGGAACCAAAAGAAGGAATGGGCACTTCTGCAGAAGTTGTGGGATTCAGGAGGGACTGCAGGTTTGTAAAGGCACAACAATGAACATGATTCTTAAATAGAACCATATAAACTTGGGGTGAGGGTTTACTAGGATTATGTGGACTGTAGAACTGGAGGAGGTGGGTCTGGGAGCAGAGGTGGGGATCTTTCAGGCAGAATAAGATACGTGCTTGAAGGACCAAAGTTTTAAGAACCAATCTGGCATGTTTAAGGAACTTTAAGCCATCTAGTGTGATGAAGGCAGGCGGTAGGGGAGGAGAGGGTAGTGGTGCAGGGCAGACGACAGACAGACTGCTGTGCTGTGGGGACGGGAGCACCTTGGGTTGCAGCTTGCTTGCTTTTGTAGATGTACTGTAGGTGGTGGCAGGCAGGCAGGAGATAAGTTGGGAGAGTGTTGTAGACTCCAGAGAGATGATAAGGACCATTGCTGTAAGAATTCGAGATTAAATCCACATGGTTCGGCAATTTACCTGTCTGGAGAGGTTCCAGGCTTCAGGAAGGTACCAAAGGTTCTTGCTTAATGGAGTGAGAAATGGTTGACCAAAGTTGGAGTCAGTTGGATTCAGGAGCAAAACAAGATGATGGGTTCATAACGAGCTTGTGTCTGGAGGGTTCAGTTAGGACTGATTGTACACAGATTGGGGATGGTGTGAGGAGAAGAAGGGCAGGACTGTGTGCCGAATGGGAGGGTTTTGGCCTGGGAGGAGTGGGGTAGCGTGGAGGCGAGGTGCTCTGACTTAATTTTAATTCCTTACATTTTTGTATTACTTGTGTTTCTGATTGGGTGTTGAAGAGTTAGGTTGAAGGCATATAGCCAAACCTGAAAAACCTTTTCAGTTTGTTTTTGAACTTTAAGCTCCAATTGAGACAAGTGTTGATTTTGCAGTTTAATTTCTTAATCTCACAAAGACACTGAAGAAGACAGGCTGTCCACTCTCTGAATATGGACCACAGACTCAGCTTCTGTATGGCTGTCTGATGTTGGGCAAGTCAATGAGTCCTTTCCTCAGTTACCTCATCTTGAAATGGGAAAATTTAGGGAATTTCCTGGCAGTCTGGTGGTGAGGACTCCACACTTTCACTGCTGAGGGTCAGAGTTCAATCCCTGGGAACCAAGATCCTGCAAACTAAACAGCATGACCAAAAAAATAAAATTGGAAAATTTATTAAGCAGGAATCTAATATATAATACTTCTCTTTCCTGCATGAGTTATGTATTAACTCAGTGACAAAGAATTCAGGCAAAGAAAGAGATAGCAAACTACTAACTTGAGTGCTGAAAAAACTGGGTGAAAGGATGTGGCTTAGATGTGTGGAAACAGTGAGCTTCCTAAGTTTCTTTCTCTCAGTGGAGACTTTGGGATAGGTCAATTGCATTGTTGGCAGAGATACTTTCTGCTGTATTTTGTGAAAAATAAAATCATTTGTCTGGACTGAAGGTTGCATTCCGCTATGGACACACCCCTGGCCTCATGCTGTTGATGACTCCTGGTGGGTTACACTGCTTCCCGGGATCACCTCAGTGACAGCACCTCTGGCTCAGAGCCCTGTGCCTATCTGCATCCTCTCGGCATGCATCAGTCCAGACTGAAGGATTGCTACATTTCCACTCACTGGTCTTTGTGCAGTTGAAGCGCCTGCTGCGGCAGCTTTCAGCTGTGTTGTTTCCTACCTGGGGAGTCCGAGCAATACTGCCCACAGTTTTTGTAGTGCCCTGATGACAGGTTGCATATGTTTTGACACGTACCTCCGTTCCTCTTTGTTTTCCTCTCATAAACTGTATTTTTAGAGCACAGTTGGGTACAGAGGTTTTTCTCCAGAATGTTTATCAAGCTACAGCAAAAATATCTGTAATGATGACAACTAATATTTCTTAGTCCTTTCTGTGTGCACGACACGGCCATATTGAATTGTACATACCAGCTTCCCAACAGCCCTGTGACATGTGTATCATGTAAATCAGTCATATATATGTGAGGAAACTAGAGGCACAGGAAGGCTAGCGACTTCTCTAAGATCCCACATCTGCTGAGTGACAGAGCCAGGGTTCAGACTCTGGCAGTCTGGCTCCAGAGTCCCTGAGCTTACCCGCCAAGGTCCCCGCATCTTCAAGGTACTAGCAAATGGTGAGTAACAGTGGGCGCAAAGGGCACTTCCATTACCTCCCTGTTCTTTGCTTTCTCGGGTCCTCCTCCTCTTTTTCCAGTGCCTTAGTGATTGCATTTTGTCTTTCTGAATAAATGAGACTTTTTTGTGACTGCTGCCACTCGGCTGGGCTCTCTTGCCCCTGGTGAGTGCAGGTTTCACCCCAGCCCCGCAGACTACAGGGAATGCCTCTTAGCCTCCATGCCTGTCCTCACTTCCTGTCGCCAGTAGGGCCTCTTCTGCTGGACAGCACTCGACCTCTAAGCTCTCCACCTTTAAAGGAAAAGCAAAATTTCCCTAGTATTTTTTTTTGACAGATGAGAAAGTAATGATGGTGGTGTGTGAGAGAGTGTGTGTGTGAGTGTTGTGAATGCCATACCTCAATCCTTTCCTTTATAAAGTTCACGGACTATATATAACATACCTTTCTTTTTCATCTCCTCCTTCTTTTCTTTCCCCAAGAAGTTGAAGTCCTCACTGTAAGTTCAGTAATTTTCAATGAGTAATGCACAATGTAAGATTTTAAAAAGTGATTCCGTGGCAATTGTCATTTGGGAAAACCATGGACTAAAGAAAGTTTTTACAAGCTCCTTTCCTTCAGAACTTTTCAGAACCATAAATGCTAATATGGTTTAGAATCTTGAAAATTTATTTATTTATTTGATTGCACTGGGTCTTTAATTGCAACACCTGGGATCTAGTTCACTGGCCAGGGTATGCTAATGAACACATGAATCCTTTCAAGGAGGATAAAACATTCATTCTTTTCCAAGTTTATTTGATCAAGATACCACTGTTTGGTTTTTGTTTTATTTATTTATTTATTTTTGAGAACATATCATTGGCTTGTGTTATATAGAATGCAGCCTTGTGAAAGACACTTGTGGATAAGGAAGCACCCAACCAAGGAGATGCCTACAACTTCATCTACTTTGACCTATTTTGCTAATTTTTAGACTTGAGAGTATTTAGAGGTCTTTTAAAGATTATCCCTAGTGAGATGCTTGATGCAATGGGGGCATTGTTGTGTAGAGTGCCTGGACCCTTGTAAATGAACCACACTGTTATCATTTTCTTGGCCTTTGGAGGGATGTGAGAAGAGTCTCCTGTTGTCTCATTGCTGGGCTTAACTTGAGCAGTGTGAGTGAAACTAGATGTGGGTACCTGCCCAAGAGATGAGTTAATGCAGAATTATTGGACCTCTGTTCAGCTTACTCATTTCTATTTATACTATTGATAAGAAATAGATCATTAGTATTTTGGGACCTCACATTTTTTGTTTAGATGTTTGATTTTACTTGGACTATATTTAGCTTTCTGGTAAAAATCACAACCTTGCATAACTTAACTTGTTTTGTTTTGAGTTAAATAATCTCAGATATACTTTTAATAAATTCTGTTCAAATTTCTGTTCAATTTCTGTAAATTCTGTTCAACCTGTTCAAGTGTTTTCCAGTTCTGTATGAGTATGCCATAGTTCTCTATGAGTAGGAATTCTTGCCAGTGTTTCTGTGCTCTGGCTGCATCTCATTAAGAAGTTCTGAAAAATTTATTGTTAGAGAGAAAATTATTTTGACAGGTGTTAAAATGCTAAGGAAGACTACTTAGGACTATCATGAACAATGTCATGACTATTGTAATAGATGTGTGAGATCAAACTCGACTTCCAGTATAGCAAAGAGAGCTGGGGATTTGAAGCCAGTGAGCAGAGTGAGGGAGTCAGTGGATGGAAAGTAATGAAGAGGAGAAGGGTAGGAGAATGCTTGCTGAACTGACTTAACAGGATTCTTGCTGCAGACAAGCTGAGGTGACTGGATATTAAGAGTGGGAGATGAAGAATTTGATCAGATAGCCAGGGTGGGAGAGTCTCTAAACTAACTTAGCAGAATTCTTGCTGAAACTGATGTATCCAGTCCTAACAAGGATGGGGCCAAGACTGAGGCTTAGTTGAGGGCCCAAAGGAACCTAACTAAAGTTTGGTAATGAGTCGTTGGTGTTTCATTGCTAAGTCATGTCTGACTCTTTTGTGACCCGCATGGACTGTGTGGCTTACCAAGCTTCTCTGTCCATGGATTTCCCAGGCAAACATACTAGAGTGGGTTGCCATTTCCTTCTCCAGGAAATCTTGCTAATCCAGGGATCAAACGCCCGTCTCCTGCGTTGGCAGGTGGATTCTTTACCACTGAGCCACCAGGGAAGCCCTCGGTAATGAGCCTTTTGTCTATCAGTGAGAAAAAAAAAAGATTTTAAAAGGACTGTGAGACATGTGGATGAAATTACTTTTCTAAGAAATGAAGGAAGGTGTTCCTTAGACTTACTGAGCTTTTGTATTTCAAGAAGTCAGGAAATGTCAAATCAACAGTGTCTACCTTCTGAGCTCACCATTAACATATTATGTAAATGGTATTCTCTGCACAAGGGGCAGATGCTCATGGTTGGGCCAAGGCAGCGTGAAAAATCCATTGACAAGAATATATTTGTTTATAATTTGTCACCATGGATATTCTGAGCCTTGTACATGTTGTACAAGGCTTGAACTGGGTGTAGAAAAAGAAAGAACATGTTATGATGCTGCAGAAAGTGAAAGAGGAGAGTGAAAAAGTTGGCTTAAAGCTCAACAGTCAGAAAACTAAGATCATGGCATCTGGTCCCATCACTTCATGGCAAGTAGATGGGGAAACAGTGGAATCAGTGTCAGACTTTATCTTTGGGGGCTCCAAAATCACTGCAGATGGTGATTGCAGCCATGAAGTTAAAAGACACTTACTCCTTGGAAGGAAGGTTATGACCAACCTAGATAGCATATTAAAAAGCAGAGACATTACTTTGCCAACAAAGGTCCGTCTGGTCAAGGCTATGGTTTTTCCAGTGGTCATGTATGGATGTGAGAGTTGGACTGTGAAGAAAGCTGAGTGCTGAAAAATTGATGCTTTTGAACTGTGGTGCTGGAGAAGACTCTTGAGAGTCCCTTGGACTGCAAGGAGATCCAACCAGTCCATCCTAAAGGAGATCAGTCCTGGGTGTTCATTGGAAGAACTGATGCTGAAGCTGAAACTCCAATACTTTGGCCACCTCATGTGAAGAGTTGACTCATTGGAAAAGACCCTGATGCTGGGAGGGATTGGGGGCAGGAGGAGAGTGAGATGGCTGGATGGCGTCACCGACTCGATGGACATGAGTTTGAGTGAACTCCGGGAGTTGGTGATGGATGGGGAGGCCTGGTGTGCTGCGATTCATGGGGTTGCAAAGAGTCGGACACTACTGAGCGACTGAACTGAACTGATGCTAGTCACCTCCTACTGATTAGAAACAGAATAACAGAATGCCCACCACTGCAAGTTGGCTAGGCTTAAAGTGTCATTAAATATGCAAGTAGAGGAATATGGGGGCTTCCCTAGTGACTCAGCAGTAAAGAATCCCCCTGCCAATGCAGGAGACACAGGTTTGATCCCTGGGTCAGGAAGATCCCCTGAAGGAAAAGGCAACCCACTCCAGTATTATTGCCTTGGAAATCCCATGGACAGAGGAGACTGGTGGGCTACAGTCCATGGGGTTGCAAACAGTTGGCCACGACTTAGTGACTAAACAATAACAACAAAGAGAATAGTTAGGGGTCCAGTGTCCTCAAACTTTAGTGTGCATACACATCACCTGGATGTTGTTAAGATGCAGATTCTGATTCCATAGGTCTCAAATTTTGCATTTCTGTCAAGCTCCCAGGTGATGCTGATTCTGTTGGTTCTTGAATTTGTAGCAAAGACCTAACTCAAAAGGAATAGCATTATGTGCTCTTTCAAGCTATTTGTTAATATTTACTTGTCTCCCCTAAAATTAAGATGAGTACTTCCTAGTTTCAAACGTATGTAAATTTGTAGAGAAAGAAAACCTCTTCCTTCTGTTATTGAAATGTTCAATTAGACTAAAACTGATAAAATGACTAACAGGAGAAAAAGCATATACATTTTATTTGGTGTTAATGTTTTAATTTTAGGATACATAGCCCCATATAGAAAGAAAACAAAGATTTAAAGAAGCAGTTAGCCTCATATACCATTTTCACAAAGAGCAATAAATTGTGGAGAATTGATTAAGTGAAGGAAAGAGGGTTTGGGTGTCTATGGACAGTATTTTGTGGGAGAGTAAATATATAGTGGGGGAGAAATAATGGAATATAAATGGGCTTCCCTGGTGGCTCAGTGGTAAAGAACCTGCCTGTCAATGCAGGAGACACAGGAGATATGGGTTCAGTCCCTGGGTTGGGAAGATCCCCTGGAGAAGGAAATGGCAACCTACTCCAGTGTTCTTGCCTGGGAAATGCCATAGACAGAGGAGCCTGGTGGGCTGTAGTCCACACGATCACAAAAAGTAAGATATGAATTAGTGACTAAAGAGCAACAACAATGAAAGATAAAGGCTTTAGTAAGGCTTGTTTGTGCAGATCAATCTTGGTGTTAAAATCTTTCTGCCTCCAGTAATAGTGGTTGTTTTCCTTTTCCTGGTGTGGGAGAGGGAAGGGAGAATACGTTCCAAAAGGGAAACTTATGTTCCACTTTTAGGCAGATAAAGTGAGGGCAGAGATCTCTTTCTACATTCTATATGTGCTGTAGTTTAATTGCTTTCAGCTCAAGGCAATTTTTATGCAAAAGTGGCATATTTTATGACAGGATAGTGGGTTTTTTTTCCCATTTATTTTTATTAGTTAGAGGCTAATTACCTTACAATATTGTAGTGGTTTTTTGCCATACATTGACATGAATCAGCCATGGAGTTACATGTGTTCCCCATCCCGATCCCCCCTCCCACCTCCCTCTCTACCCGATCCCTCTGGGTCTTCCCATAAGAGCCACCACATAATTTCTATGCCGATCGGCTAGACAGGTGCTCGGTTCTAGAGGGCAGGACTGTCCCTCCCACGTTTCCAGCCCGTCCCCGTTGCCTGAGCACTGGTCAGTTCACACAATAACAGGTTGTATCGAAGGCCTTTGTGTTCATTTATGATGCCTCTTGCATAGATTCAGATAGAGGTGCTTGAAGTGTTTGCCCAAGCAACCTTGGGAATTTTGACTCTTGGTGAAGGTTTGTCCAGTGCAGAAAACCACCCCTAAGAAATGTGATTTAGCTGCCCTCAGAGTGTGGATTAAAATCAGTTTGCGTGCTTATGTGCTAAGTCACTTCAGTGTACAACTGTATTATCCCACTGCCTACCCTGAAGTCTTTGAAGTAAAATGACAAACGAATATGTCTGGGCTGAGGGCTGTATAATATCTGGGCCAAATAGATCTTGGGCAAAGCTAAAGAGAGAACTTAGGGGTTTTCTTAACACAAAGCATTTTCTCAAAGCATTATACTTTTATATAAGAGAATTACAAGCATTTGTTTCACTATCTACATTAAAACACCATGCCTTTTACATGCCTGGTACTCTTCTTTTATGCTTTCTGGATTTGGGAAAGAACAAGGGCAGCTGGGTCCAGATAGATGTTGGTCTCTCTGGGTTTTATCTGGCCTCAGCAGGCTCCTCCTCCTCGTGACTAGGAAGGCTTCAGCCCTCAAGGGAGCTGTCTTGGCCTAAGTTTAAGTTTGTCCCTTCTATTGTCTCTCATTTGTTGCCAGCTTATATGGCAGGAAGCCAGGGATTTTTGTTCTGCTGCCTGAAGTCTTGTTCAGAAAGTCTCTGCTAAGGATCCAATGTGTGTGTTCGTGGTCATCATGGTGGCAGTTGCATCGCTGCTCATCTGTGACCACCCTGCCTGGCCCCAAGCCCTTTCTGGGGCTCCCTCTCACCTGGCTGACTTCCACTTGATGGCTAAGAGCTAGCACTCTCCTGAACTGATGATCTTGATTGCTTGAAAGAAAAAAAGAAAGACCTAAACAGATGAAATTTTAGTTCTAAATTTGCCCTGGTTTCCATGATGTTTGTTCCCTGTAACAGCTGTGAATACACAGGCTGATCTGCTAATCATGGAGTGACCACTCTCTACAGGATACAGAATACTATTCTCTACATCCGTTGGGTGGTATGGGCTTCCCAGGTGGCCTGGTGGTGGATAGTCTGCCCTCCGTTACAGGAGTCGCTGGAGATGCTGGTTCGATCCCTGGGGCAAGAAGATCCCCTGGAGAAGGGAATGGCTATCCACTCCAGTATTCTTGCCTGGAGAATTCCCACGGACAGAGGAGACTGGTGGGGTCACAAGAAAGTTGGACACGACTGAGCACATATATCCATTGGGTGGTACATCCCGGCAAATCTGATCCATCCTGGGGGAAAAGAGCTGTAGTGAAAGCAAGATTTGTGTCCTTGTTTCTTTCTTACAGTGTCCCAGCACTCGGAGAATAAAACATTTATTTGATTTAGTGCCATTGACTGTGCTTCTTTTCCCAGTCACTCTCTCCTCCCACAGACTCTTGGAGTCAGATTTACCATTTAATTGTGACTCAAGTTTTTAACAGAGGTTTTTTTCTTCCTTTTTTTTTTTTTTTAAGTTTTAATTTGAACACTAAGAAATAATTGAGAAGATCTGGGTTTTGGACCCACCCTGCTACTAATGGAAAAGACACTTGAACCCTCTGGGTCTTAAGTTTCTGAAAAAATGAAGCAATTTGAGAAAATAATTACTGTATCTTTAGGTCTAAGATTGTGTAGTGTACATATACTATTATAGTTACAACATAAGGCAATAATTGCCAAATTAGGAGCTGCTTTAATTTTGCAGGTTTAATAAGTATCAGTAGAATCTTAAAAAAGTTAACAGTTTTGAGTGAAAAGATTTTACAACAGCTAGTTTTTCAGTGTGAGTTTTGCCTTCCAAGTTTGGGTGATTGGGGCTATTGTGATCTGGGGTCCTTAGCCATAGAGGCTGCCAAAGGCTACAAAAGAATTGCTTCACTGTTAATTCTGCTGGACTTTTCTAATGGTAAACAAACTTCCTTTGACATGCCCAAGTTTCCAAAGCGCTGCTTTCCTTAGGGAAGGTAGTTGCAGCAATAGGAGCAAAGCCTTTCGATTTAATTCAGTGGCTGAACATGAAAGCCAGGCATAAATCTTAGAAGAACTGTGCTTTGCTGGCAGGCAGAGAACTCTCCCTACACTCTGATGTGGGGATATGCAGGAGGAGCCCAGGAGGTTCCTGGGAGGGTGCAAACCAATTAAGTAAAAGTCTTGAGCTGAAATAGCTTTTTATCATCTGGGTGAGAAGCCACAGATTTAAAGAAAAGGGCTATTGTTTGACAAAGACCTAATTAGCTGGGCTACACTCAAGCTCTTGGATTTATGTCTTCTTGGGGAAAGGAAAGGTTGAAATTGCATATGGACTACTAATTAGGTTGGAATTCCTTGAAATTTGGAACTTTTAAATCTATTTCTGAGGAATTTAGGATTCTCCCAAAGGCTGATCATATTTGATTAATGAGGATTTAGATTGAGACCCAAACTAAACATGTGGTTACTCTGGTTTACTGAGGGTTGTCTTAAATATCCTCTTTACTGCAGGCATGGTAGCATACATATTTTAGCCTCTTAAAGCTTATGGACTCTGAAGTAAACAATATGTGGGTTTAAAATTCAGCTGTACAAAATCTCAACTTCATAAATAGCTACTAAATAGCTGTTTGCTTTGAGGGGAGTTACTTGAATTACTTGAGTTTATGTATAAAATGGGATAAGTAAAGAGTTAATGAGAGGATTAAATAAAATTCGGCCACATGGTCTGTGTCCCAAGGGACATGATGAGGCTTATAATCTTTTAACTTGGTATGATGTTTTAAAATGGAGTTCTTTCATGGTGGCAACATTTTATCATAAATGTTTCTTGAGATCACTCTTTGTTAAAAACAGGCCAACAGAAAGGTGCTGAGAGAAAAAGAAGAAAGAACCGTGGAGGGGAGGGGGCGGTTAGTAGTCAAAGCTGCATGGAGAACTTAAAGACCTTTTTCCTTTTTCTGTAAAAGGATTGAGAACTCAGCACTGAGTTCAAATCCAGAGTCAAATCTAGAGTGACTGGGGCAAGTTACTAAGTGACTGGGGCAAGTTATGTAGCTTATCTGCTTCATTTTCCTCATCTAAAATGGTGAAGGTAATAATACTCCTAGTGTTGTCAAACCCAGGCTTGTGTTCCTGATACACAATGAGGGCCAACAAACTGAAATGTCTCAGTTTGGAGCAGAGAAAGATTTATTACAGGACCAAGCCAGGAGAACAGGCAGCTTGTGTTCAGAAGATCCAAAGTCTGGCTTTCAGGGAAGGGTTTTTAAAGATAGTGTTAGAGGAAAGGTTCATAGGATGCGTGAGCAACTCGTGGACATTCTTCTGATTGGTAGGTGGTGAGGTAGTGGGGGGATGTATCCGGAAACTCAGCCTCCTGGTTCCAGCCAGTCTGAGGTGTTTGTAGTCAGAATGCAGTCACCATCCTCCCCCTGGGTGGGGGTCTCAGTTTCTGCAGAACAACTCAAAGATATTCATCAGATCTATCTCCCTTCAGGAGGAGCTAGGAGTTTTGTGACTGTTGTCCTGATAGTTAACTGCTTAATCCTGCTCTTTGGAACTCAGGGAAGGCCTAGGAGTCTAAAGCCACCCCCCTCTTTTTTTTCTAGAAAAAGAATAGTGGGGTACAAAAGGAATTTTGTACCTGGAAGGGCCTTGTGAAATTCTGCTCAGTTTCAATCCCCTCTTGTCTTTGATACTCCTCAATTTTGAAGGGGAACAGGTGTGGGACAAGAAAGGAAATAAAGATTTGGGTAGAGAGGTTAATTATTAATTTGACAGAGGAGCTGAGTTTTAGGGGGTCTAGTTTCACTAGGGGTGGTTGTGAAGATGAAAGAAAGGATGGACAGAGACTATCTGGCATTTGCTTTAGCACCCAGTATTAGTTAGGGAGCATTGTCCCCTCCACCACTGACATTAAACTGCTGAGCTCTCAATATTATAAAAAATAGGAACAAAGAGCCTTAATAAAATGGTGCTTGACAAATGTAAGGAAGGATGCCTCCTCTAGGAGTAAATTTATTTCATTATTTTTTAACACCTAATTATTATTTTTTGATTTCAAAGAGATAGAGATGGTTTGTCCAATGAGAGCAGTTCTAAGCTATGTTTTTAAACATGCTAATCTTCCATGTGAAAGCTGGACTTCATTATTTCTAGAGTGTTCCTGGCCAAAGCAGATCAGAGCTTTAATTTTTGGAATGCTAACAAGGGCAGCTGTATTCCAGAGTCCCAGTTGTTTTTATGGAATTTTTAAAAAAGCTCAGAAACAAAACTAGTGGGAAAAATGTTTATGGACTCTGGTTTGAGTCTGATTCCTTTGAGAAGGGTTATTTTTCCTCAGAATAGATGGCAATGAAATTAGTCAATCAGATACTCAAATGTGAAGTCTTATGACCTAATCATATTGTTAGATTAACTAGTTTTTTTCTTTGTAATTATTTTATATATTTGATTTGGAAAACATTCATAAGGCATGAGATAAATGTTTTTCCTACGAATAAAAAAATTAAAACCATTTACTCTAGAGGATTCAGGCAATTCAAGAACTTGAATTTTCCTATAAATACAGTTTTTATACATAAATTATCATGTGTACCTTTAGTAATAAAGCAAAGATTTTGGAATCTATTAAATGTTTTGCCATTTTATAATTTCTTCTAATGTATGTTTATATTTTTTCCTGAAACAAAAGGTTAGCAAACTACTTCTTCCCTCCCAAAATATGCTTTTTCATTTAAAAAATTGACTTAGAGAGACAATAATTTCTACATAATGTGAGTGTAACTATGAAAATATAAAGAGTGTTTCAATAAAGAAAAAGGCTAGGAGGAAGAGTGGCTATATTTGGGTAGTGGAAATATTGATGGTTTAGTTTTTTTATCTTTCAAATAGTATCATTAAAAAATATTAATGATTATGTATTACATCCTAATTAAATAATTTGTAATTTTATGTAAGGTATAATAAATTCAGTAGCCCAAGATTTCAGCATTATCTTAAAGGTTAGAAAATCTTGTTTTTTTAAAAAAAAAAAAATCTTGTTTTTTAATTTTTCACTCCTACACAATTTTGGGGAAAATATCTAACTTTGGGGTATCTTTATATATTCTTGATGTAGTGATGACTCTATTTTTTGCATTACAAGAAAAACAATCAAATATTTGTAAACAAAGGAGGGTCAAATACTATATGATGAAATGCTGTTTTTAAAGAAATTCAGTGCAGTTCAGTTCAGTCGCTCAGTCGTGTCCGACTGTTTCTGACCCCATGGACTGCAGCACACCAGGCCTGCCTGTCCATCACCAACTCCCAGGGTTTTAGCCCAAAATCATGTCCATTGAGTCAGTGATGCCATCCAACCCATCTCATCCTCTGCCATCCCCTTCTCCTCCTGTCCTCAATCTTTCCCAGCATCAGGGTCTTTTCAAATGAGTCAGCTCATGGAGTTTCAGCTTCAGCATCAGTCCTTCCAATGAACACCCAGGACTGATCTCCTTCAGGATGGACTGGTTGGATCTCCTTGCAGTCCAAGGGACTCTCAAGAATCTTCTCCAACAGCACAGTTCAGAAGCATCAATTCTTTGGTGCTCAGCTTTCTTTATAGTCCAACTCTCACATCCATACATGAACACTGGAAAAACCATAGCCTTGACTAGACAGACCTTTGTGGACAAAGTAATGTCTCTGCTTTTTAATATGCTGTTTAGGTTGGTCATAGCTTTCCTTCCAAGGAGTAAGCGTCTTTTAATTTCATGTCTGCAGTAACCATCTGCAGTAATTTTGGAGCCCAAAATAAAGTCAGCCACTGTTTCCACTGTTTCCCCATCTATTTGCCATGAAGTGATGGGACCAGATGCCATGATCTTAGTTTTCTGAATGTTGAGCTTTAAGCCACGTTTTCACTCTCCTCTTTCACTTTCATCAAGAGGCTTTTTAGTTCCTCTTCACTCTCTGCCATAAGGGTAGTGTCATCTACTTATCCGAGGTTATTGATATTTCTCCTGGCAATCTTGATTCCAGCTTGTGCTTCATCCAGCCCAGCGTCATGATGTACTCTGCATATAAGTTAAATAAGCAGGGTGACAATATACAGCCTTGACGTACTCCTTTTCCTATTTGGAACCAATCTGTTGTTCCATGTCCAGTTCTAACTGTTGCCTCCTGACCTGCATACAGGTTTCTTAAGAGGCAGGTCAGGTGGTCTGGTATTCCCATCTTTTTCAGAATTTTCCACAGTTTATTGTGATCCACACGGTCAAAGGCTTTGGCGTAGTCAATAAAGCAGAAATAGATGTTTTCTGGAACTCTTTTGCTGTTTTGATGATCCAGCAGATATTGGCAATTTGATCTCTGGTTCCTCTGCCTTTTCTAAAACCAGCTTGAACATCTGAAAGTTCACAGTTCACGTATTGCTGAAGCCTGACTTGGAGAATTTTAAGCATCACTTTACTAGCATGTGAGATGAGTGCAATTGTGTGGTAGTTTGAGCATTCTCTTGGCACTGTCTTTCTTAGGGATTACAATGAAAACTGACCTTTTCCAGTCCTGTGGCCACTGCTGAGTTTTCCAAATTTGCTGGCATATTGAGTGCAGCACTTTCACAGCATCATCTTTCAGGCTTTAAAATAGCTCAACTGGAATTCCATCACCTCCACTAGCTTTGTTCATAGTAATGCTTCCTAAGGCCCACTTAGGAATTGTCTGGAATTTTAAAGATATTAATAAAAGGTAAATTGACAGTACAGCCAGGGGTCCCCAAGAACCTTACATTTATGTAGGTATACATCCAACCAGAAAAACTATTTAAATGAGGCAGTCACACTAAGAAGAAACAGAAATTGAGTATAATGGAGGGGAGCCAAAAATCATTTATAGAAGGAAGAAAACAGTTTCAAGATGATTAGGGAAGACTTAAAATAAGGATTGTGGTTAAGAAATGAATATTAGCATCCATTTAGCATTCAAGAAAGATTTTGTTCCAGGTGGGATCAAAATATCCTTTAATCACATACATCACTGATTCTCAGTGCTGTCCCATTATTGTGACATTATTACATTTTGGAAAAGACCAATAACATTTTCATTAAATGGTAAGGATTTTTTAAACCTTAGGCTTTATTGAGGTATAATCAACATACAAAATGGTAGAATATTTAAAGTGTACATCTTGGTGATCTGATATACATATACATTGTGAAAGGGAACTGCTTTCTAGTTAATTAACATATTGATAAGGATTTTTCTAAGATAGGCATTGCCAACATCTGCACTGATGACTTTCCTTGTTTTTCCACTACTGATGAATTCTAATTTGAAATAACACATAGCACATTCTTCCTTCAGGTATGTTCATGTCATAAATGAGTTGTCAGAGTGTTAATGATCTCAGAGACTGCCACTTATTATGTGGCAGGCACTGATCAGGGCAGGGGAACAGGAGATATGACATTGCCTGCCTTGAACTTCTGCGACTCTGCCTCTAAGAAGAGTTTGCATCATGGGCTGATTTTATAGGTTAATTCTTTGTGACTGTTGACATTATTTACTGCCTGTAATACAAAAAAAGAGAAAGTAATATCTTTTATTAGGGTTTTGAGCCCACACCTCGAAGATTTTTTTTCTTGTATACAGGGTCAAAAGTGATTCATTAGTAGCTCACACTATATTTTGAAATTATATAAAAGCAACTAGGTCCTATGCTGATGACCCTTTGATTTGAGTGACTGTTAGGAGTAAGTTGGGGATTTGTTAGCCTTAGAAATGGCATTTGCTAAGACCTGTGTGTGATGATGACTGATCCACCCAGTGGTACAGTTTACTTCACTTGCTGCCAAAGTAACGGGGAGAATTGTGGCTCAGCATTTTGAGTCATCATCTCCCCAAAGCTTTGTAAATAGTCCTGAAACTTAATGTAGACAGTATTAAAATTAAAATAAAGAAATTAACCTTCTCATCTTTTTGTTTTCTCAAAAATTTTGAAACCTCTATTACTTGCAATTACAATGAATTTTGGTTTATACCAAACTCGCAACAGTAGAAGGTCTCAATGGGAATGTTCATGTACTGTTTTTAACTCAAGTTTTTGTTTTTCTAATCTTGTTTTAGAATTTGTGAGAGAATATATATGTATGTATATAGCTGAATCACTTTGCTGTACATCTGAAACTAACACAACATTGTAAATTAACTATCTTTCAATCTTCCCAATCCAGGGGTCAAACCCAGGTGCCCACATTGCAGGCATTCTTTACTAGCTGAGCCGTAAAGGAAGCCCAGTTTTAAAAATGGTTAAAAACCTCTTTTTGAAAGATACTGGGGTATGAGTATAACATTGTGTGTGTGTGTTTGTGCATGCATGCGTGTTAGTTGCTCAGTCATGTCAGACACTTTGTGACCTCATGAACTGTAGCTGTCCAGGCTCCTCTGTCCATGGAATTCTCTGGGCAAGAATACTGGAGTGGGTAGCCACTGCCTTCTCCAGGGGATCTTCCTGATCCAGGAATTGAACCCACATCTCCTGCATTGTGGGCAGGTTCTTTACTGTCTGAACCATTAGAGAAGCCCAAGTATAACATTATTGTGTTACATAAAAATGATGTATTCTGTGACAGTAATCTCAGTGTATGTACTGCTAGCTTCACCCATAAAAGATAGATGAGTAGACTACTTGCAGAATGATGAGGGCAAAACATAGCGTGGTGTGGAGTTGGGGAACATAATGATTCACTTGAATGAAGTTTTGCTGCAGTTAGTTCATAAAAGGTGCAATGATAGAAAACACTACAAGGTATCTAATTTCATTTTATACCATAACCTTAAAAATATAGATATTTTCATTTACCTAAGATTTATTTTCTGACATATATACTTAAAACATTGAAGATGGATGTTTCACAAATTTTCTTGCAGTTTTAAAAATATCTATTATTGGCAGAGGATGGTCCACTAGATTTCTTATATATTCATTCCAAAAAAGTCATTGCTCCAAGTTTTAAGGAAATTAATTACCCTGTTATTTTTCCATAGCAATGTGCATTTCAGTTGTTGAGTAGTGTTTTGTGGGAAATTAGGATTAACTGCTGGAGAAGGCAATGGCACCCCACTCCAGTACTCTTGCCTGGAAAATCCTATGGACGGAGGAGCTTGGTAGGCTCAGTCCACGGGGTCGTGAAGAGTCAGACAGGACCGAGCGACTTCACTGTCACTTTTCACTTTCGTGCATTGGAGAAGGAAATGGCAACCCACTCCAGTGTTCTTGCCTGGAGAATCCCAGGGACAGGGGAGCCTGGTGGGCTGACGTCTGTGGGGTCGCACAGAGTCGGACACGACTGATGTGACTTAGCAGCAGCAGCAGCAGCAGGATTAACTAACATATGTACACACACACACACACACTTTTGACTTTGCTTGATCGTTTGGTGAATCATTTTGCTACATTTATGAAGCTTTCTGTTTTAAAAAGTCAACACTACTGTTTTTCTTAAAGAAATACTACCCATGATTGTTTTTAAATTGGGGTATGGTACATGGTACAGCAAGGAAAAATTATCTTTTGGAGAACTAAATATTCTTAATTATTTGTTATTGGGTATACTTTGTGACTATAATCTATGTCCTCTTACCTCCTGTAAATCCTGGACAGGAAAAACCCTTAAGCAGCATGATACAATGAGTGCTGCTTATCCAGCTGCTGGTAAGAACATCAAAATATTGTGGTAGAGGTATAGTTAAGGTCTTAGTCCACATACCTAAGGGAACCATTTATATCAGATTATATAATGACAGAGTTACTAAACCCAAACTGCAGAATAAGAATGATAAGAAGAATACTCTTCAGGTGTATAATTACATAGCAAACAATATATATCTTGTCCTTTCTTATACTTTTAAAATTTAGTTATTAAACGAAATTGACATTAATAAAATATTAAGAAAACACAAGCAAAATGAAGATAATAAAGTTCATTTATTATCTAACCACCCAGAAGTTAATTTTTTATTTTAACACTGGTGTAGACTTTTTACATGTTTTTCTTCATGTTTATTATTATTTTTTAAAGATATGGAAGCTTTATGCTGTGGTCCCAGTGTTAAATTCTTAACTTTTTCATAAGAAAATTATATCTATTATCCATCTACCTACTAAAAGACATCTTGGTTGCTTCTATTTTGTGGTGATAATGAATAAAGCTACTATAAACAAACAACAAAAGTCAATTATATCTAGCAGAAAACTATGGTCTTTTCCTTTTCCCTCACAATTTCACATTGTCTGCTGATAAACTTTTGTGATAGTTTATCAGTCTTGGTCTGTATCAGAATAGTTAACTTCCTTGTATCAAAGCTTGCCATAAATTGTAACTAAATCTAAGTTTGTGTAATTACTTCAAAGTTACTCTTCCATACAATAAAAAATTATTTGTATTTCTATAGGTCTAGCTCTTTTCTAGATTTATGCTATACTGGATTTCTAAGTTCTCCTTTAATATACTCTAAAAAAGCTTATGTTTTCTCTGTAATGTCCCTTTTTTCTGCTTTTACAATGATTTCCTTTTTTGAGGTCTTTTACACAGCTTGTGGGATCTCAGGTGACTGACCAGGGATTGAACCCTGGGCCCTGGCAGTGAAAGTCTGGAATCCTAACCACTAGGCCACTGGGGAACTCCAGAGGGCTTTTAATTTTTTCTTGATTTCTACCAGCTCATGTTTTATCTCCTTTGAAAGTATTGATATCTCCTTATCTTCCCTAAGTACTTGTATTTTTAGTTTGTGCTCTTATTTTATAAATGCAATTACTTTTAAAAGTTTAAAAAGCATTAATATTTTTGATTAAATCTTATCTGTCTTTGGGAGCATTTTTCTGGTGAATGCTCTTAATTTGTTATTTATTTCTGCTGTTTTTCTTCATTTTTTTGCATTACTTTTTGTATAAATTCTGTTTTTCTAAAAACTGAGTTATAACATGTGTACCATAAAATTCACCATTTTAAAATAGTGTGTTTTTAAAAGCATATTCACAGAGTTGTGCAAATAACACTATTTAATTCCATCATAATATTTTCATCACCCCAAAAAGAAACTCTGTGTCTGAAAACTCTGTACCTGTTAGCAGTCACTCCCCTACCCCACTCCCCTCAGTTCAGTTCAGTTCAGTCACTCAGTCGTGTCCGACTCTTTGCGACCTCATGGACCTCAGCACAACAGGCTTCCCCTCCATCGCCAACTCCTGGAGCCTACTCAAACTCATGTCCATTGAGTTGGTGATGCCATCCAACCATCTGATCCTCTGTTGCCCCCTTCTCCTCCTGCCTTCAGTCTTTCCCAGCATCAGGGTCTTTTCCAATGAGTTAGTTCTTCATATCAGGTGGTCAAAGTATTGAGCTTCAGGATCTGTCTTTCCAATGAATATTCAGGACTGATTTCCTTTAGGACTGACAGGTTGGATCTCCTTGCAGAACCCTCACCCATGTTCTTTTTTAATACTGTTTTAGCATTTTGGATCCTCTTTTTTTTAATCCTCTTTATTTTTTTGGATCTTCCTTTTTTATTCCTGATTTTAGTAATTTGAGAATCCTCTTTTTTTTTTTCTTGGTCAATCCAATTAAAATTTGTCAGTTTGTTAATCTTTTCAAAGAACCAACTCTTGGTTTTGTTGATATATTTTCTATTCTCTGCTTTGCTTATTTATGCTCCAATCTTTATTTTTTCCTTCTTTCCATTTGCTTTTGGTTTACTCTGCTCTTCTTTTTCTAGTTTCTTAAAGTGAAACATTAGGTTTTTGACTTGAAATATTTTTAACATGCATGTTTACAGCTATAATTTTCCCTCTGCTATCATCCCAATCCATAAATTTTGTTATGTTGTATTTTCATGTAAATTCATCTCAAATTATTATCTAATAACTCTTGTGATTTCTTCTTTGACCCATTGGTTACTAGAAGTGTTTTATTTATTTTCTAGATCTTTTAAAATTTTTAATATTTGCCACTGTTATAGGTTTCTAATTTCATTCTCTTTTGTTTGGAGAATATTCTTCATATACTTTCAATTCTTTTACATTTAATGACTTGTTTTATGGCATAATATATGGTGAATCTTAGGGAATAGTCCATATGCAAAATGATTTGAAAAACATTTTTAAAGTTTATGGTTTTAATTTTGAATATGATAAATATTGATAGATATAACTCATAAACTAAAGTTCTTTGAGGTTCTTCATAACTTCTCATAATTGTGAGCAGGTCCTAAGATTAAACCACTGACTTAAAGTAATGGTGACAAATGACCTTAGACTCAAATTTGACTCTGATTATGAAAGATGGTGATTGCCTTGCCAATAAGTATAGACTTTCTTTGTAATCAATAGAAAGTCAGTGGGAGTTTTTAGCAGGAATGAATAATTACAGTATCTCCTGCATTTCTGGGGCATGGAATAGTGCCTTCTACTTAGCAGCTCAACAAATATTTGTTGAATGATTGTTTGAAGTGTGGATTGAAAAACAGAGACTGGCGGGATAACTAGTTTGTTTTTAAAATTTTACGCAAGAGGTGCTTAGACAAATGAAACCCTTTCTGGGAAATTATGTTTCAACTCTCTAATTACCTTTTCTCCCTGTATTTATCATTAAAGCAACTGTGAAATGCTCCCTGAATATTTGGAATTTTTTTTTGTTTTGTTTTCTGTAGAGTGTTCATTGTCTTTCCAACAGTTTAAAGTGGTTTCATGAATGTGTATGGGCTTCCTAGGTGGCGCTAGTGGTAAAGAGCTTGCCTGCCAATGCAGGAGACATTGGGACGTAGTTTCCATCCCTGGATCGGTAAGACACTCTGGAGAAGGGCACGGGCATCCCAGGCAACCCTTTCCAGTATTCTTGCCTGGAGAATCCCATGGACAGAGGAGCCTGGTGGGCTATGATATATAGGGTCACAAAGAGTCGGACATGACTGAAGTGACTTAGCATGCACTCATGAATGTGTATAGTCAGTCCTTTGCCAATGTTGCTATTCAGATGTTTGTTGTTTAAGTAAATAGAAAGCCAATATATATAAACTGAGCACAAAACAGGTGAAAGGGATTCATCATAATGATAATCACAGTATCTCTTCTTTGAAATAGGGAATCCTGCTTGGAGTTTCTATGTGGTTTGAAACATATCAGTTTAAATTGTTGTAATTTTGCATACATTGTGGTGGTTATTTTGAGATTATGCAGCCTATCAATCAGGAGAAAAACAGCTGGCACTCTCAGACTAAGATAAATTAGGCAAGTTTTATTTGTGGTGAAACTATCTACAGAGGCAAATTAAGAGGAAGAGGAAACCAAGGAGAATAGAAATTATTTCAGAAGCAAGAAAAGGAGTCTGTGGGGATGGAGGACATAGGTGGAGGCTTTACCTTTGAGATGGGATGTACCCCTTGCCCGCAGGAATGGAAGAAACAAACAGGTGTAGAAATGGATATACTGAGGGATTCCCTGGTAGCTAGTAGGTAGGATTCCAGGCTTTCACTGCCAGGGTCCAGGTTCAACCCCTAGTTGGGGAACTTGAGATCCTGCAAGCCGTGTGATATAGAACAGCCTAAAAAAAAAAAAAATAAGGAAAGAAACAGGCATCAGATAGCACACTGCAGTGTCTGGGATCACGGATGTACCTCATCCCCATTAGCAGAGACATTTGTTGCACCAGACAGATGAGAGGTACAGTCAAGTTGTACCAAAAATGACACAGAACTATTTATTCAACCCATAATTTTTAAATAGCTTGACTGAGTTATATGCATCATATTTAATGTATAGAATTTGATAAGTTTTGACGTATGTGCACAGCCATGAAACCATTACCAGAATCAAGATGGTGGTCATATCCATCACCCCAAGAGTTTCCTCACGCCCCTTTGTGGGGTCCCCCCTTCCTGCCCCTCCCTTACCCCCTGGCTGCTTGTCACTATGGATTGATTTGCATCTATAATGTTACATAAATGGAATTATACAATATCTACTCCTTTTTTTTTCACCTGACTTCTACTTAGCATAATTGTTTTCTGATTCACCCATGTAAAATATTAAAATATTAAACTCTCAGTTTACTATTCAACCCTTTTACCTGCTTTTGGTGAACATTTTGTTCCCTTTCCTTCTGGTGTTAAACATTCTTTTTCTTGTCAAAGTGTTTTACCCAACAGTTTCCTCTGCCTTCCTAGGAGTACGTGACTTTTGTTTTCCTTCACTAGATAAATGTGTCTCAGATCAACCTGTGTTACTTTCTCCTTCTTTTCATCTTTTTTCCTCTAGTCTCCGGTATGAAGTGTCCTCTTGGGCTCTATTTCATTGTTACTTTCTTTCTCATCTCTCTCTCACTCTATTGCCCAATTTTTCTTGGTTCTTTACCTTCAACCTCCTTTCACCTTTGGCTCATTTTCCTAAGCCAGTAAGTCTTTCTCATCCTAAAATAAAAATATCAACAATAACCAGAATGGCCACAATAATTAGGTAGAGAACGGTCTGATGTCTGCACTTCACCCCTGCTGCCTCATCCCTCCTTGCTTAGTCAAACTTCTTCAAAGTATGGTCTAAACAGGACCAGCTACAGAATTTGCAGAATCCAGTACAAAGTGAAAATACGAGGCCTCTTGCCCAAAATTATTGAGAATTTCTAGATGGCAAAAGCAGAGGATTAAATCAAGCATAGGCTCTTGGGCCCCTGTAACTGAGTGGGTTGCACATCATGAAATCTACCCTGTAATCTGGTCTCTTTTCCTTATTTCTACTCACTGAATTCCTGTTCACCTCTTGCCCCACTGCAAACTATCTTTTATCTCCTTCTTAACGCCATGTAGGATTACCACCCAGCTAATATCAGTGCATGTTTTTCGGTTCTTATTTTGAAATTTTTGCGTTAACCTAATCTTCTTTATATAGTCCCATCTCCTATTCATGCACTATGGTTGATAGCAAATTCTTTCTTGAATGAGTAAATGACCATCCTTGGATTTTACTGAGTGGATCCTCATGGTGCCAACTGTCCTCTCCTTTATCCATACCTTCACCCTAGTTACTCCAGATTTTTCTGTAAGTGTGTGACTTCAAAATCTGTATGTAAACTGGTAACTTCAAAACCTATATGTCTAATTCTTTCCCTAACTTCAGATATACATGCACACACACACACATATACACACAGAAATATATATTTGCTGCCTCTGAGATAGATTCACCTGGTTGATCAATTGATATTTCAAATTCAGCATTTTCCAAACCAGACTGATTCTTATCTCCATGGTTTCTCCTTTTTCAGTGATTCATATTTTTAATGGCACTCTGGGCATAAAATACCAGGAAGGACTCATTGAAGGAGAGATTATATTTTCTGACCAATATGAGAAGTTCAGGAAAGACGTCAGCTCTGAAATAGGACTTAAAAGGTAAATTTGGAAAAATAAAAGGTGGAAGTTGCATAAAAGATAAATGGATAGGATCGTGGTAGTCAGTTTCTAAAGTGGTCTCTAAAGATTCCCAGCTCCCAGCATTTACATCCTGTTTATTCCTCTCCCACACCGCATGGGGCTGGCTCCTGGGACATACAGGGCATTGCCAAAACTTGTAAGGCTGGTTATAAAAGATACATGGCTTCTATCTTGTTCTGGTGGGTCAGTAGCTCTAGAGGAAGCCACTTGCCTTGCTGTGGGCCCCTCAAACAGCCCCACACCTGTTGAGGTCCATCTGTTGAAGAACTGAGGCCTCCAGACAGCAGCCTTCCTGGGTACAGATCCTCTGTCCTTGTAAACTTTCAGATGCTTGGAGTCATAGCCTGTGTTTTGATGCAGCTTCCTGAGGGACCCTGAAACAGAATCACCCAGCCAAGTCACTGTCCAATCCCTGACCCACAGAAGCTGTGAAATAATAATTGTTTATTATTCTAAGCCATTAAGTTTTAGAGTAATTTGTTACATCGCAATGGAAAACTAATACAGAAGGCTTTTTGCTGTATACGTTTTTATAGGTATTGCACTCTTGAACCATGGGAATGTATTATCTGTATAAACAAACATAGCAACTACAAAGGGAGCTCTGAAAATGAAATCTCTGCCTAAATCCCCCAGCAGTTTCCCATTACGTTTTGAATTCCTTGCACTTACCCAGTCTGTGTGATCTTGTTCCACTTCCCTCTTCAGTGTCTGCAGCTAGGAGATTCTTAGCGCTGGTTCCCCTGGACTTTCGTCTGTGTTCTGACGTTTCAGAATTCTTGGGTCAACAAAGATGAGCTTCTTGGATTGAAACCCCAGTTGTACACCCTAAAGCAGTTCTTTAACTGCTGAAAGAAAGAGAAACCTTAAGACAGGAATGAGTTTTGGGAAATATTGAGTTTGAAGTATCGATTGATCAGCCAGGTGAAGAGACCTCAGAGGCATCAAATATAAAATTCTGTGTGTGTGTTTGTGTTGAAAGTTAGGGAAAGAGTTAGACATAGACATTTTTTAATGGAAGGGATATATGCTATGTGTTTCTAGTACAGTGGGATACACACACACACACACACACACACACACACGATTTTATAGAGGTGTAATTAAAATGTAATAAACTGTACATATTTGAAATGGCAACCCACTCCACTGTTCTTGCCTGGAGAATCCCAGGGACCGGGAGCCTGGTGTGCTGCCGTCTACGGGGTCGCACACAGTCAGACACGACTGAAGCGACTTTTATCTGAAATCATCACCATAGTCAAGATAGTGAATATAGCCATTATGCTTAAAAGTTTCTTCCAGACCCCTTCTTCTCACATCATTTCTCTCTTCTCCTAATTATCTTGAACAAATTATACTTCTTTGGGGAAATTCTAAAACGTTTATAGAAAGTTATACTGGAAAGTGCTTGTGCAGGTCTGGTAAAGAATACCCCATTTTATTTTGTTGTAGTTAATATACTGGTTGTTTACAAAGTCAGTGAGCATTGCAACCTAATAGTATAGGGAAACAATTCTGTCTGTTGACAGTTGTGATGAGATAGCTCTTGAATTTTAGGGATGTGTTTGCCAGATTGACTGAGATATAGCAAGTTTACCCCATTATGTAGAGTGTGAAATGCTAACAGCAAATCATCATCATCTTCCAGGAAACTAGCTCCTGACTGTAATTAGAAAAGTTAGCTTTACAGGTTGAAGAGAGATTTGTAGTTTTTGATTGAAGTAGGAAAATAAAACTTGCTGCTTCCATTTAGTTATCACATACAAATATGATCAGAGCATTCCCTATCTGTATCCTCTGATCCTCTTTCCTTTTTCTCTATTTGATTAGACTAGAGGTTGGTAACTTCCCTATAAATTCCTCAAAGAGATTGATAAATTAGGATTAGATTAGGATTGATGAATTAGGAAAGATCTTAGTCCCTTTCACCTTCACCTGAAGCCCTAGACCGAGAGGAATATGGCAGTGTTTTCCTGGAGAATAGCGCCAGTGGTTTGTTTCTTGGGGAACAGCTCCAAATCAGAGGTACAGATAAGCTAAAAAAGAAAGCAAAAATCATGACTATGCCTAACATACAGAAATAGTTTTCCTTTTTTTTTTTTTTACAATTACAGTTTTATTAACTATTTTAGTATAAACTAAATTCTCATTCTTCTTTATAAGAGTAAAGATACACATTTTAAGTGTTACTTACCTACTGTATCATAAATTATTATGTTTTCAAATATATTCTGTAGCACAATTAAAAATAGCTAATGTATACTTTTTTCCCTTTTTTTTCTTTATTTTTTAAATCATGAAAGTATGATAACATTTATAGGAGACTTGGAAAATGCAGAACAAAGTTAGCTAATATATATTTTTGTTTAATGAAATTTGAATATCAGCTGTTGTGAATAAAGACATTTTTTTCCTCTAAGCCTTTTACCCTTGAATTGTTTTTATAGTCCCACATTACAGGGGAAAAAGTACAAAAGTAATTTCAAGCAATGTTAGGGTCAAGGTTGCCAGCTTAGTTAGAAAAGAAGAAAATATTAATTTTTAGTTGCTGAAATATTCATTTGTAGTTTAAAATGTGTTTTTCATTTCAGATTCTGAATGATGTTTACTAATTGGAATGACTGGAAACCTGATCTGGGAAATGGAATTTGGCAGCTGGACCATGGTTCAAAACAATAAGAGTGTTGATTTAGGATCAGAATCAAAGGATACCGTATCTAATTGAAACTTTGGGAAAATTTATGTAGGCAACATGGAATTACCCAAATTAAAATTAAGCAAGAATGCTATGTCTAAAGCATCAATAATTGAAAGATTAAAAAACAAAGCAAAGCAAAAAACTCCTAGATTCTGTTGTGATTTCATCGCTTAATATAAACAGAAAATATTTTAAGTTTTTTAGGAAATCTGAGAATATGAAGTATTTCTAGACAAATTCTATGAAAATAACAGTGTCTTGTACAAAGAATTCAAACCTTTACTAGCTTGTAGCAGAGTACAGTAAGTGCTTACAGAGCCTCAGGCTGGATTAATTTATATACTTCTTTTCCCTGGAGAATATGTTGAAGGGGGGCCATGATGTGCTGAATGCATATGGTGAGAGACCATTTACCGGTTTACCTGGGAGCTGTATGCGTATCACAGTTACTTGTGTTTCTATTTGTATTTGTTATTGTAGTTACGCAAACACATGCGTTACAAAAGCAGATGAAACATATTTGAAAAAAGTTATTTTTATGAAAAATGGAATGCTTTGGAAAGATAATAAAGGTGAGTCAAGGTGGGCCAGAAAACTAAAAGATTAGGGAGAATTTCCTCTTCGATCACGAAGGATCTGTATTCAGGTTGTCTCACATTTGACTTGACACTGTCCCTCCACTTAAACTAAAATTTGAAGTAGTAGACTCTCCTTTGAGGCTGTGGTGTATGCAAGGAAGAAGACTTAAAACTTGATACTGCAGTCATGAAATTAAACAAGGGCTCTTGGCCTTACACAATGGTGAATGAATGACTTTTAATTAAGTTAAAGTATTTAAATTATTATATATATATGTATGTATATCTTTTAAACTACTTCTCCATTCTAACTTTTCAATTTATCAGTCAAGACTTGGACCTGATTTGTTGTAGGTGCGGAGGTAAGAGAGTGAATTGAAACTGTGAGTGATTTTCAATAGGGATTTAAAAAACAAGAAGATTCTGTAACGGTTCAACCAAATTTGGTCTCATTTCATAAATTCCCCTGAGTTACTATAAAAATGTGACTTAGACTCATCAATACTTTTGGTAGTTATAGAAAAACTTGGAATTCTGATAAAAGGTTTCCAAAGCAGTGATAGAATATAAGTTTGTAGCCTTTTAAAAATGTATAGTTATTTTCTTGCCCATGTCACACAGCATGTGGGATCTGTGTTCCCCGACTAGGGATTGAATCCATGTGCCTTGTGTTGCAAGCACAGAGCGTTAATCATTGCACCGCCGGGAAAGTCCCAAATATGTAGTCTTTAAAATTCTCTCTAGTAGTCTTATCACACAAATGAAACCAACTGGCCTCTTTTGACTTAAACAGTTAAAACTGTTCTGTGGTTAATAGAATAGATTAGGAGTTTCATTATTTTTTGACTGTGGGTTGCAACTCTTTTGGTGAAGAACCCGATAATAAATCATTATGACTTTGTGTATTATATGGTTACCACTCAATTCTACTCGTACCCAAAGCAGCCCCAGACAGCATGTGATCTAAGTATGGTTGTGCTCCAGTAAAACTTACTTATGGGCACTGAAATTTGAATTTCATATAATGTTAACATGTCATGATATATTCTTCTTCTTCAGATTTTTTTCCCAACCATTTAAAAATATAAAAACTATTTTTGGCTTGCAGTCTGTTAGAAAACATGTGGGAGGCTGGATTTAGCCCTTAGGCTCATTTGCCAACCCCTGATCTAGCCCTCATTCTAATTACTCAACACTGCCTTCTCATGACCTCATCAGGATCTTTCAGCATCACAGAAACACATTGTGTTTATATTTGCTTACGCTTTTTTTTGCTCATATTTTTTCTTGCCTGGAATAACTTCTTTGTGTCTTCTAATCCAGAATTAGCTTAATTCCTCTGTTCTTCCTCGTAATGTTCCCAGCTTCCCTCAGGTGTCTCCCTTGCCTTCAAATTCTTTTAAGTACCTTTGTTCTCTTTCCTATGATTAGTGAGAGTCTGCTGCTGCTGCTAAGTCGCATCAGTCGTGTCCAACTCTGTGCGACCCCATAGACTGCAGCCCACCAGGCTCCCCCATCCCTGGGATTCTCCAGGCAAGAACACTGGAGTGGGTTGCCATTTCCTTCTCCAATGCATGAAAGTGAAAAGTGAAAGTGAAGTCGCTCAGTTGTGTCCAACTCCTAGCGACCCCATGGACTACAGCCTACCAGGCTCCTCCGTCCATGGGATTTTCCAGGCGAGAGTACTGGAGTGGGTTGCCATTGCCTTTTCTGTAGTGTGAGTCAATCCTTTATTATTTCAGATTTGTGAGCTTTGATTCTTTTGATTATAACTTTTTGGACCAGAGATCATGTATTATACTCCCTCTAATTTTCCTCAACATAGTAGGAAGCACACAAAGGATAAATACTTATTAGATTGGCATGTTTCCTGTCAAAATACAATATTTATTATTCTTTCACTAAATTGTAAAGCACTTTTGAGTCTTTGGTCTCAAATATCCTTTTTTTTTCCCTCTCTTTCTTAATCTTTTCCACTGCCTTTCTTATCTGTAGTCATGCTCAAGTCTGCTCTTTATAAAAAAGCTAACAACAATAACAATAAAATGTTCTGCTTATTTTGGTATATGTCTATTCTGTATTGAGTTAAGGAATTAGTTTTTTCCTGAGATAATATATTTTGGATATCTAATGGGATGGGGATGAGGTGGCCCTAATTTCTTTCTGGGAACCCTTTCCTGCTATGATATAAGGAGGTGGAGCCACATGGAGCACAGTCTCATAGGGCTGAGAAGGCAGAGATGAGAGCTTGAAACTGCTGAAGCAGCTGGGCTTTATAGAGCAGGAGTCTGGAGAAGAAGTGTCATAGAAGTCTTTTGGGGGACTTACTGTGCATCCTTGACCAAAGACAAGCCTACGTCTGTATAAGGCAAGATTCCTGGGGACCCAGCAGAAATCGCCTGCTGCAGGGCAGAGAGGTGAATGTGATACAGAGCTTGTTCTGGGAGGTGATCAAATTCTGGTCCAGTGAGAATGGAGATACCACATTGGACACTTTGTGTTTAGTTGAGATTCCCTAAAGACCATGCTTCAGTGAGTGTGTGAAGTAGGGATAAGAACTATGGCTTATCCCTACTCAAGTTTAAGTTCAAAATAGACTTGCCCTGACAAAGAATGCAAAATGAATCCTTATGGGACTAAAAGGGTCTGTGAATAATTTAACTGCCTTCCAGAAAAAAAGTGCAACATACTTTACATGAAGATGACATAATCCAGACTTCATACAACATATCACCCACAATATTCACCAGACATTAAAAATATTGCTAGTTATGTGGAAAAGACAAACAAGATCCATGATCAAGAAAAAAATGCAGTCAAGAGAAAGAGAGCCTGAAACAACCCAGCTATTGCCAACCCACAAAAAATCTGTAGTGCCTTTTCCCATTTTTAAAGTTGATATTTAATACATCCTTCAAGATTCTATTTAAATGGAAGGCAAATTTCAAGAGGCTTCCCTAAATTCCTTCAACTTAAAATCTTTCTCTTTTGACTTCTCACTGCTTTGTCTCTTCCATGCTACCTGATTGGATTATATTATGGTTACCTTGTCATATACTGATGTGAGAGTTGGACCACAAAGAAGGCTGAGTGCTGAAGAATTGATGCTTTTGAATTGTGGTGCTGGAGAAGACTCTTAAGAGTCCCTTGGACAACAGGGAGATCAAACTAGTCAATCCTAAAGGATATTAACCCTGAATATTCATTGGAAGGGTTGTTACAGAACCTCTAATACTTCGCCCACTTGATACAAAAAGCCAACTCATTGGAAGAGACCCTGATGCTGAGAAAGATTGAAGGCAAAAGGAGAAGTGGGTGGCAGAGGGTGAGATGGTTGGATAGCATCACTGACTCAATGGACATGAATTTGAGCAAACTCAGAGAGATAGTGGAGGACAGAGGAGAGTGGTATGCTGCAGTCCATGGGGTTGCAGGGTTGGATACAACTTACCTATTGAGCAGCAACCATCTACATGCATGTTTTTTTCTCTTGGTTGAGGTCAGGGATTGTATTTCCTAAAAGGTAATTGCTAATTGTTTTTATACTAAACATTGAATATAAATTTATTTACTTCTATCTTCTCCTCTAGAATGTAAGCTGCTTGAAGACAGAGACTTTGTTTTTTATCACCAATATTTTCAACAATTTGTTGCAGATAGTAAATGCTTGATAAATATTGATTAAGTTTCATATATTTACTGGTGTTTGGCCAAACTTTGATACATATATGGGCTTCCCTGGTGGCTCAGGTGATAAAGAATCTGTCTGCAATGCGAGAGACCCAAGTTTGATCTCTGAGTCAGGAAGATCTCCTGGGGATAGGAATGGCTATCCACCACAGTATTCTTGCCTAGAAAATCCCATGGACAGAGGAGCCTGGGGTGTCAAAGAGTGACTAACACACATACACAAGTATGGTACTCATTTTAGCATTTCATGATAATTTATTTTAGACCATTTGAGTGTGTCAAGAAAAATCTTGAGAGTTTTTAAATAATTTTTGTCTGAAATGACAATTGCAATGTAAGGCCTATTAACTGACATCTACATTTTAATAAAAATAAGTATTCATTTCCTTTACTTCCTTTACAAGATGATTTTAGCTGTAGATTTTATTTGCTTTTTATATATATATCATACTGACGGTAATTTTATTCTCTCTTTAATAACAACTCACAAATTAAAAAAAAAAATCAGTGGATGGGGAATTGCTAGTTATATAAACAGTGGCAGTGGTTAATAGAATGTTTAATGTCCTCATATTTTAAAGTAAAATGGACCCAATAGATTCATCTAATCATCAGAGGTGTTAAGAAATTAATTCCAGAAAGTTAGAGTGGTTCACAGTCAGGAAAAGTTGATATTTTGGATAACTAATAAAACAAAAATGTATGAAGAAGTTTTTTTTTTTGGCATTCTGAGATACAAATGTTTGTATTTTACAGTGTTACTAAGATAAATACTCAATATGAAAACATTCTTTTGGGGAAAATTTTAGAAAAATAAATAGCTGTAAATAATTTTAATTTTGAAATTTTCTTTCAACTTTACAGAAAAAGAGTCCTGTCTGTTTTCTAACCTCTCACCCTTCCACCCCCTCAAAAAGAAACTAACAATGCTCAAAGAGATAAATCCAGCCTTTGTTCCACCAGATTCTTTCAACCTAGAACTGGCACTACCATTGGCCTGGTCTGATTATAGTTAATCCACTGCCTACAACATGACAAATGTTTTTGGTCCAAGTTGAATGGCAAAGTCTTTTCAAATAGGAAAAGCAGTTGTCAGCTGTCGTTGTTGTGGTTCCAACATGTATCATGTCAGGATAGCCAAACAAAGAAGAGGATGATTCAGAATGCTGACCCCAGTGCACTGAACCTTATTGAGTCTGGTGGGGTTTTTGGAAAGCTTGTTAGTAGTAATGCAAAAAAAAAAAAAAAAAAATCAGGGCATAAGCTCCACATTCTATTTGGTCCCTTTGGCTGATACAAATTTATCTGCTAACTTATATAGTGGTGTTACAAAAATGTGATTTGCAATTCCTAACTCTCCTATAAATGACATGTTTCTCTGTAAAATCTCAATTTATGAAGGTTTCCTTAAAATAACAATTTCTCAGTTTTTTTAAGCTTGTTACATAGAAACGACTTCAGTTGGTTCCTGAATTCTTTGAGTGCTATTTCTCTTGAAGTTCTCTTTTAAGAAGGTAAACTCTAAATTCACTGGTACACTGTGGCTACTGTTGGTCTTCTCTTTTATCGAATATATCAGCCTTTCTCTTTGGAGTGAGTGGTGCATGATGTTGCTTTATAATAAAGTACTATATAGACTATTGCACACATTTATAGTTGTGTGCTCCATCCTGCTCCTTCTGGGTACAGTGGGGACCATAATTCTGTAGTGCTACACTGAATAGAACAGTATAAACACTTACTTCAACTGTATTTTAGATATCACACCTTGGATTTCGGGGATGTGTTATTTTTTTATATTTCTTTCTTTTTCATTTTTTTTTTTTCTGGGTTCTTGATTTTTTTCTGTTTCCTTTTAAAAAATAACCAGTTATTTCTCCTTTACAAAATTAATGTGAGAAGTGAAAGTCCACCATGGTACTTTATAATAAATAAATAACTAATAAAGTAATATCATGATGCAGTCAGTTTATGTTTTAATTTATCCTTGGAAAGAACTCAGCTTATGGTCTTTATTTCACATCCCAGCTGTTAGGGAATTACTAAATCCATAGGGAGTTACATGAATTATGTAATTGACATGAATTATTTGAATTTAAAGAAATATAATCACTCCCCAGTATGATAGCCAATGCTGGATAAATCCACATTCTTCAAGGATTCAGGGTTCCAGAGGCCGGTGGGACTGTGATATTCTCTTAGGTTAGTGCTGTTCTAAATTTATTTCTTCTTTTATAGTTTGTTAGGTGAAAACATGTAATTCTTTTTTTTTTTTTTTATTAGTTGGAGGCTAATTACTTTACAATATTGTAGTGGTTCTTGTCATACATTGACATGAATCAGCCATGGATATACATGTATTCCCCGTCCAGATCCCCCCTCCCACCTCCCTCTCCACCCGATCCCTCTGGGTCTTCCCAGTGCACCAGGTCTGAGCACTTGTCTCATGCATCCAACCTGGGCTGGTGATCTGTTTCACCCTAGAACATGTTTTGATGCTGTTCTCTTGAAACATCCCACCCTCGCCTTCTCCCACAGAGTCCAAAAGTCTGTTCTATACATCTGTGTCTCTTTTTCTGTTTTGCATATAGGGTTATCGTTACCATCTTTCTAAATTTTATATATATGTGTTAATATACTGTAATGGTCTTTATCTTTCTGGCTTGCTTCGCTCTGTATAATGGGCTCAAGTTTCATCCATCTCATTAGAACTGATTCAAATGAATTCTTTTTAATGGCTGAGTCATATTCCATGGTGTATATGTACCACAGCTTCCTCATCCATTCGTCTGCTGATGGGCATCTAGGTTGCTTCCATGTCCTGGCTATTATAAACAGTGCTGCGATGAACATTGGGGTGCACGTGTCTCTTTCAGATCTGGTTTCCTCGGTGTGTATGCCCAGAAGTGGGATTGCTGGGTCATATGGCAGTTCTATTTCCAGTTTTTTTAAGAAGTCTCCACACTGTTTTCCATAGCGGCTGTACTAGTTGGCATTCCCACCAACAGTGTAAGAGGGTTCCCTTTTCTCCACACCCTCTCCAGCATTTATTGCTTGTAAAAAATATGGAACGCTTCACGAATTTGTGTGTCATCCTAGCGCAGGGGCCATGCTAATCTCTGTATTGTTCCAATTTTAGTATATGTGCTGCCGAAGCGAGCACGAAAACATGTAATTCTTTAGCATCTTTCCTCATGACTAGCTAAGCCATGCTAAGAAGAGAGACTACGTCAAAGATGAAATAAATATTTTTTCCTGAATAATAGGCTTAGGAAATGTTAAACTCATATTTATTGGTTTTTAATACATTCAGGTCCCCTCCTTTCTTTCTTCTTTTTCTTCTTTTAAACATAGGGCAAGGAGGTACAAACATAGTGTTTCTTGCAGAATAGTTTTGCCCTTTCCTAGCGGGAGAAGGGGAAAGAACTTCATTTTACCTTGCTGCTCTTGAATTTCCTTTCCTGTTCCCCCAATATGCCTTGAAATTTGGCTCCTCAATCTTTGAAGTCCCAGATTCTAGAATTAAAATATGTATCCAAGAGTGTGGTGTGGTTTTGCTACTTCAGCCTCCATGGTAAGACCACCTACAATGTGTGACATTCCAGCTTTAGAATATTGTGTGGCCTTCAGGGAGTGCATTATGTAATGAATTCATTTTCATTAATGATTCCCAGTACTGTAACTAGAAGAATAAAAAGTATTGCAGGAATTAGTGGTATAAATTTCTCTTGGCTCTTAATGTTAGATTCCTATCCAAATCCTGTTTAATTCTTCTAAGAATTTATTTTCATTTGCAGTAGAAAAATCACATGGAATATAAGAGAAACTGTTCCAAACAATAACTAAACATGTATTTTTTTTTTTTTTTTGAGACCTTATCATGTTCCAGGTACTTTTCCTACGTAATCTGAAGTTCTTCCCACCGTAGCCATGGGAGCTGGGGTTTTAAACTCTGTTTTATAGAAGATATTAGCTGAGACTCAGAGAGGTTACACAACTTGGCCAATGCCACATAACCAACCAGTAGCAGAACCTGGTCTTGAATCAAGGTCTACCGACATCTAGCTTTTGTTTTTCCTTCCTTTCCATATTCTGTATGTATCTTAATGACTGTTACAGAATATTCTTGTGCTTTTTCTCTTCCAGCCATGTCAAGTTAACTATTATTCTTTTATTAGAAATAGGATGACACTATAATTTATTCTTCAAAGAAGGACACTTTTGAGAGTGAGTTCACTTCAGTCACTCAGTCGTGTCTGACTCTTTGTGACCCCATGAACTGCAGCACACCAGGCCTCCCTGTCCATCACCAATTCCCAGAGTCTACCCAAACCCATGTCCATTGACTCGGTGATGCCATCCAACCGTCTCATCCTCTGTCGTCCCCTTCTCCTCCGGCTCTCAATCTTTCCCAGCATCAGGGTCTTTTCAACTGAGTCAGCTCTTCGCATCAGTTGGCCAAAGTATTGGAGTTTCAGCTTCAGCATCAGTCCTTCCAATGAACACCCAGGACTGATCTCCTTTAAGATGGACTGGTTGGATCTCCTTGCAGTCCAAGGGACTCTCAAGAGTCTTCTCCAGCACCACAGTTCAAAAGCATCAATTTTTCAGTGCTCAGCTTTCTTCACAGTCCAACTCTCACATCCACACATGAATACTGGAAAAACCATAGCCTTGACTAGACGGAACTTTGTTGGCAAAATAATGTCTCTGCTTTTTAATATGCTGTCTAGGTTGGAAATAACTTTCCTTCCAAGGAGTAAGCGTCTTTTAATTTCATGGCTGCAGTCACCATCTGCAGTGATTTTGGAGCCCAAAAAAATAAAGTCTGACGCTGTTTCCACCGTTTCCCCATCTATTTGACATGAAGTGATGGGACCAGATGCCATGATCTTAGTTTTCTGAATGTTGAGCTTTAAGCCAACTTTTTCACTCTCCTCTTTCACTTTCATCAAGAGACTTTTTAGTTCCTCTTCACTTTCTGCCATAGGATGGTGTCATCTGCATGGTTATTGATATTTCTCCCGGCAATCTTGATTCCAGCTTGTGCTTCATCCAGCCCAGCATTTCTCATGATGTACTCTGCATATAAGTTAAATAAACAGGGTGACAATATACAGCCTTGACATATTCCTTTTCCTATTTGGAACCAGTCTGTTGTTCCATGTCCAGTTCTAACTGTTGCTTCCTGACCTGCATACACGTTTCTCAAGAGGCAGGTCAGGTGGTCTGGTATGCCCATCTCTTTCAGAATTTTCCACAGTTTATTGTGATCCACACAGTCAAAGTCTTTGGCATAGTCAATAAAGCAGAAATAGATGTCTTTCTGGAACTCTCTTGCTTTTTCGATTATCCAGCGGATGTTGGCAATTTGATCTCTGGTTCCTCTGCCTTTTCTAAAACCGCTTGAACATCTGGAAGTTCACCATTCACATTTTATGCATCACTTTACTAGCGTGTGAGATGAGTGCAATTGTGTGGTAGTTTGAGCATTCTTTGGCATTGCCTTTCTTTGGGATTGGAATGAAAGCTGATCTTTTCCAGTCCTGTGGCCACTGCTGAGTTTTCCAAATTTGCTGGCATATTGAGTGCAGCACTTTCACAGCATCATCTTTCAGGATTTGAAATATGAAATAGCTCAACTGGAATTCCATCACATCCACTAGCTTTGTTCATAGTGATGCTTCCTAAGGCCCACTTGACTTCACATTCCACTTGACTTCAGATGTCTGACTCTAGGTGAGTCATCACACAATTGTGAGTATCTGGGTCATAAAGATCTTTTTTGTATAGTTCTTCTGTGTATTCTTGCCACCTCTCCTTAATATCTTCTGCTTCTGTTAGGTCCCTACCATTTCTGTCCTTTATTGAGCTCATCTTTGCATGAAAGGATGTTCTTACTTATTCTGGGAAAATAGACTAATCCTAGAATTATCACAGGCAAATTAAAATGTATACATACTTTAATTAAAAAAACAAACAAAAACCTCTAAAGCTGGTATGGCTCATTAAGAGGAGCGGCTCTCACGATAGAACTTAGTCAAGCAGAAACATAATTCTGCTATTAATTAGCCAAATAATTTTTGTGACAGTATCTCACCAGTATGCCTCAATATTCTCATATATAAAATAGGAATAATATTATTAGTACCTATTTTATAAGGTCATTGTTTTAAATGAAGTAATACTTGTATAGCAGTAGAACAATAAAACATTTGGTGAGCATTATCTATTTTTATGCATAGAGAACTTTGAGTGACATCCAAGCACTTGTCAGATGATAAATATAGCTTCATTGGTTCTTAGAATTTAAACGTTAGTTTTTGGAAAGTATTAATTACATAGTGAGTTCTCAATAAATGTTAAGTGAATGAATGAATGAGTGTACTATTCCAGAGAAATAAAATGTGCTACCATCCATTTGTGTTACAAGGATCATTTGTGTTTTAAAGAAAGGAATGGAGACAAACAGATAGTTTTTGACGGCAGTCGAAGATGGAGTTTGGGTGGGAGGAATGTTGTGTGCAACTTCTGGGGGCAGACTCTGATGGGATGTGGGACTTCTAGACATGTTCTCCGGGCCAGTAAAACTTCTAGATTTCAGGTGTCATGAAGGGGTGGAAATGGAAGAGGGTCTTAGATAAATGTCATTTGCACAAACATTTTTTGGCATTATACTGGGAAAAGAGAAATAGCTCTGGCATGGTAGGAAAATTTGGCTCTTGAAATCAGACTGTCTTTATTAACTTTGAGCAAGTCCCTTGGGCAGGCGGACTCAGCTGCTTCACTGGAAAGCTAGGGATAATAATACTTCCTTTATAAGGTTGTTGTAGGATTAGAATGAAGTATGTGTGTGCGTGCATGTGCATATACATGAATATAATGTTTGCTCATAGTAGAAATTCAAGAAATGACAGCTTTATAATTTTTAAGGATCATAGCAACTATCTGACTCATAGAGACTGTGTTTTTTTTTTCATAGAATCTTGAAGTTAAGTACTTGAAAGCTCTTTGTGACTGTGGAGTGCTTTACAAAGATGTGGCCTTGCTATGAATGCTGACGTTGTCCTAGTTACGAGCCCTGGTCCTTGGGTGCTGGTCTTTGGAAACAGCAGTGCTCCGTATTCATGTGGTCAGAGTTGAGGCTGTGACCGATGTGTTTGCTAAGAGTGTATTGAGGTTAAACTCTAAAGCATACTTACTTTTTAAATTCCCTCAAAAAAATCCCTTAGTGCCCTGAGATCATAGGATATGGGGCTTAAGTGGTTTTGAGCTTAATTACAGTCTTTGAAAAAATCAGTTTTGACTACACATATTCAGCTGTTAAATGTTGCTACATCAATGGCCTTTAAGGTGAGAAAAGATGCATTCTTCATGCAATTACTTGAGCTTCAAACATCTTATTTGTATTTTTTCTTACAAATTATTCATTAAAACAGATAATACATCCAAAAAATAGTCATTTCAACTGCATTTTGCATAAATGTTTAAGGTTTTTAACTTTTTTTGTTTCCTTTAGAGGATTGGATTCTGAGATTCTAATTAATTTTGTAAATATACTTAGGAATATGAACCTCAGTTTTTTCTGATATAAAATGGAGATACTACTACTTTATTTGGTTGTTGATTGAGTTAACACGATAAAAGTTACGAGATGCTTAGAAAAGTGCCTTATTACCTACAAGTGTGACATGTTATTATTATGAATATGAATAATGATACATCTTAAATCTTAGCATGCTATAAATAACCTCAGGAATATTATAATAATTCAGTTCAGTCACTCAGTCATGTCCGACTATTTGCGACCCCGTGAATTGCAGCATGCCAGGCTTCCCTGTCCATCACAAACTCCCGGAGTTTACTCAAACTCATATCAATTGAGTCGGTGACGCCATCCAGCCATCTCATCCTCCGTCGTCCCCTTCTCCTCCTGCTCCCAATCCCTCCAAGCATCAGGGTCTTTTCCTATGAGTCAACTCTTTGCATGCGGTGGCCAAAGTATTGGAGTTTCAGCTTCAGCATCAGTCCTTCCAATGAACACCCAGGACTGATCTCCTTTAGGATGGACTGGTTGGATCTCCTTGCAGTCCAAGGGACTCTCAAGGGTCTTCTCCAGCACCACAGTTCAAAAGCATCAATTTTTCAGTGCTCAGCTTTCTTCACAGTCCAACTCTCACATCCACACATGAATACTGGAAAAACCATAGCCTTGACTAGACGGATCTTTGTTGGCAAAGTAATGTCTCTGCTTTTTTAAAATTTTAAAAAAATTTTTTAAAATGTCTCTGCTTTTTAATATGCTATCCAGCTTGGTCATAACTTTCCTTCCAAGGAGTAAGCCTTTTTTAATTTCATGGCCTCAGTCACCATCTGCAGTGATTTTGGAGCCCCCCAAAATAAAGTCTGACACTGTTTCCACTGTTTCCCCATCTATTTCCCATGAAGTGATGGGACCAGATGCCATGATCTTAGTTTTCTGAATGTTGAGCTTTAAGCCAACTTTTTCACTCTCCTCTTTCACTTTTATCAAGAGGCTCTTTAGTTTCTTCACTTTCTGCCATAAGGGTGGTGTCATCTGCATATCTGAGGTTATTGATATTTCTCCCGGCAGTCTTGATTCCAGCTTGTGCTTCACCCAGCCCAGAATTTCTCATGATGTACTCTGCATATAAGTTAAATAAGCAGGGTGACAATATACAGCCTTGATGTACTCCTTTTCCTGTTTGGAACCAGTCTGTTTTTCCATGTCCAGTTCTAACTGTTGCTTCCTGACCTGCACATAGCTTTCTCAAGAGGCAGGTCAGGTGGTCTGGTATGCCCATCTCTTTCAGAATTTTCCACAGTTTATTGTGATCCACACAGTCAAAGGCTTTGGCATAGTCAATAAAGCAGAAATAGATGTTTTTCTGGAACTCTTTTGCTTTTTTGATGATCCAGCAGATGTTGGCAATTTGATCTCTGGTTCCTCTGCCTTTTCTAAAACCATCTTGAACATCTGGAAGTTCACGGTTCACGTATTGCTGAAGCCTGGCTTGGAGAATTTTGAGCATTACTTTGCTAGCGTGTGAGATGAGTGCAATTGTGCTGTAGTTTGAGCATTCTTTGGCATTGCATTTCTTTGGGATTGGAATGAAAGCTGACCTTTTCCAGTCCTGTGGCCAAATTTGCTGGCATATTGAGTGCAGCACTTTCACAGCATCATCTTTCAGGATTTGAAAAAGCTCAACTGGAGTTCCATCACCTCCACTAGCTTTGTTCGTAGTGATGCTTTAATTACCATTTATCAAATTCTACATTTTTCATATATTCTTGTTAATGATTTTGGAGGAAATCACTGCAGTGCTTGAGATATTTATTCAATACCATACAGACAGGAAGTGGTAAAATCAGGATAGAAACACAAGCCTGTGCAGTTTCCACCATGTCGTGTTGATTCGTAGTCTCTAAGCTCAGTGATGTCCCAATTCAAGATGTCCTAGGTGACTACTTATAAGCATGTATTTTTTAGCCTAATTCTTTCATTTCTTGAGCACCTACTATATACCAGGCATGTAAGGCCCCCGTAATACAGAAGTGAATACAACACTGGCTCTATCTTTGGGAAGTTCTGTGAGGAAAGAGGACTCCATGCATTTGTATAAATAGCTTCTGCTGGTCTTTCTTTTCAAGGAGATAACTGTTATTGACTGACATAAAATTTGGGGGGCTACTTATTTTCTCTGGGTGTGCTATAGAATGTTTCACAATTGCCTAGAGGTAGATGTGGAAAACACAGGAAAATGTAGTTACTCATAATTCCCTGTCATTTCTCATTGGAAGCATGATGTTCTCTTGAATTCAGTAGCTGCTCCAATTTTTCCACCATCCCTTGGCCATTCCAGTATGAATTCACAGGGACGGGAACAAGGGGGGAGTCTGTGATAGTCATGATTTAGCTGTGGTTTCTTTGAGTCACGTTAATGAAACATGCTTTAGAACAGCCAAGCTCAAAGATATGATGAGGCTGCATGGGATGAAGGCCAAGTTGGGTATATAATACATTTTTTCCCCCTCAGTTTTCATGACTAACAAGTGATAAAATTTCAAAAATTCAATAAATGCTTGGCAGGGTTAATGTACCAATTATGCCACTGGTGACATCACGATGCTGGTGCATTAGACACATTTTGTGCAATAGTTTTATGAGGCCACTTCCGATGGAGCCTGTTAGAAATGAAGCATCAATGTTCTGGTAAGTGACCTAAGGGTAATTCAGTTATCCTGAGTACTCTTAAACATATTTTCCTAATGGAAATTTTTATTGTGATAAGCACTGAACCACTTAGTTTCATTGCTATCATATTCCGTTTGTCTGAAAATGCAGATGACACTGGAAACGGGTGTAATGCCTGATTAGCCTAATGCCACAACGCATGACATCAGTGCTGTACTTAGGGAGAATTTGATGCACTCACCGTAACGCCTGTGAATCTTCTCCTTCACAGACGCGAGGAGGTAAGCCTCCTTTCAATTTGACAGAAAAAAGAATCATTCAAAGCAGGATTTGCAAAAGGAATTTTCCTTCATTAGTGAAGATCAGCATTACTTTCCCCACCAATTTTATGACCTTTAAGGTGAAGAAAGCCATCCGCTTCTCCCCAGAGTAACAGAAAGTTATCATTGTCTGTAATTCAGGGGAATTAAATAGATTTTTTTTAAATGCTCAAGCGAGGTCACAGTTTTATGCTCATAGAGCGCCAGAGCTTGTAGGTGCTGGCACATCAGACAAATGATAAGAACCCAAATGCTAAGAAATGATAAGTTGCTTTAATTCGTAAGCAACTGCATCGCATAGTTCCGTTGCTTTGAAATTCTGCCTAACTGTGCCCTCCCACAATCGTGTGTCCCCAAACTAGTGAGAAATGCAAGATCCTAATGTTTAAAAAGTGCTGACCAACAACAATCCAGGCAAAACATCCAGTCAAATCTATCTTCCTCAGTATTCATGAATTCCAGAATCAAAATATAAGTAAAAGCGATTTAAAAATCATTTTCTTGGTTGGCAGTAGTTTCAGGGGGCCTGTTGGACTCTGAGAGTATGTGTCAAAGTGAAAGCGTTCGCTTGTCTGTGTTTCCATGTTGGCCCGTTGTGGCCTCTACACTGCCTCTAATTGTGTTGTGTTTGCGAGTCAAACTCTCATTTCTGTCTCAGCAAGCTGCACAATGGGAGCGTTTGTTTTCAGTCTCTTGTCACTGCACTGCTTCAGTTCCAAGCCACTGTGTCCACACTCTAGTGGAGAGAAAGGAACCTGCTTTAGAATGCTTCGAAGGGTCAGCGGAACTGCTGCACTTGGAGGAAAGCACTGACTTAATTTATGCCAGCTGGTTATTTTGAGAGCTTACCTGTTTGTGTGTTGTTTCCTAGACATAGGGGAAGGAACTACAATATACTTTCAAAAATTATTTCTTTTGCCATGGGTGATATAGACTCTGGTTTGAAAAAGTTCTGTTTAGAGCAAAGCCATTTATTAACCAGGGTTGCATTCTCAGTGCAAGCAGAAATTTCTACAGTCCATGTATTGCCAAGTCCTTCGCTTTGTCTAAGCAAGTAACATTCTGAGAGATAAATCTGTGCATTGGAGAGAAAGTTCGAACTGTTTTACCAGAATAAAATAAAGAGCAGGGAGAAAAAAAGATCGAGGAACTCAGCATGAAGCTTCTCAGCTTGTTGAGACCTCTCTATCCTTGTGGAAAGGATAAATGAGTATCTGGGTGCTTTTCTTGGGGTGGGTTAAGACAGTGGTTGAGTTCTTATTTAGGGCATCTCAGATGCTGAGAAAGGGGTGAAGAGCTTTCAGCCAAAGTTTTTATTGCTGCCACAGGGTTGTTTTGGACGAAAACTATGAACGTTGGGCTTTGTCAGTTGTCACTTCTGTTGTCATCAGTTAGCCGTGGCCACTTTGCTGCTCTAAGGACAGCTCCCTCTGACTTGGGTCATCACTGACTTTGTAGTCAAACCGTCCTTTAGAGGAAAGCAAACCACTTAACTCCAAGTGTGAGGATGCCGACCGCGCACATGTGAGCTATATACAGATGTGTCAGTGAAAGTGCAGCCTCTTGTCTCCTAGGTGAAAATCGTTCCTCAGTCACGAATTCCTTTTTTCAATTTCCCTTCTCCAGTGTTCTATCCCACTGGTTCTTTTCCAGATGGTGATATGACAAGTCTTTCTTTTACAGCCAAAGCTAGAGTTTCTTCTCCTTGAGTTTCTCTGATCACTGGTCACTGAAGAAGGGGCCATTTCTTTAGGGATTTGGCAGTGAGTATTCAGGGTTTCACTCAAGCAAAACAAAAACTGTATCTGCCTCCAAAAACATTGTATGACTCTGGCTTCTGGAGTTCATCACAGAAGCTAATCCCCGCTCCTGGCTTTTTCCTTGAGCCTCAAGTTTGTTGACTTAATCTACCAATCCTCTTTCTTTGCCCAGCGCCTCTCATTGTGTCTTTGTTTTTGCTTCTGTTTCTATTTGCCCCTTCTCGTTACTAGAAGTTCAAATGGAAAAAATTCTTATGTCTCAAGCAGAAGTTATTTGCATACATGATAAAGAAAAGAGGCTGATTTTCTCTAACCTCTTAGAATCAGGCTCTTTATTTTTCATGTTTCAGAAAAGTTTGGAGAGAACTGCATATCAGAAGTTAGTTGGCCATTAAAATTCCCTCATCTGTGAAAATGAAGGGATGAGAGTAAAGCATCTCTTAAGGTCTTTCTTGTGCCAGAAGTTTCCATGCACTGGTGATGCTCCGTCTCCTTGTGGGAGAGGACAGATGGATCGTCAGCTTCATACTGCTCATCTTTTTGATCAGTGGATTGAACATCTGTTTGGGGTTTCTGACACCACTGCACTGCAATTCCCCCTGCTCTCCCTTTCAGCTGGCAGAAACAGAACGCCTCTCCAGAAGGTGTCATGCCTCTTGACTCTGGAAGAGTTTTTAATTCTTATTATTTCCAAGAATAATATAAGAGATGCGTACATACAGGCTAAGTCACTTCAGTCACGTCCGATTCTGTGTGACCCTAGAGACTGTAGCCCACCAGACTCCTCTGTCCATGGGATTCTCCAGGCAAGAATACTGGAGTGGGTTGCCATGCCCTCCTCCAGCGAATCTTCCTGACCCAGGGATTGAACCTGTGTCTCTTATGTCTCCTGCATTGACAGGCCGGTTCTTTACCACTAGCGCCACCTGGGAAGAGATAGTTTCCACCATATTTCCTTTCTGAGACTGGGAAATCTATTTTGGGTAATGGAGAAAAAAGATATATATTCCTCTCAAATAGCTCAAAAGAATAGAGATTTAATATCTAGTATAGTATTAATATATAAAATGAAAGATAAATTTAAAAGTTAAGAATATATTTTGATTTATTTCATCAAGGAAGAAGCGAACCATTTTAAAAATTAACAGACTTTGTTTTTTAGAGTTGTTTTACCTCTACAAAAAAATGAGCAGATAATACAGGGAATTTCTGTATTAGTCTCTCACCCATCTCACCTATTGTTAACATCATACAGTAGTGTGGTACATTTGTTACAATTAATAAGAAATGACTATGAATTATAGTTCTTACTTGTATTATTAATAGCAGAGTGGGTAGCCATTCCTTTCTCCAGGGGATCTTCCCACCAGGGAAGCCCAGTTATTAGTGATAGCCCATAGTTTTACTGGGTCCCAAATCTTGGCTCAGACGGTAAAGAATCTGCCTCCAATGCAGGAAACCTGGGTTCAATCACTGGGTTAGGGAGAGCCCCTGAAGAAGGGAATGGCAACCCACAGCAAGGAGACCCAACCAGTCCATCCTAAAGGAAATCAGTCCTGACTATTCAGTGGAAGGAATTATGCTGAAGCTGAAACTCCAATACTTTGGCCACCTGATGCGAAGAACTGACTCATTTGAGAAGACCCTGATGCTGAGAAAGATTGAAGGCAGGAGGAGAAGGGGACGACAGGATGAGATGGTTGGATGGAATCACTGACTCAACAGACAGGAGTTTGAGTAAACTCTGGGAGTTAGTGATGGACAAGAAAGTCTGGCATGCTTAGCCGTCGCTAAGAGTCGGACAGAACTGAGCGACTGAACTGAACTGGACCATCGTCTACATCTTTCTAGCCTGATTCTATCCTGGTTGATGGAATTATGAAGCTTTTCCTGTGGGCATAGGCTCGTTTCTTTTATTTAAAGTTGAGTGAAAGAAGTATTATGAAGAATTCAGTTGTGTACTCAGGTAAATATCATATCACGTTAGAAAAGGCAGAAGAACCAGAAATCAAATTGCCAACATCTGCTGGATCATCGAAAAAGCAAGAGAGTTCCAGAAAAGCATCTATGTCTGCTTTATTGACTATGCCAAAGCCTTTGACTGTGTGGATCACAATAAACTGTGGAACATTCTGAAAGAGATGGGCATACCAGACCACCTGACCTGCCTCTTGAGAAACCTGTATGGAGGTCAGGAAGCAACAGATAGAACTGGACATGGAGCGACAGACTGGTGCCAAATAGGAAAAGGAGTACATCAAGGCTGTATATTGTCACCCTGCTTATTTAACTTATATGCAGAGTACATCATGAGAAATTCTGGGCTGGGTGAAGCACAAGCTGAAATCAAGATTGCTGGGAGAAATATCAATAACCTCAGATATGCAGATGACACCACCCTTATGGCAGAGAGTGAAGAGGAACTAAAAAGTCTCTTTATAAAAGTGAAAGAGGAGAGTGAAAAAGTTGGCTTAAAGGTCAACATTCAGAAAACTAAGATCATGGCATCTGGTCCCATCACTTCATGGGAAATAGATGGGGAGACAGTGGAAACAGTGTCAGACTTTATTTTTTTGGGCTCCAAAATCACTGCAGATGGTGACTGCAGCCATGAAATTAAAAGATACTTACTCCTTGGAAGGAAAGTTATGACCAACCTAGATAGCATATTAAAAAGCAGAGACATTACTTTGCCAACAAAGGTCTGTCTAGTCAAGGCTATGGTTTTTCCAGTATTCATGTGTGGATGTGAGAGTTGGACTGTGAAGAAAGCTGAGCGCTGAAAAATTGATGCTTTTAAACTGTGGTGTTGGAGAAGACTCTTGAGAGTCCCTTGGACTGCAAGGAGATCCAACCAGTCCATCCTAAAGGAGATCAGTCCTGGGTGTTCATTGGAAGGACTGATGCTGAAGCTGAAACTCCAATACTTTGGCCACCGCATGCAAAGAGTTGACTCACTGGAAAAGACTCTGATCCTGGGAGGGATTGGGGGCAGGAGGAGAAGGGGACGACAGAGGATGAGATGGCTGGATAGCATCAACGTCTCGATGGGCATGAGTTTGAGTAAACTCCGGGCATTTGTGATGGACAGGGAGGCCTGGTGTGCTGTGATTCATGGGGTCGCAAAGAGTCGGACACGACTGAGGGACTGAACTGAACTGCCTATTAGTGAAATTTAAGAAAATAACTTCCTTAACAGAATACAGATGTGACCTTATGATTAGATATACCTTGTAGCATTTGAATATGTTTAAGTACCACATATTTGAATTTAACAAAAGGAGTTCTCTTAAAATAAAGCCCATTGTACAGATTAATCTGTGTTTACATATTTTTGGTATCATGAAAAATTATTTTTGTACTGTTTATTTACATATTGCTCCATAAACATTTTTTCTCATTTTTTTCAGTGAGTATTCACGTCACTACTGCTTTGTGCATGTTGGTCGTGCACAGTTTCCTTCTTCCTTCTCTGGCCCACATTTACCAATACCATTTTCTTTTTTTTTTTTTTTCCCATTTATTTTTTATTAGTTGGAGGCTAATTACTTTACAACATTGCAGTGGTTTTTGTCATACACTGAAATGAATTAGCCATGGATTTACGTGTATTCCCCATCCAGATCCCCCCTCCCACCTCCCTCTCCACCTGATCCCTCTGGGTCTTCCCAGTGCACCAGGCCCGAGCACTTGTCTCATGCACCCAACCTGGGCTGATGATCTGTTTCACCCTAGATAATATACATGTTTCAATGCTGTTCTCTTGAAACATCCCACCCTCTCCTTCTCCCAGAGTCCACAAGTCTGTTCTATACATCTGAGTCTCTTTTTCTGTTTTGCATATAGGGTTATCATTACCATCTTTCTAAATTCCATATATATGTGTTAGTATACTGTAATGGTCTTTATCTTTCTGGCTTACTTCGCTGTGTATAATGGGCTCCAGTTTCATCCATCTCATTAGAACTGATTCAAATGAATTCTTTTTAATGGCTGAGTAATATTCCATGGTGTATATGTACCACAGCTTCCTCATCCATTCGTCTGCTGATGGGCCAATACCATTTTCTTAGCCAGTAGCACAGATGACAGGTTCAGAAACATGATTTTCTTTACAGACTTGGGTACAGAGGAGGCACCTAAGAGGTAGCTATTTTATTATTATTAAAAGACAGTATAAGCAACGTGAAAAGTCTATCACTTCCTGAAAAGTTCTCGGATCCACCCCTTGTTTAGTGCTACTACCTCACTTCCTGCCATTACTTTCTCTGCTTTCCTTCAGTTAAGAACCCTGCAGCTAGAGTGAGCTTTCTCAATATTAAGTTTAATTGCATCCTTTGTGCCCGCACTGTAATTTGTCCTCATCTGTGTATCATGATGACTGTGGCTTTGCTATCACTATTTTTCGTCTTGCCTCCCTACACGATGATGCAATCTCTGAGGCAGGGGCAGTGTCTCATTCACTTTCAATGACAGCCCCAGTACATTGTACACTCACATGCCATGTGTTAAATGAATAAATGAATGAGTTTAACCTTTTTTGGAGGATATCTAGTGGACATCTTCATGCATTGAGAAAAATATTAGCATTTGTTTTTGTTTTATTACCCACCTTTCATAAGCCTCTAAAACATGTTTGATGAACATTTTCAAACATGGATCAAGGTAAGGAGAATACTATAATGAATCCTCATGTGTCCAGTCAGCTTAAAAATCAACATGATTTTGCTAATTTTGTTTTCTCTACCTCCCATCCTACATATTTTGTGTTTGATTTTGCTGGAGTATTTAAAAGATACCACCAGCAGCTTCCCGGGCAGTCCAGTGGTTGAGACTTCGTCTTCCAACGCTGGAGGTGCGTGTTTGATCCCCGGTCGGGGACCTGGGATCCCACATGCCTCATGACCAAAAAGCCAAAACACAGAACAGAAACAATGTTGTAACAAATTCAGTAAAGACTTTAAAAATGGCCCACATCAAAAATTTTAAAAAAGAAAAATAAGGAACCCCAGACATCAGGTCATTTCACTTGTAAATATTTCAGTATGCCTCTTCCTGGTAAGTTCCTTTTTTCCCCCACCATGGCATTATCACAGCTCTTTAATATAACTTAATACCAAATATCTAATATTCATATTTGCCTGATGACCCCAAATCTGCCTTTTTTATGGTTTTATCTGCCTTTTTTAATGGTTGATGTGTTCAAATCAAAACCCAGACAAGACTTGTATGTTACATTCGGTTTTTATGAGGTGTTGTTTAATCTTCACTTATAGACGAGTGTGATTTATGTCAGTTAAGTTCAGTTCAGTAGCTCAGTCATGTTTGACTCTTTGCGACTCCATGGACCGCAGCACCCAGGCCTCCCTGTCCATCACCAACTCCCAGAGTTTACTCAGACTCCTGTCCATCGAGTTGGTGATGCCATCCAACCATCTCATCCTCTGTTGTCCCCTTCTCCTCCCGCCTTCAATCTTTCCCAGCATCAGGGTTGTTTTTTTTCTTTCATTTATTTTTATTAGTTGGAGGCTAATTACTTTACAATATTGTAGTGGTTTTTGTCATACATTGACATGAATCAGCCATGGATTTACATGTATTCCCCATCCTGATCCCCCCTCCCACCTCCCTCTCTACCCGATCCCTCTGGGTCTTCCCAGTGCACCAGGCCCGAGCACTTGTCTCATGCATCCAACCTGGGCTGGTGGTCTGTTTCACTATAGATAATATACATGATTCGATGCTGTTCTCTTGAAACATCCCACCCTCGCCTTCTCCCACAGAGTCCAAAAGTCTGTTCTGTACATCTGTGTCTCTTTTTCTGTTTTGCATATAGGGTTATCGTTACCATCTTTCTAAATCCCATATATATGTATTAGTATACTGTAATGGTCTTTATCTTTCTGGCTCAGGGTTTTTTCAAATGAGTCAGTACTTCACATCAGGCGGCCAAAGTATTGGAGTTTCAGATGCAGCATCAGTCCTTCCAGTGAGTATTCAGGACTGATCTCCTTTAGGATGGACTGGTTGCATCTCCTTGCAGTCCAAGGACTCTCAACAGTCTTCTCCAATAGCACAGTTCACGCATCAATTCTTCTGCGCTCAGATTTCTTTATAGTCCAACTCTCACATCCATGCATGACTATTGGAAAAACCACAGCTTTGACTAGATGGACCTTTGTTGGCAAAGCAATGCCTCTGCCTTTTAATATGCTGTCTAGGTTGGTCATAACTTTTAAAAAGGGAGCAAGCATCTTTTAATTTCATGGCTGCAGTCACCATCTGCAGGGATGTTGGAGCCCCCAAAAATAAAGTCTGTCATTTTTTTCATTGTTTTTCCATCTATTTGCCATGAAGTGATGGGACCAGATGGGACCAGATCTTAGTTTTCTGAATGTTGTTTTAAGCCAACTTTTTCACTGTCCTCTTTCACTTTCATCAAGAGGCTCTTTAGTTCTTCACTTTCTGCCACAAGTGTGGTGTCATCTGCATATCTGAGGTTACTGATATTTCTCCCGGCAATCTTAATTCCAGCTTGTGCTTCATCTGGTCCAGCATTTCTCATGATGTCTCTGCATATAAGTTAAATAAGCAGGGTGACAATATACAGCCTTGATGTACTCTGTTTCCTGATTTGGAACCAGTCTGTTGTTCCATGTCCAGTTCTAACTGTTGCTTCCTGACTGGCATATAGAGGCAGGTCAGGTGGTCTGGTATTCCCATCTCTTTCATAATGTTCCACAGTTTATTGTGATCCACACAGTCAAAGGCTTTGGCATAGTCAATAAAGCAGAAGTAGATGTTCTTCTGAAACACTCACTTTTTTGATTATCCAGTGGATGTTGGCAATTTGATCTCTGGTTCCTCTGCCTTTTCTAAATCCAGCTTGAACATCTGGAAGTTCACGGTTCACATATTGCTGAAGCCTGGCTTGGAGAATTTTGAGCATTACTTTGCTAGCGTGTGAGATGAGTGCAGTTGTGCAGTAGTTTGAGCATTCTTTGGCATTGCCTTTCTTTGGGATTGGAATGAAAACTGACTTTTCCAGTCCTGTGGCCACTGCTGAGTTTTCCAAATTTGCTGGCATATTGATTTATGTCAAAGATAGGTAAATGATGGTCTGCATAAAAAGTGTATTTCTGCTTCGATTTTTCTCTGTTCTACTGAAACATTTAATAACAATAAGCCTAGAATTAGCCCTTTACAGGATTGAGCACTCTGACTCAGGAATGCATTCTTTCAGTAAGTATTTACTCAATGCCTACTCAGTGTTAAGTGCAGATGTTCATCAATTTAAATAGCAACAGCAATCCCTGCCTCATGGAACTTGCAGTGGCCAGACTGGAAGTCTGGAAGTGATAGCCCTGACTTGACCTGGAGCAAAGAAAGGCAAGTTTACCAATAAGTCCACAATATTTGGCTGATGTAGATTTGGCGTTTAAGAACTAAGATATAATTAAGCTTTGAAGTGTTGTGCAGTTGACAGGTCCTTAGAGTATTATTTTCATTGCAGTTACTTATCTCTAACCCTCATCCAAGCTGTCTGCCTACTTACGAGATGCATCTCTTTAAGACTCTATTTTGATCATGTCATTTTCTTACTGAAAAACCTGAAGTATGATGCATCATATTCTATCAATAAAGGTCACACTGCATAGCTGGACACTTAAAACCCTGAAGTCCAACCTTAACTTAGGTTTTCAATTTTATCTTTCTGTTTTGTTAGCTCTACTGCAGCTAGTAATAACTCTACTAGTCCCTTCAACTTGCCTTGGATATCTGCTATGTATCTTTCTTGTTGTTGGTTTCTCAGTTGTGTCTGACTCTTTTGCAATCCCACGGACTGTCGCCTGCCAGGCTCCCCTGTCCATGGGATTTTCCTGGCAAGAATACTGGAGTGGGTTGTCCTTTCCTTCTCCAGGGACCCTTCCTGACCCAGGGATCGAACCTGTGTCTTCCGCCTTGGCAGGCTGATTCTGAGTCCCTTGGGAAGCCTCTGGGCGTCTTCGTGTGTCAGTCGCTCAGTCGCGTCCAACCCTTGCGACCTCGTGGGCTGTAGCTCGGAGGCTCCTCTGTCCATGGAATTCTCCAGGCAAGGATCCTGGAGTGGGTTGCCATTTCCTCTTCCAGGGGCTCTTCCAGACCCAGAGATTGAACCTGGATCTCCTGCATTGCAAGTGGATTCTTTGCCATCTGAGCCAGCAGGGAACTTTAGGCCAAGAGTAACACATCACGTGTTACATTTTTCTTTGGGTCTTTCTCTTCCCTCCCATCTCGTTTCCTCCAGTTCTTTTTTCTGTTCTCTCCTCTTAATCACTTCAAAGTTCAGCTTCATCACCTCAGTAAATATAACACACCACCAAGCCATTTAATGCCTGTTCCACCAGTGATGATGTTGGTTTAGTTGATCGTGTCTGACTCTGCGACCCCAGGGACTGTAGCCCACCAAGCTCCTCTGTCCATGGGATTTCCCAGGCAAGAATACTGGAGTGGGTTGCCATTTCCTTCTCCAGGGGATCTTCCTGACCCAGGATCAAACCTGGGTCTCCTGCTTGGCAGGTAAATTCTTCACTCCTGAGCCACCAGGGAAGCCCACCAATATGTCACTTAATTTACCTTGCCTTCATTTACAGTCAAATGTGGCTGAGACCTAGGCTTTATAAATCCGAGACCTGGATTTGATTTTCAGTCTCATCACTTATTAGCAGTAGTCTTGGGCAAGTCCTTTTATTTCTCATATTTCTCTTTCCTTGTCTTAGAGTAAAAATATAAGATGATTTCATGGAGTAGTTTTGAATAGTAGCTTAGATAATGTGTGTAAAGCAGTCATTGTAATTTTTGGCACTTGGAAAATACATAGGCTCTATTATTACCGAAATGATTTTAGAAATAATTCTGTAAGTAATTGTTATTATTAATTTTTGCTTAATTATGTCATCTCTAGCTAGACTGAATGGCCCTTAATAATGCCTAGTATACTGTTGATACTGCATATCATTTTATGGGCAGCCATTTTTTCAGGTTCTGACCTACCACCGTTAACCCTGGGGTTCCTACATAGTCATCTAAATATTAATGCACCTGTCCAGATATTGTTTTCAGTAGTCAGTTGTGAATGGACAACTATAAAGTATGGACAGAAACATACATTGTGAAAAATGACTAGAACATGAAGGAAAGCAACTGTAGCTATTTTTCATATTTAAGGAGTTATTAAATGAGGTAAAAAAGATTAAATTAGTGAGTCTTTGTTTTTACATGGGGTTTTCTATTAAGTTTAGGGAGGAAAGAGATGTTGAGAAACTGATGCTGAGAGATTCTGTCTTGTTAATATTTTATTTGTTGCAAATGGTTTTCCGAGTTGTTTCCTTGCCAACCTGAAAGCAAAATACTCTCCCTTGAAAGAAGAGAAATCAGAGTGTGATATATTTCACTGCAGGAAGCTATTCACAGTCAGAGGCCAAGAGAATCTAGTTGAACTGTATATCTGGAAGAGGCCGAAAAAGTGCATTTTAAACTCAGCTAAGCACAAGACATGGCCTCATTAAGTGAGGAGAGTTACAGGCTCACAGCGAAGGGGAAAGCACGTAAATTGCTTTTGATTTTCTTGGAGAAGAATAAACACGTATGCAAAGGCCCAGACACTGGTTTTCGGTTTCAAAAGGAAATAAGGCGTGTTCTTGGCAGTGGAGCTCAGACTATTCAAAGACTTGACAGAACAGTCCAAGCTGGATGCGAGGACGTCAAGCCCTGTGTTGGTGGCAGTCTTGAAATTGGGACGAAAATGAAAAGTAGTTGAGTGCAGCCAGTTCTAAGTGTCAGGTGGAACGCTTCACTCAGCGTGTCGTGTACCACATTGGTTTTTCTGTTGTGTGAGATGTTGAGTCAGGTCCTTGTGAGTACACTCATAAGCATTAAGAGCTGGAAAGCAAGCCAACCCACAATTACTCTTCTGTGATGTTATTGGCTGTTTGTCTTGAACTTTAATTGGACAAGGTTTCTGTGAACTTGTTTTCTTCTCTTGACACCTGGAGACGATGTTTTTCTTCTTTCAATTTGATTGGCCTTTTCCATGGAAACATCTTATGAATGCTTCAATGTTGTACTTTCTAAATTGGTGCCAAGGCACAGAGAGGATTGTTCACCACAGACAAAGTGGACTAGGGAAGACTTTTTCTAAACAGCTTTATGCAAGCTGTGTGATCTCTATGGTTACGTACATGATTCTAAAGCAATTTGAAGTGATGGTTCTGGTTTAAGTGTCTCAATAACTCTGTATGATTTTGTCAGCTCCTAAAATGATTGTGTGAATGCAGACACTGCATCTGTTGAAACTTTAATCTTTTAATCTAGACATTATTATGAATTATAATGTCACTCAGTCATGTCTGACTCTTTGTAACCCAGGGACTATACAGTCCATGAAATTCTCCAGGCCAGAATACTAGAGTGGGTAGCCTTTCCCTTCTCCAAGGGATCTTCCTAACCCAGAAAATGAACTCAGGTCTCGCTCATTGCAGGTGGATTCCTTACGAGCTGAGCTACAAGGGAAGCCCTAGTCTAGAGATGGGGTAGATGAAATAAATAGGGCAAGGAAGAGAAATGGTGGGCATTTGATACTGTATGTATCAGAGAAGGTGCTAGTTTTAGAGAGCCTCCTGGGAAAGTGAAGAGTGACACTGCCTTGGCTCCATAATGTTCTAGAATAGCCTGTAAGTAGGAAGGTTTGCTAAAACATATTATTGGGCCCATTTCCCAAATTTCTAATTCAGAAGACCTAGGGTGGGACCCAAGATTGTGCTTCTCAGTTCCTAGGTGATGCTGACATACTGCTGGTCAGAGATCACTGAAGTAAGGTAATGATTCTTGCCTTATTCTCTTAAACTTTAATATGCAGAAAGAGTACATGCAGAGGTTGTAAAAAGTTGTTAAGTCTTAAAAAATTATACTGGAGTGAGACTGAAGGCTCTGTGCTTTTAAACAAAGCCTGTAGTGATTCTGTTCAGTGATTCTGTGGTCCAGGGACACCAGCCTACGGGCTCTGTGCCGTTGGAACATCACTAACCCTTTAGTACTTGGGTCCTTCATATGTTCCTAACTGTTTATAGCTCAACTGTCAGTTAAAGACTGTTAGAGTTCTAATATGCCTTGAAGAATAAGAGATAATAAAATGAGAACACTACAATATTTGTTTTACAATATTTTAATGGTTTATTGATACAATAGGTCAAATCACTTTTGATAAAAATATGAAATATTGTGATATAATGTGATGAGCATTTAGCAAAACCTGATATAACTAGACTTTGGCATGAAAAAGTTGCCTAATCTCCTGATATCAAGTAAAATATAAATAAATTTTTTAAAGGAGTCAGCAAAATATAACAAAAGACTTTGCAGATGGGCAGCTCCTGACTTCAGCATTCAGAGCCTAGGCATATTATTTAACCTTCTCTCATCTGTGAAAGGGATTTAGTAATTCCTGTCTTACATGTTGGGCTTCCCTGGTGGTTCAACGGTAAAGAATCCTCCTGCCAGTGCAGGAGACGCAGGTTCAATCCTTGCATCAGGAAGATCTTCTGGAGAAGAAAATGGCAACTCACTCTAGTATTCTTGCCTGGAAAATCTCATGGACAGAGAAACCTGGCAAGCTACAGTCCATGGGGTCGCCAAAGAGTCAGACACAACTGAACTACTCAGCAACAATCTTACGTGTTACAAAGAATAAATAGATGATACGTAGAGAGACATATTGTGGATATTTAATAAATGGTGGTTATAAGGGACGGAGAAGGCAATGGCACCCCACTCCAGTACTCTTGCCTGGGAAATCCCATGGACGGAGGAGCCTGGTAGGCTGCAGTCCATGGGGTCGCTAAGAGTCGGACGCGACTGAGCAACTTCACTTTCACTTTTCACTTTCATGCATTGGAGAAGGAAATGGCAACCCACTCCAGTGTTCTTGCCTGGAGAATCCCAGGGATGGGAGCCTGGTGTGCTGGCATCTGTGGGGTCGCATAGAGTTGGACACGACTGAAGTGACTCAGCAGCAGTAGCAGCAGCAGTTATAAGGGAGGAGGAAATGACAGGACACAGGCATCTCTCATTTCAGTTCTTCTCACTGCAGTTTAGCTGTGAGACAGGAGATGCCTGTTCAACTTAACATTCCTTGGCCAACAATTTCAGTCAATACTTTTGTGTGAATTTTAGACTGACTCTGCAAGTAAACATCATCCCTCGTTTCTTTCATGTAAGAATTATAAATGTAAAAAACTTGAAAATATAAAACTAAGAAAATTTTAAACTAATTTTGGATATTATATAATAGAAAGCATGTCTTTCTTTGATTAAATAGATATATGGTAGATGCATATTTTCTGGAATGCTAGGAAAATGTTTAAGCAAATGAAGTGAGTTTGTATATATTAATGGCATGGCTAAGGACCATGAGGCAAAAAACAATGTTAGATAATAATATAATATAATATTTACAAAAGTAGCTATAGTATGTATATAAAGGGATTCTGGGAGTAGTGTATCTCCTGTTAAGCCTGGTTATTCCAAGAACATTTTTCTCTTTACTTTCATATGCTTTGTGCATAGAATGTTCTTCTCTGTTCTTTTTATGTTTCTTTTTTTTTTTTTAATGAGAAGGAGTAGGAAGCATTCAGCCAGGGTTCTTTTTTTTATTTTTATTTTTTAAGATCGCACCTGTGGCATGCAGGATCTTAGTTCCCTGACCGTGGATCGAACCTGTGTCCCTGGCAGTGGCAGTGTGGAGGGCACTTAACCACTGGACTGCCATGGACGTTCCTCAGCCAGGATCTTGAAGAGATTTTAATGAAGAGATAGTTTAAGAAGAACTGAGTCAGGTTAAGGGAACCATCAATGGGTGGTGAGGTATTGTGGGGGCAACCACCCTCACCCTCAGGTTAGACCTGAAAGACTAAAGTGTGGAAACTGTGTTACTTGAATGTAGAAGAGGGACTCTGATGGAATCTGTTGGTGTTGGAAAAATGCAGCTCTTGCCTGGATGTCAAAGCTGGGAGGGAACATGAAGAATACACACACATATGTTAATATCATGCCGATTCCACTTTGGGATCTGTTGCTGGAGCATCGTGCTGAGCAAACACAAATGGAAGTCAGCTTGTAGGAGAGCTTGTGTGACACAGTGTGGGGTCAACCTCCTAGAATGAGAGAAGGGTAGAGAAGAAAAGTGAACAGATGGGAGCTCAGGGGTGCCTAGAAAATAACCAGTGCAAGCAGTTACTTATTTTGTAATAAATTAAAAAAAAAAGAATTATCTTGAGATAAAATATGGAGACAGGAAAAGGAGATAAATTTTTCTAAGTATGTAAAAGATGAATAGCAAGGAATTTGGTCTCTTTGTAGAATGAGTAAAGGGAATTAATGATAATGTTGGAAAAGGTATTTTGAGTCAGATAGATGATAAGTGGTTTTAATGACAGTTTCAGCATTATGGACATTATTCGGTGGATTTTAAAATTAATTAGAAAAGGTGCATTCTTGATCATTTCAATTAAAAAGAAATCTGTAGACTATTATGGAAGCCCAGATATTAGTAGGAAAAAGTAATGAAAACAGAAGATAGAACAGAGAGCATTGTCAGAGTAGAGAGAACGCTGACTAGGGATCAATGTTAGCTGATTTATTCTGTGGATCTGTGTTGACTGTTACCATGAACTTGTTTGGTATAGACTCTGACCTCATTCCTCATGGAAAGAGGTATTTCACATGGCTATTGTGAAATTAAATGAATAAACATATATAAAATGCTTGGGATTAGGTCTAGGTATGGTGGTCTTCTGTTATTGGATGATGATACCCGCCAGTTTTTGAGTGTAAAATTTATGCCAGGCGCATACTATCTCCTGTGTCTAAGCCCCCAACTAACCTCATTTCAGGAGAACTCAGGCTCAGAGTTAAGCCATTTGCAAAGGGCCTATTGTTAGCAAGTGGCCAAGTCAGACCTTGAGACCAGACCAATAAGATCCCAAAGCCGGGCTCTTCCTATTAAACCACAGTTCCCACGCTTTGGCATTTTCTCCCATAAGGTACACATGCACTTCAGTAGCTTTCTGAAAAAAGCCAAACCACCTAATTGTGTAGTAAGTTTTATCTGAAAATCTGATCAGTGAAACTGTTTAGGTTGATGCTTATAGGCTCCTAAAGAAAAGGTATAAAATATTTGAATACTATGTGGGAGGCAGTGTAGTTTGTAACTGGAAGGACATGCTAAAATCAAAGCCTGCTTTGGAGATGCATCTCCAAAGTCATGTTAATTGTCCTCACTGTCATGAACTCGATTGACCCAAATACCTTTGTCTAATATTAGCTTCTCTAATGGGAATATTCAGGAAGAACTTGTGAATTTTTCTTATGGTTTTAAAAACTGTAATGTAATTAGAGAAATGTTAAAAACTTTGAGGAGCCAATAAACTTTCTAAAGAGAATAAACACAAAATAAAAGTGTATGAGTTAATAGTAGTAATGTATATCAAGGAGAAAATCTAATGAGAAAGAAGTTACTTTTGAAAGTTGCAAGAAAAAGTATTAAGTACTTCAGAAAGAGCTTAGCAAAGGGTGTGCCTGGACTATGCAAAGAATACTGAAACTCTTTTGGGAGATGAAAAGGGAGATTTGAATAAGGGATGGACCACATGGCAAATAATTGTTAGGATGTCAGTTCTTATCAAGTCTATTTATAGACTGAAGGCAGTCCTAATAAGCCTAGTTGGAATTTAAGGACTTAAACTCTCAACAAATTGGTACTACGCTTCAGTTGGAAAAGACATAGGCCTGAATATAAAAGTATATTTTAACATAATAACGGAAAAGGATATATCCTACCTGATGTAGGGATGCATAAATCAGCAAAAGTTAGGACCAAAGTGAAAAGAAATTAAAAAAATGTGTATACACGCATACTTAAATGATAATTTATAGAAATTTGAAAATAATTTTTCATTAAGAAGATAAAGACCATTGAAACAGCACTGCAGTGCACACATATACAGATGTTAAAATGACATGTATGAACAGTAGATAGAAGCATGGAGTATAAATCATAGGTAAAAAATGAATACAATATTTTGTAATTATAGTGTATTATATGTTCTCAATTTAAAGAAGAATATATTCATGCCTGTTTAAATGAATACCTATTCATATTTGTAGGTTTAAAAGAGGAAGAACGTGAATAAGTAAACCTGTTGACCTCGTATAGTGGAATAAGAATGATTTTTATTGTTCCTAAAATTGTCTTATTGTTTTCATAATGTTTAATAACTTAAAAGTTTTAATGTAGATTATGTAAACTTTCATATAGACTATGACTAAAGCACCAGCTGAAGCATATTGGCTAAATAATGTTTGTCATACTAAATGTGAACCAATAAAAAATAATTTGGAAGTATGAACACAATTTAATTTTGGTCTCAATTATCTTGACCATCTCAAATCTACTAATGTTGCTTAAATTTCTTTATAATAATTAGATGAACATTTTAATAATTTTTAAAGTTTGTTTTGCTTACTTTTCTGAGCTCTTGCAAGATTTGCATATTTTTGGCTGCTCTTTTGTATTTCTGATAGAGTGACAATTTTCTTATTAACAAGTTTATCAATGCCTACTACAAAACTTTTTTTTTTTCCAAAACTTATTTTATTAGAAATGTGAATGCTGTTCCTGAAGATAAATTGAAATGATTTCAAACTTATGTTTTCTTTTTTGTTCTTTTAGGTAAGTAACTGAACAGGGACATGAAGAACTGACATTTCAAATGACAACCATGTTACAAAAGGTACTTTTGGTATTTTTAATATTACTGTAGAAGGAATACTATAAAAAGACACAGAAGTTGAAATGTATAAGTTCTATTTTGGTATACATTTTTTTTGTGTGTAAATAGATTTAAAGGTCTTCCCAGGTGACACAGTGGTAAAGAATCCACCTGCCAATTCAGGAGACCCAGGTTTGATCCCTGAGTCAGGAAGATCCCTTGGAGTAGGAAATGGCAACCAACTCCACTATTCTTGCCTGGAAAATTCTATGGACAGAGGAAGCTAGGCATGGTGTTGCAAAGAGTAGGACACAACTGAGCATGTGTGCCAATGCAAAATAGATTTAAAGATGTTACAGTTTTAAAAATTTAAACATTTTAATTATGATAAATGCAATATGATAGGGCTTTTCTTTCTGAGTCTAGCAAATTATTGTCAGTATTATTTAGGATTGGAAAGATAAGTAAATCGATCACTTTATCTCATATTCACTGGTAGAATGAGGGAGATGATGGAAAGAAATTAGATACAATGGACAAAGTGAATGCATTGGGATTTGTGCATCAAAATTGTCTGTTTTTCTCCAAAGGCTTATGGTTTGTTTTCTGTGATCAAAAAATTATCTTCAGAATTGCTCATAAAATTGATTGCTCTAAGTTTGTTAGTAGGCAATTTGATTTTGGATAATTCAAATAGATTGCGTCAGTGTGGAGAATTTTCCAGTTTCTGTTTACATGAAAAAAAAATTTTAATAAAATAGAGGAAAGGAAATGATGCACTTAAATAAATAATAGAATATAAAAGTTTTAAATATCTGTCACATGCATGATTTGGGGAAATCCAATTCCTTTCTGAAGTTTAGAAGACTCTTTATTTTCAAGAAGGAATCTAAAATATTATAGAAACAATGATGTCTGGTTACAAGGGAAACAATTGCATTATGAACTATTTTAGATGAGCTGTGTGACTCTATCTGTGTTGGCGATTATGCAAAGACCTGTGACATTTAGATGCAATGAAGCATGTATTGTCCATTTATACTAAATTAAAAATTCATTCCAGTGAATAGAAGATATATTAGAATACTAAAAGAGGAGAAATCAGCTTAATGTCTGTATAAAACCACAATTTAAAAACCTTTTTAGTTCTGCTGAGGGACCTTACAAAACCCAGGGCAAGTGCTCTGAAGAGGCTTAATTTGAAGCTAAGTTTAAAAAAAGCTAGGGAAATAGCTTTACATCAAAAAATGTATACTTTTCCAATGATGATCATTTAATTAGCAAGAATTTTCTCTACTTTGTGGCTATTTTTTGAATGTCAAATGAGAACTAGGCAACTTTATTAATACTTATAATGAGAGAGCCCTAATTAGCTTGGGCTATTTTTAGACAAGGCAGCTATTACCCTGTCTTATTATATTAATACATTATGATACAATTTGCTTCACTTGAAATACCGGTGGTATTTCCAAGCATAATTGCTAAGCTGGCAGTTGGATAGATAGATGAGTCTTAGAAACTCAGAGCAGAGATCTATGGTAGATTTTGGAAACCACTGTCTCACAGTTCGTAACTAAGACTGTGGGAATAAATGAGACCAATTTAGTAGAGATTATAGTATGATGAAGAACAGAGGACCAGTTCCAATACTTGAAGAAAAGGAGAGAATGGTGAGACAGGTCAAGGAAGATGACGATTTCAATAAACCCACTGGATTTTTCCACATAAATGTCCTTAGTGACTTTGGCTAGGGAAATTTTTGTGGAATGGTGCGGGCATATGCCATATTGGAGTGGTTTTAAGAATAAATGTGAGGTAAGGAGATAAAGTTGGCACGAAGATAGTTCTTATGAAAATTTTGTCTGTGAATAAAAGTAAGGAGAATCCAGTAGCAGGAATGGGATGGTGGGATGATAGAGTTTCAAACATGTTTCAGTGTTAATGGAAACAGTGAAGAGAAGGGGATGGATTGAAGGTGAAAGAAGGAAGGGGTGGAGCCTCAGGGCAGGGAGGAGGATTACCCGTGACTGAGGGGAGGACTCCACCTCACATAACTAAGGCAATGACAGTAGAATATGCACAGACACAGATGAGCTGATAGACTTGGTGCAGGAAGTTTAGGGGCGTGTCAACAAAGATTTCTGTTTTCTCAATGAAGAGGGTGTGGCCAGAGTAGTTAATAGGGATTTGAGGAAAGAAGAAAAGTTTGAAGTAGTGTTTGTGGAGAAAGGGAGAGGGAAATATTGCATTAGGTTGGTATCAATGACTGGAAATTTGTAGTATAATCAAATTCCCTAAATTTTATCAGTGGACTAAAGTTTCCAATCTGATTACAATTCTCAATTGACCACTGTAGATCATGACAAGCCTTAGGTGGTAGGAAGATTTATTTCAATCTAGTATATAATGACCTCCTCCCAAAGAATTAAAATAGAGCCATATTTGAAGACATTGATCTAAATGTGGTGTTTTCCCTTAGCTTGCATGAACATATGTGTGTTTATAAGTGAACTGTGTGTTGAGTATTTCTTTCTAAAAGTCAGAAATCTGAGATACTCAGCTTGGAGAAAAGGGATAAAAATAAAAGAAGTTATTGAGTATTCTTTTCTCAGGTGTCACTTTTGGTGTGTGTCTCCTCATGATGGTGTTTTTATGGCAAAATTTAAGAGCACTATTTGACCAGATGATTTTTTTTTAACCCAAATCTTTTGTCTTGTGTGCTATGACTGGAGAGAGCCTGCTGTCTGAAGCTCCTCAGGCATGTTCTTCCTACTTTGGCGTGAGTCCTCGGCACGGCAGAGTTAGATTGTGGGAGTATTAAGCAGGCCCAAAGATGAAAGACTTGTTTGTTGACTTTGAATTGTGAGTATGTTAATTTGTCCCTTTAATGAGAGAACTCTAAATTTCTATTTCCCATTTTGGTTCTTTTGAGTGTTTACTTGAGAGTGTAGAGCTTTTTATGACTGAGAGGAGGTCTAGTTGAGGAACTGTCAAATGTTGTTTTAGCTGCAAAACCACACTGAAAAATAAAATCTGAGTAAATAAAGATAAAAAGAGAAGTATTCTGGTTCCAGTAGGCATGGGGGACCTGAACCCAAGTGCTCTGGTCACTTCTTTCTCCTCCTTCTTCATCCACTTTTGTGTAAATCCCCTGAGACATCACCATTGACCATTGTTTGAAAAGTTACAATTGTTTGAAGTGGAACATTGTTTGAAAATTACAATTCTAGGTGGTCCACAGCCATGCTGAATTTCACTAAAATATAAAGTTCTTAAGATAAACTGTGACTTTAAGATAATTTTTCTCTCTCCAATAGTCAGGTTAGTGTTTACCTTGACTTTATTACTTTGTTAGTGCATAATTATATTGGTAATTTTAGTGATAATAGATACTGATTTTGGCCAAAGAAACTCCATAAAAACCATTGCTACATATGTGCAAATCTGGAGTTTGAAAAGCCCGGCACTTAGTTTAAGTTTGTACATGGGGACCCTTTTACTAAGTTCAGGAGTAGTCATCAAAAGGTGGGCAGGGAGGATTTAACTGCCTTGATCTTGAGCAGCCATGAAAGTAGGTGGTATAAGTTGCAAAGGTGTTGTTCTGTTAGGACGTGACTTTGTCTAGGGCTGACAGTATTCATAGAAATAGAATGGGGTGTTTTAAGGAAAACAATAACCTTTTGGGAACTAGAGCATGGGTAAGGTAGATACAGGGAAAGGTCAAAAGAAAGCTAAATCAGAGTATGTAGAACTTGCTAATGGAGTTATAAAGTCAAACTAATATACGACAGTGTTGAACATACGGTTTGTGCCACATACAATTTCAAATTGTGTACTTCAGTTATTTCTGATAGTTATAGTACCTGAATGAGGTAAACATTATAACTTGATTTTGTATTTGATGAGTCTCCCAGAGGTTAAGCAATTTGTCCAACTCACACAGTAAATGACCAGCAAGTGTAGTGGAGTCAAAATTGAGATCCAGATCATTTTCTTTCACCACCAAATGGCCTATTGAAGTCAGTCTCAACAGCCAGCTGGGATTAGAAGTAACTGAAGTGAAAACAGTGTCCTCAGCTGTTGAGACATAGCAAGAAGAAGGCTTGAACTCCACACCAGAGTGCTTCTCAGGAAGTTAGGTATCTCCACTAGCTCACCAAGAAAGAAGGGACTCTGACAGTCCAATGAGGATTTTTACCCTTAGAATCTACTGTCTTTCTCATTGCCTCCAGACAGTCCTTCCTCTAAATACTGTGGTGACTAGAGGATTGTCTCTTCATGGCTCAGATCACTTGGGGCTTTATGCCACCAACAGCTTTCAATAGTGAGGTCAGATGGGAAGAACTCTGAGTGGCTCAGGACTCCCCGTGTGTCCCTGACTTGAGATTCTGCCCATTGATGGTGAGAGCTTTGTCTTTTTATCCCAGGATTCATTTCCTGGGGAAGGAAAAAGAGCTCAACTTTGGGTTGTGCCCTGACATCTTGGGTGTTGATCCCTGAATCACACACTGAGATCTGCATCTCCTAGTATGTGAAATCTTGTTCTGGCTATACAGAGGCAAGTAGCAAGAGGAAATAACAGTTGAAAAGTTAACTATGATATCATGTGAGCCAGATATAAAATTTACAACCTTGAGTTTTCAAAAGGCTTTTCAAGACTTGTTTAAAATGTGTAGGGTTACTGGGAGAAAGTAGCAAAGGCTTATAAACTTCTCAGATGTTAGGGGATAGAATTCTCTGCATTAATATGATTGTTGATTATGTGTGTTTTTGTTTGCCTGTGATGCCAAATTTTTTATACTTAAGTGGTTCCAATTTCTTATCTTTTGTATAAATCAAATGTAATATGTGAGACTTTGCTACAGTTCTGGAATGTTGACCCTTTGTTCTGATCAGTAACTATGATATAATTTGCTTTAATTTAGAAAACTCAAATTCTTAAGCTCTATATCTTCTGGAATACTTCTTTCTTGGAGAATGTATGTAATTAGGAGTAATGATAGAATTAGATTTGTTCATATTAATCCCTAAAGTGTTACTAAGCATCAAATCAACATGGCAGCTTCCTAGATGCTCTCTCTCCCCCTGGCTAAATTTAATAGATACATAACCTTTGTATTACTGGAATTGTATTTTACATACAGTTCTTATGACTGAAGAATGTCCTTTTGTTTTATCCTGTTTCCTATTTTATTTTGGTTTTGGTTAAATCTATTTACAATTGGCATAAAATCCCTTTTTCTGTCTTCACTATGAAAAAAGGAGAATATGAAAACTCAGTAAACCAAAGTACTACTGATTTTTCTGAAAGAAAAGAAGAGACTTTGGTGCGGGCGAGAATGGGTTCACTCCATGACAAGGTTTTTGGGAACTAATCAGTCCCTAAGTCTGTGGTTAGTTTACACAGACCATGGAGAAAGGATTGATATCTGGTATAATGAACAAAGCTCTAATGAGCTAATTGATTACTTTTTTCCAAGCACAATTTGAACCCCCCCCCACAATTCCTTCTTTTAACTTGTATAAATTATTCTATCTATGCTAATAATTCTTTATTACAGTTACTATATTGGTCACATAATCAGGGGCACAACAGTAAAATTTGTGTTACTTTTTTAATCAACCATATTCTCTAGTGTTTAAAATTTTGCAAACAAGGGAACAATAGGATAAGCATGTTTATCTTGGATAAGTTGGAGAACTTTTTAAAAAATCACAACCTGATATGAATCACAGCGATCTACAGTGTCTAAGTCCACATGCTTAAGGGCAAAGTATATGAGGGAAGCAGGACCTTAGCCTTCAGTGGACTAAAGCTGGAAATACTGACCTCACAGAAAAGATCATGCCCTTCTCAGCATGCATCTGGCCCTTTTCATTTTGTTTTCATCAGCCAGAGCTGTTCAGTGGTGCAAAGAAAACATTGTAAAATGCTTACAGCTTTTAGAAGTGCTTCTGAACTCTTCAAATAATGGTAAGAGTTGCAAATCTTATAGGAAGAGCCTATCATAGAAAGGCTTTATTCAGCTCCACAGGGAATGGTGAGAGCTGCTCTAAAGTGAAATACTTATAAGAAGGGGACACTGAAGTGTGCTTTGTTGCAAAGCTTACAGGGGACAAATGTGTGTTTCATTGCACGTCTAAACCTGGTGTCTGTAAAGGGTGTCTGTGGCCGCCAGCAGAGGGAGAGTGAAATTTTGCAGATGGATAAAAGAACTCTCAACAGCCTAGCTTAGTTCTTTGGCAAAAATCCAGTGCACTGGGAATTCTCCAGCAGAATGGGTTGAACTTGGCAGATCTGCAAATGTGCATTTTTCTACTCAGAATAATCAGGCAAACATAAACTTCCAGAGCAACTAATTATCTTTTGTCTTTTTTACCTTAGAAAGAGGGTAATATTTGGAAGACAATTAACTGCTGAGAGGTTTTAGAAGCAACATTTGAAAAATGTTGAAAGAAAAATCTGTATTTAACCTTTATCAAAATATTTTTAATACTCATTTGTGCTCTTTAAATAGTTTATCATAATTAGCAGAAGCCCAAGCCATATGGTTTCTAATTTGAAGACATTTATTCTTTGCCGTTTTACCCAAAAATTCTATTTTATTATCATTTTTTTTCTTGCTGTTTATTGCTTTAGTTTCATTGTTATAAAGCCAATGCCATCATTTCTCTAAGTGTGTATCTGTGTGAAACAAATCCTGTTTACGCGACAGAAAAACAAGTTATAAAAGAGTTGTTGTTTAGTCACTTAGTCGTGTCTGACTCTTTGTGACCCCATGGACTGCACACCAGGCTGCCCTGTCCATCACCATCTCCGGGAGCTTGTTCAAACTCATGTCCATTGAATTGGTGATGGCATCCAACCATCTCATCCTCTGTCATCCCCTTCTCCTCCTGCCTTCTATCTGTCCCGGCATCAGGGTCTTTTCCAATGAGTCGACTTTTCACATCAGATGGCCATAATATTGGAGCTTCAGCTTCAACATCAGGCCTTCCAATGAATATTCTCATTATAAAAGAGTAGAAATGAGTTTACTACAAAGAATATTTTCTAGAAAATGTTGGCATAATGAAAATGTGTTACATATGTATATATAAATATTAACATACAGAATATACTTTAGAGTATATGTGTTTGTGTGAAAATATATGGGATGGGTGATGACATGGTCTTTCAGAACAAATTATTATAGCAATTTAAAGTAATTTGATACAAGTGTTTTAAGTTCAATATACATATTTTAAGTGTTTTTTTTTTTAATTATACAGAGTTAAATCGTACAAAACAGTAGAGAGGACTGACTTATTTGAAATGTAAATCCTTGATTTTCACATTTTGTAGAATTTTTAGTTACAGTTGGGGTATTACAAAATATTTAATGTGGTTAAATTATAGGCATATTAAAAGAGAACATACATTTTTAAGAATGGATGGTGGATGAAGAGTTTTTAAAATAAAATGAATAAATTTATGTATTCTGAGATGAAAAGATGGCCAAAGTAAAAAAAATGAAAAATGAGAGAAAAGAAAGGTTTGTAATGCTATGCTTGAATTTATTGCTGTTCCTGGCCACAGTAAATATCTAAAGGACACCAAACTGTTAATGGTGGCTGCCTTTGGTAAATAAGACTCTGTCAATGGACATGGAAATTTTTATAAATAGATTCTGTATTGTTTGGATTTTTTTTCAATGAGTGTTTATTAATACATATGTATTCAAGTATACACACACCTATATATATATATATATATATTTAAGGAAATATGTATATATTTTAAAAGGAATAACATAGTGGAAAGACTACTAGTCCTGACTTTGTTATTGTGTGACCATTAAAAAAGTAAATAGATTTGCTTATTTTGCTCTTACGGTTATTATTATTATTTCCTCTTAATATTTTATGAGTATTAAGAGAATCATGGATAAGGAAGAGAAGATTAACTTTTTTGTTGTTAAATAAGGTCACTTACATGTTCTTTGAAAGAATAAAATAACATAACCAATAAAAAAAAAATAAGGTCACTGACAGGTAGAAAATATAGCAATTCCACTGAGATAATTAGGCTAAGAACTTTGCAATAAGTGTAGAGTTATGATGGTGTCAAGAGAGTAGCACTAAAATAAAATTGTTTCTATTTGTAAATGTTACTCTGAAAGTAATCAAACTGGGGAGTCACAAAAACGTCATGTGATAGAGAAGATTATGTGATAGAGTGACAGAATTCATCATTAGCCATTGCTAGTGAGTGGGAAAATAATTAGCATTTAGCTTTTTTCCCTCATAACATATGTAGAGTTTTGGTTTGGGTCCATCACTTACTATAAATCTGCATTAAAATTCCATATGGTCTGATAATGAAAACAGCTAGGAAAACATATTAAGGAAAAAATGTACTGGAGTGAATATTCATTGAAGTCTCAAAGGTTTCTTCCAGATCTATACTTTTCTGATATAATAAGTCAATAAAGGGTTGGAACAAGATGCACTGCATAGGCCCAGGTTACCTGTGTAACAGTAAAAGAACTAATATTAGCTTGTAGTCAGAGTACTTTACATAGTTGTTCGCATCTATTGTTGCTAGTTCATACCATTTAACTATCCATATTATCTGATATCACTTGAATAGTGCCGTTTAAATGTTGCCTGAATAACAAATATTTATATAATATAAAATATGTGTATAAAATAATCAGTCATCAGCACTTTAGCATCTTTTTGCAGTATAATTTTATAGCAAAATGAAGGTCATTGTAAAATCTTTTGATCAGTATAATTCCTTTCCTTTTGAATAGGTAAAGTTATTATCATTCCCGCTTTCTGAGCAAGGTAATTAAGATACTGAGAGAATAAGAAAGTTACTGAATATAATAATTCTCAATAAAAGTTTTTTAAAATGAATATGATCTCTGCCATTCTAAAAACAAACGAGGTAGAAAGGAGGGAAAGGAGAGATGGAGGGAATGAGAGAATGAGGGAGACTTCCCAGTGTATCATATGAGTACTTTGTCAAGTCCAGATCTGCCCCTTTCAAATGGAATATTTTAATACTGAAAATTGATTTTAGTTTGTGCTTTTAAATTATTTTCCTAAAACATTGTTTTTTGATCAGGATTAATTTGAATAATACCTTTGGAAAAGTGCATATTCTTGAATTGTCCCAGTTGGATTTTTGAATCTGTAATTAATTCCAACACCTTGAATTCTCTAAATGTTTCAAAGCTCTCATATCCTTTATTCTCCTCATCTGTGTTGTCCTCATCTGTAAACTTGTTAGACTGGTACAGATGTAGCTATTTTTATTTAGTAACTTGAAAGCTCTGCTTGAAAACTCTAGAGAAGTTGTAGTGTTTGGAGTTTGGAAAGAGATCCAAGTCTTATAAACATGGTACAGTTTGCTGTGAAATTTAGATGTAATAACATCTTCAAGATATGCTTTCTGTATGTATGTTTTCTTATATTAGGGAACTTTTCACAGATACTATTCTGTGTTCTTTTCAACGGAAATGTTTTATTGCAGTAATAGCATCTTTAGTACTTGCTTGCTGCTGAGGACCTCAGGCACATTTTACTTTGAGGTAGATTCTTATACTCATTTTGTAGAAGTGGAAACCAAGGCTTAGCGTGGCTGTATAACTTGTTTGGATAGCATCACCTGTGGCATGACTAGGCTTCAGATCCACATCTGTCTCAAACATAAACATAATAATGAAACATCCAGTTGTGTAACACTGACTACATCCAGTCGTTGATAGAATTAACATAGGATAAAATGAGAAGTGATGGCATGCGGTTTCTAACATGATCTACAATCTGATTCCACACCTGCTTACTGTTGTTTCTGTAACCTGAGGGGGGAAAGACCCCAGCATATGTGTGTTCAGATTGAGAGGCAGTGAAACCTGTTGTTTCCTAAAAGTTAGAGCTTATAAGATTCTTACAGAGCAGTCCAACCCCTGTTATCTTTAACATTCAAATCCCTAACTCATCGTTGAAATGATGGTCTAGGAAGAACATAATGTTTCTTCTATTGGAGGCGAGATCTGTTGAGGATACATGAAGGAACATGTGAATTTGAAGATGTGAGTCCTATTTTTGGAAAGCTTAATGCAACACTGTATTAATGTAAATGGTAATTACTGGGGCTTCTGAGGCTGATTCTCCATGACTGCTAGTTTCTTCTAAATAGTTAAAGAAATTACATCTAGACTAAAGGGTGTGACTAAATTTAGTGTCTTTTCCCAAGATAATAAGTCTATGACTTTTAGTGAATTGAATTGAGCTACAAAAATTAGATTTTGATTTCTTCTCTAGTTATTATTACTCTTTCTATTTCCTGGTTTGTTTTCTAGAGAAAGCTCTTTCAGAGCAGGAGTCTTGTCCATTTTCTTAACCTCAGGATTCTCAGTGCCTTGGAGCTCATGATGGAGCTTGGTAATCATATTGGGATAAACAAACAGCAAATGGCAAACTAGATTTAAAGAAATCTTTGCCAAAACAGATTTGACAGGAAAATTAGACTCCAAACAGATTTTTCTTAAAAGAATAAGTTAAAATTGTCAAAGCAGAATATAGGATGGGGTTTATCTTGAATAATACTTCTGAGTTTTAAAAACTGATAACAATATACTATAAATTATTTTCCAGTTTGTGTTCGGTTTTGGTCTTGCTTTTGCTTTCATGATGTAGGCTTTGCAGTTTTGCTTCTGGGCACATGACTTTGCTTAGTGTAATTACTTAGTACTTAGTGTACTTAGTATAACTTAATGTAACATTTGCCTGTGTATGTCCTTAGTTGCTCAGTCGTGTCCGACTCTTTGCCACCCCATGGACTGTAGCCTGTCAGGCTTCTCTGTCCATATGGATTCTCCAGGCAAGCATACTGGAGTGGGTTGCCATTTCCTCCTCCAGGGGATCTTCCCAACTGAGGGATTGAACCCAGGTCTCCTGCATTGCAGGTGGATTCTTTACTGTCTGAGCCACCAGGGAAGCCAAACATTTGCCTATTAGCACAGAATTTTGTACCCAGGCCATCAAAATTAGCATATGGAAATTTTTTCCTTTCATGTGTACTTTTTAGTGTTTTTAACTAATATTTAACTTCTGCATTGAGAAAAACTGATGTATGACTTTCATTAAGATAAAAATGTTGTTCAACTATCCAATAAATATATTTGTTTTAGAGATCAAATGACACTTTTGGTTTGTGGATTCTAAATGGTACAGTTCCTGAATTAATAAACCAAACACATGAATCTGGGGAATTTTTGTGTTCCAATGTGATTTGATGAGGAAATGGGCTAATATTAAGATCTAATAGTTTATGGACATAGGTAATAAAAATCTGCCTTTGATTTCGTTATTGAAGGTTAATGCACTAAATGTACTATTGCATATTTACCACTGAGCAGGACTCTGAACCTCAGTAATGGAAAATTTGAAAAGTGGGGTCATTTATTGAAATCATCTTTGATGCACATTATAATTCTATTCAAAACTATAGTTATGAAGCAGAGGAAATTGATCTATAAAGACTTGATGAATAACCAATGCATAAATTAAAATTTGTACCTTTAATCTAATAAGTATACAAGTATTTCAATGAAATATTAGTCTGTGTATGTTTTATGGCAATTTGGATAGTAATGAGAGTAAAAGTATCAACTTCTTGCTAAGACTGTACTCTCTGTATGGTCTCACAGTACAGAGAACTGTAATGGTCAAGGTCGTGTCCCTTTCATATCTCCCTTTCCTAGCACCTGGTCTGACACATTATAAAGGTAAAAAACTAAAATCTCAATATGCATTTGTCAGATAAGTGAATAAATGAGTATATGTGAGAATATCTTCCACCATTATAATAGCATTTGGATTTCCATTCAGCATATTTTAATGAATAATTCAATGATCAAATTATATATTTTCTTATTATATATTGATATAAAGTAATGTTATAGCACTTTAGTGGAATTAAGATGACTTAAACAGGGCTCTGCTTTTAAGGAACTTACAATCATAAAGGAAATATATGGGAACAACTTAAATTCCAATTCCATAAATGCTGTGGGAGCAGAGAAGAGATGGATATTTCAGAGGGAAGGAAAAGCATTTGCAAAGGCACAGGAGTATGAAGAAAATGTCAGTTCCAGAATAGCAAGTGATTCAGAATAGCGAGGCCTTGGGGCCTGTGCATGAGGTAAGGTGACATAGAGAGCCCAAGAGCCACACCAGTGCTTGCAGCTGCCATCTTTCTGCCCCAGCGCCAAACACCACGGAAACCAGAACTCCTGAGTCTCTTTATTGATAGCGCTCTTGGATATAAACTTACTTCCCATAACATTTGACTTCCAGGTCCGTTCTATAAGCTTTTGATGCTCCTGACTTCCAATGTTATTTCTCATTCTCCTATTTTAGATGTTGCTTCATGACTTTAGATATAATGCATCCTATGCCCCACCACCAATGCTGCGTGAGTGGCACTCCTGCTGTTGGTACTGTCGGAGGTCAAATTACAATAAAGATGGGCTTAGATCACAGGGGACCTGTTTTCCATGTTGAGGGTCTGGTGAGAAAGAGGTAACACTAGCAATAAACGTCAGCTGTTTGGTTGTTATGATGCTTTATAAGATGGCATAGATCTCAGTGAATCCATCATGGTTTTGTATTGAATCCTTACTTTGTAGGATCAGGAGCTAGTTTGTTAGTACATCAAGAATAAATCTCTTAGAGGTGAATTTCATGTTAACTGAACTCACAGAATGTGATATCTAAAACAGGATTCCACTATATTGTTACAGCTTTGGAATAGTGCCAACATGAGTTTGATATTCTAACTTTATAAGCAAATGAAATTATATGGGTGTCAAATATTTACAGAAGATTTTTACATAAGGATGAGACTGGAGGAAGAGGAAGATACTTATATAATTTAATTGTTGGGGCATTAGCTTAGTATCCCAAGACACCATCTGCGTAAAAAGGGTCGTATGGCTAGCAGGATAGGAGTGCAGGCGACCTGGGGTCCACGCATCACTTCCCTTGCTTGGACGGGCACTATCCACGTGTTTCTTCTTTGACTGTGCTTTACCTGTGAGGCCACTGTTGCCCAGACCCCCCTCTAGCCAGAGCATTCTCCTGATTAGCAGTGTATTCAGGTGATAAGTAGGTTTTATTTCATGGGCCATCTCCGACTGATTGGAAGTTGCTGCCTGGAGCTGTCTTGAGAAGGACTTGGAAACTCAGACAAGCTTAGAGGACCAGAGTGCCTGAAAGATTGTGATTGAAGAATGCTCTGGACTCCAGGAGGGGAGGGTAGAGATAATTCGCTATATTTTCTTTCTCTGCATGAATAATTCATATTTTGTACTAGTACCTGAAAGAGCATAAGCAGAAAAGTGACCTCATCAGATTTTCCTTTAAGGAGGAGCCAAGATAACCAAGTTGCCTCCCCAGTTTTGACGTGCCCAGTATCACTGAGGCTAAGCTACTTGGGAATAGCCGAGGGAAATCGCAGAAACATCTAACCTTGGAGACTGGTTTTCTATAGTTGCCTTCATCATGATGGCTTTTGTTGCCCAAGTGAATACTATTTTTCCTGTATGAAGAATAAGGAAAAACATATCAAAAAGTATTGGCTTTGTTGAGCAAAGCTGAGGCCCTTTTTATAATCAGCACTCCTCAGTTTTAGTGGAAAATTCTTGCTTAATTCTGAGTAATGGTTAACTGAGAGACAAGTCCATCATACTTTATGGCCTAAATCTACTGGTGCCCTTTACTTTGAACACTACTATTATTCAGAGCGTTCTACTAAGTGCTTTTAATGCTCTCTCCCGACTCCCATGTCCACATCCGAGGATTTATAGTTTTGTTTGTTGCTTTATTTTATTAGTAAGTGGAGTCAGTTTGATAAAAGCACTACTTAATTGATAAAGAGGGTCATTTTCATCAGTTTTGCTGTAGGTAGAATTAGGCAGTCCCTGACTATAGCATGAATTGAGTGCACATCTCACTAACAAGGTTGAAACTCTTTCTTGAGCAGCTTTTTTTTTCCTCCCCAGACATAGACTTTTTAATGACTAGAATCTCATTTGTCTGTTAAAGAGTATTTTTAAAATGTTGTATATGAGGCAGCTGGCTTAGGGATATAATTTATTATAAGACATGATTGTTTTTGCAAGTAACTACGAACTAGTAGACTTGGGCCTCTTATGATCCAGAACTGTTTTTTTTTTTTGGTTGATGAGCCAGACATAATTGATGCTTTTTTTCCCCAAAATATTTTTACTTATTTTTGGCTGCACTGGGTCTTCGTTGCTGCGTGGGCTTTTCTCTGGCTGCAGCGAGCAGGGGCTCCTCTTGCCTGTGGCACCCAGGCTTTCCATTGCCGTGGCTTTGGTTGCATGGCATGGGTGTAGGGAACATGGACTTCACAGGCTCAGTAGTTGGGGTACACAGGCCTAGTTGCTTCACAGCATGTGGGATCTTCCTGGTCAGGGATCAAACAAATGTCTCCTGCATTGGCAGGCAAATTCTTTACCACTGAGCCAGCAGGGAAGCCCTAATTGATGTTTTTTATGTGCTAGACACATAGAAGATACTAGAAGATATATTAGCATCTTCCATTCATCTGCCGATGGATATTTGGGTTGTTTCCATGTATTCTTGTATTGTATTCATGTATTCTTGGCTATTATAAATAGTGCAGCTCTGACAGTAGGGGTACATGTATCTTTCCAAATTACAGTTTTGTCTGGGATATGCATGGAAGTGGGATTGCTGGATCATATGGCAACTCTATGTTTAGTTTTTTGGGGAACCTCCATGCTGTTTTCCATAGTTGCTGCACCAACGTATATTCTTACCTGTAGTGTCGGAGGGTTCCCTTTTCTTCTCACTTTCTTCAGTATTTGTTATTTGTAGACTTTTTCATGCTGATCATTCTGATTAGTGTGAGGTGATACCTCATTGCAGTTTTTTTTTAAATTAAATTAAAAAAAATTTATTTTATTTTTAACTCTAAACTTCTTATTTTGTATTGGGGTATAGCTGATTAACAGTGTTGTGGTAGTTTCAGGTGAACCGTGAAGGGACTCAGACATGCATATACATGTATCCATTCTCCCCCTAACCCTGCTTCCATCCAGGCTAGCATATAACATTGAGCAGTTCCATCTGCTATACAATAGGTATTTGTTGTTTATTCATTTTTAGTATAGCAGTGTGTACATGACCTGATTTGCATTTCTCTAATAATTATTGATGTTGAGCATTTTTTCATGTGAGAAGCATCTTTTGTATTAAATGAATTTGTAGGTGACAGTGAAAATTTATAGCAGCTATATGTAAGTGTGGTTTAAATTTCCGTTAACTTTAGTCAGATTTCACTTCTTTATCACAGATGTTTTTCTTTATAGGTATTAACTATGCTTTTAAAAAACATGATATTTTAAATAGAAACTTAACATGAGAAGTAATTGTCATTAATGTTGATTGAAATCCAACCTTTCAGGTGAGGAAATAAAACAATTAGTTTATTTCATGAAAGCCAATAGAGGATAATTAATGTAACTAATTTGGATATGTATTACATTATTTTTAAATTTCCTAAATCCTAAGAATGTGAGATGCATAGAGCTTTTGATAGTCTGTCTATTTTTCCTAAGACAAATGGAATAAGTGCATTGTTTTTGCTAAGTAACAAGCAGAAAACTCATAAGCCAGAATTTTGCTCATACTTCTGTAATAGGAAATAACCTTTTATTTGCTTTTAGTCATATTAAGTGTCTTGCTAATGCTTGAAAATGTAAATGCAGCCAAACTAAAGTTCTAGTTGGGGAATGAGAAAAGTGAATTTTAATTGCATTAAAATGTCTGCCATCAATGAAAATTGAACATCTTCATGAAAAAATTATTTTGTCTAGAAAACAATAAATATAGCTTTAATGAATGAATCTGTCAATCTGCTTATAGTATTTTTTCATGCAGATATTAATAAAGTTTATTATATTTTAGAGTAAAATAATAATAATATTATAGGATTTTAGGTCTCCTAAAAATGACCCTTATAGATCATTCAGTCCAGTCATCTTATTTTTAGTGCAATAGAATTGAAGGTTCTCCACTGGCTAGTTAGTGTCAATGCAAGGTTTAGAAGTCACATCTCCTGTCTCTGATCTCAGACTGTTTTTTCTCACTCAATGCTACCTCTGAATATGGTATATGGTATCAATTAAACCTTTTATATGACACAAAATCAGTCTGCATTTCTAATGTTGAGGAGACTCAACTCACTATTCTTTCCTCGAGTATTTGTAAAATACATTATGTGTTGGCAACAACTCCTGAGATGGTGTCAGGTGAGAGACATGATCGCATGACATTTGAGTCAGAAATGTCAGTGTATACATACACCTTCCCACACTCAAACAAAACGTGTTCCCTATGGAAGAGCAGTTAGCTAAGAAATGATAAATGTTTCAAAGATATTACACACATACCAGAGGATATAGAATGTAGCACTAAAGAAACACGGTTTTTTTATTAAGAGCTATGCTTTTAAAATCTGAACAAAATAAAGCAATCTCAATGAGTTTTGACTACAGGCATACATTATTTTCAGTTATGAACAGTAATTTCAGCTTGAATATTTTATATTCTCTTGAAACTTTGAAAGATTTCCACGTTGGTTATAAATAATGTGCAGACTGGCACAGAGAAGCCATTTATTACTTACCTTCTTCATAGATATGGTGTCTGTAGACTTTGATAATGCCATCAAAGGTGGTCTGTTCTGTTTTATTTAATTGAATCATCATGTTTACTTTGCAGATTTGTTTTAATTCTGGCTATGCCTTATTGCACACATACATACTTAAGGTTAAAGAATTTTCCTTCCACCTTCTCTCACTTTCTGTTCAGTGTTGATTTAAATGCCAAATATAAAATTGTTAAATTTTACTTTTAACATCCACCTTAAATCAAAACTTTGGCTTGGATAGCTCAGGGATTTCTGGTTAAGAAATATTCAGGCAATCTTATTTATTTAAATACATTATGTTATCAGAGTGTTTTTAATGGTGATTAACCCGAATGAATAATTCTAAGTATTTCCTTCTTATAAGAGAGTGTTCTGCTTTAGGTTTCTTTTTTTTTTTTATAGTCACTATTAAATGCTCTGATTCAGAGTTAAGTAAGGTGCCTTGAGAAATATGAGATACCATTTCTCTGTAATTTTTATTAGATTTTTAAGAGTGACTTTAAATACAATTCCACATTTTTACATTTCTGTTTGTTCCTGTGTTTAAATGTTTGTGGCCATGGCAACTAACAAGAATCTATTACTTGTTTCTTGTAAAATGTCGGACATCATGATCTCCTATATATAGTGCTTAGAATGCACAGCAGGTCAGCTCTGGATCTTTCGTCCTTGTGTACATCTGCCTGGGGACTATTATCTGACACACAGCAGAGGGAATAGAAGTCTGGTCTGAAAAGCTGGAAGACTGGGATGCTAGTCCAGCTGCAGCGCTATTTAATATTGTGGCCTTGAACACCTGACCCACATGTTTGGGCCTCAGTTTCCTAAATTGTTAAATAAAGGTGGAGGACTGGATGATGGAAGGAATGCGGAGGGCAAGCCCTGTGGGAAGGGGAGACATCTCACTGTTCACCAATCCAGAGGAAGCTCTCCAAACCCCCTATTTTGGGGATGTTTTTGGACCTTCATCGTGTAGTATGATTCTTCATGAACTCCATATTCAGCCCCTCTCCCTTCTCTGGAGAGTGGGGGATGGTGGAGCTGAAAACACGAAGCTTCTAAACAAGGCTTGGTGTTTCTGGTGATCAGCCCCTGTCCGGGGTCCCACTAAGACTCACCTCTTTAGAACAAAAGGCACTCCTGTCTCATAGGAAGTTCCAGCTATGTCAGAAACTGGGGCCAAGATCAAATATTAGAACAGAAAGATTATCTTCTTCAGTTCTTGTTATTTACATGGATTTTAGGCTCTCTGTGCCAGGAACCAGTGAGAGACCAATATATACTTTTTTTTTTTCTATTAACCTTACAACACCGAAGTGCCTATTGATTAGTGTGTCTTGCTTGGGAATACTTGAGATCATAGCAAAAACTGCTCAGTCTGGTATGATAGATTCAGAGATGGGGTGAATCACTTATTTTGAGCAAAGGTTTTGTAAAGAGATTACTTAAAGTTTCAAAAAGGTCTCAAAGTTTAATGTTGACTTAATACATTAATCAGTCCAGACAACTCAATATCAATGTTGCATTTTTGTTAAGTATGGCCAAACTCTAAAAAAACAGCTGTAATTAAAAATGACTGTCTATTTTGCATATAGGGTTATTGTTACCATCTTTTTAATACTTATTGTCACTGACATCAGCCTAGAAAAACTCAAGATGCAGAAGCAGAGGGAACAGAGTTATTTTAGGTTGTTTCTCTTTTTTCTAGTATTATAAAAGATAACTTGTTTTTAATGTTCCTTTTAAAAAAGAAAACTTATATAATGCTAAGATTATTTTTCTAACTTCAAAGAAAATAATACCTTGATTTGTTGTTAGAAAAGCATAGATTTAAATGTCATCACCAGTTAGGTATTAATAGTTTTAAAATGGAGATCTGGTTTCATTAACCAATATATTCTATTGGACTTATCATTCCATTTTTGACATTTTTGTATTTTGACATATAATAGTGCTAGAGTCAAAGCCAATCCCACTTAACACATTAATACTAAACTAGAGATTAGAGGAATGAAATTTATTTATATTCCAATAATTTAATAAATTTCCTGTAGAAGATAATAATGAAGACTTTTTAAGAATGTCTTTAATGTTGTTGCTTCTTTGCCTTTCCAAATAAAATGCTAAAGCAGTCATTCTGATAGAGAGTGTTGTATGTTGTGGGTACTTAAACTGCTAACTAAAATATTAAACTCTATAGTATGGAACTCTATAGTATAGTTTTGGAAGCTAATTATTAAGCTAATTGTTGCCATTTTATTTTAAATGAGTGTTGGGCCAATAAAATGCTAACAAATAGCCAGCTCAAGTTGTAGATGAAGTTGGGGGAAAATAACATGAACTAGATATTTTTTAAAATAAAAAGACTGTGTTTTGCAAATATGAATTAGCTATTAAGTAAAAAAAGTTCATGACTGCTCTAAAATTAGAATGTTTATTTTAAATACTCCTAAGGGCCAAGTGCAAAGATTGGAACAAAATGGGAACCAAAATATTAATATTAAGTCATCTCTTGAGTAAAGTTGTAAAAAAAAAAAGAATTGGTCACTTTCTCTATGTTGTTAAGGCATTTTAGATATTGAAATAGGGAGGAATGAGGATTTGGAAAGGAATACAATGCAACGCCCAAATTCTTGGAGTTTGATTCAAACCAAAAGGAAATGATCTCTGAAATTTAGCACAGTTTTAAAAATAATGATTCTTCCAGTTGTGATGCACTTTAGTCACACCTCTGTTTTAATGACCTCAAAGGTACTTCTATAAATCTTGATGTGAAAAACTAAGAGATGATATGTAAAAATGTTTTTTCCTATATAGCTAATTTATTTTTTAAGAATCTTTTTCTCCAGTTTATTGAGAAATAATTGACATATATCACTGTGTAAGTTTAAGGCATCTGGCATGATGGTTTGATTTACATACAATGCAAAATGATTACCACGATAGGTTCAGCTAACCTCTATCTCCTCATATAGATACAATATAAAGAGAATAAAGAAAAAAAGGGAAAAATTCTTCTTATGATAAGATCTTTTATAATTTGCTTTCTTAACAATTTTCCTATGTACAGCTTATAGCAGTGTTAGCTATAATCATCATTGTGCATTATATCCTTGTGCTTATTTATCTTAAAACTGGAAGGTTGTACCTTCGATCAACTTTCTCCTTTTTTCCCACATTGCACCCTACATGTCTGGTATCCAGAAGTCTGATCTCTTTTTCTATGAAGGTTTTTATTTTTTTTTAATTCCATGTATTAGTGAGATCATACAGTATTATCTTTCTCTGTCTGATTTATTTCACTTATCATAATGCCTTCAAGGTCCATGTTGTAGCAAACTCTTATTTTCTTTACAGTTGAATAATATTCCCTTGTATTTATTTGTGCTACAGTTTGTTTATTCATTCACATTGATGGATGCTTAGGATGTTTCCATATCTTAGAGTAAACAAAGAGGTGCAGATATCTTTTAGACTTAGTGTTGTTGTTTCTTTTGAGTATATTCTCAGAAGTGGAATTGCGGAATCATATGGCAGTTCTATTTATAATTTTTGAGGATCCTTCATACTGTTTTCCACAATAGCTGCTTCAGTTTTCAACAACAGTGTGCAGTGGTTTCCCTTTTCTCTACATCCATGCCAGCATTTGTTATCTTTTATTTTTCTGATGATGTCCATTCTAACAGGTGTGAGATGATATCTCATTATGGTTTCCATTTTTATAAAAATGATTTTTAAGTTAATTAAAAAGTATATACTGATAATTTAAAGCTATGAGCGCCTTAGATTTCTTGAAACATCTCCAGAAAATTCAAGTAGTTTATCCATGGATGACACTTAGCTTTAGATGACTAGTGCATAATATGGATAAAGCTTGTTGAGAAAAGAGCTTTTTAAAAGCTGATTTACTATTTTATTATGATGCCAAATTAAAAATGATCATATATTTAATAATAAGGAAATTGTTAAATAAATTATGGTTTATCTTTATCCATGAAATGGAATATTATGAATCCATTCTTAAAGTATCTTTTAAAAGAAAAGTTAATGACATAAACATGCTCATGATTTATTAATTTTAAAATTCAGGATGAAAAAAATGCATCCAATATGCCCTCAACTATATTATCCATATGCATAGAAACATACAAAAGAAATATATATGTAAATAGTGGTTTTATTGGATACTTACCATTTTTGTTCAACTTTTTAATTTCAAATTTTTCTTAGAATGAACACATTATCTTTTTAAATTGCAAACTGCATTTTTTAAAGCTTATTTATTCCAAATCTTATTTCAAGCCACAGTGGTGAAATAATCATTATCAATAGTACATGTGAAAGCTAGATTTTTTTCTGAAATGTGTGTGGGAAAAGCAACAGTGAATGCAAAAATACCTTTGTTAGCCTGAAACTGGGATCAGTGGCTTCAGTTCACCTCTCAGATTAGCAGTCATGATCTTAGAAGAATAACATTCATCTGTTTTCTATCTGCCATGGTAAATTGTATGACATTTTTTCATTAATACAGAAAATATATCTGCCTAATGTATGTTCCATTGCTTATATGAATTATGATCTGAAAGAAAAATTGCACATGGTTGAAAGAAAATAATAGCTTAATTCTGGCAAATCCCCTCCAAGATGAACTTGGTATAGTCCTTCTAATACTTAATGATAGTGATAGTAAGTAACTCAAAGAAATTCTTAATTGATAAAATCTGATGGTGCAAATAAATATACTGTAAACATTTTAGGGTTTTTTTACCTGAGTGTAATAAACTTGGAAGAACTTGAGAGGTTATTCAGAAGAGTTAGCTGGTACAGAATATAAAATTAATTAAAGTTGTAGAGCATGGAATAAGTTTCTTTCCTGGGCTTCTCTGGTAATCAACACATTTATCTACTGTTGACTATAATTATGATGGTTAGAGGAGAGAATTTATAGTGATCATGAAAAGAAAATACAGTGATACTTTGCCTTTGATAGGATAGTTGCAGCTAAAGTCAGCCATGAGTTTGTGCTCTGGGCTCCTGCACAACAATTTCAGAAATAACTTCTTTGAACCTTTTCTTTTCTATCAATCAGCAGTGTGTCTTTCCTGTGGTCACACATCAGCGTCATTAAAACAGTCCAGAGACTTGGATTCTGTGCTTGGAGAACCTGATTCAGTAGATTTCAGCAGGATCAGAGTGACTATGTTTAAACAAAACAAAACAGAAAATCTCCTCTAGTCATGTTGAAGGGTAGCCTAGATTAGGAATGACTGGGCTGTGTGTGCAGATCACTGAGAATATGAAGAAGTGAGACATCCACTCGTCCTCAAAATTGTTTACTCTCTGAAAGAGTTCAGAGTCTACTCTTTAAAATAGGTAAATACTTATTTTTTCTATTAGAAACTATATCTTTCTTTCATGAGCGCTCATCCCACACACTGATAGTTTTTATGTCTATTGTCTAAGGTTCTACTGTGCCAGGAATACAGTGACAACAGGTTGATTGATTCAACTGTGTCAGAATAAATTGTCAAAGATCTCAGATGGGCAGAAGAGATTCCTGGGTGTCTGTCCAGTGACGTGGTAGGTGTTATCAAGCAGACCTTCCTAGAATTATCTGATTTTGTAAGGCTTTGCATATTTAATTCTCTTTCCAGGCCATTTTATAACATTGTAGAGGTAGAAGTTAATTTGTAGAAAACTGATAGGAATGCAAATGATTCTTTTCCTTAGAAATGCTAATAGACTCTGTCCAGTTTGAATATGATTAATTTGTTTTATATAAAAGATAATCCAAAACATGTTTTTGTGTCAAATAGGATAGTAACCAGTTTTGTGTATACTAGCCAATTATCTCAGCATTTAGGGTACGTAGTGATCCATGTGTAAGTCTGTTCTTCAGATTCTCCTTTGAACCAGTTTTACTGATCTTGTCATTAATTAGATACATAAAATCTTTGACATGTATCATCAAATATTTGAATGATAATTATGATTTTACCTTTTCAAAAATTGTGCTTTCTCAATTGTAAATCCTTGCATGACTTAGATTTGACTTTGGAAAGGATTTCCCATCAGAAATATTTCTATACCTGCTGCTCTTCCAAGTGGTGGCTGTTTTCTCACTTATCACTACTTGGGACTGGAGTTGGAGATAGGGTATATATCTTTCTTGCCCATCACTGCTTCTTTCATAAGCTGAGATGAGTCTGTCTCTGATATCACACAGAAAAAAATTCTCAAAATCATTTACCTTGTCATTTTCTAAAAATCTATTCTGGCAGATTTATTGACAAAAAATTAACCATTCTGCAGCTTTTAATTACATCATAATCATTTTTACATCTTTTGCTAAGCTATAGTCATAACCCCATTGTATTCACTGGAGAAACTTTCCTTGCCCCTATGGCAATAGGCAAAATATGTCAAAGCTATATGTAAGCTGTAATTATTTCTTTGACCTGTTGTATGGAGATGTGACTTTGCTTTTGAAGCAATTCAAAGATCCTCTCTTGCTTTCCAGACCAGTAAACTTTCTCATACCAAATGATCAGAGCCATTATAAGGCTATCTCTAGATTTTTTCATGTTTAATTAAGAAAGTCTCTGCTGTGCTATTAGCCTATAAAATGTATAAACATTTTCTGATTTTCTAATTGTCTTATTGGTTCATTTTTATCTTAAAAAATTAAATTAATATGTATACTTTTGGAAATATCAGGGAAAACATTGCTGAAGAATAGAATCACCTGTGACAATAAGTTTAATAGTTTAAACTTAATAGTAAGTATAATAGTAAGTATAATAGTTTTATTAGTAAGTATAGCTGCATTTTTAAGTAGTGAAAATATAGAGAAAATAATCATACATTGGAATTTAGAGTAAAACAGTTGCTGTGTTTTTTTTGAACTAGCTTTTGCAATAATTATAATTGATAGGAAGAAGTATCTTTTATTTTCCTTAGCTGATACAATTAGGAAATGTTTTAAATAGGAAAAGAATATATTCTCATGTCATTAGCACTTACAAAAGAAAACACAAATGACACTATATTTCCATTATCAATCATAAAAATGTGCATTTTTCTTATAAAACATCTAATATAGAATATTTTGGAATAGTAACTGTTATGGACTGAATTGTGTCCTCTCAAAATTCGTATGTTGAAGTTGTAAGCTCCAGTACTCCAGACTATATTTAGAGATAGATCTTTAAAGAGATAATTAAAATGAGATCATTAGAGTGGTCCTAGTCCAATATGATTTTTGTCTTTGTAAGAAGAGAGTAAGACACAGACACATCCAGAGTGAAAACCATTTGAAAATCCAGGGAGAAGACAGCCATCTATAAGCCAAGGAGAGAGGCTTCAGAAAAAAACAATCTTGACTACACTTGACTTTGGACTCCTGACCTCCAGAATTGTCAGGAAATATTTTTTCTTGTCTAAGCCACCCACTCTTAAGTTTTGTTTTGTTTTGTTTTTTTTCATTGAGTTCAAGATAGTATGAGGAATCATATGTATTTAAGTTTATAAGTAGGTTGATTTGTGCTTACCAGTCAACATTTATTTGGCTCATACTTTGGTCAAAGTTAACTTCTGTATTTAGGAAGTCCCTGATTTATACTGCTATACACCTCCTCATTTAAAGATGATCATACTGTTCTTCTTTTGACATATATCTATTCTAAACAGAGTTTGCTATGATGAAAACAAACGGTTTTTAGGATTATGAAAAAAATGAAGAAGTGAAGAGAGCTTTGTGGAAGGGACGTCCCTGACCTCGTAGCCTTGCTGTGACAAATACTCATCCTGTTCTTTGGATTCAGCCTGTAACTGTGTTCATGTGCAACCAATGCATTAATCTTTCTTTTTTGTTTCTGTCATGATCAACCTAGGCACTAGCCAGCTGGCCAAGCTGATTTTCCCCTTACCAATCTTCGATTTCTTTATCTCAGTGACTCTCTCTAGGTGAATGCAGAGATTAATGAGTTTGGATTACAATGAGCCATTGTTCTTGCATCCCAGTGCAGGCTTTCTCACCATAACCATCTGGTCCACAGATTAAACCCTGATTCTCTGATGACCATAGGTCTAGTGATATCCTTCCATAGGATGAGGACTGGCGTAGTGGTCTGTTCTCTCTTGTTACCAGAAAGTAGAGGCTTATATAGGTGTTGGAAGAACTCTCCTATACCCATTTACGATGAGTTGTTACCCAGTTGTTACCCTGTGATGGAGTTTCTGACTCATGAAGTGCAATCTCTAAGTGACTCTCTTGCCACTAGCAGAATAATGCATTTTTTGCTTCCAGACCTATAAAGTGGAGCTGGTGAAGAAGATGGCACTGAGAGAGTAGAGGAATAGAATATTTGGTGGTGGAAGTTCTTATCAGGATGGGAACTCACCTTGTACAGTCATTTTCCTGATTATTGAAAATACTCAGGTGTTGTTTAGGATGCTACCTATGAATACCAACCAGGGTATGAGGGGCAGAGAGAGAAGGTGAGATTGGACTGTATATGGGGAAAAAAATGAGATATAAGACTGAGGCTCAAATTGATAAAGGACAACAGGCGGGAGTAGCAGGTGGGGTTGCCTCTGACAAGTGTAAAATGTCTTAGTGGGGAAACTATATTAAGCAAGGATTGAGAATAACTGCCAGGATTTGGTCAGAAGAGCGCATGTGGAATAGGACATTGAGGTTTCAAGGTGTCAGGTGGAGATGAACAGAAAGTTTGATGTTTTGTAACAGTACTGTAATCCTTTGCTCTTGGTGATGGTAAGAACTTTTAAACCCTTTATGGACTCTGCATGTGACTAGGGAGAAAGCCTGGGGCCATTTCTGGGAAGGTGGTTGAGCAGAACTGAGCCATGGAGACCAGAGTCTTAATGGTTGGAAATAGAGAGGCCGGAACCTGCAAAGTTGGTCTTCTCCTCAATCCCATTTTATCATTGGCTCACAGCACAAATGAATGGGGGTGCAAGAAGCCCTGTGTTTTTTGTAAGTTAATGATAACCTTGATTGCATACTACTAACTTTATGTACCCTTCCAGGATTTCTACTTTAACCAGTTCCATAAAGGCTCCTCTCACTTGAAGTTACTGCAGGTTGGTCTTGATACCTTGATTAGAGAATCAAACAATAATTCCATCAGACAGCATCCCATACTGATTTATATCCCCAATCCTGCTATCTCTAGTTATCTTAACAGGAATTGCATATTTTTTTCTTATAGACAAAATTAATTTTCACTCATATTTAGGAGTTGTGATGAAATCAAACACTCAGGCTTATAGTGACTCTACAAAATTGGAAACTGCTGCTTAATATAGGTGCTGAAGATTTAGTGTAATTCATATTTTAAAAGACAACAGAATATCATAGTGTTCCTACTGCCATTGACTAGCTATCTATCAACAAATGTTAATATGTTGTTTAATAAGTACAAGGTTTAGCCTCTAGCCTGAGATGAAAGTGATAAAGGTAAAACATTTGGCTGATATATTGAACAGTCTTAAACAAGCTAGCCTCATTCATATTTGCAGCTGTGACTTTCTGCCTACAAAGGATATAAGGTTCAGTGTTAATCCAAAGTTTCAGTTGTTTGTAATCAGATTTAATAGAATATTTTAAGACTAAAGAGAAAGAAAACTTCTTGAAAATATTTCCCAGATTACTACATATAATTTCACTCTTCCAAGTGTGAAAGTGAAAGTCACTCAGTTGTGTCTGACTCTTTGCAATACCATGGACATGGAATTCTCCAGGCTAGAATACTGGAGTGGGTAGTCTTTCCCTTCTCAGAGATCTTCCCAACTCAGATTGAACCCAGGTCTCCCACATTGCAGGCGGATTCTTTACCAGCTGAGCCACAAGGGAAACCCAAAAACCTCTTTCAATTAGTTTTCAAAGTAGCTTCATGCTAGGTAAGATTAAAATTTCCCTAATGTAAAGCTAAAGGAAAGTGACATGTTAGTAAAAAACTTTATCAAAATTGCTGATATAATTTTCCTTCATTTAATCAAAGGAGTTAACTTCATGTAGCCTTTGATATTCTATTTCTTCCTGTATTCAGGAAAATGTAAATATCAGTTAATTGATTAATCAGTCAATTTCCCCTTTCATCTTTGCTTTCTTAAGCATATCTTTTCCTGTTTTGTTTATAATTTCCATGGAACAGAAGAAATAAGAATGGATCAGGAGTTAGGGGTAGCCTGCCAGGCTCCTGTGTCCATGGGATTCTCCAGGCAAGAATACTGTAGCCATTCCCTTCTCCAGGGGTTCTTTCTGATCCAGGGATTGAACCCTGGTGTCCTTCATTGCGGGCGGATTCTTTACTGTCTGACCTACCAGGGAAGCCCCAATTAAGGGATATGACTCATGAAGAAAACTCATTGCAAAACATCCAGCCATTTTGGATATAAGCAGAGAAATTAGAATATGGGGTAGATAATTAGGTGATATTGAGAAATTATTGTTAATTTTGTTAGATGTGATACCAGTTCATGGTTATGTAAGCAGAAGTCCTTATAGTTTAGAGATGCATATCAAAAAATTTAGTGATGGAATGCCAGGATGCATATGCCTAGAATTTGCTTTAAAATACCACAGAATAAAATAACTTAGATGAAGCCAATGCTAATAATTGTTAAATGTAGGGAAAAAGATGTGCATGTTCAGTTTACAAACCTCTCTCTGCTTTTTGTATGTCTTGAAATTTTTCATAACAGAGAGTTCAACAAAAACAAAACTAGAGACAGGTGTTTGATATTGGACCCACCCTCTGGATATGTTAATGAGCGCTTCTGATTCTCAGTTTTTCCAACTTAAAATTGAAAAAAAAAATGCATTGTCCAGTGAGGATTGAACCATAGAACTCATGTAAAGACCTCTGAAGAAAGTAGAAAATGTTTCCATAAATAAGGTACAAGTTATAAACAATCATTTAACTTTAACCTATCCTTGTGCAAATTTTTTTTTTAAAACAAACTAAAAAATTATGATAGATATAAAGGAGATTGACTAAGAAAAATGTATGACTGTCTGGAAATGATATCATATTAGAATGACCAAAGACATTGTGGAGATTTAGCCTAGAGGAGGAATGGCTGGGGGAGATGGGGCCAGTTTGCTGCTTTTGAATATTTGGAGATTTGTGGAAAGAGAATCAGTTTAGTTCTGGAAGGCAGAATGGGACCAGTTTATGGGAGTATAAAGTGGAAGGTTTGGGTTCAGAATTTGAAAGGTCTACTTAATGAGAATTTCTCCAGATAGAGTTTGATTATCTTGTAAAATAAGACTATTTTTGTGGTTGAAGCTTTCAGTGGAAGCTAGTGACCTACTATCAAGCCCTGCTAAGGTGTTCCTGTATTTAAATGGCAGAGGTGGGGGTAGGGGTGGGGGGGCGGGGATTAGACGCTCTTGAGCCTTGAGAAAACTTGCAGCTGTTTGTGGTTTTGTTGATCCCTGTAGCTCCATATCTTTCTGTTTTTCATTTTATCTAAGTCGTTATTCTCTCTCAACATTCTTTTCTTCTCCCTCTGGTCTCCTAATTCCTCTCTACTTGAGGTTTTAGTCAACATCTCATATTTTTCCAGCATTTAAGTCAATTCACTGGTATTTTATTAGGTTCCATATTTTCTTTTTCTGTCATTAAAGGTCACTGTCAATCCACCTCCTTCCTTCTCCCAGTATTTACTGAATTTACTTATTCATATTTTGTTAAACACATAGTTATATATTAGGAAGATGATGGAAAATTAGAATGAATAACTATTGGGCATTTTCTACATGCCAGTGATATTTTGGGTACTAGAGGTATAGCACTGAACAAAATTAACAAAAGATTCTTGCTCTCATGGAGTTTATATTCTTGGAAGAAGACAGAAAGCAAGCTAATAATGTTTGTTAGATAGTAATACATGTTATATGTGAAGGATAGTTTACATGGAGGATATGTAAGCTATATATGTAGGATAGTTGTTTTTTTATATATATATAAAATGGAGAGGAAAGTCCTTTCTGATTAGATGACATTTAAGTAAAGATGGGGGCTTCCCTGGTAGCTCAGCTGGTGAAGAATCTGCTTGCAATGCAGGAGAGCCCTGTTTGATTCCTGGGTTGGGAAGATCCCTGGAGAAGTGATAGGCTATCTGCTTCAGTCTTCTTGGGCTTGCCTGCTGGCTCAGATGGTAAAAGAATCTGACTGCCATGTGGGAGACCTGGATTCAATCGCTGGGTTGGGAAGATGTCCTGAAGGAGGAGGGCATGGCAGCCCACTCCAGTGTTCCTGCCTGGAGAAGCCCCATGGACAGAGGAGCCTGGTGGGCTACAGTCCACGGGGTCACAGAGAGTCGGACACGACTGAGTGAGCACAGGACAGCCAAGCAGAAATCTGAAGGAAGTGAAAGAACCGCGTCAGTGTTGGAGGAAAGAATATTCCATATGCAGGGGACAGTGAGGGCTAAGTCTTTAGTTGGAGTGTGCTTGGCTTGTTCCAGGAGTTCCAAGGGGACCACCGTGGTTGGAATGGGGTAATAAGCAAGGGATAGCGTAGAGACCTCAGTCAGAGATACGTGTGTGTGTGTGTAAGGGTGCAGCTGGGGTGCTGTAACATAGAGTCAGGCAAGGCCTTTGGCTTTTCTCCTAGTGAGATAGAGGGTCCCATCGGAGGTTGCTAGCTGAGAAGTGACAGGAACCAAATTGCATCCTTTTTTTATTTTGGCCTCACCACACAGAATGTGGGACTTCCCTGGACCAGGGATCAAACCCAAGTCCCCTTCGGTGAAAGCTCAGAGTCCACTGGAGCACCAGGGAAGTCTCAGATTGCATTCTAATGTTTTCTTTTACTGAAGATTTATATTCTTGGAGGTGAAAGTAAAAAATGAAACAAACAAAGAAAAAACTTAAGAGTGAAACTGTGAAGGCAAATATGACACAACGTTTTGTTTATTTGAATAAATACTTCGGGGCACATATCATGGGACTCTGGGGCTTCCTTGGTAGCTCAGCTGGTAAAGAATCCTCCTGCAATGCAGGAGACCCCGGCTTGATTCCTAGGTCGGGAAGATCCCCTGGAGAAGGGATGGGCTACCCACTCCAGTACTTTGGGCTTCCCTAGTCACTCAGAAGGTAAAGAATCTGCCTGCAATTTGGGAGACCTGGGTTCGAAACCTGGGTTGGGAAGATCCCCTGGAAGAGGGCATGGCAACCCACTCCAGGATTCTTGCCTGGGGAATCCCATGGACAGAGGAGCCTGGTGGGCTACAGTCCATGGGGTCGCAAAGAGTCAGACACGGCTGAGTGACAAGCTCAGAACAGCACCATGGGACTATAGCACCTACAACAATACCAGTCATGAGAGAAAAAGATATCTAAGCCACGACCCTGCCTTTGAGACCATCCGCCTTGTCCTCTGAGGTCTGTGACTTTTGGAGAATACAGTAAGCGCAACAAGGATGACAACAAACACCCTGAGAGTTTTCCGTCTATCTGTGACTGCTCTCACCATCTATCAGTGGTAGATGCCCTTCTTCTAGAGCATTCCTTTGTCTGTCTCTGTAATCGTGTTAATAGAAAGCTTGTAAATGGAGGAGCTTCTCTATTGTACAGCACTAAATGGAAGACGATTTGACCACTAAGTGCAGAGTTCCTGTGATTTGGGAAGTGGGAACAAAAAGAATATTGTTAACACTTGCTGAGCTGTTACTGTGTGCTAGGTCCAATTCTAGGCGTTTTCATGTATTAATTCATTTTACTCTTGCAACTCGAAGAGATACTATTTACTGCCCCTATTTTATAGACATGGGCGGTCAATTCAATAACTTTCCCTAAATCTTTTAACTGGCAAGTGGGAAACCAGAATTCTCCAAAATAGTCCATACTCTACAGAGGTCATGTTCCAAACTATTATTTGTACTTCAACAACTTAAAAAAAAATTATGAACAAGTAAATCTGAACTTGTTTTCAAAGAGCTTACATACACGTATATGAAGGGTTGGATGAAATTGTGGTAGTGTGAGGCAGGAGGCAGATGCCCCTCCACACCCAGCGTAAAGCAACTGGAGATTCATTCCCTATTGATCGAAACTCAAGAATGAAAATAGCAGGACAGTTAAAAGCAGGGAGGCTGGGCCCTACTCAGACCACATAGCTCTCTAAGTCAGGAGAGCTGTCTGACCACACATAAACAGAAGATGCTCTTTGGAAGTCACAGGGGAGTTATATCAAGGGATGTTCTCTACCCATACGCCTTTTTAGTAAAATCCATCTTTGCGTGCACACACATGGGAAGATCCTGAGTTATACGGAATATGGACTGTGAACCAGGCAAATCAGAATGATTGGCCAAAGGAAACCCAAAAGAAATACTCCATAAAAGCAGTTCAAGCTGCCACGAGGTTGAGTCAGCTACTCTCTCTTTCCTTCAGTCCGTCAGTGTGCCTGTCCACACATACAGTACTCTTTTCCTCTTAATAAATGCTTTGTTTCATTACTTCCCGTCTTCTTGGAAATTCTTTTTTGCAGAGCTGAAGACCCAGAGCCCTTTTCACTGACCACTGATCTAGGGGCTTGGATCTGGCACTTCACTGCTGCATCCCAGCCCCAGTCTCTGGCTGGGAGCCCAAGCACTACTCCAAGCTGTTGTAGGATGAGGCTCCCTGAGATAAGTAGGTGTTGAAAATCTTACCTTTCATTGCTTCCCTTTGGGATGGCAGCTCTATGCTAAAGCAGTACCCAAGATATGTGAGTAAGACTTTATTTGTATGATCACAGTTCTTATCTCTTTCAGTTTGGTCATCTTTAGGTCTGAATAGCTTGATTTCTATATATGAAGCATTCATTACACTGTCTTATTCTGGAAAAAATTTCTCTTCTTTAGTCCTAGCATACCCTAAGTGTTCTGCTGGCTATGGTGTTTTCAGTGGTACAGGGCCTCCTCAAATAGCTCCTGTAATGGTTGGTTTATAACAATGAGGTGGTCTTTGGGAAGAGATGAGCTCTGCCATTTAATAACTGAGTGACCTCTGGCAAGTTATTCTCGCTCTTTGTAACACAGTTTCCTCAGCTGTAAATAAGGATAATAGTAGTATCTACCTCATAGTGTTACATTTAAAATATTAAGTGAGTTTGTATTTTTTAAGCAGTTCAAAAAGTTCAAGATACATAGTAAATAGTAATTAAAAATGCTATTTATTATATTCACAATTCAGAAAATCATGTATTTTTTCCTAGCCAAAATATCTTATCAGAACCATAGAGCTAAATGTGTTCAAAATAGCACTTTGACAGATTTTAAATCATTTGATCTTTACAAGACCTCCTTAGTTAGTAAAGAAAGCTCATGTGATTAGGTGAGTGGTCCCTGGTTGCTCACCTAAAGGTGAGTTAAAGGTGAGCTAAAGCTAGGACTTGAATGTATAGCTCTAGATACCTTCTGCTGACTTCTCTTCCATCATTCTACACTAGTTTTCAGGGGTTCTATCCATTTGTGATTCTATCTACCACAAATGGATAAAACCACTATTATATGCTTTGGGGTGTGATTAAGTGATGGATCATAACTTATGTTAGAAGATGGAATGTGTCAGCACACTTAGATTAATAGGTCTTCTTTTTCTGTACTTTTTGTTTTCCCCCAAATGGTATACTTGTAAATTGTGTTTTGGTCACAAAAAATGCAGGTTAAAAATAAAAACCAAAGGAGAGACAGAAAGAATACATTGTGAACAACCAGTTACTTTTTATTCCGATCAGTGAAAACAGTGCCACCTCGTGGAGTTTTTCTAGACAGCTCTGCACTTAGAGGAAAAGTAGAAATAATGGAAAACAATGAAAGGGGACATGTAACCAAGGAGTCTGTTTACTGCCTTAGAATCTCTAGTGTACTTTTAACCACCCATCAGTGGAATATTACACTGGAATGTAAGCACAGTAATTTTTCTCTTCTGTTCACTACTGTATCCCCAAATCCAGAACAGTCCATCACATGTCACAACTCAGTATTAATTAAATGAATTAATTAATGAGTTGACTTCTCATTTTTACATGAAAAATATTATTTGTATATTTCTTTTAGCTGGACAGTTTTCTATAGTTCATATATAAAAACAAGATTGAAAGTGTTATTTGTACTTTAGAATTTTGAATTCTGTCTCCTATTACACAGTCACTTTGCTAATATCTAAACTTGAAGCATATTTTTCAAAAAGACTAAAATAGGGTTTGTGGAAATGACTAGTTCGTTAAATTTGCTTGGGAAATGGCAAGTCAGTCAGTAGAAAATGGGAAAGCTCATGGGCAAAGTAATCAAATACAGAGGAGTCCATTTAAAAAACAAAAGGTCAGGGAAAAATCATTCTTTAAAATTACAATTTTATTTTAAAAAATTGGGTAGTCGTTAAAGTGACTCAAAATTCAGAAAGTACAAAAAATGTGAAAATTCTCCCTCCCTGTCTCTGTCTTCCAGTTTCCCAACTCCCTTACCTGGAAGCCACCAGCATTGTTTTCCCATGGTCTTTCCTGAGTCGTCTTAGATGTTTGCAAGTGAATACGCCTGTCTATAAGATTGTACCTCATATTATAAAACTACTAGACAACTTAAACCTATTATTATAAGGAACACAATTTGATGGAAAACTTAGTCATCTTAACTTTCATTATTAAAAATAGCTTTTATTATTAAAAATAGCAGTGTTTCCCACTGAAAAAATTCCTTTAGGTGTTCCCTGAATTATGTTTCAATAGGAGTCCTTATTTTAGTTTTGTCACTTTCTTAAGTTAGTTGTCACAATAAATTTGTACTTGCATGTGAGTTGTTTACACAGATTCTCTGTATGTTGTTTGACAGTTTCACCAGGGTGTTGTAATGTCCCCTAAGCTCTTCATGTTTCCAGCGCCTTGGTAATTTGCTGCAATCATAGCAGCAGGCAGGAGAAACACAGTTACAGGCATTTTACCTTACCAAATGTTAGTTGCCTATTAACCTGGCCAGGTTTTTGCCTAATTTCTTTATTTTCCTATTAAGAAACCAAGACGCAGGATACGTATTCATTTGACAAGTCATTCTTAAATATGCCTGTAAACCTAAAACTATGCTAAAGACTAAAAATCACCTAGTAATTATGTAGACCATTTGTGGTAAAAATTCTACCTAGGGACATGTAAATAAAAGAAACTAGTGACATTTTAAAACTTGGCTATATTTGAACACACACACACAAGGAATGTCTAATTGCTTAAAAAAAAAAAACTTACTGACACCAGATCACTTTCAGTCTTTGGATAATGAGAAGTGATGTCATGAGCTTTTAAAGACTCTTCCAAATGCTGGAGGCATTGTGCAGAAAACTTGGGTATCTTTTAATATCATGCAGTGGAGTTCAGACTGACTGACACATGGTCAGTTGGATAACTGTTATGGGGCTTCATTTAACACAACAGCCTCTGAATCATACCTGCAATGCTAGCTCAGTGTTTGTATTTTGAATAAAGAACCGAAAGTAAAGGAATCTGTTGAGAATCTTTGAACTTTTTTTTTTTTTTTTCTGGTTTGTTTTTTGTATGGGAAAGCAGCATTTTTAGTTCAGAGAGCTTAAAGAACATTGATTTGTCCCTGACCTATCCGTCTGTCTTGGTGAAAGCGTAGCCAAACAAGGATTCTTGTGTCAAGCTGTAAGATTTATTTATGAACTAGAGCACAAATTTTAATGCTTGATTTCCCATTAAGAACTTAAGAACAACCGGGTGAAAGGGACAGATACTTTCAACCCACCATACTGCTGTAGATAGTATTTTGTGTTTTAAAGGTTGAGAAAACACACTGAAACTCTATTGTCAGAGGAGTTTGGCTACTTTGCCATGAATGTGTTAAAAGCATCTTTAAGATATTTATGGACTTCCCTGGTAGCTCAGATGGTAAAGTGTCTGCCTATAATGCAGGAGACCCGGGTTCAATCCTGGGAAGATCTCCTGGAGAAGGAAATGACAAACCATTCCAGTATTATGCCTGGAAAATCCCATGGACGGAGGAGCCTGGTAGGCTACAATCCATGGGGTCGCAAAGAACTGGTCATGCCTGAGCAACTTCACTTCACTTCTGGTGGCTCAGAGGTTAAAGCGTTTGCCTGCAATGCAGGAGACCCAGGTTTGATCCCTGGGTCAGAAAGATCCCCTGGAGAAGGAAATGGCAACCCCAGTAAATAGAACATATTAAAGCATATTAGAAAAGAATATAAACTGTGTTAATCTGGTTAAAAAGAAAAACACATATTATACATGCCCAGGAAACACTGAAAAGCTATATATCAAAGCTTTGATGGACAAGTTCTCTGTGCCTCAGTTTCTTCAGTTTAAAAGTGAGATAAATGACAGGACTTATTTCATGGGGTTGTTATAAAGATTAAATAAAATAATAGTTATAAAATGCTTAGAATTGTGTCTCCTATAAATGATAGCTATTATTATTATCATCTTTGTTGCTATGAATAGTGTTTTATAGATTGTTATGTAGATTTATTTTTTCCTTTTTTTAATTTTTCTATAGTCAGTATATAATTTTATGATTGTTATTTATTTATTTACTTATTATTTAGGGACTTCCCTGTTGCTCCAGTGTGACCACTGGACTTCGCCTTCTGTCCCTGTTCAGGGAGCTTAGATCCCTCATGCCTCATGGCCAAAAAACCAAAACATGAACAATAAAGACCAAAAATGGTCCACATCAAGAAAAATCTTAAAAATACATATATTATCTATTTCTGGGAATTTTTTTAGTTCCCAAATGCTGTCATCCAAAACTTGGTGAGGTGGGTAGGCTCCCATCATCCTCCTTTGCAGCCTATACTGATACTGTCATTCGTTGTCTGTCTGAGGCTTGTTGTCAGTGAGCTGTTGACACCTCCCTGAGAGGGCAGGGAGGGTCTTGCTGATTTTAGTTTCCTCTGTGTCTAATGCTCTTCCAGTTCCCAGTCTGTGCTTAGTAAATGTTTGTTGGATGAATGAAAGCTAAGGATATGTTCAAAGGAACTTATAGCCGTTTAGCACTTTGTGCTATGTCGTTTAGTGATATTACTCCCACTTTATAGATGAGAAACCAGGCTGACGCACAACAAGCAAGCAGTGGGGTCAGGAGTTGAACCCAGGTGATGTTATTAAAGGGAGCTGTCTCTCCTGAGAAAAAGGAGGAAAAGTGAGTAAAGCAATAACTGTTAAGGAATTACACCAATAATATAAGACATTCTTGAAATACTTGTTGGTACTGGAAAAATAAAACTGGGAAGAACGGAACAGAATGTGTGCATATCTAGCATGCTTTACAGATGGGTTTGTATATGTACACATACTACATTCTTTCCTTATAATTTCCCAAGCAAATCATTTCTATTTATATCAACTTTAACTTTATATTTATTTGCTTATCTCTTTATATTACCTCAGATTTATAAGATAAACTTAAGAAAATAATTTTCTCCATTAGTTTCTTATAGGCTATCTCTTTTGGGGGAGGGAAGCTTTTAAAATTAACAGTAGTCAAAGTATTAGCAACAAGACAAATGGCAAAATGGAACCTAATTTTACTTGCCCAAACATGTAAGTAATTAAACTTGGTAACCATTTAAAAAAAGATTTGTTCATTCAATGTTGGCTGCGCTGGGTCTTCGTTGCTGTGCAGTCTTTTGTCTAGCTGGGTCGAGAGGGCGCTGGTCTGCAGCTGTGGGGCGCTGGCTTCTCACTGCAGTGGCCTGGCTTCCTGTGGAGCAGACTCTAGGGCCTGCGGGCTTCCTTAGTTGTGGCACATGAGCTTACTTGCACCATGGCACATGGCATCTTCCTGGACCAGGGGATGAACCTGTGTCTCCTTCATTGGCAGGCAAATTCTTTACCACTGAGCCACCAGGGAAGCCCAAAACATAGTCACCATTTTGCAGCTCTTAATCTTTTTTTTTTTCTCTAGACTTTTGTGAACAGGGAGATGGCAGAGTCTAAGTCTCATATTTATTGTGATGTGTGCTCAGTCATGTCTGACTCTTTGCCAGCCCACAGACTGTAGCTCACCAGGCTCCTCTGTCCACGGGATTTTCCAGACAAGAATACAGGAGTGGGTTGCCATTTCCTTCTCCAGGGGATCTTCCCGACCCAGGAATCAAACCTGCCTCTCTTGTGTCTCCTGCATTGTCAGGCGGATTCTTTACCACTAGTGCCACCTGGGAAGCCTAAGTCTCATAATAAACCCTTAAGTCTGAGTTCAGATTTAAGCAAAAAGATGGGGCTCAGTGGGTGGCTGAGTCTTCTTATCCTGGATGCTAGATGCTGACGTCTCAAATATACAGCTTGAAAGGAAAGTGTATCCTCTGTGAGAACTGTCTCATTATAAATGTAGTTTCTCCCTGTGTCTCCCGGCTTCCTTCCTCTGTTGGAGAAAATTAAAGGTTATTGGGAGAACCAGATCCTGTTAGTCTCTTTTCTGTTTATTTTCACTTGTGACTATTGTGCACTGTTGGGAGTAACTCTTGACTAAAAGTCATATCATCTGAATTCTAGTCCTGGATTTGATTTTGTAGGATTCTGTCTTCTCATCTTCACAATAATGGCATTAGGCATCTGGAGATTCTTTCAGCTTTATACTCTTCTGATTTTATTGTATATCAAAGGGGTGTGTGTGTGTGTGTGTGTGTGTGTGTGTATGTATACACAATAATGACAAGATTAATGACATTTTACAAAAATAATAGTAAAGTGGAGCCTATAATAATTTTTTTCTGTCTTCTCCTCTACCTCATTTTGCTATAAACATTTGGAAGATGGAATTGGGGCAGTGGAAAGAGATGATTACTCAGAGAATATAATTTAATTTGTTTTCTGGCATTCATGGGTAATATTTTTTAATTAGGAAGGCAGAGTTGGCATTCAGTAACAGGCTTTATGGTTTCAAATCTAATTTGTATGTCCGATGTAATTTAGATGACTTCAGACTACTTATGTGAAATGAGAATGGATTTTGGTAGCCCTTCATTAGAGAAGTCTAGGTCTTGTTTGCAGAATTTTAAATCCATTGAACTAATATTTATATTTAATGAGGACTAGGAAAAACATGCATCAGGGTTATCTACATAGAAATCAGCTTTTAAACCCACTTTCCGTCCTGGATAAGCCTTTCCCTTTTTGTTCTGAGAGGGCTTGGGCTTGGATGAATCTGTTTGTCATAGCCTGTTCCCAATTGACAAGATGAGGATATATTGTATTAGCTGCTTTGTCTATTTGTCTACCATAATCTTACCCTCAGACTACTGTAAAAGTATTTCCAGTTCCAGTTAATAAACAGGCAGTGATTTTTGCAGTTGATAGACCTCCCAAACATAGTATTTTCTTTAACTTGGGTAAACAAAATCATGGGCTAATTTGGAATTGTTCCAAAGATATAGGGTATCTTTGTGATAGGATAATGGGAAATTATTATTATGAATAAATACATTTAGTGAGTGATGTAGCACATGAAAGGTACCCTTAACTTTAAGAGCCTGGGGCCTTATAAACTCTAATTTTCTCTTTTATATTCATTTCCTCCATTGTTGATGGTGTAAATGGGTGAATTCCTGAGGTCTGATGAGCCAGGTAGTTGCTTGCACACGGCAGTTGGGAAGTGATTCCAAGGTTAAGGTGCAACATAGAACAAGAAAGGAAATGACAGCTTATTTTCAGCAAAGAGCTGAGGCAGAGAGTATAAAGTAAAAATATGGCTTGTAGAGGACATTAGAGGGAAAGAGAGGCAACACGGCCACCAGTGGACTGGTGAGGATGACAGCTCACCTTTGAGAAATAAGATTTAGTATAGGTATTTCACCCTCTCGTGGCTGATTGCCTTTTAGGAAAAAGCAGCTTATTGAAAAGGTCAGTGCTACAGTGAAAGCTGACATTCTTAGACAAGGTTTTATACAAGTTATTACATAGTATAGAACCAGCTGTGTACCAGTCAAAATGGACAAGGTTATATTGAAGTAACAAATGATGACAAAACTTAGTGATTTACAACTACAAAGGTTTAGCTCTTGCTTTTATTGCATGTGCATCTTGGATTGGTGGGGCCTCTGCCTCACATTGCCCTCATTCAAGGTACAGGCTCATAGAGCTTCCACCATATTCAGTATCTCTGTGTGCTGTGGCAGCCGTGACATGGGTATTGACGGAGAGGCTTCTCCTTCGAGGAAAGGAACGTTACTTCTCCTCACACTTCTTTGCCTAAACCAAGTGCAGGAAAAGGACAGATCCACCTTGGGCCCAGAAGGAGGAGAACCAAAAGTACTGGTGAACTGCACCAAGCTCAACTGAAAAGAGCAAGGTCTATTTCCAATTACTATTTAGTATCAAGGTTTAAGGAAAAAATAGACATAGTGACTAATCACAAAAAATTATTTAATAAATCCCTGAGTCAAGGCTGCTATTTCTTATCGGTAACCACACGGCAGTCATTTTGCTAAGTACAGGGGAATGCCTCCTTGAACAACAGACTGAGGAACCCCAGTTTACAAAACTGAAGTTTTGTTTTCTGAAGCTATTAATTGCAAATTATCACTAAGGAAAAGTTTGTTTCCTTGGGAAAGGGGTGTAGTAATTCAGCATGAGTCAATAGCAGACACAGGACTGCACTCCCACCTGCAAGCCCCAGCCTTAAGAGTTCAGATGAACAGACTCTAGTTTGAGAGATACAAGGCTGCCTCCTATCGTGCTTATAATAAGTGGAGGTGGTGCTGCGATGCCTATTTTATGGACATGGAGCCCAGGCTGTAGGAGGCCAAGTCACATCTCCCGAGTAGCACGGAGCTTTGCCTGTCTGGCCTCGGAGCACATGTGTTCAACCACATGCTTTGCTAGCTTGCGGCATGCGGCACCTGGCTGCCAGGGCCTGGGCAGTCAGGAGACAGGGCTGGTATAGCTGGGTCAGCCAGACTCCTTGGGGGAAGAGTGACTGATCTTGGCACTCTGTGGTAGCTGTGCTCATAATCTGACCAGAATAAAGTGTTTTTAAATGAGTGACTTTCTAGACTTCTGCTACAGAAGCCCAGTTATTATTGTTGTTTGCTCCGGGCCTGGGAGAAAGGCCTTGTCTGAGGCTGGGAGCCAGGGATCTCCCAGAAGATGAAGACCAGAGCCCTTCCTGGAAAAGAGCCCTTGCCCGGCAGAGCTGGCTTCCTGATACTTGGATGTGGTGGGGCTGAGGGCGGGGTGGGCTTTTAGGAGTCGGATCTCTGGGGAAATGGACAGGCTGACCATAGGCCCTAAGTGCTGCCAAAGTGAGAACTTGGTGTAAATAGCAAGGGCTCTTGTAAATTGAGGACTGTCTATAATTTGATTAAGGCACAGGGAGCTAATGGACCTTTAAAGGGGTGCTTAAAGCAAACCAAGCGAGGAAGACAGCACTCAGGGAGAATTAAAAGGCAAACAGGTTGAAATTGTCAGTCAACCGGATGTAGCTATCTGTTATTCACCATTTCTAACTTAGAGATAAATGAGGTCTACATCAGATATATCGTTGTTGCTGTTTAGTCGCTACGTCGTGTCCAATTCTGTGACCTTGAGGACTGTGGCCACCAGGCTTCTCTGTCCCTGGAATTTCCCAGGCAAGAATACTGGAGTGGGTAGCCATTCTCCAGTGGATCTTCCTGAACCAGGGATCAAAATGCACCTCTCGCATTGGCAGACAGAGACTTGACCACTGAGCTATCAGGGAAGCCCTATATCGTATCTATATATACACCAGGAACAATATCAGTCCAACTAATTTTGGTGTTTGCAATAGTAAAAAAAAAAATCTGCTTTTTCTTAAAACTACTAAACAATGCCAGGTTCAGTTCACTTCAGTTCAGTCACTCAGTTCTGTCTCACTCTTGCGACCCCATGGACTGCAGCACGCCAGGCCTCCCTGTCCATCACCAACTGCCGGAGTTTACCCAAACTCGTGTCCATTGAGTCGGTGATGCCATCCAACCAACTCATCCTCTGTTGTCCCCTTCTCCTCCCATCTTCATTCTTTCCCAGCATCAGGGTCTTTTCAAATGAGTCAGTTCTTTGCATCAGGTAGCTAAAGTATTGGAGTTATGCCAAATACAGCTTGTTTTATTGACTCCTCACAACCCTATGAGAGTTGTTGATTATGATTCCATTTTATAGCTAAGCAGACTGAAACTTAAAGCAAATAATTTCCTCTGCAGTTATACAGCTGGAAAGTCATGGTTCTAAGCTTCAAACATCTGCTTTTCTTTGAAATACACTTATGTAGGTGGTTATTTTCAGTGGATCAATTCTACTTTTAAGTTGAAGAATTACAGCTTTTCTCAAAATCTCTGCTCACCCCACATTTCTAGACTCCCTTTCCTAGTTAATACTGATATGAAACCAATGCAAAAAGAGCAGTATTTTCTCTCGAATGATTCACTCTTGTGAATGGATGCTGCATTGATTAAGTCCATATTATCTTCCACATAATATGCCCTTTGGGAGTAGGAACTGTAACTAAGCAGTTGTTTAACCTCATTATTAATCTCAGTATGCTGATTTTATGAAGCGTAGTTCTTTTATGGTTGGCATTTTACCTATTTCATTAACTGATGACATATGCCCAAAATTTAAAGGAAAATCTTTGCTTTGGGATCTTGCTATCAAATATGGTGCTTATACTTTGTTCTGAGTTATGCAAAAAAATGAGTAGAATTATTTAATTTGCTTTCATAAAATCAAGATATGAATAGTGGTGCTAGTGGTAAAGAACCTGTCTGTCAATGCAGGAGACATAAGAGTCTCAGGTTTGATCCCTGGGTCAGGAAGATGCCCTGGAGGAGGGCATGGCAACCCACTCCAGTATTCTTGCCTGGGAATCCCATGGACAGAGGAGCCTGGTGGGCTCTGGTCCATAGGGTTGCAAAGAGTTGGACACAACTGAAGCCACTTAGTATGCAAGCATGCAAGAGAAGCTTGCAGGCATTTAGAGCAAAGCCACAGAGGGATGGCCTCCGAAATCTGTACAATTGAAGATTGTAATCTTATTGTTTCCAGGCAGTTAGATAGTATATGTTTAGCATAGATGTTATACTGATACTATATGTATCTGTGTGTGTGTGTGTGTATATATATATACCCAACCCATGTCCATTTTCTATTTATAGTTCATTTTTGTGAGAATTGATGTAAAATTTTAACTGTTTGGATTACAGTTGAACATATTTGCTATTTGTGTTTGGGCAATTTTAAAGCAACAGTAATTCATCATTGAAATGGTCCCTGCTAAAGGGAGAGATAGACAGATCAATGAGCCAGGATAGAATCCAGAAAGAAATCCAATTATATGATAGATGTATAGCTGGCTTGATTCAGTGAAGGGGTTGCACAAGGAAACAGCTTTGACTTTTCCCTAGCATTTCATTCAAGCTCTGTCATCCTTAGCTCTGGATATCATCTCAAATCATCTGATGGCTTTTGGCCACTTTCAGGTGACCTTTTTAAGATCTTATTTTCAGACCTTTAAAAAGTCTAGTCTATGTATATCAAAACTGTCTTTTGCTATGTAGTCTAAAGGCTCTGTCTCCTGTCTGCTCAGGTCTGACTTTTGCTTGGATGTGGTGTCAGCAGGGGGTAAGGAGGAGTGAGGCCTGCGCTTTGCGTCTTCCTGTCCCATGTTCTCCTCACTTCCAGATCTTCTTGGGTTGGGAGAAAAAGGATAATGAGTCATGTCATTTGCGGCACTTTCCTTGTGTCAGCTGTCCTCTCTACTCCAAGTACTCAGCTGCTGCCGCTTTTGTGAGCCACCATCAATAGAACTCTTTGAGGATCTCCCGTGAGGTTTCTCCAGTGAGTTTCCGAGCTTCCCTCACCCCTCAGCTTTTGCCGCAGACAGTTCAGCCCCCACCGTTTCCTGTTGGGTCCTTCCGTCCCACCAGGTAGCAGCTTTCTTGACAATGACTGTTGTTACTTAAGCTCCTTGAGTCTAGTTGCACTGGTCTTAGTGTGAAAGAAAAGATTGGCGCATCTTCCGCTGGGTGAAGCTTGGAACCATCTCCCCGTTGGTTCTCTTGGTCCCTCCTTTTCCTACAAGGCTTGGTGGAGGGGAGATATCACAGAGCATTCTCTTCCTAAAATTGTCTTCAGAGAAACAGCCTTTATGTTGTCTAGCCATCTTGTATATATTCACTGGCTGACTCTTGTATTTTTTGATTCTTGTGGAGATGATGAATCTTTTTATTGGTTATTTTTAGAATATTTGTAGATACCCCTGACCTGCTGGGGCTTTGACTTAAATTCTGGGCCAAAACAAAGAGTTTTATTCCATGGTATTTTTTGAATATAATAATCATGCATGTTAGAGAAAGTTCTTTCCAAATGGTACGGTACATCCTGCTGACTATTTGGAACAAAAATTGTATGATCTATATTTTAATACCAGACATAAAAATAAACCTGAGGTGGGTTAAAGATTAAAATGATGAAAAAGTTTATAATAAAATAAATATAGTAGAAAAAAAGAGATATTATCATTTTAGTCTGGGAAAAGCCTTTCTAAATTTGATGCCAAAGTTAAGAAACTGTAAAGGAAAGCGATGCTTAATTGAGATATGCAAAAATTAAAGACTTTTGTATGATGTGCACCATTTAAAAGGATAATTATTACAATAGATAAATAATTTGAAAAATAGGCTAATATTTTCAATATATGAGATATTAAGAAAAAATAGAAACATGATAGAAAAATTAACAAAGGCTAGAAATAGGCAACTCAGTAAAGATAAATATAGCTGTGATTATATGTTCAGTCTCACAAATGACTTGCAATTTGGTTTGTATTAAATGTTTCCTTCCTTTCCTCACAAATTTTATAAGCTTGATCCTTTCCCCTCAGGTCTTCATTCTAATGCCCATCAGCACAGTAACACTCTGTGTCACTGCCTGCCTGCCTCTATTTGAATAGAAGCTTTCTAAGATCAGGAAACTAATCTCTGGTTTTTTTTTTTTTTAAACGTATGTCTAGTGCTTGGTCAGGGTAGATTCTCAAATGTTTGTTGAGTAATTGTATAAATGAATGAAGGAGTTAATAGAAGGTAAATTGGAACATATAATATTTACCTATTGAATTGCAAAAGGTTGAAAACAGAAGGTGCATGGTGTGGGTGAAATAATGTATTCTCATAAACTAGCACAATATTTCTGCAGGAAACTTTGGCAGATTGAATCAAATTTTAAAATGTATACATCATTTTAATCAAGTAATTTCACAATTTGCAATTTATTCCAAGAAAATTACTGGACAAATTATGCATGAAGATATATGCATATGGTTGATTATAAAAGTATTACTAATGATAGGGAAAAGTTATTCATAAGTGAAGTGCTCATTAATAAATAGGAAATTGATTTGTTGTAGCATATCCAAACAACCAAATATTAACAGTCACTAAAAATGATGTATAGATCTTATTTCTTTGTGAAAACAATGTGATTCAGCAGGGGATAAATAAAATTATAAAAAAGTATGTATAATATGATACTGTTTTTGTAAAATGTATACAAGGATAGTCACCAAAATATTGACAGCAGTTAGTTCTTTAGTCATTTTATGGGCCATTTTACTTGATTTATATGGCCTTGTTCATTTTCTCAATTTTTATACTGAACGTGGGCTATTTTGATAACTAGCTGTTATACAGGCAGCCTTAAAAATGGTCATAATTTTCTTTCCCAATATTATTTAATGAGTCAAACGAAAAGAAAACAGATGAAGTAATTTCTTTGTAAATTCCTTTCCCTCCTAGTTTGTTTTTCTGATTTTCTTGATTCTTGTTACTGCCACCTAGTGGATGAGGAGTTGTTTACCGTTTTACTATTTGAGATTGTAGCTTCTTTTTTCTATCACAAAGATAGCTCTATTTTTAAAGGAGTCTTTAAAGAAAAATCACCAGTGGTGTACTGGTAAATGTTTAAGAACAAAATTTCCAAGAAACTATATATATTCATAAATTTTAACAAATTCTACTCACATGAAAGATGCACACAATTAATGTAAAGGTAGCACACAAAGTACAATAATAAAGTAGGAAATGCTGTTTATTTAAGCTGTATATGCCTAACTGATTATCACAGAATGCTTTCACTGATTGTTTTGCTGACATCATGTGTCTGTAGCTAAACGATGGCTGCAGTTCAACCACAACTTGAAGTATAATTGATTTACAATATTGTGTTAGTTTCATGTGTACAACAAAATGATTTTGTTATATACATACGTATATATACACATATATAATTCTTCTCAGATTATTCTTCATTATAGGTTATTACAAGATGTTGAATATAGCTCCCTGTGTGTACACTAAATTCTTGTTGCTTATCCATTTTATTTACAGCAGTTGGTACCTGTTACTCCCGTGCTCCTAATTTATTCCTCCCCCTTTCCTCTTTGGTGACTATAAATTTGACTTTCAGGTCTGTGAGTCTGTTTCTATTTTGTGTATAGATTCATTTGTAATAGACTCTACATATAAGTGATATCATATAGTATTTGTCTTTGACTTATTTTGCTAAGTACAGTATTCTCTAGGTCCATTCATGTTGCTAAAAATGGTAATAATTCATTCCTTTTTGTGGCTGAGTAATATTCTGTTGTGTATGTGCCACATCTTATGCCAGTTGTCAGTTGATGGGAACTTGGGTTGTTTTCATGTCTTACCAATTGTAAATAGTGCTGCTGTGAAGGGTGAGGTGCATATATCTTTTCAAATTAGAGTTTTTTGGATATATGCCCAGGGGTGAGATTGCTGGATTTTATGGTAGTTCTATTTTTCATTTTTTAAAAGAACCTTCATGCTGTTCTGCGTATTAGCTATACCAATTTACATTTCCAGCGATAGTGCAGGAAATTTTCCTTTTCTCCACATCCTCTCCAGCATTTATTTGTAGACTTTTTGATGACAGTCATTCTGAAGGGTGCTCATTGTTGAGTTCAACCATGATTTGACACATAGAGTTGTGTTCCAGTACACTCTTTTCCCAGTTATATCTGATTTACTTTATAACTGTTTATCACTCTTGTACGAATTATGTTCATTAAACTCAAATCTCACCTTTAGCACTAAACCAAGTCCCTTTTGTGTAGCAATTGTAAATTTCTGCTGTGTAAATATTCTCACCATGGTCAGTCTTACTCTAATCAATGTGGCCTCACTAAACATGAATTTAGGAGCAGATACACAGTAGAACACCATTATATAGTATTTTCAACATAAACAGGTATAATAGTACAATGTAGTCAATGTGATAAATAGGAAGAGGTAAGTTTGAAATATGCAGTTTTCTTTAGTTTTAATATAATGTAATTGTAAATTACCATAACCTTAATAATTGTTACAACTGACTTACAAAATTCTTGAAAAGTTGACTCTTGGCTCTTGCAAGCCTGTGTTAGCCAGTTCTAGCACATCACTGAATATAGCTTTTATCTTTGCTTTCTGAGTTATCTTTATTGTTCTGGGAAAACCGCAGAACCATGAAAGAGAACCATTCTTTGAGTTTCTAATTTGTGTTTGTGCAGCATATTATGGCTTGTCTTATTGTTATCTGCCATTAGTACATGTTGAAGAAGACTAATTACTTACTTAACATGCATTAATTAAGGAGAAAACTCCTGCTTGACACATGTCTTTTAAATCTTTGGGCTTCTTGTTAAAACACAAAGGTCGGGGGAGCTTCCTTGGTTGTCCAGTGGTTAAGAATCCCACCTTGCAATGAAAGAGACACCGGTTCCATCCCTGGTTTAGGAAGATCCCACATGCCTCGGAGCAACCAGACCCATGTGTCACCACTACTGAGCCCAAAAGCCACAACTACTGATGCCCACATGCCTAGAGCCTGCCTGTGCTCCACAAGACAGAAGCCACCATGAAGAGCAAGCTGCAAAGTGCAGTGAAGAATCGCCTCTGCTCACAGCAACTAGAGAAAGCCCACATGCAGTGACAAAGACCCACCACAGTCAAAAATTAAATGTTAATTTAAAAAGGGGGAATAAAGCATAGAAGATACACGCAAAGTTCTCAGTTACCTAGTGAAATTATCATCATGCAGACACAGTTATCCAAAATAAAATATCTCTTGGGGATAGCTTTATGAAATCTTTTACTTTTAAAATTGTTTCTTCATGTTGTCTCATTTGACCCTGTTAACACCCCATTAAGAGGGTATCATTACTCCCATTTTATAGGTTAGGAAATGGGAATACCGAAGGTTAAGTGGTTTGACCAAGGTCAAGAGAGTTTAGGAGAGTTATAATAATAAAGATTGTAATAGTAGTATGTGAACCAAGAACTTCCAGATGTTCAAGCTGGGTTTAGAAAAATCAGAGGAACCAGAGATCAAATTGCTAACATTTTCTGGATCATAGAGAACGTGAGGAAATTCCAGAGAAAACATCTACTTCTGCTTTATTGACTATGCTAAAGCCTTTGACTCTGTGGATCATAAAAAAATATGGAAAACTCTCACAGAGAGGGGAATACCAGACCATCTTACCTGTCTCCTGAGAAACCTGTATGCTGGTCAAGAAGCAGTTGTTGAATCTTACATGAAACAGCTGGCTGGTTCAAATTTGAGAAAGGGGTATGACAAGGCTGTTTATTGTCACCCTGTTTGTTTAACTTATATGTGGAGCACATCATGCGAAATGCCGGGCTGGATGAGTTACAAGCTGGAATCAAGATTGTCGGGAGAAGTGTCAATAACCTCAGGTATGCAGATGATACCCCTCTAACGGCCCAAAGAGAAGAGGAACTAAAAAGCTGCTTGATGAGGGTGAAAGAGAAGAGTGAAAAAGCTGGCTTAATACCCAATAATAAAAAACTAAGATTGTGAAAGCCGGTCCCATCACTTCATGCCAAATAGAAGGGGAAAAGGTGGAAGAAGTGACAGATTTCCTCTTCTTTGGCTCTAAAATGACTGCAGATGATGGCTACAGCCATGATATTAGAAGACAGTTGCTTCTTGGCAGGAAAGCTATGACAAACCTAAACAGTGTATTAAAAAGCAAAGACATCTTGCTGACAAAGATCCATATGTTCAGGTCTCTGGTATTTCCAGTAGTCATGTGTGAATGTGAGGGGGGTACCATAAAGGAGGCTGAGTGCTGAAGAATTAATGTGTTTGAACTGTGGTGCTGGAGGAGACTCGAGAATCCCTTGGACTGCAAGGAGATTCAACCAGTCCATCCTAAAGGAGATCAGCCCCGAATATTCACTGGAAGGACTGATGCTGAAGCTGAAGTTCCAATACTTTGGCCACCTGATGTGAAGAGCTGACTCATTTGAAAAGACCCCGATGCTGGGAAAGATTGAGGGCAGGAGGAGAAGGGGGCGACAGAGGATGAGATGGTTGGATGGTATCACCAATTCAATGGACATGAGTTTGGGCAAACTCCGGGAGATGCTGAGGGACAGGGAAGCCTGGCGTGCCGCAGTCCATGGGGTTGCAAGGAGTCGGACATGGCTTGGCGACTGAACAACAGCTGGAACAGGAGGAACAGTGTCACTACAGGAATTGTTGGCCAACAACTGGAGATATACTAAGCATTGTAGGTAGGGTTTCATTTAATCCCTTCAGCAAACCAATAAATCTCCATTTTTCAATTAAGGAAACCAGACCATAGAGGAAGAGTGATTTGTGCAAGATTATAAAAGGAGTGACAAGCATGAAGTTTCACAGTCAGGTGTGTGTGACTCGAATCTAATTCCAAGAGTTGCAACAAGCTCCTGCCCCCCTATTTCTAACCTGTATCTGTTTGTACTCTATGCAGATAAAGAACTGGAAATGTAGTTTAATATCTGCCTCATTTCTCAGGCAGGTATGATTTACTATTTATTTGAATGTTACAAAAATAATTCCAGGGAAATATCATTAAATACTACCTTTCTCCTTAAACAGGATTGTTTTTCCTTTTTATTTTCTAAAATTTTGGTTATTTTAAGAGCCTCTGAGGAACTTTTAGTATCTTTCCTTTAAATAAAGAAAGAAATCATGATGAATGGCTTTTAAAAATATTTTCAAGTTTGTGATAGAAATAATACTGACTAAAACTTACTGAACTATTTTTCAACCATAGTTTCTGCTTTTGTTTTTAACAGTATTCATACTTTCCCCCCTTTTCTTTCTTCAGACACTTTTAGCCTTATCCTAGCGTCTTCTTGTCCAAGCTTTGATGTGTGTAGTAATTTCTCTTCTTTAAGTATTTTAACACCCAGGGGGAAAATACATCATAGCTGTTCTTTTTAATATCTAATTAAATCTGATTTCTTGTAACAGATGTACTCTGTTGTACCATATCTTTGTAGAGTTTTGTTTGCTCATGGACTTTTGTTGCATATGAGTTTCTCTCTGCTAACTTACTAAAGTTAATATTCTGCTATTTAGGAGATTGTATATTTTCAAACAATTAGCCACTCAGTAATACAGCTTCATTGTTCTGAGTTTCTATTTTGCATCATTCCAGAAAGAAAATGCTGAATTCAACCACCTGTAAAAGAATGAAACTAGAACACTTTCTAACACCATACACAAAAATAAACTCAAAATGGATTAAAGATCTAAATGTAAGACCAGAAACTATAAAACTCCTAGAGGAGAACATAGGCAAAACACTCTCCGACATAAATCACAGCAGGATCCTCTATGACCCACATCCCAGAATTTTAGAAATAAAAGCAAAAATAAACAAATGGGACCTAATGAAACTTAAAAGCTTTTGCACAACAAAGGAAACTATAAGCAAGGTGAAAAGACAGCCCTCAGATTGGGAGAAAATAATAGCAAACGAAGCAACAGACAAAGGATTAATCTCAAAAATATACAAGCAACTCCTCCAGCTCAACTCCAGACAAATAAATGACCCAATCAAAAAATGGGCCAAAGAACTAAACAGACATTTCTCCAAGGAAGACATACAGATGGCAAAAAAACACATGAAAAGATGCTCAACATCACTCATTATCAGAGAAATGCAAATCAAAACCACAATGAGGTACCATTACACGCCAGTCAGGATGGCTGCTATCCAAAAGTCTATAAGCAATAAATGCTGGAGAGGGTGTGGAGAAAAGGGAACCTTCTTACACTGTTGGTGGGAATGCAAATTAGTACAGCCACTATGGAAAACAGTGTGGAGGTTTCTTAAAAAGCTGGAAATAGAACTGCCATATGACCCAGCAATCCCACTTCTGGGCATACACACCGAGGAAACCAGATCTGAAAGAGACACGTGCACCCCAGTGTTCATCGCAGCACTGTTTATAATAGCCAGGACATGGAAGCAACCTAGATGCCCATCAGCAGACGAATGGATAAGGAAGCTGTGGTACATATACACCATGGAATATGACTCAGCCATTAAAAAGAATTCATTTGAATCAGTTCTAATGAGATGGATGAAACTGGAGCCCATTATACAGAGTGAAGTAAGCCAGAAAGATAAAGACCATTACAGTATACTAACACATATATATGGAATTTAGAAAGATGGTAACGATAACCCTATATGCAAAACAGAAAAAGAGACTCAGATGTATAGAACAGACTTTTGGACTCTGTGGGAGAAGGCGAGGGTGGGATGTTTCAAGAGAACAGCATCGAAACATGTATATTATCTAGGGTGAAACAGATCACCAGTCCAGGTTGGATGCATGAGACAAGTGCTCGGGCCTGGTGCACTGGGAAGACCCAGAGGGATGGGGTGGAGAGGGAAGTGGGAGGGGGGGACCGGGATGGGGAATACATGTAAATCCATGGCTGATTCATTTCAATGTATGACAAAAACCACTGCAATGTTGTAAAGTAATTAGCCTCCAACTAATAAAAATAAATGGGGGGAAAAAAAAAAGAAAGTGCTGAATTCAGGTATTTGATTCTATATGAAACTCAAAGGCTGGAGTTCTTTTTTGAGGTTCCAGTGAGGGAGATGGTCACACAGAGGGCCACTCTGCCTCCCATTCCTGAGCCTCCTCACCTGTATGTAGGGAGAATCCCGTCATTAGCTGTTGAGAGGATTACTTGTTTCAGTTCAGTTCAGTTCAGTTCAGTTGCTCAGTCGTGTCCAACTCTTTGCGACCCCATGGACTGCAGCATGCCAGGCCTCCCTGTCCATCACCAACTCCCAGAGTTTACTCAAACTCGTGTAAACTCCATTGAGTCGGTGATGCCATCCAACCATCTCATCCTCTGTTGTCCCCTTCTCCTCCTGCCTTCAATCTTTCCCAGCATCAGGGTCTTTTCAAACGAGTCAGTTCTTCGCATCAGGTGGCCAAAGTATTGGAGTTTCAGCTTCAGTACCAGTCCTTCCAGTGAATGTTCAGGACTGCTTTCCTGTTTAGTTTGCTTTAATTTCAGAGCTTTGACCTTAGCGTTTCTCATATGAGACTCTTTCTGATAGATACTAATTTCCAATTAAGGAAATTAAACTTCTGGCGTTCTCTGCAGGTCTAAGCCCTGGCTCTCCACTCTGCAAGAAGGTAGTTCTTTTGCATGTTGGCACTAGAGCTTACCCCTTGAATTTTGTTAAGGACATTATCAAATGTTTGATTTTCCACTTTTAAGCATCTCATACATCGTGAAAATAAATAAGAACTAGCCACAGAGATCTTATCCACTTTATTCAAGTATCCCATTTTTTAAGTTTTCAGTTAGGTGATTGAAGTTATAAAAACAGGTCTTTTCTTCTTTTGTATAAATGAAAGGCAAAAAAAAAAGACTAGAGAACACGATAGTTTGATACTTTATAGACTAAGAAAAATGCCATAATTTCTGTCCATATTTTAAACCCAAACAGGATTTTATTGCTTAATTGCTATTCCTTTGTGAATAATTTGGTTCATTTTTATGGTATTGTATTAGCCAATGGATATTGATATCTCCCTCTTCTGTCTTCCTCCATCTCTCCCTTCCTCCTTCCCTTCCCCTTCCGTCTTTCCTTCCTTCCTTCCTTTCTTCTTCCCTTGCTTCCATCCATCTATCTATCCATCCCTTCATCCCTTCCTTCCTTCTTATATTTCCATAAATCAATTCAGTAATACATCAGCCCTAAAAAGGCATAGTTCCCTCTACAGAGTTAGAATGGCAAAAAGCACTTCCATTAACTTATTTCCTGAACTGAGGCAGAATATTATTTGAACTCCAGTTATGCCATTTATTTTCCATGAGAATAATGTGATAAAGTATTTAAATGGAACGGATGGTGTACCAGGAGTCCTGATGGCTCATATCTAACACACAATTGAAATATAAGCCCACTAGTAAGAACTCTAAATAGTTAAACAGGTGGTGGTTTTTGAGCTTCATTCAGTGGAAAATTGTACTAGCTACCTAGACCAGTAATTCCTGGTTTTTAACCTCCATTGATTTCTTAGTAGATTTAATTTATTTGACCATTAGCTGGCATTTATTTCTAAACAAAAAGAATAGCAGTATATAAATATAGTCTCTAAGAAGACATCTTGATAAACTAAAAAGGCACTAGTTTTAGAAATGAAAAAGTTCAGAGAATTGAAGAGTAATCCCTGCTTTTTGTTTGTAGGTACACATTCTGTGTAGATAAAGTATTGTAAATACGGCTTGCCTCCTGGCACGAGCATACGATGGATAATATTTTTGGAAAATAATTTTGAAATGTGTATTAAAGATGTGAAAGTGCACACAAGTGAGAAGTCAACTTCTAGGAACCAGTTCTGAGGAAATCATCCTAAGTATATTTTAAAAACTCTACGTGGCTAAATGTGCTTATAATTGTGAAAAAATGTAGATCTCTGGCAAGAAATATGAAGTCGCATTAACTATGCTCATATTACAATTATATTAACACAAGCAAGGCAACAAAATGAAAATTCATGGCAATGTAAGTAAAAAAGAAGGTAGAAATCATTTTCTTTGATACAAATTATATAAAGTTCATTAAAAATAGGCAAAAATTTAAACTTTCTATGGAAGAAAATGATGTGTTAATAGTGGTTGTGGCCTAACATTTTCTTTTTTTGAATTAAAAGGGTCATATTACTTTTATAATAAAGATCATGAAAAATGAGCTGCATTCCTCATTCAGAACTAGGCATCTGATAAACCTAGGTCTAATGATTTGTACAAACCATCTTTCATCCCTATAGTAATTTAAGATGATACTGAAGGTAAGAAGTTTTAATAGTGAAAGGGCCAGAACCTTAGAGATCACATATTCTAAATTTCCATTTGATACATAGATGTGACAGCGCTGTAGCAGAAAAGGCTAAAACTTTAGTCTTTTAATTCTTAGTCTAACATCTTTTAAACCCAAAACATCTTATTGTAGAAACCTTTTTAAATGAAAATGAAGTTAACGTATACTTGATTACATAAGGAATTACCAGTTTACTATATGCACACATGTAGCCTGATACAGGAGAAGGCAATGGCACCCCACTCCAGTGCTCTTGCCTGGAAAATCCCATGGATGGAGGAGCCTGGTGGGCTGCAGTCCACGGGGTCGCTAAGAGTTGGACACGACTGAGCGACTTCACTTTCACTTTTCACTTTCACGCTTTGGAGAAGGAAATGGCAACCCACTCCAGTGTCCTTGCCTGGAGAATCCCAGGGACGGGGGAGCCTGGTGGGCTGCCGTCTATGGGGTCGCACAGAGTCGGACACGACTGATGTGAGTTAGCAGCAGCAGCAGCAGCAGCCTGATACAATGGGATTCTAGTTTGTAATGTCGTGAGTGTTATTTACTAAAAACAAACATATGCAGTAATATGCTGGGCATATAAGACATCAAATATGTAATTGCCAATATTTATGTACTAATCTTTGAATAGTAGGATTTGAGGGATGAGGGAAAACGAAGGATCTATATCTCTAGTTAGGACAGTTTATATGGATGTCACCTTGTTTCCTTAAGAATTTTTTTTTTGTTGCAGCAATACAGGCATTTATTAATTTGTTCATTCACTTAATAAGTACTTATCAATCACCAGTCGCTGTATTTAGTGCAGGAAAGATAATTATTAGCAAAAACATTAAAATGATTTTTATTTTTATTCTTCCTTCAAAGAGCACTATTGCATTTTATAAATATTAGGCATCCCAAGATAATCATTGTGGATGATGTCTAAGTCATTTTCTCTTGGGGTCTTGGTGAAAAAGCTAAAATTGAAAGAAGGGAGTAAAGTGGATAAAAGACATTGAGTGCTCTGGGTGTCAGTTAAATATAATGGCTGAGGATAGAAAGGTGGACACTATCTATACTATGTAGTTGATGACATATTTCTTTAAAGTGGCCTCTTAAATTTCAATTTAGTGTATCTGCAATATTGCCCTTGTCTTGAAGATTTAATATGTGCCACGTAAGGTTGAGTTGATTATACTTGAAAAACAGCTAATGATAAATTACTCTTAATATATGGAGCCAAGTGTTTGTCCGTATCCAGTGATAATAGTTTCGCTTATTGGGAGAAAAGGAGGCTGAAATTCAGACTTAACCCCTAAAGAAGCAGATTTTCTGGGGGAAAAAAGTGTCAGAATATGAAATATTATTTTGTTAATGAAGTGTTCCCTACTGCCACAAATGAGAGGATGTTCCTTAGGGATATTAATAAACTATTTTTGGTTCTCTAATGCTTTAATCAATGTTCGCCTAAGTGAACTAACGCAAAGGTAAAAAATAAAGGCCTAGGAACCTCATGGAGATAATCATAAGATACATACATGCATATGGATAGCTAGATCGATACTAGTTTATTTTACTTGAAATAGTCTCTAGTACCACCTTTTATGATCAGAATTCTTTCAAATTTGTTGATGTTTAGAAATGTATGTACATCCAAGTTTTCCTGTTTGCCATTACTGAAAGTGCTGGCAGTAAGATTAAAGAGTGGAAATAAGAAATGCTAGCTGATGACCTCTGGGAATGTTGCAGAAGAATTGTACAGTCCAGCCACCAGAACTTGCTTGGTCCGTGAGGACTCGGGGCCTCCCCGGTGCTCCTCTACTCTGCTTGCAATGCAGCGGGCAAGGGTCCTGTTGGGTCAGGGGTCGGAGATCCCGCGTGCAGCCTGGGATAGCCGAAGAAGAAAACATGAGGAGAACCTTAAGTCAACCCAGTTTGAGACACCCCTGTTTGATATCTGCCTCGGAACTGTCAGCCATTACAAATGCTCCTGCAATCTGGAGGTCAAGGCTTAGACTGATTTAAGATTAAACAGCTGAAATAACTTGAAACCAGACAGAGAAAGTGCGTAATGGAAACTCTGATGAGCCTTTCATTTTGTTGATCTCCTGTGGTGACACTGGTAATAATTAAGAATTTATTTAAAATAACCTAGGTGAAGGCAAAAGACTTTGTGTATCCATGCCTAACAACTTGGATGAATAGTATCATCTAAGAGGAAAACTGTTGAGAAACCCTTACTATAACAGTCGAAGCCCATCTGTGTCAGGAATGTCAGGAGGTACCCCTAGGCTTTAGGACCTACATGTATTGTCAGAAAGCCACTTTCTGAGGGCAAGATTGTCTAAACACGATGACCGTAAATGAAATGTGTGTAGGGTAGATTCCAAACCAGAGAAGCAACAGTGTGGATGCTGCATTTTAAAAAATACTGTTATCTTTTGGTATCTCATTTCCAAAGTGACTCAAAATGACAGAAAATAGTTGACCGTTACACCAGACACATTTGTTGTTCAGTCGCTCAGTCGTGTCTGCCTCTTTGTGACCCCATGGACTGTAGGACGCTAGCCTTCCCTGTCCTTCACCGTCTCCCGGAGTTTGCTCAGGTTCATGTTCACTGAGTCAGTGGTGCCATACAGCCTTGTCCTCTGAGATCTCATCCCATCCACCAGACGCATACAAAGTTTCTATTTTCTAATACAGTTTTTCTGGTTCCCAAGTATAATCCCTGTTTGCTTCTTTTCTAATTTTTAAAAATTTTATTTAGTTTTGAAAGTTTTGGAGTCATCCTTCTTTCATTCATTCTTAAATATATCACTACAGCCATTAGAAAAAGTATGTGATCTCTATTCACTGTTATAACTGTTTGCAATGCAGCTTGCAAGTACCATGTTAAAAAAATGAGATATAATTGACCCCAGGGCATTGCAATAGAATGGGGCATAAGGTGATGGTCATATCCCAGGGCTCAGGTGAGTCCCTGGGACATGCCACCAAGTAAGGGTCCTTGGCTTCTTGCTGTAAAGAATTCAGGAGTGAGCTGAAGTAGAATGAAAGGAAGTTTATTTAGAGAGATACACATTCCATATATAGAACATAGTTCAAGTCAGAAAGTGAGAGTGACTTCTTTGTTTTTTTTTCTGCTTTTTTTTAATATTTGTTTTTTTAAGAACCAGAACTCAAAACATCTTTTATTTTAGAAGAAATTATTAACCCTAATCTTGAATGCAATCACATTGCCTAAAATTAGATTGTGTTTAGCTCAAGACCAGAATTAAATCAATTTAAAATAAGCACACACTATTATCTTGATAAATATATTCTTTAAAATAATAAATTAGTGATAATTCTTAAAATAAAATTTAACTCTACCAATATTTCCCTTAACTGCACCATTTTTATAGTATTAAGAGTAATTTATTTTATATATTGGCTTGCCAAGTTTCCTTCCATGCTTTTTCCCTCTTAACCTTTGTAACATCCCCATGAGGATATTGAGGATAGGTATCATTACTCTAATTTTACCGACAAAACCAAGGTTCCTCAGAAAATAATAATTTCATTTTTTCCTTAGGACATAAGTTCCAGGTTATTCTCAGTTTGCCACATTGCCTTATCATCAGATGCTTTTACAGATCATCAGATTTGTAAGCTATTTGCAAAACTGAATTTCTATGTGAATCTGTGAAGCATGGTTATTTTTTAAGATGTATTATAAATTCTTTAGCTTATGTAGATTGCTTAAGTAATTGCTATTATAATAGTGGACTGAACTGAGGCAAATAGGTTACAGATAACATTCCTTTACAAAAATGTCACTACAGAGAAGAATTCTGTACAAATAGATATTTCCTTGCCTGGGCAGACAGCCCATGGAAAATGTTTGTCTGATCTAGTTGCAATGAATTCTCTGTGAAGAAAAACAAGTGCTTTCTCTGAATTCTAAAAGTCAGTATATCATATGCAGCAACACTTCTGTTTGCGACTTTCAACATTGGTGGGAAAAGAACTGACTTAAAGGATTTTTTTTTTAGGTATATAAGTGATCATTACTTCTTTCTATCTCAAAGACACTACCAAACAGAATCTATTTTTACACCAAAATTACCAAAACAAAGTTACAAACATAAAGATTCTGAACATAGGATGGAGAAAGGAAAATTCTATATTTAATCAGCTTATTTATTTAATAGGTTCTAAATGCCTTAGAGACTGGGCATTGGCTTACTTGTAGGTGCTAAAACCAGCCTGAACATCTGGAAGTTCAGGGGAGTACAAATAATCTTAAAACTGGAATCCAGGATAATGTTTTGGTCCATCAAAAAAACAAAATACAACCCAGCACATTTGAAGATTTAATTGGCTTTGATAGGTGATTCATGAATCGGAAAGCATCCATCTAGCAACTAGAAGGGAGCTCTGATGAGTGATAGAAAGAATAAAGGATTTTATAGAAAGGAGAGTGGATCCAGAAAGTCATTAGCAAAGGAAAGAGAGGAATATTTTGAGCCAGGAGCAAGGATCTTACCTTGTAGATTACCTCCTCTTCCTGTGGGGGTAGGAGCAGGTTTCAAGTGACATATAAAATTTGCTTTTTGCAGACTATGATTTCTATAACCAAGATGAAAGCATGTTGCATTTGCCTTCATCTTTAAGACCGTTGAACCATGTGTCTTGGGTCAACTTCTTGTTAAACAGTTTTCTCCCGTTTTTCAATTAATGTAAGGTAATCTGCTGATGGAGCTTTCCAGGTGGTGCTAGTGGTAAAGAACCTGTCTGCCAGAGCAGGAGACATAAGAGACTCTGGTTTGATTCCTGAGTCAGAAAGATCCCCTGGAGAAAGAAATGGGAACCACTCCAGTATTCCTGCGTGGAGAACCCCATGGGCAGAGGAGCCTGGTGGGCTACAGTCCACGGGGTCCCAAGAGTTGGATCCGACTAAGCAACCAACACTTTCACTTTCACAGAGTAGACTTAAGAGCTTTCAAGAAAACAAAAGAATGCAGTGGTTCTCAACCTTGCATGTCCATTATAATGACTTGAGGGGCTTTAAAAGGTACTGATATTTGAGTCCTTCTTCAGAAATTTCTGATTTAATTTGTCTGGAGTGGAGCCTGTGTCTAGAAATTTTTGTGAAGCTTTCCTTTGGAAGCTTCCTGCCTACAATATGCTATCAGAGTTAAGAACCATTAGTCTAGCCTTTAGTCTTCAAACCTTGGTTCCCTGTAGATGAAAGTTAAAGTGAAAGTGTTAGTTGCTCAGTCGAGTCTTAGCCGTGACTCTTTGCAACCCCATAGACTGTAGCCCACCAGGCTCTTTGTCCATGGGATTTTCCAGACAGGAATACTTCCTGTAGATAATTGGAAAACTAAATATGGAATATATATTTAGTTTAGTTCAGTTCACTCACTCAGTTGTATCTGACTCTTTGCGACCCCGTGATCTGCAGCACGCCAGGCTTCCCTGTCCATCACCAACTCCCGGAGCTTGCTCACGCTCTTGTCTATCGAGTCCATCTCATCCTCTGTCGTCCCCTTCTCCTCCTGCCTACAGTCTTCCCCAACATCAGGGTCTTTTCCAGTGAGTCAGCTCTTTTCATCAGGTGGCCAAATATTGGACTTTCAGCTTTAGCATCAGTCCTTCCAATGCATATTTAGGACGGATTTCCTTTAGGATGGACTGGTTGGATCTCCTTGCAGTCCAAGGGATATAAAAATTTACTATTATAAAATTTAGAAATTATTCACATTAGTCGTATTAGCCACCTAAATTAGTGTTAATGTTTTATTTTTCTTTCTAGTCCTTTTAAAACTATATATATAGTTACATATATTGGAGAAGGAAATGGCAACCCACTCCAGTATTCTTGCCTGGAGAATCCCAGGGACAGAGGAGCCTGATGGGCTGCCATCTATGGAGTCACACAGAGTTGGACACGACTGAAGCGACTTAGCAGCAGATATATATATATATATATATATATATATATATATACTATATATATATATATACTTTTAAAAGCAAATTTGTGATCACATTGAAAATTAATCTTTCAAGTTAATTATATAATAGGAATTTCTTCATGTTTATAAATATGCTCAGAAAATATTATCAGTATTGCTTTTTTTTTTTTTTTACTGTTTCAAGTAGTGCTACAGTGAATATTTTTGTACATACAGTTGATTTTTAGGGAATTAAAAATATCTGTGCTTGAGCATGACTGAAAACCATAGCCATGTGTAAGATGGTATATATGGAAAACAATGTATTCTATCTAAGACTTTGAAAATCTATTATGAAATCATTTTATAAACAATTGAAAAATCTTGATTGGTGGTATTTGATTGACAATGCATAAAATGTTGTAAAACCTATTAAATAAAAGTGTTACTCTTCTGACACTTTCCTTTTGGAATGGCAAAATCTCATTTCCAGCCTGAACAAGCACTGTCAATAAATGTAAGAAAGCTTGATGAGAGCATTGGGGTTAGCATGTCAAGCAAACTGCGGGTTCTTTTGGCATAATAGTTGTTTGCGGATGTGCTTAAGACAAACTGAGCAGCTTTGAGTGGTAGGAGAAAATATATTCTCTACAGATAATTTAGAAATATTCTTAGTTGGTCTCTTTGTGAAATAAGTACTTATTATTTTAAAATGTTGAAATAGTATGGTATTGTACTGAGTTTCAAATAAGAAACATAAATGAATGTCATCTCCACCCTCCAGGAGGGTGCAATTTGCATGTTTATGCACATGACCTGGCTCCCTCTCCCTTGTCAGGTACCAAAGGCTGGATTATGGTTTTTGCCTCTCCAGGGTTGAAAACCGAGAGTCAAGATCAAGATTAAATTAATCCAGATCTCTTTTTTTTTTGAATGCGATTTTTAAGGAGGTGGAACAGTCTCCCCCCAAGCCACATTATTCTGTGTCAGAGCTGAAACTTGAATCTTAGGGCTCGAGCTTGTCTCCTTTCCTCTCGCCACCGTTTAGTACGGACGTTCAGAATTCTCTTTATTTTATAATCCTAATAGTAATCTAGGTGATAATAGTTGTCCATTTTAAAATGATTTTTGCCTTTTTAGAAAAATCTATGAAAATGGCTCCTGATATGTATACATTTCCAAAGGTGTAAAAAATAAAAATGAGCAGAAATGATACCAAAGTTGTAGCAAGTCAAAAGGATTAATGGTTTCACATTTCTCCTTAAAAACTATGTCAAGCCAATATGTTTTTGATGTTATATTGATTTTTATTTTAGTTAGACCCTTTAATTTTAGCTTATTAGTCATACTCAGACAGCTCTTAAATGCAAAATCCTTAGATGTGGGTGGCAGAGAGACATAGCAGCTTGCTTATTTTAAATTTAATCATTTCCCCTCTCAGTTTGAGGTGAGTAGACAGATACTTGTGGACATATCAAGGAAGACTGTCAAATCCATTGTGTCTCAAAAAAGATAAAATCTAACTGGACCCATTTTGTCTACCATCCAGACATTTCCCTAGAAGTTGATGGTAAATTACATATGTTAGGAGATAAAATTAGATGATTCTTAGAGTGATTTTTATTCATTTTTGACATTTTAAAATTTATTCCAGAGAGACTTATTCAGTCATAGAATATGTAAATTTTGAAGGCATTGGACTTTCTTTCAGTAAGTTATTCATCTGAAGGACTTTCCTATGAATCATTAATTATAATTTAACATGAATTATTAGTGAGTTAGTGAAATTCTTAAATTGAAATCTGTATCACTGTACAGGGTTCAAAGAGGTAGTAATGCTATTAAATCATGGTCAGATGCATTGATCCTCGCAGTCACAGATTTTATTCTCAGATGTTAGAGCAATTGACTGGGGCATCTGTCACCTCACCATTGACAGGTCTCATCAGATTGGCTGGTTGGTGCTTTCTCCTATCTCAGCTCTCCTGTGCCATGCTCTTGGCTGAAGGGGATGGCCATCTCAGAGAAAAGCCTGAGTCTTTGATTGAGGAATTACTCATGCAGCCCTAGGCCTGGTTTTTTCTTCTGCTTTTCTTTAGGAAATTTATCCTGCCCCCAAAATGAAGAACAGAGGAATAAGGATAAAGAATTTCTGCCAAGAGAGATTCCCTATAGAATAACCTCCTTTTTTGTTTTTCCTCTTTTCCTACATTCTGACCACTGTTGCCAATAGCAACTACTGTTATAACACTCAAAGCAATTTTTACTACAATGGGAAGGAATCCCAAGTTAGAAATTACATGCTTTTTCCATAAGGGACACAAACATTTATTATATAATTATCTTAGTATAGGGTTAAAGCATTAAATGATACATCGTAGAGAGTTTAATATTTTACTTACTCTGTAGGTGCTCATTTGTTTATTGATACTGACCTTTCTTGGTTTTTTAAACTGTCCTAGATCTCTGGAGAAGCTGGGGTTTTTTTGCGTGTGTGAGTCTTGGCCTCAGATTCATCCCCATAGCCTGAACTCAGAATGGCTCTCTTCCTTAATAATAATTACAGATTAAACTTGTTTAACTAGTAGTTTGAATAGCACAGGATCTACACTGTAAGTTCTACATATGTTGTCTAATCTTCACCTTTATATTGCAAAGTGTATGTGATCACCCATATTCTACAAATGGGAAAATGAGGGTCTGGGAGGCATTTACTCAAGACCACATGGTGTTGCTGCTCGTGGTAAAGATCCCATCTGCTAATGCAGGAGACATAAGTGATGCAGATTCTACCCCTGGGTTGGGAAGAGCCCCTGGAGGAGGGTATGGCAACCCACACCAGTGTTCTTGCCTGGAGAATCCCATGGACAGAGGAACCTGGCAGGCTACAGCCCATAGGGTCTCAGAGAGTTGGACGTGACTGAAGGAGCTTGGCAGGTACACACATGGTTAATGGTGATATCTAGATCTCTCAGACTTTAGGCACTGACGCTCTTTTTTTTTTTTTTTTTTTCACTCCGAAACACTCTAGTGAGAGCTTTCAGGCCATAAAAATGCCCTGATTGCCCTAGACATGCAGTATTTCATTTTTCCTGGGGAAGAGACTACCATTTCCTAAGTGTCCAGGGAAGAGGTATTGCCTTTTCCCAAAATTTGACTTCTTATTTTCAAATCTTTCACTTCAGTTCTTAGCCTTCTTTTCTGACTTCTCATGTCATTGGCCTTGCCCAGGACTTGCATATTGAACAGTTTATGCTGTTTCCAAGCTATGTTTAGATGTTTCAAGGGTAAGACTTAAGAAAAATGAAGTGGTAGGGAGGAAAAAAAAAATGGAAAAGTAAGCTTGAGGCTGATGCTTTGAAAAGGCGGAATATGAGCTGAGTGGTGTGGAGGAGAAAAACTCAAGCAAACCTCATCTAGCTAGTTTTAAAAAATATTTTAGATCAATTTTGCTTATAGACTATTTTGTTGTTACATCTAAACCAACATTTGCCCTATACTGTGCACCAGTAACCTCTTGTTCTGTCCTTGGTGGATATGTGTAGCAGTAGTTCAACCTTCTTTTGTGTTTGATGAGAAGTATTATGTTTCTTCATAGCTGTGTCCTTATATGGTGTTTTAATATACTAGTCCCATTAGTGATAAGTGTAAGAGGGCTAATATCAAATTCTAAATACTATTTTTGATACAGCCCTTTGTCATATCATTTTAACTGACAGTGCTGCCAAACTATATGTACATATATGTATGATACAAATCTCTTTTTATATGTTATCTCTATATAAATGATATGACTCTGGAGAGCTTACAAAGGTACATATAACAAAATGGTAAACTATAAATAAAGATTTAAAATCTTGATTACATAAAATATCTTAAAGTGATTTTTAAAATGAAAAACCCTAATTCATGAGAATATAAAATGAATGCATATTACAGATGTCATTCATCATATTAATTGATGAGGGAACAAGTAAAATGTTAAAAATCAGTCCAAAGAACGTTTGGGTTTTTACTAAATTTATTACAATTTATTTGATTACTAAATTAAATGCAAAATTGGTGACTGTCCAACAGGACTATAAACCATAACCTTCTGGTTCCGCTGGACAGAAATTATTTGCATTTCTATTGACAGAATCTACATTTTAACTTCTGTCTCTACAGAGATGTAAATATTCACTAAATAGAATGTCAAGCACAGTACTGCACGAAAGCATATGCAGTAATTTCTTTTGCCTATTTCCAAGTTTCAGATAATTTTTCTGACAGATAATTCATAAAATTAGTGTAAAGGATCAAGATAAAGGTGGGAAATTGACTCTAAGTTCATAGGTTAGCTGTAAGGTCCTACATAATTGATATGTTTGAGATTTGCAGTTAGTTGTAGGTCTTTTGGTATCCAAAGAGAATAGAAGATATGAAAGGTTAGAAGATTTTATGGCTGGAAAGAATACATCAATTCATAAAAAAAGACAAGTTTATGCTGGGGAGCCTCTTATTAGGGGGTCAGGGAATGGGAACTTGGAATTTTACATCTCAGTCCTCAAAACGGTTCTCCAGAAAATGCAATAACAAATGTCATAGGGCTGTTTTCTTAGTGCCCTGTGATGGAGGCCTCAAACAGGACATTAAAATCCACCCAAATAAAGCAATTCCCCTGGGACTGAGATAGGGTGAGATGGAGGGGAAACAATCATTATAGTCCAAGAATCTGACTTTAAGATGGCTTATGTGGTGTACCTCTAGTAATGGTTCTTTTCAAAGAGATGCAGAAGAATCACCCAAGGTTCAATGAGTGAGCTCTTTTTACAGTTGAGCCAGGAGCAGTGTGAAATTTAAGAGAAAGGAGTGATAGCTTATGGTGAATGATGTTGGATTTGTGATCTCTGAAGCAGAAGATTTGGCTTTGGGACCAGGGAGCAGTGTTGATCACTCAAGAGCTTCTGCATAGCAGAGTTTTATTAAAGTGAAAAAGGGACAGAGAACACTTCTGACATATCAGAGTGGGGACAGACAGTGTCCCCCTTGCTAGTCTTAGGAAAGGGAGTTATATACTTTTTTGATTGGTTATTGCAATAAATCAAAAACCTGTTTCAAGGTTGTAAAGGTCTTACCAGACCCACGCACACAATATACATTTTAAGATGACAGGATTAGCTGGAAGGTTTTCAGGAAGGAGAAACTGTCGTCAAGCAGGATGCATTGTCATCATATAGTCCTTAGTACAGAGCTTAAACACAGTTGTTTGTTGTATAATCATCAGTTCCCTTAAAGAAGAAAAAAAACAAAACGTTTTATGTGACGAAGACTAAGGAATGTGGAGAAAAAAAGACAAGACATTTGTCCTTTCCTCCTCCTTGAGAGTTCCAGACTCCTTTCTCCTCGGGGACCCCGGGCTTCCTATCGGAATTGACTCTCTGAGGAAGCCTGCCAGGGCAGAAACAATAAGGTGGTAGAGAAAACATATGTTGTATAGTGCCTGACGTGAGGTAAGGGTTCAATAAACTAACTGCTATTATCATCACTATCATTATTATTCTTCTTATAAAATAAGCTTAGCTGTGCTTCCTAGATACGCAGATGGGGATGTTAGGTGGACTGAAGTGGCTGAAGTTCAGAGCAGAGAAGGGATCTGGTGATGAGTGTGGCGAGTCATCATGTACAGATGTCACTCTGAGCCAGGGGAGGGCCTGGATGCGAGGGTGAGCTCATGGTAGTGTGGCCTTCAGTAGGATAGCACAGGTAATGCAGACAGTCTTCCATAAATATAATTTCCTCAATAAAACTTCCATATGAGTAGGACAACAGAAAACTGAGGTCATTTTCTCTGGAATGCACGTTTTTCATGTTTTTATTTTTAAAATCAAGTGAACGGATGCAGTTTGAGTTTCACAAAACTCTAGCAAATAGGTGTGGTAGGATATTTCTATAGTTTATAGTTGACAAATTATAGAGAAGCAGAGTGATATGCTCAAGGTTTAAATATATGTTTTAAAATATATATTTATACTCTATAATTATTATGATACATTAATAAATATGTATTACACACTTCTCTGTCGATGGCAGAGTTCAGCCTTGACCTCAGAGCTCTGACCGGCTTAGCGCGTTGCTCTCTTATCCTTCCTCCTCCGCTGTGTCTGTCTGTACTCTCCTGGCCGAGTTTTGTGGTGCTGCTTTTGATAAGGACCCAAGGAGACGTGATCCCAGAGAGCTGGGTGGCCTTTTCTCAGGTGCTGGCCTCTGCCTCCTTCAGACCTGGCTTCCTCTTCAGACTTACTGAGCGTGCCCTTTGTGCCGTGATTTAGGACGTTGACTGAAGCGTTAACTCATCCGGTTGCGGGTCACTTCTGGCCACTGTTCCTTCAGGCTTGGTTGTCACCCTTCGGGTGATGGGGTTGTGTGATGTAGGTTGTGCTCTATTGAGGAACAGGATTAAAATCAGAAATGTATTTCTTACAGGCCACTGCACTGTTGTTAAGGGTCAGTCACTGTCCATCTGACTGGAGAGATAACTGAAAGTAAGAAATATTTCATTATAATCTTAGGAAAGCCTCAAGCTACTTATGCCACCAGCTATACTTGACAAAGCAAGTCATTAAAAGGTACAATAATTAAAGCAGTGCCTCACAGTGACCTTGTCACTTGATTCTCTGAGACATAAAAATTGTTTGTAACTTCAGTCAGCTTTTGATTCGTGGTGTCTTTGAAGAGCAATTCGCATCATGTATTGGAAAGAGGCCAGGAGGCCCATCTGCTTCGAGTTTGTCTTTCTAAACTGGGTGTGATGTGTAGTGCTGAGGGAAATGGCACACCTCTCTTATGCATGTTTTCATGAGCCTTCTCAGTCTCTAGAGAATCCACCCGTGCACTCTTAAATTGTGTCATTTGTGGAAGCGCAATGACAAGGGCCTAAATTGGAAAGCAGTGTAGAGTTAGCTGGAAAACATTTTCCTTTAAAAGAGGGCCTTGCTAATTTCCTATGTCCAATATAACGAGCCTAGAGGGATCAAATAAACATAAAATGCTAATTCAAAAGGCCTACTTTCTCTTGTTGCTAAATTAAAATACTACTTGACATTTCGTATAGATTATCACAGTGGAGTGGAATTGTAAATGTTTGCGAGGAAAGGGAAAATGAAATAAAAAGAAGAAAGAGAGGATATAGATGATCCTGGACTTGTCTTATGTCTCCTTTCACCTCCCCACGGTAAATAAACAATAATAATAATAATAGCCAGAATTTATTAAATGCTTTCTATGCAGCAGGGCCTACATATGAATTATCTCATTAATCCTTGGGATAGTTTTATCATTTCACATTATAGATGGACACAATGAAGTTTAGGGAGATTAACAAACTGGTCTAGTTTCATTTCCCTAATGTGTTCTTTAAGGAACTCACATTTTCCATAGAAATGTCTTCTCTGTTTCTTCTCTCCAAGTTAGCCCCCAGTCTTGCCTTGGCAAATGTAGAAAAAGAAGAAAGGAAGTTAGCATAGGTGTAGCCTGTGCTTAGTCAAAAGTGGAGAAGCAGGGTTATTGAAAGAAGAGAAGAAATACTATAGGAAGGAGTTTTCAGTTTATCTAGTAGAATATTTTCATTTTCAGGTGTTTTAACTATGCTTTCAGGATAATCAAATAAAACATTTCGTTAGAAGTAAGCCTGAACTTGAAACAAGTGTTGCCCACTTTCAGTCTAGTACTATTCATATACTGTATTACATTGCTTTTCTTCATTGCAAACCGAGAAAATGCCCCCTTCCCAGACAGTTTAAGTTAGATGAGGTTATTTGTCTGTCTGACATAGACTTTTTTGTAAAGGAATATAGTGGTTAGGAACTTCCATTCAGTTACTTGTATCCATGTATTTTAATGATGTTTCTGTTCACTTAGCAGGAATTGTAATTTTCCTAAGTGCATGATGATTTTTTTTTTTTTACAAATTTTTTCTTGCTAGAGTAAATTGGAAGTTGCCATTGCTGCTTCAAACAAAATAATATAGTTTTCAGACTGTCAAATATCATTGAAGTAAATATAAACTTGAAAGGAAAAAACACTTACTGGATCCTAAAAAATTTTTTTGGAAAACTTTACACACAACTTCAAATGATTTTTCCTTGTTTGGTAGTACAGAAGGGCTTCCCTGGTGGCTCAGCTGGTAAAGAATCCACCTGCAATGAGGGAGACCTGGGTTCAACCCCTGTGTTGGGAAGATCTCCTGGAGAAGGGAAAGACTAAATACAGAAAAAAATGGGCTTAATTAAGCTAGAGGAAATAAATCAAAAGGAAGGGCTGACAGTTTTATCTACAGTGACCTGTAGATAAAATTACCTGTAGATAAAATTAATTGAAAGCAAACATCATCAACCACTCTAATGTTTATTCCTTCCACAAATAATATACAGCAGGATTGGAAGCAAACTCTCTTTTAGTGTTTTCTACTTTTTTTTTTTTTTTTGCACAAATGCTTTTCTTAGTGTTGACAGTAATCAGGAAGCATGACTTACAGTAGTTCTTCTATATTTTGATAATCAGCCAATTTCATTTAAACTATTAGATTATTAGATTACAGCACCAATTAATTACTTTTTAGAAAATTCTCTACAGATGGTGAATGGCTACCATTTGTGGGTATATTTGAATATGCCAAATCTGTGTCTAGTGTTAGTTAATCTTTCTTTCTTTCTTTTTTTTTTTTAATTCAGAAAGCCTCAGAAGGATAAGAGGTTGTTTCCATTTCACATTTAATTGATGTTTCTCAATTTGAAAATGTGATATACCAAAACTTGCTTCGGACATTTTTTTGTTTCTTGTAGACTTGTTTCTGCAGTCCACAATTTCCCTGTGCCTTTGTTTTGTGAATATGTTGGTGTAAGTGAGGAAGTAGTTTAGGAATTAAAAGAGTTTATCATGAACAATCCTGGGCTTCCCAGGTTGCTTTTAAGGCTTCCTTGGTGGCTTAGATGGTAAAGAATCCGCCTATAATGCAGGAGACCTGGGTTCAATCCCTGAGTCGGGAAGATCCCCTGGAGAAGTCAGTGGCAACCCACTCCAGTATTCTTTCCTAGAAAATTTCATGGACGGAGGAGTCTGGAGGGCTACAGTCCATGGGGTCACAAAGAGTTGGACGTGACTGAGTGCACACACACACAGGCCTCCATGGGTTGTTTATATCCAGCAGGGTGTGAGGAATTGTTTAATAAATTTTACAATGAAACATAAGGTGATATTAGAAATGTAAGGTGACACTAATGTTTTGTACTGGCTTTTTTCTAGACATCCGTTCCAAACTATGTGCCTGTGCTGTGCTTGGTCAGCTCAGCCGTGCCTGACTCTTTGCAACCCCATGGCCTATAGCCCGCCAGGCTCCTCTGTCCATGGGGATTCTCCAGGCCAGAATACTGGAGTGGTTGCCATGCCCCCCTCCAGGGGATCTTCCCAACCAGGGAATGCAGGTCTCCTGGATTGCAGGCAGATTCTTTACCGTCTGCGTCACCAGGGAAGCCCGTGCCAAACTAGAGAGACTTGTCATTTTCTTCTTATTTTTCATTTTGCTTTAAGAGAGCTCCAGAATCACCATCTTCAAGTTGACTACTTCTTGGTGTCCCTACTGTACTTTGAATCTACCTCTGTTGTTAAGTCTACTTTGAATCTCTGCTCACAACATAGAGATGCATTTACATGCATGCTTGTATTTTCCACAGACTTAGTTCCTTGAGAACAGGAAGAAAAGGCCTTAGTCATCTTTGTAGCCCTAGAATCTCATACTGGGTGTTGCCAATTGTATGCTCTTGAAGTCTCTGTTCAATTAGATTTAATTTGCAAGACAAGAAAGCAGGAATTGTGCATTTATTCTTTCACTTGTTTATCTTTTCTCAAATAAAATAGAGGTTTGCTCTGCTAAAAGAAAGTTTATACTGAGCCAAATTTATTTTAAAGATTAGATGTTTATGGAAGGAGAAGCAAATAGCAGGTATGAGACTGTATTCATTGGAGAAGGAAATGGCAACCCACTCCAGTATTCTTGCCTGGAGAATCCCAGGGATGGAGGAGCCTGGTGGGCTGCCGTCTATGGGGTCGCCCAGAGTCGGACACGACTGAAGAGACTCAGCAGCAGCAGCAGCAGCAGACTGTAATCATAGAGCTTTCTTTCATCTTTATTGTAATCTTTAAAAAAATGAATTGATAATGTCAAATATGCTGTTTTGATATGGAAATAATTACTTTTAAGTTATTTGTTATGGATAATTACCTTTCTCCCTTAGAGAATATTGTTGAAATTAACAATAGCAAAGAAAACTTTTCTTCATCAACAAGGTACAAACTGTTAGACAGTATCTTTTGAATTCAGTTTCAAAAATAATTTATATTAACTCTAAAACAAAGAAATTTTAAAAGTGAGTTTGAATCATTGACTGTAATGTCTTTTCTGAATTTCTTTTAAGTGTGATTCTTTTTCTAATGTCTGTCATCCTTTTTTAAGCACTTAGCATTAATTTGTTGATTTTTTCATAAAATTCTGATAAAAAGTATTTATTAGTCTTTTTTGAAAGTTTGTTTCCTGTTGCTTTCATTTAAAAATTCCTCTTACTCTGAGTTTGCAAGGTAGTTTTGATCTATTTTTTATTTTATTTTTAAATTTACCATTTAGGCAGTGTTGGGTGTCTAAGTTCACTGGCATAAAGTGCATTAACATTTCTATGGGAAAGTCACCACCATTCCTCTCTAGAATTTTTTCATCTTCCCAAACTGAAGCTCATATCCATTAAATAAAAATGACTTTTCCTCCATTTTCTCAGCCCCTGGCAACCACCTTTCTTCCTCGTATCTTTATGAATTTGATTATACTATACACCTAATGTAAGTCCTGGTTGTTCGCTGGAAGGACTGATGCTGAAGCTGAAACTCCAATACTTTGGCCACCTCATGTGAAGAGCTGACTCATTGGAAAAGACCCTGATGCTGGGAGAGATTGGGGGCAGGAGGAGAAGGGGACGACAGAGGATGAGATGGCTGGATGGCATCACCGACTCGATGGACGTGAGCTTGAGTAAACTCCGGGAGTTTGTGATGGACAGGGAGGCCTGGCGTGCTGCAATTCATGGGGTCGCAAAGAGTCGGACACGACTGAGCGACTGAACTGGACTGAATGTAAGGGGAGTCGTGTGATGCTTGTCGCTTTGTGACCAGCTTATTTCAGTTATTGTAATGTCTTCAGAGTTCATGCATGTTGTGGTGTGTGAGAATTTCTTTACCCTTTAAGGCGGAATAATATTCCATTGTACGTGTATACCACATATTGCTTACTCATTCACCCTTCAGTGGGCATTTGTGTTTCCGTCCATGTTGAAGGGAAAAACTGGGAACTGTCATTTTTTTAGACTGAAGTGGGTGTCTTCATGGACGACATTTTGGAAGACATGGTGAAGGATGAGGTCATTGAACAAAAGATGATAGAGAAGAAAATTTATCAAAAGAAGGAACTTCAAGACATTTTTCTGTTTTAAAGGGAAAGGTAGAGAAAGAGGGGAAGGGAGGAGGCGTGGTCACTGAGCGGGACGGGGGGGGGGGGGGGTGGGGAAGCGTAAAGCTGATAGGAGGAAGGTCTTGCGTTAGAGGTTGGTGATCTCAAGCATTAAATTTTGAAAAAGGATTGTCATCTTTGACAGACACTGAAAAAAAGCCACATTGTTGTCTAATATACAGCTATCAATGTGAAGTCATCAGAAAAACAGAATAATCTAGTTTGTATGACTAGCATAAATTGAACTTGTCCTGTAGATGGGGAGACAGTGACATAAAAGCTGGCCAAATTTGAACTGAACCACCAAGAACACTGTTTACACCTTCAGTTAAGCAGTTCTAGAAAGTACCATCATTTAGTGTATACTCTGTTACTCCTCCTGATAGTTGAAGGAAAAATCAGATATGTAAAAGCTGTTTTGCAGTTTGTGCAGTGGAATTTATTCTTTCAATCTTTGTTATCGATTGCAGAACTGTTTTATCCTCTTTTTGGAGAATGCAACAGTATACACCATGGCAACCAGTGTACCAGACGCACACGGCATTTCAGCCACTCCAACAAGACTAATAATAGTAATCATTTTCATTTCTCTCATTAACTCTAAGTGATATTTTTAGCTATCTTTAAAGTCAAAATTTTCTTTATTATCTTGAGAAAAACATCATGCTGAATTAGAAAAGAATATGCATTTCTCAATATAATGTATTTTGTCACATCATTATATATTTTATTTTATTCAGCATGCTAGATTTTTCTTATTTTCTAGATCATGTATATTTATATAATTGTTCAGATAATGACAAAAATGATTATGTTTCCTTAGCATTTGCATGCATTAAATCTCTATCTGAGGGGCATAAGACTTCTAACATCAGAGTGCAAAATGTGGGCTAAAAAAATTGAACTTCCTTTATAAATTTATCTCCTGCAATTTCTTTTTCGCTTCCTCCCTAATTTAATGGATAAAACGGAACAGACAGAACTGAGTTATAGAAGAGTGAACAGCTGTTTTCCCCTTTCATCCCTTTCATCGCCATGATTCAGGCGACATGATTCAGGAGCCACTTTAGGAATTTTGGGGACCTCAGGGTCATCATTCAACAACCCAAATATTTTTCTGTAGATGTATGGAAGTTAATATACAGTCTGCTTAAAAGAGTTTATATTTCTAATATTCTGAAAAAAAATAGTAATGGTAATTTGATATCCTATTGCCTAAAAGCTATTTTAACAGTTTTAGAAAATCCTGGGCAAAGCTCAGTCAAAATGAAATCATAACTAAACTTCTCCTACCCTGTGCTCAGTTGTGTAAAATTAAAATTAGTGCAATACTATTTACAGTAGCCAAGACTTGGGAGCAACCTAAAAGTCCATTGACAGAGGAATGGATAAAGAAGATATGGTACATATATGCAATGGAATATTAGCCATAAAAAATAATTAAATAATGCCATTTGCAGCAATGTGGATGGACCTAGAGATTATCATACTAAATGAAGTAAGTCAGACAAAGACAAGTATCATATAATATCACTATATGTGGAATCTAATTAAAAGTAATACAAATGGTGGTGGTGGTTTAGTTGACAAGTCATGTCCGAGTCTTGCAACCGCATGGACTGTTGCCTGCCAGGATCCTCTGTCCATGTGGTTCTCCAGGTAAGAATACTGGAGTGGGTTGCCATTTTCTTCTCCAGGGGATCTCCCAGGAATCGAACCCAGGTCTCCTGCATTGCAATCAGATTCTTTACCGACTGAGCTATGAGGGAAGCCCCTGATACAATACCAATACAAAGGAACTTATTTATAAAAAATAATAATACAAATGAACTTATTTATAAATAAAACAGACTTATAGATTTCAAAATCAAACTTATGGTTTTCAAAGGGGAAATTTTGGGGGGAAGGTTAAATCAGGAGTTTGGGATTAACATACACACGCTACTAATATATAAGATAGATAATCAACAAGGACCTACAGTATATAGCACTGGGAACTCTACTCAACATTCTGTTATAACCTATATGAGAAAATAATCTGGAAAAGACTGAATATATGTATGTGTATAATTGAATCACTTTGCTGTATACCTGAAACTAACACAGTATTGTAAGTCAGCTATACTCCAATAATGTTAGAAAAAAAAATCAACAGTACTTCAATAAATTAAAAATACAGTTTCAGAGAAAAAAATTTTTTTAAAATTAAGAAAAATTGAAATTAGTGGCTTTGTTTTTTTTGATGTATGGGGAGAGGATCGGGAAGATTGATGAGTGTAAAGAGTAGAGTCAAGATCTGAACTATGATCCGGAGCCCAAGTTTTTATTACTAGACCCCTGCTTTCCATGTAAAGAATAAAGATTACTGTGTAGAGCCCCAGAAATTCATTTAATCCAAGTAGGTTACTGACTAATTTTTTAAAATTTTGACTTTACTGAGATATAATTAATGAATAGTGATTTGATATGTGTTTTAATATACATTGTTTTAATATCCTTTAAAGAAATTTCTATTGTTGTGGTGAATATTTGTGTTCTACTTTCTTAGCAAACCTCATTATATAAAATGTTATAAGCTATAGTCCCTATGTTTTACATAGGGCCCTATGTTTTCCGTTAGGTCCTAGAACGTAGTCACCACACAGATGAAAGATGAAAGGCTGCACCCTTTTACCAACCTCCGCTCATTTTCTCCACCCCTTAGCCCCTGGTAGTCAGTTTCCCACTGTCTCTTTCTGTGTGTTTGATTATTTTTTAATATTCCACATATAAGTGATAGCATTCAGTATTTGTCTTTGTCTGGCTTTTTTTTTTTTTTTTTTTTTTACTTAGCATAATGTCCTCAAGATCCATCCACGTTGTTGCAAATGTTATTGACTGTTATTAAAGTTCATCCTAGCAGTCAGGAGTGAGCTCATGCATGCCAACCTGCAGAGAACATTCAGACCGCCTTTAGATTCGAGCTGCTCAATTATGTTACCAGTATGTATTGAGCCGCATGTAGCCCCTGATAAACTAAGCTCAGTGAACTAACTCCTCTGTAGTGTGGTTTTTCCTCAACAGTGTCTAACATTTTACTATGAAAAATTCAAATGTACAGAAAAATTGTATTGTGAATGTTCATATGCCTACAACCTAGATTCTATAATTAAATTTTTACATAAATGTATCTCTATCTGCTGTTATCAAGGTAGCAACATTTGTATTTCTGATCTGCCTACTAAATCACCAAAGCGCCTCCCAGAGTACCCACTTTTTTTTGGCTGTGCCATCTGGCTTGCAGGATCTAGTTCCCCAATTAGGGGGTTGAATCCATGCCCCTTGTAGTAAAAGGGCAGAGCCCTACCAGTGGACCACCAGGGAAATCCCCAAATCTACTTTTGAGTACTGGTCTATGCCTAAGCCTCTCCTACTGAGATGTGTGTGTGTCTGTGTGCTAAATCACTTCAGTTGGGTCCGACTCTTTGCGACCCAGTGGACCGTAGCACGCCAGGCTCCTCTGTCCATGGCATTCTTCAGAGTAGAATACTGGAGTGGTTGTCATTTTCTCCTCCAGGGGATCTTTCTGACCCAGGGATGAAACTCAAGTCTCTTACGTCTCCTACATTTGGCAGCCAGGTTCTTTACCACTAGCACCACCTGGGGAGTCCTACTGAGATGTAGTTCCAGCTATTACCAGCTGAGTGTTTTCTGCAAGCTTGTCATGTTTCACTCTCACAGGTAAGAAATCTGTATTACAGTTGCGACTACCGCACCACACCCACCTGTACCAGTATACTAAGAATGCTAACACAAGCCTGTTTTATTCCCCCTTTCTCTGCAGTCATTTTCCTAAGGGTGGAAGATAGGCAGTGAGAGCAAAAAGGCTTCCAGAGAAGACTCTCAAACAGTGGTGTGCTTTCCCTCTGAAGCTATGTTGTGGTTTTAACAGAAAGAAACCTCTTTCTGAGCTTTTATTAAGGATAGTCCTTTTTTTTTCATATTAATAAAATGATGCTCATCTGGAGGTTTCTAAAGATATTCACTCTTCCACAGGGACCTGATTGGTTTAATGTTAGTTCTTTGAAGATACTAGCTTCAGAAGACATCTGTATATTACTTTAGTAATATAGCAGTCTACCTATAGTCTCATTATTCAAGTTGTTGGAGGGCCATTCTGATTAGGCTTCACAGCTCCCTTAGGAAGGCAGGATTTGGGACTGAAGATCTAGAGACCCTAGGCTCTGATTAAAGAAATAAACTCTGGTCTAAGTTAATAGAATCAGGGTTTAAGATCCCAGTAAGGTCAGTTGGTTTCTGTTTGTAACCGAGTTGTACAATATATTTAGAAAAATGTACAATTGCTGTATCAGTTTCAGTTCAGTTGCTCAGTTGTGTCTGACTCTTTGTGATCCCATGGACTGTATGTAGCATGCCAGGCCTCCCTGTCCATCCCCAACTCCCAGAGTCTACTCAGACTCATGTCCATTGAGTGGGTGATGCCATCCAATCATCTCATCTGCTGTCGTCCCCTTCTCCTCCTGCCCTCAATCTTTCCCAGCATCAGGGTCTTTTCAAATGAGTCAGCTCTTCACATCAGGTGGCCAAAATATTGGAGTTTCAGCTTCAATATCAGTCCTTCCAATGAACACCCAGGACTGATGTCCTTTAGGATGGACTGGTTGGATCTCCTGCAGTCCAAAGGACTCTCAAGAGTCTTCTCCAACACCACAGTTCAAAAGCATCAATTCTTCGGCTCTCAGCTTTCTTTACAGTCCAACTCTAACATCCATACATGAACACTGGAAAAACCATAGCCTTGACTAGACGGACCTTTGTTGGCAAAGTAATGTCTCTGCTTTTTAATATGCTGTCTAGATTGGTCATAACTTTGCTTCTAAGGAGTGAGCGTCTTTTAATTTCACGGGTGCAATCACCATCTGCAGTGATTTTGGAGCCCCAAAAAATAAAGTCAACCACTGTTTCCCCGTGTATTTGCCATGAAGTGATGGGACTGGATGCATGGTCTTAGTTTTCTGAATGTTGAGCTTTAAGCCAACTTTTTCACTCTCCTCTTTCACTTCCATCAAGAGGCTCTTTAGTTCTTCTTCACTTCCTGCCATAAGGGTGGTGTCATCTGCATATCTGAGGTTATTGATATAATCTCTCAGCAATCTTGATTCCAACTTGTGCTTCCTCCAGCCCAGCGTTTCTCCTAATGTACTCTGCATATAAGTTAAATAAGCAGGGTGACAATATACACCCTTGACGTACTCCTTTTCCTATTTGGAACCAGTCTTTTGTTCCATGTCCAGTTCTAACTGTTGCTTCCTGACCTACATACAGATTTCTCAAGAGGCAGGTCAGGTGGTCTGGTATTCCTATCTCTTTCAGAATTTTCCAGTTTATTGTGATTCACACAGTCAAAGACTTTGGCATAGTCATTAAAGCAGAAATGTTTTTCTGGAACTCTTGCTGTTTAGATGATCCAGTGGATGTTGGCAATTTAATCTCTGGTTCCTCTGCCTTTTCTAAAACCAGCTTGAACATCTGGAAGTTCACGGGTCAAGTATTGTTGAAGCCTGGCTTGGAAAATTTTGAGGATTACTTTGCTAGCATGTGAGATCAGTGCAATTGTGCGGTAGTTTGAGCATTCTTTGGCATTGCCTTTCTTTGTGACTGGAATGAAAACTGACATTTTCCAGTCCCGTGGCCACTGCTGTTTTCCAAATTAGGTGCCATATTGAGTGCAGCACTTTCACAGCATCATCTTTTAGCATTTGAAATAGCTGAACTGGAATTCCATCACCTCCACTAGCTTTGTTTGTAGTGATGCTTCCTAAGGCCCACTTGACTTCATCTTCCAGGATGTCTGGCTCTAGGTGAGTGATTACACCATCATGGTTATCTGGGTTGTGAAGGTCTTTTTTGTAGAGTTCTTCTGTGTATTCTTGCCACCTCTTCTTACTATCTTCTGCTTCTGTTAGGTCCATACCATTTCTGTCCTTTATTGAGCCCATCTTTGCGTGAAATGTTCCTTTGGTATCTCTAATTTTCTTGAAGAGATCTGTAGTCTTTCCCATTCTATTACTTTCCTCTATTTCTTTGCACTGATCACTAAGGAAGACTTTCTTATCTCTCCCTGCCATTCTTTTGAACTCTGCATTCCAATGGGCATATCTTTCCTTTTCTCCTTTGCTTTTCACTTCCCTTCTTTTCACAGCTATTTGTAAGGCCTCCTCAGACAGCCATTTTGCTTTTTTGCATTTCTTTTCCTTGGGGATGGTCTTGCTCCCTGTCTCCTGTACAATGTCACGAACCTCGATCCATAGTTCATCAGGCACTCTGTCTGTCAGATCTAGTCCCTTAAATGTACTTCTCACTTCCACTGTATAATCATAAGGGATTTGATTTAGGTCATACCTGAATGGTCTAGTGGTTTTCCCCACTTTCTTTAAGTCTGAATTTGGCAATAAGGAGTTTATGATATGAGCTACAGTCAGCTCCTGGTCTTGTTTTTGCTGACTATGTAAACTCTGTTCATTTCCAAGGCAAACCATTCAATATCACAGTAATCCAAGTCTATGCCCCAACCAGTAATGCTGAAGAAGCTGAACAGTTCTATGAACACCTACAAAACCTCTTAGAACTAACACCCAAAAAAGATGTCCTTTTCATTATAGGGGACTGGAATGCAAAAGTAGGAAGTCAAAAAACACCTGGTGTGACAGGCAAATTTGGCCTTGGCGTACGGAATGAAGCAGGGCAAAGTCTAATAGAGTTTTGCCAGGAGAACGCACTGGTCATAGCAAAAACCCTCTTCCAACAACACAAGAGAAGACTCTACAAGTGGACATCACCAGATGGCCAACACTGAAATCAGATTGATTATATTCTTTGCAGCCAAAGATGGAGAAGCTCTATACACAGTTGCTGTATATAAATAGCCAATTTTATTCTAACTGAACAAGTCATGACTGTATGTTCCATTCATATGCATTTTAAGGCTTAAAAGCTTCATTTATAAAAAAATATGAAGTTACAGAATTTGAAATGCTTGCAGTTCTAGTTTTAAATGAGGGCATGTATTCTGGTAACCAACATGAGCATAAAACCAGCAAATAGTAAAAACCTCAGAAAGGTGGTTAGCAGAGGGTTTTTCTCCTGTTACTCTAGCCAGGAAAGTGCTGAGAGTGGAAGAAGAAACACATGCATAGAAAAAATGGCTTTGACTTTGGAGAACACTCTTCCTAGTAACATTCAGCTTGGAAAATCCTCAACACGTCTGAGATGCCCTATATATTGTGTGACTGACTGCAACAGATCTCTCTGTAGATGACATTTTTCCAGAAGGCAGTAACAGAGTGTTTGCTTTTAAGGCATTTCACTATTAAGCATTCCAGTATTTTGGATTTGTGAGACATCAAATTGCTAAATCATATTATGGGTGTACTATCTATCTATCTATATATATATAATAGAGTAATAGTATTTTGGGTAATAAAGTTGGTATAGCTGTTCAGAGTGAACATTTAGTGCTTCTAGACAACAACTGTGCCATGTTCCACCTTTTCTGTTCAAGTTTCACTTGCACTTTGATACACTACATGGATATTAACACAGATTGCATATATCTAATTCAGTTTTTCACAAGTCAGCTGCCCAATTGTTTCAAGATCTTGCATAGTTCTGTGGTCCCGTCTCCCCGTCTTGTTCATCCTAGGTTGGCATCCAGGGCAGATGTCTGCTCTTCTGGCTCAGACTCCCTCTCGTCTGGTGCTGTGGGCAGTGCTGGGGTGTAAGCAGGTTATGTGCTCACCTCTCCAGGTGAGGTTAGTGGGGGAAGAGGGCGATAGAAGATGAGATGGTTGGATGGCATCACTGATTCAAAGGACATGAACTTGGGCAAACTCTGGGAGATGGTGAGGGACAGGGAAGCCTGGCGTGCTGCAGTCCATGGGGTCGCAAAGAGTCAGACAAGACTTGGAGACTGAACAATAACAACAACCGCTTATCCTTTGTCTCAGGTGCTAACCTGGTTCAGATTGGAGATTGGCTTTGGGACCCGCCTTTGTTAGAAGGTGTCCTGTCTTGGGAAAGGGAATGCCTGACTAAATGTGGCAGGACACAGGAATAACCTTCATTTACTGAATGATAAATGAATTGATTGATAATATCTTTTCAGATTCCAGGAAGTGACAGTATTAGTGTGGAACAGAATAGGAAATAGAAACAGGGAAGGTGACTCAGCTACCAGAGCAGAACTAGCATAAGAAAGGAGGAATGGGCTCCAAATTAGGATCTCATTTATGCCCTAGTGCTTTCTCAGTGCCCTAGCGAAAAGGAATCAGTCCTTTGCACTGCAGACTAATAATAGCTACACACATGTGACTGCTATGTGAGAAAAGAATCTTTTAGAAGTTGCTAAGACAGCATACTTGAAGCAGGTTGATTTGTTCACTAGATATTTATTGAGCACCTTCTATGTGCCAGGGTGTTTCCTGGTGGCGCAGGCAGTAAAGGATCTGCATGCAATGCGGGAGACCTGGGTTTGTTCCCTGGGTTGGGAAGATCCCCTGGAGAAGAGAATGGCTACCTACTCCAGTATTCTGGCCTGGAGAATTCCATGGACAGAGAAGCCTAGCAGACTACAGTCCTTGAGGTGGCAAAGAGTTGGACACAACTGAGCGACTTTCACTTCACTTCTGTGTGCCAGGCTCTATTCCCACAACTGGGTGCAACATTAAACAAAACAGAGAAAGCCCTTTGTTCTCTGGCCATTTACACTGTGGTAGGAATCAAGTGTCCTCAACAGAGCTTGTCCCTGTTATTCTGGTGACCACATCAGGGGCATTGCTTACAGAATGATGGCTGAAGTACTTTGAGTGGGGGATCTACTTCTTACTTACGTGGACTTGTTATTCCATGTTTTACTCCAACCCTCCACTTGGTAGATTCTGAGATGTGGAAGCGAGGCTTTACGAAATCAGTGGAAAGAAGGATTGAACTGAGAAGAAATCCAGTATATATTTACTCTCAAAGCAAGAGGAAACAGTTTGCTACAGGGCAAGCAGTCACCTCCAGTCTCTAGACTTTGGCATGGAAATTGGAGAATCCTCTCTGGAGGTACCATGACTGATTGACTTGGGATATATTTTAGCTTTGTTTATTTGTTGTTTGTTCCATTGTTGTTGTTGCTCAGTCACCATGTCATGTTCATGTTTGTTAAGTCGTAACAGCTAAAATCATACAGTGCCTTATGCTCTACCGTCTCCTTCCACCTAATTCATGCTTTTAGAACCTAACAGAAACCCTGTAGGTAAATGGAAAAGGTAAGTTAACCTGTGTGTATGAGAACATGTAGATAAAACAACAGTTAGAGTCTTTATTCTGCTTCTAACTTTTAATCAACTTTTGCTGGGTAACCCAAATGGTTAAAAAAAATCTGATGGGTGTCAACTGAAAATAAAGCACACCCTAAAATTTGAGAATTATTATTTTTAAAATATTTATTTATTTGTGGATTTATTTGGCTGTGCTAAGTCTTAGTTGCGGCACTTGGAATCTCTTAGTTGCAGCATGCAGGATCTAGTTCCCTCGGCAGGGACCTAACCCAGGCCCCTTGCATTGGGAGTACCGAGTCCCAGTCACTGGACCACCAGGGAAGTCCTGAGAATTATTTTTTATTCAGCAGACATACTGAGAGGACTTAACGCCTGGGAGACAGCCTCTCAGACACCTGTGAGGGACTGTTCTGAAGAGTTAAGGAGCAGCCGGGATATATAGGCATTTTTTTGCAACAAAACCCTGGTGGTCTGAACATCAAAAGATTGTTGTTAATTAAAGAAAAACCAGACATCTCAAGTTAATGAATTTAGCATTTTTCAGTGCATGGGAAGATTGCAAGAGTCTGTGCTCTCTGAAATCATGCTTTTGATATGCACCTTTACTGTCTAGGGTCAGTATCCTGTTTCCTGTTGTTTTTTTTTTCCCCCAGTCTGAATCCCCTCAGGGTACACATGGGGCAACTTCAGTTGCTGATGGCTTGATGGGCTGCAGCATCCTTTGATTACTGATGTGGGAGGTGACTTTCTTCATCCACCTGGGAGAGAAAAAGAGCTTGGTCTTAGTCTGATGGGAGGAGGCAGATTTTCTAGGTGAGCCAGATGCCAAGAGAATGATTCTGCTCAACTCTCTGTAGACAAATGTTACTTTCATTTATGTGTAGATGTATCTCCATGTTGTGTTTTTCTTAAAGCAGATAAAAACCAACACATGACTAGTGGTAACCCTAGGGATCTAGTTCTTCTCATACTTTAATAAGAAAACTGAGACACAAAGAGGTCATCAGTTTCCCAAGTTAAAAATTTCTTAATAGTATAACAGAAACTCATAAAATAGGACAACTTACATTATAATATTGATGAAAATGAAATCTGTAGACACAAACATATGATAAAACATGTGGTCTTACTGATTCATTGATTCCTCTTAGCCATAATATTTACCTACCAAATTTCTTTCTATTTGTGGTGCTATTTTATATTTTCTGTAGCTAATTGATTCTGGGGATAAAAACAACCCCTAGTGCCTCTGACTCAGCAGCCTTATACAGTACGTTCTCACCATAGTTTCATAAAATATGTCTCAACGCGGTAAATTTTAAATGAGTAGTTTTAGGAAATACCCTGCAGCCTCATGGTGTAGTCTTGTCAACTCCCCCAAATGGTGGAGATTCATGAGAGGTCTTGCAAAGAGAAGCGTTTTAAAGGGAATTGTGGGAGGTCAGCGAGCTTGATGGTTTAATGGTAGTATATGGTATGTTAATAGTGTGCCAAGTTTTGTACTGTGGGAATAATACTTGCTTTTAAACCAATGGATCATAAGGAAATATTTTTTTTTAACTTTGGAGAATTCATGACTGTATCCTTCCAAGATAAAATTGAGAATTAACATTGAATTCCATAGCTCAATAGGTATTGTTGAAAATACAATATATTAGCAAACTGAATTAATAACTTTCTACAATAATGTATGTATTAAGCCAAAACAGGAGCTTTGAGGCCCTGAAAAGGCTGACATGAGCAGAATCTCTAATGTATGAGGCTCTATTCTCAGAGGGTAGATGACGCTGTACTTTGAGTATTATTTTTGAATTAAGCCCAGATACTTCTTTGTTCTCGTACAGCATGTTTGTGGTTGTATACCTTCTATATGCCATGCATTGTCATGGGTACTAGGAACACAGGGAGAAACGAAACAAAGTCCCCAGGTATATAGAGTTTACGCACTAGTGGCCGTTGCATTCCTGAGCTCATCTATGCATACAAACATATTTCTATTTGATGGACTGTCATCTTATTGGAGCATCTAATTCGTTGCTAGGTAGATCTGCATGCTGATGCTTGGACCTGAGTGAATCAGTGAATGCAATAATAAAAACAGATATTAACCAATTTTCTAGTGATGGTTTTGACTTTATCTCAGAGACATCTTTACAGATTCTCTTTGACACCGAGGAAGGGAATTTCTTCTTCCATGTTTTTGTCACATATTGCAATAAACAAGTAGATAGATAAAATCCCTTTCACTGGTAGAGTCATTGCAATTAAGAGCAAAAAGAAAAATAATGTGATTGTTTACAGAATTTGAAATTTATATTCTAGGGCCAATAATTCATAAGAGAATTAGCGAAGATTACTTTGGGTTTCCTCTACTATTAATAATAAAGTTTGGCAGCACTCAGACTGCAAGATTTTATGAGTAAGTTCTTCATTAGTTTAAAAAACTTCTTTGTGATCTATATGTTGGATTTTTGATAGGATGGCCTATTTTCATGGGATATTGGTGACGATTCCACATCCTTTCCAACTTTCATGCAATGCTGGTGAGAATGTAAAATGGTCCAGTCACTCTGGAGAAAAATAGGACTGTCTCTTAAAAAGTTGAACACACACCTACTGTACCCAGCCATTCCAGTCCTAAATATTTACCCAAGATAAGTGAGAGCATGAATCCATACAAAGATTAGTATGCAAATATTTACAAGAGCTTTATTTGTAATAGCCACAAACTTGAAACAAGCCAAATATCCATCAACTGGCGAATGGGTAAACAAAAGGGACAAACTATTGATATCTACAACAACATAGATGATCTCAAAATAATTATCTAAGTAAAAAAACCAGAGATAAAACAAACACATACTGTATTATTCCATTTATATAAAACTTTAGAAAATGCCAACTAATCCATAGTGACAGAAAGCAGATTTGTGAGTTTCTGGGGACAAGGTTGGATATAGGGAGGGACAGATTATAAAGACATCAGGAAATTTGGGGGGAGTGATTGATATGTTCATTATCTTAACTGTGATGATACCTTACATATATTACATGTATATACATACATCAAAGCTTCTGATTGTATACTTTAAATACATGCAGGTTATTTTACATAAATTTTACCTCAAAACTATATTGAAAAGGGAAAGCATATATACTCATTCTGCACATCAAACACAGACTGGGCTCATAGAATGCAATAGAAACAGTTTCTTTTATTGCACTATCCACTTAATTTGTATCATAATATTTCATTCATTTCAACTCTTCTAGTGCTTTTGTGCTAAGCGTATCTTCACTAGTCAAGAGTGTCAACTAAAAAGATGCACAATGTGAGGGTTGCAAGTTAAGTTTTATTGGGACAAAATGAGGACTGCAGCCCAGGAGATAGCAGCTCAGACAGCTCTGAGAGACTGCTCCAAAGAGGCAGTGGGGGGAGGTCAATATATAAGATTTTGGTGAAGGGGGAGTTCATTGCAATCAGTCACTTTCTTTACAAGAGGTTTTCTGCGGGTCACAAGGAGCTGATGTCACCTTGAAGGGATTTAATGCTTTTCTAGATATGAGGAGATGCAAGCACTGGGATCATGAAGTCAGTTCCTGAGAACAGCTGGCCATCTGAAGACCTGTTCCGTCAGTGTCCCTAGCGCACAGAGCGCCTCCCTCTCTACCCTGCACTCCGTGCGGGGCGCGCTGAAGGTCAGTAGCTGCAGTAGCACAAGGCCCAGTCTCCATAGAGGCAGGTGGCAAACGTCCGTGGCAAGAGCCAGTTTGTAGTCGACAGGAGTATGATGGAGGTTTTTTTCTGGTAGTGAACGTAGTAAAAATTTTCAAATCGAACACGTGTCGCACTTTGTGGGATCTGGCAGAATCAAATCTAGGAGCTTGTCTCGCTTAGCCCCGTCTCCCCTAGCCCCATCTCCCCTAGCCCCCTCTCCATTTCGCCTCTCCTCCTCCCCCCAGGAAACCACTGCTAATACAAACTTCACCAGGTCTTCATCTTGAAACCCCTCAGAGGCTGAGCTGATTTCTCCATCACATCTCTTGGACTTTTTACCTTTGGGAACTCATTTCTACTCAAACACTAACAATACTCAACAGAACTCCCTTGTTCTTGGAGAGTGTAGCATTTTGTTTTATTCTCACAGTATGCATGTACACAGATATTTTGGCCATTATTTTCTAATTGTAGCATCAGTTTTCACAAAACTTTGTTGAATTATATAGCATGTGGAAAACTGTAGCATACACCAAGGTCATCTTTTGAGCATGTGGTCCTAAACATGATGGTCTTTTTTTTTTTTTCTGACTAAACATGATGGTCTTAATTCCTCTTATTTTATTCTCAAAAGTTAAAAGAAATTTTAAAAGGTCCATTAGGTGAGACTAATATTTTCATAGAGTCTGGCACACTTTGAGTTTTTCATAAATCTCAGAAAATCCAGTGGTAATAAATAATTGCCATTTTCAAGGTACATTTGGCTGTTTTGCCAAGGGCAAACTGACTATTTCAAGCAGAAGTCAATTATGCCTGCCTCATATTAGGTGCAATTTTCCCCTCACCCCCCTAGGCCCTCAGGGTATAATTCAGAAGCGGTTTTATGTCCAAAATGACTGATGGTGTTTAACAACTGTAATACTTTGTACCATTTGCCAGAAGTGTCCCTCTGCCTTTCCTTCGATCTCAGTCACGTGGTGGCATGTTTTGTTTGCATTTACCAGGGTTTTCCAGGATGACTTTTAGGTTGAAATGTTAGTGAGGGAAAAAGAGCTCCGCAACCCTAGTGTAGAGTCAACACTGGGCATCTTTTATTTTATAATGACTGTTTCATATTTGGAACAGGTTTCAGCATTTCCTACATTGTATTATGCAGAATACTGGAGGTTCATAAGCTATTAATAGGCAGTTAGTTAAAAAAAAATGAGTGTCATGGTTAAATAAATTTGGGAAACTGTGTTAAATGAAGTTGAACAGATTCCTCTGTTGCAAGATTTCTTGGAACCTTTCATAAGTTGCTGTATTTTTAATCTCTAAGATAAGCATAGAGTCCATGGCATAGGCTAAACATATTTGATCACAGCACATTTTTTTTAAATTCAAAAATACCAATTTTCATCTTGCAGAAAATAAACACACGTCTAAATTAATTTGGAGAAATCTTTCTATATATGCTCCTTTTCATATATATTTTATTGCAAATAAAAAAAAGAAATTAGGAAGGTAATCAGGAATTTAGCAAGAGTATCCTTGTTTCTATTCTTGTATGTGTATAAGGTATACACATATATAAACTATTGCAACACATATATTAGACAAAATGCTCTATATGTGCACATTATGCCTTTTTAAATATTAAAATAAAATTGACATGCATTGTACTCTGCCACTTAGATGCTGAGATCATTCCTCATGGTTGAAAATATTTTGCTCTATTTTAATAATAAAATAGTGATAAAGAATACAGTTTCAAAAGAGTAACTAATATAATACCCTATATTAATATGTCACAGTTTACCAAGCAATTTAAAATATATCATTTAACTTAGTTCTTAAAATCACACTGTGGAATAGACAGGTCCAGTCTGACTTCCTTTTACATTTGTGGAAATGCAGATCAGAGAGGTTAAATGACTTGCTGAAGACCACACAGCCTGATCTAGGCCTGCGTCTCAGGAGGCAAAGGGATAAAAATTCCAAAAGTCTATATATAGCTTTGAAATATTCAGTTCACTGTTTTTGTTCACTGAAGAATATCTAAAATTTTATATTGCAAAAGCAGTAGGAGATTTCTAGCAATATACTGTCTTCCCTCCACCCCACCTCCATTTCCTCTTCCTAAAACAATTAAAAAAAGAAAAAGAAAAACAAGAGCCCATGGAATACCAACCATGAAGGGTTTTTGCTGTGAATTTTAATTTTATTTGAACCTCCTGGAATCCTTTCTGGCTTTTCTTGACAAACATCATAAGAAAGTTGATTTGGGACTGTAAAATCTAGAGGGTCTTAGAAAATGACTAAGGGCTAGAGAAGTAAAGAGACTTACTCAATAACATATAATAAAGCTAGGGCCATCTAACTTTAATACACTGTCCAGTATTTTTCTCATCTTACTACACTGGCCAGTGTGTTAATGGAGGACGATAATCTGATAAGTGGCTGGCAAGTTTTTCAGGGATGTAGAAAGAAATGAAGAAAAGTTGAATATGGTATCTAAAGACAGAGTCATAATTTGAGTAAACCAGAAAAACTAGATTTGTGCACACGGCTTCTGGTGAAAGCGTGTGGGTGGTTCAGATCAACCACCAACAAATTGACTCAAAACTCCAGATGCCTTCACATGGCTCCTTGTTATAGTTTCGTTACTGAGCATGTTGATTTTATTATTCTCCTTATGACCCAAACCATCATCACTGTAAGGAAGATCGTGAAGACATAATTATTTGTCACTTTTTCTAAGTGTTTACAAAAAACACAGGAATAATTTCTACAAAATTTTGGTCTCATATCTGTGATGGTAAAAGTATGAGATGAATGTTGAACATTTTCTTTTGAAGACATAATTATTTGTCACTTTTTCTAAGTGTTTACAAAAAACACAGGAATAATTTCTACAAAATTTTGGTCTCATATCTGTGATGGTAAAGATATGAGATGAATGTTGAACGTTTTCTTTCTTTCCATTGCATTTTCTTCTTTTCTCTTTTTTTTTCTTCTTTTCTTTAAAAACAGTGTGAACCTTTTAATAAAAATGCTTTTATTATACAGAGAAACATAAAACAAATGTAGTTTATGAAGCAAAACTACCAAAGACAAGACTGCAATCAGATGATTGACATATTCTAGAATATTCTGAGAATGTGTCAGATTAATAAATATTTAGCTAAGATTTTTCCTTCCCCATCCCACTCCATCCCCCAAAACTAAACCACTCAAGTGTCCCTATGTTTCTGACTAGGTGAAAATTATTCAAATATTATTTTACCTTTGATATTAGTGACCACTCACTCTTTGTGAGTTTGGTCCTGCACTGGATTCTGAGACACCACTGAGTCAATTGCACTTACAATTCTGCTTATTCCTCAGTCTTACAAGAATTCCCTTCCTCCTCTTGACACTTAAAGTTTGGGATTTCATATGTCTCTGTTGTCACACTTTATCCCTTCAACCTCACCCGTCGAGTGAATGGTAATGAGATAAACCACCACCAAATGAGTATCTTGAGTTTGACAGTGTGTTTCATCTATTTCCAAATATTTACTGTCTTGAAGTTTTCTCTCTAGTCCTTGCCTGGTACATGCTCAAGGCAGAAAGCTGGAATCCTCCTTCTTACTTTACATATTCTATTATTTATAAGTCCTAAAATTGAAATTCTACTTCCTGAGGATCAATTTAATCCATTTATTGAACTCCATATTTCAGATCTCTATTATTTCGTATCTTGAAGTTTGAAATAGTCTCCTGTTTTCCTAATTTATGGGCTAGCCCATTTCTGAGGCACTTTGGACCTTTTCTGTTTATAACCCTTAATATCTATAAAGTTTAAACACCTTGCAAGGACACAGAGGTTCCTTGTGACTGGACTCTTACCCACCTTTTCAGCCTCATCTCCTCCTAACTCCTTCTAAGGTTCTGACAGATTTTTTTCTGAGAAACTATTTACAGTTCATCAAGTCACCTCTTTCTCTCAGGCATCTGTACAGATTTTTCCATCTGAAGTGCCTTTGGTCTTTTGGGACTCCTCTGTGTGCTAATCTCCATGGTCCCATTTTCACAGAGTGCTTTTACAGACTTTTTAAATGGCACACATCACATTATATTTTAGTGGTTCTAGTAACCTGAATGCTTTATTATTGAAGTTAAACTCTTTCTAGAAGTCTTATCGTGCAATTCTTTGTACTCCCAGTTACAATAGCAACAGAAAAGATAAAATACTTTAGAATAAATAAAACAAAAAACGTGTGAGCTTTTATGAAAAAAAAAAAAGTTATCTCTATTCCTGAAGTCTCAAAGATATGAACAAATGGAAAGGCAATACCATGTTTCACATAGGAAAATTCAATATCATGTACATTTTTCCCAAGTTAATCTATACATTTAACATGATGCCCAAAATAATAATATTGATTTTTTTTTCTATTTCTTTTTTGAGTAAGACAAGCTGAATTTAACATTCAAGTGAAAAAATAATAAAAAATTGACTGAAAGCATCTATAAAAGGTGAACAATAGCTGGGGGAAGGGAGCTGTGTGTGCGTGCCGTTTCTTCAGTGGTGTCCGGCTCTGCCCACCAGGCTCCTCTGTCCATGGGATTCTCCAGGCAAGCGCACTGGAGTGGGTTGCCACGCCTCCTCCAGGGGATCTTCCAGACCCAGGGGCTGACCCCGCGTCTCTGCTGTATCCTGCATTGGCAGATGGGTTCTTCACCACTAGCGCCACCTGGAGCCTGGATATTTAAAATATCATATTGAATATTTAAAATGTTAAATATTTGAAAATACTATAAAAGCATGAAACATAGAACATAGTTTTGGAATACAAAAATAAACAAGCCAATGAAACCAAATGGAAGATGAAGAAATAGACTGGAATACATATGAGGACTGAATATATGATTTACATGACATCTCAAATATGTAGGGACCACTGATCAGTTAGGAAAAATTATCTTATGTGACACCACAATAAATGGCAATGAATTAAAGATTTAAATATGAAGAATGGAAGCATAATATATATCCTTCAATAAGCCACAGGAGAATATTTCTATAAAATTGGAGTAGGGAAGAATCTAAGTATGACATAAAAACAATAAGCCATAAGAAAGAAAAATAGGTTCAACTACATATAAAGAATTTCTGCATGCGGAGATCACTATAGTCAATTCAAGAAGTAATCTCTTAATAAGGGAAACATTTGCACCTTGTATCATGGACTTCAGACTTATTTAGCAAATGTATAAAGGACCCTCATATATGAATAAGAAGAAGTTGAATGAACCAATAAGAATAGGTAAAAGAAATGAGACAGTTAACAGAAAATGAAATGTCTTGGACATATGATTAGAGGTATGATTTTACTCGCAAGAGTGGTACACATTGAAGCTTATTGGGATATCATGTATCATCTTTCTGATTAGCAAAAATGAAGAAGAATTCTGATAATTGTGCTAGAAGATGTGGAAAAACAATTTTTCTCATAGGTTGTTAGTACGAATCTAAGTGGGTACAACTTTTATAGAGGGTAGTTGGCAAAATGTGTCAACATTACAAATAAACATGCCCTTTGATTAGGTAATTTTACATGTAGGGATTTAATTCACGGATATATTTAGAACTGTATTAATGTATTTCCTATTTTAAAATATAAATACAACTTTATTTTTAAAAACCTTTATTTCATAATGTTTTAGTCCAGCATTGTCCTTTTCTCCCTGCTACCTTTCTCCACCACCAGCTAGGGCAATGTGTCTCCTATATTTTGCTTCAAACATGTAAGACTGTCATGAATCCACCATGAATCTGACAAACACATTTCCACCGAAACTCATACTTTAAAGACTGCTAGCAATTAGAAAATTTAGAGCAAGAAAAGAGTTACTCTTCCTATCTTCTATTTTATTTAGCCTGAGAAAATAAATGTTCTAAAAATTATAGGTATACCATACACTGGCATGTACTATCCATTGCTTTTCTAAAATATCTGTTTTTAAAGAGAGTTGTTTATTTTAGGGTACATGCTTTGATTTTATAATACAAATGGAAAAATATATAATACATGGAATTTCTTGACTTGTTTTGTAGAGCTGTTGCTTGTAAATATTTTGACCTTGGTCTTGGCCTCTGGGGAGTAGTGTATGGTTTAAGCTTTTCAAGCAGGTGGCTAAGTCTGACCCTGGCCCACAAAACCCTAAAGATTTAGCCCTACCTGACAACTATATTCAGAAACTGTGAAGAATCAATAGTTCCATTACAGGACACCCAAAGTGCCATCTGCTGAAGTGGGTAGATGTATTTTTCCCATGTACTTTATTCAGAGTGTTTTATTCTCCCCATCCCAGGAGAAAACTATTGCTCAAAGAAAAGAAAGAGCTCTGAAGGACTTTGATGTAAGAAAATATTATTTAGCATCACATCACATTAATGATTTGAGTCGCTAAACAGAGAACATGCATACTGAATTTATTAACCGTGTGCAAGTTTGTATCTGGGAGTACGTTAAGATTTAAAAACAGACAAAAAGATAGAAGTGAATACAAAGGCAAGGTTATATAAACACAAGCATAACTCAAATGAAAGCCACTATTAAAGTGGGTTGCAAAATAAATGTGGAACAATACTGTCATATGGTAGTGATATGGCATGAAAAAATGAAAATGCAGCATACAGAAATTATTGAGTGCTATTTCTCCAGACCATATAAATCCAGCTAGTGAGCTTCAGGATTCCAGTTCAGCTACTCTAAAATCTTCCAGGGTTAAGAACAGCAAATATTTTCTTCCTTGGAGCCACCATCATGTACAGTTTTAATTCTTACATTTTAGAGCAGTTTTTACCCTGATAATATTGTATCTGCACCATTCACTTCTTAAGCTTTTTTATTTTTATTTTTTTCTGAATGGAATTTTTTCTTTTTCCTTATGAACTCAGTTTTAATGGAAATAAACTCAGGTTACAACTTCAGGATTTCCCATTTGCATAGGACTGTAAACACTGCATAAAGCCTTGTGTGCTATGCTTTATTGGCATTAAAGGCTGTTAAGTGGAGGTTTTAGTGCAAGAGTCTTGTATTTGTAATTACGGGGAAACCTCACATGATTGTCATCTGTTTGTTTCTGCAAGTGTAGCCTTAGAATTTAGAACTGATACGCCAATAGGAATGTTATTTTAGCTTTAGTTAAGATTGAAGTTTTTAGACAGGAAATTTAATTCTCATACCAGAAGGAGTATTTTTGACCTCTGATTACAGCCGGTTTTAGGCTAAAAGTTTGAAAATCATTTACAAAAAAATGGAGTAGGTGATGAAAGAATTTAGTTTAATTCATGCTTATTATGTAGTTGGGGAGGAGTTACCCTGAAATAAGCCTTTGGTATTTTGTGTTTTAATGTGAATTTAAAAGAAATGAGGTCCTCTGTAGATAAGTTAAACCTAAGTGTATCCAAATACTATTTGGAGAACATCGGGCAGAAAATTATTGAATCAAAAGTGATTTTTCATTTTGTGTCATTAGGGGGATAATTTTATTATCTAATATCCCAGACACTCCATTGCTTAAACAGCATGCTTGTTGGCCGTTGGCAGGTGTGGCTCTGGGGTTCTGTATTCCTCGTCTGGGGTAAATAGGAGCAGTGCTGTCCAGATGCTCCCCAGCCCCCAGACCCAGCCTGTTCATTAGGGAAAAGGGCTCAGTGACCAGAGCTAACAATGACTCGGGCTCAGAAATAAAGCAGAAAACTTGCAGCTGCTGGTCTTCAGCTGCCTCACTTAAGGGGCCTCGGAGAAAGAATTCTGTGCTCTCGACAGCATGTTTTAAATAACAATACAGCACACCTGCGCACAGTAGTCTAGGCAGAGGGCTGGCGGGAACTGACTCCTCCACCAGGCCTGAACCAAAGATTTTAATTATAAACACTGCAGACATGTAGATAAAGGAGCACCCTGTTCTGGTGAGTGATTTGGTTTTGGTTTGCTTTTTGAGCTGCTATTAGAATTAGAGAAAGAACTAAGTGAGGTGGATGTGGTGTCAAATGATTCCTCAAAATGATAGCAAATCCATGCTGTTCTTGATTTAAACATATCCTGGAAACTATAGTATCCACAAGATCCGGAGCTGTTTTAAATATACATTAGTTATTTAAAAATTTTATGTGTTTAGGATGTATTTCTTCATTGTCCTGAACCTTTTCAGTTGAAGTACCTCTAATTTCAAAGCAATGGTCCCAGGTACATTAATCTGAAAAAGGTACAAAATACAAAACAGAGTGTGCAAAAAATACAAAATAGAATGTGTGGAAAACAGAGTGTGTGGAAAAAATGGAAAACAGAGTGTGTGGAAAGTCTGCAAACACCGGGATATTTTGAGGTAGTTTCCTGAAAATGTGTTTGGAGGTTGAAGAAAAGCATATTGAGAATGTTTTGTGTAAATGTGGCTGTAATATAATGTATCTTTTCTGTTTCCAGACACCCTGCAGTTCTCAAGGTTGTGGGTGGCTGGGTCAGAGGACAGGGTGCTTTCTCTTGCTCATTACTGGACTGCTTCTCAGGATAAAACAAATTTGGAAATTTTAGCATTTGGTTGTATGTGTCCAAATGCTGTTGTTTGGCCCAAAGTTTTTGGTAGATTCTGTGGTTTTCAAGGCCTTGTTGTTGGGAGAGATCACACATACAAGTGCACACACCCCCGTTGCGCTTGTGGTACAGTATGTGTAGTGCTCTGGTTTGAGAATTAGGCAGGAGAGCAAATAACATAATAAATCCACACTTGGTGAAAAATTGGCAGATTGAAACAGTTGAAGAAAAAATGTTCAACATCTAGAGAGGTTTACTTTTTTGTTGTTAGAGTAAAATCTCTTGATAATGTTGTTAGTTTCTGCTCTACAACAAAGTGAAGCAGCTATATGTACGTTAAGAGAGGCTTACTTTTATCTTTCATTTTTATTTTGTGGGGTTTATCATTTTGGTGGAACTGTGCTGTGTGGTCCTGACTTGAAGAAATTCTTGATAGTTGTGTACTTTTTATAATAGTAAGTGTTTTCAGAGAAGTGTTTGATGTGAGTGAAAGTTGCTCAATCGTGTCTGACTCTTTGCGACCCCATGGACTATATACTCCATGGGATTCTCCAGACCAGAATATTGGAGCGGGTAGCCGTTCCCTTCTCCAGGGGATCTTCCCAATCCAGGGATCGAACCCAGGTCTCCGTCATTGCAGGCAGATTTCTTTACCAGCTGAGCCACCAGGGAAGAAAGAACATTTGGTGTAATGTGAATCAGTTTAATCACGGACAAGCATGAGTGTGTGCCAAGTCGCTTCAGTCATGTCTGACTCTTGAGACCCTATGGACTATGGCCTGTCATGTTCCCCTGTCCATGGGGGTTTTTCAGGCAAGAATAGTGGAGTGGGTTGCCATGCCCTCCTCCAGGGGGTTCTTCCTGATCCAGGGATCTAGCCCAGGTCTCCCAAATTGCAGGCGGATTCTTTACTGTCTGAGCCGCCAGGGAAGCCCAATTGTGTGAGGCAAATAAGGTCTGTGCCCTCCTGGAGCTAATTAGGGCCAGACGGCCACTAGATTTGCCAGCCAAGAAACACATGAGATCACCAGTGGTTGTAGGAAGAGCTGTGAAGGAAGAATAACCAGCATGTGTGGTGGAGAGTAACTACAGGGGTTTCTTTAGACTCGATAGATGGGAACCAACTCAGAGAGGAGCCTTACAAAGTCCAGACCTGAGGGGTGAGAAGAAACAAGTCATGCAAAAGTCAAGAAGAGGGTATGTCAGGTAGAGACAACACAGGGTATATCACAGTCCACATATATTTTTTTTTTTTATAGAATGAGGAATTTTTAAACTTTTGAAATGTAATATGGTTAAAGTCAAACCATTTTCATTTTCAGCAATGTTTCAGGAAATGTTTCAGGAAGCATTTTCAGCAATGTCTGTGGTAGCACTCTGTAATCAAACACATGAGTTTTTATGCAGTGAAGCATAAGAATAATCACACTGTGTGAGACAAATAAAGGCTCTGAATTGTCTCACTTCCAGTTAGATTTTGGTATCAAATGAGTCCTGGTCTGATCAGGTTTTTCTTCCAATTAAGTTATATATAAACTTTCGGTTTTTTATACTTTTTAGGTTTCAAGATGACATGTAAGGGGGTTGTGGAGCAGGATTTCATGACACAAGACACCATAATTAATTTAGTTAATGTCACGTTTTTATATGTTTACACTGTTTCCAGTGAAGTTATTTGTTATTTTTGACTGCTGGGATGAACATTCTTCTAACCATGTATATGTGCATGATAATAATTTTCTTATATTAAATTTTTATATAGGGATGTGCAAAAAGTTTTCAATGCAGGTTTTTAAGATAGAACTGAAATTTTAAAATAAATTATAAAAATTGGAGACCTCTCAAAAGGGTTTTCTAATTCTGTAGCTAGCTGAGAGTCATTATTTTCAGAATATTGTATCCATGTCTCAAATTTAATAACTTTCAAGGCAATGACAGCAGCAGCAAAAGCTTCTGGTTGTTTTTCACCGTAATTCCTTCGCACTGTACTCCTCTATTGATAACAGAAGCTGTATGTGCGGAGAGACTGGGTTATTAACTGCCGGGAGTATACCCATTCGGGGGGGCTAAGAATGTAATTGGGTTTTTTTCCATATCAAAACAGAGTGATTCAGGATCTCAGTTTATAGAAAAGCATCCTTTATTTAGTTACAGAATCTTGGATCATGTTTGTAGCTTTCTGGGCTGTTGTTTTCTTTTCTGAGCCTTCATAGCTCTGGTCCTGCTTTTGACCTTGCTGTTATGATCAGCCTGGAGATGACTCCAGAAGTTGGTCTTCAGAATCTTATCCTGCTCAGGATGTGACCGATCCTTTCCTGCAGAGCGGTGGCTCTGTCCATCCCTTGTATCAGCTCTGGCTTAAGCACCTGTGATAAAGGCAGTATTTTTGCTGTACACCCCCATAATTAGCCATACCCACACTCTCAACAGTGCCTGTGGTTTTTCAAGTGTGATACCAGTTTTGATGAAAGCTTTAGAATCAAAATGTCAGATTGTTGCTGTAGGTCACAAATGTGAAAGTTTATTGTTATCTCTATTAATTCAGTATGAAATATACTATTTGAGAAGCATGTAAACTTTAATTACTACAGTATGAAATTGAAAGGTTCTGCTGATTTACATATATTCCAAGGGCCAAATGAAACATCTTCAATTTTTAGCCATGTAGAATACACTTTTATATGTGCTTATTGTATGCATTTAGAATGTGTTCAAGGCCCAGGTGTATTATTTATTAACTTGCTATTCCATTGGATCTCACAGGCCTCTCATCCATAGATGTCTGTCACTGAATTCTGTATATTTGAGAGATTGGAATGTCAACATTATTCTTCTTGGAATAAATGAAGGGACTCCGTGGGTGTGAGTTGTGGCTGGTTGCTAAGAATATCTAATCAGGTTGCATTGCTATAGCAACAGTGTTGCTAGGACTTTAAAGTTTCCCTGCAATCAGTTGGAATTCATAAGTGAAAGACATAATTTATCTCAGTGGTATTTTAAAGTCATCCTAGCTAGCATGAGGCAGGAACTCCGTACTTTGGAAAGGAACTGATATCCCCAATGAAATGCCCTCTAGTTTATGGTTAGTTCAGAGTATGTAATCTTCAGTACCAGGGTGGTAATTTAGCAATCTGTTTTTTGGAGTGTCTTGATTTCACAGATGCTACCTAAGTCAAGGTCAGTACCATCTGACTCTTCAAGGGCTCACAGAAGAGTCAGACCATCAATCCTCACACATTGATTATTTGAAAGCAAAACTATTATTTCATATTCTGTTATACATCAGAATGCTTGAGGACTCCAAAAATAATATTTGTAGTTCTCTGTTTTTCAAAATGAAAATGATTTTAATTTTTAATTATATTTATTACATATTTCTTATCTGAAAGTTCAGATTGAATAAAGCAGATAGTTAAAAATCTCCTAGAGCTAACTGCTTTGTGCATCTTGTGGTCAAAATCATGTATATCTATAGCTGCTAAATAAAGAGACGTACGAAACGTATTTGTTTCAATGGCAGTGTGTTTTTAAAAGATATCTACATTTAATTATCTTCATGTTTGCTCTATTGTGGTTTTAACATTGTTTTTCCTTCACAAGTACACTGAAACATTGAAATGGTCAGGGCTTAGTCATAAAGTTGAAATCCTCTATGTTTACTAAATATCTGCTCTGTCCTGTTTCAAGAGGTATTCAAAATATTTGGCTTAAGGATTTGGTTAATCACCATCTTAATAGAACATGAAGCCAGCATTTTTTCTTGTTTTTGTCACTAAACTTTTGAATTAGGGAAAGAGACTATGCAACTGTTTTATTTCAACTTTGTAATGAAGAATTTTACTCAATTTATGGAATTAAAATAAGTACATATTTTAAGAGGTTGAGCACTGAAGCCTAGAGAGTTGGTTTTAGGTTGACTGAATATGGGGTTGAGTCAGGCATGAACTATAAGTGGCATCCTCTGTCTGTTGTTTGTCATTTCATGGAGACCATGAATGAAAAATAAAACAGCATATCTTTGATGATTTCATAGGATGGCTGGCTAATCAATAAAAATTGAGATGCTTGTGAATCTAAGAGAAACTACTAATAGCCAGTACTTTTTGAGAACTAAGTATGTGCGAGGCACTCTGAAGAAGATTCCACTTCTATTAATAATAATAATCCTAGGAGAGTTCTATTATTCCTATTTTACAGATAAGAACACTGAGGAAGAGTGAAGTTGAACATCTTTCCAAGGTTGCATGACTACTAAGTATTAGAGCCAGAATTCAGACCTGGAGGGTACTTCAAGACCCCTCTTCTAAAACCTCTGTGCTTTGCTCTGAGGGGTACTGGATGATTGTATTAGGCTAAGTCATTCATTCTATTGGGGATATTCATGGCCCATTATTTTGTTCCTAGTTTTGCTTGTCCAGAGATTAGTTTTTGTATCTTTGTTAATTCATCAAGGGGCACACTGTTTTTAATGGTGTGCTTACGGCAAGTATACGCATAGGGTATGGATTGATAAACCATTCACAAAATAAGATGCCACTTTTTCATACAGACATGTCATCTTCACACCTTGTTTTCTTTGTGCAGATCTCCTCAGGGAACCAAATTACAAATCAGAAAGTTCTGATGAAAATGAAATTAGAATGAATATTTCTCAAAGTATGTTTTCAATTTCACTGTATCTGGTTTTCTTTAACTCTGGGGATGTATTACTACCAAAGAATAAAAAGTTCATGTAAGACCAAAGCACTTTTACTTCACAATGGTACTGGATAAAAACTAGCCAATTAGTATTAACTGGCTCTTCCTCATGCATTTAGCTTACTTTCTGGTATGAAAAATGAGAGTTCAGTTCATTTGCTGACCTACTTGAAGAGGTAATGGCAATGTTGCAGAGTGGTCTAGGATCATGGCTGTTGTGGGCCAAGAGACTGGGTCCAGTCCTGACTCTGCCACTTAGTACTGTGTGTCTTTGGGGAAGCTACTTCTTTCAACTGTTTTTGGGCATTTTTATATATTACTTTACTGAAGTATAGTTGATTTATAATGTGTTACTTTCTGCTATACAGCAAAGTGATTATACATATACATATGTATGTATATATATATATGCATATATATATACACACATGCATTCTTTTTTATATTTTTTCATTATGATTTAACATAGGATACTGAATATAGTTCTCTGTGCTCTACAGTAGGGACCTTGTTGCTTATCCATTCCATGTACAATAATTTGCATCTCCTAACTCCAGCCTCCCTCTTTGTCCCTCCCCAACCCCAGTCTCCTTGGCAACTACAAGTCTGTTCTCTGTGTCCATGAGTCTGTTTCTGTTTTGTAGATAGGTTCATTTGTATCGCATTTTAGATTCCACTTATAAATGATATCACGTGGTATTTGTCTTTCTTTATGACTTCACTTTGTATGATAATCTCTAGTTGCATCCATGATTGCTGCAAATGACATTATTTCATTATTTTTTATGGCTGAATAATATTCCATTGTATACATGTACCACATCTTCTTTATCCATTCATCTGTCAATGAACATTTAGGTTGTTACCATGTCTTAGCTACGTAAATAGTGCTGCTATGAACATGGGATTGCATGTATCTTTTTGAATTAGAGTTTTTCCTGGATATATATCCAAGAATTGGATTGCTGGATCATATGGTAATTCCATTTTATTTTCTGAGGAACCACCATACTGTTTTATGTAGTGGCTGTACCAATATACGTTCACATCGACAACATAGGAGGGTTCCCTTTTCTCCACATCCTCTCTAGACACTAATTCTCAAAGCCTCAGTTTTCTCATCTTAATAAATGGAAATAATAAGTACCTTTCTTCTATGGATTGAATGTGTATCCCTTGTCCCCATTCATATGTTGAAAACCTAATCCCCAGGGTGATGATGCTAGGAAGTGAGCTGTTTGGGAGGTGATTAGGTGATGAGAGTGAAGCTCTCATTAGTGGGATTAGTGTCCTTTAAAAGAGACCCCAGAGGGCTTCCCTCTTCTGCCCTGTGAAGGTACGATGAAAACTCAGCAGTCTGCAACTCGGAAGTGGGCCCTTCTGGCCCTCTGATCTTAGACTTTCAACCTCTAGACCTGTGGAAAGTAAATTTCTGTTGTTTATAAGCTACCCAGTCTGAGTATTTATTATAGCAGCCTGAAAGGACTAAGATACTTGCTTACACTTACTGTAAAGATTAAATGAAAAAGTGTGTATGAAAAACTTTATTATTTGTGTCACTTACATAGTGCTCTTAGTACATAGGAGCCAACATTCTTGTCATATCTTGTCAAATGAGATATCATTTCTGTAAGTAGAGATCATGAAAAATTTTATCTATTGTTTATGGAGCAGATTTAAAGAAATTTTAGAAATTTCTGAGATCTAAAAGTATATGGCTTCTGGCAAACCCCTAGCCTCTTTTAAGCCATAGTTTCTTAACTTTCTTTGAGAAGATATAGTAATACCTGATTTTCAAGGTTGTAAAAGAGTTTAAGGATGAGATGAAAATAAACTTAGCTCAGAGCCCTAAATAAATGGTTAAGACTACTTTTTAATAGTGTAACTAATTGAAATTTCAAAGGCTCTTATGTTCCTGCTCATATGCCCAAACTTTGAGAGCGTCTAACTCAGCCCTCTGTGTGCTGTCCATTGCATTTTCAGTTGTTGAATTAAATGTCATGATTTAATATGTTCATGAGGTCATTAATAACATTAATTTATTAGTTTCCTTGGCTGCCTGCAGTTTTGTTGCTCTTTCTTCTACTTCATGAATAGCGTAAAATATATGGGTTGTTGGATCATATTGAATCATGTTCCATTTTCCATGCAAACTACATGGTCTAATGATTACTGTTAGGGAGGATGCCATTTCACAAAAGCAGTTTAGAAGTATTGTAAAAACTTGACAGATTTTAAATTCTCAATTGTGCATATATTTTTTTGGTCCATATGTTTTTTACTTTCATGAATTTTTGCTCATTTTCCTAGAGAGTTAAAGACAATTTAGCATAGATTTAAAAGGTTATGCTCAAGGTTTGAGGAATAATGTCCTATACAACTAGGGAGACAAGCAAATGATTAATGAGATTGTGATACGGCCTTTTAAAAGTCAGTATTTGCAAAATACACATGTACTATTTTTCAGGGAAGAAAGATATAGAAGCATTTGAGAGAATCATCAGAGAAAATGATGATTTTTCTCACATTGTTTTGTTTTTTTCCAAGTAGGCTTCAGTCTTTGAGGGCTTTTGGAGAATGATCAGGAGGGCTTAGCAAGATGGAAGTGTCATCTGATATGTGGCCCAAAGAATCTTTCATGTGCATTCTTAATGTCCAGGAAGCACAAGCTCTTGTAGGTTCTTTATCCATCAAGTTTCTGCTCAGCAACTCATAGCTCTTATGGTGCTGGAAGACAGTTTTGGGGAAATGGCAACATTTGTCATGTTGTTTTGACAACCACCTGTTTCATTTTCAGACCCTATGTCTCTTCTCTGCTTCAAGATGCCCTTCCCAGGCCTCCCGTTCTTCCCTGGGTTGCCGTCTGGGCCCTGCAAAGGCTATATGCCAGTGAAGGGTTAAGTGATAGTGTGGTACCTCCCTCTGCCTCTAGTGCCCTGACCTTTCCCCTCCACCACGGGGTTTTTGCTTCTTAAATGGTCAAGACCCAAAGGAATGAAAAGTGACACAATAGGAAAGTAGGTCCAAGGTAGCCGTGTGAACAGGAAGCTGGGTCCTGGTTCTGTTGCAGGAGAGGGGTCTCCTTCCAGGGCCCGAAGGGCTTCCCTGTGGCTCAGCCGGTAAAGAATCCGCCTGCCCTGTGGGAGACCTGGGTTCGATCCCTGGGTTGGGAAGATCCCCTGGAGGAGGGAAAGGCTACCCACTCCAGTATTCTGGCCTGGAGAATCCCATGGACTGTATAGTCCATGGGGTCGTAAAGAGTTGGACACGACTGAGTGACTTTCACTTCACTTCACTTCCAGGGCCTGAAAGGGGGCGCTTGTCTAACACTCGGAAGTGAATTGTCTGAGGAGACACCTGTGCTGACGAAGGAACGGATGCCTGGGCAGAGAGCCGTAGGGCAAGGGGACCCAAGAGGCCTGCTCTGCCGCATGGCTCGCAGGCTCAGGTTTCATGGTGATGGGATTAGTTTCTGTGTTGTCCTTGGCCAATCATTCTGACACAGGGTCCTTCCTGGTGGTGCTCACATTGCGCAGCCAAGATGGATGCCAGCGAGAGGCATTCTGGGAGGCGGTTGGACACGGCCAGTCTCCTTTTGAACTTTTCCTGACTTGTTGGCTCTGTGTTCCTTACCGAGATCTGCAGTAAATGGTTACTGTGGTGCCTGGCCAGGGTGGGCTATTTCAGTCATTTCGTGTCCCTAACAATTCTGTAGAACCCACCTATACGTTCTGCCAGAGAGGCTGTGGGAAGTAGTGAGGGAGAGGTGAGAAGAGTCTCCGTCTCTTCTTCTCAGAAGCGTGTGGCTTGTTCCTGATCGCCCTGCCTCACGGCAACAAGGAGGGCTTGGGGGCCACATCTCCGTATCCCCAGCCCAACTTCTGTCTCCAGCAAAGAATTATCATTAGCATTCTCTACCATCCCCTTCATTTCTAAGCAATTGTGTACTTAGAAAGGTGGCAGACCACTTCTGAAACAGCAAGTAAATAGCTCTTAGTTTCTAAAAGTATCTCAAAAGACTTTGTGGCTGATTTTTGACCTCTTTGTATGCTACTGAATTTTCTCTTTGCAAGGGTTAATTTTCCTGTTTTGTTTAGCTAAATATTAAACTTTCATATTCTTTGAGTACATTGTGTAACTTAAAATTTCCCAGGACCTATTGTACTTTCAAGAAGTATCTTGGGTGTTTGGAAACTCTCTGACTTGATCAGTTTTCTGTTTTTTTGAATAACTAAACAGTTATACTGGTTGACAGTATGAATAACAGTTCATACTGGTTGACAGTATGAACTGTGTGAAAAATAGAAAAAACAAAAAGTGAAGCCCAGTGTGTTGCATGTATAGCATAGTAGTCTTTGATCTTTTTACGTTACAGAGAGAATTTTGCAAGACTGTGGCTTCTACTTTGGCCTATCACAAAAGAGATACGCTAAACCAACATTGCAGAAATTAGAGCCCTAATACATTTCCCGAAGACACTATAATTTAGTTGATGGAGTCTCTCTTCATGAAGTATGCTGCAACTATAAATCTTTTAGAAACTCATATTATTTGGGTTCCATCCAAACCTTGAATTTGCATCTCTCATTAACATGCAGATTTTCATGTGGACCTTTAATGCTTCAGTTGTTTTAAGTGCACCTAAAAATGGATTAGAAGTACTTGGCTAGTGGGGTTGAATTTTAGCTGCAGCATGCAGTTTTTACAGAAGCCCCTATTAACTACACACTCTGAACCAATGGTATATGATGCAATGAGATCCATACCAATTGCTCTGAAAAGCTTTTTCTCCCTGTTTACTTCAGTGTCAAATGACCCAGCAGACCTGATCATTAGATACAGAAAACATTCACTTTCTACATAATTGGATGTGGTGGGTGTGAGGGCAAAGGGCCACTGAGGCCCTCCTTCTTATGTGAATTTAATGGATACAAAGAAGAAAAGTTCAAAGTCATACATGTGAAAACAATGGGGATTTATCACAATTCTCTGTGATACTTCCCTTGAAAATGACAAGATGAAATGTTCAGTGTTTGGTTTTTAAAGAGTGTTTTATTTGTCAGTCATTCTGGATGTCTCTGTGTTCAAACTGACAAGACCAGTATTCTGCTGCCTGAGGCAGCTGGCTGAAATTAATGATAGAAAACACAGGCAACTTAACAGGAAGCCATTTTGCAAAGCTAGTGGTTGTGACTTGGAGGAAATTTGAAATTAACTCTATCTTGGGGTGAGGGCCATCCTTTGAGGAATATTAATCATTGACCATCCATCAAAACATCAGCTTGCAATTAAACTGCATAATTTTGCTTTGGTAGCACAATTTCTAAGGAACCATTGTGTTAAAAATCAACATCATAGGAGTGGATCTTATTCTCTTAGGAGAAAAGCCTGTGTGACTGGAAGAAAAGTTAAATCATTCTTTACCATTTGACAGCTCACCAGTCCAGAAACTTAGAGTTTAAATTTAGAGTCTAAAGGGTGCTTCCTTTAGCACTTCTGCCAAATGTGGTGAGTGAGATGATTTTTTTTTTTTTTAAGGCCATAGCCAGGGCTAATCAAAGCGAAGCTGTAAGAAAGAAACCAGTTCTAGCATCAGCATGGTTTCCCCTCTGATCATGTCACAGACCCACAGGAGCCCAAGGCTTGGAGGCTGCTGCTTCAGGTGGCCCCTGGCTGGTACGACTCTTTTCACTCTCCACGTTTCCTTGGGATGTAAATGGACAGAGTTGGGTTGCTGATTCTTGCTAGAATATCAGTTTCTTGTTTAATTCTGCAATTCTCTCCATTATCTTTTGTTCTTTTCATCCAAGTAGACACATAAATTCAAGGTGTAGCTGAATGTCCTAAAATATTGGACTTCTCAAATTAACCGACTGAGGAGAACTGTGTGACTTCCTTATTCTTGAGCATTTATGATAGGATTTCAAAAATTTTTATTTATGGTAACAATTAAAGGTGTGTGTACATATTTATTTTTAAAGATATCTGTACATACAGATTATGTGTATAAGAAAAGGTAGTTAACCTACTGCCAGTAGGTTTGAAAGAAATTAAATATCTTAGTTAATATATTCTGTATTTTTCAACAATATTTAGTTAAAAATTCTCATCAGTTCTCTGTCACTATACTTATAGTGTGAAATAGATACACAGATACTTTAATCACACTTTTAAATAAAGTTGTGAGCACACATTTTGTATCTAAAATCTGCCCTAGGAATAAAAAGTCAGTTCTTTCAAGCAAAATATTTTCAGTTAAATGTTTTTGTTTGATTTTTTTGAACAGAAATCAGGTGAAACAAAACACACAAAATACTATAGGAAAAATCATTTTAGTTTTTATTGACTGAGTAAATGCAACTATTTTTGCTCATATTAGTACTTGGATCCTTTTTTTAAAAATTAATCTTAAAAAGGAATTAAAATGCATATTAAAAATAATTTTGAACACAAAAAATACCTCTGTATATGAAAAATTACAATGCTATTCAAAAAATATTTTGAGTACTTCTGAGAATCTGGTTTTGTAGCTTTATAATGTTTTAGGGAGAAAAGTCCCAATTTTCTGTTTTATGAAAAAATTAGATTACTAATTTAAATCTGAAGTAGCCAAACTATTTTTTATGACCATAAAAATCCAGAAAAATAGTGAATATATTGCTAAATACAACTGGATATATTTATGCTATAGATTTTATTTCTGAACTAAATATAGATTAGTCAGGTATTCTCTATCATGTAATAAATATATAGATGCAATTGTGTAGATAAAGAACAAACTTCAAAGATTAGATCTTGTTAGTTGCATTAAGGATACACTGGTCCTCCTGTGATTTGGAACATCTGGTAACTGGTTAGGCTTTCAGTGATAAGATTGTGCTAGCTGTGTAGAATTGTTCTGTTTTGAATGTTTATCATTTAAAAAATTTATATGCAAGACATTTCCCATTTTCACTGTCTTGAAATTTTCTTCTTTGTATTTTTTTGGCACCCTGAGACAAAGAAGTCTTTTTCACTTTTACTTATGAAACAGCTTTAATGATAAAATATTTCTGGTCTGTATTGTAGCAAAAGACAAGGAAGGATTCTTAATGAATTTATTAGAAAAATGGAGAGAATAATATAGCAGTTCATTTAGAAGATAGGGATATAAAATTAGATGTTTCTTTGGGTTAGGGAAACAGAGAAAATATGTAACTTTTCTCCCTTTTTACTCTTTTTGACATATTCATTTACTATAAGGCAGGAGCTATAGCATTAATTAATAAATAATGACAGAATGGAACACTTTCTTTGGAATGCAGTTTATGGCTTCTTGCCCATGATGGCAGAACAGCTGTTTCTGCTGAATTATTGGAATGTGAGAAGAAATGATGTAAACCCTTCAAAGCACAGAGAGTAAAGGGGATTTTTTTTTTCTCTTAAGTCCCAGTGAATAGAAGCTTTTATACACAAAGAAAGAATTCAGAGAGCCCTGTACTCTTTGAGCACAACACTTCTCCTTGTGCATTCCCGTTATTCTACCAGATCCTCAGGGTAAGATGTTTCAGGGGTTTCTGGTCGCACAGGACTGTTCTGTTCTCCCACGGGTTACTCACAACCAGAAGACCCTATATGTAGTCACCTTCGGGTGAACCTCTGTAAGATCTCTGCAGGGAGAGTGTGGGGAGCAATGGCAAGCTGGGGCGGGGCTGGCAGGGGATGCGGTGGGGTAGTTAGGGGCTCTGGAGTTGAAAGACCTCACAGCAGACCCCAGATCTGCTTTGTAACACTGGGACCTCTGTCAAGTTACTTAATACAGAGAGCATGTTGCTCAACTGTACCTCTATGTTTTATCAATAGCATGAGGATAATAATAGAATTGGTCTCATAGAGTCTTTAATGAGTATTGTCAGAAATGATTTATGTAAGGGAAAATGTCTGGCTCATGTAAACACGAATAAATGGTAGTTATTTTTATTAGGTATTTTATTCCAAAGCACTTTTCAATAGGTCTGTTGTACAGAAGGTGACATTTACGGTATTGTATAATTTCTATACATTTAAAAAAGATACTGAAATGGAAGTCAAACCAGATCCTGATCAGACACCACTAAATACTTGCTGTGTGATTTAGCAAAGTCGTTGAAATTCTTCAAATCTCAGTTTGCTTACCTGAAAAATGAAAGTAATGATTTCTATTGACTCTATGCTTATTACATTCTAGGTGCTGTGCTAAGTGCCTTATAGGACTTAACAAGGTTTAATCACCTTAACAACCTTAAATAATAGGAGCTATTGCAACATTTTACAGAGGAAGAAACAAGTACAGAGAAGGAAGCTGACTCTATTCATTTAAAGAGTATGTGCTAAACCCCTGTTACCTGTTAGATTCCTCCTCCAGATGCCCGAGATGTAGCCACGAACAACTCAGACAGAAAAGGCAGGGTCTTAGAGGCCTGTGTCCTAATAGGGAAGGGGAATGAAGAGTTTTTTTAAAAAGAAAATATACATTGGAGTGATAAGTGCAAAGAAGAAAGAGAAAAAAGAAAAAGCCGTGAAACATGTGGGATGACTTATAATTTTAGGTAGGGTCACCAGAGACGGTCTCACAGAAAAAGGTGGCATTTTGGAGGTAAAAACCTAAAAGGATTAAGGAGGAGTCCCAGAGAAAAGAGAGAAGCAAGTGTTTGCATTTTCAAATGCTCCCTTATGTTACTGGTATAAATCTACCTACCTCTTTAGGGTCTTGAGAAAATCAAGGGAAATAATATGAATAAACTTTGTAAACAATAAAGCACTAGGTAAGTGATAATTATTATTATTCAAAAGAGGAAGAGAACATTGCGATGCAATTTAGTATCAGACAGAAGTCTATCGGGTTTTTTCTACTGTTTTCCTGTCCTTTTGTTCTTAAAACTACATTTTCAAAAAATGTTCTAGTACACACGATGTGAATCCACTTCCTAAGGCAATCACAATCGAAAAAACACATCACTGCTGTTCCACCTGATATAGACTCATCACTGAATTTCAATAGCTCTTTAGAAACATTCAGAATAGGTCTCTGCCTGTAATGGAGACCAAACATTTTTTTATAAAACCATTCTTGGTATCCCAGGCCATTTGGGATAGCAGAAATTTCCTCATCCTCTTGCTGATGTTAGCTTCAGTGAGACAGCTTGTTCAACGTCACAGATTTTTATTAAAATACTTCATTAAAAAAATAACTAAAATAAAATACTCCATTAATTATTAGGTCACCCATATGATTCAGTCAAACCTGACTGAAAACTAGCATTGAAAACACTTGTAAATTTTATTTCATGATTCTCTAATGACCCAGTTGAGACCAAGTTATTCAAAATGACTGACAACTTAACTCCTGTGTTGAATCCAGGATCCTCTCATTTTCTGTTCTTGATTTTTCTTTTTCAAGCCAGCTTTAAGTAAGAATTCTTCCAATATATTATCTGAAGTTCAGGAGTCTCAAAATAAAGGAATTAATTAAAAAGAAACTCACAGAACTGAAAGAAGGTTTTCTTTTAGGGGTGCAAAACTTGCAGGGCATGTAACCTACATGGTACAAGGCCTTGTTTTAATTCTGAAAATAGCAAGTACTGCTCTCATTTAAGTAACTTAATACCCAGTGTGATGCTTCATTTCTTTTATTTTTTAAAAGGAACTTTAAATATAAATATTAATTTCAGTTTTGTGTTAAAAAGGCTTTCCAAAGGCCTGGGAAGGGGTGATATAGAGAGCCTTGGCGATGGATCCTGAGCTGAGAAGACATATTCGTGGTAGAGTCAGGAACAAAATTCAGCCTGGATTTTGGAGGAGAGGGAGATGAGTTCTATGGACATTTTTTATTTACCCTTACTGGATTAGATCTCATTTAATCTATTTTGTATGATTTTTTAAATGTCAAGAAACATTATCTTGAGAAATAACTTTGCCGTCTTTTTAAGGAGATGCCTTTCTGAAATATATGTAACTGTTTATAACTCATTGACTGGGACATAGTATTGTGTATTTATGACAGCCTCTCTCCCCATGTGACTGTTGAAGCTGTATTACATATAAATATATATAAGGTAATTTGAGCCATGGCTTTTGAGGAGCTTGGAACATAAAGGGAAAGAAAAGACACTTAGATAAAACTGTTGTAAGAATTAACTATGTTTTAAAATATTAATAACAAGTTATGTTTAAACAATGTAATGCTAAGCTTCCCACTTTGAAGTCAATGGTCTGGATTTCTTTCTTTTATTTCCTCCTTTTCCCAATCTTTTAGAACTTAGAAGTTTTCCCCAAGTTTGGGTAATTTTATATTAATAGGTAAAAACTTTGGGATTCTTTGATCAGGGCCTCCAGCAAGGTTGCTTTTTTCTTTTTTTTTTTTAACAAGGTTGCTTTTACAGAGAATATATGTGTATGTACATGGATGAGTTTGTATGTGTTTTTCCCCTACTGGGAAGGAAAACTAGGATAGATCATCAATTTTTCCATGTGATGCTATTGATCATATGTATTAATAACACATATAAATTAACTGATCTGTGTGTTTGGGCAAGTTCAGCAACATTGCTCCTGTCATTTATGAAATGCATGTTTTACCAGCTTGCAAACTAAAGTTTAAGAGAAAAAGCATTATTTTTATTAAAATCTATTCTAATTCCTCATCCTTAAATTGGACATTCCTAACCCATATTGTGTTTGATAATCAGTTCCAAGATAACATCATTTTCCAACTGGAAGGGGCTTGACGACAAATTCATCATTTTTCACAGTGACTCAGACTGGTTCAGAGTTTTTCCAGTTTTGGGGAGGCCTAGAATCCTGGTTACATCCTGCAGGCACTTGACCATTCCCTGCCAGGAGGCGCTGTCTTTATGTGAATGAATTTTCAGTTCAGTTCAGTTCAGTCGCTCAGTCATGTCCGACTCTTTGTGACCCCATGAACCACAGCACACCAGGCCTCCCTGTCCATCACTAACTCCCGGGAGTCTACTCAAACTCACATCCATTGAATTGGTGATACCATCCAACTGTCTAATCCTCTGTCATCCTCTTCTCCTCCCACCTTCAATCTTTCCCAGCATCAGGGTCTTTTCCAGTGAGCCAGTTCTTCGCATCAAGTGGCCCAAGTATTGGAGTTTCAGCTTCAGCATCAGTTCTTCCAATGAATATTCAGAATTGATTTTCTTTAGGGTGGACTGGTTGGATCTCCATGCAGTCCAAGGGACTCTCAAGAGTCTTCTCCAACACCACAGTTCAAAAGTATCAATTCTTCAGTGCTCAGCTTTCTTTACAGTCCAACTCTCACATCCATACATGACTGCTGGAAAAACCATAGCCTTGACCAGATGGACCTTTGTTGGCAAAGTAATGTCTCTGCTTTTTAATATGCTGTCTAGGTTGGTCATAACTTTTGTTCCAAGAAGCAAGCATCTTTTAATTTCATGGCTGCAGTTACCATCTGCAGTGATTTGGAGCCCCCAAAATAAAGTCTGTCACTGTTTCCACTGTTTCCCCATCTATATGAAATGAATTTTGGGGTTATATCATTCATTTAGGCCTAACCATGATAGAAAAATTTTAAAATGTAAAAGTAAGGTTGCTACTTGTGTCAGTGTGTCTGACACTATTTCACTTAAACTTGAGGGGGTTCAGGGAGTGGCCTATTTTTAGCAGAGACTTCATTGCACCTTTCATTGGGCGATGCAGTGATGATGAGTCCTGAAAAATTAGCCGAATTTTTATCATTATGCTTTCTTCTATCCCGACAGGAGCCGTGTTGCTAAATTTCAAGAGGTTAGCATAATCAATACAACGAAGCTATAGCAAAAGAGATGACTTCTCCTTCCATTATTTGAATTTTTATGAAAGTAATACATGTTAGGATTGAGTTTTTAAAAAAAATCTGTGCATAGCTCCAGGTAGTGTCTATTGTTCAAAAATGGTTTAAAGTATGGGTGGGATAGGAAATGAGGAGTGAGTCAGTCCAAGAATATGGAGCAAAGAGCAGAGTGAATTCAGATCAAAGCTTAAAACACTGTTCTTTCTCTTTAAATCCCCATCTCATTTCACAGGTTCCACAACAGCGGTCTAACCCAGCAGGAGTCAGGCTCTCCATGAGTGGCCCTGGCCACCTCAGCCCCATCACTGTCTGCCTCCTACCCTTCAGTTCGCCCACCTAGACCTTCGTTGTCCTCTTCAAGTTCTCCCTGCAGGCATGTTCGAATCTGCTACTTGGAATGCCCATAAAGAAAGATGTGCTAGCGGCTGGTTCCCACACCCCATTCAGGTCTTTGAACAAAAGCCACCTTCTCAGAGTCACTGTGTCTGAACCTCGTCTAAAACCTCTCCACCCTCACCACATTCTTAATACCTCACCCTGTGTTGTCTTCCTCTCACCACTGGCCACGTTCCTTCTTCATTTGTTTGTTTTCTGTCTCTTTGCTCTGTTATTCAAGCTTCATGAGTTGGGGTCTTTGTTTTGTTCATTGTTATATCCCCAGCATCTAGATCAGTTCCTGGTACTTAGTAGGTGGTTAATAATAATTGGAGTAAAATCAGTGAGTTCCTTCATGAGAAGATAATTTTGAAAGGCAAACAGTGAAGGAAACCAACAAAATTCCTTCCTTCATGGAATTTAAAATATTTAGCCTCTTATTTTAGTAACTTTACATATATTCTAGTCCATTAAAGCAGAACATATATCAAGCCTGGAGACCAGGAAATGAGAATAGAAACTCAGAAGGATACATATAAAGGAATTCTTTAACTTATTAACAGCAGAAAATTCTATATTTACTCAAAGAGCATCTGCTGCTGCTGCAGAAGCCGGGCTTAGTAATGAACAGTATCTGTTCATTGGTTTAATTTAAGGATTACAAACACACTAGGCATTCTCTCAGAGACACAGGTGAGATAGTCTGTTGTTCAATTTTAGGATACCAGATTTCTTTTCACCCATTAAAATTTTTTTCTCCTACTTATTTATTTTGTTAATTTGTCACGTGAAGATAGCACTCTTAAAAGGATGCAGAAAATTTCTTTTATCTACAAAAACAAACAAACAGTAAAAGTAAAAAAAAAAATAATCCAAAACACTTTAAGGAATACTGCTGCAGAGTGTCTCTGCCAGAAGTTCTGTAACTACAGCAGTAATCACCTGACCTGTGACCGGCAAGATGCTGTGAAGGTCGCCAGGACAAACAATTCTCTGTGTCTTTGTGAGAAACAGAGTTTGTAGACTAATGACCCTGAGGACATAATGCAAATTTAAATACACCTCCGTTTCCCAGCCTTACAAGGAACACACAGGGAATGCCATGTGTAAGTGATTGTTTGAGACTGGAAGCTAGTACGATTTATGTTATTGGTTCTAACTATTTGTTAGTCACAAAATTTCAGTCCCTGTGATAATAGTAAAAAGTATGAAGAATGGATTATTCAAAATGTTAAAGGTTAATATTTTCCAGCATGTACTTTCTTTTACATTTCAAACTAAAGGGAATTTCTTTATTTTAAAAAAGAAGAAGAAACTATTTATTTATTTTGATTATACCATGCAGCATGCAGCGTCTTTAGTTCCCCAACCAGAGATGGAACCCAAGCCTCCAGCAGTGAAAGTGTGGAGTTTTTTTTTTTTTTTCCATTTATTTTTATTAGTTGGAGGCTAATTACTTTACATCATTGCAGTGGTTTTTGTCATACACTGAAATGAATTAGCCATGGATTTACATGTATTCCCCATCCCGGTCCCCCCTCCCACCTCCCTCTTCACCCGATCCCTCTGGGTCTTCCCAGTGCACCAGGCCCGAGCACTTGTCTCATGTACCCAGCCTGGGCTGGTGATCTGTTTCACCCTAGATAATATACATGTTTCAATGCTGTTCTCTTGAAACATCCCACCCTCGCTTTCTCCCAGAGTCCACAAGTCTATTCTATACATCTGAGTCTCTTTTTCTGTTTTGCATATAGGGTTATTATTACCATCTTTCTAAATTCCATATATATGTGTTAGTATACTGTAATGGTCTTTATCTTTCTGGCTTACTTCGCTCTGTATAATGGGCTCCAGTTTCATCCATCTCATTAGAACTGATTCAAATGTATTCTTTTTAATGGCTGAGTAATATTCCATGGTGTATATGTACCACAGCTTCCTCATCCATTCATCTGCTGATGGGCATCTAGGTTGCTTCCATGTCCTGGCTATTATAAACAGTGCTGCGATGAACATTGGGGTGCATGTGTCTCTTTCAGATCTGGTTTCCTTGGTGTGTATGCCCAGAAGTGGGATTGCTGGGTCATATGGCAGTTCTATTTCCAGCTTTTTAAGAAATCTCCACAGAAAGTGTGGAGTTTTAACCACTGGACCACCAGGAAAGTCCCCAAACTATTTCTTAAAATTTATTTTTAACTGGAGAATAATTGCTTTACAATGTTGTGTTGGTCCAAACTATTATCTAAAAGCAGTTCTAAGTTCACGTCAAATTTAAAAGTAAGGTACAGAGATTACCCAATCAGCCCCTTATCCTTATGTTGATAGTTAATATACTTGTGTCAACTTTTAGAAAGTAATATTTTATGTTAGTTTTGTACCTTTTTTTTTAAACATACAATTGATTTATAACTCTGGAATGTTATTTCATTTTTATTCTAAAACTAAAATTCTGAAAGTCATCTTTTCCCTCCTAATTCCTATTATAGTCTCAGTCCTTGTTCAAAGTACCCCTCAATATCTCTCCAGCTCTTTTCTGCTTCTTTTCTTTTGCTCTTTTTCTGCTGTCTTCCCCAATTTATCCTAAACATAATAGCCAGCATCAGTCTTCAGGTGCCACCCTAATCACATTGCATTTTTTTTCCCAACAAGGCAGCATGTCTAGAGTGGTTGCCTCTGTGAAGTCTCCACTGGTCATCCGTCTCCACATGCACCGGTAATGTGAGGCTCGTGATGGAAGAGCGAGGAAGTCTGTGCATGTGGACTAGGAGAGTCTCCCTGGTCATTGTGTCATTGTTTTCCTTAGATTTTTTTTTTTTCTATGTGGACCATTTACTTTGTTGAATTTGTTACAATAATACTTCCTTTTTCTGTTATTTTATTTTTTTGCCTCAAGGCCTGTGGGCTCAGCTCTCTGACCAGGGATTACACCCGCACCCCATAAACTGGAAGGAAAAGTTTTAACCACTGGACCGCCAGGGAAGTCCCTCCTTGGGTATTTTTATACATCACTTCACTCCTGCGACCTCCTTCACACATGTTTTACCTGACAGGCCCATCTCCAGTTGTATTCTTCATTTTGTTCAAACAAATGTGAATTTCTCTTTTCTTTGAGCCTTTATGGATAATATCCAAACTCCTGATAACATAATGTTTCTTCTATTCAGAAAAGTGAAAGTGCAAATGAAGTCGGTCAGTCATGTCTGACTCTTTGCGACCCCCGTGGACTATAGCCCACGAGACACCTCCGTCCATGGGATTCTCCAGGCAAGAATACTGGAGTGGGCTGCCATTTTCTTCTATTCAAAGCATTGCTAAAAATTAATCTCTGTGACACTTTCTAAAGCTTCTTTTTAGTCACACCCACATTCTTTCAAAATGAATGTAGCCATCTCCTTGCGCAATTGTAATTAGCTCTGTTCATTCTTTCTTCGGCTCTTGGGAATGGTTAATGAGTGCTTCCTTCTCTGTGAAATCTGTAAATATAAATTGTTAAGGGGACCTATGGGGTTGGGGGGATGGGTGGCGTCTCACTCTGATGGAGGGATCAGGAATTATTTTCTGGGAGAAAGAGTTTTTCTGAGATGTGGAGATATGGGTGTATAACTGATAGCGGTGTGACTTCAATAGTGAGAAACGATGCGTAGTTGAACTTGTGTGTATGTGCTGTGCGCTTAGTCACTCAGTTGTGTCCAACTCTTGTGACCCCGTAGACTGTAGCCCACCAGGCTCCGTGGGATTCTCCAGGCCAGAATACAGGAGTGGGTTGCCATTTCCTTCTCCAGGGGATCTTCCCGACCCAGGAATCAAACCCGGGTCTCCTGCCTTGCAGGCAGACTCTTTACTGACTGAGCTACGAGGGAAGCCCATAGTTGAACTTACGCAGGTTATTTCATCTTTATGTATGTTAATGTCCTAATTTATAAAATTAGGAGATCAGGAATATAAATTAAAATAGGAACAAACATGTTAAATAAACAAATGAAGCTGGATGGGCATAAGAAGCATTTCATTGTTTCTTGATCATTTTGCACTTTGACATTTAATAGCCACAAAGGATGAGATAAATTTCTTAAGGGCAACTGGCCCACCAACACAAGTGCTGTGATATATGGCAGCTGACACTTGGGACCTGGTATGTGGGAAGCAAATGCCCTATCTGAAGGGAACTGTTGCAATTTAGCTCTACTTATTGTTGTCATGGAGGATTGGGAGCTCAATGTGTCTAGATCTGAGTTTTCAAAAGAATTAAGAAATTGGAATTTTGATACAAAATCTCCTGACTTTTTAAAGTGACCTCTAACAAAAACAAAGCTGTGTAGACCAAACTAAACCTAATGAGGTCACACAATGAAGGCATACCCAGCTAGTGCTAGAGGTCTCTGTGCTAAGTTCTTTGAGGGCAGGAGCTATCTATTCTTTAACTATATAAAAAGCATTGCTACTGTGGATCAGCAACTGACAAAAATATTTAATCAGAACTGTTCTTGGGTTGAATTTTTATGGGGGAATTTGACCTATAAAGGTACTTTTAGTGAGCAAAGAACACTTTTAGTTATGAGGGAAGCCATTTTTAAGAAAGGGCCCAAGCAATAAACTGTGGAACCTATGTTAGAATCTGGTTAGAAAAGATGTAACAGGATGAAGAGGAAAAGGACAAATAGCTGGAGTATGGCTGGAACTACAGGACAATGGTGAATCGGGGAGAAAGCAGTTATTCATAACAGTGGACTGTGCTGATCGGCTTTTGGGAGTGAAGACATCAAGAGATTAGTCCAGGGAAGAAGCAATTTGATTTGGCTAAGAGGAGGTTATTGGAAACCTTGGAAAGAGTGGCCCTTTGCATGAGCTGGGATGGAAGCCAGGTTGGAGAAGGTTACTGGAGTTAGCGGTGAGAAATTGGAAGCTCCAGAAATATGCCACTTTCTCAGGAGTCTGGATACGAAGAGAAGAGAGACGAGGGGAGAGTTGCGGAATCCATTGGTTTCAGGGAAGACAATGTGTTGGAAATGGGGAGTACCTGTGCTCGCTTGAAGCTGGGTGGTGATACACTCTCTTCATTGTCACTGGTATATTGGAAAGTAAGTGACCTCTTTTGACTAGCGTGCCTGGTGACTTATGTGAACCCCTCTCTGGGTGTACATAGTTGAAACATAAAATTTCTTGCTAGCTTCTGCATGAGATAATTAATAAAATTTGGAGTACTGAATAGTACAACACAGTTCTGTTTTCACGAATTTGAAAGTTCCTGTTAGCCTATTTGTGGAAATTAAACATAAATCCTGTGTTGTATGGTATGTAGGCAATGCATAGAAATAGAAATCTGTCTTTTTTGTTGAAATTCCCTAAAACACATATAAATAAAGCTTGTATAGAGGAGGGGAGACTAGTGGCTTTATCTTGAAGTGGTGACTTTGGATGAAATGATTGATTTCCTTGGTTCTAATACACTATTGTGTTGTTGTGTAATGTAACAGAGTTTTGTGGATGTTAAAAATAACATAAATGTGATGGTGTAAAAATGTGCATTCCTCCAGGCAAACCATTTATTTGTTTCAAATTTGAAATTAACTTACTTCAAATTTATTTCTTCTCTTCTGGTAAAGGTATTAAAACAGGTGACTGGGGAATTGCCTGGCAATCCAGTGGTTAGGACTTCACACTTTCACTGGTGAGGGCATAGGTTTAGTCCCTGAGTGGGGAACTAAGATCTCACAAGCTGCTTTAGTGCAGCCAGAAAATTTAAAAAGAAAAAAAAGGTGACTGATAGTTATCCATCCAACTAGCATTTATTTAGCACCTTTGTGGATTATGCCCTAATGGTGATGATAAACAATTTGAATATATTTTTGTGTGTCTAGCAGGGGACATGGTCAGTTACATGACTGCAATAGAGTGGCAGGTGCCATACCGTGAGCGCCCAGAGTGAGCAAGCAACCAATCTAACAGGATAGAGGTTTCTCAGAGGAAGTCAGGCCTGAAGGAGCACAGGAGGGAACCAAATGCAGGGGAAGGTTCTGAACAGAGGGAAAGGCGGGTAACACTGTCCTCGACACCAGTCAGACACAGCAATTCAGAAAATGCAGAGAACATTTGTTAGCTCTCACTCATCCAACAAACAGATGTATTAAGCATCTACAGTATGCCAGGCACTATACTAAAGTCAATTATAACGTCAAAGCAACTACATGTGTTTGCTCTGTAGTCAGGAAGTAACATTAACACATTAACAAATAATTGCAGGACAGTGTATAAGTAGTGGAATAGACAGACATGTCAAAGGCTGCAGTAGAACAAAGGAGGAATAATCAATTATGTTTAGAGGTTTGAAGGAAGGCTGGAGATTTTTTTTTTTACCACAATCCAAAAGTTAAAGGGACTTTTTGTTCAGTTTTTACTTAGGTGCTTAATTCTGAATTCAAGATTGTACTACCAAGATAATATGTTTGCTTTCATCTGGTTTCAGAATAAGAAACCTAGAGTAAGTGATCAGAACAATGCTTGTGCAGTCTACTCATTCTATTTGGGAGATTGTTTCCATGATGGAGAAAATGTTTTGCTAACTCGAAGGTTGCAGGAGAAACTTTAAAGGCCATCTACTTCCATTGCATTTTGCTTTATGTAAACCTAATATATGTAGTCTCCTTAGGAAGAGGATTGAAGTAAACAATCAACTCAAGTACTCTGTATTAATATAAATTAATATCTTGGCATGATGTGTTGCTCAGTGTTTTTTTTTTTAGTGCATTTCAGCTTCTGAAAGCTTGATCATACCTTGTATCAACACAATTGAATTAATTTAATACATATTTTTAAAAATACTTATTTATTTACTTGGCTATGCCAGGTTTAGTTGTGGCACAATGGATCTTAATTTGCAACATGCAAACTCTTAGTTGCAACATGTGGGATCTATTCTCTGACCAGGGATTGAACCCAGACCCCCTGTATTAGGAGCATGGAGTCTTAGCCATTAGGCCACCAGGGAAGCCCCACAACTGAATAAATGCAGATGATTAAAGTGGAAACCTGGATTCAGAGTAGCTGGGAAAACTATAAGCACTATTAACCTATAATAAGAGTAAATTATATTGATTCCTAGGAATTAATTCCTAGACAAATAATATTTTAAGAAAACAAAATTATTCTAAATCAAGGACTTTTTTTGCTTTCTTCCAAGGAGGAAGCATCTTTTAATTTCATGGCTGCAGTCACCATCCACAGTGATTTTGGAGCTCAAGAAGATAGAGTCTGTCACTGTTTCCACACTTTCCCCACCTATTTGCCATGAAGTGATGGGACTGGATGCCATGAGCTTAGTTTTCTGAATGTTGAGCTTTAAGCCAGCTTTTTCACTCTCCTCTTTCACTCTCATCAAGAGGCTCGTTTTCAATTATGGTTTCCTCAGGCTATATGCCCAGTTATGGGATTGTTGGGTCATATGGTAGTTTTATTCCTAGTTTTTTAAGGAATCTCCACACTGTTCTCCATAGTGGCTGTATCAATTTACATTCCCATCAACAGTAGAAGAGGGTTGCCTTTTCTTCACACCCTCTCCAGCATTTATTGTTTGTAGACTTTTTGATGATGGCCATTCTAACCAGGGTGAGATGATACCTCATTGTATTAATAGTTCTGATTCACATTTCTCTGATAATGAGCAATGTTGAGCATCTTTTCATGTCTTTATTAGCCGTCTGTATGTCTTCATTAGAGAAATGCTTGCTTAGTTAGATCTTTTGCCCACTTTTTGATTGGGTTGTTTGTTTTTCTAGCATTGAGCTGCATGAGCTGCTTATATATTTTGGAGATTAATCCTTTGTCAGTTTCATTTGCAATTATTTTCTCTCATTCTGAGGGTTGTCTTTTCACCTTTGTACAGTTTCCTTCACTGTGTATAAGTTTAATTAGGTCCCACTAAAAATTTTTTTTTGTTTTTATTGTCATTAATCTAGGAGGTGGGTCATAGAAGATCTTGCTGTGATTTATGTCAAAGAGTGTTTTACCTATGTTTTCCTCTAAGAGTTTTATAGTTTCTGGTCCTACATTTAGGTCTTTAACACATTTTGAGTTTATTTTTATATATGATGTTAGGAAGTGTTCTAATTTCATCCTTTTACATGTAGCTGTCCAGCTTTTTCTCCAGCACCACTTATTGAAGAGACTTTCTTTTTTCCATGGTATATTCTTCCCTCCTTTGTCAAAGGTAAGGTGTCCATAGGTGTGTAGGCTTATCTCTGGGTAAAGAAAGGACTTTTATTATATATGAGGATTTGGGGATTTGGCAGAAGGTACTACAGATAAATATGGCAGACATTTCCCTTAAAAAATGGACCTTTAGCACTTAAGAGACCACAGTGATTAGTGAGGCCCTCTGAGACCCAGCAAAGTGGAGTTTCCTGTTCAGAATGATGCACCCACAGGTGGGGCCTCAGCTGTGCGCCTTCTCATCTTGCCTGTGCCTGTTCTCTGTACCCCATGCTTCAGAATGACGTCCTTATCTTGACAGTGCGAGTACCCGGTGAGTAAGGAGACAGGTTAAAGAGGTAGGGTTATAGGGATGTCTGTTGACTTGTTCTTAAATTTATAAGGGAGAGAAATAACAAAATGCACATACCTCATCAATTAATATTTACACAATTTTACATGGTTTTCTCATTGTTCTATTTGAAATTGGTGTAAAAATTTCAAAAATTTGAAATTTAGTGTAAAATCTGGTTTACTTTTTAATTTAGCTGCTACTAAAGTATATTTTTTCAATGAAAAATAATTCTATTTGTTATTTAGAATAAAAATATATATTAAAAATAATGTCTAATAGACTGGCATTATGGAAAATAAAGCATGTATTTCATCTGTGGAACTAAAATAAGATCAGAAGAAAAAGTACATTCTTTATATTGTAGTAAAAACAACCCGATAACTTAAAGGAAGGGCCAACCATCTAGAGGATGGAAAGTCTTGTATTTGACATCACTTGATAGGTGACTCAGGAATAAAGAATCCTGCCAATGCAGGAGGCACAGGAACTGCGGGTTTGATCCCTGGGTCAGGAAGATCCCCTGAAGAAGGGAATGGAAACCTGCTCCAGTATTCTTGCCCAGAAAATCCCATGGACAGAGGAACCTGGCAGGCTACAGTCCATGGGGTTGCAGAGTTGGACACAAATTAGTGACTGAGTACGCATGATAGCTTCCTAAACAAAGTAGTTGTCTCCAGCCAGGCTGACTGTTGTGCAGAAGAGTGACCTTGAAGCAAGAACCTACATGGTTCTTGGTAGCTCGTTTCCTTTCTTACGGAATATCAAGCAACTGGAATGAGTTTGGGGCCATTTGCTTTAGTGTCTTTAGAGAGGACCTAGAGAAAAGAATCTGGAATTTGTCAGATTTGTACTTGATGCAAATCTTGTACTTGATGCAAGGCAAGACCCCAAAGGATAGAAGTAAAGTTCAAGTTGTTTTACATGCAGAGAAGTATGGTGCTTTTTG